>NC_138105.1:99566028-100766028 GCF_964146895.1 Miniopterus schreibersii
TGATGTTCCCAGAACTCTCTGGGGGTAGGGGGCCCACGGTAGCTCCTGGGGAGGCCCCTGCACACCCCTCCCAGCCAGGTCCCCAGTGGGGAAAGGGGCACGGTGAGGTCTGGGAGGGGGCCCTGGGAAGGCCCAGACTAAGGGCCCCTCCTCACCTGGCCCTCCAAGCCCTGGGGAACCTGCCGCCTTCCCTCCCGCCCCTACCCCATCTCAGCACCCCTGGGGGTAGAAACCCACCCGCAGAGCCCATTGGCCCAAGTTCATTAGAGGAAATCAGGGGGGTCAGGTAACACCAGGAAAAAAAGAAAAAAACCCTCAGCAAACCACAAAAGCCTCTCCTCCCCCAACACCCTCCGCCCCAAGCCTGGGCATTTGTTTTCTTCCAGACTCTTTCCTTGGGTGAGAAAAATGAAATTCAGTTCAAAACAGTGTTTATGGAAAACAGACTCTGTGCCCAGTACTGGCTGAGCCGGAGCTTAGCCCTGGGGAGCCCTGGGCTGGGGTGGGAGGCGGCGCTGGGACCCCTTCCCCGTGTCCCCCAGCTAGGGTCCCGGGGGGGCACCTGGGTCAGGCTGGAGATATGTCCTCTGTCAGCATGGGGCCCAAAAGGACGGGACCAAGGAGAGGTTCCTTCTAGAGGGTCTGAGGCAGAATCCAGTGGCAACCCTTGGCGTCGCTGCAATATTTGCCTCTGTCTTCACACACTGTGTGTATGTGTGTGTGTGTTGTGTGCATGTCTGTTTGTGTGCGCATGAGTACACGTGCATGTGTGCATGCGTGTGCATGTATGCAGATACGCAGATGTGTGCATGCATGTGTGTGTACGCACGTGGATGTGTGTGCATGTGTGCATGTGCGTGTGTGCGTGTGTTTAAGGACACCCATCATTGAGTTTAAGGCCCACCCTAATCCAGGATGGTCACTTCTCAAGATCCTTATCTTAATTACATCTGCAAAGACCCTATTTCCAAACAGGGTCACATTGTGAGGTTCCAGGTGGACGTATCTTTTGGGGGGACACAACTCAACCCACTACACCACTTGCCTGTGGGTTGCAGGGTAGGGCTGCGAAGTTGCCAGGATGAGAGGTGCTAGGTGATGGCAGTGGGACAGTCTTGGGCCAGCTGGACCCACAGCCACACCAGCATTGAGTGGGCGTCTGGGTTTGGGGTGTGTAATCGGTGGTGGGTTCCTGCTGCCCAGCAGCCCTTCCAGGAGCCCCATGCCGCTCAGCTGCAGGGCCCGAGGGCACCCCATGCCCCGCCTGTGGAACGGGAGCCCGTGGCGACGTGGAGGCACAGAGATGGGGGATGGGAGCCCTGGCATCTGTCCATCGTTCCTGTGGGCACCTCCCGCCCAGGCTAAAAATGCCCTTAATTAAAATGGAAAGCTGGCATGGCCTCAGGCAGGAGCTGGCCTCCTCCTTGGCAGGTGGCAGGCTTTTATCCCCAGGAGGGACCAGGTTTCCAGGGACAACCTGGGTCCAGGAGGGAAAGAACCAACTTAAACCCCACGGTGCCTTCCCAGGCTGCCGGATTCTGCAGGACCCACACCTGCCCCATCTCTACCCTGTGGAGCAGACCGGGGTGAGGGGCTCCCGGGGACAAACACGGGCCACCTGTGGAAGCCCTGCCCCCTTTCTGGGCAGGAGGTAGCTCATGGGGAGCCCTCAAGGCACAGGGCGGGGTTCAGGCCTCTGTGACCTGCAGACTGTGGCCCCGTTCAGGGAGGGATGTGGGTGTGCGGGACCGACCTCAGGACTTCCTTTATTCCTGGGGGTCTTCCCCCTCATCTCCACTTTACAGACAGGGCCACTGAGGCCCAGAGATGGAGAGAGACCTGTCCTAGGTGAGCCCATGAATCGAGCAGGACCCTCGCCCCTGCAGCCTTGGCACCAGGTGGCTCTTCCTTTGGCCAGAGCTTAGGCCCCAGGGTGGGGCTGCGGGTGGAATTCCAGGCATGAGGGGCGGTGGGAAGGCATGTGGAGGAGGGGATGGAGGGGAGGCGGGAGGAGGGGGGAGGCTGGTGCTGCCCCGACAGTCAGGTCCCTCCTCCCCCCAGCCCATCATCAGTGCCTCTGGCACCCCGCTTACTTCAGAGCGGTGCCGGCTGCCACTCCCCGCCTGCTCCTCTGGGGGGGGGGTTGTCACCCAGACCTGGGCCTGGCCAGCAAGGTGCTTCCTCCCTGCAGCCCGGTCCTTCACCCCAGAGCTGGGCGGCCATGCAGGCTGGCGGGGGGCTGGGGGGTATTCGATGAGCTCACGGGGTACACAGCCTGCCAGAGCAGCAATGCAGGAGGCGCCCAGTGTGTGTCTGTTTCCTTCCTAGATCCCCCCCTCTTAAATTCTCACTTCCCCCCAATTCCCAATACGCTCTCAGAGAGGAAGTGGGGGGAAGGAAGGACAGACGGTCCATGGCTCCCCACACCCCAGTCACTTCATTCGAGCCATATTTCCTGTGTGCTGCCCATGGGACAGCACCTCCGACAGGTGGCATCTTCAGCCCGGTACAGGAATGGAAACCAAGCCCCGGGGCTCTGTGCAGGGCTGGGCTCATTCTCAGGGACAGCTGGGCCCCTGAGCTGTCCAAAGCCACAGCCACTGTCCAGTCAGGGGCTTAGCCAGGACCAGAGACAGTCCTGAAGTCGCCTGTGCCGGGTGTACGGTAGCCCCACCCCTCTTACACATTGTGGTCTGAGCTTGGGTTCCCCAGAGGCAGGCACCCAGGTGACCACTGTGGGGAACCGGAGCTTAAGCCCACTGGGGCCCTCCGGGAGACAGGGAACTCTGCCACCCAAGGGCGACGCAGCGGGGGAATTGACCCACCCACTCCCGTGGGTTACAGGTGAGGGCTGCCCCTGGAGGGTGTTGACCCCCACCCACCTGGAGGGTGACATTCAGGCTCTGAGTGTAGAGAAGCCCTCAGATAAAGACGTGCCGATGCTGCCTGGCTGGCGTGGCTCTGCGGCTGAGCATCAGCCTCTGATCCAGGAGATTGGGGTTCGATTCCCGGTCAGGGCACATGCCCGGGTTGCGGGCTCGATCCCCAGTAGGGGGCGTGCAGGAGGCAGCCGATCAATGACTCTCTCATCATTGATGTTTCTCTCCCTCCCCCTTCCTTGCTCTGAAATCCATAAAGACATATTTAAAAAAATTAAAAGTGCTGATGCTGGCAGCTGGCAATTCAACTGGGCCAACGTACACTGAAATGAAGACAAAGGGCTATGGGATGAAATGGCTGGAGCTTCAGCAGCAGTTTTATGACTGTGAGGCAGTGAAGAGTATTAAAGTCTGAAGTTCAGCCCTGGCTGGTGTGGCTCCGTGGTTAGAGCGTCAGCCCACAGACTGAAGGGTCCCGGGTTCGCTTTCGGCCAAGGGCACGTACGTGGGTGGCAGACACGATCCCCGGCCCCGGTCAGGATGCGTGGGGGAGGCAACCAATTGATGTGTCTCTCTCACATCTTGTTTCTAGCTCTCTCTCTCTCCCTTCCACTTTCTCTGGAAAAGCAATGGAAAAAAATACCGTGTGAGGGTTAAAATAAAGAAAAAGTCTGATGTTAATACGCTGCTGAGTTAACCTGCCCCAGTCCCTGACTTTGGCTTCTTGTGTGAGGACATCAGTGCCTTTCTTGCTCAGGTCACTGTTAGTCGAGTTTTCTGTTACGTGTAGCTGAAAGCATCCCAAGGGATAAAGCAGCTCAGACAGAGCACAGCCCTGCTGTCACCTTGATCGCAGGCTTCTAGTCTCCAGACTGTGAGAGGACATGCCTGTTGTCTTAAGGCACCCAGTGTGTGGGACTTGGCTACAGCAGCCCCGGGACTCTAACCCAGGTGCGGCGGGTGGGTGTGGCCGGGGCCGGGGGCCACCTGCGCCGGCTCTGGGGGAGGCAGGTGGGCGTGCGCACACGCAGGTGTGCAGGTGTGCGCTCCCGGGGCTCTGCTGTGCTCTGGGAAGCTCAGGTCTTAGCACAGGCATTTAACTACCAACATCAGGGCAGCCTGAGAGGAGCCGGGGGCAGGGCTGCCCTGCAGACAAAATAAAGGCCTGGTGGCTGCTATTTTAAACCAGGGCCCCTGGCCAGCCTGTCTTGGCCCTTCCACCCTGCGTCTGAGACACTGTGGGCTGGGTGTGTATTTGGTGCAGCAGCAGTTGGCGTGGGTGTGGAGAGAGCCCAGAGGTGGGCACTTTGTCCACACTCCTCCCGTCTCCACCCCCCATCTCTACCACTTCCACCAAGGCCCAGTGGGGGGTGTCTCCCCCAGAATCAGCAGCCACTGAGGCCCATGAGAGACGCTCCCAGGGGCTGTCAGCCTGAGGCTGGCTTTCTTTGCAGGGTGTCAGCAGGGTAGGAGCAAGTCAGATTGGCCTGGGTGTTCCCAGCTGGGTGGATGGGGGGTGAGGGGCACTCGGCCTGGCTTGGCGGCTGTCCACCCCGTTTTATGCATCCTCCCACGCTGGGCACAGTGGCCGTTTATAGTCAGATGTCCCCTGAGAGCTCCCAGGCCTGGGTCCAGGAAGCTCATGGGCTGCAGGTGATGCTGCAGCTTGTGGGGAGCTCACCAGGGCGCTGTCAGCCGGGCCAGCTCCTGTGGCCTCTTCACGTGGCTGGGCTGCCTCGCAGCGTGGTGGTCCCAGGCTACCTCGATTCCTCACCAGGGACCGGCCTGCCCCGAGCGAGTGAGGGGAGAACCCATGGAAGCTGGTTTTGAGAACCAGTCTAGGCCATTGGACATCTCCTGCGACATTTCCTTTCTCTGGGCCAAGCAGTCACAGGCTACCCTGGTCCAAAGGGAGGGGACTCAGATGCCACCTCTTGATGGGGGTGTGTAAAGAATGTGGGGGCACTTTTTAAAAACTGCTAGTGGCCAAGAAGTACGCCCACCCCATGTGTTGGTGGCCGTCTGTAACCCACCCGTCTCCGAGGGCCGTGTCCCCGCCTGCCTCCCGGCCAGACCCCAGACCCCTTCAGTGGATGCTCCGTGGCCAAGGGAGGAGCGGCTGGGAACCTGGGACTAGGGGGCTGGTCCAGCTGGAGTCGTACAGCACTTGCTTCCCAGGGCGGCCTCGCAAACTCCCACAAAGTCCGTGGCTTAAGACAAGAGAAGTTTATTCTCTCCACAAGTTCGGAGGCCAGAAGTCTGAAATGGAGGCGCCGGCAGGGCCAGGCCCCTCCAAAGGGCCCAAGGGGGAATCTGTTCCAGGCCTCGCTCCCAGTTTCCAGCGGTGGCTGGCGATACTTGGCTTTTCCCGGCTCGCAGACCCGTCACTCCAGTCTCTGCCCCTGTCATCGCACGACTGTTGTCCTCAGCACGGGTGTCTGAGTGCAGATTTCCCAGTTCTGATGAGGACCCCCGTCACTGGATCAAGGCCCACCCTAAAATGCGCTGTGGCCTCATCTTAACTACATCTTCACTGTAATCATCTTAGTGACAGCCACAGAGACCCTGCTTCAGAATAAAGTCACATTCTGGGGTTCCCAGACAGCAATTCTGGAGGGACACCACTCAGCCAAGGAGCTGAGGTGCCCCCGCCTCCGCTCCTTGGCCCCGGGACACGGCCGAGCTGCCTCCCGAGCGGAGGTTTCGCGGGAGCCCCTGTCGCACCGGCATCTGGCCGGTCCCCGCCCCGCCCTCCCTGCCAAGTCAGCTCCCTCGAGAGTCCTGGGTTTCCTGGCTCCCGCCGGGCCCGGGGAGATAAGTCTGGGGAGCACGTGAGAAGGTGATCAGGCCCCTGGACCTCTGCCCAGGCTGGGTCCTCGCCCAGGGCGCCCTCTGCCTGTCTTCTCTCTGCAGCCGCCTTCCAGTGCCCCTCGCGCCCGGGTTCCAGGGATGTGACGGGCGGGGTGTGTCCCCTAAAGTGCACAGGCTGGAGCCCTAACCCCTGAGCCTCAGAATGTGACTGTACTGGGCCTTTAAAGAGGTGAGTAAAGTGAAATGAGAGCAATGGGGTGGTCCCCGATCCCACAGGACTGGGGTCCCCATAAAAGAGCTTAGGACACAGGCACACAGAGGACAACCACAGGAGGACACGGAGAAGACAGCCGTGGGCAAGCCAAGGAGAGAGGCCTCGGGAGAAAGGCTTCTTCACCCCAAACTGGGAGGAAACACCCCAGCTGTTTAAGCCGCCTGGTCCGCGGTGGTGTTGCCGCAGCCCCAGCCGACTCGGGGTGCTGGGGAAGATGAGGTAAACGGTCCTGCCGCTCTGGAGGCCCCACAGGTGTAGAACAAACCCACGGACAGTCCGTGGGTCGAGGCCAAGAGAAAGCAGCAAAGGGCCGCACTGTGGCCGGAGGAGCCCCGGGAGGCCCACGTCCTGGCTCCTGCCCGAAGCTCTTACAGAAGCACGTTTGATGTCCCTCACTGAGGACAAACACAATTAAACACCCTCCATTCGCCTCCCCTCCGCTGGGACACCCTTGCTGTCTGCACCCAGGTTGTGTTTGGGGCCCCCCCTGACATCCCACAGACCGCTGGCCTCGGGTCTATCTCCCCCCAACCGGGGGCTCCCCCTGGGCAGGGACTAGGGTGTGCCCCTGTGTCTCCAGTGGCCCTGGGCCAGGCATGTGGTCTGAGCTTGTCCAATCGAGGCTGGAGATGGGAAGGGCCAGGAGTGGCCCTGTCCTAGTCCCCGGTGAGACAGCTGGGTCCTTGAGACCCTCCACTCCCACATCCAAACAGGCAACAGCTGGGCCTTGGTCTTGGTGGCTCACAGAGGACCAGGCAGGGCTGGGCGAGGGCTCAGAAGCCCGGCAAAGCTCCTTGCCCTCCTGCAGCGGAGTCCCATGTCCCACGGCGCACCCTGGGAGCACTTGGCCTTGAGGAGGCTGGTGAGCAGGGCAGCTGGTGGAGGCCAACGCCGACGATGCGGGTGGCTGTGTGACCTGCTGTCGGCAGGCACCAGGCGTAGAGGACAGTGCAGGACCTGGCACATCCGGGAACGGAGAGCCCTGGAGAGCAGTCATGGGAGGCCAGCCTGGTGGGTGAGACACCAGTGGAAGGCGATGTGCGTGGTGCCCTGTGCTCAACACTCACATCAGCGCCCATTTCACAGATGAGAAGACTGAGCCTGAGCAGGTTCACAGAGGAGGAGAAAAGAACTGGGCTTTGTTTCCCAGTCACCCTCCTTGTATCCCAGTCCTGTCCCCTGTCCTTAGTGACTGTGGGGACCATGGCCCATTCAGGCCCCCGCCACCCCCAGCCAGGGGTGGCTTCAAGAGTATTCTGAGCCTCCGAGGCCGCCTCTGATTGACGGTGAATTGAGTCGACATGCAATTTGTACCTTGAGTACGAAGATACGGTTGCTGCCAGAAGAGAACCGAAACCAGCAATGAATAACTCCTGTGCTTTCAACAAAAACACCAATAAAATGAAAGTTTGAAAAAATACCACTCAACCCACCCAGGCGTGAAGGGGAGAAAGCATACCTACCGCAAGTTATCTGAGAGGGGCTCCTGCGGCAGAGGGGCTGGGCCTGCTCCTCGTGGGGCTGGGCCGGCGCCAGCTCACGGGTGGGAGACAGCAGGGCTGCAGTGGGTACACCAGGGGTGTCACCTGAGACAGGAGGCCTTGCCTGGCTCTCTCCCCTCCCTGGCCCAGCATGTCACCTGTGAGCCAGGCAGGCCCTGCTGGGAGGCCTGCAGGCCCTCGCACAGGCTGTTCCTTTGGCTTGGAATGCCTGCCTCTGCCTTCCCTAGCAAACTTCTATTCATCCTTGAAAACCCCACCAAAGTGATGTCATTTCATTCATTCACCAGTGGACATTCCCTGAGGTCTGTTGGGCCAGGCCTGGTGGGGAGGACCTCAGGGTGGGCTGCATTACACAATTGAAGGTTTGTGTGCCCCCCCATTCATAGTCTGAGACCTTAGCCCGCAGTGTGACGGCATTAGGAGGTGGGCCTTTAGGAGGTAAGTCATGAGGTGGGAAGATCACGAATGGGATTAGTGTCCTCACAACAGAGATCCCAGGGGGCTCCCTCCTGCCTTCTGCTGTGAGGACACAGCCACACCAGAAGTGGGCCCGGCTGGTCACTGACTCTGCCTCAAGAGCCTTGACCTTGGACTCTGGCCTCCAGGACTGTGGGAAATAAATTTCTGATGTTTAAGCCACCCTGTCTTTGTTATGGTTGCCCGAGCTGACTGATACCCGTAGGAGACAATTCTAAGAGGGGCGATGGGGGCCACTGGGAGAGAGTAACAGCCAGAAGGATCTGAGTTCAAGTCCCTTCTCCATCACCACTCAGCTACGTGACCTTGGACAAGTCCCTTCCCCTGCCTGGGCCTCTGTTTCCACATCATAACAAGACCCCTCTCTTGGAGCCCCAGGTTCCAGCCACCCACTTGGAATGGAGAGGCAGTGACCTGGGCAGGGACGGAGAACTGAGTTCCAACCCCAGCTTGGCCGCCCTGCGTGACCGGGGCTGTCACAGAGCCCGAGCCCCGCTCACGCAGCTGAGTGGGATCTTCTCTCTCCTGCACTCACGTGGCTGGCCTGGTGCTGGCTGAGGGGGGACCTCGCTGGGGCTGTCTGTTGGCTGGAACACCTGCAGTGGCCTGTCCAAGTGGCTGAGGGTCTTCAGAGCATGGTGTCCCCAGGCAGTCTGGCTTCTCAGCCAGGGGCTCAGGGTTCCTCATGTGAGGGTCCCAGTGTGTGGGGTGACGTCGTCTCCTTTCCTGACCCCGACTTGGAAGTCACAATGCCACTGCCCTGTGTCCGGTTATAAGATACAAGGTTCCAGCTCCAACGAGAGGAATGTCAAGGTCACATTGTAGAAGGGAAACGTTGTGTGGCCATCCTCAGAGGATACAATGTGTCATGACACCCGCTTGGGAGGCCAGGCCATGCCTACAATGTGGCAAGTTTATCTCCTGGAGTTGAAATTGTGACCTGGTGTGGGGGAGGCAGGGAGAGAGGGGGAGAGAGAGGAGGGGGGAGGAGGGTTTGGAGAAGGTGCTCAAGGTCTGTGGCCGCCAGTCCTGAGTGGAGTTTTGCCTCTGGGGCAAGGCCGTGTGGTGAGGCTCGTCCCTCGGTCCCTCCTCAGGTCTGATGACCCTGCCCTTGGAGAAGCACTTGGGCAGAGCGCTCATCTGCGGTGCTTTCTGTCCAGCTTCGCCCCTTTTAGAGCCAGCTCTCCCCAGGGCCCTTTGGGGACCGGCCTCTATCTTGCTGCAGATCTGAGGTTGGCCATACCCCCCCCCCCCGAAAACTGATGTTCATTAGGAGAGGAAGGAAAATGAGAGGGAGGGGGAGGTGAGAGGGAGGGGGAGGGAGCCATGTCCTGTACCTGAAGGTGTCCACCTTCGGCTTCGTCCAGTGTTGTTGCTTAAGGCAGGTGGGTACCGACCACGGACAACATCTCCTTCCTCCTCTGGGTTGAGCCCTGTGCCGTCTGGCCCTCCCCTCGCTCCTGGCCCTGTCCTTACCCTGGGCAGTGTCCCCCGCACTTTGGTTCTTTGTTGATCCACTGTCCCACTGTCAGCTCTGGGGACAGGACTCTGGTCCCCTCTGTCACTTTTTCGTCAGGGCCTAGCACAGGGCCAGACCCAGTGGGTGTGTGTTAAACACGAGTGGGTGATGCGAGGAGGTGGGCGTGTGGCCTCAGGAAGACGCCACCACCAGGGGGTCTGAGCTGAGTGGGCAGCTGAGCAGAAGCTCCACGAGCTGCAAACTGGAGACCCGCGGGTGCCCTACCCAGGGGCTTTATTTTGGTCAGCATAGTGGGGATTTTAATCCTCAGCTGAGGATATTGTTTCCATTGTTTTTCAGAGAGTGGAAGGGGGGGGAGAGAGAGAGAGGGAATCGATTGGTTGCCTCCCACAGGCACTCAACGGCCTCCTGTATGCGCCCCAACCGGGACTGGGGATTGAGCCTGAAACCGAGGTACGTGCCCTTGGCTGGAATCAAACCTGGGGCCCTTCAGTCCTCGGCCTGATGCTCTAACCACTGAGCCAAATTGGCTAGGGCTGTGTTTTTGTTTTGTTTTGTTTTTTAAATTGATTTCAGAGAGAGGAAGGGAGAGGGAGAGAGGGAGAGAAACATCACTGATGAGAGAGTCATTGATCGGCTGCCTCCTGCACGCCCCCTACTGGGGACCTAGTGGGCAACCCGGGCAGGTGCCCTGACCAGGAATCGAACGGTGACCGCCTGGTTCATAGGTTGGTGTTCAACCACTGAGCCACGCTGGCTGGGCTGGCATAATTTTAAAAGTAGTGCCAAGGAGCCGCCACAGGAGGGTCGCCCAGGCTCAGAGCAGGCGTGCTGGAGAGAATACATTTTTATGTGTTGTGTGAGGGACTTTTGTCGCTGCAGCATCGCTTGGCTCATCCTGACTGATACACCAGCTTCCTATTAACAGCAGCAGACCCGGGCTTTCCTACTTCTGTTCATCTTCTTCCTGACTTTCGTGGGCGCTTAAGTTTGGGACAATGTGTTAATTTGCTAGGGTGGCCGTAACAAAGGACCACAGGGTGGGCGATGTAAACCGCAGACATGTATCGTCTAGCAGCTCTGAAGGCCAGGAGCTCAAGGTCAAGGTGTGGGCAGTGCTGGTTCCTTCTGGGCTGTGAGGGAGGACCTGCTGGGGCCTCACCCTCTGCCTCGAAGATGGCTGTCTCCTTTCTGTCTTTCCACACGTCTTCCCTCAGTGTCTATGTCCCTTTTATTAAGGACACCAGTCACAGTGGCTTAGGGCCCACCCTACTCCAGGGTGACCTCGCCTTAACTAATTACACCTGCAATGACCCTATTTCCAAAGAAAGCGGTGCCCTGAGGTTCTGGGGGTTAGGACCCGAACATACCAATTCTGGGGGTACTCCATTCCTAACAGGTGACCCCCTAGAGGAGGGTGTGTGGGAGCTGGGCCAGGGGAGCAGGCTGGACAGGGGAGTATGAGGGAGAACTCAGACATTTCTTTTCCAGCAGGGCTGGTTCTAGAAGCTTCTTCAGAGACTCCGTGTGGCTACAGATGTGGGAGTGCATGTGTGCATGCGCTGGGGGTTGGGGGCTGCCTCCTGCTCATCTCCAAGTGGAGAAAGGGGGGGGATGCGGGAAGGGGGTCTGTCAGGTTTGATCCTAGCCGGTTTGTGATTTGATGCCGTCTCTGGAAATGGATTGACGTGGGGGGAGGGGGCAAGAGAGGCAGAAAGGAGAGGGAAGCTTTCGAAGTTATAGCCATGGGAAATGTTTTTATTTTTTTATTTTCTGCTTGAAAGAAAATGCCAAAGAAACATTTTTTTTTTTTTAAAGGGAAGGAGGTGAAGAGAGAGTGAGAAAGAGAGAAAGTGTGTATGTAAGAGAGAAAGTGAGAGAGAGACATCCTGGGAGCCTGTGGGTGTGGGATGCTTCCTGGAGATGCCACCATGGGCCATGGAGCACCAAAGGGGAGCATAGAGGTGGAGGTCTGGGCTTGCTTGCTGCCACCCCGGGCCTGGTGACCTTAAGAGGGTCACCCACTTCTCTGGGTCCCAGGGACCATTTAGAGTAGTGTGTCTGCGACAGGGGTGCAGATGCGTGGGATGGGCCGGTGTGCAAGTAACAGAAAGAATGCAGAAAGGGACACCTGGGGATTGTGTGTGTGTCAGAAACCAGAAGACCCCGGGAGATGGGAAATGGGAATCCCCAGGTGTGCCCTGAGGGGGCTGGAGGCCAGGAAGGGGAGCTCCTGAACTGACCACAGCCCCCTCCGGCCAGGGCCAGGAATGTGCCCTGGGTCGGCCTGACCTCACCCGGCCCCAGGCCAAATGGACTCCCACTAACCTCTGACCTGTCACCTCCCCCCCAGGCGAGGACAGGGGAGAGGCCCTAGTAGAAGGTAGAGGATTGATGGGAAAGGGCAGTAAAGGGGGTGGCAGGGTGGAGGGTGGGTTCTTGCCGGGCCATTTACCTTCTCTAAGCTAGTCTGGGGTGGGCCAGGGGCTCTCAGGGGTGCTGGGGTTCCAGGTCTGTATCCCCAGCCCCCCACCTGGCCTAGCCGCTACTTCTGAGCTGTATGAATGTGTCACTTCTTTCTGCACCTCCGTTTCTCATCTGTGAAACTGCAGGACAGTATCAAAGTCAGAGGGTCGTCAAAGCCGGCTCAAAAGGGGCCAGTTTGCACAAAAGCAATTTTCAGACTATAAAAGAGGAAACTGGGAGGATTCTGCAGGAAGGGGGTGGGGCCGGCCTGGATTGGCAGGGGCCACGTGGGTCAGGGCAGTGGAAAGGGACCCGGCCCCTCTGGGAGCCAGGCTGGCGGTGGAATTTGCTCCAGAATTCTCAGCTTGCACAGGCCTGCCAGGGAGGGCTGCAGGGGCCCGGCACCGCCGCAGCGGGAGGCAGCCCCCTCCGGGGCCCCATCCCCACCTAGGTGCAGCGCCCCTCCCCCGCGGGCAGCCGCCCTTCCCCCACACACGTGCTGCCAAGCCCTCCATTAGTCACCCTGGCACCGACATAACATAAATCCCATTAGTCACACCCGCACAAACTCGCCTGCAGAACACACCCAGGCACACCCAGACAAAGGAGGCCCCCAAAGAGGCCTTGTTTGTCCCTCCGTCTTCCCTAGTGCCTAGAACAGTGCAGGCAGCCCAGGCGCTCCATGAGCACGTGGTCAGCCTCCCCCAAAGCAGCCAACTCCCACCATAAGTACCCCACAACCAGGCGCCCCGGGCTTGCCCAATAACAGTCCCCCCCCCACTCCAAACCTCCCCCCACCCCGTCTAGGTACCACAACAGACGCCCCCGAATGCCCTTGGCCATTCCCTCTCTGCCTCTTTCTGGAGGGGCGCGCCAGGCCTCGTGTCCCCCCTCCCCACGCCTGTCCTCCCGACCGTCTAGCAGGAAAGCCATTCCCCAAGGTCAGCAGAGCGCTTCGGCAGGCGGCCGGGAGCTGATTTATTGGCGGTTTATTTGGAGAAATGCTATCGCTCTTGGATTCCGGGGGAGAAAATCGCACACGGTGGACTTTAACCTTGGGTTGAAACCGCAGCGCTTTGTTTTCGGAGGCGCTTCCTGGTGCGCAGCGGCGGGGCTGGGCCGAGGGGGGGCCGGCGGGAATGTGGCTCGGCAGCCTCTCCGCTCCCAGGCCGCGCGCGCGCCGCCCGCCGCCCGCCGCCCTCAAATCTTCTGCGCCCAGGCTCCGTCCTTCCCAATGCGCTAGAAATTCTGAGCCGAAGCTCCCAGGGTGAGGGCCTTTGGAAGAGAGGTAACCCCCTGCCTCCGGCATCTGCCACCGACGGTTGGCAATTGTGTCACGCACGGGGAGGTCCTCAGGAGGCACCCAGGAGGTGGTGAATGCCTCCCTGTTGCGCGGCGGCCCCACCCGAAGCCCTGAGTAAGAGGTTGTTCCGAAGCGCCGGCCCCTGATCCGGGCATGGCCTGCTCCCCGGCTGCAGGACACCACCGCTTGAGGGCTTGTTCCCGCCCCTCTGGCAAAGAGACAACGCTGGTGACATTAAGCATGGTTATTGCAAATGCACCCTCTCTGGGCACCCCTTGACTGTTCGGGTGGAAAGACTGCTTTCCCTACCAGGCTGCTGCCACCAACGCCCCGCGGATTCCTACTTTTTCGAAGGCTGGGCTATTTGCATCAAAGCGGGCGGCCGACACGGGCCCCCAAACCGAGTGGGCGGCGAAATGCCCAGGGTATACCGGGCATGGCGGGGAAGATGGGCTAGCGTGGGGTAGGCAACCGGATGAGCCCCCACCTCCAGGTGCAGCGCTGCAAACACCCTGCTTGGTCCACGCCGTGCAAAACAACAAAAACAAACAAACCAACAAAAAGCCCTCTCTGTATGGCACGCACGCAGAGGGCTCTAAGGTCGAAACGATGGCGCGGGATTAAGGCAGGGTCTTTGGAGAGGGGTGGCAAGCTGGGTTCTGGGAGGCCGCTCAGACCCTGACCCGCCGTCACTCCTCTAGGGTGTGGGTGGCGTCAGAGTTGGGTGACCACGCGCCCATCCCGGCGTCACCGAGCCTTCATAGGAGTAAGAGCCCCGCCCGCGCGCCGCGACCCCAGGCAGCAATCCGGTGAGGCCCCAGCCGCCTAGAGGTCCGGCGACTGCGGGGACGGGGACGGATGCAGTGGCACCAAGTGGGCTAGGCCGTTCCCTCTATTTGGCGAAAAGGGAAGCTCCTGTCTTGACTCCCCTCGCAGTCTCGGTGTCCCCAGGCCGTGGCTGGGAAAGCTAGGCGCACGGCGCGGCCCGAGATGCGAGGCCGGCCGGGAGCCTCCGCGCGTGAGCAGCGAGGAGGAGGGCCCGCCGGAGATTTATGGCCACAGCCAGCCCCCTGCGCGCTGAGCGCGGCTCAGTCCTCTCGGAGCCAAACAGTGGAGTGGAAGATCCGACCCGGCCAGGGGGGAAAAAGCCAGGGCCGGAGGCGGAGCCCAGAGGCCCCGGGATCCGCTGGGGCCCGGCCTGGAACTTCAGCCCCCCCTCTGCCCTGGACCCGGCGGAGTGCGGGGCTCTGGCGCCGAGTCCCTGGCGTTCCTGGAGGACCGGGGCTGCTCTTGCTGAGCCTGGGGCCCCCGAACCGTGGCTGGGCCAGTAGCAGCACGGGGATGGCGAGCATGGCTTTCCGGGCGGGGCCTCTCCGGGTTTTAGCGGCGTCCGGGCCGGGAGCTCCCTGGTTGCTGGACCTGGGACCTGGACACTGGCGCTTAAAAGACCCGGCCAGGTCTTCTCCGCCCGCAGCAGAGGCGGGCGGCCGCCCAGGCCCCCTTCCCGAGAGCCTGGCAGAGCGCGGGGACTCCGGCCCCTACAGGGAAAGACAGCTCGGGGCTAAGGGTGGAGGTGGCTCGGCCGTCCTCGCCTGGGAAAGGATGATGTGGCTTTTTCTTTCTTTCCCCCTGGGGAAGGGATAAGGGAAGAACGTGTCCGCGCGGCCAGCAGTGCCGGGGTCCCGGGAAGTACCAGGTTCGGTCCTGAATAGGGGAGGGGGGGCGCCGAGCCGGCCCGACCCAGGCGCAGCCGGGGGAGAGCTGGGCGCAAGGCTGCCCGGTCCTTTGGCTTGAAAACAAAGGGGACACTTTGTCAGTCGGGTCGCCCCGGAGCCGATCCCGGCGGCCTGGGAATATACAAAAGGCCTCGGCTTCAGCGGCCCGTGGCGCAGGCCTGGGCGCGTTCTGCGGGAACTGAGGTTTGGGGTTGCAAGGCCCCCCCCTCCCCGCCCCCGCCCTCCAGCCGATTTTCCGCTCAGTCAGTACAAAACACACACATATACACACTGCGTCAACACTCTTTTTGGCCTTGGCTCCCTCCGGGTAGACAGAAATATGTGGGGGGAGGGGACAGAAGATGGCGGCCAGACTTCGGGCTGCGCGGCTGCCACCCCCGAAGGGCGCCCCGGCCTGATTTCTGCATTTCACTGTGGCCCACTGGCGCGGGGAGCGCGTCTCCCGAACTCGGAAGGCCAGTAAGGGGTGCCCCGGAGGCCCCCTGCACACGACGAGGGTCCGCGGAGGAGCCCGGACAGCGCCCACTACCCGGTCGGGGACCGTCCCCCGCCCTAAGATGGCTCCCGGCCGCTGTTTATCCAGCGATTGCGGGGGCCGCCAGGACAGGGGGCCCAGGAGGGGGCAAAGATCTGGGCGCGCACGGGGCTGCCGGGGCGGGCGGCTCCTCCGCGGGGCACCTCGCGCCGGGACGCGCGCTGCAGCTCGGAGAACCGGCGCGGCCGGCGTCAGTCCTGCGGTCCCGCCCGGCGGCCGGGAATCAGGAGCCGCCCCCGCTTCCCCCAGGCCCTGCGCCCGAGCCGGGCTCCGCGGGCGCGCGTGGAAGTGTGTGCAGGGAGCGCGGCGCAAGGGGGCTGGGGTCCACAAAGGCCCAGGAAGAGGGGCTGGGGGAGGGGGCCTCGCCCGTCCCAACCACGGCCCTAATGAAATGCAGGCTCGGTTCGCCACGCCGACGAGGCGCACACTTGGAAAATGCAAACGCCATTGGCAAATCCAGGGCAAACAAGCAGAATTTTTATTAGCAACTAAATGATTTATGGCACACATACCCCGCCGTCACAATTACGGCGTCTTGGAGCATCCAGGGGTGAGAACATTAAACATTTATAAAAATAGGGTTTTGTTATTTTCCACCCTGCAAGCGCTTTGTATTCCCCACCCTAGCGCTCTCAAGATACATTTTTTTTTTTCCTTGAGCTATATTAAAGGAAAACATTCCAGATCTAGGGCGGGGACACGAGGTGGGGGAAATCAGGGTCTGAGCTCCGAATATTGGAGGGCAACCAGGGGGGTGGGGAAGCGATGGGGGCCCTGGCGTGGGAGGGTTTACTAGGAACCCACAAAGGCCTCTGGCTAAGACTGGAGGGCGCTGGGCGCCCACCAGGGCTGCGCCCCCAGGCTCGGCCCCTTCCCCTGCCTTGGCTCCCAGCAGCCGCGCACAGCACAAGTGCGTTTATTTTATTTCTGCAGCCATCCCCCTCCCCCAAGGAACACAGACACAATACCTCCTTTCTCTAACCCCCCCTCTCCTCTCCGTCTTTGCTCCTGGCTGTCCGGGGCTGCACCGGGAGCCTCCCGCTGCCGCAGCCGCCACTGAGACTTGTGCGCCCTGCTCCAAGCGCGGACACCGCCGCTGGTTCCCCTTGGATCCGGCTATTTTCGTTCCTTTCTTTCTTCTCCCCCCTCCCTCCTCCCCCCGCAGAGCTTCTGCTTCCAAAAGAGGGCAGCCTAGAAACCAGCGCTGGAGGCTTTGGGAAGGGCAACTTGAAACTGTCCTCAAGAGGCTGAACTTTTTTCCCCCAGATTTATTCTGGAATTAAATTAGACACCCCCAGTTATCTCTGGAAGTTTAACCTTTTTTTTTCTTTCTTTCTAAAAACGGGTAAAAGAAAATAGAACGAATGGGGGCTAACTAGCTCATTTTTTCCCCTCCAGAAAAGTTGCCTTAAAAATGGATTTAAAAAAAGTAGAACGAGCGATGCCAAACGCTGAGTCCGCAGCGCGAGGCGAAAGAGCGGGCTCCTCTTGTTTTAATTAAAATCCAATAAAAAAATCCAATCACCGCGGTAGCTCTCCGAGGAAGGATCGGCAAGGATTTCTGCCCTTCCGAGCTTCCTATCGAGAGTACGTAATGCCTAGCAGGGCATGGGTCCCTGCCAGGCTGCGGAGAGGGTGCGGGCGGGGGGTGGGGGGGCTCCGACCGCGTCCCCACTCCTCTCGTCCGCAGCCAAGTAGGTTGCCTCGGGCAGCTCCGGGCGACTCAACCCAGAAAGGATTTTGCTGAAAGCGCAAAATAAAAGTACAAAGTCTGGGGGATTGAGTCTCCCCTCCCCCTCAGGCCACCCCGGCTAGCCAAGCACTTTTTGGGCTTGGCTGCTGCTTCCTCTGAGCTCAACAGATTTTTTTTCCCCCCGGTCTCGCCCTCCCTGGAGGGGACGCGGCGGATGGAAGGCGAGAGAGGCCCCCAGCCAAGAGGTTTTTAATATTACACTTTAATAGGTTTCAGAAGGCCCCGTGGAGAAATGCTAATAGGCTGAAATGTCAGAATCGAGAGGGAGTCAGTTAGCGCTCAGCCGATCTAATCCTTTTTTTCTGCTCTGATTTTTTTTTTTTGGTGGGGGGAAGGGAAAGGGTGGGGAGTGCCCACGCAGAGAGGCTTTGGGGAGGGGCGCACCGTGCAAAGCACCGCAGCCCAGGCTGGGGCCGTGGGGGGGAGCGCGCCCGAGCCCGCGTTTCTATAGGAACCCCTTTTAGAAGATTAGAGACTCACCCGCTGCCGGCCGCCGCGGCCTCTCCAAAATATTAATCAGTAACCATCTGACACCGCATTTCAGGGAGGGACCCGCAGGCCGGGGCTAGGAAAACGGCCTTCTCGCCAGCCCATCCTACCCAACCGCGCTGCTGGGGGAGAGGGAATGAATCGCTGCTTTGTTTTAAAAGGGGGGGGAGGGAGGAAAAAGCAGCTCTAGTCTGTTTTGGCGTCGCCACCGCGCGTTCTAGAAGGCGCGCCCCAGGGGAGATGGGGGGCCGGAGCCCGGGCACGGGGTGCAGCCAGCCGGGCCCCAGGCCCTTCCCGGCTCGCTCGGCTTGTCACCTCCTCCCGCGAGCAGGAAGCTGACAGGCGGCCCATTAAACCGCGCCTTGCAAAGCCCAGGATTGCGGCGACAACCATCTTCCTCTATTTTGATCACTAAGCCCAGACGCTGGGGGAGGGGGGAGGAAAAGGGAGGAGGAGGAGTAAGGGGGGGTGTCTGAGCTGGTGGAGGGGGAGGGCTGCCTAGAAACGGCCCGGAAAAATTCTCACCACCAGTTTTGATCATTCAGCCCCGCCGAGGGGAGCCTGGAAACTGCTGGAGCCCCTAGGTCCGTAATTGGTTTTATAGGAATGGCTGAGGGCCAATGTGTTTACATGCGCGTGATTGGCGGCGCGCGCGGCCAATGGGTGGCGGCCGGAGGCGGGCCTGCGGGGAGGCGGGCACCTGGGAACAATGCGTGTTTCTTCCGCGAAGAGTGCTCCCCTCCCCCCGCCGCCCCTTACCCCCCCCTTGTTTTTTTTTTTTTTTTTTTTTTAGATCCAGCGAGAGGAACTTGAAAGGGGGGTTGTGTAATGTACCTTTTCCAATCCCGGGCTGTATATGGAGATTTGGGATTCTTTAAACCGGCGCTACCTGGATTTTATTAAAAAGCGGGGAGCTCGGCGGGAGGAAAGCTGGCTTTTCCGGGGGCTGCGGGAGCCCGGCCGCGGGAGGGCGGAGGAGTTGGCGCGCCGAGCTCTCGGCCCGGGGAGCGGTTTTCAACCAAAAAAAGGAAAGGCGGGCAAAAAGTGTGAGGAGGCTGCGGGTGGCGAAGGGGAGCAGCGGCCGTGGGATGGCGGGCAGCACGGGCGCCTAGCCGCGCCGGGCAGCGGGGCCGCCAGCGGAGTCGCCGTCGCCAGACCCGGGAGCCGGGAGCCCCACCGCGCCAGGTACGCCGCCGGGTCGCACGCCTGCCCCTGGCCGGGCGCGATGGTCTCCAAACTTCTCCAGCTTGTCCTCCACCCCACCGCACCATCGGGGGGTGCCGAGGGATCCCCGCAGTTTTCCGGCCCCCGAGAATGGAATCGGGGACCGGGGCCGGCGAGGCGGGGGCGCCCCGGGAGGGGTGGGGATGGGGGTGAAGCCGCTTCTTCCCGAGCTCCCCACTTGAGCCCCCAGCCCGTCCAGCCGGGCCCAGGGGCGTCGGTTACCTTCTCGGTTCCCGGCGGGCGGCGGGGGAGCCGGGGACGCCGAGACGTTTTCTGTTACAGGCTGTTTTTAATTAAAAGCCGGAATTCAGCCATTTTAACTACATTTAAGAGGGGGAGAAAGTAGGGAGAACGCAGCGCAGCCCGCAGATGGCCGAGCCAGCTTCTCTACCAGAGCGAGGGTGGTCCCGGGGGCTTCACCTCGACTTCCCCAAAGTGGGGCGCCGGGGCATCCCCTGAAGCGCTGGCTTTTAAGAGAAAGCTACACAAAGAACATTTAAAAAAAAAAAATCACGGGAAGCTCCTCGCCTCCTTAAGACATGTATCCTCGGATGTGGCGATCTTAGATTTTTCCAAAGTAAACGCGGATCTGGTAACCAGAGCCTGATGGGAGGGAGCGAGGGAGGGAAGGGGTTGGTTGTAACCTAAACCGGGTTAAAATAAGCACCTTTAGCGAAGTTGCGGAGGAAACCTGGAGGAGGTGGCCGGGGGCTTGGCGGACAAGGGGTCTGCAGCGCCCGGCCTGGGAGGGCACCCGGGAGCCGGTGGCTTTCGCGTGATCGGCGGCTCGAGGAGCGCCCGGGCCTCCGGGATCGGGAATCCGAGCTGCTGCGGGCAGAAGAGAGCCGAGGGCAGGATTGGCCCCGAGACCCCCCTCCCGCCCCCACGGGAATCGTCAACCGACAAATCTTTTAAACAAACAGCTTTAAACTGGAACTACAGGGGGATTTACCCAACGCCGGGGGAGACGCCCCTCGGTGCGAAGGCTTCCTTTGTAGGTTATTTTTGGGGGTAGGGGGAAGCTAGGGTAGGAGCGAGACCCTTGAGACCCTTCCATCCCCCCTGACGCCCCCCAAGTCCCCCGCGCCAGGCCACGTCCTCGGGCCGCAGGATTCCCAGGCCATGGCGTTGGAAAATGAAACCAAAGCTTGTTTGGAAGGATTCTTTTCAGTCCTCGGGCAAGAATGCCACGTCTCGGGTCCTCGGACTCGGAGTCCGCAACCCACAGTGGCCCGAGGGGGGCGGCGAGTCTCTTTAAACATAATAAACCGGCTTTGCAACCTCTCTCCCGAAAAATCCACGAGTTCGGCGCCTGGGGACGAGCTCAGGGAAACCAAACTCAGAAAAGGAAGGCGAGGGCCTCCAAAGGTTAAATATTAAACTTTCCGGATCAGATAGTGACACAGTGTTAGACATTTCGAACTGCTCTTGGAAAGGGTTCACGGTTTGAAACCCCGGGAGCATGTGACGCCCAGGAATCAAACACTCCGGAGGTTTGTATTTGCGCGGCCGGGGCGCGGCGGAGGGACCTTCCCCGGTTTAGGGAGGACCCGGGAACCGCCGAGGCAGAGCCGGGCTGGTGCGCAGCGTGCCGCCCGCCACTCTCCGAGTCGGGGGGCCCCAGCTGCCCGAGGAAGGAGCATGGGTTTTTACTTTTTATGCAGAAGGGGCTACTCCCGTTTTCATTTCTGGTTACTACATCGGCAGCCCCCGACCCCAAACGGCAAAACGACTTTCTGAAACTTGTTTTTGTGTTTTGTTTTTTTCTTCCCTTTTTTTTCTTTTCTCCCTTCTGTTTCTTCCGTGGCCTGTCCCCTCTCCCCGCCAAGACGCCGAGTGCGCCGCCTCGCGCAGCTCTGCCTGGCCGCCGGGAGGGGCCCTACCGCCGGCTGCCCGTGCGCCCCGGGCCGCGGGCCCGCCGCTGAGCGCAAGCCCCGCGGGCCGCCGCCGCCATGCACTCCGCGGAGCCCCCGCCGCCCGAGGACTCTGGAACTACGCCGAGGCCGAACTTTTAGGTCCCGCTGAGCGAGGCCCGCGGGCCCGGTGGGGGGCTGGCTGCGGCACTCCCGCGGAGGATGGATGGCCGAGACTTCGGGCCCCCGCGGTCCGTGCACGGCCCCCCGCCGCCGCTGCTGTCCGGCCTGGCGATGGACAGCCACCGCGTGGGCGCGGCCACGGCAGGACGCTTGCCCGCTTCGGGCTTGCCGGGCCCGCTGCCGCCCGGGAAGTACATGGCCGGCCTCAACCTCCACCCGCACCCGGGTAAGTGCCTCGCGCCGCGCTCGCATTCGGGATCCAGGGGAGGGAGGCCCGGGGAATACTGTTGTGCTTTCCGTAGTTCCCGACGGGGGTGCCGCGCCTCCCTCTATCTCGGCGGGCCCGTGAGGGTGCGGGGAGACCCTGGGACCGGGGCAGAGGCCAGTCCGGAGGCGCCGGCGGAGAGGGGTGCGTGGCGCTGCTGCCGCCTCCGTGCCGGCACGCCGGGTTCTCCCAAGGCGCACTCCTCTGCCGAAATGGGAGCCACCAGGGACGATTCCAATTCCCGAGTCCCTGCGGCTGAGGCTGGGCTGGAGTTTTCAAAATCTGGGCGAGAAAAAGACAAACCAGCCCCACATCCTTTCGGACATCGGCTCCCAGAGCTCGCATGCATTTCTTGGCAAACGCCCTCACCGGCGCCCGTGGACCCCGGGTTCGGTTTCTAGCTCCTGCACTCGCGCGGTGCGGGGTCTCGGGCCAGCCCCAAGCACCTGGGGGTGCGGGGAGGATGCAGACCCCAGTCCTGGGGCCTTAGCCTCCGGCGGGTGGGTGTCAGCCCTCGGGAGACCCCTCGCCCTCCAGAAGGAGAACGGCAGTTTTAGGACCCACACCCCGGTAGGAGAGCAGTGACCCCGGCTCCGTGGACCCTTGTACTCCGGTGGGGAGGCGCGCGCAGCGGGAACGCAGACACTGGGCGGCCGCCGCCCCGAAGCTGGGGCCGGGAAGCAGTGCGGGAGCGGATCGGGCCGGGCTCGAGCCTGGAGGGAAAAGCCTTCGAATCTGACATTTAACTACGGCAGGAGGTGGCCGAGAAGACCCGGCGGCCTTCGCCGGTCCCCGACAGGGGCTGCCCGGGCTCGGTGGGGACGGTGCCGGGGAGGGAGCGTGTTGCCCTGGCGCGCCGCGGCCGCTCCAGCGGGGCGCGGCGGAGAGGGAGCCGCGGAGCCCTGCAGACCCGCCACCGGCCTCCGCATGGGACCGAGTCCCTCCTCCCGGGCTGCCTCCGGCCTCTGTGCCTGAAGTCCCACGGGCTTCGACTTATGGACCCCCTCCCCCACTTCAAAGTGTAGTCTAGGGCACTTGTGAATTCCCAGGGAGCCCCCGGCGCTCCCCCTCGGCCTTGGGGTCCTGGAGGGGACACCTCGGGCCGCCGCGCCGCCTTGGCCCTGCCCCGCTGACCCTGCCCGCGCCGCCGCGCTCGCCGTTTTCGCCTGTCTCTTCGGTGTTTCTCCTGGAACTTTTCAGGAACCGGAGTCCCGGGACTCGGCAGGACAAAGGGCCTTTGTGAAGCGCAGGGCGGGGGAGGGGCGGCGCGGGGGCCGGGGCGCGGAGATCCCGGCCAGCGGGGGTGCGAGCACCGCGTCGCGCCCCGGGCCACGAGTGTTCCCCGAGAGTTGGGGGCTGCATTCTGCCTGGGGGACCGCAAGGAGGACGAGGGGAGGGCCCAGAGACTTTAGAGGAAGGAGTGGGGGCAGCCCTGGGGTACAAAGGGCCGAGCGGGCCATCCTCTTTTGTGCCCCCGCAGAGGCCGCGGTCATTTGGGTTTGTGCGTCTTTAGAGCGCGTTAGGCTTCCTAGCCCAGCCCAGGGTGGTAGCAGGGGGAGGGGGGGCCCGAGGCCTGGGGATCGGACCCAGGGTCTCCCCGGCTGGCAGGGCCTTCGCAGGCTTTCCGAAAGTCAGGGAGCGAGAGGGCGCTGCGGACACCCCGTCTGGGATGGGGCCCGTGCGCGCAGAGGCCAAGAGCTCTAAGCCGAGGCACTGAAAACAGCCACCACTCCTGGGGCGCCCGGCCGGGTAACCACCGCCGTCAGCCGGCCCGGCGCCCGCCCATTAGGTAGATGGGGAGGTTGAGGCGGGAGAGGGGAAGCGGGCAGGACGAGGAAGTCCGGCGGGAGGTGGCCGCAGAGGCCTGTCCCGGCGCCTCCCGCCGGAGGAGCAGCCTTACTTCTGCGTGCTCGGAGGCTGAGGTCATGGAGGAAATCGCAGGCGGGCTCGGAACCGCTGCCAGGGCTCCGAGGCTGCCCCTTGGGCCCGAACTCACCCAGGAGGCAAGGGCAGGGGGCCGGCCGCCGCTGCCCCCACCTTGAATGGCCTCACTGAGACCTCCGACCCCAGGCCAAAACCTAGAGCGGTGCCCTGTGCTAATCCCATTAGCCTGGAGGTGGGGAGCTGCGCCCCCATTCACTGCTTGGGTGTGGCCGGATTACAAATTCTTCAATCCATCTCCCCTGCCCCCCCCTTTTTATTGGGTGCAGGTGCTAAATTTTCTCTTTCAACGCCCTCACCCTCTTGGCTGTCAGCTCCTTAGATCTGGCCAGCGTTATCAGCCCCATCTTTGTTTATTTTTGTACTGGGAAGCCCGGAGAGGCTGAGCCATTTGCCCTGGGTCACACAGCAAGGGAGTGAAAGGCCATCCCTGTTACCTCTGGACTCCAATCCACTCTGGACTCCAGCGTGGGTGGGGTCCCGGTTGATCCATGGAGCCTCCTAGGCAGAGGGAGCTGCCCTGGGAGCCAGTGCACCAAGCCTCAGGGGACCCTGGCTGCCAGGGTGCTGGCACCCCATCCTGGTGGGTATTGACAGGAGGGTTGCTGTGAGTGAGGGTCTCCAGGAAGATTTGCCTTCTGCATCATGGGTTTCGGTCAAGGAATTTGGCTCTCTCCTCTGCGGAGGAAGGGGAAGTGAAATCCAGAATAAATGGGATTTGAGATGAAGGGTGGAGGTTACCTTTCCGGTAACCTTGAGTATTGATTTGTATGTGAGCCTTAAATGTTCACAGCCCTCGGTGAAATGGACAGGTACATGACAGTCACCCGGTAGGCTTGCCCCTCTGCTCTTCGGTTAGGAGGCTGGGACTCAGCCCTTCCAAGTTGCGGTTCAAGAGCTATTAGAGTTTTGTACTTGGATGTTGAGTCTCCCTGTCCCCAGGAGGCTATGTGAATGGGGGGTGGGAACCCGGGGTCAGGATGGGAGGCCTTGCACTTTGGACTGGGCCGTGGACAATAGGGGGCCACAGCCTTCTCCAGGGCCCACCAGCTCTATCTGTGGAATTCAGCCCCGCAGCCTGCTGGGATTGATTTAAAAAGGTTAATCAGTGTGGGCTGGCTGGTGGAGTGATGTGATCCCGAAGATAAGGGAGGTTTGCTGGGTGCTTCCTCCTCTGGCCTTGGGGGAGGTTCTGGAATCTGGAAGAGCCTCCTGGTTCTTTAGCACTTTCTCTCCTGGCTTGTTCATTTACTCAGCAAATCATTTCCAAGTGCCTCCTGCGTGCCAGGCACTGCTCTGGCCCTGGGAATCCAGCAACGACCAAACAGACAGAAATCTCTGCCTCCATTGGAGCTCAAGTCCTAGCGTGGGGCCAGGCAGTAAACACAGATGGGGGAAGGAAATCATTTTCAATAGAGATACAGGCTGTGAAGGACAGAGAAGACCGAGGGTCTGTTTTGGCGGGAGTGGTGAGGGGCTGCAGGCTCGGGAATTACCGGCTGGGGGGGGGGGCTGGGATGGAGCTGGGAGGAGGGTGGGACCTATAATGAGGTCTTGGAATTTCAAGCTGTGAGACATAAGAAGGCAGTGGAGGGTTTTAAATGGAGTGACTCAGATTGAGGGACATTTTACAGAACTGGTCTGGACTCTTAAAAAATGTCAGTGGCATGCAAGACAAAGGAAGGCCAAGAACTGGTCCTGATTACAAGAGACTAAAAAAATGTGACAGCAAATGTCAATGTATGGCCCTCGATTGCATCTTGGATCAGGGAAAAAAAAATTGCTCTAAAGGATATCATTGGGGCATTTGATGAAATTGGAATATGGACTGTAGATTAGCTGATAGGATCAAATCAATATTATGTTTGGTGAAGTTGATAACTGTACCGTGGTTATGTAAGGGAACGTCCTTGCTCTTAGGAAGTGAGAACATTGACATGTTTAGGGGCAGGGGATGTGATGTCTACAGCTTGCTCAGGAATGGCTCAGGAAGAGTAAAAAACAATAGCTATAATTCACGTACTCTATGGGAGACAATGAAACATCAGACGACATCAAGTAACACTCAGGGCGAGACAGCCGCTCACAATTGCCGGACCTGGGGAAGGTCATCTGGAAGTTCACTGTACTATTTCAAACTTTCCTCTGAGTTTGAAATTATTTCACAATGAGCATTTCACAAAATGAGTGTGGATTGCTGGCTAAAGACTTATCTGGTAGATGGGGAGAGAGGCAGGTGACCAGTCCGTGGCTCAGGGAGGTGACAGCACCAGGGAGGGAGGGTGCAGGTGGCTAGGGTTTGGTTCCTTGTTGGGGCTGTGTTGCTAAGAGATGTGGAAGGGCAGAGAAGGGGGACAACACCTGGATTTTTTTTTCGTTTTTTTTAAATTCTTACCTGAGGATATTTTTTTCCATTTTTTTTTTTTTAGAGAGAGTGGAGGGGGCGGGGAGGAAAACATCCATGTGAGAGAGATACATCGATTAGTTGCCTCCCTCAGGTGCCCCAACCGGGGCTGGATCGAGCCTGCAACCGAGGTACATGCCCTTGACAGGGAATCGAACCCGAGACCCTGGCCAGGGTAACACCTGGATTTTTGGGAAGTGCTGCTTGTGGAGCAGTGGGGAGGGCCAGATTTGGAGAGAGGATGGTGATTGGGTGTTCTTGGTTTGGAGGTGGCCAGCTTGGGATGCTCTTGGCTTCTGGCATGGACCTGTCTGTGGTCTGATCTGATCTAACTCCCCCCTGGTCACGTGTGGCCCTGTCTTCCACCCACACTGCAGCCCATCACTGTGACACTCCTGTCCTTTACGTCTCAGTCTGGCTTTTGAGAGGCCCGGTGGGAGCTGCTGTCAGGACAGGGCTTGGGGCTCCCCAGGGACTGCTGGGAGTCCTGGCCACCAGTCAGTCTTGGCCCCCAGGGCTAGGGTCCTTACCATACCAACTGTCCACAGAGTCCTGGCTTCTAACTTTGGAGGAAGTCAGAGCCATGAGGTAGGAACCACTAGAGCTCCTTGCCACCTTTGCAGGCCACAGATGCACCCTCTGTCTGCATCTGAGCTTCCTTCTTGATGAACTTTGAAAGTGATGGATCCCCAGCCTGGAACAAAAACCCAGTTCACACACTCCACTCCAGCAATTTTGCACATTCTGGGCTTTCGTGAGTCAGCTGAGGTTCCCATCCGGCAGTCTCCAGATAAAGAACTTGACTTCTGACGAGGCAGGATGGCCTGAGGCTGAGGTCAGAATGCTGGGGTTTAGACCTGGCTCCTCCACTTCCTGGCTGTGTGATGGTTCTCTACACTTAGATGTTCTCATCTGTAAAATGGGTGCATGAGTGGTACGGAATTCATTTGATTGTTGTGAAGTTTGAATGAACGGGTGTGGGCCAGGTGCCTAACATAGTTAGAGCCTTCGCAGAAATTACGGCGAAAGTGGTTGCTGTTATTACAATGATCATTATTAACTCATGACTCAAGGATGCCTTACTTCCGTCCAGACCTTGCTCAGGGCCTCTAGAATTGGATGGTCCATGGGCCCCTTAGACTCCAGGGTCCCAACTTCAGTTCATTTTTATTTTTTTTTCTCCTTCTGCGATGTAGCAGCTATACTGTAAAATGCTTCAATCTTGAGTGTTTGGTTCATTGAATTTTTACAAAATGAACCCACCCATGTAACTACCAGCCAGCTCAAGATCGGGACGTTTCCAGCATCCAGAGGGCTCCCTGACTTTCTCCTCTAGTCACTGTCCACCCCACCCCCACCATCATCTTATTCCTGTTACCTTAGGTCAGGGGTGGGGACCTTTTTTCCTGCCAAAGGCCATTTGGATATTTATAACATCATTCGTAGGCCATACAGAATTGTCAACCTAAAAGTTAGCTATGAAAAAAAACTCCTGGATTTATTGAATTTCGAGTCTCGTCTGCAGTTGCCTTGGCAGGGCCAGACCAAATACGGCCCGCAGGCTGGACATTCCCCACCCCTGCCTTAGATGGTTTTGCTTGTCTGTGAACTCTCTGTAAGTGGAATCTACAGCATGCCCTCTTTTATTTCTGCTGCTTTCACGCAACATAATGTTTGTGAGATTGACCCACACTGCGGCGTGTGGCAGTGGGTTATCTCTTGTTGCTGTTTAGTATTTGACCTTGTGCATACAGCACATTTGTCCACTGCTGTGGATGGACATTTAGGCTGTTTCCAGTGTTTGCTACGTAGAGTGCTATGAACGTGGCCTTTCGGCGCACTCATGCACACATTTCTCAGGGTATATGTCTGGTACCTGAGAGTGGAATTGCTCAGTCATAGGTTACGTGCAGGTGTTCAGCTTTACGACTGCAAGTTTTCCATGGTGGTACCTTCCTCCCCGCAGCATTCCAGTGGCTTCGCATCTTCACCAACACATGATGTCGTCAGGTTCTTTAAATTCTGTTCACTCTGGCAGGTTTGTAGTAGTATCTAATTGTGTGTGCATTTTATTTATATTTTTATTTTTTTTAAACATACCTTTATTGATTTCAGAGAGAGGAAAGGAGGGGGAGAGAGAGAGAGAGAAACGTCAATGATGAGAGAGTCATTGGTCGGCTGCCTAGCCCACAACCTGGGCATGTGCCCTGACCAGGACTCAAACCTCGATCTCCTGGATCCTAGGTCAATGCTCAACCACTGAGCCACGCCCAGCCGGGCTGTGTGTGCATTTTAAAACGTTTTCCACCATTTATTTTTTTAAGCTTTATTGAGGGATACTTTGCATACCATTAAATCCATCCATTGAAAGTGTACAGTTCTGCTTTGTGCTTAATATAAACTTTAGAAGAAAAATCACATATCATTTAAAAAGTCAAGTACTGTTAGAAGGGTTCTAAAGAAAACCAGCAATTCCCTGCCTCATGTCTCCAATTCCTGATTTCTACTTTTAAAAAGTTAGGAGAGGAAGGGAGAGAGAGAGAAACATGGAGGCACAGCCCCAACTGGGGATTGAACCCACAACCTGGGTATGTGCCCTAATCAGGTTGGGAACCAATCCCATGATCCTTCGGTGCACGGGATGATGCTCTAACCAACTGAGCTACACTGGCCAGGGCTGATTCCCACTTAAACTCTTTTTGGCTCTTTCTTTTGGATTTTTCATCCAT
The DNA here is from genome assembly GCF_964146895.1 of Miniopterus schreibersii. NCBI lineage: Eukaryota > Metazoa > Chordata > Mammalia > Chiroptera > Miniopteridae > Miniopterus > Miniopterus schreibersii. Next base: position 99,594,333 of record NC_138105.1, read on the forward strand.
ATTTCTAAGGAATAACCTGCTTCTACTGTTACTGATGTTTCGGTTTTTGAGATTTTCTATTGACTTTTGTGGAAGGTGAGAATTTTGCATGGACTGTCTGAGTCTGAATCGTGACTCTCCTGTTTATTAGTGGGAGACTGAGGGCAAGTTTCTTTACCTCTTGTACCTTGGTTTTCTCATCTGTAAAATGGGGATAAAATAGTACCTACTTCATGAGATTGTTGGGAGAGTTAAATATTTATACACGGAAAGCATTTAGAATAGTATTAAATATAGTAAATAGTACATGATTATTATTATTACACCTCCCCCCTTACCTTCCCCTGAGTTTACTTCCCCTGTCTTCTGAATATATGTGAAATTTAGTGTAGTTTTACTTTTATAGCTCTAGCTTTGTGAATATCACTTATATTTGAGCCAAGCGGTACAATAAAGTTTATTTCCTGCAGTTATTAATTGCCTCTTTTTTTCCCCATTTGCTAGTATTTCTTAGAATCCCTTTCTTCCAATCTTGGTATACTTTTCATTTGGTCAAAGCTACCTCTCTCTTTTCTTGGAGATTTCTTTCCTGGAATTTTCCATCTTCCTGTTCTAGTCTGGTTTGCCTGGTGCTTGGGCCTGTGGTAGGGTCATCCTTCACACCCCCTTTGCCTCTGTGTTGTGTTAGATCTCCTGTTTCCCCCTTCCCATGCCTTCCTTTTTCCTGCCTTTTTTTGTTTTGTTTTGATGAAGCACATCCTGCAGTAGCTTTCTGTGAAAGAGTATACAGAAGTTCAGAATTTTTCAAGGCCTACGTAGTATGCATGAAATACCTTTATTCTACCGTCACACTTGACTGGCATTTTGGAAATAATTTCCCCCTACTGTTTTGAAAGACTTGCGACATCACCTTGTAAATTCCAGTGTAACTTTTGAGGAGTGTTGATGCTATTTTGATTCTTGATCTTTGTATGTGAACTTTCTTTTCACCTTTTCCAAGTGCTTAAAATCTTTTAGAACCATGTCATAGTTAAGAGCATGGGCTCTGAAATTTATATTACAAATAATGCAAATATATGAGTAACCATGTGGCCTTGGACATGTCACCTAACCCTCTGTGCTCTGGTTTTCTCTTTTGTAAAATGAATAATGATAGGCCTTTCCTTTTATGGTTTGTGTGATGACTAAATGAGTTTACGTACATAAACGCCTAGAACATTGCTTGGCGCAAAGTAAGCCTCATGGATGTTATTACTGTTGTTACTCTTTTATTACTGGTGTTACAAAATTTCATGTTGACTGGTTCCCTCTGGTTCCTTCTGAATCTGGAAGTGAAACCTTCTGTGTCTGAAATGTTTTTGAATCACTATTAATTTTATGAGTGTATTTTATAATTTTCTTCCCAGCATTTTTGCCATTCTCTCTAGTACTATTGGATATTGGCTCTCCTGAACTGATCATCTACTTTTCTTTCTTTCCATTTCTTTTTGCTTCTGCTTCCTAGGAGCTGTTCTCAACTGAATCTACCAACCCTTCAGGGTGATTTTTAGTTAGGTGTCATATTTTTAATTTCTAGGTGCTGTTTCTTATAGTCTGGGTGTTTCTCTTTTTCTTTTTTAATAGCATCCTGTTCTTGTTTCGTAGATACATTCTTGCTCATCACTTGGAGGATATTAATTGCATTTACCCCCTGGAGTTTTCTTCTCATGCATTGTTTTTCTTCCTCTGGATCTTTTTCCTCGTTTGTCACCTAGGAAACTCCCCGGGTGTCTAGTGATTGATTCTGTGCTGTCTCTTCATATTCAAGAAATGAATTAATTAGCAAGCTGATGGGACTCGGATACAGTGTTGGGACTTGGTGGCCATGCGGAGCTCCCTGAATGCGTCTGTAGGTCTTTCCTTTCTGACTTTGTCCATCTCCTGTCTCCTGGGCAGTTTAAACCTGGCTGCTCCTCTTCCAAGAGCTGAGTAAAGATGAAGATTTACACTCAGATCCTGTGTTCTTTTGGTCCCACCCCAGCCCTGAGAATCCAGCCTAAGACCCTCAGCATGTCCACTGGGCCCACAGTTTCCCTAACAAGGCTTGTGGCGCGGCTCTCCATTCACCCTCTTGCTCCCCGTTGCACCCTGGCGTTTAGGGGTGCGGGGTCTCAGGAATGCTTGTTTGTTGATGGCTCCCCCCTCCAAGCTAAGGTTTCACACCCCACCCTGCCAAGTTGAGCATTGCGCACCTCTTGTTACCCTGCTTTTCCAGCTTCCTAAATGTGGAGGTTGTCTCCTTTTCATTCTTCTTGTTTTGTTTCCTTTTAAAATCCCATTACTGTCATTTTTGTGAGATTCTGGCTTCTGGGAAAGGATTTGTCCTGCTAGGGCTCTGGGCCACCTCTTCTGGGGTCAGCTCACTCTTCCTCCCGGGCCTGTGCCTGGGAGACCGACCTCCTCTGCTTGTCTTCCCCACTTGGCGGCCTCCTCACTTTACCTGGAGCTGGAGTTCCTAGAAGGCCTGCCCTCCATCCCAGCCTCTTCCTCTAGGCCCAGATCCCCACTAAGGGGAAAAAAAATCTATGGGGAAATCCTCCGTAATTGCTTTAGAATTGAGACCGTCTGGAGCCCTGGGGCGAGGCTGGGGTGGATACATTTGCATATCACTGTCCGGGCGCTAAAGACGCCTGCTGGGTTCTGACTGCCTCGGGGGGTCAGGGCGGGCTCCCAGCTGGAGGGGACAGCAGTCAGCTGAGGGAGGGAGCTGGAGGAGCAGCCCAGTGCTGGGGCAGGATGGGGTGGGGAGTTGGGCTGGCTTCCCACCTCCCTCAGGCCAGCCCCCAGACCTGGCCGGACCCCTCCCCTCCTGACGGGGTGCGGCCTGGCGGGTTGATGTGGCCTAGTGGCTCCAGTAGCTCCTGAAGCTCCTGGGCGTCTGCTTGTCTTAGAAGAGCCTCTGCTTTTCTGGCCGCTCAGCTACCTCTGCTGCACCGGTGGGACCGTGGGGACAGTGGCAGCAGCCATAGGCCCTGTAGCCGAATCACAGCACCAAGATTGTGCAGGGTAAGCACCCCCTCGCCCCCTCCTCCACTGCCCCAGCCCCCTCCTCAGCTGTGCTGCCCTCTGGGAGAAGGGATTGGCACGAAGCAGAGGGCACAGACATGACCCCAGTCTCAGCTTCTTTCCTTTCTTGCTGCCTTCGTTTTACTTCAAGGGAAAGTAAGGCACAGAGAGATTGTGTTATTTTCCCAAAGCCACACAGCGGGGAAGCGAAGGATCTAGGAGCATGCCTGGAGAAAAAAGCCAGGGGCCAGGGAGAGGTGGGGCATTGATAGGAATTTTTCTTTCTCTTTCCTTTTTCCTTTCTTGGCTCATTTTAATTTATTTACTAGTTTCTGTTTTTACAACTTTTGTCAATGTGAGATTTCCATGAAAATTACTCTAAATGTAACATTTACTGTGCTTGTGTTTAGATCGACCCTCCCCCATCCATGATCTCTTTTTAAAGGATATTTTTTGGGAGGGTTTTAAGATACACAGAGAAATGAGCGTAGATCTTAAATGTGTACAACTCAATTATTTTTTTTCACAAACAACCCACCCATGTAACCATCAACCAGGTTAAAAAAGAAACCCAGACGCCCGTGGGTCACTTACTCGTCCCTGTCCCAAGGTGACCCCTGTCCCCACCTGTTTGCACACCTCACGTTGGTGGAAGCACGCGGCGTGTTCTTTTGTGCAGTCCTGAGATCGATCATGGTGTGTTCTGGGCGGTTGTAATCTTTCTTGCTGAAGGTGTTCCATTGCATGGTCATGTCCCGGTCTGTTTATCCAGCTGGTGATGGACATTTGGGTTGTTTTCCAACGTTGGCCGTTATTGGTGGGAAGATTCTGCACATACCTGCGAGGGCGAGGCTGGGTCAGAGGGTTGGTGGATTCTGCAGCGCTCTGAGAGCGGTTGTCCTAATTTACGCTCCCTCTGGCCCTTCTCTCCTTTCTGGCATTTTAACCCTTCTGGTGGTGGGTGTGCAGTAGTTTTAATCCACATTTCCTCCATGGTTTAGGAGCCTGAGTACCTTGTCGTGGGTTTACTGGCCATTGGGGCATTTTGACTTGTGACCCTCCATTTGCCATTTTTACACCGAGTTGTCTGTCGTTTTCTTATTGACTTGCAGGAATTCTTTATTTATTCTGGATACAAGCTGCAGAGGGGACATACTGGTGACATATCACAGAGGTCTTTTCCCAGGTAGCGGGTCACCTTTTCTCTCTCCTAATGGTGTCGTGTGATGAGTAGGAGTTTATTTTCATGGAACCCGGTGTGTCGGTCTTGTCTTCGTGGTTCGTGCGTTTGCATGGTCTTTAGGGACCTTCGGCTGCCTGCGCTCAGGCCCTGACGGTATTTTCCAGTGTCCCTTGCAGGAGCTTTCTCAGTTTGCCTCTCACACCAGCCCTGCCGCCCGCCTGCGGCCGATTTCTGTGTGTGCTGTGACGTAAGGGGTCAAGTTCACGGCTTCTCCCAGGTGGAGGTCCAAGCTGACCAGCAGCGTTTCTTACAGAAGCAGCCTGGCCCGCCGCGTGCACCTGTGGGCCTGTTTCAGGATGTGCCGCCCCACGTCCCAGTCTGCTCACGGCCCTGCCGGCGCCCAGCAGCTTCCTTTTTGGAGGTGCAGGCGGGGTGCTGTTTGATAGCGTGAGTCCTCACACCCTGTTCTTCACCTCCCAGGTTGTCTTGGCTGTTCTTTATTTTTTTAATTCTCACCTCATTTTTTCTTTTTTTAAAATATATCTTTATTGATTTCAGAGAGAGGAAGGGAGGGGGAGAGAGAGAGACAGAAACATCAAGGATGAGAGTCATGGATCAGCTGCCTCCTACACGCCCCCGGCTGGGGATCGAGCCCGCAACCTGGGCACGTGCCCTGACCGGGAATCGAACTGCGATCTCCTGTATCAAAGGTCGATGCTTAACTGCTGAGCCCCGCCTGGCCAGGCTATATAACTTTTCCTTAACTGGTAAAATACACATAACGTAAATTTACTGTTTTAACTGTTTTTATAGGTGTACAATTCAGCCGCATGTAGTACATTCACATTGACATGTCATCATCACTGACATCCGTCCTCAGGAGGGTTCCATCTTCCCAAGCTGAAACCCTGTCCCCATGAAATGACTACTCCCCACCCCCTCCTCCAGGCCCTGGCACTCCCCCCTTCTACTTTCTGTCTTCATGAACTTGAGTCCTCTAGGTCCTCATGTAAGAGGAATCTCACGGTGCCCATCCCTCTGGGGTCTGACTGGGATTGAATTAAATCTGCAGATGACTTTGGCTGCCCTGAGCATCCTAGTGAGTACATCTCTGCCCGCAAGCCTGGCGACTTCCTTGGGAAGGACCCCCCCAGACGGGTCTGCGCCTTCCCGGGCCTTGATCAGCTCTGCTCATTTGCTTTCCAAAAGCTGCGGATGGGTTGGCCCTGCCCTGGTCCTCCCTGCCTCCCACCCTGCTCTCCTACAACCAAACTGCACATGTGCCAATTGGATGGATGCAAATGACATCACCCTGTTTTGACAGTTTCTTGTAATACTAACAGCGGTTAACTTTTTACTGAATTCAGCCATTTCCCATAGTTCTTTTTTTGTTTGTAACGTGGTTGGGAGTCTGGCTGAGTGATAAGATTCTTTATACAGTGAGGGCTTTAACTCATCCTCTGGCTTAGAGAGTACAGAAATCTCCAAATGGAATTGGATCATCGGGAGCCTGAAGGTCATTTTATTCAGAGGGTCCTCTCGCTGTTTGCAGCGGCTGCCATAGAAACGCCCGAGTCACATGCTCTGGGCTGGAATGAGCTCTTTTGTGGGTGATAACCCTGATTTGATCTTGCCGACCAGATGCTCTGATAGACATCTTAACAGATGTGGGCCCTTGCTTGCGAGGCCCGAATGTTTTAAAGGAGAAATGGAAGATATATTTGTTCTGTGTTTGGCTAGGGAGGGGTATTTGGGAGTGAAAATAAGAAAATAGGGTCTAGTGTCTGGGTGGTGTGACTGAGTGTGAAAGTGTAGATTTTGGAATCAGAGCCTCAGTTTCCTTATCTGTAAAAGGGACAGGAATCCTCCCTTCCAGAGTTGAGGGGAGATGGGAGATAGTGAAGCAAAAGCTTAAAGCCTTTTTTTTAAAAAAAAAATTAATCAAAAATTTGTAAAAATTAGCCCTAGCCAGTTAGAGCACTGGCCTGTGGAATGAAAGGGTCCCACGTTCAATTCCAGCCAAAAGCACATACCTTGGTTGCAGGCTTGATTCCCGACCCTGGGAGGCAACTAATCAATGTGTGTCTCTCTCTCTGTCTCCCTCCCCACTCTCTCTGAAAAGCAATGGAAAAAATATCCTTGGCCCAGCTGGTCTGGCTCAGCAGCTGAGCATCAACCTAGGATCCAGGAGATCGCTGTTCAGTTCCCGGTCAGGGCACATGCCTGGGTTGCGGGCTCGATCCCCAGCAGGCGGTGTGCAGGAGGCAGCCGATCAATGACTCTCATCATGGATGTTTCTCTCTCTCTCTCCCTCTCCCTTCTTCTCTCTGAAATCAATTAAAAAAAGAAAAAGAAAAAATGTCCTCAGATGTGTGACACCATATGTAGTTATTACATCACCGACTATATTCCCTGTGGAAGCCCTGAAGCCTTGAGCAAGCCCTGCGCTGGCTGGGAGGTAGGGCCCCACGAAAGGGCCCCCCTTCCTTAGCCCAGCTGATCCTGACCTTGCCCATCCCCCACCATAAATATGAATTGAGAACCTACTATGTACATTGTGTGGAGCACCAGGGATGGAGGAAACCCACATTGTAATGCAGGCGTCTGCAAACTAGGGCCCAATCTGACCCACCTCCCATTTTTGTAAATAAAGTTTTATTGGAACCAAGCCCAGTCGATTAAGTATTGTCTAGGGCTGCTTATGCCGCAGCAGGCGGAATAGGCCTGCAAAGCCTAAAGTATTTATTACCTGGCCCCTGCAAGACAAAGCTTGCCGCGGCCTGTTCCAGTGGGTGGAGAGGGACAATAAACACGGAAACACAATGAAGAAGGAACTAACGTGTGTGGTATCGTAAAGGGTGATAAGCACCGAGGAGAAAATAATCCCGGGAAGGAAGGGCGTGGGGGTGGGGTGGTTAGGGAGGCCACTTCATCCAGCGTCACCTGAGCTGCAAGAGAAGGGAGCGAGATGTTTACAGATCCTTTGTGGGATCTGGAGGGAGGAACGGAGTCCAGGCCGTTCCATATTCCTGTCCAGCCCCTGGTCGTGATAAGGCCCTTGACTGTTGACCAAACCTTTGTACCCATCATCATCTCATCAAGTCCACCTCTCGCTCCCACCAGCCAGGACTTCAGGTGCCCATTGTATAGTTGGCTTCCAGAAAGGTCCCCAGCGACTCCCTGCATTGCAGAGGCGAGTTTCCGCTGGCCGGCGAGGCGGCCTCACCGTCACCTTCTGTGGGGACCTGCCAGCAGATTGCATAGCATGCCCCTTATGGAGGGCACCTGGGTGGCTCGCACCCCCCAGCCTCTAACTGGCAGGAGCCCTGCGCAAGTGTTGAGGGAGGGCGGGCCCACCCGGGCGTGGCTCAGTGGTTGAGCATCGACCCAGGATCCAGAAGATCTCAGTTCGAGTCCCTGTCAGGGCACATGCCTGGATTGTGAGATCGATCCCCAGAGGGGTGCTTGCAGGAGGCAGCCGATCCATGACTCTCTCATCATTGAGGTTTCTCTCTCTCTCCCCCTCTCCCTTCCTCTCTCTGAAATCAATAAAAATATATTTTAAAAAGAAGGAAGGGAGGGGAAGGGCCTTTGGATTTCAGTTCTACTTTCTGGTGACCCTGGCCATTGGCCAGCATCCGAGTCTGCAGACCCCGTGTTCTGGGTGTTGGTGAGGTGGGTGGCAATGGCACAGACAGGCTGGCCTGCAACTTCAAGCTCATGGTCCCTGCTGGTTTCCCAGGGAGCTTGCTCATGGCTGTTGGCATGTGAGATGGGAGGGGCTGGGATGTTGGTGGGTACCAGCCAGGGGAGGGCCTGTCAGCTCAGTGCAGAGGGGGTGAGGGGGTCTGACATGTCTTATCCCAGCTCCCTGCTGCTTATGCTCCAAGAGGGACCCTGGATCCCCCCTCCAGGCAATGGCAGGTGGGCGACACATTCCCCTCATAGCCGGCCTTGGTGTCTCCTTTCTTGCCCCTGGGTGACCTAGGACCAGAGAAAGAGAAGACCATTCTCTAAGCACGTCCAAGGGCCAGGCCCTGTGCTGGGTGGGTGGGAGTGCGGCTTCCTTTGCTCAGGGTCCGAGGTACCATGCCCCACTGGACCAAAGTCCGGGCTCCGTGTGGCCAATCCCTTGTAGCGCTGGCTGAGCAACTTGGTCACCTTGGCTCAGTAATGTGGGCAGCCTCTCTGAGCCTCAGTTTTCTAGTGTGTAAAATGGAGTAACCAGACTCCTTCCCTCCCAGGACTGTGGGAGGGTGAGCCAGGGTGGGGAGGTGCCAGCCTGGGAACTGCTTTGCCCTGGGGCCTGGGCAGTGCTGCCGGAGTTCTAGGTGAGAGCAGATCTGACGCGTTGCTTTTTATTTTTTCACTTATTTCCTAACCCTCACCTGAGGATATTTTTTCCATTGCTTCTCAGAGAGAGTGGAAGGGGGAGAGAGGGAGGGAAACACCGATGTGAGAGAGACACATCGATTGGTTGCCTCCCACACATGTTCCGACGGGCTGGGGTTCAAGCCCGCAACTGAGGTATGTACCCGTGGCCAGAATCAAACCCGGGACCCTTCAGTCCTCAGGCTGATGCTCTAACCACTGAACCAAACTGGCTAGGGCTTACCTGTTGCTTTTTAAAAAAAAATCGAGGTGAAATTCACATAACGTGCATTAAGCATTTGAAAGCGGGCATTTCACTGGTATTTAGTGTACCCGTCATGGGTCACCACCAGCTCTCTGGTTTCAAAGCTAATGTTTTATTTTAAGGCAGGAACTGGGGTAGAGGAAGTGGTCCGGCTCGGACCCTGACCTTGAGCATTTGAGCAGTGGCTCGGCTTCTCGAACCCCAGGGTTTGTAACTATAAATAGTGAGAACGACAGTAATAGCGGCAGCCGGCCTTGCATGGCACTTCATGAAAGCCTTTTAGAAATATGAAGACGGCCACCTGCAGGGGCAGATGTCACTGTGTCGTCCATTCCCCGCAGCCTGGGGAAATCAAGGCACTTGCCCAAAGTCACAGAACCAGTGGGCATCAGAGCCAGGGTTTGTGTCTTTGTTTCCCCCCAGGACCCTTCTGTCCAATCCTGCCCCACGGTGGCTGACTGGCCTGTTAGAGGCCCGGGCCCTGGCCCCACGCCCGTTTCCGACAGGGAGGAGCTTTCAGCCCAGACTGTGGCTAAATTAAGTCTGAATTAATGAAAATTTAATACAACTTGAGATGTGGTTCCTTGGTCTCACCAGCCACATTTCGAGTTGCCACAGTGGCCAGTGCCTGCTGCAGTGTCCAGGGCAGACGTAGGACAGGTGTTGGGCACCGCTGGTTATGGGGCCGGTGGGTGTCATTTGGCTGGACCCTGATCTGATGGGGATGGCGGGCAGGACAGCAGGAATGCTCTCCCGGGCCTTCTCCTGGTGTCCCGAGCATGACTGCCCCTGGGAGGGGTGCAGCGCTGGATTGCTGGGCGCCGGGGCTCACCCCAGCCGTGCCCTGAGCCCTGTGACTTGTGGCTGTCTGTGGTTGTCCATGGTCCTCTGTGCCCCTCGAAGGGCGGCGAGACTACCTGTGAGGTGGAGGTTGAGCGCGCACAGCGTGGGGACCGCTGTGGGCTGGGTTTCCCGTTATTACGGTGAAGGGTGATAGTTGGTTACGGTTGCCCTCGCGTTTTAGGTTTCCGGTCACTGGTCTTTGCTTTGTTGAGTGAGTTACTTAGGTGGGTGAGCTGGTGGCACAGGGGCCTGTGGTCACCAAGGGGTGGCCTGGGACCCAGGGTGGGGGCCAGGCCTTCAGCTCAGCCAGTGGTGGGAAGAAGGAAATGCCTCCCACCCCAGGCTGTGCTGGAGGATTTGACTGTCACTGTCCCTGGAGCCTGGGAAGCCCACACCCTTCTTGGTGAACCCAGGTGGCCAATGCTGGGTCCCTGGGGGTGGGGGTGAGGAGCTGGGGGGGTAAGGGGGCACACCTAGACCATGAGAAGAGTGCCAGGTATGCTGGTGGGGCTCAGAAAGCAGTCTGGAAATGCTGGTGACATGGGGTGGGGTCAGCTGTCCGTGCCCCACCCCAGGGAGACCAGCCAGGAGGGCCCCAGGGTGGCATGCGGTGTCCTTGGGGGTCGGGCTGGGCTTGCCTTCTCTCCTAATGCTGCCACCTGCTCTCGTCCTGTAACACTCAAATGCTCGGTCCAGAGCTGGCACCACCTGTGCCAGGACGTGGCTGGGAGTGAGGGCCCCCGCCCTCACCCACATGGAGGGCTCCGCTGCCCGCTGGGACACAGATCTATACTTCCACTTGTCCTAGGTGCGGACAGTGATTGGGGCTGGGATCCCGTGGCCCGAGGACACAGGGAAGGCCCAAGCAGATTGAGCGAGGAGGGGACTTAGAAGGAGGCCTGGGGACTGGCACCAGAGGGCCAGGTGGAAGGGAGGTGGGCACCCGGCTTTCTGCAACCCCAGGTTTATCTAGTGTGTGCCTGAGGTCCGTCACTTGGCCATTTGCGGGGAGGGTAGTGTGGGGAGGGGGGAGGGCAGTGGGTTTGTGCAAATAGATGCCTCTGTCGTGCTTGCTGTTCGGGGGCGGGAGCTTGGGCACCGTTGAGCCCCAAACTGTGGCGGGCTTGAGCCGTTGGCAGCATCCGGGCCTGGGGTGCTGCTGGGCGGGTTTCACAAGCCTGGGCAGGGGCAGGTCCGGGCCACTGGGCTTCCGCGGCCCGGGGCAGGAAGAGCTGGCGGCTGATGTAAGCCCCGCGCAGACTTCTGGCTGCCGGCTTCCGGAGCCTTCCACCCCTGCCTGCCAAGGAGGAAGCCTGGGGCTTGGCAGGGCCTATAGGCCCCGATGCCAGGCCTGGACCACATGGGTGGACTGACTGGCCACCATGGCCCTGGGTCCCGAGGCCTCGGCGCTGGAGTCTGGTGAGGGGCCTGCACAGGGCTGGGCTACAGGCTGGGGGCCCGGATGTGTGTGTGGGGGGGTGACAGCGCCAGTGTCCTCCTGTCGTTCAGCCTGCTGCTGTCACCACCCCAGGGGACCGAGGCGGAGGCCCTGCTCCTTGCAGTCTCAGTTTCCCTATGAGTACCCGAAAGGACCGGGTGGATGTTTTGTGATCTTGGGACCCGAGGGGTGGTGCATAAGTACCTGTTGGAGGCAGGGCCTGCCTGTGGGGCTGCTGGGGACCCACAGGTTGGGTGGGGCTCTGGGAGCCAACGAGGGCCAGGTTGGGGCCTCCTGGGCCCCAGAATCACATGTCCTCTGCATGCCCCCTGCAGTTACTTTCCTCTGGGCCGTCACAGACAGTACCTGCCTCACAGGGACTTGGACAGGTTACCCCAGGGACACATGGGAAGCACAGCTAGGGTGGCTGGAGCTGGCCCCGCTGGGTGCTGGTGACAGCTCTGCATGGAGGCCTCTGTCCCTCCTGAGGGTGTTTCTGGAGGACTGAATCCCCCCCCCAGTGCTTCCAGTGGGGCATTGTCTCCATTTTGCTAATGAGCAAACTGAGGCCAGGGAAGGGAGCCCCTTGCCTAAGTCTTGCAGGCTCCCCTGGCCTGTGACGGAAGGCCTGCCAGGGTCTTCCCCTGGAAGGTGGGGTGCATGGGTCTTGAGGGGCAGCGCCCTGGGTGGTGGAAGTGAGGAGGCATCTCTTCAGGTGTGAGCCTGGCCAAATGGGGCGTGGCGGGAGCATGTGCGGTTTCCACCCTGTCCCAGCCGACTGTCCTGACAAGCAGCGGTCACTACACCCCCATTTGGGGGGCCCTGGGTGGGGGATTCTGCTCTCTGGGCAGGGCTTCCTGGCACAGGCATAGGCTCTCATGCTTACGACTCTCATTCGTTCACTGATTTCATTCACTAAATCACCGTAGTTTGGGGACCCAGTGAGTTACTGCTCACTGGCTGTGGGATCAGGTACTTTCCATATCTGAGCCTCAGCTTGCTCATCTGTTAAATGGGTGCATGGGGCCTGCTGAGGACTTAGGGAGTCTGGGCCTGTCCAGGGCTGCTGTGGGTTCCTTGGGGAGGTCATTGTCTGACTCGTGGTTGTCTTCCTGGTCCTGGAGCCCAGAACAGGGAGTAGGGGTTCAGGCCATGAGCCCCCCGCCACCTCCTTACTCAATGGCCTTGGGAGGTCGCTGCTCACCAGAGCCTCAGCGTGCCTCGTCTGTAGATAGGGAGAACTGTACTCCACCTTTGGGCCAAGAGCGCTGGGGCACTGCCCTTGGGGTGAGGGTCTGCTGCGATGATTTCCTTGCTCTGTCTGCTTGAGTTGACCCAGGCCCATCCTGAAGCCAAGGGGCAGGGGTGAGGCGGCCAATGTCAGCCTCGCAGTGGGGAGAGACAGGGAGAGACAGGGATCCTGGGGCAGTGGGCCAGGCAGCGGTGGCCTGGTGGCTGCCTGACAGCCCCCCTTCTCTCTGCAGGCGAGGCCTTCTTGGGCAGCTTTGTGGCCAGCGGGATGGGGCCCTCGGCCTCGTCCCATGGGAGCCCGGTGCCCCTGCCCTCTGACCTCTCCTTCCGCTCCCCCACCCCCAGCAACCTGCCCATGGTGCAGCTGTGGGCCACCCATGCCCATGAAGGTAAGGAGTGTCCCGTGGGCGGGGTGAGGGCTGCTGTCCCCAGCACTTTCCAAGTCTGCCCACTCCCCTCCCTTTCCAGGGTCACCCCTCTGGGCTGTGGTGGGCTCAGCTTTGTCACTGGGTACCCCTGCTGTTTTTCAGTGCTCAGTGCTTCCTCTTGTTGCTGTCACAGGACCTTTGCATGAACTGTTTCCTTGCTTGCAGCCCCTCACCCCACCCCATCCCACTGGCTATCTCCTGTTCATCCTTTAGGCCCCCCTCCTGCCCCCCCATCACCTCTCACTGGGTCTGCGGATTTATCTGTGTGTTTATTTGTGAAATATCCATTTTGCTACCAGAGTGAGCTCTGAGGGCAGGGCCTGGTTTGTTCAGCTCGCCTGTCTCCCTGGCGCAGTCAGGTCGTTAATCATGGGAGCAGTGGGACCAGGGTCCACTGGGCTCTCCTGTTGCAGTTCTGCAGTGATGCCCCCAAATGTGGGGGGTCCATGGGTCTGGCTTCCTGCCAGCGCTGAGCAAATCTGGATCTCCCTGGAGCCTCAGTTTCCCCTGTCAGTGAAGGGATGGGTCAAGGGGGGTCTCTGCGTTCCTTCCCCACCTTTGGCTCTGGTGCATTTTGGATGCTGCGTGCTAGCTCCCTCCTCCTGCCTCCTGGGTGTCCCGTGGTACTCCTGGTGCTGGAAGATTAGGGTACTGAGAGCACCCACTGCAGGCCTAGACCACAGTTGCCCCATTTCCTCTGTGTGTCAGAGCCTCAACAAGTGCTCCTGCCATTGCCCCCCATTGTGTGTGCCCTGCACAGTAGTTCTAACTCTAGGCGTGGGATGCTGGGCAGTCCGTCTGGGTGGGGTCCCATCTGAGCCCACATTAGCCCCCCAGGGGCTACTTCTGGTGCCTGTGTGCCATCAGCCCCTCTGCCCTCCCTGACACTCCCATTTTCCCCTTTGCCAAAAATTACTAGTAATAATGATAGCAAACATAGGGTGCTGTGTGCCAGGCGCTGCATACTTAAACCCACTTTATCCTCAGAACAAGCCGGGAGGTGAAAACATTATACCCATTTTACAGATTAGAAAACATAGGAGTGGTTTCAATGATTAAATGAGATAACATGTATCTGGGGGTCTTGATTATTTAATGTCATTATCAGATGGCCCTGTGGGGGAAGCCCTGGGCCCAGTGTGGCCAGGGACAGCCCTGCATCCCAGGAACGGGGGCCCCAATCCCTCAGGGATGTCCAATGGGCCTGTGGTCCTATAGGACCCATAGCCGGGGCAGAGCATCAGGACCCTTCCTATGCCCAGCACCCATCTGACTGGCCTTCTGGGCCCTCCCGAGCTGATCTTGAGCGTCCATCCCGTGTGCCCACTTAGGCGTCTTGTTTCTCCGCGGCCTTTCCCGTCTTCTCTGTCCCGCAAGGCCCTGATTCTGGGATCATTGGTAGGGAGGCTGGGAGGACCCTCAGCAGGAAGAATTCTTGGTGTCCAGAGATGTTGGGTGAGCTGAGGTTCAGAGAAGGCCAGTGATCTGCTTGGGGTCCCACAGCAGGGAAGGGGCCAATGAACCAATTATGCCATGTCTGTGTTGGGTTGAGATTAGGAATCCTGGTGACCTTGGTTCAAAACCAGGCTCCTCTGCTGTGTGACCTTGGCCAAGTGGTCCTCTCTGAGTCTCAATTTTCTCATCTATAAAATGGGGGTATTATGAGTATCAGTTTTTGGTTTTTGTTTGTTTGTTAGAGTTTAAGTGGGAATAATAAAGGCAAAGCAGCGATTGGTCTGATGAGACCTGCCACCCTCCTCATCACCCTCCGAGGTGGACCCATCTGATTCTCCTGGTGGATTTCAGAGCCAGAGCCCCCGAAGGCTGCCAGGACTATACGGGAGGGAGGCCCAAAAAGCCCCTGGGTTGGGAGAGTGGCAAGCCTCACCCCGGGCAGCTGGTGTGAAACCTCAGGCTCCTTGCACTGGGGGCCAACAGCCAAGGGAAAGAGGCCAGAGGGGACGCTCCTTGTGGGAGGCACGAGGTGGTCCAGTCCACTTTTCTTCTCTCTCTTTCAGGCTTCTCCCACCTGCCCAGTGGGCTGTACCCATCCTACCTCCACCTGAACCACCTGGAGCCCCCCAGCAGCGGGAGCCCCCTCCTCAGCCAGCTGGGTCAGCCCAGCATTTTTGATACCCAGAAAGGTGAGGAGGCAGGAGAGGGAGACAGGGTTGTGGGGTGGGAAGACCTTCCGAAGGGTTTCTCTGGGGCCCCCACCACTGCACAGTCAGTATTCCAGGCAGCCCCCATCCCCTAAGGCCCCCACAGTTTTGCTGGGCAGCCCCCCCTTCCCCAGCCTTCTGGAGCTTTCTAGTTGTGCTCTGCTAGGCGACCTTCTTAGGCGCTCTGAGCTGCTCTTAACACAACACCAGCCTCTCCCCCTTTCACAGATGGGAAAACCGAGGCCCAGAACCGTTAGTCGAGCGAGATTTAAATTCGGTTGTGTCCATCTCCAGATGCTGGCCTCTGAAGGGCTGCTCTGTGCGACGCCCTCCTTCCTGACCCTGGGGTCTCAGGGCACCCTTTTGCACCCTTGGGGGGGGCTCCTTCAGCTCTGGCCGCCAGAGGGGGCGCGCGCTCACCCCCGTGCGCTCTCTTCTCCGCAGACGGCTTCTACCTGCCTGCCCCAGGGGCTCCAGGCGCCCTGCACTCTCAGGCGCCCTCCTCCAGGACCCCAGGCGGCCACTCCTCGGGCGCCTCGGCCAAAGGCTCCTCGCGGGAAGGTGCAGCCAAGGAGCGCGCGGGCCGCGGCGGGGAGCCTCCGCCGCTGTTCGGCAAGAAGGACGCGCGGGCCCGGGAGGAGGCCCCCGGGGCGCGCGGCGTGGTGGACCTGACCCAGGAGGCGCGCGCCGAGGGCCGCCAGGACCGTGGGCACCCGCGCCTCGCGGAGCGCCTGTCGCCCTTCCTGGCCGAGCCAGGGCCACCTCGGGCACCAGGCATGGCCACCGCCGAGTCCAAGACCAAGAACCCACCGCCACCGTCCCCTCTGAGCCTCTGCAACGGCGCGGGGGACGCGGCGCTCCCCGCGCTGATGGCGGACGCGGCGCGCGGTGCCAAGGACGCTCCGCGCCAGGACGAGTGCGCGCGGCTGCGGCGCGCGGAGGGCCTGCTGCCCGGGCCGTGCCCCTGCCCCTCCCCGCTGCCGCCGCTGCCGCCGCCGGGCAAGGGCGCGCCCGCGCCCCCTGCCGCCTCCAGCGGCGCCTTCGCCTCGCAGCCCGGCCCCGCCGGCGTCTACACCATCTTCCCCACGGCGGCCGCGCGCGAGCCGGGCCGCGAGCACCGCGTGGTGGCGCCCACCTTCGTGCCTTCCGTGGAGGCCTTCGACGAGCGCCCGGGGCCCATCCAGATCGCATCGCAGGCGCGCGACGCGCGAGCCCGGGAGCGCGAGGCGGGCCGGCCCGGCGTCCTGCAGGCGCCACCCGGGTCCCCGCGGCCGCCCCCGGACCGGCCCGAGGCGCTGCGCGAGAAGAGCTCCGTCATCCGCTCGCTCAAGCGCCCGCCGCCCCCCGAAGCCCCGCCGTCCCGGGCCGCGCGCGGGGCCTCCCCGGACCCCCGGGCCTACCTCCCCGCCAAGGAGCTGCTCAAGCCCGAGGCGGAGCCGCGGCCCTGCGAGCGCAACCCCCGCGCGCCCGCCGCCGCCTCCTCCCAGCAGGCCGCCAAGCTCTTCGGCCTGGAGCCTGCGCGCCCGCCCCCGCCGCCGCCCCCGCCGCCGCCGGCCGGCCCCGAGCACAAGTGGAAGCCTTTCGAGCTGGGCAACTTCGCCACCACGCAGATGGCCGTGCTGGCGGCGCAGCACCACCACGCCAGCCGCGCCGAGGAGGAGGCGGCCGCCGTCTCCAAGAAGGCCTACCTGGACCCCGGCGGCGCGCTGCCCCGCGCCCGGCCCGGCGCCGACCTGCACCCCGGGGCGCACTGCCCCGCCGAGGCCTCGGCCATGCAGAGCCTCATCAAGTACAGCGGCAGCTTCGCGCGCGAGGCGGGCACCGTGCGCCCCGGCGCCTGCGGCAAGAAGAGCCCCTTTGGAGGCCTGGGCACCATGAAGCCCGAGCCTGCCCTCACCGGCACCACCGCCTCCACCGCCACCACCACCACCACGGGTGCCCCGCGTGCCCAGGCTCGCCTCCCTCACCCTGGGGGCCCTGCCCCGGCTGGGGGCCGGCAGCTGAAGCGGGATCCGGAGAGGCCCGAGAGCGCCAAGGCCTTTGGTCGTGAGGGCTCCGGTGCCCAGGGCGAGGTCGAGGTGCGACACCCGCCGGTGGGCATCGCGGTGGCTGTGGCCCGGCAGAAGGACAGTGGCGGCGGCGGCCGGCTGGGGACTGGCCTGGCGGACCAGGAGCGCTCCCTGTCCCTGAGCAACGTCAAAGGTGGGTCCTTGCCTCCCCCAGCCTGTACCTCTCCCACCTTCCTTTCCCCAGCCTCCTTGCACCCCCTACTCTCCCCGCCTCCCTCCTACTATTTACCCTTTATCAAAGCCCTTGGGGCTGCAGCTGCTATTTAAAGTTTATTGCTTTTTCCATGGTGCACATAGAAAAATGTGTGAAACGCAGACGGAGGAAGAAGAAAAAGGACCATTATATCTTCCAAAACCCTGAACACTTTAGGTGTTTCCCCGGGTTCATTTTCCCGTGTGACTCGCATCTTCCTGCGGCGGCCCCAGCGCGTGCAGGATCTTGGGCCCCTGCGTTTCTCACCTGTTAAGGGTGTGGGTTGACCCCTCGCCGGTACAACCTCGTATTTATAAGGTTCACTTCTTTACTGGCCTTTACTGCTCCATGGGGCACCCACCGCAGTTCAGCTAGCCCACGCCCCTGGTAGGCATTGCAGTTTTCCCTCCGACCTTTCCTGTGTTTAGAATGTTGTATTGAATATTGTGCGTGGCGTCTTCCCGACGTCTCCGGTCATCTTCTGAGACAGCGGTGGGGAACGTTTTTTTCTGCCGAGGGCCATTTGGCTATTTATAACATCATGCGCAGGCCATACAGAATTGTCAACTTAAAAATTAGCTGTGAAAAAAAAGCTGCTAGATTTATTGAATCTCGAGTCCCGCCTGCGGTTGCCTTGGCGGGGGCCAGACCCAATGATTTCTCGGGCTGGAGTTCCCCGCCCCTGTTCTAAGAATAGGTGCCTAGGAATAGACTCGCTTTAAAGTCTTCCTTTCGAAGTCCTTGAGGGAGGTAACCGTGCCTTCGCTAGTTCAGTGTGCCCAGTACCAAGCATGGGGCCTGGCGCGTAGTAGGTGTTTGATAAGTGAGTGAATGGGTGACTGAGTGTGACAGGTGGAAACTAGTTAGGGCCCCGGCGTCCTGGTGGGTCTTGGATGCAGTACCTTAGTGACTTCTTAGGTAGGTAGTTACATGCCTGTTAGCAGTGTGTGTCCGTTTCATTTCAGGCTCCTCAAAATTGTGTTTTAATGTTACTAGAAAACTGTTGCTAAGTTAGGTTGAGATGAATGGTGCATTTTTTTTTTTTAAGTCCTTACCTTGGGAATGAGAATATTTTTTCCATTGATTTTCTTTTTTTTTTTTTTGAGAGAGAGAGTGGAATGGAGGGAGGAAGGAAGGAGGGAGAGAGAGAAACATCCCTGTGGGAGAGACATATCGATCAGTTGCACCCCACCCCTACCGGAGGGGAGGGTCAAGCCTCCAACCCAGGTACGTGCCCTTGACCTGGTGTCAAACCTGTGATCCTCTGGTGCACAGGCCGACCCTGTACCCACTGAGCAACACCGGCCAGGGTGAATAGTGCATTCCTTTTTAATTACTAGTGAAGCTGAATATTTTCCTAGAATTGGGTGGGTTGCTTCCATGTCCTTTGGTCCCTCGCATGTTTCACTGTTGGAGTCCTTCCTAGGATTTTGGAGAGCTGATATTTGTGGCGTTTTTGTTGGGACCCTGGGTTTGCTCAGGCTTTGCCCACATCCGTGGTCCCTGTCCATGGCGCCCACACGGCCGCCTTCCCTGCACCTTCCAGACTTCTGTAGGCTGTGTAGGCATCTTGGGTGCACGTCTCCTGGGCCTCCCTCCTCCCCTCCCTCGTCCTGGCCCTCCTGTGCCCACCCTAGCTGACTGCAGGGCTTCATGCTCGGTGCACGGTGAGCGGCCACTGCTGTGTGCTGTCATAGCTGCCTCCTGGACCCACTGTCTCAGCTCCGCTCTCCCAGAGGAACCCTGTAAGGCACGGGCCACCCTGGGCCTCATATCAGCCCCGGCCCCTCTGCACACATACACTGTGGCTGCAGAGGATCAGCATCTGGCCTGGATGCGTCAGAGTGAGCCATCTTAGGGAATGTTTGTTGAATGACTGAGTGAGCCCATTGTTCTGTGTGGAGCCCCTCCCCCTCTGGCCAGGGAACTCCCATCCACTGACCCTGAGGGGCCTCACACCAGGGCCTGACTTAGTCTGGGATTGAAGGGGAGTGGGCAGTAGCCCTTGGCTTGGAGGTGGCTGGCTCAGTGGTGGACAAGTCCTCCCACTAGGGTCAGAGGTTTGGGGCTGTGGACACCTCTGGGAGGCAGAGAATCTCTTTGGGTCCTTTCCCTTAAAGAATGCTCATGTGACACAGTGTAGCACCTCTGTTGGGGGCACACGGTCGCCAGGACTCACCCTGGAGCCCCGAGTACCTGCCCTTGCCCAAGGGACCTGTGTCTATGGGATGGTGAGTGTGTGTGCGTGAGAGAGACTGAGAGAGGGAGGGTGTGTGTGCGAGAGAATGTGCTTACCAGTGTGTGTGACAAGGAGTGTGTGAGTGCGTGAGAGGGAGCATGTGGCAGGTGTGGGATGAGACCTCCAGGGATTAGTCTGAAGCTGCCTTTCTCTGTTGCTGCTGACAGTTGAAAGTAGGTGGCTGAGTTCTTCCTCTCCTTAAAATAAACTCTCATAAGAAGTAGAGGTTTCTCCCCAGTCTGGGCCTTTGAGGGAGAGGAGGAGTCGGGGTACCCTGGCCAGGTAGTCGGTCACCCACCCCAAGTCTCTTGGTCTCTTCCCCTCTCCTGCTTTGTGGAGTAAGCCCTTTGCCTGTCGGGGGTTCGAATCCAGGCTCTGCCTCTTACAGCTGTGTGACCTTGAACAAGAGCCCCGTGGGTCCCAGTTTCCACTTTTACCACGTGGCGGGAGCAAGGGCCACCTCCTTCCTTGACACCAGGTGGGAGTCACATAGTAGGCACATAGTAGGTGCTTCATAAACAGGTCTGCCTTTTCCATTCACATTCAAGGTGTTAGGATCTTAAATGTTCTACAATGTCTGTGAGCCCTAGATCCTTCTGGAGAAAGGCCCCCCGAGTCCTCAGGGCCTGGTCTGGTTTCAGGGGGGTTTTACCCTGAGGTAGACTAAGATGATCTACACCTGAGAGTCCCAGACAATAGCGCCTGCGCCCAGCAGACAAGCTCAGTCAGCCCCGTGAGCAGGCAGCCCGGTGGGAACACTGTCCTTACCCCGTTAGGACGCTGTTTTCACACAGAACTCATCACCATATCCCCCCAGCAGCCCTGGGAGCGAGCGCCTGTCACTTCCAGCTTCGCAGATGGGATGGGAACCACAGTGATGTTGGAGGCTGGGGGCACCTACCTGGGCTGCATCGCCCTCCCACCGCCAGCCTCTGCTTTGCTCCCTCCCCTGCCTGCCACGTGCTGGGGACAGTGTGGTGACTTCACTCCAGTGTGGATGGAGTGTCTGCCCAGTGTCTTTGCCGACCTCAGCCTGTGTGAAATGACATAGTGGGTGGCCAGGGATGCTCCTTTGTGTCCCATGAGGGCAGGGCAGGAAGCTGGGAAGACAGGACAGCTCTTCCCCTTGCCTCCCCCGCTCCTGCCCCAACGCGCTGGCTTTTCCCTGCTTGAACTTGCTCTGTGCTTCCCTGTCGTGGGCCTGGAACTCCCCAGAACTTCCAGAACATTCAGGCCAGCTCCCCAGGTGGCCCACTGCCTCGAGGGACACGCCTTCTCCCCAGTGCTCGGCTACCTGCCTGTCCCTTGGCATCCTTGGTCTGTCGGGCATGTCACTGTGCCCTCTCCCAGCTCCTCGCCTTTGACTGGGGCTGGCGGGCTCCCACCTTCCTGAACCTCTCTTGGGGCTCTGTTCTTTGCAGCTCCTGGTTTGGGGGCTGCAGAAAGGGAGAAATGAGGGGAAGAGGTGCAGTGGCAGCATTGTAAATGGGATCCTTGCCCACGAGGGTCGGGCTTCCAGTGGACCCCGGTGGGGACCTCGTCTCCAGCAGAGCAGTGACATCTGTGTGCCAGGGGCTGGGGCAGGCTCTTCCTTGAGCGCACCTCCCGAGAGGGCCGTGTCTTAGGGGCCAAGGCTGCCTGAGGTTCACAGGATCCTGAGGATGGGTGGGTGTGCCCTGTGGGTGGGGTCCTGGGCTAGTGCCCGCCTGCTACCCATAGCAGCCCTGGGTGGGTGGGAGGACACCAGCCCCAGAGACCGACTCTGAGTTGAGCTTCACTGGGCTCTCCTTCACGACAAGTCTCAGCCAGTTGCTGCGTGGACTCTGCCACCAGCGACCGCCGTCTGCCATGCCCTGGCCTGCCAAGGGCTGCTGCAGGGCACCAATTTCTGGCTCAGGGTGTGGAGAATACCCAAGACGAGGGGGCTGGGGCAGGGGATGGTGGACCGTGCAGGCAGGGGCGGTTCCGGCCCCCCTCCGCGCATGTGCCAGGCTGGACTTGGGGACCCACCTTCTCTGCTCTGGGGGAGCAGGGAGCTCACAGAAGATGAAGCTGAACCAGCCACGGGTAGAGGGGCACCTGCTGTGCCCCGGGGCAGGACGGGGAAGTGGGTGGCAGCTCCCACATCTCTCACCCTGCGTGGACAGCGTTCTCTGGTTTTACTTTCTGTCTTGATTGTTAAAAGATTAGCCACATGCCTGTAACGAAAGAACTGTGGCAGGACCTCAGGGTGGCAGCTGATTGCCCGTGACCTGCGTCTGGCTGTGCTTCTGACCGCCGGCCTCGTTTCTGGGTTGTGGTTTCCCCTCTACCTTGACTGCCCCGTGGCCCCCCCGCCTGCCTTGCTGACATTAGAGTAGTAGGTAGTGCAGTGAACCCCCGCGGTCTCCCGGCAGGTTATCACGTGACCGGTTTTCTGATGTTTTCCCACGGCGTCCAGCTACCTGTGTGAGCTACAGAGAGGCTCTCCGGGGCGATGGAGGGTCCCTTCCTGGCACAGAGGATGCCTGGCGGGGTTTGGGGGGGCAGGTGCGTCATGAGGGCAGGCCTTCCAGGGGGAAGGAGCCAGTCAGATGTGGAGGACTTTGGGGGCCCCTGGACTGGGGCTCACTGCCTGCCGGCTCCCTGCAGGACATGGCCGGGCCGATGAGGACTGTGGGGATGAGCGGGCCCGGCACCGGGAGGAGAGGCTGCTGGGGGCGCGGCTGGACCGGGACCAGGAGAAGCTGCTCAGGTGAGGGCTTGGGGACAGCAGGGCCCGGCGTCTGGGAGACTCCCCCACCTTGGAGGGGGTGGCTGGGGTGACCTTAGATGGGCATGGCCCCTTGACCACAGGGCCCATGGTGCTGAGCTGCGTGGGAGCTTCCCTAACCTAGGACCCTGACCCAGGGCCGGGGGACTCTGCTGGACCCCACAGCCCCTTTCCAGGGGAGGGCCCTGGGGACCCTTTTCTGAGTCTGAGCACATGCTCTATAGTGTGGGTGCGGTGTTGTCCTAACAGTGGCCTGGTTGTCCACCGCTTACTTGGAACGATGTCCCTGGGGCCATCGGGCTGTTGCTGATGACTCTGTTCCCTTCTAGAGAGAGTAAGGAGCTGGCCGACCTGGCCCGGCTACACCCCACCAGCTGTGCTGCTAATGGCTTGAACCCCAACCTCATGGTGACCGGGGGCCCAGCGTTGGCAGGCTCAGGTCGCTGGTCCGCCGACCCCGCAGCCCACCTGGCCACTCACCCCTGGCTGCCCCGTTCAGGCAGCACCTCCATGTGGCTTGCTGGACACCCCTATGGTGAGTGGGGTTATTTCTCCCTTATCTGGTGGGAGGGGTGGGGCAGTCGATGGGGACAGAGTAGCCCCATGTGATTCTTGCTGGAGCTGGTGCAGGGATGGGACCGTGGGTGGGAGAGCCGGGACCCGTGCTCAGACAATGAGCCAGCCTCACCCCCCAGGGAGGCCCCAAGAGGTGAGGGCCTGAGGAGTGGGCAGGGTAGGGGCTGGGCCTAGGGTTACCAGCACTGACTTGGGCCTGGGTCTCTCCTAGGCTTGGGTCCCCCGTCTCTGCATCAGGGCATGGCGCCTGCCTTCCCACCTGGCCTGGGGGGCTCCCTGCCATCAGCCTACCAGTTTGTCAGGGACCCCCAGTCAGGTCAGCTGGTGGTCATTCCCAGCGATCACCTGCCTCACTTTGGTAAGTGGTGGCCTCACCCAGAGGGAGACTGTCCTAAATGCCAGGGCCTCCTGCTGGGAGGGGGGTCTACCCGGCAGAACAGGTGGTAGGCAGACGGGCTCAGAAAGGACTTTCTGACGTCCGTCCATGGTTTCCACGTGTGATAAACCACAGAGGTCCTTGTGATAAGCTCCTGCCCAGAAACCATGTGGAGAGCCAAAGCAGGGCCACCTGGTGGGGCATGGACACCCCCCCCACCTCAGTGCCCCTCTTCCTTGTAACCCACTTTGCAGGCTCCTGGGTGTAATGGGGGAAGGAGTTGAGAGTCCTCATCTGGCACGCTCCAGATGCAAGGCCTCCGGATGTCCTGGGTGGGGTGTGGACAGGGCCCTGTGTGAAGGTCCCCTCTCTGGCTCAGCTTCTCCACCTGTACAGTGGGGCGATGGTGTCAGGTGGGTGCAGGCTCACTGTCTGTCTCACCCCCAGCGGAGCTGATGGAGCGGGCTGCGGTGCCACCCCTTTGGCCAGCCCTGTACCCTCCGGGCCGCAGCTCCCTGCACCATGCCCAGCAGCTGCAGCTCTTCTCCCAGCAGCACTTTCTGCGGCAGCAGGAATTCCTGTACCTGCAGCAGCAGGCTGCCCAGGCCCTGGAGCTGCAGAGGAGTGCCCAGCTGGTGGTGAGTTGGGGTGGGGCAGTCACAGGGGTCTGTGGGGACAGTGAAGACCCCTCTCCCTATTGGAGTCAACCAGCAGGAACTCCAAACGATTATAGACTGTCGGAGAGAAAAAGGGAGGGAGGCTGGTGGTCAGGGAGGGCCTCCTGGAGGAGGTGACTTTTACGTAGAAACTTGAAGGAGTAAATTGTGGAGAGGGCACAGGGCACAGTAGTGTGAGCAAGGCCCAGAGGTGGACAGAGCTTGGCAGGGTCGGTGCAGGGAACAATGGGGAAACTGAGGCAGGAGAGGTGGCTTTGTGAACTGCGGAAGTTTGGATGGGACAGTGAAGGGATCCCAGTGGGCTCCTCCGTGTCCTAAGCCCAGCCCAGCCTGGCCTGGCTGCCCACTTGATGGTCCAGGGCTCTCGTGGAGCCGCAGCTGGCCTCTGACATCCATGTTAGCTAATCCCATAAAATCGGCTCCCCAAAGCCCGCTGCCTTCCTGCCTCCTTGATGGCATTCTGGGATGTCTGTCCTGCTTGGTCTTGTCCCTTCTCCCTTGTGCAGCAGCCACTGAGGAGGAGTTGGCTAGGTGGCACATGCAGCAGACCAGCGCTCTGGGTTTGACCCTTAGCTCTGTCACATCTGGCTGTGTGCCCTTGGACAAGTGGCTGCACCTCTCTGGGCTTCAAGTTTCCTTCTCTGGGAAAGGGAGCTGCTAGCCATCCCTGTGTCATTGGGGTTGTTCAGGGAGATTGAATACTCGTGAGTGGCTGGCTCCTGGAGCATTTCTTCCCAGTGTGTATGTGTGTGGGTTGCCAGGCCCCGTGAACACTGGATGCCCTTGAGCCAGATCCCTCCCATTTCCTCAAAAGCCATCAAACACAGAAGGCCTGCCCTGCCCACTTTTCTGTTTCAAGACCAGAATGTGGTAAGGCAGGAGAGCGCTCATCAGTTAGTGAGTTGTCCGTAGTTCTCGGTGTCTGTAACTAGATGCCATGGAGGTGCTGGGAGCAGGGTGGCTCCTTCATCCTTGGGAGCCTCACCTCTGCCCTGGCTCCCGTCGCCCCTCCCTGTGAGGATCCCAGCAGGGCCAGGGTCCGGGCTGGAGGCCCCCAGCTCTGTCGCCTGGGGTTCTATAAGGAATACTGTGCTTGTTACACGCGTGCTGCAACAGAATGTCCACCCTGGGCTGGCGGCGGGGTGGGTGGCCTGCTCCCCGGACCCTGCCTGAGGTTCTCCGTGG
This sequence comes from Miniopterus schreibersii, assembly GCF_964146895.1. NCBI lineage: Eukaryota > Metazoa > Chordata > Mammalia > Chiroptera > Miniopteridae > Miniopterus > Miniopterus schreibersii. Next base: position 99,619,365 of record NC_138105.1, read on the forward strand.
GCTGGGGGGCCTCGGGAGCAGGGTGATGGGCCCTGCTGTGCTGACCCGGCCTGCCGGCCACCTCCCCAGCAGGAGCGGCTGAAGGCCCAGGAGCACCGGGTGGAGATGGAGGAGAGAGTCAGCAAGCGGAGCCTGGAGGCCTCGGGCAAGGCCGGCCTGGCCACCGCTGGCCCTGGGCTGTTACCTCGGAAGCCCCCTGGCCTGGCCACGGGCACCTCGGGCACCTATGGCAAGGCCATGAGCCCACCGCCATCTCCCCGCGCTTCCCCTGTGGCCGCCCTGAAGGCCAAAGTCATCCAGAAGCTGGAGGATGTGGCCAAGCCTCCGGCCGCCTACGCCTACCCCGCCACGCCGAGCTCCCACCCCAGCAGCCCGCCGCCCGCCTCCCCGCCGCCCACGCCTGGCATCACCCGCAAGGAGGAGGCGCCTGAGAATGTGGTAGAGAAGAAGGACTTGGAGCTGGAGAAGGAAGCTTCCAGCCCCTTCCAGGCCCTGTTCCCAGGTAGGAGCATGGCTGAGACCCGGGGCTGTGTGCTGCCTGTGAAGCTTCTCCTGTCTGTTCATTTAGTCTTTCATGTCTTCATCCCTTCATTTCTCTGTCTCTGCTGAGCCCTTGCTGTGTGCTCTGGAGTGAACCCAGGAGCACAGTCAGACCCTCTCCCCACAGCCCCTCCTCTGTGGTAGTGTCAGGGAAATGGGCATGATTGTAGAACCTGCCTCAGGAGGACGCATGCTGGGCATTGAGCAAAGTGAGATGGTGGGACATTCAGCACCGTGCCTGGCACGTAGTGGGTGCCAAGTTGTCATGTTGATAGCAGTACAGGGACACCCATCCTGGGCTGTACCCCCACCCCGTGTGCTGCGGGCGCACACATGGTCTTCCCCTGTCCTGCATCAGTGGGGACATACAGTAGGTGGCCTGCAGGGGGCCCGAGGCCTACATTCCCCTCCCTGGTGGCTAAGAGTGTGGGCTTGTTTGTGCATGGGACCACTTGAGTTTGAATTCAGGTTCTGGCACTAGGATGCCGTGTGATCTTGGGCAAGTGGCTGCCCCTCTCTGGGGAGATGTGATGCAATGTTGGTGTCCAGCACTGAGCACGTGCCTGGCTGGGGGCTGCTCTGTGCTCTGTCTCCCCCCTCCCCGTTGGATCCCTGTTAGCACCTGCCACTTGCCCAGCTCTGGGCAGGGCCTGGGAGCACTGTGCAGATTCCCACTCCCACCATCCTGCTCTTAGGGAGATTTCGCTTGAGGGTGGGAATTCAGAGTGAAAAAGTGGGGCAGCAGCATTGTATTACTGTTATTTTTTGAACAACTTGGATGCCCCATCTCTGCTTTAATGGCGTGGGGCAGTGATTCTTGTGGAGTGGAGGCCAGAGATGCACAGGCTGGGTGGGACTATTTGGGCTTTTGTTAGGCATTTCCTTCTGGACCAGCCTTGCGCTGGGTGCTGGGGGCAGGGGCTAGAGGAAGTGCTGACTCTGGTTTCTGCCTCTGAGTCTGAAGACCCCTGGGGGCAGGATGGTGGCCGATTTTCCCCCCGGGGTTCCTCTGATGCCGCCTGGATGAGATCCCAGCGGGCAGAGGGGGCTGCGGGCCTGTCCTGGCTGGGGGGGGATGTGGGGGGCACAGGGCTGGCAGACGTGGCAGGAGGAGGAGGGCCCCGCTGACCCTCCGTGTCCTCGGCAGATATCCCGCCCAGGTACCCGTTTCCCGCCCTGCCGCCGCACTATGGGCGGCCCTACCCCTTCCTGCTGCAGCCCACGGCGGCTGCCGACGCTGACGGCCTGGCCCCTGACGTGCCGCTCCCGGCGGATGGGCCCGAGCGCCTGGCCCTCTCGCCCGAGGACAAGCCCATCCGCTTGTCCCCCTCCAAGATCCCTGAGCCGCTGCAGGAGGGCCCGGATGAAGAGCCCCTGGCAGAGCGGGAGGTGAAGGCAGAGGTGGAGGACATGGACGAAGGCCCTGCGGAGCTGCCTTCCCTGGAGTCCCCGCTGACCCTGCGCCCCGAGGAAGCCATGGCAGCCCCGAGCCCCGCTGGCAGCTGTGGAGGTGGCCTGCTGGAGGCCCAGGCACTGGGCACCAGCGGGCAGGGGGCCACGGAGCCCTCCGGGTGCCTGGACTTTGCTGAGGGGGCCGAAGCGCCTGTTGACTCTCCGGGTCGGACAGTATCCTGCACAGCTGTCCCTGACTTGGGGGGGCGGCTGACCCCCGAGACTCTGGTTGAGGCTAAGGAGGAGCCTGTGGAGGTACCCGTGGACGTGCCTGTGGCTGTGGCCATGGCAGAGGCAGGGCCCGAGGAAGGCCTGGCCCAGGCGGCCCCAAGTGAGCCCCGGCCCAGCTTGGAATTGGAAGACTGTGACCTGCCCACTGGGGAGGGACAGTGTCTGAGTCTGGAGGCCCAGGAAGCCACACCTGTGCCTGGCAGTGCCTGCTTCCTGGAGGAGGAGGGCTCTGACCAGTTCCCACCTGGCCTGGAGGACCCGCTGGCCGGCATGAACGCCCTGGCGGCGGCTGCAGAGCTGCCCCAGGCCAGGCCTCTGCCCTCCCCGGGCGCCGGCCCCCAGGCCGTGGAGAAGCTGGAGGCTGCGCAGAGCCTGGTGCTGGAGCAGAGCTTCCTGCACGGAATCACCCTGCTGAGCGAGATCGCGGAGCTGGAGCTGGAGAAGAGGAGCCAGGAGGTGGCAGGTGAGCCATGCTGGGCTCTGGGCTTATGTGGGTTTGGTTTTTCTAAAAAAAATCTTTATAAGATTTAAAAATTTTGGAAACACCTAGGGCGTGGTTTATTCATATTTGCTTCTTAAAAATTTTGGTAAATAACACATAACAAAATGTGTCACCTTGACTGTTTTCAAGTGTTCAGTAGGTCGTGGACATTCACGTTCAGCCAATCTATAGGTGTTTTGTTTTTTTTAAAATATACCTTTATTGATTTCAGAGCGAGGAAGGGAGAGGGGGAGAGAGAAATATCACTGACGAGAGTCGTTGATTGGCTGCCTCCTGCATGTCCCCTGCTGGGGGTCGAGCCCGCAGCTGGGGCATGTGCCCTGACTGGGAATCGAACCACAATCTCCTGGATCCTAGGTTGAGACGCTCAACCACTGAGCCACACCGGCCGGGCTATAGGTTTCTTAGTGGTGAAGTTTCTCCTTGTTCTGTCAATGGTGAATTTTGTATTAGAGGATTCTTTGAGTTGCAAAGGACAGAGACTCATTTTAACTGGCTTAGAAAAAAGTGGGAAGTTTATTGGCTCGTGGAACCAAAGTACAGCAGCAGTTAGGTAATAGCTTCAGGTATAGCTGGATCCAGGCGCTCAAACCAAGTCATCAGGAGTTTCTTTTCCTACCCACCCTCTTCCCTGTCCCTCTCTCTCCACTTTTCCTCTCTGTTGGCTTCATTCATGGCAGGCCCACTGTTCTCATGGGGGGGTCCCCAGTACTTATCCCAGGCCCATGGGCCGGCTCAGCTCAGCAGACTCCCAAAAGGGGCCACCTCTGTCCTGGTAGCTCTGGCAAAGATGCCACAATTCATTCTCATTGGCTCTCTGGGGTTCACACTTTTGGCAGAAGGGAACCCTGTGGCCCAGGAGATGGGAAGGACCAGACTGCTCATGCTTCACCCGATAGAGTGTCGCTTCGGGGAGGGGTGGGCCTCCGAAGGAAGTGGGGTGCCCTCAGCAGAAGGAGTGGTGAAATCTGGGCTGTGCACAAAAATCCCTGATGCTCAGCAGAAAAAATTGGGGCACTCCAAGACATGCGTGAAGGAGGGGTTGTGGGTCAGACACCCCACGCTCGGCCTAGCACAGAGTGTGTGTGTGTGTGTGTGTGTCGGCAACAGCTGCCAAGGAGTTAATAATAGCAGTGCCAGTGCTCTGGTGTGTTTCCTCTAGAACTGTTTCCACACACATTTCTAAAATTAAGACCGTTGGGTAAACAGTGTTCTGTAACCTGCCCCTTTCACTTAGAGTATTCTTTACTAGCCAGTTTTCAGATTTTCTTAAAACATTGTACATGTTTCTGATTTAAGACATTTGTGTCTTTTAACATGTGTTTTTAGGGACTACCCAGTTTTCTGCCCATCGAGGCCCCAGCCTCCATGACCCACTCCTGGACTGTCAGGCATTTTCCTTTGCCTTTTCTTCTCTTTTTTTTTTCTTTTGTAAATAATGTGGTGTTTTCCCTTGAAGAAAAACCTTTGCCCACACTGCTGATTTTGCTGGGGATCTAGTCCCGGGTGTAGAATGGCTGGGCCAGAGCAAGGCCATGTTTTCGAGGCTTTGTTGTGTTGTGGTCAATGGCCCCCAGGAAGCTGGGACAGTGACACCCTCTCCCCCGTGGCCGTGTGTTATGTTTTTGTTTTTATAAAGTAAAGTTCATCGCTGCTTTTCTTTCGTTTAAATGGTTTGGTATAAAAAAGTTATTTTTTTTCAGAGGAAAATGAAAACCCCCTTGATCCTACCAGTTGGTGGTGGTTTTTTGGTGGGGGGCTCCAGAGGGCCAGGGGCTCCTGGGCAGAGGGGGCTGAGGAAGGGTCCCTAGTTTGAAGGCTGCTGCCCACCCTGGTCCCTTTTTGTACTCCTGACTCATTTTCTGTTTGAGGCCCTGCATGCCCTCATTCAGTGAATGCTTATTAGGTATCTACTGTGTTCCTGGCACAGTTTTGCTGCTGGGGCCCAGCACTGCCTAGTGGTGACAGGTGGTGGGTGCAAACACTGGGAGAAGGGGAAAGGCAGAGGTGGGAAGGGTGGTCTCATAGGGAACAGCCAGGGAAGCCCCTCTTGATAAGGGGACCTGAGGAAGGTGAGAGAGGAAGGCTCTTCTGGCACGCCAAAGTAACAGCAGGTGCAGAGGCCCTGAGGTGGCAGTGTCTGGCACGTTGGAACCAGGGATAAGGCGGCTAGGGGCTAGAGTGGTGTGTGGGGGGGAGTGGTGGCATGGTCGGGGGGGAGGGAGGGCAGTCCCAGGGCTTTCACTTTGAGTGAAATGGAATCATTGGAAGATGGTTTTGAGCTGGAGTTATAGGATCAGGCTTAAGTAGGGTGGTTGTGGGGGCTGTGGGGAGGTGGGAGACCCGGGGGAGGCTCCTGGATTGAGACGGGATCCCATCGAGGCCTGATCTAGGCCCGGGGTGTGGGTGACTCAGAGGTGAAGAGCAGGAGGGTTTTGGGGGGAGTTCAAGTGGGGCCAGGAGGCTCTGCTGATGGACTGGATGGGGATGTGGAGGGACAGACCATCCAAGGGTGTGGCCTGCTTCTGAGCTTAGGAAGCGGGGTGGGGGGCAGGTTTGGAACTGACCTCCAAGATGCCCTTTAGTGCTGTGCATGGGCATGGATCTGCAGCTCCGGGGCTGGGGCGGAGCTGAGGCTGGCAAGTGCACTCTGAGGCAGGGGTGGGGGTGCAGGGGTCCTGGCGGCCCTCTCTTCCCCGCAGTTGCTGATGGAACTGAGCATCAGTCCCCTCTGGTTTCCCTGCAGAGCTGGGCAGTGGATCGCCCTGCGGGTAAGCAGGTGAAACTCTTTCCACGTCCTATGCCACTTCCTAGAGCCGCCAGCCAGGTCACCCTCACCTTAGTAAAGGGGTGTCTCCAGTCCTGGAAGCTGGAAGTCTGAGATCCAGGTGTTGGCAGGGTCTCTCCTGAGGCCTCCCTCCTTGGTGTGTAGATGGACGTCTCCTCCCTGTGTCTTTACATGGTTGTCCCTCTGTGTGTGTGTCCTAATCTCTTCTTAAAAGGATGTAGTCATATTGGATTAGGGCCACCCCGATGACTTCACTATAACTTGATCACATTTTTTAGGACTATCTCCAAATAAGGTTACATTCTAGGTACCAGTGTTCAGACTTCAACATGGGAGGACACAAGTCACCCATAGCAGCTGGCACTGGGGTCACCAAGGCTGTGCTGCGCTGTCAGTCCTGAGAGCCCAGTAAGACTGGTTCATTGGAGGGTGATGATGGTGACAGAGCCCTGCTTGGTCCCCTCCTCTGTCCTGGAGCATACTTACCCAACTAAGGATCTTATGAGGGCCTTAAAGAGTGTCACCTCAGGGTGGGCCACAGGTTTTCCTCTGATACCCCTCACAAGAGCTGATGGGAGTCACCACTTGGCGGCCTCGGTTTCCGTCCGGACAGAGAAGAGCAAAAACCAGTGATTCTCCGCGGCATTGACAGGGCTGGTGCCACAGCTCACGGGGAGCACTGCTGACACCTAGTGGCTAAAGGCCAGGATGCAGCTAGACGTCCTGCAAGCAGCCAGGGACGGCGCCCCGCAGCAGAGGGGCCCCCTGGAGAGGACCTAGCCCCAGGGTTGAGAGCCCTCACCTGGTGCCATGATTACTGGCGGCTTCGTGGAACTGTACACATTGGCAGGAAAGAAGCACACAGAGGGCGTTCACAAAAAGGGTCATGTGTTACATCACAGAAAACAATCATGTTAACACTCATGTTCATTTGGTAGCAGTCTAATAGGTGATCAGTTTGGGCTTCTTCCCCCGTGGGGAGTCCAAGGGGGGTTGGCTGCAGTGCCCGACAGCCCTGTCCGCAGGAGCAGAGGCGAGGCGGGCAGCTCACCTGCCTCCTGTGTGCAGGTGCCGAGCGGGGCCTGGCCGTGCGGCCCTCGCTGGAGAGCCTGCTGGCGGCCAGCAGCCACATGCTGAAGGAGGTGCTGGACGGCCCCTTCGTGGACCCGCTCAAGAGCCTGCGGCTCCCGCGGGAGCTGAACCCCAACAAGAAGTACAGCTGGATGCAGAAAAAGGAGGAGCGGGTGAGGGGTTCATGCCCACGGTTCCTGCCGTGGCCTGTGCGGGGGGCGGACGCCAGCTTGCCTGGGGCGTGGCCGGCTTTGGAGTCGGGAGAGCTGATCAGTGCAGCGTCCGCCGCCGACTCGCTGGCTGTGCGGGCTGGGCGGGCAGTTTCCCTCTCTGGGCCTGTTTGCCTGTTTGATAAGGCTTCAAGGGCGTCCCGTGGGCGACAGCCTGATGGATGGGGGGCAGTAGAGCTGGCTGTGCCCTTTGCTTCCTGTGGGCCGTGGCAGTGGCTTCGTGTCTGAGCCCCCACCTGTGTCAGACACTGTGGCAGTCGCACTGTTCGGGCCGTTGCTAAGGGCCAGGTGGCCTTCACCGGCTGGCAGAGTTGGTCTCTTCGTCCCTGTTGTGCAGATGAGGTGTCTGCGTTTTGCTCAGGGCCACAGCTAGTTGGTGGCAGAAGTGGGATTGGAGTTGGGCGTCTGGCCTTGGCCGCGGAGCCTCGCCACCCCCCACCGGCCTCACGCCGCCTCTCCCCCCAGATGTTCGCCATGAAGTCCTCGCTGGAGCACATGGACGCCCTGGAGCTGGACTTCCGCATGCGGCTGGCCGAGGTGCAGCGGCAGTACAAGGAGAAGCAGCGGGAGCTGGGGAAGCTGCAGCGGCGCCGCGAGGCCGAGTGAGTGCCCCCCGCCCTCCCGGCCCGCCCGCCGGGCTCCGTGCAGGCTGGCGCTCAGTAGGTCCTGGCGCTCAGTAGGTCCACTGTGGTAGGCCGGCAGAGTGTGTGTGGACCCGAGTGAGGTGGGTGCATCGTCTGCCCCCCAGTTCACAGCCAAGCGTGTGATTCTTTTTAAGGGACAGGCGCGAGGAACCCCATAGAAGCTTGGCACGCAGAGGCCCTGGCAGGCCGCGGAAACGGACCCACGCCCTGAGCGCCCTGTCGCCCCCCCGCAAGAGAGGGAAGAGCCGCAACAGTAGCGGAAAGTAAGGCTGGCCCCTCGGTGGGTCGGGAACTGGCACAGAGCTCGGAGGGGAGGAGTGCGGGCCCAAGCAGGGCCTGCGGCTGGGCGCCGGGGACCCCGAGTCCCTTGGGCGCTAACCCACCCGGTTTGGTAGCTCTCAGGGAGCACGGAGGGTGAGCCAGGCGAGTGGCGGATCGGACAGGCAGACCCATCCAGCCAGGACTGAGTGGGCGGGTGACCCAGTGAGAGAGGTTTCCAGGCTGTCACCCAAGCGCTTCTTTCACCCGTTGTCCTGCCACGCCTGCTTCCTCCGTGGCTTGGCACCAACTCATGCTCTTCTCCACGCCCCCCTCCCTGTGGAGGGCCAGCTGAGCTTCCAGTCCTATGGGGTGGGCTCCAGCTCACGCCGTCACTCGGTTCCCTGTGTGCTGGACAGTGTCATTTCCGCCCTCCTGGCCTGACCTTCTGGCTCATCGTTTCTGAGCCTGCTCCGAGACCTGGGCCACCTCCTTCGTGCATCCTGGGGACAAGCTCCTTGAGCGGCAGCAGAAGTTACGTGGGCCCCCTCTGAAGGGCTTCTTGAATGCCGGCCAGAGCGAGAGCTTTTCCTCCCGGCCGGGCGTGGATAGGAAAGAAGCTGTGGTCTCCCTGGGTGTCGGGAGCAGCACAAGCTGAATGAGGCCCATCAAAGGAAGGGGTGCAGTGCGCCTCAGCCTGCAACGTCAGTGCAGGTGACGCTGGGCACCCAGTGCTTGGCTTGAGGAAGTGGGGCCACAGGATGCCTTCAAAAGGCATGGAGTCGGTGGGTCTGCCACAGGTCTCCTCAGGAGAAGGCAGCCCCAGGGCCCCCGGGGATTGCATTGAACATCCCTGGGTGTTCTTGACTGAGGGGAGGATGGGGAGGAAGAAACACCCATCACCAGCCCCGGGGTAAGGAGAGCAGCTCCTGGGGAAGGGGGCTGGGGCCAGTGGCACGTGGGCCCACTGGTTAGGAGTGTGCACCCCGGAGGTGGCTGCACCTCCTGCTTCTGAGTTCCACCTCCAACCCTTGTTGTGACATCAGCCAGGTGCTGTGACCTCGGGCCAGGTGTTGGCTTTTCTGAGCCTCAGGCTCATCTATGAAAAATAGTACATACAGCAAAGCATTGTTTTGGGGCTAAAATATAAAGCACTAACGTGGAAGGAGACAAATAGTAAGCACCAGGTAAAAATTAGCTGCTTTTATTACTACTTGTGAGGGTTTAGCTTAGAGCAGCCAAGAGAAGCCTTAAACGGGACCACGTCCCGGCTGCTTACACTCCCAGGAGTAAGGAGACTGGCCAGGGGCTCTTCCTTCATGTAAGCTCTTGATCTTAGTCACCCGCTCATGCTGGCAGACTTCCTTGGCTTTTCTGATCTTTGTTCTTGGCACGTTTTGGTAAAGAGGCATTTGACCGTGCAGAGTTGTGTGTGTGAGCGTGTGTGAAGGGAAAAGGGAGAGAAGAGGCCAGCAGAGGATGCCGCCTTGGAGGAGTTTTTCTTCTTTCCCATTCACAAATATCCCAGAATCCTAGCACTGTAGTTTTACAGGATCTGTGTCCCCAGACTCGTCAATGTCATCACTGTCTGTGCTTCAACATCCAGAGCCCACCCTTCAGGGCCACGAGGGCGGACCCCAGCCTGAGTGCTGCCTGGACGTGGTGCTGACCAGTGGTGCCTCTGGTTGCAGGCTGAGCAGCAAGCCCCTGCTGGTGTCAGATGCCTACGAGCTGGGAGCCGGGATCAGGAAGAGGCACAAGGGGCCTGAGGAGGAACACGATGCCCTCGCTGCAACGGGGAAGGCCAGGGGGAGGAGCCAGCCTTGGGACGAGCAGGAAGCCCCGTCAGACTTCATGAGTCAGGTCAGTAACCCCAACTTCCAGATGTGCTGCCATCTCAGCCAGCAGGTCTGGAGGGGATGTGGAGTTCACACTCCCTTTGCGGGTCTGTCTTCCCTGCTGCTGCACAGAAACTGTAGAAATGGTTGCCTCAGTGCCGCCAACCTGCCCTGCTGGACAGAGGAGGAAATTAATGGCTCAGAGACTTACCAAAGTGGCACAGACTCAGGCAAAGCTGAGACCGAAACTTACAGCCCGTGTGTGTGCTCCATGACCCTTTGCTGAAGCCAAGAAGGGAGACTGCAGGTTTTTAACCAGATAATGCAATTACGCTGTTGTTTAACAGTATAATTGTTTAATGAGGAGCTTCTCCATTCTGTAGTTCTAAGAAACAAGGGCTTGATGCCATTGTAATTTCCTCTGTGAACTCTCCAGAGGTAATGGGGTGAGCGCCAGCTCCTTGATTTGTCTTATTTCTGCAGAGCATTGAAATCATCCACTTAAAGCCCTCGCCTCTAAATACTAACGTACCTTGTCATCCTGTAAAGCCCTGTGTGAGGGGCTGTTTTGGTTGGGTTGGCCCTCAGAGGGAAGTCCTCAAGTCAGGGATCTAGGGGTAGAGAAGAGAGCCAGTTTGTACACCAGGATCCTTTATACTCTCAGGTTGTGAAGGATACTTTTGTTGTTTAAATGACACTACCCCAACTTTTTTCTCCTGATGAAATGTTATCTGATGAAAGAAAATCAAGGTAAAATATTCAAATGAGGCGCATTAATGGCTTCGAAACTGCACATTTCAGCTCAACAACCAATGACTACAGCTGATGAGAAAAGGAAAGCAGGAATTTAATCTTTGAAATCTCTAATCTCTTTGCTTCAGGCATCCAAGGCACGCTCCAGGCATTTTCTTGGCAGCTTCGGCCCCTTAGTTGGATGGGCTGATTTAGGCTTCTCTGTCAGCTGCTTTAGGTGGCTGAGATAAGCAGATCGGCTGTGCTACGATCTGGGTGTGGATCTTGGTTGCCGACCTCCCTCAATCCAGCTGGTTTCTCCAGCTCCTTGGCAGTGCCCGTTACTTACAGTGCTTCCCGAGGAGGCACCACACAGCACCGGAGGGCCAGAGTGGAAACGCCGGTGCCAGCAATCTTTGTCGCTGGCTGTTTGCTGAAGCGCTCCCTGTGCCTTATCGCGGTTCTTCATCTTCAGAGCAAGCTTGTGGTGCCCGTCCACAATTATCCCCGTTTTACAGAGCAGGGTAACTGACGCTAAGAGGAGTTAAGCAGTTTGTCAGAAGCCACAGAGGCGGGGGAAGACGTGGAGTCGGGTCCCTCAGGGCTCGTGCGCTGAGCCCCCACTCCCCTGTTGGGTCACATGTCTTAACGCTGGACTCCCACCTTCCCTCTGCAGCTAAAGATTAAGAAGAAGAAGATGGCCAGCGACCAGGAGCAGTTGGCCAGCAAGCTGGACAAGGCCCTCTCCCTCACAAAGCAGGACAAGCTGAAGTCCCCCTTCAAGTTCTCGGACAGCTCGGGGGGGAAATCCAAACCGAGCGGGGGCTGCAGCAGGTACTTGACGCCTTACGACAGCCTGCTGGGCAAGGACAGGAAGGCGCTGGCCAAAGGCCTCGGCCTGTCTCTGAAGGCGTCCAGAGAAGGTAAACACAAAAGGGCCGCCAAGGCCAGGAAGATGGAGGTGGGCTTCAAGGCCAGGGGCCAGCCCAAGTCGGCCCACTCCCCGTTCGCCTCGGAAGTGAGCAGCTACTCCTACAGTAAGTAGCGGACGCCGCGCCGCCTCCACGCCGCTCTTTCTTTCGCTCGCGTCTCCTCTTTTCTGTCTCCGGTGTTGCCTGCTCTCCTGTCTGCCTCTGCCCCGGCTCCGGGCCGGAAGTGGCCCCCCCGGAAGCGGAAGTGTCCTTATTGGCCGGCGCCATATTGGGCGGGTGCCTGCGATTGGCTGTGGGAGCGGAAGTCTTCCTGCTCGCCAAACAGTCTTCCGCTGTGGGCCATAAAGCGGGCCGGGCGGAGGCTTTGTGCCACGGAGTTTCGGCTGCTCTGCCTAGAGCGGCCGCTCGTGACCATAGAGAGGACCCCGCCTCCCCAGCCCGGGCCGGCCGGCCCTCAGGCGGCGCTCCGCCCTCCCGCCAGGGGTTGGTAAGAGCGGCGTCGAAGGGGTGCGCACCTGCTGGGCAGCATTTCGCTTTATCTCCGTGACAGCCCTCGAGGCGGTTCCCCGGATAGAAACTGAGGCGGGGGGCGGTTGATCGCGCCTGGCGGGGAGTCAGCCCGGGGCAGGCCCGGAGCTGGCGGCCGCGGTGGGCGAGGCCTGTGTCGCCACCGGCCGCAGGTGTCTGCGGAGCCCCGGCACACTGCTGGGGGGCGGGGACTGAGCTTTATTTCACTGATGGGATCTCCATCGCCGGGAGCTGGGGCGAGGCGCTCGGGGCGAGGTCTCCTCAGCCGGGCAGCCCCGGTCATCCGGGCAGCCCCGGTCGGCCCCTGTTAACCCCAGTCGCCCCCGTCAGCCCCGGTCGGCCCCCGTCAGCCCCGGGCGGCCCCGGTCACCCCCGTCACCCCTGTCAGCCCCGGTCGGCCCTGGTCGGCCCCGGTCAGCCCTGGCGGCGGTCGGCGGCCTCCCGGGGCCCAGTCCGCCGTGCGGCGTGTAACAGGCGTCGGTGTCCGTGGACAGGACGCCTCGCGCCCAGGGCGGGCGGGGACTGAGCGTGGGGCCGCCGCGGGGCGGCCAGGAGGGGCTCCCTCCGCCTGGCCCCGTCGGCGGGGTTTGCTCCGGAGTCTCAGGCTGTGCTCGGGTGGAGACGGCGTTTTCACGGGGGCAGCGTGGATCTGTGCGTCGGCGCTTCCGATGGGCTCCGCCTGGGTCAGCCGGGGAGGTGGGGGAGTGTCAACGTCCGGTGCGAAAATGGATGCCTTTAATGTTGTAATACAGTGTATTTTTTTTTTTTACCTGTCATTGGGCCTCATATTCTTATGGAGCCCCCTAACAAACGTAGGTAACTAAGTTTGGTTATTTTCTTCTGTTCGTCTGTCTCATGTCAATTTAATTCTTTGACCTGACCAAAAAAAAAAAAAAAAACTAGAAGAGTAAAGGATAGTTTCTTCTTCTTTGACAATGTCATCCATCCAGCTTCATTGCACTGAACAAAGGCTGGTCATTGTAAGAATGCACCTCTCCATATAGAAAAGGGAATCCGTGATGAGACATTTGTTTCATTATCATTTATCCCATATAGAAAATGACTATAAATAGAAAAGTGTCTTATAATTTTATTAAGCCAAGCTCCAAAATATGCAAAATAATAATAATAGTCCAGGCATGAAAATAACCTTAGTGACTAATTTGTTTCCTAATTTGTCCATTGCCCACCATGGCTACACTGGACAAAGTCAGATAATCGGATCTGAAATTCTCAAAATAGTTATGAGAGTGAGTGTCATTAACGTTCACTGGGAGTCATGACAATTAATGAAAAGCCCAAAGGAGAAAGTGGAAACTGAGATGATTTTCAAGGACATCAACCTTTATAGAATTTTCAGAGAAAGAGAAGAGCGTGTCATCAGGGACCGAGGAAAAGGCAACAAAAAACGTAAAACCTGAAAACCATTGTGTCCTGAGAACCACAGGGCCAGGCTCCTTACAGGAAATTGTTACTTGGCAAAGCCTGAAGACAGGTCAAGTAAAATAAGGATTAAAATGTTCCATTTTTACGGAGTATAAGATAGTTTTGCCTGGTAGCTTGGCGCAGCACTGTCAGCGGAGTAGTGGGTAAAGAAGCTAGACTTTAAAGCTTTTTGATAGAGAATGGAGAGAGAAAATTCAAAGACAAGTAAAGTGTATTTTCTTAAGGAAGGAAAAGTCATGTGGTTGCGGACTTGGGAGTTAAGGTCGCCTGCCTTGGGGGGGCTGTCGTGAGCGTCAAGTGAGCTCATGTTGGTAAAGAGCCTGACATGGCACCTTGCAAAGATTAAATTGCTGCTGTTTTACTTATTTTATTTTTTTAAAGTGTGCTTTTGGTTACCTGGGTCTAGTGGGTTTCCAGGGCTGATTCTCAGATGGGCGTGGGGCAAAGCAGGTGCTTTGTGTTTTCTGTGCTGTGGCCGAGCACGCATCCCTCGGTTTGGGTGGGTGTGATCCCAACAGCCTGCGAGGCCCCTGCCACTTTCAGAGGTGCATAGCTCTGAGGAGGACAGAAGGGCTTTCACCCCTGCTCTTTCCGCCTCTCCTGGTTCTGGAATAGTGACGAGGGTGTGAGGCGGGTTGCTGCTCCTCTGATCTTTCAAGGCACAGTGGTCAGTGGATGTGGCCTGGTTGGTTGCCTGAAGAATGCCCCCTTCCCCCGCTTTTGTGTGGATGTATAACATACAGTTAGAGGCCAGAGGTGAGCTTGGCCCCTGAGATACTGGGGTGCTTTGAGCTGGTGAGTCCGCTGTAGCCGATGTGTACGTGGGCACAAAGCCATGGTCAAGTTGCATGGTCAGTACATGGTCAGTCTAACTCTGTTACATCTTCATCTACAACTCTGCTGTTGGGGGAGGGGGGTGGGTCAGCATTGCAACAAGGAGGTCCAAAGGCCCGTCTCCAGCTAGGTGATGCAGTGTGCAACTGGCTGTGGAGAGAGCTACTCTGTTTTCTATACTGGCTCTTCTGCGGTTTTAGGTAAATAAGGGGGAAGTCACAAAAAGGCCATGGGTGTGTCCTAGCAGAGCCATGCTGTGCGGCAGGAGAGGGGAAGGGAGAGCACTGCCCTCATCTCATGCTTTTTCATTTTGGATGGTAGGTTGGGGGACAGGCCTGGTGGCTTTTGGTGGGAAGCCAGGTTGGTCATTGTCACCCACAGGCATCTCCAGTTTGGGATGGGGCACACGGGAGGAAGAGCTGTAGCTAGAAGACAGACAGGCAGGGACTTGTCCGGGCTTGTCCTTGTCATTGTCCTCCTCAGAATTGCCATGCCATCCTGCATTGGGGTCATGGCGGGAGTGGAAACCATAGATGTTGGAGAAGGCAGCCAGAGGACCCCCCCCTCCTTCCTGCCCACAGTTTCTTTTGGACTTGGAGATGGCAGGCATTGCCAGAGCTGTAGCCGTGTTTGTTAACATCCCTCATGTTCCAAGCAGATTTTACCAGATCAGGAGATTAGACTTTGGCTGCAGAGCCCTTTTTTGCCGTGAAGTCTCCCTTGACAGCCCCATATGTAAAACGGATCAAAACAGTGTATGTTCTGGGTGGGTTAGAAGGGGTCAGAGCTGTGCCCATGAGACAGCCCCTGTCCCCAAAGTCTGGTGGTCCTCCCCTATGAAAGCTGGAGAGCCTTGGCCTCGCTGTGTTTAGTGAGGCCAAGACTATGGGAAGCTAGCCCTGGTGCTCTGGTGACCGGCCCTCTGGTAGGAAAACAGGCGAGTTGTAACATCATTTGCCAGTTTCTTTGGCATGACTTCTCTGCTGTTGCCTGTTTCAGGCTGCCTTTGTGACATTGCTGGATGTGGAGTTGGATGGAGGTGTGCACGGTTGAGTGTGCCCTTGCCCACCCAGCGCCACTGGAAGTGGGTATTTTGGGGAGAAGAGCTTTAGCTGAGCCCTTTCCTTCCTGGGCCTTGTCCTTCCCCTGGGCTGGGTGCAGTCCTGTGGGATAGGCCAGGCCCAGTGGTGAGCTCCATGGCCTGGGAGAGACCTTCCTGAGAGCAGACTCCTCCCTCCCCAGAGCCTGGAAGGGCTGTGTGCCCAGATGGCTCTGTTGTGGGTAATGCTGGCAGCAGCAAACCTGGAGGGGGCCTGAGTCCCAGCCCAGGAAAGGTGCACCGTGTAGTGCCTGCGGCTCGGGGGCCTCCCGGGTAAAGAGGTGGGAGGCCTGCCGCTTGTTCCACGGCCAGTAGGTGTTGGGGCCTCTCCGTTCTGGCAGCACCGGGTGCTCTCATAACCACTAAGTAACCAAAGAAAGACACCAGCCCCCTCTCCCACCCCCAACTTATCTTATCACAAACTGCCTTGACTGCAGATACGGACTCGGAGGAGGAGGAAGAGTTCCTGAAGGACGAGTGGTCTGCCCAAGGCCCCTCCGGCTCCAAACTGACATCTTCCCTCCTGTGTGGCATGGTGGCAAAGAACAGCAAGCAGGCCGGAGGCCCCAAGCTGCCCAAGAGGGGCCTGGCGGCCGCCCGGACTCTGAAGCCCCAGCCAGCCGCGGGCAGGAAGCAGCCGTTCTGCTTGCTGCTCCAGGAGGTCGACGCCCGGTCCTCCTTCAGCGATTCTTCGGAGGACTCATTTGACCAAGGTTACTAGCTCCAAACACAACCCCTTCCATGTTTTATAGCGAGAGTGCGTGAGAGTGAGCGAGCGAGCGAGCCGGGTGCGAGCGATGGCGCTGCTGGGCGGCCGTCTCGGTCTTGGCAGCGTAGCCTGCCGTATGAGCCTCTTATGCGGGTGTACTTGTACCTGTATCGTTGCGATAATACCACGGCTGGCTCTTTTTGAGCTTTTATACGGACTGATCTTAGTCTCCACCTTCCTCCACTCTCCCCTCCGCCCCACCCCATTCTGGCCTCCTCTGTCCCCTGGACCGCAGGCCGGGGTGGGGGTCTGGCAGGGGCCTCCCCAGGGACGTTTTGTAAATGGAACTTTGTCGTGTGGGCGTGTGACTTGATGTTTGTACTGCGATTTTGGCAATACCAAGCTTTATTAAATATATCGAGTTCATTTTTAACTAAACCCGTGTGCCTTGTCTCTCTTGCTGTGTCCTGACTTAGACGGTTAGGTTGCCGCTTCCCTCATTCCGTTCCTCCTCCCCTCCCCACCCTCCCTGGAAGGGGTAGAGATGGAGTAACGCAGTCGCTGCTTTCCTCTGTTATTCAAATATCCCTGGGAGCTACTGGCATGCACTCCATGTTTCAGGTTTAAAGTCAACTGCTTTCACCTTCAGCACCATCTTTTTTTTTTTAGCTGCTTGTCTGTCTTTTGTTTTCATAAAGCTCTGTTCCTATGTACAGTGCTTTAGAATGTTTGCAAACATTAGTTTCTAACACACATTTCTGTCCTGAGGGGCGTGTAGGCAGCACAGGGTCAAGATCACATCAAGGTTGAGGGGTACAGCGCAGTGGCCTGTGAGTGCAGAGGCTGGCTGCTCAGCCTAGCTGGGGCCTCCTCCGCCTCACAAAAACAAGGTCCGAGTCAGCGACCTCTGGCCAGCAGACTCCAAATCGCGTCTTGTGTCTTGCCTCAGGTTAGGACTTGCTTCAGGGTGGACCCCTACAAGGACCCCCTGGGCGCCAGAGCCAAGACTCCGATGTCCCTGAGTGAGGCCTGGGCATGTCAGGTCTACTCAGATAGGAACTGACTCAGCCCCAGGATCTGAGTGCTGCCCGAGTCCAGCCTCTTTTGCTCTCACACTCCCTGTCTGCCTTCTCCTTCCCACACCTCCCCTCCAGATGGCCCAGATCCATTTTGGGGTGACCAGCAGATGGCACAGCAGGGAGCCAGGTGCCCTTGGGGCTCACACTGTCCTGGGCAGCTTGCCAGTCATCCTGGTTTCCCGAGGCCGCTGGTTTGCCACCTCCTCCCTCTTGTCCCTTGGGCTAGACCCCCATGCCTCCTTCCACATACTTTCTCCCCTCCCCCTTAAAGCCAGGTGCCAGCTTCCAAATTTTGGGGCTCTCCTGCTTCAGCTCAGACCCAGTAGAGAAGCAGGTGGTCCCCTGGATCTAGCAAGGGGCTGTTTGCCCCAGGGCCCTCAGACCAGGGCTGGATACAGCAGTGGACAGAGCCCAGATAGGGGAGTGTAGGGGGAGAGGAGAGGGCCCCACCACACACAGACCCATTAGTCAGGTCTCCAAAGGGATATTTGGGTAATAGGGCGTTACTGACACCTGATACTAAAACACCTAATCGGCTTGGCTTTCCAGTGTGTCTGCTTTCTCCCCCAGCAGCTTGACCATACCTTCACCCTTGACCCCTACCCATGATGCTTTGAATGTCTGTTTTGGTCTCTTGCATTCGCTCTCACGCTGCACTTGGACGCAAAGCGAAGGCTGGGAGTAGGGCAGACGGCGCCGCGGGTCACTGAGCTGGGGTCGAGCCTGGCTTGTGGGTCCGTAGGTAGGCACACCCTTTTCTTCATGTCCCCCCTGCACCTCCCTCCTCGGGGCTGCCCCCATCGGCTATGGCAGCAGCGGGTCGCTTTGGCATATGAATCAGGTTTTGGAAAACCAAACCAAGTCACAGCAGCCAACCCCACGCACTGAGCCAGGAGGATTTTTTGTTTTCATCTTTTTTTAAATAGAAAATAGTTTCTCTGCGTTTCCCTGGGTTTCTTTGTTGGGAGTTTTTCTCCCTTTGCCCTGGGCAAGCTGTGGCCTCAGGTGTGGACAACTTCAGAAAGGCTCTCTTGGTCCTCAGAACCCCCTGCTCCCCCTGCCCTTTAGCCTCTAGCCACGAGGGAGGCAGCCAGGTGCACTTGCCAGGCTTGGAGCAGGAGTGGGAGGGCCCTGGGAGACCAAGATCACCTGTGGTCCATTTTGTGGTGGGCTCACCCCCTTTTTTTGGCTTTTGCCTTTCAAACACTCCTGCATCTCATGGTGCTAGTGTGGGGCCGCTGCTGGCTTTCTGGGATCTGATGCAGACACTCGGATATCCAGAAACCCAGAGTGAGCCTCCCCTGCCGGACCCTGCGGTGGAGACTCCTCCTGGGTGGAGGGTTCTGGAGCCTCCACACCTGAGCAGCTCTGGGAAGGCTTCTGTAGAAGGGAAAGCTGGCCACCTGTCCAACCCTGAGCCCCAGCCCAGCCAGCCACCACCACCATCCCCAGGGGGCCTGATGTGGGGGACCCAGGCGCTGTCGAAAGTCTGCCTACACTTAGCCTGCTTTGCCGCTGTGGCCCACGGGGCGGAGACAGACCGTGACGTCTGCACTGTGAAGGGACCGCAAGTGTGCACTGCCTGCCTGCCTGCCTGCCGCCCGCCTGCCCGCTGCCTTCATCTGCTTCATCCATCGCTCGCGGAGCCGCCTCCTTTCACCCCTAACAAACTCCCTCTCTCTGCCTCTTTCCTCTCCTGACTCCCTTTAGAGATTCCTTAAGTTTATCACTGCTTCCCTCACCCAGGGGTCACTCAGCAGAAATGGGGCTCCCTCCGATCAGCGGGCGGACAGCAAGCCTCTGCCCCGATCAGCACTCCAGGGCCGCCACACTTGGCCACTGGTGGCACTCGGGCAGGCAGGAGGCCTGGGGGCTTGTCAGGAGAATGTGGAGTTGGCTGAGCCCAGACTGTCCCCACCCTAGACACCATGTCCACCTCCAGCCTCCCCTGGCCCAGCCTTGGCCAGCGGCCCCCAGAAACCCTCACCCTCCCAGTGCTCTGGGCAGACAGGCACCCTTGGGCAGGTGTCCCTCGGGGGGCTCATGGGCAGGCAGCCCCTGCTGCTGTATGCCTGCCTGCCCTTGGGTTAGCCTGGGAAGGGCAGAGCAAGCTTGTACCTCTTAACCATCTCGGTGGAGGTTCCTGTGTGGGAGTGTGCCCCTTCCTGCCCGCCCGCCTGCCCCATGGCCTGCCCCACCTCTGTCCCCATGACTGGAGTGACAGGGCCAGGTCCTGGAGAGAGGCACATCTAGCCAGCAGCTGGAGACATGGGCAGGGCTTCTGTAGAGTTCCACTAGACTGGGAGACAGGACAGCCAGCCAGCCCTGGTTTGAGTCCTGCTCTCTACCTGAGCACTTGAGCCCCTGGGCTCCGGTCTCCAGGTGCAGAGTGGGCCGCCCTGTGCCCTTCCTCGCTCCCCATGGTCCAGAGGTGTAGACAGCCTGTGGCTCCCTTGGTGGTGGGGACAGCAGTTTCTTCTAACAGGACAGGGTGGCCCTGTGTGTGTTTAATTCTCCCTGTACCTGCAAAGCGCTTTCTGCTATAAATGTGTGGTCCTGTTTGGATCCTCCCCTAGCTGGGGTGGGCTGAGAGGGTTACCCCATGCCACAGATGGGAAAATAGGGCTCCTGGAGGGCCAGGGGCTTGCCCCAGATGTCCCAGCGTCGGGGTGGTGCTAGGAGCTAGTTTTGGACCCCAGAGCCTGCTCAGGGCTTCCACCGTGGATGTCCACCCCTCCCCCCAAGAAAAGACCAAACTCCACCTTCTCCTGCAGCCAACCTACAGGCCTCCAGCTGCCAAAACCATGCCAGGCACCGTGCCTAGAGCCCCGGCTTGAGCCCCCAGCCCCCTCCCGTCCCTCTGCTCCCTTCACGGCCTCCTCTTTCCTCTCCTCTCCTGCCTCCTTCCTCAGCTCCACGTTGTACGTCGGGGTGTGTGTGCGTGTGAGACCCTGGGGAGAGCCGTCTCCAGTCCTGTCCGTGTGTCCCCCGCCCCACAGGACACGTGCATGTGCTGGTCCCCTGACAGACACCCACTCCGGTTCCCAAAGCCGCTGCTCGGGGCCGTCGGGACCCCAGGGCTTGGGCTCGCTTTGGTGGGGCTCTGGGTCATCGGGGGGCTCATGGGCTGGCTCTGGACCCACCCCCGGCTGTCAAGGCGTGAGGAGCCTGACGGGTGCTCCTGCCGAGTGGGGGCGGGTGGCCCAGGCCCAGGCCCAGGCGAGGCCCTGACTCCTGTTTTCTGCACCCCAGATGAGCGTTCTGAGGACGAGATTGAGGATGAGATGGAGGACGGCGACGGAGAGGAGGAGGACCAGCTGGAGGCCGAGGCCGAGGCCCACGGCAGCCATAGGCTGGGGGCGCGGGAACCCGCCCTGTCGCCCGGCCTGGAGGAGAGCGGGCTGGGCCTGCTGGCCCGCTTTGCAGCCAGCGCCCTTCCCAGCCCCACGGTGGGGCCTCCGCCGCCCCTGTCGGTGGTGCAGCTGGAGGCCAAGCAGAAGGCCCGAAAGAAGGAGGAGCGGCAGAGCCTGATGGGTAAGTTCAGCAGACATGCTGCCCGAGGGGCTCCGCTGCCCTGCCTACAGGCGAGGAGACCGAAGCTCCAGGAAGGGAAGGGGCAGAACTGGGTGCCCTGCCCTGAGTAGAGGCTGGTGATGGGCCTCCCTCCCCCGGCCTGCGGCTCCCAAGGAGGGGTCTCTAGAGCTGTGCGTTGACCTTCAATCTAATATAGCCTGACCCACCCCCTTCAGGTACCTGATGTCAGGCAGGTGTGGGAAACAGAGAGGCCTCAGATCTGCCCCTAAGGAGAGGGGGCTGTATGAGGTCCCTGACCCAGCTGGGGAGTTCAGGAGACCACACCTGACCCATGAGAGAGCCGTGGGAACAGAGAGGGAATAGAAGTGTGGACAGGAGGAGTAGGCCATGCAGAGTGCGCCGCCCAGGGCCGGGGCTGAAGTGGGCATTGTTGGGCTGCGTCGCTCTGTGTGCCAGGCTCACTGTCGCATGCTTCATGGCTCCAGAGCTCATTTCTCTCTGGTGCTCAGTAATATTCCACTATCTGGACGTACAGTTTATTTATCTATTTGCCCACTGAAGGACACCTAGTACATCTTTTTTTTAATGGTTCCACAGCTTGTGGTTTTTAAAAATTTTTTAAAAATCTTTATTGATTTCAGAGAGAGGAAGGGAGAGGGAGAGAGAGAGAGAGAAACATCAATGATGAGAGAGTCATTGATCAGCTGCCTCCTGCACGCCCCGACTAGGGATCGAGCCCACAACCTTGGCATGTACCCTGACTGGGAATTGAACCCCGATCGCCTGGATCTCCTAGGTCGACGCTCAACCACTGAGCCACACCTGGCCGGGCCACCTAGGACATCTTGATGACATCCAAGTTGTGGCCGTTGTGAATAAAGCTGCTATAAACATCCCTGCACAGATTTTGTGTGGATAATAGGTTTTAGCTCCTCTGGGTGAATACTGAGGAGTATGGTTGCTGGACCGAACGGCGAGGGTATGTTTAGTTTTCTAAGAAGCCATCAAACTGTCTTACAAAGTGGCTGCACCATGTTGATTCCCGCCAGCAGTGACGGAGAGTTCTCGCTGTTCCATGTCCTCACCAGCATTCTATGTTAGTGCTTTGGGTTTTGGCCATTCTCCTAGGCATGTTGCAGTATTTCATTGTGATGACAGATGTGGGGCATCTTTTCGTACACTTACCTGCCATCTGAATATCTTCCCTGAAGTGTCTGTGAAGGTTTTGGGCCCATTTTTGGATCAGGTTATTTGTTTTCTTTATGTCTAGTTTTGTTTTTTTTTAAATGTTTATATTGATTTCAGAGAGAGGAAGTGAGAGGGAGAGGGAGCCACTGATCAGCTGCCTCCTGCACGCCCCTGACTGGGGATCAAGCCCGCAACCTGGGCATGTGCCCTGACCGGGAATTGAATCGTGACCTTCTGGTTCATAGATTGACGCTCAACCACTGAGCCATGCTAGCAGGGCTTCATGTTGAGTTTTAAGAGTTCTTTATACATTTTGGATAACAGCCCTTTATCAGTTGTACCTTTTGCAGATATTTTCTCCCACTCTTGTCTTTTCATTCTCTTGAAGGTATTTTTTGTGGCGCCAAAATTTTTAATTTTAATGGGATCCAGTTTATCAGTTCTTTCTTTCATGGATTATGCCTTTGGTTTTGTTTCTAAAAGTTCCCTGTCAAACCCAAGGTCACCCAGATTTCCTCCGACGTTATCTTCTAGTTTTGTAGCTCTGTGTTTTACATTTAGGTCTGTGATCCATTTTGAGTTAACTTTTGTGAAGGGAGTAAGGTCTGTGTCTGGGTGTTTTTTGTTTTGTTGTTTTTTTGGCATGTGGATGTCCACCGCCATTTGTTGAAAAGACTGTCTTTGCTCCATTGTGTTGCCTTTGCTCCTTTGTCAAAGCTCTTTGACTATATTTTTGGGTCTATTTCTGGGCTCTCTGTTATGTTCCATCGATCTGCCTGTCTGTTCTTTTGCCGATCCTGCACTGTCTCGATCACTGTAGCTTTGTAGTAAGTCTCAAAGTTGGGTAGCATCAGTCCTCTGACTTTGTTCCTCTCCTTCAATATTGAGTTGGCTCCTCTGGGTCTTTTGCCTCCATATAAACTTTAGAATTAGGACGTCACTTTCCACAAACTGACCCCCTGGTTATTTTAATTGGAATGCACTGAACTCTGTAGCTTAAGTTAGGAAGAACTGACACCGTGACAATGTCAAGTCTTTGTATCCATGAACATAGGCTGTCTTCCTGCCTTTTCTGTGTCTGTTGAGACATTCACATCGCTTTTGTCCTTTATTCTATTAATATGGTTCTTTACGTTGGATTGTTGTTTTTTGTTATGTTGAACCAACCTTGCATTCCTGGGATAAATCCCATGTGGTTAAGATTCATAATCTGTTTTAATGTTCCTGGATTATACTCATGTTGTTTATAATTGTTATGTCTCCCTGATGGATTGACCATATATATTACCATTTCAAAATGTCCTTCTTTGTCTGACGTAACAACTTTTGTCTTAAAGTTTCGTCTCTTGTTTGGTATGAGCATCAGACAAGCTGGCCGCCCCAGTTCTCTTTTGGTTACTCTTTGCAGTTTGTCTTCCCCATCCTTTGCCTTTCAATCTCTTTGTGTCTTACCCTTTTGATTTTTATTTTCCTGCTCCCCTCTCCCTCCTTTACTGCCTTATTTTTGGGAGAGCAGGCAGGAGCCCAGGACGCTGGGTGGGAGTTACTGTGTGGCAGTGAGACCTTGGCACACCCTTCCCTGTCTCCCCACAGCACCCTTGCAGAGACCGGTTCCTCTCTCCCAGGCCATTCATGCTGCTCCCCTGGCCTCATAGGTGTTTGTCCTCTGACCCATCCCCACCTGTGGGGCTCTAGTCTCCCCCTCCTCCAGATGTGTTTCAGTTCTCGTCACTGCCTGTCCCTCCACAGTGACTGCAGAGGTTTCTTTGCATCTGGATTTTCTGGTGGCTTCCAGCAGGGGGCTGTCAGCAGGTGGGGTCTCATTCTCTCATCCCCGCAGCAGAAGTCCAAAGCCTGTGTTTTACGGGCCACACTCTAATCAGCCATGAAAGCCCCCAGCTGCCTCCCTGTGCAGCGGGAGGTCTGTTAACAAAAGATTAATTAACGGGATCATTAAGCTTTGCAAGTGGCTCCTTCCCATGAGTGTGCTCCCTCCCCTGCCCCATCCCTCTGCTGCACCTGCATCTGTCCAGGCCATGGCGCCTGGCCTCTCACAGGAGCCCTCGTGGGCAGGCTGCCGGTGGCCTGGGGGTCAGGAGGCCTGTGTTTTAGCACTGGCTTCTCAGCTCATTTGCTGTGGGACTCGGGCAAATCCTCCTCTGGGTGATGTCAGCTCTGGGGCTGTCACAGCTCATCCCCAGGACCTGCCTGGAGGAGGAACACACCTTACAGCTCCTGACCCCAGGGAGCTGTCCCGGCCACCACTTCGGGGCCAGGCTCTGAGCTGCACATTGTGGGGTGCTCCAGGAGAACTCGGGGATCCACTTCTTGGGGGGGAAGCAGGATGGGCTGGGCAGACATGGATGGGAACCCCACAGCATGACATGTGCCTGGGCTGATGGAGGTGTGGACAGAGGCCCCCAGAGTGACGAGTGGATGTCCTCAGAAAGGAGGTGCAGTCTCCAGGCAGGGGTAGGAGAGACGTGGTGCTCAGGCAGAGGAACCAGCAGAAGCGAGGGCCAGGAGGTGTGAAAGGATGGAGGGTGGCCGTGCAGTCAGCGGTTGTGTGTTCAGGACTGGCCTTGTGGGTTTGGCTCAGGGGTGTACCTCGGCTGTGGGAAGAAAAGGGAAGGGGGGCAGGCCTCTAGGTGAGAAGAGGAGCTGGGCCCCAGGGTGGCTGGGGTTCAGGTGAGACCCACCCATGTAAAGGGGATTGGGTGCCAGGGACCTCCCAGCTCTGAGACATGGCACCAGTGGAGGCGAGGCCCTGCCGGGCTCGGGGATTTCGCTTGGGTTTTCCCACTTGCTTCCCTGAAATTGCTGTCTGCAGGCGTGGGGCCCTCCCTGCTCACCTGTCCTCCCTGCTCACCTCTCTGGGCTCTGGGGTTCCCATGGGGCACAGGAAGCAGAGGAGCTGTTCCCACGGGCCCAGGCAGGAATGTCCACGTTCCAAATCTGATGCTTTTGGGGAGAGGGGGAGGGAGCAGAGGCTGGGCAGCCGAGGAGGGTTGGGGGTCAAGAGTGGGCCTGGCAGGACCTGCTACTCACAGGCATTAGTTTCCCTCCTCTGGACCTCAGGCTCCTCCCCTGGGAGCAGAGAGAACGCTCCCACAGGCAGAGAGGTCCCTTGGAAAACGAATGGGGCTGTGGCCTTGTGCTGGTGGCTAGGGCAGCGGGGTGGGTGGGAAGTGGGGTCCCCGAGCCCCACTCTACAGCCCCCTCCCTCATTCCACATCCAGGCACTGAGTTTGAGTACACCGACTCTGAGAGTGAGGTCAAGGTGCGGAAGCGGTCACCTGCCGGGCTGCTGCGGCCCAAGAAGGGACTGGGGGAGCCAGGCCCCTCCCTGGCCACACCTGTGCCTGGCGCCCGTGGCCCTGGCCCCACCCCCACCAGCCCAGACAAGGTGAAGCTGACTGCGGAGAAGGGACGCAAGGCCCGCAGGCTGCGGGGCCCCAAGGAGCCTGGCTTCGAGGCGGGGCCCGAGGCCAGTGATGATGACCTGTGGACGAGGCGGCGCAGTGAGCGCATCTTCCTGCACGACGCCTCAGCTGCGGCCCCAGCACCCAGCAGTACGGCGCCCGTTGTTGCCAAGCCTGGCCGCTGTGGCAAGGGTGGCCCCCTGAGCCCACGCAAGGACACAGGCCGCACCAAGGACAGGAAGGACCCCAGGAAGGTAGGAGCTCAGCCCAGGGAAGAAGGGGTCCCAAACACCAGCTTTTACCCTCCAGCCTTGGGAGGTGGCTCTGGTGTCCCCTGACTCTCCAGTCCTGGGAGGTGGCTAGGAGCATTATTAGACCTGGCAGTGGGGAGAGGCGGCCTCCCTCCCTCACACAGGCCCTCTTGCCTCAGTAACATTCCAACCATGTGTGAGGGGCACGGAGCCCATAGAAAACTGCAGTTACCAAAACGCCAGACCTCCCTTTGTGATGCCACACCTGGCTCATTTACCAGAGGCTCTGAGAAGGAGCCCGGTAGCAGCTGAGCAAGGCCAGTGCGAGTGTAGTTGATATTTTAAGGTCTCTGCAGTAACTGTCATGCTCTTCATGGTGGTGATTTCTGTTGGTGACAAAGTCACAGGCACGGCCAGTCTTATTATGAGTTGTGGCCTCTACTCCCACCTGAGGGAACGTATTTCCTCAGAGGTCAGTGAACTTAGAGATGGGTTTCTTTTTTCCATCCAATTGCACAGGCTTTGGAATTCTCTGGACACCAGGGCGAGAATGCTTACTCTTTAAGGACTCAGTGGCGGTTAGACCTATTACCCTTTTTGCATGGGCTGCTAGGAAACTAGTGGCTGGTGGTTCCCCCCGTGGGTGGTTGCATTGAAACCTAACAGCCAGCTCCTAACAGTGGTCTCTGTCTCAGCCTCTCCACCTCGCGTCCCTGAGGGAGGGTACACTTACACGACAGTGACCTAGAGAAAGTGGCAAAAGGGGATGAGACTCTACACCAATTTCCTGCTATCAGTGATCGTGAGGAAGGGGCTGCGTTGGAGTGTCCTTCACCTCCATTTGTGCTCACTCTTCATTTCTTTATGGCTAAAGCCGCCACTGAGGGTTCCTGTGAGTCTTGGAGAGAAGGTGCCCCCCTTCAGGTGCCAGTTGCAAGTCCAAGGCCTCATGTACTTCTGACTGACTGGCTAGAAATCGGGGGTTCCCATGACCTCAGGTTTGATAATTCACTAGAATGACTCACAGACTCGGGGAAACACCGTACTTAACGTTTACTGGTTTGTTATAAAGGACACAACTCAGGAACAGCCCATGGAAGACGTACAGGGCAGGGTCTGGGGGACAAGGCCAGAGCTGCCACACCTTCCCTGGGCTTGCCACCCTCTAGGCACCTCCTGGTATTCACAGGAAGCTCTCTAAACTCCATCATTCAGGGCTTTATGGAGGCTTCGTCACAGGCATGCGATGGATTATTACTCAGTCTTAGCCCCTCTCATGTCCCTAAGGGACCGAGTCTCTCACTGGAACAAAAGAGGCTCCAAGACCCAGGAAGTTCCAAGGGACTTAGGAGCTTGGTGTCAGGAACTGTGGGCGGAGACCAAATGTGAATTTCTTACATCACCTGAGAGCTCACAAAACCATGTGCGCAGGTTACTCGTGGCAATTGCACCTCACAGGTGGCCTGTACCTGCCTGGGGTCACAGCAGCTAATGATTGTCAGAGCTGAGCTTGGACACAGTACAGCCCAGAGCCTGGGCCTTCACCCCTGCGCCACGTGACCTCATCGGGTCTTTCCCTCGGTGGGACCTCTGTTGTGGAAAGGACCAGGGTCACCCAGTCCCAGCTTCTTGGGGATACAGTAACAGTCCAGAACAGAACAGGTTAATAGTCAACAAAAGGAGAAATCAGACACCATATCCCGTCTCCCCAGGAATGGCCACTGCTCGTACTTTTTTGAGATATACTTTGATTCCTGTTTTTTAGACTTGGCATTATATCTCATGCGTTCCCATGTGCTGAGCTTTTATTTTACTCTTTTAAAATCAGTATTTCTAAGGGGGTGCATAACATCCCACCGGGTGCCCAGCCCACAGTTTTCGTACCCCAACCCCCACACAAAGATGTGCTAAGACAAGCTATTTAATTGCAGACATTAGAGGGGAGAGGAAACAAAACCACCTTAGAAACGGTCCTTTGACCCCCCAAGATGCCTCCTGATGTTAGTTAGAAATGTGAACAGGATTAAAACGTGCATCGGACACAAAAAAGACGTAACGTGTATATGTCTATATTTCCCCCCAAAATGGGCATGAAATTGAACACCTCTCATTTCTGAAACGGTTCCTGTTTGGTGCCTTTTAACGCTGTTTGCCCTGCATCTCACTCGCCTGCTGTTGTCAGGGTAATGTTTGCCCAGGATCATCCCTTTTCTGTTTCTTCGTTTTCTGGGCCCGTGATTTGGTTGTGTCGTTGTAAGCACTTTGTGCTTAAAAAGCACAAAGTGACCCTCGCCCCCTCATCCCCGCCGCCCACTGCTGTCCCCGGGGTCCCTCCTGTACACGTGCCATCGCTTCCGATTCCCAATGGTACATCTCCTCGGAACAGGGCTCTGCCACCGTGACAAAGCTGGGGCTGCGTCTCTGGATGCACCAGCGTTTCTGGAACTGGCTAGATGTCAGGTTGCTCCCAGTTCTTGGCTCTGAGAGGCAGGCCTTACGCAGTCCGCCTGCACTTGCACCATCTCCACTCCACCTCCAGGGGGGTGCCACCCGTTTTACCAGCTGGGGGGCATTGAGCTGGGCTGGTGTGGCACCCCCCTCTCCAGGGTGAGTGGAAAGCAGCACGCGCCTCCTGGAGGTGACCTGGACAGCAGCTGCTCTTTCCAGGAACAGGCCTGGAGAACTAGCCGGCCCTGTCTCTCCTCTGGCACCACTAGGAAGGGTGAAAAAACAGAGGCACCATTGGGGTGGTTGAGTTGTGGATCCCCACACTGTGGCATGTTGGGCAGCTGTTAAAATAGAAAGCAGCTCCCTTAGCGTTTATCAGGCATACTGATGGGGGTGTTGCAAAATGGGACTTTTGGTAAATTCCCATCTGTGTTTATAAAAACCACTGTGTTTAAAAAAAGACTGTCTGCACAGCCCTTGTGTTCACATGGGTGCCTGTGCTTGTGCAAGGTTCTGGAAGAGCTCACCAGGCTGCTGCTCCCAGTGGGCGCTGGTGACCTCCACTTTAACAGGATCACTGGAGGGGCTCGTACACACAGACGTGCCGTATATACACCTCAGTGCTGTCATCTCTCTACACAAGTAATATGCAGGGTGGGGCAAAAGTAGGCTTATAGTTCACTTGGGAAATAATACAGTGATTAGTAAACTATTTCACATAGTCACAGCTGTAAACCCACTTTCATGTGGCCCCCCCCGGTCTCATAGTCCTAAGACAGTTAGGACGGAAACTGAAAGTCCTGCGGTGAGGAGGGGTGAGGAGCGAGCCTGCGGTTCCTCTCGGGCCTTCCCCGCCTCCGACAGTGCCTCTGTTGCTTCCTCCCCAGAAGAAGAAGGGGAAGGAGGCAGGGTCAGGAGTGGCGCTGCCTCCACCCCGCACACCGGCCCTGCCCGCCGAGGCCCGGGCCCCTCACACCAGCTCCCCTGCCTCTGCCAAGAGGAGCAAGGCCAAGGCCAAAGGGAAGGAGGTGAGGAAGGAGGTGAGGCTCTCTGTGCCCAGCGGGTCGGTCCCCAGGGGTTCCCCCAGGCTTGGGTGCATTTCTTTACCCAGTAGACAGATGGGTTGTGCCAGGGTACGCCCGCCCCAGATTCCAGCCAGCCCCAGCCAGGCTTTTTCTCCTCAAATCCATTGCACGTGGCTGCAGAGGCTGCCTCAGTTTCTCCAAGAAGGGCACTGAGCGCCTGCCTTGGTGATGAGCACGGGTACAGTGCTGAGTACTAAGCATCAGCACTAAGCCACGTGCAGGCCCTGGCCACCGGGGTGAGCCCATGTGGGACCCATACTGCATACCTGGCAGACGCCACTGTGGCCTGCCTGACCCTGCGTTTCCGGGGAGGGTCCCTGGCCGGGCAGGGTGTGCGAGCCGTGTCCTAAGCCGTTGTCTGCCGTGCTCTTTCCCCAGAACCGGGGGAAAGGGGGAGCTGTGAGCAAGCTGATGGAGAGCATGGCTGCTGAGGAGGACTTTGAACCCAACCAGGACTCGAGCTTCTCCGAGGATGAGCACTTGCCTCGTGGTGGGGCTGTGGAGCGGCCACTAACTCCGGGTGAGTACCCGCAATGCTGTGTGGGCTCAGGCCTGGAACATGGGGATGCAGGAGGGTCACCTGGGGAAGTGCCTGTGGCCTCAGAGGGTGGTGGTTTTTGGGATGGGGGAAGGGCAGCATGTGTAGGCTGTCACCTGGTTTGCACCCACCTGGGACCTTTCCAGACGTGATCCCCACATGTGCATGTGAGTGCACTCATGCCTGTCCCTGCACTAGGCCTGTCTGGGTACATGGATGTGATGTACGTGCCCCGCAGCCTCCCCCAGGCACCTGTTCTGGAGGGCGCTGGGCAGGCCTGGGAGAAGGGAGGCCCAGGAGAGAGGGAGGGTCCCCAGCCCTGCCTCATTGCCCCCTCCTGCAGCCCCACGCTCCTGCATCATCGACAAGGATGAGCTGAAGGATGGCCTGCGTGTGCTCATCCCCATGGACGACAAGCTGCTGTACGCCGGTCATGTGCAGACCGTGCACTCGCCAGATATGTGAGTGGGGCCTGGGGGCTGGGGGCTGGGGAGCACAGGGCTCAGAGCCTGAAGACCCTCACCCAGTATCGTATCCGGGCATCTGCTGGGCCTTGGGTGGCTTCCCCTCTCTGAGCAGCTTCCCCCATAGAACCAGGCCGATGGAATAGTGCCTGCCTGGCACTGGGAGGACAGTGCTCTCTGAGGGGTCACTGGGGCTCAGCAGGGAGGGGCAGGAGAGAGTGTGCTGGCCTCTCTTGGGTCTGAACTCCTAGTTGTACATTGTACAAATGAGGAAACTGAGGCCGACAGGGGAGAGACTTGGCCCCAAGTTTATACAGCAGGTCAGCAAACCCTTCAGCTCTGATGTCCTATCTCGGTGATCTGGGAGGTGGCGCTGGTGCTGGCAGGGCCAGGAGGCTGGGGTGCAGGGGTCCATGTGGGGGGTCCTCTGAGGGGATCCCAGCCTCTGCCAGCCCATCCACTCTTGCCCTGGCCTTGCAGATACCGAGTGGTGGTGGAGGGGGAACGCGGGAACCGGCCCCATATCTACTGCCTAGAACAGCTGCTGCAGGAGGCGGTGAGGGGCTGGGGAGGGGAGGGGAAGGAGGGTGGTAGGGTGCGGGGCTGGGCTGGTCCTGGTCACTGCCTGGTGCTTAGTCCTTGGCCTTCTCATCAGATCATCGACGTGAGGCCGGCCTCCACGCGCTTCTTGCCGCAAGGGACCAGGATCGCAGCATACTGGAGCCAGCAGTACCGATGCCTCTACCCAGGCACTGTGGTCCGAGGTGGGATGCTCCCCTCTCTGGGTACCCTCCCTGGCCCCCCCTTCTCATTTCTTAATGTATCAGCATGGATTCCTTTGGTCCCTAAAATCCAACTCTGGTGGCTTGAGCATAAACTATTTATTGGCTCGTATAACTGAAAATGACAGAGCCTTTAGGTGGGCTGGTCCCAGGTCCTGTTCACTGGGTGCCATCAGGACTCTGGCTTTAGGGGTCTGTCTGCTGTTCTCTCCTCTCTGTGCTGGTGTCACACCCAGCTCCTTGGGGACTATATTTCACCATCTTAAATCCTGTCATCAGAGAACACATCACTTTTCCCATATAAGTCCTAGGGTGGAGTCCTGCCGAACTGGCTTAGGTCATGTGTGAGTCTGATCGGTGGGGCTGGGTCCTGCGCTCTTCCCTGAAGCTAATGGGTGAGGTTGGCTTCCTAATTTTACACGGGGCCAGAGGGAGATGGGAAGGCGGCTTCCCCAAGAAATCTGTAATGTTGTTAGCAGGATAAGAGAGAGAGCAAACTAGGCAGACAAAAATAACAGGTGCCCTGGCCGGTTTGGCTCAGTGGTTAGAGTGTTGGCCCGCGGACTGAAGGGTACCGGGTTCGATTCTGGCCAAGGGCACGTACCTCAGTTGCAGGCTTGATCCCCAGCCCCAGTCAGGGCTAGTGAGGAAGGCAACTGATCGATGTGGCTCTCTTGCATTGACGTTTCCCTTTTCTCTCTCTCTCCTTTCCACTCTCTCTGAAAAGCAATGGAAAAAATGTCCTCCGGTGAGGGTTAAAAATATTAATAACAAGTATGCCAGAAGGCGTAGGTATGGATGGCAGACCCTAAAAGGGTGTACCCCTTGGCTCTTGCAAAACTCACACACCAGGAGATGGGGATATAGGTGTTTGTTACATTAAAAGCAAACAAACAAACATGGCAGATGCAGTCCACCCCTTGGCGAGCTGACACCCATACACTCCCAAGATGGAAAAGGGTGCTGGGCAGGAAGTCCTCTTATTCTGGTGAACATTCATCTTGATTCAGATCTCCTGGAGCTTTCTGTCCCCTGAATCGTGCGGGCAACTGCTTTCCTAGCCTCGGGGGTGTCGCTCCTGGGATTTCTCGCCATCGTCCTGAGAGCTCCGTTCCTCGCTCTCTTGTGCTGCATCCTGTCTTTCCCTTCCTCGTCTCTTCAAGTCCGTATATGTCTGAAATCTCTCTTCTGCCCTAGTCTGTAGAGATAGTTGAGCTGGGTATACATTTTAGGTTGGAAATAATTTTCAAAGTCATCGTTCCACTTTTACGTGGCTCCCAGTGTTGTCTGAGAAGTTCAGTGCTGTGATTATTCCCAGATCTCTGTAGACCTGTTTTTCCTTTCTGGACACTTTTAGGGTCTTTCTATTGTTCCTAGATTTGGAATTTCTTGTGGAGTATGTGTGTGCTGTGTTTATATGACTTGTGTGTGGTGTATAGTATGTATGTTATGTGTGTGGTGTATGTTATATATGTTGTGTTGTGATGTGTGTTGTGTGTTTGTGGTCTGTGTGTATTGTGTGTGTTGTGTTTGTGGTGTGTGTTTATGTGTGTGGTATAATGAATGTTGTGTCTATGTGGTATGTGTTGTGTGTGCTGTGTGTGTTGTTTGTGTGGTGTGTGTGTGCTGTGTGTGTTGTGTCTGTGTATGTGTTGTGTGTTGTGTATGTGCAGTGTGTGTGTATGTGTGTGGTGTGTGTGGTCTGTGTGCTGTGTGTGTTGTGTATGTGCTGTGTGTGTGTATGTGCTGTGTGCTGTGTGTGTTGTGTCTGTGTCTGTGTTGTGTGTTGTGTATGTGCTGTGTATGTGCTGTGTGTTGTGTGTATGTGTTGTGCATGTGCGCGCACGCTCTCACATGCAGGGGGTCTTTGACTTGGGAGCACACGTCCTCTGCCCCTGGCAGCTCCCTGAACTGCTTCTCTGAGTTTTCTCTCCTCTCCCCTCTTTCCTGAGGCTCCCCTTCTGCTGGCCCTCGAGGCTTCTGCCTTTTCTTCTATTATTGTCTCTTTATCTTTCTGCTCAACTTTTGGGGAAATCTCCTCAACTGTACCTTCTGGCCCTTCCGTCCTGTTGAAATTTTGGAACATCTGCTACCATTTTTAAAACCCCTAGGAATTCTTTCTTATTCTGCGCATATTTCATTTTTTAACCAACGCTTTGTTTGGCGGATACGTTACCGCTTTTGGTTTCTCCAAGGACACCTTGATTTTGTTTTCGTTTTCTTCAGCTTCCTTTCCTCCGGAGTTTCCTTCCCCTCTCTGGGCTCTGAGTTTGTTCTCCGGGTTCCCGCCTCAGCCCCGTATCTGTCTGTCTGACGATAGGGGCTGACCCTTTGATCCTCAGCAGGTGGATTGGAAGATCTGTGGTAGGGAGGACTCGTGACAATGGCAGGCAGGGCTGTTTTCCGGGGACCCAGGTACCAGCACCTGCTGCTCTTCTTCCATCAGCCTGGGGGCCTGGGCTGAGCGTCTGGCACTGGGAATGGGGCTGGAGGCTACTGTGCAGTGTGCACACTTCCGGCCACCTACTGGTGTAGCACCCAACTGCCCTCCTCCGCTGTGCCCGTCCTTCAGAGTCTCTCAGTTCCAGGTGTGAACTTCCAACTCCTGCTGCCATGTGACCCTCAGCCTGTCCAGTTGTGGTCCCCTGCACTCCTCCCCCAGGTGTCCTAGGCGCCTCTAGGGCCTGAGTCTTTGTGGTTCCCTTGTGAAAGCTGGTGACCTTGGTGGCATCACTTCCTTACAGGCCCCTGACAGAGCAGAGAAAGCCAAGACCAAAGTCTGCTCCCTCTCGTGCACGCAGATGTCATCTTCTGAAATGGTGGCATTGTCACTTGTCCCCGTCCACTTGCCTACCCCCTCTGTCCTTGCAGTTTCTTTGTGTTCCTTTGGAGGCGTCTCGGGAATGAGTGGGCAGAGGCCCACACCCCTGGAAGTCGAGACATGCTCTGCTGGGATGGCTGGCACTGTGGCTCTGAGCCCGCATTCTGCACCGCCTGCCCTCAGACCCCTGAGCTGGCTGCTTCTGCCCCTTTGTCTTCCTGCCATCTCAGTCTGCAGGCTCCCCTGACCTGCCCCTCCTCCAACAGGCTTGCTGGGCCTCGAGGACGACGGAGACCTCATCACTGTGGAGTTCGATGATGGAGACACAGGGAGGATTCCCCTCTCACACATCCGCCTCCTGCCCCCCGACTACAAGATCCAGTGTGAGTGGTCCCATGCCCCTACCGGCTGCCCTCAGAGCCTGGCTGACCTCCAGGCTCTCACCCAGTTGCCCCCCGAGCCTGGTTGACCCCCAAAACTGGCCGCTCCCCAAGCCTGGCTGACCCCCCAGGCCCTTGCAACCACACAGCCATCCAGGCAGGCTGAGGAGGGTCAGCTCCATGGTGTCGTCACTTCCTCCCCATCCCTGCTCTCATGACAGGTGGCCCTCCAGAGGCCAGGAGGGTGGAGGTCCAGGCCTGACCACTGTCTGTCCTGCCTGCAGGTGCCGAGCCATCCCCGGCCCTCCTGGTGCCAAGCGCCAAGCGCCGCAGCCGGAAGACCAGCAAAGACACTGGGGATGGCAAAGATGGAGCCGCGCCGGGGTCTGAGGAGCCCGGTGCCAAGGCGCGAGGGCGCGGGCGGAAACCCAGCACCAAAGCCAAGGGTGGTATGTTGTCAAGAGGGGCATGGGGGGCCTGCTGCATTCATGGGTTTCTGCACAGAGACTGCTCTCCACTGTGACAGATCAGGAAACAGGCTCACGAGGCACGTTTGTCAGAGGCAGGGCTAGGACTCAGCCAGGGTGTTTGTTCCGGAGTCTGGAGAAAGTGCTTGGAGTTGAGTCCAGGCTCCCCAGGACTACCTTGGGGCCACGTCTGTGGGACAGGCCCAGAGGGTGCTGTGCACAGCCGCCTCAGGAGCTGCCAGAGCCGGTTCCAGGCGCTCTCAGGTTGGGAGGCAGGCCCCCCCTTCACCTGTGCTCCCTCCTCCTCTCTTCCAGACAGAGCCGCCGTCTTGGAAGAGGGGGGCCCAACGGAAGAGGTCCCCAATGCCCCGCTGACCCTGGAGCCAGTCAACACCCCAAGTTCTAAGAAGAGCCCTCCAGAACCCGTGGACAAGCGGGCCAAAGCCCCCAAAGCTCGCCCAGCACTGCCCCAGCCCAGCCCAGCACCGCCCACCTTCACCAGCTGCCCGGCCCCTGAGACCTTTGGGGAGCTGCCAGCCCCCACCCCAGCCCTGGCCCCCACGCCCCTCGTTGCCGTGCCCGTCACCATGCCTGCCACCCGCCCCAAGCCCAAGAAGGCACGGGCTGCGGAGGAGTCGGCCAGTAAGGGTGCCCGCAGGCCCGGGGAGGAGGCCGAGCTGCTTGTCAAGCTGGACCACGAGGGAGTCACGTCTCCCAAAAGCAAGAAGGCCAAAGAGGCCCTGCTGCTGCGGGAGGAGCCCGGGGCCGGGGGCTGGCCTGAGCCCAAGAGCCTCCTGGGGCTGGGCAGCTACGCCCAGGCCGCGGGCGGCAGCGAACCCAAGGCCGCCCGGCCCAAGGCTGGGGACGGGGACCTGGCCCAGGAGCCGGGGGCCGTGCTCACGTTCGAGGACTCAGGGATCCCTAAGAGCCCGGACAAGGGCCAGGCCGAGCAGGACGGGGCTGAGGAGTCGGAGAGCAGCAGCAGCAGTGACAGCGGCAGTGGGAGCAGTTCAGAGACCGAGGGGGAGGAGGAAGGCCAGGGCGGCGGGGGCCGGGACTGCACCGCCTCCAGCTCCAGGGCCTCCTCCTCCTCCTCCTCCTCCTCGTCGTCATCGTCATCATCGTCGTCGTCGTCGTCATCGTCGTCATCGTCGTCATCGTCGTCATCGTCATCATCATCGTCGTCATCGTCGTCGTCGTCATCGTCGTCGTCGTCGTCATCCACCACAGACGATTCTTCCTGCAGCTCAGACGACGAGGCCGCCCCTGCCCCTGTGGCCAGCCCCTCGGCGCCCCCAGCCCTCCCCAGTAAGGCGCCCAAGCAGGCGGGCAAGGCGCGCTCCTCGGCTCACTCTCCCAGCAAGAAGGCACCTGCTCCCCAGCCCCAGGCCCCCCCACCGCAGCCCCCGCAGCCCCTGCAGCCCAAGGCTCAGGCCGGGGCTGGGGCCAAGAGCCGACCCAAGAAGAGAGAAGGCGTCCACCTCCCCACCACCAAGGAGCTGGCCAAGCGGCAGCGCCTGCCGTCAGTGGAGAACCGGCCCAAGATCGCCGCCTTCCTGCCTGCTCGGCAGCTCTGGAAGTGGTTCGGCAAGCCAACCCAGGTAGTCAGGCCCTGGGGTCTGGAGATGCCTTTATCTGCGCCCTGCTGGCCCTTCCCTCCCCCTCCCGTCCTCCCAGCAACCCCACAGCTGAGGGTTGGGGTGAGCGGCAGGGGTGCCCCGTTTTGTAGATGGGTACACTGAGTCTCAGCGCCTGACTACAGAG
Organism: Miniopterus schreibersii; assembly: GCF_964146895.1. Taxonomy (NCBI): domain Eukaryota; kingdom Metazoa; phylum Chordata; class Mammalia; order Chiroptera; family Miniopteridae; genus Miniopterus; species Miniopterus schreibersii. Next base: position 99,655,422 of record NC_138105.1, read on the forward strand.
CCTTCCAGAGCAGCGCTGCCCCCAGTCTCTGGGACCCAGGTCATCCCTCTGTGAACCTAGTCGAGCAAACGTGCAGAGACCACACGGATCCTGTAACCACAGGGTCTCTCAGAGTCTCTTGGCCAGACTCCTGATTTCTCTGCATGATCTAGTTCTCAGCTGCTCGCTAACTCTAGGTGGTGGAGTCTAGGCCAGCTTAGCAACACCGGCAGAGGGCTCGTCTTTCCCTTTATTTGCCAGGAGACATCCTGGGTGGAGTCTCCTGAGCCTGGCTGGGTCATGTGCCCACCCCTGAGCTAATCAGTGTGGCTTAAAAGGCAGAACCAGGCCTGGATCATGTGGCCAGCCCTATAGCAGAGGACAGTTGGTTCTCCAGAAGGAGCCCTCCCAGCCCAGTTTTTGCCTGCCTGCCATCTGCACACACAGGCACACAGCACACACATGTACACACACATGCATGCACAGGTATACATGTACATATATGTATGGCTATACATATGCTCACACATACATGCACATACCCTTGCACACATACATGCACACACTTGCAAACACACGCACATATGAAGCTTCCGTGTGCAGAAGGGGAACAGCCCCCGTGGTCACCAGCCCATCCCGGGCCCCTGGACAGGAAGAGCCGCTCCGTGTCCATGGTTTCATGTCCATGGCTCCATATCCGTGGCTCTGTGTCTGTGGCTCCATGTCCAAACCTTGTGGCCAACTTGGTTTGCCCACAGCATCTGTCTCCCTGGTCCAGGATCCTCAGGTTACACCTGAGATGGGCTGGGAAGAGACCCTGCGGGGTCTGTACCTTTCCAAAGTTGGGTCCTGCCGGGGCAGATGAGCAGGTTGAGGGGTTGGGGTTGACATTGATGAGCTGGCAGTCAACCTCTTAGGAGCTTGGGAACTTCTGGCACATTTGCAATGTCTGTTTCCTGGGGCGTATGCACCAGGCTGGAGGAGCTGGGGTGTTCTGAATCAGGATGCCAGCCTGGGGACCTCTGTCTTAGCTGTAGCCTGTTAGCCCCCCCATGCCTCCCCACACACCCGCCACCACCTAGGGGTGGTTAGAACCCCAGAATGGAGAAGACAGCTCCACTGCCCCAGGCCACACCTGCAGAGCTCTTTAGAATGGTGCAAAGGGTGCAAAGCAGAAAGTCGGGGGGTCCCCCACCCCCTTCAGCTCCTGATGTCCTTGTGGCCTCTGGTCCTCGAGGCACTAACGAGTCGGGCAGCTAATGTGCCCATCTGACTCACAGGGCACTGGTAATCTACCTGCAGGCTGGCTCCCGGCTGAAAGAGCCTCCGTTTGCCAGGCCCCCACTTGAGCACAGAGATTCTCATAGCCACTCTCAGACACTCCAGACCAGGCTCCTGAAGCTCTGGGCCCACAGGCACTTTATCCTGGGGACAGTTAAGGAGTGGTGGCTTCTGAGCCACAGACGGACATGCCTTCGCTGTCTTGCTTCACTGAGACTGGCCTGTTCCTTATTTTAGCATCTGCCATTTTCAGGCTCCATTGTTAGTGCCCTGTGTGCTCTCACTGCCACAGAGCACAGGGCCAAGCTTGTTGGCCTCTCTAACAGAAAGTCAAGGGGTGTGTGGCTTCAGGTACGGCTGGATCCAGGGACTTGAAGGATGTCTTCATCCATGCTCAGGCTTCAGTTTCTTTCCCCTTCCTTTGTCCTGGTCTCTTTCTCCTGCAGCCCCGCCCCTCTTGGGTCAGGCAGCCCCGGTAGCTTTCAGCCCACATTCTACCAGCGTAAAAGTGATGGGAGGAAGGGTCTTTCTCCTAGGGGCTCAAGCTAAAGTTGGTGGAATGTCTTTGGCTTGGGCTCTGATCCCAGCTCTGAGCTCATCACAGTGGCCAGGAGGGGGAGGGGTATTAGGATTGGCCAGACCAAGGCTTGTGCCCACTGCAGGGGTGGGATTGATCCCATAGGGGAGCCTCATGGACCAAGGTGGGCAGGGGAGTTGTGGGAAGGGGCATCATAGCTTCTTGATGCCGAAAACAACTGCTGTCAATCAAAGATGAGTCGGTTTAGCAATCTTAGTGTTAGTCTTGGCCGGAATTGGCTCACACTGTGCCTTGGACTGAAGAGAATTACAGTCATTTCTAGAATAAGAAATTAGTGACAAGGACAGTGCCCATCACTGGCAGGGATCCAGGGAATTAAAGGTAGAAAGGCGACCGCTGGACAAGGGAGGAAATTAGCATGTAGGTTTCTCAGATTTAGGCAAAAAATACTCACTTTGAGGTGCCTGGGAGGAATAGGTCTTGCCTGGGGTTTGATATCAGTCTCGCTCTGTGACCTCCTGTGTCGCAAGTTCTGGGTCTCAGTCCTCACGGGTATACTCTGTGGCCCCTGCCTGTGAGAGCCATGGGGGCTCTGTCAGACTCCTAGCTGGACCCCTCCCCGTCATCACCCGCCTCTGCTCCCTGCACCTCATTGTCTGGAAATTGGGGGTCGGCGCAGGGTGGTGTCACAACTCTGCTGGGTCCACAGTGTGCAGGAGGTTTTCGGCATCTTTGCCAGCACTACTCTGGAACAGAGCCACCAGTCCCACTGGGATTTATTTAAACTGACACTTATAAATAAATCCCTGTTGGAGGGATGAGGGGGTGTCCCTGTTAGAGCCAGGGAGGGCAGGGCTTGCTCCCCTTCCCCCCCCCCGAATCCCCAGGTTTGAGGAGGGGCTGCAGGCAGCAGGGCTGGCAGAGGCCTGGGGGCTGTGCCCTCACCCATGTGCCTGCCCGTGTCCCCCAGCGCCGCGGCATGAAGGGCAAGGCCCGCAAGCTCTTCTACAAGGCCATCGTGCGCGGCAAGGAGATGATCCGCATCGGGGACTGCGCCGTTTTCCTGTCGGCCGGCCGCCCCAACCTGCCCTACATTGGCCGCATCCAGAGCATGTGGGAGTCCTGGGGCAGCAACATGGTGGTCCGGGTGAAGTGGTTCTATCACCCGGAGGAGACCAGCCCGGGCAAGCGCCTCCACGAGGGCCAGGTGGGTGCCACAGGGGGCGAGGCCGGGAAGCCCCCTGGGGCCTGGGGGTGGGTGAGGCGCCCAGACTCATCGCTGCCTCTCGTCTGCCAACAGCACTGGGACCAGAAGTCCGGCCGCAGCCTCCCAGCTGCCCTGCGGGCCTCCAGCCAGAGGAAGGACTTCATGGAGGTAGGAGGGCAGGGGCAGGTGGCCCGGGCACTTCTCAGGCCCTCCCGCGGCCCGGATGGGCCCCAGTGTTGTCCCAGCCTCAGCTGCTGTTCCCGGGTCTCAGTTTCTCCCGTCTGTGTCTCTGTTGCTTTCGTCTCTTGCGCCTCAGGTCTCTGTCTCTTTGTCTGTCTGTCTCCCTGTCTCTGCCTCTCTTGGTCCGTGTCTCTGTTTCTTTCTATCTCAATCTCTGTCTCTTCATCTTTTGTGTTCCCTATGTCCGTTTGTTTGTCTCCCAGTCTTGTCTCTGCCTCTATCGCAGGTTCTGGGCCTTAGTCCCGCCCTGCCTTGTCCTCGGTCGTGTGTCCCCCCCCCCCCATCCCTCTGTCCCTGGGTCCCTGCCCCGCCCTGGGGTCCTGCCTGACACTGCCCCCCGCCCCGCAGCGCGCCCTGTACCAGTCCTCCCACGTGGACGAGAATGACGTGCAGACCGTGTCGCACAAGTGCCTGGTGGTCGGGCTGGAGCAGTACGAGCAGATGCTCAAGACCAAGAAGCACCAGGACAGCGAGGGCCTGTACTACCTCGCGGGCACCTACGAGCCCACCACAGGCATGATCTTCTCCACGGACGGCGTGCCCGTGCTCTGCTGAGTGCCCACGGCGGGGGGCCGCTGCGCACTGCCACGCTTGGGCCACTCGCGCCGGCGTGTGCATGCACATGTGCCCTGGACACCCTGGCACCCGAGTGTGTACGTGTGCGTGCCCGTATGCATGCACGTGTGTGCTCACATGTGCACACGCCTCCAGCCCCCTTTCCAAACCCCTCGGTGCCTCTGAAGAGGGGGCCTCTCCGCTATCAGGGTGTGGCTCTGCCCAGCCTCAGGGCCTCGCCTCCAGCACCTCGTAAGCACTTGGCCAGGCCGTGCCCAGGACCCCAGAGTGCAGCCGACGTGGACTGAGAGGGCGTTTCCGAGGAACCAAACTGAGGCTCTCTCTGGGGTTCCTGCTGCTTGTGGGTCCTCCCGAGGATCCCATTGCTTGGCCCCCCTCAGCATGGTGCCCACCCTAAGCCTCCCACCACGGGCTGGGCCGTCTGACACCCACCAGCCTCACTGACCAGGCCAGGCGTGCTCTGGGCACCTGCCAGGGGCCCAGCCTCCACCCTCTCAGGATGCCCTGGACTTGGGGAACAGAGCCAGGTGAGGGGGTGCCGGCAGCGTAAGCCAGGTCCTGGGAGGAAGGCTGTGCACCTGAAGCCCCGGCCAGGGCCCGCCCGCTGGTGCAGACCCTCACACTACAGACAACCCCAATGGTGCTGACACCCTGGTTCTGGCCAGCCTGGGGGAGGCGCAGTTCTCACCTGTACAGTTTTATTGTACCGAGACTCTTCCCCTGTACATACACCCTTAAATGGAGTCGACTTTTTAATTATATATATAAAGATAAATATATATAAATATATATAAATATAAACTTTTTAAAACTGTGAAAAATAGCTATGAAATTATAAAAAAAAGCGAACACATTCTGACGTGCAGAATATTATTTTTTATTTCCTGTTAGATTGTGAGTGTCTAGCACCCAGCTTCACGGGCCCCCTTTGTCCCAAGCACACCCCACCCCGCCTGGCCCAAGTGTACTGTACCCGCCCCCAGATGAGGAGCTAGAGAGAGCAGAGGCCGAGGGACGAGGGGCTGAGCCCCGGGGGGCCCACAAAGCACTTAGCAGCCCAGCCCTCCAGGGAGACCGGCCTCGTCCAGACAATCTTAAGGGAAGGAAAAGCCAGACTTCGGTTTTATTTTTTGGGGGAATTACTGTTTTCCTTTTTTTTTTAAGTTTCTTTTGGAATTTTGTTTGTTGGCGAATTCTGTGTGATCTTTTTCATAAAAAGAAAAAAGAAAAGAAAAAGCTATAATTGGAAAAGTGCCGTTGTCCGGAGTGGTTCATTTCAGGCGCCGGGGGCTCGGTGTCAGGCTGCGGCTGGGGGCGGCTGGCGTTTCAGGGCACAGAGCCGGTGCCGCCCAGTGCAGGGCCCACCGGCCACCGGTGACTGTTTAAATGTGAGTTAATTTAAATGAAAGGAAGTTTCTGGGTTGCACCAGCCACGATTCCTCAAGTAAACGCCAGACGTTGCTAGCGGTCCCTCCCTGCAGAAGGCTCTCAGGGCCAGGGCAGGGCAGGGCCCGCATCTCCCTTTCATTTACCCTTCAAGCCAAGCGCAGCCCTGGCCCGTGTGCTCAGTGGTTAGAGCGTGGCCCGCACACCTGAGTCTTGGGTTCGACTCCTTGTCAAGGGCACGCACCTGGCTGCAGGTTCGCTCCCCACCGCCAATCAGTTTCTTTCTCCCCCCTCCCTCCTTCCCTTCCACTCTCCCTAAAAATGAATGGAAAAAATATCCTCAGGTGTTAAAAAGAAAATTCCTGCTGAGCGTGTCCAGCGAGGCCCACGCGCTGCTGGTCCCAGTGGCCCTGAGCCGGGCGCAGCTGGAGGGGCGGGTCCCCTGCAGGGCCAGGGGGCGTGGCCAGGGGCAGGCCCGGCCCTGGCGCTGCCACCTGCCCCCAGGTCAGCTCCCAGCCCGACCCCTCGGCTACCCGCCCCCAGCCCCGAGCTCGGAAGGACGGATGACGTCGTGGGCTGTGCGGCCGCGCGGGAGCCCTAACTGGTGACCAGCCGGGTCCTTTAGGGACAGAGTCACGGGCCCCCCAGGCGCGGGAGCAGCGGCGCGCCGGCGCCACCTGGTGGCTCCTGCCGGCATCGCCCACGTGGCTGCCCGGGTGCCCGCCTGAGTGCCCCGTGGGTGGGTCCCCGAGGCTGCAGGCCTGGACCGCCAGCCCACCAACCCAATCCAAGGGACCCACATCCATGGGGAAACTGAGGCACAGAATCACGTGGGAATTTGTTCAAATCACACAGATCAGCAACAGAGCCTGGTTTGCACCCAAATCGCCCAGCCTGATGTGGGTCTGGCTCTAAGTCCCAGGGGGCAGGGGGCAAGCTGCCCCTCCTCCTCCTTCTGCCCCTTCAAGTGGGTGGGATGCAGTGCAGCCACTCCCCCTGACCTGAAGGCCTTCAAACCCCAAATGCTTCCAGCTCGCACCCCCTCCCCATAAACCTGCCCGGGCTGCCAGGTGTGTGGTGACCCTCCCCTGATCTATCCCCACCCACCCCCTAGAAACTTCCCCCAGGCCCAGTGGCTGAGAAGGCAGCAGCCCCCACCTGCACAGACGCTACTCAGAAGCAGCCGCGGCCAGTTCGTCTGCCTTCATCTTTAATGGCCAGTGCGGTACAGTTAGTGGACAGACAGGGATGACCGGACACAGAGGGATGGGGTGGTCACAGCTGTGCCGTGGGTGTGGAAGGGCAGGGCATCCTCCCCCTGGAAAAGCCAGTCTTTGGCAGGACACTCCAGGAGTCCCCTTAACGTGGCACTGAGCCATCCTGGAGGGTCCACGCTGGGGTGGGACCCCCACCCCTCCTTACTTGCCAGGGCCTCAGGCCCCTCCTTGGGCTTTGCTGGATGGGGATCAGGGTCCAGGGTTAGTTAACTTCAGCCAGGGTGCGGGGCCCTGCTTTGCGGCCCCCAAGCCGTCCTGCGTCACAGACAGGTGGTGGAGCTGGAGAAGCCAACTGGACACTGAGTCAGGCAGAGTGGGTGCCGGGGTGTGTGAGAGGGTCCCGGGGTGTCCAGGCCGGCACAGACTCGCCTGACACCATTCAGACCCAGGGCTCCAGTTCCTCTATCGTAAACCCGATGTCTGGGAGAACCGGGGTTAAGGCTGGGGGAGAGGAGAGGCCTCTGGGTGACGACAGTCCCCTTCTGCTCCTGAGGACTTCCTCAGGTGAAGACGGGCTGGGTCCGGTGCCGTGGAGGGTGTGACTGGGGCCACGGGGCCCTCAGAGCTGGCCTGGGGGTAGGGTTGCCAGGAGGGACACTGGCTGGTGGTCCACTCTCCTGGGTGGGGATGGCTGTGAGTGGCCTCACGGAGCACTGGACACAGACGGAGGCAAGGGGTGGGCGTGAGATGGGACACAGAGCACAGTGCTGGGCGGAGTCCCGGGGTCGGCAACACGTCCGAGGCCTCCGAGAACTTGGCAGGATCCTGGGGCCGCAGTGACGGGCAGCTGGACCCAGAGAGGGTGGCGTTATTGGCATGGGAGGAGGCCAGGGCCCCGCAGGCACGGCAGGTAGGGGTGGGTAGGGGGCCTCAGGCCTCAGGCCCTAGTGAGGATCCCGCAGCCCTCCCAGGGCAGGGCTGGCCCGTGGCTCAGAGGCCAGTGGGGAGGGAGGCGTTGGTGGTGGGGGTCTGGAAGCAGCTCCGGTGGGCATCCCGGGTGAGGCTGTAGGTGCAGTAGGCCACGGCCGAGCCCAGCGTCAGCCCCGTCATGTAGGACACGGTCATAGTGTTCCCTGCGGACGAGACCAGACCTGAGCAGCGGGCGGCGGCAGCGAGCAGCCCTCCGGGCCCACAGCCGCTGTAAACACTCGGACAAGCCTGAGTCCCGGTGCACCAACCGCAGCCCCTGGGCAAAGGGCAGGAGCCGAAGCCGTGGCATCCCGCGTGAGGCAGGCGACCAGGGCCAGCTCCCGGGAGGGGCCGGCCGGGACTGTTACGCTTGGGGCCCAGGCCTGGCTGACTTCTCTTTATCTTCAACTGCTTCCTGGTGGACAACCTGGGACATCTAAGGGGCTTTTAGAATGTACTGTGTCCAGAACCCACCTTCCCGCCAAAGCTCCCTCCCATCTCAGCTGATGGCAACCCAACCCCTTGCCCTGAGCATCAGGCCCAAAACTTGAGAGTCCTCCTTCACCCCATGTCCCTCTCTTACCCCCATCTCCCAATCCATCAGCTGGCTCTGTGGGCTCTACCGTCACAACAGAATCCAGCACCTCCTTCCAGGCCCCTTCCCAGCTCCCCAGCCCCAGCATACATGGCTCTTCTGCCCCAGGGCCGTTACATGTGCTCTTCCCTCGAGCTGTCACGTGGCTGGCCCCCTCACTGCTTGCTCCAGGTCTCTGCTCAAAAGTCACCTCCTCAGGGAAGCCCCTGAGACTGCTCTGCTTGCATTGTGAATCCCCCGCCCTGACTCACCCATCCCACGTCTCTGCTTTAGTTTTCTCTGTCCTTTGTTATTTGTCTGTCTGTCTCTGGGCTGTCAGCCCCAGAAGCACACTGTCGCCACTGTGTCCCCAGCATCCGAAACAGTGACTGAAGAACGTCCCCATACCTATGAGCTCCCCTAGGTTGGCTTAACCCCTGGAACCCAAATGCGCCCTCCGGCTGTGCAGCCTGGGCGTCTCTGGGCCCCGGGCTCCCTGCCTGGCAGGTCTGCGGCGTCAGGCTGGCCGAGCGGGGCCTTACCTGCCAGCTCCCGCTGCCTGGGGCCCACCTTGCCGGCTGCCAGGATCATGGGCACGCTGCCGAAGTAGCCGTTGCTAATGCCCATGAGCAGGGAGAAGACGCAGGGCCAGGCGGGGTGGCGGAGGGCGGGCGAGCCACTGGGGTAGACGCACAGGATGAAGAGGGGAATGAAGACCACGCGCAGGCAGGAGCAGGCCAGCAGGTGCGTGCCCCGCCAGTCCATGGGCAGGGCCGCCAGGATCTGCGGGAACGAGCCAGGCATGTGGGCGCCACCTCTCCCGAGCCCTCTGCAGCCTCTGGGCGCCCCCCTGCCCCAGACAGTCCCAGCTTAGTCCAGCCTTGTCCACGAACTCCCCCCGCCCCCAGCTCCTCATTACAGCACAACAGTCCTTGCTGGGTGCCCGGCACCCATCAAACATTGCACATGACCTGTTCAGTCCTACAGGACTCTCATGGGGTGGGGCTGCTGACCCTGTTTGAGAAATGAGGACACCAAGCCCAGAGGGTCGGCCCCGTCGAACAGCAGGAAGTAGCAGGATCGGGAGTTGAACTCACTTGCTCCCTCTCAAAGCACAGATTCATGTTTCTCAGACCTCTCAGCTGTGTGACCTCAGGCAAATGACTTCCCCTCTCTGAGCCCCCGGATTCTCCATTCATCTGGACAAGGCCCACAGCAGACCTGCCCAGAACTGGCAGCTTTGACACTCCAGCCCTGACCCCCAACCACCTGCACTTACAGCACATGATGCTCTGGCTCCTTGAGCCACTTCTGGGGGCCTCACCCTTCTTGGGTTCTCCTCGGGCTGTCAGAGACCTGGTAACTAGGAGGCGGGGAGCCAGCACCGGCCTCTGGGACACAGATGACACTCCAGGGCTGGCCTGGGGGTCCCCCGAGGCTATCTTTACCGGCCATGGTCTGGGACAGTGCCACTGCTCAGATCCTACCCTCCACACCCAGGAGCCACACACATCCTCTGCTCAGGGCCTGCCCCTCGCCGGGGACACCCCCACGGCTCTCTTAGTGGCCTTGGTGGTCTGCTGCCCCCACCTGTGACACCCTCTCCCTGATCCCCAGGGCGGGAGCGGGACGGCGCCCACCTTGCCCACGAAGTCGGAGAGGTTGAACACGGCCATGATGAGGATGGGCAGCCACTCGCCCAGGACGCAGTGTCGGATCTCGGACTCAAGACCCGGGAACAGGCACAGGGTGATAAAGTAGGTCACAGCAATGGACAGCATGTCGGCCCAGATGACACGGGCCACCACGTACCGGTGCAGCAGCAGGGCTGTGGGAGGGGGCCGGGGTCAGGGTCAGCACCCCGCCCACCCCTGGCCTGAGCGCCTCCCACACGTGCTGGGCCACCCGCCCACCTCTGAAGGAGGGCCAGCTCCGCTGCGCTCTCAGCGGCGGCAGGTCGAAGCGCGTGTAGGCGCCCCTGCCGCCGCCGATCGCCTCGTGGGCCGGGCTGTCCTTCGGGGACCCGCTGCTGGCCAGGGCTGGGCCTTGGTTCTCCTGGAGGACAGAGGGGGCAGGGTTTAGGTGGGGGCCCCTCGCGGTCTCCTGCCTGCCCTTGCTTCCTCACTGTCCCCCAAACACACTGAGCTCCTCCCAGCCTCTGAGCCTCTGCCGCTTTTCCCTCTGTTCCCAATGCCCTTCCAGGGGCTCGTCACACCTCCCCCTCTCCCTGCACACAGATCGGGTCTCAGGCCTGAAGCCACTCCACAGGAACCTCCCTGCCCACGAAGGGGACCCCCAGTCTCTGCCCTTTGCCAGCCCAGCACGCTGCCCTTTGCCTGTCCCGGGGTCTCTGGGCTCCAAGGGGAACTGTGTCTCTGGCTCACTGCTGTGTCCCCAGCTGAAGGCCCGGGTGACTTGCTGGATGAACATCTGTGAGAACATCCTGGCTCTCCCTGCCCGGCCCTGCCCTCCACGCGCCCGGCTCTCCCGAGCCTCACCCCGCAGGTGCCAGGGGCCTCCACACCTGTCGTCCTGGGCCCTCCAGGGGCCGTGCAGCCCTGTCGCCACCAGAGGGCGCCTCAGCTCCCCAGGACAGCACTGGGAGGGCTGGGTGGGGCTCAGGCCGCAGCCCGGTGGCGAAACCTTGGTCCACGTGAGAAAGGAGGCCCCGTGGGAGGGAGCCGGAGACCACAGCACAGGGAGGCCACACGGGGGACCGCGGCTGGGACGGGGTGGAGGCCGCGCCCGGGCCTCTGGGCTCTTTCCCGAGGTCACAGCGGGGACGCAGGTGGCAGCAGGGGCTGGGACTTACGAAGCAGACGTCCCCAGCAGCCACGTCGTGGTGCACGCGGTAGCCGGCCCTGCGGCCCGGGCGGCTGTCGCGAGGCCGCACAGTGTGGTGCCGCACGAAGCGGCTGCGCCGGACCAGCAGGTGCAGCAGGAAGCAGAGCAGCTCGAGGCCCGCGGACACCAGGAAGAAGATGAGGGTGCTGGCCCGCTCGTCGGGCAGCAGCAGCTTGGTGAGGATCCGGCTCAGGGAGACCATCACGCCCGCCGTGCCTGCGGGTGGGGCCGCGGCTGGGCTCCCCCTCGGCCCCTGCACCCCGCCCCTCGGCCCCCTGCACCCCGCCCCTCGGCCCCCTGCACCCCGCCCCTCGGCCCCCTGCACCCCCGCCCCTCGGCCCCCTGCACCCCCGCCCCTCGGCCCCCTGCACCCCGCCCCTCGGCCCCCCTGCACCCCCGCCCCTCGGCCCCCTGCACCCCCGCCCCTCGGCCCCCTGCACCCCCGCCCCTCGGCCCCCTGCACCCCGCCCCTCGGCCCCCTGCACCCCCGCCCCTCGGCCCCCTGCACCCCGCCCCTCGGCCCCCTGCACCCCCGCCCCTCGGCCCCCTGCACCCCGCCCCTCGGCCCCCTGCACCCCGCCCCTCGGCCCCCTGCACCCCGCCCCTCGGCCCCCTTGCACCCCCGCCCCTCGGCCCCGTGCACCCCCAGCCCTCGGCCCCCCTGCACCCCCACCCCTTGGCACCCCTGCACCCCCACCCCTCAGCACCCCTGCACAGCTACACTCCCTGGGCCCACATCACAGAGGTCTCCATCCCCTGCCAGGCAGGCCCGGGGCCTGTGAGCCAGGCTGGGTCCGGGCACATCGTGTGGGTTCCCTAGGAGGCGGCTCCGGAAGCCCAGGCAGCCCAGCGCCCCCTCCTGGGCGCTGCGGGTACTCACTCTCGCCGGTCATCACCCCCTGGGTGTAGCGCTTGGGCAGCATCCCCGTGTACCCATAGAAGCTGGATTGCTGCACTTAAGAGAGGGAGAGAGGAGCAACTGTGAGACACCACTTATCACCGGCGTGAGAACCTGTGCTGGCGACCGTGCAGAGGAACAGACGCTGACACTGCCAGTGGCAGAGGCCTTGGGTCCAGCCACGTTGCAGGGCATTGTAGAAATAGCTCTGTCCACCAGACGGGCATGTCCTGCCCCCCCACGCCCACCCTGGGGCAGCCGGGCTCCCTGACTTGTCTGCCCAGTGAAACATGAGCAGAAGTGACACACGTTGCAGAAAAGCCCACAGGGACTTCTAGAGGCCCTGTGTCACAGATGGGGCCGCTGTCAGCCCTGGTTGCTGAGTGGCTGAGTGCCATCCACGTGTTGGACATGGAGCAAGAGCCAGAAATAAGTTGAGTTTTTAAGCCACTGAGATTTCTGGGCTCATTTGTTACTGCAGCATAAGCTCACTCATCCTAACCAACACAGCCGGCATCCTGGGAAATGGGCCAAGCAAGGCCCCGCCTAGATCACCCCCGAGCAGAGCTGGCAAATGGGGATTTCCTGGTCCCTCCAGCACTTGTGGTTTTTTTTTGTGTTTTGTTTTTTTTTAACACAGCAGACCTGAGTATCCTGCCTGGATTGAGGACATCAGTTCAGGAAGCCTTGGTTTCATTTACACCAAATGGCTTCCTGGAGGAGGCGCCATTAGAGCTGGGCCTGAAGCTGGACATCGCCATGAGAAGAGTGGGAGAGGGAAAGGACGAGCCGCTCACCTCGTCTCACAGACCCCAGGACACTAACAGAGCTGGGGTGGGGTGGGCACAATGGGCACTAAGCGGCTCAGACCCCCCACCTGCCCCCGCCCCCTCCCCCAGTCCCTACCTGTGCAGCCGAAGGCCACGGTGCCCACAGCGGCCAGGTTGATGGCATAAGCCTGGTCCCGAGAGAAGAGCTGCAGCCACACATCGCAGATGCTGATAAAAAGGAGGGGGCCCAAGGCCAAGAGGTAGCCTTTGGGGGGAGAGACAAGAGTGGGTCAGAGAGTGGTGGGCCGGGGGCTCCCACTTACCCACCTCTCTTGTGGTGCCAGGTCTGGGGTGCCCCTCTCTGCCATTGCCCTTAATACTCGGAGAACTGAGAACATCTTAGGGGCCTGAGAGGGGTACCCTGGAGGCTTCCTGGAGGAGGTGCTGTTTGAGCTGACCCTTGAAGCTGGATGTCAATATAGAGACGAGTGGGAAAGGGAAGCAGACTAGGCAGAGGGAAGAGCTTGGTTCTTGGGACAACGTGGGGTGCACACAAACCCCCCCAGAGGCAGATAACACGTGGTCTGACAGTGTGTGGTGCACCCACCATGGGCCTGACCTCACTTTCATACAGTGAACCTCATAACATTCCAAGAGGGGTGCCCATGTTAGACAAGGGGAGTTAGGTGCAGGGAAAAGGGGGGGGGAGTGGTGGGCAGGGGTGCGAGAGCCAGGAGCCCGGGGCAGTGGAGGGGAGCAGGGCGCATACCCGCGGTGATCCGGGTGTGCAGGCTCAGTCTCTCCACCAGCGCGTTGTTCAGGAGCACGGCCACCAGCGCCACCAGGATGTAGGTGAGGCTCATGTCGAACACAATCGAGGTTCCTGCGGGGGGGGCGGCCAGCAGCAGGTGCTCGGGGGGAGCCCCCGGCCCCTATACCTACCCCGCCGGGTGCTGCCTCCTCACTAGGATGGCCCAGAGGGGAGGGGCTGCCCGGAGGTCCCTCAGCAATCGGGAGCTGAGCCAGGGTCTGAATAAAACGGGCTCCCCAGCAGGGTCCTGCCCGTGGGGTTTCTGGAGGGTGGTGGCCAGAGCTGAGTGTGCCGGGCAACCTCTGACGGCAGGATGCAGCCGTGGGAGCCGGGGGCCCACCTGGGAACTTGTGGTGCAGGTAGTCCACATCAGTGATGAAGCTGTTGTACGGCAGCAGGAAGCCCACTCCTGCCAGCAGCATCGCAAAGTAGATGGCGTGGTAGCGGTCGTCGGGTGCCGGCCCCTCTGCTGGGGAACCCAGAGACAGTGGGTGAGGTGCGGACAAGCCACCATGGCCACAGCCACCGTTCCGGGGTGGCAGCCCACCATCGCAGCCACCATGGCCACAGCCACCATGGCCACAGCCACCGTTCCGGGGCTGCAGCCCACCATCGCAGCCACCATGGCCACAGCCACCGTTCCGGGGCGGCAGCCCACCATCGCGGCCACCATGGCCACAGCCACCGTTCCGGGGCGGCAGCCCACCATCGCGGCCACCATGGCCGCAGCCACCGTTCCGGGGCGGCAGCCCACCATCGCGGCCACCATGGCCGCAGCCACCGTTCCGGGGCGGCAGCCCACCATCGCGGCCACCATGGCCACAGCCACCGTTCCGGGGCTGCAGCCCACCATCGCAGCCACCATGGCCACAGCCACCATGGCCGCAGCCACCGTTCCGGGGCTGCAGCCCACCATCACAGCCACCATGGCCACAGCCACCATGGCCGCAGCCACCGTTCCGGGGCTGCAGCCCACCATCGCAGCCACCATGGCCACAGCCACCATGGCCACAGCCACCGTTCCGGGGCTGCAGCCCACCATCGCAGCCACCATGGCCACAGCCACCGTTCCGGGGCGGCAGCCCACCATCGCAGCCACTCATGGCCACAGCCACCATGAGCCACAGCTACTGCCACCATTCATCTATCCCAACCACAAAAACCACTGCCACCTATGACCACTGTCGCTGTGGTCATAGCCACCATAACCAAACCACCAAAACCGTCATCGAAAGTCATAACACGCCATCATCGCTGTCGCCACAGCACCCACCATTACCATATCCATGGTCCACTGTCACCATGGCCACTGCCACCATATCCACGAGCACCACGGCTGCCATCACTCTGGCTTCCATCCCTCCCCACGGCCATGGTTGCCAATACCCCTGCATCACGGCCGTTATCATCACTGTCATAGCCACACCCTCACCTCCACAGCCACTGTAACCATGGAGACGGTCACTACAGCCACACTATCACCATGGCCACCAGTACCACGGCCACCGTCCCCCTTCACAGCCACGGTTGCCCTAGTCATCAGAGTCATGCTCTTGGGGTTCCAGCCTATTTGTGACCTTCCTGGCCACCTGCCTTACGAACTTCAGACTCAGGGCCTAACCAGCCTCCGCCCTGGTGAGCCAGCTCCCTACACTACGCCCACGTGTGTGCGCACAGTCACACCTGCACCACGTCTACAGCTCTGTCTCTCTGCGTCTGTCTACTGCCGGTCTATGTGTGTCCTACTGGCTGTTTCTCCGGTTGAACCTGGACTGATCCGGCCACTGTCACCAAGGCCACTACAGTTAAAATACCATGGCCACAATCCCCTTCTCTGGCCGTGGCTGCCAGGGCCACCACCCCATGCTCTCTGCTGCTGCTCGTCCAGGAGGAGCCTGGCGCCGTGAAAGCGGGCCCTACGCTGGCTCCGTCCATGCACCTGGGCACAGGGAGGTTTCCCGACCACCATGGGCTTGGCCAGCAGAACCTCCACTCCATCTGCAGAGAGATGGGCACAACCTGAGAAGAAGACCCCATTTCTGAGCCTGAAGTATAAACCAGAGCCACCCCAAAATGACCTATCACCCATGGGGGGCCGCCGAGTGCCGGGGACGGGCCTCAGTGACATTTTGTGGGTTTTGTGGGTTTGGTGGCACCAGGACTGCTGCCCTCTTACGGAGGAAGTAACCAAGGGCCAGAGAAGAGTGAATTGTGTGGGGTCCCCGAGCGAGCAAAGGAATTGGAACTGGGGTTGAAGCCAGACCTGCCCGACATCAGCCCCGCACGCTGCCCACTCTGGGAGTCACATCTCACGGGCGACAGGCCTGTTTCCTCAAGGCTCAGAGAGGCTGAGGCCCTTGACCAAGGTCACAGGCCCGGCCAAAACCAGGCCTCTGAACCTCAAATCCACCCTTCGTTTGGGCACTTTCCCATCACCACTGAAGCAAGGCACGGCTTGCTGTGGCCAATGAATGTGACCAAAGCGACCTGTGTCACTTCAGGTAGACGTTTTATGCACGGGGCAGTGCAGGAGTTGCGGTGCGCCCCCACCGGGAGCAGGGGTCACGGGAGCCCATGTTCAGAGGGGTCCCCAGCCTGGCTCGTGGCCTGCCCTGGAGACGCGGCCCCGCCCAGGGGCGAAGGCGCTGAGACCGGGGCCTGTTTGTTACCGCAGCGGGCCTGATGCGTCCTTATGCTCGGTGACCCACGCGGCTCCCTCCCCGAGGGCTCCCCTGGCCATCTCTGGGCCAGACAGATACCTCCCCCACCTCCCCCACCCCCTCACTCACCGGAGTCCGTGAGAATCAGGGCACCCCTGGCCCCATCGCCCTGGCCCTGAGCTGCGCCTGCGGCCGCCGCCTCCTCCAGCTGGCAGCTGTCGAAGCTGAAGCTCGTCACCACGCTCCTGTCCGGGGTGCCTGCCACGCTGGGCTCCTTGAGGCGCTGGCTGCCCACAGAGCCCATGGCAGCCCGAGCTGCAGAGAGAGGGGGGCTGAGGGACCAGGCGGGGAACCCCTGCTGCTGTTGAGTCACCAAGCCTGCACCCCGGGGCCATCCTTGCTTTAAAGCAGCTCAATGGACACACAGACCTAAGCAGGAGGTGATGTTGTGAGATTTGTGTCTTAAGAAGCACGCAGTAACGGAGGCCTGCATGAGGGTGGTGGCAATGGGCATGGAGAGACATAGATGGAGGGAGAAGTGTTTGGAGGTGGGGTGCCAGGACTTGCAAGCAGTCGGAACAGCAGACGACACTACTGAACACTGCTCACGGTGGCCACCATGTCCCTCTGGGAGGAGGGGCCCATATTCACTCATTTTATAGCCGAGGAGGGTGAGGATTAGAGGGTGAACATGCCCCCCGCCAGGCAACCCAGTCTCACAGGCAGTAAGGGGGGAGCCTGACCCAAACCTAGGCCTGTGAACACTGAGCCACCACGGCCCCATTCAAGGGCCAACCACTTTCACTTGCAGAAAGTCCTTCCTTTGGTCTTGCCTCAGTTTCTCGTGCTTCTGTTCAAATCTGCCAGCCTTTCTCTTTGAAGGAAAGGAAGGAGCTAATTGATCCGAGTTGGAGAGACACCCCCACTGCGTATATAACCCGATGTGTGTGGGGGGTAATTTTTTACCTAAAACATTTATCAATTTGTTTTTTAACAACCTTATCACTTATCTGATTGCAAAAAGGTTACATGCTCACTGGAGAGAATCTGAGACAGAGACATCTGAGACAGAGACGGGACACCATGGCACTGGGCACTGAGTGTGGCACCTCTGTGCCTGGGACCCCCACATGCCCAGAGCTACCACAGAGGTGGGACCACAGCTATGCTCCCCCCTTTCTGCCTGCTCATTTCCTCCAGCTCTCCTGCCTTAGTTTACCCACTCTCCAGCCTCTAGACAGGTTACCGAGCGCTTCCCCCAGCCCCCTGGCTCCCCACAGACTTTTTATCAGTGCTGGGAGCCTGGAGCTGGCCCTGCTTCTAGGTTGGTCCTGGGGGAGGGGGAAATTCTGCCCCCCCCCCAGCTGGGGCTGACTGGCTGATGGGCACCATGGGCAGTGAGGACAGGGGCTTCTCCTTCTGGGGGGTGGGGTTGGGAAGCCAGACACAACCTGCCTCAGGAACCCCCTCTTCCTGAGCCCCAGCCCTGGGCCTCCTGCAACATCTGGAGCTGGGGACCAAGCAGGACTTTGGACAGAGCTTGGCCTGGATTTGAATGACTATGGCCTTGGGCAGGGTCTCCCACTGGAGGCTTGGAGATCCTCAGACCATCCCCTCAGCTTCCCCCAGATCCTCATTCCCCCCAAACCCTCCCCCCCAGCAAATACGAGGGGCTGGGAAAGGGCCAGGGGCAGAGCGGCATCTACAACAATGGACTGCTGCTCCTTGCGATCTGCCCAGGACTGAGAGGGGCAGAGCCCGGGAGGGCCCCGCACCCGACTCCCAGGGCCTGTTCGGCAGCGCCTGGACACGCCTGGCCTCCGTGTGTGGTTTCCACCCAGCTGGGAGGCCACACACCCGCCACCCGGGAAGGCAGACGTGCTCAGCATCCAACCAGGAGGTGGCCCCACCGCTGCCTCCGGCTCAGCAGTGAAGCTGGCAGCTGCCACCCACACCAGCGGGCCCAGCCACTGTCCCTACATGCTCCTCCAGGCCCCCTCCTGGAGTTGGGGGACTCTGGTTCTCCTGCCTTGGTCCCATGGTCCCTAACATGACATCAGGGCCTGGGCAGAGGCCAGGCTGCACAGGTGGTGGGGCAGGGGGCCGCACTGAGGAGGTGCCCCCACCTCTCCTGGCCTGCAGACTTCCAATTCACCACCCCCAGGCCCCTCATGCTCCACACCAGCAGCTCAGAGCCTCAGATGGCCCCCAGACCACTCCTCCTCTCATGTCCCCCTTTAATTAAAATTTAGAACATGCACCGGGCTCTCCTCTGCCCCCCACCCTGCTGGGCCCTCCAATGCCCGCCCCTGGGAGCAGTTCAGAAGACCCACAGGTCATCCCTGGGCCTCAGTTTCCCCACCTCCCTGTTGTGAATGAGGAGACGGTTCATAGGGAAGACTGTGTGCAGGAGGTGCTCAGCTGTCACATGTGCCACCACGTCAGGGCACTGCTGAATCCCGAGAAGGCTTCCGACCCCAACAGTCCCAAAAACCTGGCTCATGTAGCCACTTTTTGAAAGGGCAACTGAGGCACAGAGGCACATCCAGAGGTCACACAGCGGGTTGACCACCTGGCTCCCCAGCTTCAGCTGTTACTGAGTGGACAACGGTCCAGAATGTGCCCCAGGGCACTGCGGAGGCACCGGGCATCTGGACCCCAAGGCCAGGCTGACCCTCTCGGGCTGTGCTCCACCTATAGAGTATGTCCCCACAGAGGGGGACCCTGAATTCTGCGTGGACAGCCTGCCTGCTGGTTGTCCTCAGGCCTCACACTCCTCACGGCCACAGCCCTGGGCAGCTGGATGCCCTTGGGCCGCCCAGCTCCCGTGCCCAGGCCGGCTGACCAGCTCTCTGCGGCTCCTGACACAGCCAACCCCTCCAGACGCCCCAACGCCCTGGGTCGGTTTGCCCACAGGAAATGCGTTTAGATCCTCTGATCAGGCCCTTTCTGGAACCACCCCCTCCCCGGACAGCTGAGTGCACTGGCCACAGGCGCTGGGCAGCCAGGACAGCCCTCTCTCCAGCTGGTTCCTGCATTTTCCAGACACTCGCTCACAGCACCCCCCTCTGTCTGCCCGGTTCCGTGGGTAACAAAGTGGGTTCCCAGGCCTGCGACCCTAGGCAAAGGGCAGACACCCCCAGCGCCGACGAGGTGACCCCTGGGCACAGGCCCCACCTCTTCCCGGGGCTTTTCCAAGAGCTGGGAGAGGGCGCCGGTGGAAGGGGTGAGATGGCAGCGGGGTCCAGGGAAGAACTTCGGGCGACGGGCCCTTGGCCCTGCCCGGGGAGCGGGGCACCGAGACCCGAGCGCCTGGGGCCACCGGCCCTCGGGCCCTTCCCGGGGTGGCCCTGCGCTCGCACTGGGGGGGCTGGGGGGGCTGCCCGGCCCGAATCCTGGACGTGACGGGGGTGGGAACCCCTCTCCCCGGGACAAGGGGTGGGGTGGGGGCTTAGGGTCCCCGGGGTCACACGCCCGCGCCCCTGAACTCGGCGGCCCGAGCGGAGCGCAGTGGGGCCGCGCGCGCCGCAGACAAAGGCTCCGACAGGTCCCCGCGTCCCCGCCCCCGCCCGCCCCTCCGCGGTGACCCGCTTACCTCCGCGCGCCCCGGCCTCGGGGTCCTCGGCGCGCCCGCCCCCGTCTGCGCCCGCCGCCCCCGCGCCGGGACCCCTGGGCGCCCCCCCACCCCGCACCCCGCCTCGGGCCGGGCGCAGCCGGCGTCCTCCGTGGGCCCCGGTCGGCCGGCCCGGGTCGGCGAGCGCGCGCTGGGGGCTCAGGGGCGGCGGCGAGCGCAGCTGGGGCCCCGCGCTCCGCCCCCTCGCGGAGCCCCGCCCCCGGCCCCCCGCCTCCCGGTGTCCCCCCCTCGCGGAGCCCCGCCCCCGGCCCCCCGCCTCCCGGTGTCCCCCCCTCGCGGAGCCCCGCCCCGCCCCCCCGCCCCGGCCCCCCCCTCGCGGAGCCCCGCCCGCCCTCCCGTCCGCGCCCCGCCCCCCCGTCCCCCCCCCCCCGCCTCCCGCTCCCCGTCCCCTGACCCCCGGTCCCCCGCTTCCCCGACCCCCCCAGCTCCCTGGTCCCCGCCTCCCTGACCCCGGCTCCCCGCTCCCCGCTCCCCGTCTCCCCGACCCCCCCCCGCTCCCCGCTCCCCGTCTCCCCGACCCCCCCCCTGCTCCGCAGAGCTGCGGGCGGGGCTGAGGCTGAGGTCTCTCCAGACGCCAACACCCCCCGGGGAGACCCTCTGTGGACCGAGCCCAACACCCCACATTCGCTGACCCTCCCGGGCTTGGCACCAGGCCTCCCCCCCCCGCCCCCGCCCCGACCCCAGCCCAGGCCCGCGGGGCGGAGGTGGGACAGG
The DNA here is from genome assembly GCF_964146895.1 of Miniopterus schreibersii. Classification (NCBI taxonomy): domain Eukaryota; kingdom Metazoa; phylum Chordata; class Mammalia; order Chiroptera; family Miniopteridae; genus Miniopterus; species Miniopterus schreibersii. The sequence goes on from NC_138105.1 coordinate 99,675,720, forward strand.
CCTCCCCAGTGACCGCCCTGAAGTTTTGAAGGATGCGTAGGAGCCTGGGGCTGGAGACCCTAAGGATTCCGGCCGCGTTCGGGGCTGCGCCGCCCCCCGCGCGCTCCCTCGCCTGGTCCCCGCCCCGGGCGCGGTCCCGGGTCCCCGCCTCTCCGTGGGGACCAGGCGAGTCTCCCCTCCACCCGGCACCGAGTCGCCTGGGCGGGATCAGCACAGGGTCCCCCAGGGCGCTGCGGGCGTCCACCCGGGTGCCCTCCCCCCCGCTTCCCACCGGACGAGCTCCTCCTGCCCGAGGCCCACCCCCGGCGTCACCCAGGAGGCCCCGGAGGCACCTGTTCTCCAGGCTGTGCCCCAAACTCCCGCAGCCTGGGCCCGGAGAGCAAAGGCCGCTCTGTGTCTCCCGGAGCCGGGGGGCTCCGTGGGGTGCCTGGCATACAGCAGGAGCCAACTGTTTGCAGCTGGGTGATGACTGAGGCTGTGCCGGGCGAAGTGCATCACCCAAACCCTCGGGAAGAGAGGGCCGGTGCGGCTTAAATATCCCAGAGCAGAGGAAGGGCGGGGAGAGCTTCGCAGCCCAGCAGAGGCCTCTCGGGAGGCTGCAGACCCGGCTCCGCTGTGCCCAGCCCGGGGCGTCCTGAGTGAGGCACCGCAGGACCCAGCAGCCCATCAGACCAGAGCATCCCGCAACACTGGGAGGAAAACCATAGGGTCACCTCCACAGGTACTGAAAAAGGCACTTGGTAAGAGGCAACGTCCCTTCTTGGTGTTGACCAAACCTTAAGGAAACCCGCGTTGGTGGAGTTCTGGGCATTCTGATCGCAGCACCTGGAAGTGGGCGCTGGGCTCTGTCATTAGCCGCCTCCCCCTTCCCCGTCCTGGCTGACACCATGAGACCTATAAAAACTGGGAGAGAGGCTCTGGCCGGTGTGCTCGGTGGTTAGAACGTCGGCCGCCCAGCTAAGGGTCCAGGGTTGTTTCCGGTCAAGGGCACAACGCACCTGGGTGGCCGGTTCACTTCCCGCCCAGCCTCCCGGCGGCCATGTGGGAGGCAGCCGATCACTGTGTCTCTCCACTGACATTTGTCCCCCCCCCCCTTCCTTCCACTCTCTGAAAAGCATTGGAAAAAGCATCCTCAGGTACGGATTAACATAAAAATAAAAAGTAAATAAAATAAAAGCTGGGAAAGAGGAGTCGAGCTGTTATTTGTAGGCCACAGGATCATTTCGCTGGAAGAGCCAATGGACTGAAACGGAAACCTTTCAGGAGATTTCCACAGCCTTCCTCCTTAGCAGGGCCGTTAGAAAGCCAAGGTGAGAGAAAAGATTCATTTAGAAAGGCAACAACATAGATGAAGTGCCCTGGGATAATCTGAATTAGAAACGTTCAGCGTCTATATGAAATGTTTTAAAGGGATGGTTTTAAAAAGCCTTGGCGGGGGGCCCCCAATGGATAGACGGGCGTCGTTTCTTACCGAAAGTGTGCGCAAGATGTCATTTCTTACTAAATCGGTTCACTTTTCGAGCAGCATCCCAGTGAGAACACCAGCAAGACGTCCTGCCTTTGGAAGCAGAGGAACCGATCCTGAAATTCATACGGGACCGTGAACTTGCAAGAATGGGCCCGGAAATTCTGAAAAGCCAGGGTCCCGCGGCGGGGCCGGCTTGCCAGACGCGGAGCAGGGCACAGCTCCGGCCTAGGGCGCCGGCTCGGCTCCGTGGGGTGAGCCCAGGGCGCAGGACGCGCCTCCAGGAGCCAACCCAAATGCGTGCTCCGACCATAGGGCTTTTCTTTCTTTTTAAAAAACCGTGGTAGGTTTTCATATCAGTGGGAGAAAGATGGGTTATTCTGTAAATGGTGTTTGCACCATTAGGTGACAATCTGAAAATAAAATAAAATTAGATCTCTACCATCTTCCTTATACCAAAATGGAAACCAAAACAGTAGCAAAAATAGCAAGAACAAAAAAATCCAGATTTTTAGGGTGTTTTTTGTTGTTGTTGTTTTAAATTCTCACCTGAGGATATCTTTTCCATTGCTTTTCAGAAAGAATGGAAGGAAGAGAGACATCGATGTGAGAGAGACACATCGATTGGTTGCCTCCTGCATGTGTCCCGACTGGGGCCAGAGATCGAGCCTGCAACCGAGGTACGTGCCCTTGGCAGGAATCGAACCCGGGACCCTTCAGTTCTCGGGCTGACGTTCTAACCACTGCGCCACACCGGCCAGGGCAGGTTTTAGTTTTTAATAATCTTGCAGGAAGTTTTCCCGAATCTAGACACAGAACTCAGAAGCCATAGGTGAACACGACGCTACATTGGATATAGTATTAAAAATATAAAATGCGTGCATGGAAAAACCAGTCATAAAAAAAGGAAAGAGATGATGCCAAAGCAGGGAAAATGTTTGCAACACATACAACGGGTGGCGGGCTTCCTTCCTTAATATATAAAGAACACCTACAAATCATAAAGAAAAAGGAAACACAATGGCTTCAACACAGGAAAAATTACCCAGCTCTACACCTAATTTAAAAGGACACTCCCCCGGCCTGGCTCCTGACGGCACCGGGTCATGTGGGCCCTTGTGGGTGAAGGACCTCCGAGTCTGGAAGATGCCTGCTCAGATGCGGGAGAAAGCCAGGGTTTGGATTAGGGCCAGGACTGGGTTTTGTTGTTTTTTGTCTGGGAGTGTGATTGATGGTGCTGTGTCCAAAGGACCTAGGCAGGGGCTCATGCTGAGTGGTGGGGGGTCAGGGCTGGGTTGTGGGGGCTCCAAGGGGGAAAGGGTGCCTTTGAGAAGGGCTCAGAGCTGAGAGGAGCAGGCCACCCCCACCGCCGGCTGTGTCAGGAGCCTTCCTCGGGGGCTGCCGGGGTGGGAAGGAGCCTGGGTGTGGCGGGCGCGGTGGGAAGAGGCGCCCCGGGTCAGCCCACGGCCAGCCAACCCCAGCCGAGCAAGCCGGTCAAGATCAGCGGAGCCTCCTAGCCCACCACCCAAGATTCCAGCGCCACAAGCGCTGTCGTAGGCTGCTGACGTTTTCTTGGTGTTTGTTACACAGTGGTGGTGTGGCCGCGGGTAGCTGGTAAACTGATTGACTTTAGCAGTGGCTCACGGGCCATGTTGTCCTGTGCCCTGGGGTTGGACGTCGACGCCTTGCCTTGCACCGTGCCGTGGTCTCATGCACAGACCTCGCTTCACCCCTGTAGGTAGATCTCATACCTGTGTCTCCCCCCAGGAACCTCAGCCTTCAGGAAGCTCAGCAGACCTGCTGTGTGACCCCAGGTCTCTCCCCTCCCCTCTCTGTGTCTTACCTGGAAAGGGGGCTAAAAGGACTATTGGGAGGACTAGAAGATATAGCATGCCTCACACGGGGTCTGGCACTTAGTAGACACTTTGCCTGAATCTCCATTTAATTCTCCCAGCTGCCCTGTAACGTGGGACTGTTACCATCCATTTTACCTGTGAGCAAATTGAGACCCAGAAAGGTCAGAGCTGAGTCTTGTGACTCTGCACCCTGTGTGCCTCTGTGGGGGTGAGCGGCAGACCCAGGAACGGGTTCTCTGTGGGGGTGCCAGGGTGGGCTAGGCTCGGGGCTAGGCCTGGCATCTCTGATGGTGACGCCCGGGCCTCGCTTGTACAGCAAGGGCTCTGCTAATCAATGTGTCTTCCCACTCCTGCTAGCAAGCCTCTGTTGAGAAAAGCCATCTGCCAGGATTAAAAAATGCAGCCAATTAAAGCCCCATTGAATGAGCAGGTGACGGACTGTGTCGGGGACAGAGGGAGGGCCCAAAGCCGTGCTGCTCTGTCAGCCAGGGTGGTGCTGGGGGAGGTGGCGTGGGGCCTGCAATGAGCAGGGGACTGACACCACCAGGGACCATGGCACCTGCTCTGTCCTCACGTGGCAAGTGCTGAGTACTGTTCTGAATGGTTTCAGACGCTCTCTCCCAAAGTCACCTTTTGGTAGGATAGCCACCAGGGCCTCCTCCTTGGTCTCTTGGCTTCCCTCACTATGCCCTCCAACCCGCCTCCCAAGGCAGACAGACCGAGCTTCTTGGAAGGTGTCCCTATCCCGCTAACTCTCTCCTGTGATTCCTCAGTGCCTGCAGGGCTGAAACACAAAGCCCAAGTGCTCTGATCCCAGCTGACCTCTCCCTTGTCTCCTTCCACATATTCATTTTTGAGAAATGGGCAGTAAGGGTGGATGGGCCTTAGGCCCCACCAACAGGATTGAGCTCAGCTCTGCTCAGTCCATGCTGATATAATTCCTTTAAAAGCTTTGTGGGCTTCCTGTGTATCCGATTATCTGCACCCACACATCTCTTTGAGACCCTCTCTCTGTTTTGGGCTGTGGGACAAGGCCCTTAAATTTTTTTAAAGCTCTCTAGTCTAGCCAAGACAGTTAAGGATGCAAGCTTTTAAGATTCTTAGATGCTTTTTCATCTAGCTGAGAGTGTTTTAATTGCTGCCTCAAATGTCTCTTAACCAGGCCTTTTGCTCCTGATGGTGGCATCTTGAGATTTTGCTTGACCCGAGACCATGTTTTACCGGCAATACTATGTTTGCTCTTTGCCTCAGGGTGAATCCTTTCCTGGGGGCTCTCAGGTTTGGTATTCCCAGTGGCCTGTCCAACCAGCCGTCTGGGTGTGGGCCCTTCTGCCTGAATCTCAAGGGCTCCAGCTGAATTTTCTAGAATAACTCCCAGCACTGCAGCAACAGCAGCCACCAGCTGCCCACCCATGGTCCATCCTTTCCCAGGAGCAGGAGCCACCCCAGAGCACCCTGTCTCACCAAGACACACAAGGTGACTCAGTCTGGGGAGATGGGCTCACCCAAAGACAGTGGATGTATTGAGGCATTTTCCTGTCCCTCCAGCTATAGTATGGGCTCATTTTGTTTTATTTGGGGGGTAGGGACTCAAGATAAACTTAAAAAGAAGCTAAATATCCACAAAAAGACATATAGACATTTTGTTCATAGCAATAAAAACCTGGAAACAGCCCAGGTGTCCATCAAGAGGAGATGGGTAACCGGACTGTGGTCCACCCACACCATGGAGCACTACTCAGCACTGAAGAGGAACATGCCATGGACTCCCAGCCACTAGGATGGATCTCAAGCACTTGGCGCTGAGTGAAAAAACAGGCACGAAGACCACGAATTCCGCTGCTCCGTTCACGGGGAGTTCTAGACCAGGCGACCTGAGTCTAAGGTGACCGAGGTGGGGATTGTCCTGGGGAGGGTGGGGGACGAGGGAACCATCTGGGGTGACGGTCACTCTCTGCATCTTGAGACTGTGTCCATCTGTCATAACTCAGCCAATGTTCACGTTAGACTTGTGCATTTCACAGTTGGTAAATTTTGCCTAAAAACAAACAAACCGAAAGCAAACTTCGACCTCTAGCTGACGCCAGGCATGCCCAGGGGTGACGTGTGCTGCTGGCCCTAACTGACTGTGACCTGCACTAGAAGAAAGCGGACAGACCGGTGGGTGGGGAATGGAGACGGACAGCTACTCGCACCAAGGAGCAAAAGGCAGGCAGTGGGCACGTGGGTGTCGCCGCCCGGTTCTTTGGACTCTTCCCTATGCTGACACTTTTCATAATAAAATGTTGGGGGGAAAAGAAGAATAAAGAGAGCCCAGCCCAGTGGCACCCCACCCCCACCTGCCGCTGCTCCAGTGGGGCTGGGGCAGCCCTGCGGCCGGGCAATCTGCTTGCTGCCGAGCACAAATCCAATTTCCCAACTTATTAGCTTAAAGCCCATTAGAATCTTCCCGTCAACCTGAACAGAGAGCCAGAGGGGAGTGAGGGGCCCCCTCAGGACACAGCCGGCAGAGAGGCGCTGCCCAGGGCGGGCCAGCTGGACCGGGGCACAGCCAGGCCCCAGCAGCTCCTAGAGGGTGAGGGTCTTTCCAGCCTCAGTCTCCCCCAGGGCACAGCCTATTTCCTGACCTGAACAGAAGCCCCCCTGAAACTGCCAGGGCCCCAGGTCCAGGGACAAGAAGCCCCTTCCCAGGGCGCGGGGCCAGCCCCCTCTCTGCCTGAGCCGGTCCGGCCACTGCGCTCCCTCCACTCAGACATCACCGTCAGACGCAGGAGAAACTGAGACCAAGCATCCGGGCAAAAAGGCAGATGGAGTAAACTTCCACCTCGATTCTCTCCCAGGGGGCGGGACGCCCGTGCGGAGGGCTTGCCCCCGTCACACAGCAGGGCCGGGGGACGCCGGCCCCTCCCCAGCGACCCCCGTCTGTCCTGCGGGTTATGCTGTCCTCTGGACCCCTCTGCCCCCCGCCCCCAGGCCTGGAGATCAGAGGGAGCCGCACCCCAGGCCAGGCTTCTGGGACTAGGGTCCCCAAGCCACGTGTGGTCTCCTGGGCCGCCACCTCTCGGGACGCCCAGGCCAGCCGGCGAGGTGGAAAAAGGTCCCAGGGCTGCCGCTGGAGGCCGGCCCGTTGGCGGCCGCTGGTGGCGGGAGCTGCCTGGCTGGGCTCCAGGAGCTGTTAGCAGGAAAGCTCTTCATTAGGGCTGCTGTGGATGCGGCTGGGGGATGGGAGCCTCGGGGACCAGGCCAGGGAGCCTCGGGGACCGGCCTGCTGTTGTCCCCGGAGCCCTGACTTACTTCCCCCTCCTGCTCCAAACCCTTCTGTGCTCCTGCCCACCCTGGATCCCGGACCGAACTGCCCTCCAGTGCCTCCCTGCCCACCCACCCCAGCCTTCCCAGCGCATCAGCCACACCCCATTTCCAGTGGCTTTACTCCCCCCCCCCACTAGGCCACTCCCCAGCTTTTACCCATGTAGTTAGGTCCCTCGACCTGCCTATGAACACACACACTCCCCCCTCCCCGGACTCCTATACATCTGCAAAGTCTCAGCCCCCTCCTCCAGGGAGCCTCCCCTGACTTGATGGGGTAGGGATGACCCTGGGCACTCACTAGGTATCAGGTTCAATGACACCCCCCTTTACAGGTGGAGAACAGGCCCAGAAAGGTGGAGGTACTTGCTCAGGTCCCAGGGTAGGCGAAAGGGACTGGGTGACTGGACTGCCGTCAGGGTGGGGGGCAGAGTGACACCATTTGAGAGCCTAGCCCCCCTTGTGCTCACCCCAGATGGAGGCAGAAAGGGCGATCGAATTTTATACACACCCCAGTTCCCAGAGCACCCCCACAACAGTGCACACCCTGCTGCTCTGGAAACAATACACCCATTTCACAGGTGAGAAAGCAGATACCAGAGAGCCCAAGGGGCTGGCCCGAGGCTTCCCAGCCATCCTCGGAGGGTGGGACAGAGCCTGGACTGGAGCCAGGCCCTTCGGGACCCCGAGCCAGCGCCCTTCCTGTGACAGGTTGGGGGGCCGGGGCATGCGGCCACACGTGGGCCTTACCTGGGACTGTCCTGGGGCTTCCCCGGGCTGTCGCGGGCTCCCTCAAGGCCTCTCCAGGGGAGTCAAAATGTGCCGGCAGACACGCCGTGCGCAGGAGGCTTTGTACTCTGTATTTACAAGAGGAGGCTGTGAGCACATTAGCAGGGTAACCAGGGAAAATGTTTGGCTTCCGTGGGTGAGCGCTGGAGCCATCTGTTCCCAAGTGCTGAGAAAACAGTGGAGCAGTCCCTGGCGCCACCCCACCCGGCCGAGCTGCGGAGAGGCTGCCTGGCACCCGCGGGCTGTGTGTCCCCGGGCAGGGCCCTCGCCCTCTCTGGGCCTCACTGTAAAGCCCAGGAGCCCGTCCAACTGTAGTGACTCCAGAACCGGCCTGCCTGCTCCCTTCTCCTGCTCCTCTCTCCTGGCTCCCAGCCCCAGCCCCTCCCTGGCAGCTCCATGGGAATGGGGGGCAAGAATGCACTGGCCTTTGGGGTTTTGGGGTTTTATTCACCAGTGAACTCCATTGTTTCCAAGCTGGAAATAGCTTTATGAGATTATAACTCATCAATCCAGAAATTTATGATAAAGAATGGTAAACCGAGGGAGATCTACCTCTCCCTGGAAGGAGAGCATTTGTCCAGATCCCTCTCCAAGCAGCTGGGGTCCAGGGAGGTGTGAGACCGTCCACCGGGGTGTTTCAAAAATAGAGATGGAGATAGAGGTAGAGATGGAGATGGAGATAGAAACAGAGGGAGGGAAGGGAGGGAGAGAGAGGGAGAGATAGAGAGAGAGATAGAGAGACAGAGAGGACCCCCCCCCCCCCCGCCTTCTGCGCTCAGACAGAACACGTTTGTGCAGCAGCTTGTTCTCTTGAGTTACAACCCTTGCCCACTAGACCTATGGCGTGTGGGCCTTTGGCCATTTGACCCTTGCCCCAGGCCCTGCAAATTCTGGGGCCAGCCTGACCCCAAGTTCCAAACTCAATACCTTCATTCATGTGGTTTCCTCTGCCCAGAAGACCCGTCCCCCTGGCAGCCACCAGGGACGTTTGCGGTGGTCACAGCGGTGGGCTGGGGCACCACGGGGCGGAGCGGTCCCCAGGCCCACGGCTGTTCCGTTCTCCAGGGGTCGGTCCCGGCTCAGGAGAAGCCCGGTGTTGGCGGCGGGCGGCTCTTCCTTCCCGGGAAGGAGCTTATCTTGGCTGAATTTTCCTAATCCATTAGGAGGATTAGGAAACTCAGCGCAGGTCCCTTAATGCCGTGACGGATTTAATAGGCTCAGGCTCTGCAGAGGAAGCCCAGCTGACTTCGCTCTTCACTGGCTGCGTGACCTTGATCTGACCTCCATCCTCCACCTGTGAGGGAAAGGTCGCTGAGGGCTGTGGTCCCTGAGGTGCTGTGGCCTCAGAGGTGGACTGTGGTGGCCCTAGAGCATGCTGCTGGTGGCAAAGCCTCTCTCCTCACCTGCCCCGGGGAGTCGGGGGAGGCAGGGGTGTCAGCCACGAAGCAGGAGGTCAGTCCCGGGGGCTGGGGTCCGAGATCAAGGAGCCGGCAGGTGGTTTCTGCCGAGGCCTCTCTCCTTGGCTCGTAGACGGCTGTCTCTGCCCTGTGTCCTCACCGGTCGCCCCTCTGCGTGTGTCTGGGTCCTAGTCCCCTCTTCCTAAAGGGACAGCAGTCATACCGGATCAAGGCCACCCTAACAACCCTATTTTACCTTAATCGCCTCTTTAAATGCCCCGTCTCCAAATACAGTCACATTCTCAGGTCCTGGGGGCTAGGACTTCAACATACAGATTTTGGGGGACACAGCTCAGCTCTGTTTGTTAAGGAACCCAGTTAGTAGCACTTTGTCACAGCAGCTACAGGAAACTCACACATGACAACTAAGGGCTCTTTCTGTTCATGGTGGCGGCCACAGAGCCCACCCAGGCTCCCGGGCAGGGCACAGGGACCCACTTCTTGATGCACAAAGAATTTGCAGATGCCCTTTGGCCCCGCGGAGGGCTGGGTGGGTTTGGTGGTAAGAAAGAAAAGAGGGAGATGGGAAGTGATATGAAAAGAAAGATTGTGGCCCGGCCGACGTGGCTCAGTGGTTGGAGCATCTGCCTGCTCACCAAAGGGTCCCAGGTTTGATTCTGGTCAAGGGCACGCACCTCGGTTGCAGGTTTGACCCCCGGCCCCCGTCTGGTGCGTGTGTGCGGGAGGAACAAATTGATGTGTCTCTCTCATATCGATGTTTCTCTCTCTCTCAATCTCTCTCTCTGAAAAGCAATGGGAAAAATATCCTCAGGTGATGATCAACAAAAAAAGAAAAGAAAGATTACAAAGAAATAAAACCGCAGACTATAGCGCTCGGTGAACACGGGGCGAGCGTGGCCTTGTGGGACGTGTGTCAGGCGGGTTGGATGGGACTCATAAAGATTCATGGAGGCAAAGAACCCGCCCTCAGCCGAGGGTTCACCTCTGGCTTCTTGCGTTGGTCTGCACAGCCCAGGAGACTGAAGGATTTGGAGCCTCTGTGGGTGTTGGTGGCATAGTGTCAGGTGTCACAGTGCCCCCGTCCCCAGATCTCAAACCAGGGACACAGCCTACCTGGTTTGCAAAATCTCATCTCAGCAGGGTTCGATGGCCCCCGAGACTTGCGGGTTGATGCCCCCAGCTCGAATTTTCTCTTTTTAGCCAAAGGCTGTGAGGGGCCTGATGGCTCCCAGTCCAGCCCCATCTCGGTTTTCTCGGGCTTTTAGGGGAAGTTTAATAATTGACGGGGTGGCTGCCTCCCACGCCCTGGGAGCGGGGGGTGCTTTGGGTTTCTCCACCGTGACTCGGGGAAGGAGGGGGAGCCACAGGCCGTCCCCGAGGCTTGCCCGGCACCTCGGTCGGGCACGTGACACCTCCTCCCTGAGCCTCGGTCGTTACCTCCATGAGATGGGGGCGCTGTTGGGCAGAGTGGGTGGCAGCCAGGATCTGCACGTGGAATCATCAACTAGGAACGTGCTTACCGGCCAGAGCTGCAAGGTGGAGCCCCTTCTGGGCGCAGACCTGTCCTCCAGCAGACCAGGCCACCCCAGCTCCCGGCTCACAGCCACCACCGTCTCCCAAGGGGGCCTGGCCCTTCCTTCTGTCCCAGTGTGAAAACTCCCGGGGAAGATTCTGATTGGCCCTGCTTGGGTCACATGGCTGCCTGGGGTGGAGGTGGAGTGGGGAGAGGGGCGCTCTCTCTCTCTCTCCCTCCCCCTTCCACTGTCTCTGAAAGCAACGGAGAAGTGCCGGCATTCAGAAAAGTGGGGGTCGCACTCAGCATCTAGAATATTCTTCAGAGGGAGGAGAGAGACCGAAGTGTAGGGAAGAAAAGATTCTAAGAGTTCAGTGGGAAACAGGCCTTGGAGTCTATTCTGGTCCCTCTGATTCGTATCGGAATCGTCAACTCCATGACAACGAGATGAGTGCGCTCGAGCAGGACTGGTTTTGTAAGCCACAAGGTTTACATTTGTGTCACGAAATCCTCCCCAAGATTGGGTTCTCAGGGGCTGTGCTCGGCGTGGAAGGGTCTCCGGAGGGGCCCACGGTGCCTCCAGGGGTGGGGGGCACTCCCTCCAGGCGCTGACCGAGGGGGCCGCCCTCGATCCTGTTCTGTGACTTCATTTCTGCCGCTGGTGCTGCCTCTGTCTGGCTCCCACGCCTGCCCCCTCCTCGGCTGCAGCCACGTGTCCTTGGCCTCTTCAAGGACATTTACAAGCGAACCGGAGCTTTGTGGCCGACAGCACCATCCGTCCGCTCCGCCTGGTTTCACCTGGAACAGCCGTCCTCAGCTTGCGGGGCCACGCCCAGTGATACGCACACCGTGGCACACCGTGGCACACGCAGAATGACCTAGGCACACGTGAGACGCTCAGACTCCAGCACACGTGCGCCTCCCCCAGACACACACATGCAAAGACACACACAGACACGCGAGAATATGACCCCCCCACTGTCTCACACGGACCCCCGCACGCTTGTCAGGGGTGGGTGGGGTGACAGTAACCAGGTTTCTGATCGGCCACAAAGGCAAAGGCTTGTCCACGTCACGACGCTGGTCACAGAGGAGTCACAGGCCCCGCGGGTCCTGGTTTGCCAGCAGGAGGAGCCATTGTGACCAGGCTTTGCTGGCTGCGCCCCCAGAGTTTCGGGGAGCCCTGCCCAGGGTCCCAGCTCTGGCGTGGCGGCCCCTGGATGTCACCGATGTCCCGGCAGCTCGTGTCTCCAGCGCCCACTGCAGGACACCCAGCTGAGCTCTGGCGGAGCCTCCGCGGCCCCCTCGTTTTCTGGACACGCTCGGCCACTTCGTCCGGGGCGCCCTGGATTCCCGCCAGACGGGCCGCGGGCCGGGCGTGAAGCGCAGGAGGGACCGACCCCCTCGAGATGCAGCCTCGGCGCGCCGGTCAACACTCGGGCCTCCCGCGGTCGGGTCCTGCGTTTCCTGACGCTTTGTTTGGAGAGGTGCAGGTTTGACACGAACAGGACGAACTCCTCGCCCCCCCTCCGGCCTGGACGCCGCCTTCCCTCACAGCCGGCTCTCCACCCTCCGGGGCGCGCCGTTCCGGACCGTCCCACGCGAGCTGTGTTTAATTTTTCTAATAGTCGGTGCATCTTTATATTCACGTGACAACAGGCTTATCAATGTCTTTCTCGTAACTGCTCTTATTAAAAAAACAGGGCACCTCGCCCCAGCCGGTTTGCTCATGGTTAGAGCATCGGCCCGCAGGCTGAAGGGTCCCGGGTTCGATTCCGGCCGAGGACACGTACCTCGGTTGCAGGCTCGATCCCGGGCCCCGGTCGGGGCGCCCGCGGGAGGCAACCAGTCGCCGTGTCTCTCTCACATGGATGTTTCTCTCTCTCTCTCTCCCCCTTCCGCTCTCTCTGAAAAGCAATGAAAAAATATCCTCTGGTGAGAATATAACAATAACAATAATAATAAGTGAAACACCAGGGCGCCCCTCTCCCCCTCTCCCCCTCCGGTCCCCTCCGGAGGAGCCGGGAGCCCTCCCTCGCCGGCGGCCCGCGCGCCCTGCTCACTGCACTAAGCTGACTGCTGAGCGTCCGGGTCTTCGCCGCTGTCGAGAGCGGGTCCGGTTGCATTGGCGGCTTTCCCGCCCTGCGCTGCCGGTGTGCTCGTCCCATGATCTGTGAGCGTCACTCTCATAACCAGACGCCCCGCTGGGCGTGCTCAGTGGTCCCCACGCGTTCCCGCGGTTTTCCGGGCGCACGGTCGTTGTTTGCAGGCAACCGCGTAATCCTGCCTCCTCCTTCCCGCATTGTTTTACTTGTGGCTAATAGACACCACGTATGAGTTCCTATCGTAGCCATTTCTGGGTGTGCGTCGGTGGTGTTTGCATTCGCGACGCTGTGTAACCACCACTGACCCTGCCCACTTCCAGAGCCTTCCGTCATTCCAAACAGAAACTCCGTCCCTATTAGGCAATCGCTCCCCCTCCCTCGCCCGGCCCTGGCACCTGCCCCAGGGCCCTGGACACAGCCCGGAGTCTTCTTCGGGGCTGGTGGCCAGGGTTCCACCTCGGCCCTCAGGGAGCTGTCAGTTCCCGCTCTTCATGTCACTCCGAGTCAAGGTCCCGCCCCAGGCTTGGGCCCGCACCTGGGGTCCACACCCAGGCCGCTGTGCCACGAGTCCAATCTCACCGCTTTGCGATTTCTCCTACTTTCTTTTGAGCCCAGCTACGCATTTGCGCTTATAGTCGGGGGTCCTGTGCCCTCCACGTTCACCCACGGCCCACGCGCCTCCTGTGGCGTCTTTCCGGTTTCCCCTGGACGTGGGCTGAGGCTCCAGGTGCCCCTTGAAAAGTGACCATCATGTCTATTCAACGACCAGTTTACACATAAAATCAGGCGAACAAGAGGATATTAGGGGCAGAAATGAATTATATTTTATTTTTTTTTTAACCCTCACCTGAGGATATTTTTTTCATTGCCTTTCAGAGAGAGTGGGGGGGGGAGGAGACACATAGATTGGTTGCCTCCTGCATGCGCCCCAACCGGAGCCAGGAATGGAGCCTACAACTGAAGTACGTTCCCTTGGCAGGAATCGAACCCGGGACCCTTCAATCCGCAGGCTGAGGCTCTAGCCGCTGAACCAAACTGGCCAGGCTGGCAATGAATTTTAGGTGACTGGCTCGTTTCTGTACCGGGTTTTATTTTAAGTGCTTTGGAGCCTTTGTGTTGCTGCTGCAAACCTTGGCTCAGAGCTTTTCACAGCCACGCTCTCCCCCGGCTTATGCAAATACACGCCTCCCAGGAGGCAGCGCCCACCCGCTGCAAGTCACAGGGCCGTGCGCCATCCATCGGAGCTCTGGTTTCTCAGCCTTGGGGAGATTGGGCCTGGAGGTGCGCGGGTTGGCACATCCCTATGACGCAGGGACTGGGGAGTGCTCCTTTCCCTGCTTTTTAAAAACGGGAGCATAGGGAAGATGTTTGGCGTAGCAGGGGTGGGGAAGACGTGAACCCGGGGAACTGTCACGTGCTGCAAGCAGAAGCTACAACCAGGGTTGTCTCCAAAGATGGCGGCTGTCACCCCCCCCCCATCAACAGGTGGAGTCCATTGCCCTCCCTGTCACCTGCCCGGGGAGGGCAGGCCAAGGTCACACTGTGCTCATTCTTTTTTGTAAAGAGACCTGGCGGCTCCCACTTTCCTTCTCTGGAAGTCAGCAGCCGTGTTAGACGTCCGACTGCCCCGTGGCTGCCACGCTGGGAGGAAGCCCAAGCAGCCACGTGGGAGGGAGGTGCCTGGATGTCTGGAAGCCACTCCTGCGACTCAGGCAGCTGTGGCTCCCACGGCCCCAGCACCCAGGCCCTGGCAGGCTTTTGCTCCAGGGCGCGGGGCCTCCAGGTGCCCCAGGGCAGGAAGGCTCCCCTCCTCCACCTGAAAGCCAGGCCGGGCTCCACCTGGGGCATCTTCAGCACACTCAGCACTGACGGCAGATCTGCAGCTCCGCCCTGCTCCGCCCAGCTCTGGGACAACCCCTCCCAGGGGGACCAAGCCCAAGGGCATCCCTGCTGGGTTCTCTCCCTGGGAATAGTAGAGACAGAGCTCGCACAGCACGCAAGGCTCCCATGAGAGGGGGCGACTCCAGGCTGCTCAGCACGTTCACAGCCGTCTGCGACCATCCCCACAGTCGACTTCAGAGCATTTTTACCATCTGAAAAAGCAGCCCTGCGGCCCCCTAGCTATGACTCCCTAGCCCCTGCCCCAAGGCAACCCCTCATGCAATTTCTGTCCCTGCGGATCTGCCCGGACACTTCCTGTAAATGGAGTCGAACGCTATGTGGCCCGACGTCCTTCAGAGCCCAGCGTCTGCAAGGCCCATCCCGCCGCAGCAGGTGTCAGCGCTTCCTTCCTTTGTATGGCTGAGTAGTACTCTGCTGCGGACAGACCCCAGGCTGTCTGCCCACCCGTCGCTGATGACACTCGGGAGCGTCCCTTCCGGCTGTCTCGATCACCCTCAGTCCTGCTGGGGTCCCTGAGCGCTGGCCTGAGACCTACTCTCATGAGCACCTTTGGCCAAGCTGAACCTTCCTGGCTCCTTTTTGGCATTTACCTACCTGAGCTTGGTGAGGCTCCGCTTTCCCGCAGGGGCGTCATTTACGGGAGAAATGGGGCAGGGCAGGCTCTGGGGAAGCGGGGCTGTGGGCCACCTTCAGTGACCTTGTGTTCGTGTTCAGTCTCTCTGGGTGCTGGCTGGTCTCCCCTGGGAGGCAAGTGCAACGGTAGCCTCCATTTATTTAACCGTTACCTCTCTGCAGGTGTCCCCTGGCTCAGAGAGCTGAGGGGGCACAGGTGGGGAAGGGTCCGATCCAGGCAAGAACACAGAAATAACGTGAAGAAACTGGAGCCAGGTGTGGGCCCTGGTGATCTGGCTATTTAAAGAGACCGAAGGCTGTGGGAGGGGACCCGTGGGGACAGCGCCCACCTACTTCTGCAATAAGGGAGGCGTCGGCTCAAACGGAAGATGCAGAAAACTGCCAGAGCGAGCGAGCGAGCGAGCACCCAACGAGGGTGGGCTTTGAAAGGCAACAGGAAAAGCAAATTGAGTTTGTAGGCAAAGCGAATGTGCACAGTTCTATGTGGCAGATGACAGGCATTTTCTGAACCCCCTCCCCTCCCGTCAGCAGCTGCAGCCTGAACGCCTTATCGAGAACATAAAACCGACGTTTCTCAGCCTGGGATATGAGCAAATCCTCCAACCGGGAGGCACATAGTGACAAAGCAATTCCACCTACGGGAAGATGCGCATCTAGGAGCCGCCAAGCTGGCACTGCAGCAGGCCGGCCCTATGCCCTCGGCCCCCAGGACCACTCCCCTGCCTCCTCCCCGCCACCCCGTGGGGTCAGACAGTTTACACTTTCAGACGAGGCCATGATTCCAGTAGAAAGAAGGGTATAATCCATTTCATAGAGGACAGGACTCAGTTCTGGATGAAAACCTTTATAAGAGCTCAGTCAGGCTGCAGGATCCTGATTTCTTGGCCACAATATTCTGGGTAGAATGACAGGCATTTAAATAATGGTACATAACGACACAGCCTGCGAACAGGCAGTGAGTCAATGAAAAAACGCAGCGGACAGAGGTTTTAATTTCTCCATGAGGTTATAAGACAGCAACGGGCTTCGCAGTCCGACCTGGTTCGGAATGTACGCAGGGAGCACCCATGGCTCAGACACTCACACCCACCCGCACACACGGGCACACGCAACACGCTCACCAAGCAAGGAAACGTGAAATTAAGTTACCGCTCAGTAAACAATGGAACAGTAGAGGGGTGAGGAATCGAAACAGTCCCCTTAAATTTTGAGTTTTAAAAAGATTTAATTCTTCCAAATTAAAGACTTTCCTGGTCGGATACCAGGGAAGGACAGGAAGGGCTGGCCTTCCAAATGCACCTTTTTTTGTGCTTTGTTGAATCCACAGAGTAAAAAAGTACAACATGGGCCAAGAACTAGGGCTTGGTAAGAGCTAAAATATACATCAGTGAAATTCGTCTTCTTGGCAATTGGCTACTGACACATTTCCCCCCGGAAGTGAGTTCCTCACAAGGAGAGGCTCCGTATAAATCACCCTCCCAGACAGAACAAGTTTTTTTTTAAAATAATGTTTATTTACCCTCATCCAAGGGTATTTTTTTCCACGTGGAAGGAAGGGGAGGGGGAGAGAGAAACATTGATTTGAGACACATTAATTGGTTGCCTCTTGTCCCCGCCCCAATCGGGACAGGGAATCAAAACCTGCAACCCCGGTACATGCCCTTGACAGAAACTGAACCCGAGACTGAGGTCAATGGGCAGATGCTCTAACCACTGGGTGCAACAGCCAGGGCCAGAACACCAGTCTTGAGTGCATGTGTCCTCACATCTGACACCGCAGGGCCCAGACCAAAAGCCTGCGACTTGTCCTTGAGCTCGAGGGTTAGGTACACTTGTAGAAGAATGTATTTGGATTTTTCGCTGTGCTAGCCAGCGTCACATACATGTTTTACACAAGAGACCCCGCCATTCCCCGCATGCAAAGTTAGGGTCTACAAGACTTGGGGCATGTCTCAGCCGGTGGAGCATCGACCTAGGATCCAGGAGATTGTGGTTCGATTCCCGGCCAGGTTGCAGGCTCCATCCCCAGTTGGGGGCGTGCACGAGGCAGCCGATCAATGACTCTCTCATCACTGATGTTTCGATCTCTCTCTCCCTCTCCCTTCCTCTCTCTGAAATGAATAAAGATACATTAAAAAAAAAAGAAAAAAGTGAGTTGGGGCAGGGAACAAATAGGGCAAAACAGGCATGGCTCCTGTCCCCTGACACCATCACCACACCCGAGTGACAGCGGGAATGAGCCAGGAACATGCTTCCCATCACTGACTGTCCCGTTTAACCTGCTGTGACCTGAGCACTTCTAGACTCTACATGTGGCCCACTGTTGGCCATGGGGAAGGTAAGATCCTCTCTCTTTTCCCCTCCCCAGATGAACTTGTGAGCAGGCAGAACGTGGAAACTCCGAAGCTCCTGGGGACCCTCGTGGGACCAGGTGGGGCTGAGCTGATCAGGTGAGCCGAGGAGGTAGGAGCTCATGTGCCATCCTGGCCCGAAGGTGGTTTGCTCTGGGCTGAGGTGTGGATCTGGGTGGCCGTAGCTCGCCGGCCACAGCAGGCAGTGCTGTCTGCCAGTCTTGGCAGGTGTCCCTCCACCCCCTCACCAGAGCTGAAGCTGTTCTTGGAGCCCAGGAGTAGGAAAGGCAGGATGGAGGACGCCGCGTATAACCTTGAGCGTGAGTCATACTTGTCCTCCTTATTTCACCTCCCGCTGGCTCTGTACTCAGGAACCAGACCTGGGTAAAAATAATTGTTTCCATCCGTAAGACCAGTTTCTGCTTCAGTGTTTCTTGGGCACCTGCCGCAGGCCAGGTGCTGGGCTGGGAGTCCGCAGTCCACATGTGCGTTACTTGTCACACGACCCTGGGAGGTAGGGTCATTCCTATTGTCCAGTCCAGGCAACCGAGGCCCCCGGAGACCTGCACCAGCCACACCGCCAGTAGCGGGCAGACTTGACCAGGGACTGAATTCAGGTTCAGTTCAAATCTTGGTTCCACTGCTGGGAAGGTATAGGAGGTTTGGTCCCGATCCACAGGGCTCCTCTGAGTAAGTTCCTGGGTTGGTTCCCTCCCCTCCCTCAAATCATCTTTTGTGAGATCTGGAAAATATGATGTAATAACAAAATAAAATCAGTGTAGTCTGGAGCTCAGCACATCGGCACACGGGCTCTGCCAGGTTCCGTCTGGGGTCCTGCACGTCCACCTGGCAGCTGCCACTCCTGCATGGTATCGGGCCTGCCGGGGCCTGAGCACAGGAAGAAGTGCTCGTGACAACAGAACAGGAAAGGAAAAGCCAGGTGGGTCATCCCCAGTGCTCAGTGAGCCAACCTTTTACAGCACCGTGGTTCTCCCTCCCTGGGACACCTGGGGTACCGCAGACTCAGGCCACAAAGCTTCCATGACTGGGCAGGACCTGTGCTCGGACCTCCCGGCCAGCCCTACCAGGCCCCAGCGGGGAGGGCAGGGCTACCTTTCTTTTCTAACTGCTCATCTGTAGTTGAGATAACTGAGGCTGGAAAAGGGAAGAGAATTCCCATGTCTTCTGACTACCAATACTAAGGAAAGGCAAAAAAAAAAAAAGCCTTTGACGGTGAGAAACCAGCAGTCGACCTGACTCCCCATCAGCACAGGTGAGGGAGTCAGCAAGCAGGCACCAGGACGCCCAGCTCAGGGCTCCACACTGCCGTGGGCACCTTTCACACCGTCTTTCCATCAGCACTCACCCTAGACAAAGGTGCCACTCAAGTTCTAGGGGGGAGACAGCGAGAGAACATTCCAGGCCGACACAGGAAGACTGTCCTGCTCGGGAGGACCCTCCCCTCTCACCCTTGCTTGGGGCTCAGCCGATGCTCATCCCATTGGGTCTGTCGCTGTGGAACACATTTCATCAGGGACCCAGGACCAACGTGCCAGCAACTTCAGAGGGAAGCTGAGCTTATTCCACTGTCACCTCCACTAACCAGCACTTCACGTTGCTGCCATGACCAGTGTCCAGAGGTCTCTGCTGCAGACAGAGCTCACCTGAAGCACCTCTTAGATCCAACTAGACCTTAAAGCCACCACTGGACATGCAGCCTGAGGTGCAAGGACCAACCTGGAGTTGAAGCCCGGCAAATAAAGTCAGCGGTCAGTTCAACCGAGTCCCCTCTCCTTCCTTTTACAAGCCACTCAACTGCTACGACTCAGATACGAACGTGACCTGAAATAGACTCTGACCCTCCCTGGCCCAGAAACCCGATGAAGGGGAAAGAGGGCAACTCCAGTATTTCTGCCTTTTTACCTCTATAACGGTCACCACGTTTCCTGCCATTAACGCCACTCAAATTCTTGCGAACCTTGACCTGCGCGTGCCGAGGCTTGGAATGTAGTTACAGGTGTCTGAGGTTTGTATTCTGTCAAAATGAGGGGAAGCCGGCAAAGCCCGGAACTTTGACCACAACCTCATCACTATGCTCAACAACTTCATGACTGAGAGAGAAAAGGCACACCTCCCCGGGAGGAGGCGCTCACAGCCAGCGTCCCTCGTGCGGCCCGTGTCCACTCCTGACACAGCGAGGAGCCCCACAGACGGTGGGGCTCACGGTGACAGGACAACTCGGGACCATGACACATTAATTCTCTGCTATACATGGATACAGAAGTAGCTACAAGCCTCCTAAACATAAAACACAACACAACACACACACAGATTCAATAGGAGGACTGAAGCGAAGGCCAGAGTAATCACAGAGACCACATCCTTGGCCCTGGCACTCCTCACACGCCTTCAAGGTCACTTGCCGTCAGAGGAAGGGTTTGAGTAACAGAAAGGACCTCTCTCTGTCAACACCACGTGGGATACAAGACCAGAAACAGGAGTCCGCCACGGAAGAAATCCCAGAATAGTCCAATTTGGAAAGAATTTAATTAACAAAATAAAGAGGAGGACCTGGCCCAGGGGGGGCTCTGGGAGGATCCCTGCCCACCCAGCCCAGGGGCCTTGGACCTGTCCGAGCAGAACCAGCCTCACAAGCAGACCCGCTCCGCCCTGCGCCCATGTGCAGGCTGTGAGCCACAGGGCGCAGCTGTCAGCAGTGGTTTCTAGTGCCCTATGCTGGCTTGGCACATTAACGCATGCAAAGCTAGGTTTCAAGGGCTTCACCAGTTAATTTTGGCAAAAAGAGAAAACAAACAAAGAGCTAAAATTCATAGCAGATTAAAAGCCACTGAAGTGAAAACCATGTATTTCTCAACAGTAGGGAATGAGACTACAGCTACAATCTTTTTAAGTCTCTGCCATCCTCTCCCCCGACTCAGGTCAAAGTTCATAGCAGCATAACACAAAGTCCTCTGTCAGCCAGTGTTCTCTGCTTTGGGGTCAGAGTTCACAGGTCACGTTCAGTCCGTCCGGAGAATCATGGGAGGGTGCTCGCTGTCTTCCTCCAGCCGCAGGGCGCTGGCTTCCTCTTCCAGACACGCGCCGCCCACGGCACCCAGCTCATCCGTGTAGGCTGCAAAGAGACGGCGTGGTCACCAGGGGCGGGAGCCGGGAGCGGAGGTCACAGCAGCCCTGCCAGAGGCTGGGTCAGGGGCACACTAGGGCAGCCCACAGACTGCACTTGAATCCCTCTTGGGACTAACACGCTTTCTGCAGCCTTAGGCAGCTCAAGATGAAGTACTTTCCCAAATTCATAACTTTTAAAACGCTGTCTGTAGAGAGCACAGGGGCCGCCCGAAGGACAGGCTGCATGCTCTCCTAGTGACAGGGAGAACAGAAGTGTGTCTCAAGCCGGTAACGTGGGGTGCCCAGACCTAACACCCCGGGACACTCAGTGCTCCACCTCAAAGAGGAATGCGAGCAAAACTACAGGCCCACCCGGGGAAGGTAAGCTGACTTTTTAGGTGGAAAACAGCTCACAGGAGTTGAACAGTCACAGCCAGACTGGCCATTTGTCTGTCTGCATGCTGACTAACAGCTTCTGTGTGGGACCCGAGTACAGGCCACCGTCCTGCCACAGCCCGCGCTCCTCCCAGGGCCCCAGGCCGAGGGGTCCAATGCAAGTCTGTGCAATGATCAGACAGGTGGGAGGGAAAGGCCCCAGAACAAACTTTGGGCAGTGGCGGGTGGGGGTGTGTAATATTCCAGTGGAGAGACAGCCAGGACACAAGTCATGGGCACCCAAAACAGCCTCAGCCATGACTATTTTCCTTCAAATAGGAAGAGAATGAATGGATTCAGCCTGCAGAGGCCTAAGACAGCCTAAGTGACAATAGCTGGCCTCTGAGGATGGTCACTCCCCTATCCAATACAGAGTGGTGGGTGGGCCACTATGATAAGGGTGATGCACAGAGCAGAACCACGGGGAGATCGCAGCATCGGTCATCTCCCAGGTTTGTGCCACAGCCCTTACCAAGTCTTGTCGGAGATGCCGGTGCATGAGTACCTTTGGCTACAGCTGTGCTGTAGGTCTGAGTCACTAAGGGGCAGTCGTGAGAGGCGGAATCTAAGATTTCATTGGTTGTTTCCATGCTGCCATCCAACCTGGTGAAGTGGAGAGAAATAAAAACAGTGAGGACGTCGGGTGCAAGGACACGACCTCAAGGGCCCAGAGGGCCTGACCTGCAGCAGCAGAGGCAACGGCCACTCGCCAGGACACGCATGAGCATAACACTATGGGGACTGGAATCTGTGCACTCAAACTTTTACGCGGAAAGTCTGATGAAAAAAGCTTATGCTGCCCGGCCGAGTGTGGCTCAGAGGTTGAGCATCGACCTAGGATCCAGGAGATTGCAGTTCGATTCCCGGTCAGGGCACAAGCCCGGGTTGCAGGCTCGATCCCCAGTCGGGGGCGTGCAGGAGGCAGCCGATCAATGACTCTCTCATCATTGATGTTTCTCTCTCCCCCCTCCCTTCCTCTCTTTGAAATCAATTGATATATTTAAAAAAAACACCATGATGACAAATAGTAAAAGAATGCCTAGTGAGACGATCTTATTTCACTTTTGAGACTGATGATCACAAATAGAATTTGCTATAAAAAATATTCCCCACTTCCACCCCAATCATCAGAGTATTACAGCATTGTTGTTGCAACTTGTGGATAAAAAAAGCCAAAGCAGAAAAGTGAACTGCACTACTTCCCAATAAGCAAATATTAACCCTTTTCAAAGAGAAAATCTCTCTCACAGCAAGATAGTAGGCTCTCAAAAATGTGTCCTGAACTGTAGCTGACAGAGTGTGCTCATCTCTCTCTTGTGAAATGCTCAGTCCATTCGTAACCCATCCCTAGGGGAGCACTTGAACCACCCCACCCCCAGGAAGGGCAGGTGCAGCACTGGCCACTTCCTGCCCATCTCTGCCCAGGGACATTGGCAGACGGGATGGGAGAGCGGATGTCTGCCCACATCAGGGTGTCCGGGAAGACAAAGCTCCTAAACGGCACGGGCCACACTGTCCTTTGAGGGAAAACATACACACACACGGGCCCAATGCAGACTGACCAGAGAGAGAAAGCTTGAGGAGGTGGAGACCGGGAGAGGCAACTTACTTGTGCTGTTTCATGAGGGTACACTCACCCCCTTCCTGGGGGTCCAGGTTGTACATGTACAAGTACCCGTCAGAAGCTCCCACCAGCAATCGGGGAATCTTCTGAATTCTAGAGGGGATAAAAAGCAGCCACGTTCTAGGATTACAGCTTTCAGAGATCTTATTAAATGAGAGCCTCACACTTGGCATGGCCAGGGGAGCCCTCTGACCCCCAAAAGCAGGCACAAATGTAGCTGCATGAGGTGATACGCTATGTGAATACTATGTGCATGCAGGACAAAGATCACACCCACTGTGCTACCTGCGGCCCCAACATCAAGGCCGACGGCGTCCTGACCATGAATGAGCACTGATCCCCACTGAGGGAAAGCAGGCGGGTCAGTCTCCTGGTTCCTCTGACTACTAAGGGTTGGCAATTCCGTAAGACTTTTCAACTATGCCAGTCGGATAAAAAGTAACATCTTAAAATTCACAGAAGCACAGACACTATCACAAAATTTTCACAGCTACACTTTGGATGCCAGTGAGGTTTGCGGGCTCCCTGTGCATTCTGCAGTGCCACTGGCTGGGTCTGTAGCCCCAAAGGGTTAAGTGTTAGCAATCTCACACAGCTCTGACTTAACGACACTCTTCATTAACACTATAAACACTCCACAGACACAGAAAGAGGGAGTTTCTGGAATGAGAGCACAGCAGAAAAAGCATTCTCGCCTGATGACAACACAGGCGCCGTTCCCTGCACTTCCCGTGAACCTTGCTCAGCTCAATCCAAAGTCGAAGTCTGCAGATTATTCTCAGGCCGGATCATCACAGGACCCCCCGGTCACTGTCCCTGGATGCACATGGGCAAAGGGAAGGGCGGCTGCTGCCTCTACTCACGTGGCTAGGGCGCAGATGTTTTTGTGGCCACAGAACGGCAGGCGCACTGTGGCAAAGGCTCTGCCCTGGTTGAACATTTCTGTTACTTGGGAGGGCAAGTAGCTGGTGGAGGCCATGAGCACCTTCCCGAAGTACCCGGTCCAGGTGGTGGGCTCCTCCTGAGGCCTAGGAGGGAATGTCACCAGATGCATGACTCTTCGCTGAGATGATCATGCCCCACCCACACAGAGACCAGGATCAGCCCCGAAACCTGAGAGAGAAATCCCCATCCTTCAGGAAAAAGGGGTGCAGAAAGCCACAGCCTCTAAGAGCCTGCCCTTCCCGAGGGGCCGCGTCAGATTACCCAAATAATTTGCAGTGAACGAGAGGACGTACAGGCCCAATTCATGATCCACCCCCGGATCTTACTTCAGCTGTTACTTTCCCACAGTCCATTCTCATGGTTGCTAACCTTGTACGTATCTGTGAGTTATCTAAAATGCTCCTTGGAATAAGACAGCGTACACTAATCAACCCCAGTCCCAGTGGGATGTTTGCATTTTAAGAGAAAAGCAGCACCCCATTCACCATGCACATCCATTGCAGTAACATAATTTAAGTCACCTGCCTTAGAAACGAGCCCTACCAGTAGACAGGCTGGGACAGTGCTCCCTGCACTGGGCAGTGCACTCAGACGTGCTGCTGTGCATAGGCCCATGCTGAGAGGTGGACGTCCGCACTGGCCCAGTCAGCCATCGTTACCCTCCCGCCAACCTCACGCGCAGCACACTGCCCATGTTAGATCATGTTAGGGGGACAAATCCTTCACTGCAGTGTGCAGACTTGGTGACACTTATAGAGCCAGAGCAGGGTCTTTCCTGACAGAAACATCAGGAGGCAGGAGTGTCTGTGCTCAGGTTTTCACCAGTTAGTGTAAACTGGACAAAGTGTTCTGTTGTTTTTTAAACAAATGAATCTTTGCAACTCACTTTTCCTTCACAGTCTCGAGTTTGAAGATGTGCACAGTCTCTGTGTTGCTGGAGGCAGAGAGGAACATGCCGTCCATGCTGAAGGCCAGAGAGCAGATGCTCACACACCTGTGGATGAGGGAGGCCCGAGTTACGCCGTCACCCGGAGACACCAAGTCAGCCAGCAACCTCTCAAGGGACCCTAACTAATACCACAGAGAAGAAAGTTCCCTGACAGCCACACGTGGGTCTACTGGCAGCTTCTCCTTCCTGTCATCTCAAAAATTTTCTTCAGAGAAAAATGTTTGGAAGGTAACACCAAGAAGAGCAATTCTTCATTATGTGCTTAAACAGTCAATTTTCTTTAATTTAAATTACAGCAATTGTTAACAACAAAAAGTAAACTGATCACTTTTAATGTTTTATAGAGTAAAACTTCCAACATTCAAGACACTAAGTCTCTATAATACGTCATAAAAATCACTGTAAAAATCCTAAAGCCAGCAAATAAACCTGCACTGTTTTCCAGGCCTGGGATCAAGCCTGGCCCTCTCCACGGGAAAGGTCCTAGTCACCTCAGTCCAGACGGACTGAGCGCTCAACGCCCAGCCCTACAGCGTGGCGCTGGCACAGCCCTGCCTTCCTGGAGCCTCCAGTGCGGCGTGTGCAGGAGCTGCACTGGCTGCCGGCAAAGGAGCACTAATGACAGATGTGGAAGGTGCTACGGGGGGGGGCTGCTTCTGTCCTAGTGTCAGGGGAAGGCCTCCTGAGGGGCACCTGACACAGACTCAAAGGGTTCAGGAGTCCAGGTCACCAACACAACAGGCCTAGCATAAGAGACAGCACATGCCAGACCCCCGTGGAGAAAGGGATTACTCTTCTGAGGAAATGAACGTGGTGGGGCTGGGGCTGGGGCTGGGGCTGGGAGCAACAGGAAGGGGAATAAACAGCTGAAAGGAAGGGCCAGAGGCTAGGCTGCCAGCCGAGGAGCTTAGGAGTTTGGAGTTGATCCTATAGGCAAAAGGAGGGGGTGACAGGGTCCAAATGGGGTGTACTCTAGCTGTATTCACATCCCCAAAAAAGAGCCTGGGCTGAAGTCAGAAGAAAGGGCTGACGGGGCAGAAAGCAGAGACCAAGGCGAGTGAGAATCGGAGGGTAACATGAATGGGGTGGGAGAAAGAGACGGGACAGGACACGAGAAGGGGAGACCTCGGGAGTGAGGAACAGCCCTGGGAGAGCTCATATGCCTGCGCCTAACTCGGTGCACGAAACGAGAGAAAGGGGCCAGCATCGGGCCCCCCGAGTCCCTCTGGCCTGGCAGTGGGTGGATGGGCAGTGGTGGTCTTTACCAAGGTAAGGTGTGTGAACAGACGGGGCACACCCTGGCAGGTCTTGCCCAGCACCTAGCGGGCAGGAGAAACACGGGGAACGCGGGAAAGCAGCCGGGGCCACACTGTACATTAGCACAGGCAGATGACCGCTTAGGGGGCTATGGGGCTGCAGGGTGAAGAGGAGCTTCCCTGGCAGAAACAAGATGGAGAAATGGAGCAGGAGCAGCACAGGAAGAGTCCAGAATGTGGTGTAGGGAAAAGCAAGGGAAAAGGGGGAGAGAAACGCAGAAGGAGGTAACGGGAGGTGCTGGATGCCCGGCTTTGGAGGCAGGACGTAACTGTGAACCTGTGGGAACTGCCCCATGGAGAGCGAGCGATGACAGGACAAGGTGGGGGCGATGACGTGGGGGATGGGGCAAGGCGACGGAACAGACGCGCAGTTACAGGTTCTGGAGCCCTTCCTCAGTACCAGCACTTACTGGTCCAACTCTTGACCCTGGGGGCTGGGCGCTACCAGATGCCCAACTGGGATGGACACCAAGCCCCAGAAGTCAAGTACTGCTGAGCAGGGTCACACAACTACGGGTGGGACTCAGGGATTTGGCTTTGGAGCCTGGATCCCCATCTCTCCTGAGTCCTGAGGCAGAAGGCCCAGGGGTAACCAGAATAGCACCCCTTCTCCGAGCAGGTCAGGGACAGAGCGCTAACTACGGCCCAGCAAGGTCTGCAGATGGATGGGGGAGGGAGGGAGCTCCTCACCATGACTTATAGTTTGTTTGTTTTTAAAGAAAGAGTCAAAGCGACTTGCTGGGGTAAAAGGGGACGTGGGGGAGCTGGTAACAGTTTTCAGGGCAGAGAGTAAGGACAGGAGCCTGCTAACCAGGTCAGGAGTAGCCCGTCGCCGCAGAGCAGGCTGAGGAATGCACACAGCCCAGGGTCTGGCTCTGCCAGTTCCTCCACTCCCTTACCTGGCCATTGTTCTGTGTTCAGGTGGGACCACGGCAAATGAAACAAGGCTTGCCTTACATCTCTTTACCTACCTCCCAGACCATCCAGCTGGGCTGAAAATGCCTGCTGTTTATCTGGGTGCCCAGTGCTCATGTGCCCGCTTGTTAGTCACAGAGAATATAAAATTGAAATCCAAAGAGAAACTCCAGATTCAACTCTAGAGATTTATGTACTTTACCTCTTAACTCCTCTCCGGAACTCAAAGAGTTTCTGTCCCTCTGGAATGGAAAATACCCTAATCACGGTCCCCTGTGACAGGGAGGAAGAAAAGAAAACAGGGCTTTAGCAGTAAAGACAGACTTTCTCTATTTCCTTCCTGTCAGACTATAACTAAAACACAGCACGGTTTTCATGACAGTGTGCTGCGGGCCGGTGTGCAGGTGTCTGAGCCCCCTGCTGGCTGGCCCCCCAGGTGTCTGAGCCCCCTGCTGGCCGGTCCCCAGGTGTCTGAGCTCCCTCACAATCATCTCCCTTTCTGCCACGAGCACACCAGAACATCCTACTGTTCACCACTTAACACTTATTCTAAACACTAACAGCCTTGATGTCAAATGTGGAACAAATTAGTTTTATTTTTTCCTAAGTCATCCGTAGTTTAAACTATTAAAAAAAAAAGTTACTTAACTGCCTAGAAAGGAATCCGTCCAAACCTACACAGTGATATATGAGCTGTATCAGGAAAAACTACCAACTAAGACAAAAGGAAATATGAATAAACGGTGAGCTTCAGCACCTCCCTGCTCGGACTCAAAACATTTAGGGGATGCCAGTTTCCCTACCACCCTACCACCTAAAACCTTCATGGGGTGTGTGGGTAGACAGACAAGGCTGGAATCTGGGAGACTGAGAGAGAGACCTACCCAGGAAGTGAAACTGAACAGTGTGGTCACCACCAGGGCAGTGAAGAACCCAGCCCACCAGCTGGCCACAGCAGCACAGAGGAGACGGACAGGAGAGGGTCTGTCCAGCCATCAGAGAGCAGATGCAGAGAAATAATGTCAGCCCCTTGTGAAGACAGAGCTTCTCTCGAGATGGACGGACACCCTCTGAGGTTGTAATTCTTGGGAATGAGAGGGAAATTTGTGCATTCACACACAAACACAATTATGCCAAGGTTGTCTTTTGTAGCTCAAACTTTCAGGTTTATTTACAGACATGTATTTATATTTAATGGCCTGCCCACTGTGCAATACTAATCGATGACAGGTTGTTGGTCACAGCTTGGCTGCAGTTCCCTGAAGGCAGGATTAAGCCCTACACCTAGGGTGGCCCCAGCACCCAGCAGGGCTGAGGCGGCCACTGGTGGTCTAATCCCTCAAACCAGGAGGATTCTGTGTAAAAGCAAATCAAGTTTGTTCTTTATAGCCCAGAAGAAACTGTTCTATTTTTACTGGCCTCAAAATTCCAAGAAGTGCTTTAGTGCCTTCCTAAGACATGCTGAAAACCATAGAAGTAGGGCAAGGGTAATAGCATCTCCCAGCCACGTCCATGCTAAAGGGAGACAAGAAGGACGTGGTGACACTGCAGCCGGGCTTGCAGTCCAGTCCCTTTCTGCCCCGCTGGTTAACCCTGGGCATGCATAACTGCTCAGCTCCCAACATGAAACAGAAAAACGTTCTCCCTGACAAGGGGATCAAATGAGGTAAGGGACCAGAAAGGGTCCAGTGTGACTCATGACATAGTGACCCGTGAATGGTATCATTATTGCAGAAACTGGGTACACAAGTCAACGAAGACACGTGCAGGGAAGCTGGAGCTGGGGGCCGGCTTTCTGCATCTCACTTGGTCGGCTGGCTCGGGGGAAGAGGGACTTTGGAGGCGAGGATACTTTAGGTTCTCAGGGCAAAAGCATCAAAGTGAGATGAGGTAGCAGGCAGCTGAGGGGCAGGTCCAGTGCTCAGAAGAGGGAACAAGCCAGGAGACAAACGAGCTCCCAAGAGAAGATGGGGAAGGAATTCTCGAGAGAGGAACAGCGGAGGAAAAAGGTGCAGCTGTTCAAGGTGGGAAGAGCCAAGGACAGGAGCCTCCAGGGTCGCGGAGGCTGAGAAGAGGTCAGACAGGGGATTGCGAAGGCCACTCCCCTGCGTGCAGGCAAGGCCCCTCCTTCAACCCAGAAATCCCCCCACCAGACTCTCTTAGTATCAGAGATGCACACGAGAGACTTGTACATGAGACTTACACACAGTTACCTGTAACATAAACGTCATCCACACACATTTATACACTAGCGTGTTATGCTAACGTGTTCTAAACATCGGAAACAGTATGAGTGTATCAAAAACGTGCTAAGCCGTCACAAATGAATACTGCGGAGCCCTTAAAGGCATTTTCTTTCAGTGCAGTATGACGCAGGGAAAAGAGGAGCATGAGCTGGACACATAATACAATCACCACTCTGTCAAACAGAAAAAACCAACTGTGCTCAGATCAGCTCTGGACAGACCTGCCTCTGCTTTTTTACACTTCTCACCCCTTCTAAGTCCCCTCTGTACCACAGTATGTACTGTGTGCCATTTCACGGTGCAGTGGTGAGTGCACAGCTGTGCAGGGCTCTTTGGTCTTCTGTCCTAAACATGCCCCAGCTCCCGTCAGGAGAGCCCGCTCCCAGGCAGCACACCTCACAGCCTGCCAGGTGGGTTGTTACCTGTGCTACTCTGCGCTGGTTGGTACAGAAACTTGTTTGGTAGCCTGTATGAATGGATCCAAAGTTTGCTGAGACCTCTGGACTAGTTTTCCATGAGGCCCAGCAGCTTTACCTTCTCAGAAGCAGTAGCAAGCTTGGTTCCACTGGCGTCAAAAGCCAGGGCAGCTAAAGGACTGTCGTGAGCAGGGATCATGTTGGCAGCTCTCTGGAAAGGAGAGTGAGTCAAAAGTGACTACCATCCGGTCAACACACACCAAACCCACCTAATTTACTGGGGAGGGGGTCAAGGAAGTGTACGCAAAACCTTAAGAAAGCAAAGCAGCTCATCCTTAAGTGTCTGGAGTGTTCTGTGTCCCTCCCAGCACTCACATGGCAGGAGCTCATGGGGGGGTGTGTGCGTGCGTGTGCAGCACTGCACCTGGGACAGATTCGCCCACCCGCCTTGCCATTCAAAAGTGAGAACTGCATTGCTGAGCAAAGGGAACTCAGGATGCCAGGGCCCACAGCACCCCTCTCCACAACAAGGTGCATTTGGAAGAGCACGCAAACACCAGAGGAACCTCACCAGGTTAATGGTGTCGAAGACCTGCACCTCTCCGATGGTGGCACTGCCAGGGTACGCCAGGTAGCAGTTGTCATTGTTAATGGACAGTGCGCACAGGCCTGAGGACACACAGAGCACAGCAGAGTTAGGGCCCAAGGGTTCCTTTAAAGTTGTCAGACATACAGAGCATTTACTTAACAAAGAACGTAGAAGTTAGGGCTCTGATCCATTCTAGCCTGGGAACTGCTGGGTGTTTAGGATCCACTTCAGGTGACAGCAGGGTTGTAAAAGAAGATTAAAGGCCTCTGGTCAGAAGTGATTAGTGACCTCAAAATTGGAAGCTGACCAAACCATTGATTGATATGGTCACAAGACCAGCATCAGGAGGAAGGGAGCTTGGTCTAAGGTCAATAAGCTTTACTCTGTCTACATCTCTGCGACCTCTGAAGAGAAGAAACCTCTCATTCCTGGCTGCCTTTAAAAGGACACTCAGGAAAGCAGGCTCTCTTCTCAGTCTACTTACCTGCCGGGTTTGGGGGCGTCTCCCGGATGGTGTGCAGCACCTTCATGTCCCGAATGTTGTGTATGTACAGAGACTCCTCCAGGCACACGATGAGCCTCTAGAAGAAAGAAACAAAGGAAAGCATAAGGAAAGAGCCCAGCCCAGCCAGTGCTGCTCAGTGGCTGAGCATCAGCCTGTGATCTAGGAGATTGTTGTTAGATTCCTGGTCAGGGAACATGCCTGGGTTGTGGGATTGATAGCCAGTAGGGGGCGTGCAGGAGGCAGCCGATCAATGACTCTCTCATTGATGTTTCTCTCTCTCTGCCCCGCTCTCGCTTCCTCTCTCTGAAATCAATAAAGATATATTTGAGAAAAAAAAAAAAAGCCAAAACACTGCACGTGCTTTAGTCTTTACTCAGTGGACTCTTGGATCAAGACATTTTGCATTCATTCTACAACACCACGTGGCCTGGCCACTTGCACATACGGCGCTGGCATTACTGGGTGGCTCTCCCCAGCACCCTGCTCCTCACCCATTGGTTAGGGCGTATCCAGAGCCAGTGTGCCTGTCCCATCATTATTTCTGCAGCTTGTACCAGGATGTTTAACTATGCTATTTGATTCTATGTCACAGAAATGAGGCAATATAGTAAGACAAGCGTGTTTCGTTTGTCTCTCACCCCTCACCCCCTACCCCTCATGAAAACTAGATTGAGTGCCTTGGATGGGTCTGGTAATTAAAAACCTGTTGTTGAATTAGGCACAGCAAGATGAAGGTAAAAGCCTAGGGATTTCTTTTTTTAATTTTATTTTTGTTTAAAATATTACAGATGTCCCTTTTTCTCCCCAAGGACCCGTTCCACCCCGGGATTTCTTAAAAGTATAAAAATACATTCTGCACCCAGGTTGCTTTACAGGGGTCCATGTTCTTGCTGCATTTTAGGATGGATGTACCTGGAGCGGTGCATCGAAGTGAGGAGTTATGTGAGAAAGACATCTTGGAGCGCACGCGCTCGACATCAGCTGCCTCAGGACATGCACATGTATTTTAAGTTTTAAAAAGGTTCAACACGTTATGCCTTATAATTTCCCATTTTAACTAACTATTTCTGTTAATAGACCAATCCTGTTTGTCAGGTCAGTGGTCACCAAGTCAGGACCCACAGTTGCGTCCTGGAGGTTCCATGCCTCTCAGCCCTCCCTGCACAGAGTGCTCTGCTGTGAACAGGAGATGCTGCAGGACTGGAGGACAGTGCCATACTTGTGAGGAAGCACAGCCATGGGAGAGTCCATGAAATGAAACCAAGGGCTAGTCACCAAGTCCACACTCTGGGCCAGACACCCTTTTGAGTTTTGGAAAAGAGATAAAAAGTAGTAAACTTCGACCAGCTGGCGTGACTCAGCAGTTGAGCATCGACCTAGGATCCAGGAGATTGAGGTTCAATTCCCGATCAGAGCATATGCCCAGGTTGCAGGCTCAATCCCCAGTAGGGTGCGTGCAGAAGGCAGCCGATCAATGATTCTCTCTCATCATTGATGTTTCTCTCTCTCTCTCCCTCTCTCTGAAATCAATAAATACATATTAAAAAAAAGTAGTAAACTTGTATTATCTTAAGTGAGTTAAACTAACAGTTTAATATAGGAAAAAGAAGATGCTAACAGGTAAAAGCAAAAGATGCTAAATAAACTATGATTCAACCCTAAGGATGAGTACACAGAATAGTCAGTCCCCACTCAACACTGTTGACAGTCCTTGGAAACTGTGACTTTAAGCGAAATGCCGTGTAAGAAAACCAGTTTTACCCCAGGTTAATCGACAGAAACAAGAAGCGCGTTCCTATAGCATCTCGAGTCACAACGAAATGACGTTGCTCGAGGACCTGCTACACAGACACACGTGCCCAGAGGATAAGTAAAGAACGGTGGCGGAAAGCAAGGAATGGATGGTCTGAGCAACACTGAGAGAAAGCCAAGTTGAGGTGGGGTTGTGGGGTGGTGGGGTAGGGTGAGGTGAGCAGAGGCTTGGAGCAGAGGGTGGAGGGACCAGAATCGCTGGCTAAGGACCACGGTTTTGTCCTGGAGGTGCTTGAGGACTCTGGAAGGGCAGCAACAGCCACAGCTGCACTGCACACCTGAGACTTGGGAAGAGTACAGTCTGATTCAAAGAGGGGTACCGCTCACCTGCCTGTTCAGCTTCACAGCCAGTATTGTGTTGGAATAGCTGTAGTTGCAGATCTCAGTTCCTTTCTTAAAGTGGCAAACTTTTAGCTTCCTAGGAGCCTTCAGGCTGACGATGGCCACCAAGCTGCTTGAGAACAATCTTTCCACGATGCACACATCCTCAGTATCAGCTGTAAATAGAAAAACATACATGTACCCACAGCAACAGGCATGTCTGCTCACACACACAAACAGGTGTCCAAGTGCAGATTACGTAAAGCAGAGCACTGCAGACTACACAGTGGGCACCTGGTGACGGTGCTGGGCCGTGGGTACAATCCCAGAGCAGCACTGGAAGTGTGAAGGTGAGGTCTGGGGCAGACAGACCAGAGTCAAATTCACTGCTTAGGAGCCACAGACAAACCACTCCCAGGGTCCCCCTGCCAGGAAGGTCCCTGCATTCTGCATGGAGGGCCACCCTCCGCTCAAAGGCCACCCCTGCAGAGGCCTCACCCCCACTCTGTCAAAGGGAGGACTCCTAGTTCCCCTCTCTCCGCAGTATCCTGGCCCCTTCCTCCCCAGCAGTCACCTTTTATCTGCCCGCTGGGTGCTCCTTGTACGTGGGCTGGGCTGTGAGCTCCATGAGGACAGAGGCTGCACTTCCTGCTCACAGCTTTCTCCCTGGCCCTTACAACGGTACCTGACGACAGGCCCCCAGGTATTCTTTGAATGACTCACTTTCTAAGCCTTGCTTTCCTCATGTACCACTCTCAGTACTTCAGGAGGGGATGGCAGATGCCGGACCAGAGTCAGTGCCTGCCGTCCCCACCAGCTCCCTGCTCCCATTAGAGAGGGGATACCCCTACTCTAACAGAAGACTGATTAAAACACAATGTGCAGACAGCATCCTGCACAGAAAGTGGCAGGTACAGCGGACTCTCCACAGATATTACTTCACCCCCAGCCCTACTGACTGCCCACACCCCAATCTCTCCTTAGTACTGGGGGAAGTTCAGATCTAGATGCAGAGAATTCTGGAATATAAAAAAATGGCAGAGCGAGAGTCTAGATTGTCTCCACCTGCAGCCTGTCTACCTGAGCTACTGGAAGGACAGCGGTGCCAGCTGTTTCGAGCATGTACTCATCCACTCATTCAACAACACTTCTCAAATTGACCTCCTGGTCAATGCAGTCCGAAGCACAATCCCAGCAGACATTTTTGTTGACAATAACTGATTTTAAAATCAGAAAGGCAAAGGATCTAGAAAATCCAAGGCTCTCTAGAAAAAGCACAAAGTTGAAGGGCTTATGCCATGTGACTCCAAAACACTGTATATAAAGAAAGCTACAGTAAACCAGACAGTGAGTCACTGACACAAAGACTAACAAATAATCAATGGAAAAAATAAACAGCAGAATGAGACCCACACTTAAAGGATTCTTTTAAGCACCAAAGCAATCCATGAGGAAAGAAAAATGTTTTCAACAAATGACTGAACAGGAAAAAAAAATTAGCCTTGACTCCTACCTCACACCATATAGCAAAATTAATCTGAGGTGGATCACTAAACTGAACATAAAAGTTGAAGCTACAAAGCACTAAGATATAAAGAAAGCACTAGAAAATATCTTTATGACTTGATGGTAGCAAAGGTTTCTCAGAAAGGACACAGAAAGCAAGCATCATAAATGAAAACCCCCATAAATCAGACTTCATCAAAATTCAACATCTTTGCTCAACAGATAAGACAAGCCACAGACAGGGGAAAAACATTCACAGGACATTACCTGACAAAGGACAACTCAATAGCCAGTTTGCCTCAGTGGTTAGAGCGTCGGCCCAAGGACTGAAGGGTCCTGGGTTCAATTCTGGCCCAGGGCACGTACCTCGGTTGCAGGCTTGATGCCTGGCCCTTGTTGGGCTATGTGCAGGAGGCAACCAATGTGTCTCTTTCACATCGATGTTTCTCTCTCTCTCTCTCTGCCACTCTCTCTGAAAAAGGCAATGGAAAAAATATCCTCAGCTGAGGATTAAAAAAAAAAGGCAACCAAATTTAAAAAGATCTGGACAGATATCAGACAAAGGATATATACAAATGGCTAACAAGGACACGAAAGTGCCAGACATCAAAGCCATGGGGGAAATTCAGATCAGAACCACAACAATTGTTACACATACACCAGAATGGCTAACTTAGAAAGACTGACAACACCCTGTTGGTGAGGGTACAGAGCAACCAGATGTGCCCACAGCACTGGAGCGGATGCGAGAAGGGACAGCCCCTTAGGAGACTGGTAGTTTCTTATAAAGCAAATCACATGTTCTAGTCCTAGATATTTACCTAATATAAATGAAATATATGTCCACAAAAGGAGCTGTACAAGCATGTTCCTAGCAGCTTTATTCATAATAGCTAAAATCTGGAAAAGCCTAGAGATCTGTGAATTGGAGAATGAACGAACTGTCATATACACAGTTGACCCTTGAACACACGGGGGGTGACCCCCTCAGAGTAGAAAATCCAAATGCTTACTTTTGATTCCAAAAACTTAACTATCCTCAGTAACCACATATCCTCAGATACTCTGCCCCTTACATAAAACCATGTGTAGATCAATGCATACAGTTGGCCCTCCGCATCCGCAGACGGAAAGCAGCACAAGTATTTATCGTACAAAATCTGCGTGTATGTGGACCTGAGCAATTCAAACCCATGTTGTTCAAGGGTCCATGGAGACATACGACATGGATAAATCTCAAAACATTTAGCTGAAAGAAACTTTATCCAAGAGCACATGCTGCACTTATGTGACATTCTAGAACAGGCAAACTTAGCCTATACTAGAGAAAACACAGACACCGCTTGCCTCCTAGGGGAGACAGGGAGCTGGGACTGACTGGGAAAGTATGAGGGAACTTTCTGGAGTGATGGTGAGCCCTGACAAGAGTTCAGGTGACACAGATGCATGCATCTGTCCAAACTCACGGAATGTTTACTTAAGATCTGTGCATTCCATTGCATGTAAATATTACACCCCAAAAAAAACAACATGGAACTCCAGTTAGCAATGTTCATGCTGAAGTACTTAAGGGAATATCTACTGATTTGTAAAGGAAAGAACTAATGGGTAGGGTGTTTGCTCACCTTTCCCACCCAATGGTAAGTTGGAAAAAATTTTTTGAATTTTAATGAAAAAAAAAAAAGCAGAAGAGACCTCTGAATTTTAAAAGTAGAGAGTATGTGTGGTGTAGGCAGCAAAGCTACTTTTAACTACAAATATTCATGAAAGAAAATAGTATAACGAAACCCTCCATATGCCCATCACCTGATTTAACAAACATTCACTTTCTGTCATTTAGCTTCACCTATTTTGTTCTTTTCTGAAGTTTCAAAGGCGGCCATCATCCTGACATTTCACCTGGAAAATATGTCTGTAAGCCCCTCTAAATAAATAAGGACATGGGAAAAATGTATTCTCCAGTCTGTGACTGAAAATGGAAGCTATCTTAGACCACAGTGAATTCCAGGTGGATGAAGAATTTCCTGTAAAACCCCAAAGACCTAGATGATGACACACAAGACTGTCCTATGCCCCCCCAGAACAGGACAAGCCTTTCCATGCTCAGAAGCCTTTTGAGAGAAGACAAATACATTGCACAGGCAGAAATTCAAGACCATAAACAAGGTCAAAAGCAAACAGCAATCCAGAAGAAATATTTGCAACCCATGGCAAATTGGCCAATTTGCTTTAAATCAGTAAGAGACACATAATCCAACAGAAAAGCAGGCAAAGGAAAGAAACAGTTAAAAAACAAAAAAGCATAAAAAAAATAAAGAGTTCACTTCAGCTATGATTTAAGAAATGTAAAAAAGGCAATGAACACATTTCTTATCTCAGGCTCATTTTCTTTGATAATGCCTGTGTGGTAGGAAGTGAGGAGACAGGAGCTCTACCATTAGTAAAAACATGGTACTGCCCCTTTTAAGGGCAACTGGGCAATATCTACCCACTTTAAAATGTTTACCTGTTGCCTTAGCTGGTTTGACTCAGTGGTTAGTGTGCTGGCCCTTGGACTGAAGGGTCCTGGATTCGATTCCGGTCAAGGGCATGTACCTCAGTTGTAGGCTTGATCCCTGGCCCTGGTCAGGGTATGTATGGGAGGCAACCAATCGATGTGCCTCTCACATCGATGTTTCTCTCTCTCTCTTCCACTATCTCTGAAAAGCAATGGAAAAAATATCCTCGGGTAAGGGTTAAAAAAAAAGTTTACCCGTTGATTTTTCTCTCCAACAGCTGTACTCCATAAGCGGGCAAGACAAAGATGCTCACCCAGCAATCCCACTCCTACAGGTATCTATCTACCTCAGAGAAATGAAAACACATCCACACAACTGGTACAAAAATGTTCACAGCAGCACTATTTAAAATAGTCAAAAAGTGGAAATAATCCAAATATCCATCAACAAAACATGGTCTAGCCCGGCGTGGCGTGGCTCAGTGGTTGAGAGTCGACCTAGGATCCAGGAGATCACGGTTCGATTCCCAGTCAGGGCACATGCCCGGGTTGCGGGCTCCATCCCCAGTCGGGGGCGTGCAGGAGGGAGCCGATCAATGACTCTCTCATCATTGATGTTTCTATCTCTCTCTCCCCCTCCCCTTTCCTCTCTCTGAAATCAATAAAGATATATTTAAAAACAACAACAAAAAAAACCAAAACATGGTCTACCCATACAATGTGACATTATTGAACAATAGAAAGGAATGAAGTACTGACATATGCTCCAACATGGATGAACCCTGCAAATACCCTAAGAAAAAGGAGCCAGGCGGGTATGACTCCATTTATCTGAAATGCCCAGAGCCTCAAATCTAGAGAGGCAGAAGGCAGATTAGTGCCTGCTCGGGGTGAGGCAGGCAGAAGAAAATGGGGAGTGACTGCTAATGGACTCAGGGTTTCTTTTGGGGAATCATAAAAATTTTTTCAATTACGTTATGGTAGGCAGTAAAACTCAGTAAATACACTAAAACCCATTGAATTGTATACTTAAAACAGGCCATTTTGATAGCATATAAATGACATTTCAAAAAACTATTAAAAAAAAAAACAACCTACACAGGCAGACTATTGAAGAAATTTGAATTTTGGCCAATATATTAAGATCTGATGTAAGAAGTATGGGGCAGCAGGGACTTTTAAGTATCAAGTTGTGCACCAGTGAGAAACTGGGCGACAGAGACAGAAGCAAGGTGTCAGGGCAAAACCTCACTGGGATCTTCTGAGACCACAAGGCCCTGGAACCAGAACACTCCATGCTTCAAGGGGTCTCTTAAACTGCCCAAATCATATACCAACCATTGGGTTTTCCTGGGGAAACACCTGTAAGTTTCATCAGATGTCCAAAGGAGCCACGAACCAAAACAGGCCAAGGCCATGGCTACTTGGAGCCAACACACTGCTGTTGCTACCTAAGTAGTAACAACACAAAAGGATTCACTTCCGAGTTCCTCAGTCCTATAGACCAGTGTGCCCAGATCCATTCAGGACGCACCTATCGTAAGCGGCCACACCTATACACTGTTAGTGGCTTAGGCTCACTACTTTCTTACTGCATCATTTCAAGAAGCTCTTTCACATTTTTTATTATACCTCACTCCCAGGGAATTTTTAAACCCTCACCCGAGGATATGTTTTTCATTGATTCTAGAGAGAGGAAGAGGGAGAGAAAGGACTGGTTGCCTCATGCATGCGCCTTGACCATGGATCGAACCTGCAACCTGGGTGTGTGCCCTGACCATGGATCGAACCCTCGACCCTTTGGTGCAATGGATGATGTTCTAACCATTGAGCCACACCGGCCGGGGCCCAGGGAACTTTTAACACCCAAACATACACAGAACCCACATACCCAAGGCAGTTACTTCCCAGTAAGGTGAAGGACATGCGACTCGGCCCCCCATGAGATAATGGTGCTTCATGAATCAGGCTGGTGACTGAAGAGTACTGCAATCAGATGAAAAGCAAGAGAAACAAGGCTGCACATTTGCAATTACTGAAGATGGCCTATTACCAAGACACCAGTGCCAGTACGCACTCAGGCTGTCGGATGCCTGGGGCTCTAAAGAGATACATGTTCAGAGCCTGATCTTCCATTACAACAGATTTAAGCAGAGAGGCTACTGGAGTTTCTCCCCTGCAGGATCCATTCCTATCTCACTGAAACTATATTTTGACCAGTGCACAGCCTGTCAAATTAGAACGTCAGAAAGCACCATCTCTCAGATCCTTACAGTGAGGAAAATAGCTGTGAAGACAAGGACAGTTTATTTCTTGATAAACGGTGCCGTGTCCCCGGAGGCTTTTCTATCAGAGAAGCAGGCTCTGGCCACTTTTCCAAGGGAAGGATCAGTCAGCCCATGTTTAGTTTCAGAACTGCATACTTCATGAGGGATGTTACTCCACTCAGAAACTTGCAAAATGCAAGGATACACAATGCAGAATCTGAAAAAGCCAACTTTCCCTTCAAAACCTCTGTGATATCTTATAAATAACAAATTTGCATCCTTTATTTATTTTGCCTAACAGGATAGGATTTCATTGCAGTAGTATTTCAGGGAAGAGAGACCACAGATTTGCATAATGTTTACCTTCAAACTAACAAAGGACACACAGAGGAAGATAAATGTGCACCCACAACCAACCAAGCACGGCAAAGCACACAAGGGAGTCCTCGCAACTTTCCTTTAAGTTTGAAATTACAATATAGATAGTAAAAAAAACGAACAAAAAACTTCCACTGCTGCTGGGCAAAGGTTTTCTTGTTTAATTAAACAAAAGAAGCAGCAGTTGTCAGTCTTGCTTTCCCCAAGTCTGGCTCCAGCTCACTCCTCTGTTACAGCGACAGTGACTGAGAGCAGAGACTGATGCTACAGTGATGGTTGAGAATTGTGCATGCGAGCCAGCACTGAGCCTGGGATAAATTTTGAGGCATCAAGTACTATTCTTTGCTTTAAGTCTATTTGTAGAAAAATGCCAGAAAACAATCTTGACTCAGCAGCTAACCTGTTTTTCTAAGAGACACTCTATTCTCTAACTCAATAGAAGTATGTGAAAGAGAAAAGGTAGACAAAGTTCTAGGAGCAAAAGAATTTAATAGCCTCGGTTTGAAGTATTAACCCTCAAGCCCTGGCTGGTGTGGCTCAGTTGGTTGGCCAAAGGCCACTAAGAAGAACGAAGAAATCACCATGTCGGTCAGTAATCACCCACTCTTTTAACAATGCTATCAAGACAACACATTTTGTTCCATCAAAAACCTTTGAGAAATGTGGTGCCAAAAACCAGTAAATAAACTTCAAGTAAACAGATTAGTAATTAAACTGATTCATTTGAGAAAGAGTGAAGACCAGGTATTCTTACGCCCTTTCTAAGCCCTGGGTCTCCAAATGGGGGAAATTCTGTGGATCTCAAAACTGATGACTGTTCCTGTAGTCACTACAGGAACAATTTAGTAGCACAACCTAGGCCTTGGCTTGGATTAGTTTTAGTAAATACTTCAGTCATTATAAGAGCCTGATGGAATCCTTTTTCCAGAGATGGGCTACCCGTCTCTGAAGAAATCCCTAGAGGGAGCAATCCTGTGTGGGGTCCAGTGAAGGCAGCCGGGTGGGGATTTTCAGAAACACTGACACCCACTTGAGATGAGCAAGCTCACTGGCTTACAGCTACTGATCATCCAGGCCACATCTTCCAGCTGCACACTGGAACAGGGACTTTTTTAGAAGATTTGGTAAGCACCAGGAGGCAAGTCTAAGGACAGAAAAAGTAAAATCTGTGGCAGCCAAATGGATCCAGGAGTCAGGGATGCTGACCAACTGCAAGACTTAGGCTGACCTCTTGTGGGCCATGAGAACTCCACAGTTTCAAGTAAATAGCAAAGACTCGACTTTTCCCCCCTTGTCTTCATCTTATGTTAACGGGGGTGGGGTCCGGGTGGTATTTATGTGTGTTTGCTTGTCTTTGTGTCCCCGCCTAACATTCACCTGTTTTGTCTTCCTCCATTTAAACGTGTCACGAGAGCAGGAACTTTGTCACTACTGCCATCTCCACAAACAAAACAGGGCTGGCACATGGCAGGTCCTCGATAAATGTTTACAGAGTGAATGGCACCAAGAACAAATATGAGATGTCTAACCACATTAAAAAATGTTACGAATATGGGAGGAGTCCAAAGCTTTCCATATCCTCAGTGGGGGGAGGGGCTGAGGCCACCGCCTCTTATTCAGCAGGTACTGCTGTATACAGAAGAAAACCGAAGACACTGAGGCGCAGGGGCGAAGTAATCTCTCTAAAGTCACACGGTGACAAGCAAGAAGGCAAAGCTCATAACCCTTCTGCAATTCCATACTGCCTCTGACACGCTGGCTACTGAAATTCCAGAAAATGACAAGTGAAGAAAATAAATCATTTCTACAGGGGCTGTGAAGTTTTCAACTTTCTGCAGGCCCTGTATGACAGAAACCCGAATAGTTGAAATGGCATGGAAAATGGGGGAAATTTACAGAATAATACACATAGAATGACACCGTGTATTGAAAAAAAATCAACCAGTAAAACAAGGATTTCTCTATGTACATTTATAAGTATGTAAATAAAAAGATCTGGGAGGACACACGCAAACTGTTCCCAGCTACCACCTCTCGGTGGACTAAGGTGGAAGAAGAGACTTGGTCACGGGCATCTGGACTTGAACCACAGTGTCTGATTTACGAATGCACATCAATCAGGTTAAACTTGTCTATTTTTTAAGGGGGAAAATAAAGCAAACACTTACTGCATTCATAGATCTGTTCCAGCTTATCCACAGAAGAAAGGGAGAAAAACTTATAACCGGACTTACTACCAACAGCTAGGGACCTGCAAAAAAGCCAAATTCAGAAATAAGAGCTGATACGTGTAGACAGTGATAATGCACAAACTGCTCCATGTTACAAAGAGTAACCATCATCTCTACCAAATGTTAGCACAATCATTTCATGTAGTTTGCACCAGGTGAGTGGTGGTGAGCAGAAAAGAGGAAGGTGGCAAAGGAAGATGACATGCCCCATAGCCAGGAAAAGGTGAGGGTCAATAAAATAGACAATATTCTTATTTAAAACTTAAAACTTTAAAGATAAATATGACATATAATGAAGTAATGAGACCCAAATTAATGATCCCCTCAAAACAGGCGATCCGATAAACATGCAGAGATATGTGAGAGTCCAGGTTCAGTGAGCTACCACTCTAAGTAAGCAGACATTTACAGGCTGGGTGGATGGCAGCATCTTCGCATGGCTGAGCAGCGGGACAGAAACAAAACTGACCAAAAAGCTAATTGAGGATCTGGAATTGGAAGACTACAGTTGGCCTAGAAGGAAAAAGCAAAGGCTCCATTTTCAGAGCCTCATCTGGAAGATTCGCATTCGCCATCCTACCCCAGTACTGCTATTCCGCTACGAGGCCTGGAGGGGCCTCGAGAGCTCTCCAGATCCCCGCCACAGCAGAGCTGTGACACTAAGCGAAGCAGTTCCCCAGCAGGTCACTGCTCTCTAGAATGTGACTGACCAAGGCAAGTAAGAAGGCACAGCCTTCAGAAAGAGAGGATGAGAGAATAAAGCAGAAAGTGGTGGGACATGCAAAGAATCTGATACTGGGATGGTCTGTGCATTTAGTGCCTGGGAGAACACGAAAACAAGTGGAGGCAGAAGATAAACCAGAAGACTAGAAATAACGAAGGCAAGACATTTCATACCATGAGTATTTCATCTCTTAAAAACCTGAGATTTCCAACCTTTCACACATATATAGGAAAAATATACAGCTGACCCTTGAAAAATGTGGGGTTAGGGGCGCCCAACCCGTGCAGTAAAAATCTGTTAAAACTTTTGACTCCCCCTAAACTCAGTCATCCCTCGGTATGGGGGGGGGGGGCAGGTTCTAGGACCTGCACAGATACTCAAATCCACGGATGCTCAAGTCCCTTACATAAAATGGTGTGGAACAATGCACACATTCGCAGTTGTTTGAATTTGCGCACGTGAAACCCAGGAATACAGAGGACCTGCTGTATATTTAAGGGTCCACTGTATTCCAAGAACAGAGCTGCTATGAGCACTCTTAAATTTTTAAATTGCAATTGGCTTATGTTAGAAATACAAACAGAAACAAAACTTTCTACCAGCTCATATCATTTTTCTTTGCAAAAATACTTCATTATATTGAATTAATTATATCAACAAAGTAATTGTTAGCTGTAAATATTTTGAAAAGTAATAAAGGGACCAACACAAATACAAGAATAATCAAGAAGGCTAAAAATAAAACAAAATCTCAGTACCCCACAACCTGGGAAATAGGTGCTCAGGAAACGTTTTCCAGTTAACTAAGGGTTGCTATTTTAAGCACCCCCCTCACTTCTAACTTTACAAAAGTCATTCTTATATGCTTTCCTGTGTTAACACAAGGGGAGGGCAAATTCCTAACACCCTCCTGGACTCACATATTAAGCAACTTACTCTATCATAATCCAGTGACCCTCTCCACCCCAACACGTCAGGGTTTGTGTTCCTACATCAAATGGCTAGACTGTACTACTGAGTTTATAAAAATATTTCCTACCTTTTGTTTTGCTGAGAGTTGTCACTTTTCCTTGTGACCCTACTATCATTAACAGTCCCTTTCCCTTTCTAACTTCTTGTTGACTTAGAAACCAAATCACCAAGCTTATTAGTATTATATTTAAAATAAGCCTCTTCCATGTGCCAAATAATGAGCTTTAATTAATTAATTAATGAGAACCTGGATTTTGATCTATCTAGGTTCTCAGATGTGCTCCAAGCAGGTAGAATTTGTTAAAACTGGACTCTGCTGATCAGAAATCAGAACACTGATGTTCTTCCAGATACTCAGAACCGATTTAGGATATTAAATACCTCAGAATATTAATCGCATGGTTTACTAAACAACTGTGCACTGCAATCAGTAAGAAATGTAAACACAAGTAGACCAATTATTCCCGGATGTGTGCATATGGTATAGCATGAGCATATACTTTATCAATGAAGGTAGACAGTTTTAAAGGGTGATATTAAATATTTTCAGCTCCAACCATCGGGTTCACACACCCATTTGGAGATTCTGCTTTTAGCGATCCCTCAGGACTCACCTGACCATACAGTGGCATGTTAATGGGAGGAACAAGTAAATGTGAGATCCCCCAACAGATACCCTTACTCCCTGATACATGTTCATGTGCTAAGTCTGTTCAAGGTAACACAGCAAGTACCTTTTACTGGCACTGGGAAAACTAGCAAACCATAACAGAAAGAGGATCCACTGGCTTTACCCTCCACTTCACTACACTGCGGCCTTCAACCACGGCCCATGTCAAAATCCAGACTGCTGTACTCTCTCGAGACGGTCTTGGAGGGCAACTACTGAGTGAAACACAGTTGGAGACAAGCCCCTTTATTTCCACTCCTCCCCCCTTACCCCACTCCCAGAAGCTTCCCTCTACCACCAACCCTGAGCCTTCTGGGGACTCTGTGGTGTAAACTAGGTTGGTCCTCCGCCTTCTCCATCAGCAATTTAGGACCCACTTGCCTTTACCACTTGCTTGCTTCCAGAATTTCGTTGCTGTGTCTCCTTTCCCGTTCTCCCCATCCTATGGGGTTTAAGTCCTTTAAAACACCTTTTTGAGCCGAGCCAGGTGGCTTGGTT
This sequence comes from Miniopterus schreibersii, assembly GCF_964146895.1. Lineage (NCBI taxonomy): Eukaryota > Metazoa > Chordata > Mammalia > Chiroptera > Miniopteridae > Miniopterus > Miniopterus schreibersii. Next base: position 99,720,000 of record NC_138105.1, read on the forward strand.
GGTTGAGCGTCACCCCGTGCACCAAAAGGTTGTGGGTTCAATTTCTGATCAGGGCACATACCCAGGTTGTGGGTTTGATCCCTGGCTGGGGTGCACGGAGGAGGCAACCAATCCATGTCCCACATCCATGTTTCTCTCTCTTTCTCTCTAGAATCAAAGTGTCCTCGGGTAAGGATTAAAAAAAAATCCTACAAACATCTTTTTATATTTTATTAACATTTTACCAGTGTTTTGGGAGGGAGCCAAAATAAATGCTTGTGTTTGGTCCACTTTGTTTTTATCTGCAAGTCTTTGTCACTGAACTTAAACTTGAGTGTTCGATATCTAAAAGATAGTGATTTCCACTAAGAAAAAAAAGAAAACGTGAATTGGATCTTTTCTTAACGCCAGTGGGGATTTCCAAAGCAGAGCTCATCACTTCCTCCTAAACCGACTCCTTTGATCCGTCTCCCATGACAGCATTTATTGCTGTTCACCAGAACCCAGGCCTGAGACTGGGGGTAAGCTTAACTTCTCCCTTAAATAATCATGTGTCCGGTGGGTCATACCAAGTCCTGACAGCTAACTAGTCCCCTTTCCACTGCTGCTGGTCAATAGCCTCCTCAGTGACTGTCCTCCTCAAACACATCCTCCACACAGAAGGCAGAATGACCTTTGTCTCTAAGGTTGAAGGATCCTTAAAAACCATGTGCTCCTAAGCCCATCAACTCGCTGATGAGGAAAAGAAGTGACGTACCCAGAACAATAACTGTAACCTAGAAGAAACCTGGTTGAAAAAAGCAATAAATTCAAACAAGTGTCTCCTATTGTCTCTACACCCAAAACTTCTCTGGACACGCACATCAGTTCTAAAAACAGAAGACTTGGAAAATCAAGTTCCTTTCTTTATTCCATCTCATTCAGAAATGCAGCTTAACACAGACACTGCCAAACCACTTCCCACGAGTGGTGTGCCCTGGAGGAATTCCGTCCTTGACAGTTCTGAGATTCGAGTGATACTCTGCCACTTAATAGTTTGTTACCTTCAATTTCAAAAACCCAGTTTCCTCCAACATAAGCCTTCCAAAGTGTTACTTTCAGAAACTAGGAATGAACTAACCAGGTAAGGGCAAGATGAAGGAGATGAGCTGTTCTTGGTGCATTTGTCACTGGTCTAGTCAGAACAAAACAGAACAAAACAAAAACAAATGAAACTTACACTTTTAGGATAAGAATCATAGGAAAAAGTACAACTGAAACCATCACCAGTACGACAAGAAGGGCAGGACCGACAACTGGGTATGTGAGGAATATTCTGTGGTTACGCATTAATGTATAATGTACGTCTTCCATTAAATGAAATGGCTTCCAGACTCTCTCACTCAATATGGTGAACGTGGGTCCCAGGCCACTGTTCTGTCTTGTGGAAAATTGTGTTCCTCCATTAAAACAAGTTTGGAGGTGGGCAAGGGAGGGAAAGGTGTAAACTGTAAGGCTGTTCCCCAGGAACTGTGGTATTTCTTTCAAGTGTAGATTTAAAATAAATTAGTGATTCTGATCAATAAACTTTTTGTATAACCCCAACTTGCTTTTCCTTACAATTTATACTCGTACTATATCAAGGCCTCTTTGGCAAGTTAAAATAACATGGCAATTTTCTCTTGAATTAATAACTTCAGGACTCCCAGAAGGGTGGGGAAGCACATGATTTCCAACCGTGCAGCCCAGACAGAGTGATATTCTTCTATTATACAGGGAACTTGGTGCCCATTTGAAATAACAGCAAAGAGCACGTTTGGTCATACTTGATTTCCTTTCAACATAAATGATAAGTGAAAACCTGAAACAATGGTAGGGACTGTTTTGGAAATTCTCTAGTTTATATAAGATGTAAAAAAACCCCATCAAGCTACCATTTCTTACCAGTCTCAATACACTAAGGGCTTAAAAACTAAATCACAGTTGGTTGAAAGGTCCTACTCCCTATCTGGACAGAGACTCTATCCCAATTACAACCACCTGCAACAGGTTGTCCAAACTGCTCTTGCTGTACTGGCTTTCAGTCACATAGACTAGACCACTATGGTATTTGGCTGATTTAATCTTTAAACACTGCGACCGTCTGATTTCTAACTCCACGCCCCTCAGAATCCTACTCTGCAGGTAGCATAACCAGCGGGGTGGCAGAGGGGAAAGAACATGGGTGAGACTTCGGGAAAGAGTTCAGTCCTGCCCCACTGCAGTACTAACCAACCTAGGACCCAGGGGCTGTTCTGAAGGTGGGTCTCCTCATCTGTGGTTGGAGGTCACCTGCTCCCCATCACCCCTCCATACAGCCCCACGGTGGGACCGTCTGCATTGGCTGCACAACCCTGGGCAGGCTCGCCTGTGTCCCCATGCACGCCACCGACCCGGGGCCAGCCATTCTACAATCAAGTTGTCTTCTGTTTGTTTCTGAAACTAAATTCATTGGGGTACCACTGGCTAATAAGATGACACGTTTCAAGTGTACCTTTCTATGACACATGACCTGCATACTGCGTTGTGGGCCCACCACCCAAAGTCAAATCATCTTCCGTCACCTTGCATTTGGCCTACAACCAAATTTTAACTTTTAAAAAGTCTCGTTTTCTCCTTTGCCCACGGCACGCCGTCCCCTGGCAGCAGCTGCAGGCAATGACCCACTCCTCCTCTTACATCACCGCTTACTCACGTCTGGGACGGCTCTCCTGCCTGCCCGCCCCACCACTCATCCTTCCTGCCCCCGGAGCCTCATCTGGGGACTAGCCTCAGGGGCCGGAGGTTGGCCCTGGGGCCCTCACCCTGGGGACGGCCACGGCCCACTCCCCGAAGGGCCCACCCCCCTCCGGCTGTGTCTCCCCAGGTCGGAGGTCAGGGTTATTGCTAACTTTCTTTCTTGCTCGGGGAGGACATCAAAGTTTCCTGCCAAAGAGAACAGCGAGACGTGAAGAAAAGGAAAGAAAAGTGGGGAGAGGGGCCCTAGGATGACGGGGAGACAAGAAGGTCCTGAGCAGGGGAGAGAAGGGGCGAGAACGGGGCTGGCCGGGCACGAGGAAGGACCCCACTCCCACCCGGGGCGCAGGCGGCGGGACAACAGGTCAGGCCGCCAAGTTTTCGGCCTAACTTTGGAGAGAAATGGGGTCTGGAAAGAGAGAGCCTTCCAGCCGGTGGGCGAAATACCTCAGTGTCCAGGTCACTCCTCCCGCCCAGGGGTCGCCGCCGTGGGCAGCGCTCGGAGGGTCCCTGAGGAGGGCGCCCCTCCCGCTACGCCCAGGCCCACCCCGGGGACGCGCCGCCCCAGGGACGCGCGCGCCCGCCCGCCCGCCGGGCCCCGGCCCCCAGAGCCCGGCCCCAACCCCCCAGCCCCCCGCCCTGACCCCGGGCCCCGGCCCTCCGACCCCCCGACCCCAGCCTCCGCGCTCCGACCCGACCCCGGCCCTCAGGCCCCGGCTCTCTGACTCGGGCCGCGGCCCTCCGGCCCCGACCCTCCGACCCGGCCCCCGACCCCGACCCGGGCCCGGCCTTACGTGACGTCCTGGTTGAAGTTGGCGAAGAGCAGCTGGCCGGCGCCGGCCTCGCCGCTCTGACTGGCCAGGTTCATGGCGGGCGCGCGGCGGGCGGGCGGGTGGGCCCAGCCGGGGGCTCGCGCGCGGGGCGAGGGTCGCGTGCGCTCAGGGTCGGCGCCGGGGCCCGCTCGCCGCCGGAGTCACCGCTGTTGGCCGCCCGGGGATCAATCGCGGCCTCATCCCGTCCCCGCTCTTGTTTATGCTCGGGAGCCGGGGCGCCCAGCGCGCTTGCGCGGCCCGCCCCTTCGGCGCACGGGCCTCTCACGGCGCAGGCGTGCCGCGGACGCCCCTCCCCTTCACCTCTGTCCCGGGGGGAAGTTCCGGTCGAACGCGCGCAGGCGTGGGGACGCGCGAGGGCGTGCTGGGCGGGGCCTGTGGGCCGCGTGAGCGCCGCGCATGCGCCTGGGGAAGGGGCGGTGCTCGGCCCACCCCCCACCGTGTCATCAGTATCGAGAGGCCCAGCGTGTGCCAATATTTGTGCTAAATGCCTACGTGCATTATTTTACTTGATGTTATAGCAACCCTACGTGGAGACCACTGCACTCCCATTTTACAGGTGTGAAAACTGAGGCTCAGGAATAGTAACCTGTTTGCCCCGTGTTAGATCTGCGCATGCACACCCCGTTCCTCCAAGGCCCACGCTTTCTGGGTCCCTAGGAGAGGACTGGACCTTACAGTGAGTCATTCGATCAATCATATTTAGGCAGCGCCTTCCATGTGAGCTAAAGAGGCCCCGTCCTCTCCCTCAGAGAGCTTACAGTGTGTGTGTGTGTGTGGGGGGGGGCAGTACTTGAACACAATTACAAAGCGGGGTACAATCAGCACAAAATGAGGTCACTTAACCTGGACTTAAGGGACAGACCCTGCGCAGTCAGAAGGATATGTGCAGTCATATGGAAATGTATAAATACAGGTACGTAAGTGCCCATATAGCCAACCACTGAAATCGAGGTCCTGGGCAAGGAGCCGTGTCTTGGTGGTTCTGTTGTTATCCGTTGGCACAATTTTCTGTGGACTGTTATTATTATTTTAATATCTTTATCGATTTCAGAGAGAGGGAGAGGGGGAGAGAGAGAGAGAGAAAGAAACATCAATAATGAGAGAGTTATTGATCGGCTGCATTACTGCACCCCCCCCCCCCCCCCAGGGGATGGAGCCTCCAAACTGGGCATGTTCCCTGACCGAGAATCGAACAGCGATCTCTTGGATCCTAAGTCGATGGTCAGCTGCTGAGCCACACCAGCTGGCCCGGACGTTATTATTGAGCAAAGGCACATAAAGAGGTGCCCAAGTAAATCCCATAGGCTCTAGATGCACTGCTTGACTTTATTTTGAAAAGCCACCCAATTTCCTCTTGGTCATCAGAATCTGTTATTCCATCTGGCTTAGTAACTCCTTCTTCCTCCATTGGTTGAATAAATGAAGATCCCCAAATAGCCCAGGGCAGACTGAGTTTCAATGTACCAGGACCATGACTCTGTTCCTTGGGGGAATAGGGGACCCTTTGGGTACTAGAATCTCAAAATACAGTGAACCTATGGTTATGTAGATGAAAACAAAAAAGTCTTAAGTGGGTTATTAGATGTGGCGACTCTGGCGTCGAGCTGGTGCCATGACCAAGTCTTTGGTAGGCCATCCTGTCATCTATCTGAGTAATAGGGCACGTGATAAGGAGGTGAATTCCAAGGGCGTGAGCCCACTGCCAAACTTCCTTCGCCTTAACGTAAATGTCTTGGCTTCAGGAGAGTTGGCACAGACACTGGGATAACCCTATTCTAAATGGCAACCTCCACACTTTCTAACATCCCCTATTCCCCTGCTTGCTTATATTTCTATATAGCACTTTCCACCTTCCAGTAGACCATATAATGTCCCCTCCCAACTGGAACATAAGCTCCAGGAAGGGAGGATTTTTGTCTGTGCTCCCATTACCTAGAATAAAGGGAACTTGGTGCCTGAAAAACTGAACTCTGGGCCTCTGTCCTTGGTGGCCAGAATGGGCTGGAGCTGAGGGCTTCTGCCCACTCACTCAGTTTTTGTTTTACTGCTTTATTTTCTGGGTTTGATTGGGAACCACAGACAAGTGTTGTTGAAGAGTAGGCTGGATTTGTGCCAGAGAGCTTGACCTGTGTGTGACTCAGTCATGTACCCTTGCTTCCCAGCTCACCTCAAGGACAGCCTGAGCTCACATTCCTGGTGGTGTGGAGTGCAGAGGAATGCGCAGGACCCACCATCATCGCTTCGGAATTCCTCCAGGTGCCTGGCCCGATGCCAGCCCCAGGGAGAAGGGCTTCCCTTCCTCCTTCGAACGTTAGAACAGAGTCATCATTGGCAAGTGCTTCAGACATTCCTCAGGTGCTCTTCTTATGAGAGACACTCAGAGGTGAGCAACACTCCCACAGGCAGATTCCTAACTAAACCCGAGGGCCTGGAGGAGGGACCTACAGGCTGGGGTGCACTGTTGCATGAGGTGAGGCAATGGAAGAGAGGTCAGGACATGGCCAACATTGAAGTCAGAAGGGCATATTGCAGTTCAAATCCTCGCTTGGATTCTCACAAGCTGTGTGTCCTCAGGCAAGTCGCCTAACCTCTCTGAGCAGCCGTTTCCTCAGTAATAACAAGGGTGAAAATAACTGACCTCAGGAGGATGCCATGAAGACTGAATGGGTGGGAGGAAGCACTTCTAGAACAGTGGGGCAAGGATCCGAGAAAACCATTCCCCCTTTTCACTTAAGATCGTACCCTGGGGACGTTCCCAGGCCTCTTCAGGTCACATATTCTTTTCTACCAGTTGCACAGGATTCCACTGTGTTGCTCTTCTACCATAAGAGCGAAAAGAGGACACTGAAAATGAGCAAAATCAACTTTTTTAGAACTCTGGAAATTAGCTAAAGGATTGCAACAATCTGAGAAGTGTTTTCCAAGGAAAACAGCTCAATCACAATAAATACAGTGAGCTTCGTGGCATTTTAATTTGCCCTAATCCCATCATGCCCTTTAAGATCCATGTTATTCTCAAAAAACAGCAGCCTTGCAATGGTGACAAATGGGAAAACAGCCTAGCAGGCCCTGGCCATGTAGCTCAGGTGGTTAGAGCAGCGTCCCGATACACCAAGGCTGCGGGTTTGATCCCTGGTCAGGGCACATGTAGGAATCAACCAATGAATGCATACAGAAGTGGAGCAACAAATTGATGTCTCTCTCTTGGTCTCTCTCTCTTCCTCTCTTCCTCTAAAAATCAATAAATAAGTAAATAAAATTATTTTTTTAAAAAAGGAAAGAAAACAGTCTAGCAGCCACTGGAAGGGGCATAATGGTCTTGGAGTTTCCCAAAAGCCCACCCCCAGAGCATGGGTGCTATTTGACCTGCCTGGCAGTTTGCTAAAAAACTCCATTCTCAAAATATGTCTTGCCCTGGCCAGGTGGCTCAGTGGGTTGCAGTGACTCAGGCGGGCAGAGGAAGGGGGAAGCTTCCCACTGAGAGGAGAGAGGGCTGCAGGTGGGCCTGGGGAAGCTGGAGGTGGGTTAGCTGGAAGCTGGACGTCCCATGTGACCGGGTAGGGGGGCATATTTGGCTTTCTCCGGCTGGTCCTATACAGCAGGGAGCAGGCGGACAAGGGAAGCTGCCAGGTTTTGGTCAAGTCCCAGCCTTCGGGGCTGATGGCTGCAGGGGTGGCCGTTTGGCCTGTGGGCTGGTAGCTGCGGGTGGTAGGTTCTACGCTGGCCTGGCCATTGTACGTTTGTATATTCCGTCTCCACACCCTCAGCAAACAGTGCTGATTCTACTTCCAAAACATAGTTAGAAACCAGCCACTGCCTCCTCTCCACTCCCGTCAGTGTCCCGGGCACCCTTTCCTCTAACCTGGGGGTGACAAAAGGCTGCCACGCTGCCCCCCGAGGCCCCTTTGAACTTCTTGGAAGCATGGCTCGGGGGAATCCTAAAAGGCAGTGGGACACGGACACTCTCCCCACCTCCCAGTAAAACCCGGTTCCTCCCAGCGATGTACAAGGGCCTGTTCCGTGCAACCTCTGCTCACCTCCATCTCCCCGGGACCGCCTCGCTCCAGCCCGGTTGTTCTTCCAGTTTCTCTCTCTCTCTCCCACCGTGAAGACTGTCCCTTTGCGGAGCATCTGCCCACCCCCACTGCCCACGTTCCAGGTCTGGTCTTGAACGGAGGCCTTGGGTGTGAATTAGAAAGCCGCCCTCCCAGCCCCCTCAGAGCCAACTCTCAGGATTGTCACAATTTTTAACGTGTGATAATTCTACTTCTGGCCATAAGGGGGCAGCAAGGCCCAGCACATTGGACCCAAGGGGACCCTCCAAGGCCGGATCCTGGACTTTGGCTCCTGTCTTGGGGCGCCGGGGTCAGGGGTGTCCAGTAACCAGGAGGTGGGTAAGTGGGGCACATGGGACAGGGGTGGACAAAGGGCCGGCATGTTAGAGAGGCCCCAGGAGAGCTGCTGGAGTACGATTACTCTAGCTTTCTTCTTCTTTTCGTATCGTTATGTTTTAACTTCACAATTTTAGAAATATTTTAACTTCGTTTTAGAAACAAAAAAGCGTGAAGCCCAGGTAGTGTGAATTGTTTGAGATAACACAACTGTCAGAGGCTGTCCCAGGCCCCGCTCCCCGGCCTCCGGCTTCCTTCTCCCGTGCCCCCTGGGTCAGGAGAACTTCGGGATCAGTTCTCCATGTTGAGAAAAGCACAACTGATCAGGACCTGTCTAGATAAACTTTACATTTTGTGTTTCTTATAAGTACGGAACAAAAGCAGAAGTTTTAGTATCTGCTTACGGCATCACACCCGTTTGTGAATATTTTAACATGATATTTTTGTCTTTGCCTCACTTGAAATTTTAAATACAGATCTGCAGGATTTTCCCGATATGGGGAAGTCACCTCACCCTCTTATGACGGCGCAGGTTCTCACTGATACTACCTGCCTGTTTTTTCCTTGGGCACTTTGCGAATGCAGGTGTGACCCCTGTCTCTCCTCCTGCGGGGTTTGGACGGTAGCTCCGGGCTGAGAGGTGTCTAAAAGACAAAATCCGAAGGCCCCAGGATCTGGCCCCACGCCCCACCTCACCTGGCTGGCTTCCTGCTCTCATCTCTGCCGCTTTGGATTCCCTGCTAATTCAGGAGGGAAGCAGAGGTGAGAAGGGCCTTTTGTTTGGAGGAGGTGGGAGGCTGGGAATAGAGTAAATGAGATCTGGGAAGAGGCTGCCCGGCTGTTTAAGGTCCCAATCAGAGGAAGCTCTGCTCAGGACTGAGGGGTGTCCCTCCAGGCTGTCAGCCCCTCAGGGGATCCCCTCGCCCACCCCAGGCCTGTTCCTGCAGCTGAACCAGTGACTGATGGCTGGGGAGGTAAAGGCCCAACTCACTCGCCTGTGGGGGAGCCTCTGAAGGGTGCCCCCACCTTCAGGACCTCCTCTGGACCTGCTGAGACCACTGTCAACAGAGCCCAGCAGCCCAGCGTCTCCTGCTGCTCATCCCTCCTGCCTGCCCTGCCCTGCCCTGCCCCTGAGAACAGCCCCTTAATTAATCCCCTCATGCTAATCTCATCTCAGAGCCTGCTTCCCCGGAACTCAGCCTGTAGCCAATGATGAGCCTGGTCCTGGGAAATGCTTCTTTCCTTCCGGGGAAGGCCTGAAGCTGGCTCAAGAGGGTGGAGCCTGGAAAGAGTCAGAGCCCCTAGGGCTTCCCTGGCTGGGCAGTGACTGGACAAGGCCAGTTCCATCAGGCCCAGGGCCTGGCACACAGGAGGCTGAACAAAGAATGAAGGATTGGAGCCTGGCTCTTGGTGACAACAGGGGACAGAGGAGCATGGTTGGACCAACTCTCCAGCAGTTATATATAAACATATATAAAATTGAATCTGGAACATATATGTCATAAAATCTGAGACTTATATGTATATATATAAACTATTTTCAAAAGATCTGTACACATACACATATATAGATGATATAAGTATAGATTATAGATACAGATATTATTTGAAGATACCGAAAAATGACAAGAATAGACAGAAAAGGGAGGGGATCTTGAAAGACAGTGACATCTGCAAGTTTGTGGCTCTGTGCCTTAGGACACTCCCCAAATCCTATAGCCTTTCTGGTTTGGAGTGTCAGAGGTCAAAGTTAGGAGATGACAAAGAGCCAGAAATTTTTTGGGGGGGTGACTCTGGAAGGGAAGGAGCCACAGAAGGTAACTGCCTGCTAAAATAAAAATAAATAACTCTTCAGAGGAACATAACAAAATTCAGAAACTCTCCAATGTACCATTTATAAGGCTGGTATCCAATAAAAAAAATCACCAGATTTGCAAAGAAATGAGAAAATGCAACCATTACAAGAAAAAATAAATAAATAGAAATCAAACCAAGGTGGCCCAGATGTTGCAATTAGCAGACAAGGACTTGTAAGCAGTGATTATAAATATGTTCAAGAACTGAAAGATATACACATGATTATTGAACAGAAAAGGAACTCACCAGAGAAATGGAAACACAATGAAGAAGAACATGGAAAGTATAACTGATAACTGACTGGTGTGCTCAGTTGGATGAGCATCGTCTCATGCACCAAAAGGTTACCAGTTCTATTCCCGGTCAGGCACATGCCCAGGTTACTGGGGGTTGATGTTTCTCTCTCACACCAATGTTTCTCTCTCCCTCCCTCTCGCCTCCTCTCTCTCTTGCATATGGGAGGCAATCTATTGATGTCTCTCTCTTTCTCCCATTCCCTTCCTCTCTCTCTAAAAAAAATCAATAAAAACATTAAAAAGAAAAATGAATGGATTCATTCGCGTTTTAAGCACATGTGGTTGTTCTGAGGTTGGTGGGCCAGGGATCTTTGCCCTTACGGTGCTAGATAACCTGACACAGCGGTTGTGAGCTTCAGATGATCACAACCACTGTGTCATGTTATCTTGACACATGTTATCTTGGGTTCTGGAGGCAGATGATCTGGGTTCAAACCCCAGTTCATTTGTATTAGCTTGTTGTCCTTGAGTAAGTCAACTAGCCTCTCTGAGCCTTGGTTTCCTTACCTCTAATATTGGATTCATAAGAGAGCTGAGTGCCTCACTGGGAGCCTAGAAGGATCAGATGATCTTTAAAAATCCCTTCAGTCACCCGCAGATTACAGCAGGGCACTCGCGCCACATTGTAATTCTCACCCCACGTAAGCAGTGAGACTTCCGTAGGCTAAACTCAAGGAGGCAAACACAGGGCAGCCTCAGTGTGGACACCTGAGCTTTCAAATGCTTGCATTCAAGGTGGCTGCCACATGCCCAGGGGTGGGAAGGGGTCATGGAGGTTCACAAATTGTTCCCTTAGGCACACTGGGCAGCCCCCGCCGCACCTCCAGGGCGGGTGGCCCGGTGGGATTAAAGTCTCCAAGAGGGAGGGGGAAGGGAATCAGGTTAGAGGGTGCCCTGGGGTGCCAGGGACAGAGAGCAGAAGTTGGCTCCTGGGAAGGAGGCCGCTGATGCAGTCAGGGCTCCGGGCAGGGAGAGAAGCCTGGGTGGTGCGAGGGCTTTATCTCCCCTACCTGCTCCCACTCTGCCCCCCTGCAGGCCTAATGCCTGCTCGGTAGTGCCGGGGCTCAGGGTTCGACAGATGAGGGTTTGACCTCCAGCCCAGCTGTGTGGCTGGCAGGCGTGTTTCCTTGTCTGTGATTTGGGAACGGCAATGCCTACGGTGCAGAGTTACAGAGAGGACTGAAGGGGAAACGCGCTCTCAGACATGATGTCGGGCCCAGGCCACCTTTGCTCCATCGGCCATCCTGCAAGGCAGGTGCTGTCACCCCTATTTTACAAGTGGGGACACTGAGGCCCTGGCCCTAGGGCACAAAGCTGGGTGGTGGTGGAGCCGGGCCTTGAGTCCGGGGGAAGGCGACCGGCAGAGCTTTCAACGACTGTCCAGCCTGACCCAGCGTGGGGGGAGTACTGGTGCTGCCTTCGGGGGAGGGGACCAGAGGAGGACCAGCAGAGGAGGAGGGAAGGTGACCAGCAGAGGCTGAAGGGCTGGTTTACTTCTCCGCCTGTGAGTTGTCACTGTGGCAGGGGCTGCAGGTCTCCCCTGGGGAGGAGGCACGGTCACCTACTCCCAGGCTTTGGCGACGAGGCTGGGCAGAGCCTGAGACCACAGGGCTAGCAGGAGGTGGGCTTGCACCAAGGGGAGACATCCTCAGGGACCACCCACCAGGGCGAGGGGGGTCGGCGGGGAGCAGAAGTGGGCTTCTGGCCTTGAGGCAGAACTGGGGCCCTGTGAAGGCCCCACAGTCGGGTGCCCGAGGCTTGTCCCCTGCTGCCCCTGGTGCCCTCTTCGTCTCCTCCTGGGAGCACACACAGCCCAACCCTGACTCCGGGTGCAGGAGTCAGGCCCTTGGTTGCCATAACAACTGGATGCTGGCAGTAAAAATAGCAACCTATTTCTTATTCGACTTCTTTTGCTCTTGGAGAAAAAAAAAATAAATCCATTTCCAGGCTTGTGTTTCCTTTCAGGGGTCTCCTCTGGGGCCTGCTGAGCCCACTGCCAAGGCCAGCTGAAGGGCGACTGCAGGAGGGGCCAGGAGCGGGGGGTGGGCCCAACCTGTGGCTCCCTCAGCCTTTGGGGAGCCGTGGTTTCCTGTGGACACCCTGGGAAGAGGGGCCACTGGAGGTCAGGCCTCTGGGGCTTTCACCTCTGCAAGGCCAGCAGGGATCTTTTTGGGAACTGAGGTTGAGGACTGAGGAGGCAGCGTGGCTGGCACCTGGGGACAGGGGTGTCCTGGGGCTGACAGTGAGGGCTGGGGTGGGGCTGGGGTGGGGGTCAGAGCAGCTGCGATGGAGGTCAGGTTGGAAGGAGGCCAAGAAGCACAGGGCTTGGCCTCACCTTCTTCGGTTTGACCTTGGCTCCTGGAGTCTGAGAAACCACTGGAGCAGGAGTTGTGTGTTGGCCATGAGCTCGGAGCAGGAGAGGTAGGCCCCAGGGCAGGTCTTGGGGGGGCCCCCTGGTCCCTCCCAGCCTCACCTTCCCTCCTCCACATGAGGGGACAGGAGGCACTGGTCACTATAGCCATGAGCCTCACTGTTCTTAACCATGACTCCCCATGAGAAATAGTACAGGTTCACAAGCGGGACACAGAAAGTCTGCAAAGGACTGAAACCAGCTTCATGAACGTGACCTTGATCTTGTGCAGCGCTGTCCCACCGAACTCTCTGCGACAGTGGAAATGGTCCCACGCGGTAGCCACAGGCCACGTGTGGCTGTGGAGCATTTGAAATGTGGCCATGGGCCCAGGAACTGCACTGTGCATTGTATTTCATTTTACCTCATGTAGCAGCTGCATGGGGCTGGTGGCTATGGCACTGGAGTCACAGCTCTAGTTGGTCCAGGTGGGCGATTAGAAACCATGGCTCCGAGGGACCCTTGCAGCTCAGCCTTCCAGCCTCTCTTCAGGGCGGGGGCCTCCTGCCTTCCGGACCTGCTGGCCCACAACACTTTCCCCCTTGGCCTTCTACTCACGCCAACCTTGGCGTCAACTTCATCTGGCACCTTCCCTCCCCTCCCTGCTGCTCCTCCCGCTCCCCCTACCCCCCCACATGGCAGTCCCCACCCAGCAGGGCCAGGGGTCACCCCTGACTCCTCTGTCCCCTCTATCCCCCCACTTCTAACCCATCAGCAGGGTCTGGTGGACTTTCCCTGTGAACACCCCTGGTCCCCACCTCCAGCCCTCCCTCTCCCAGGCCTGCTGTGGTCTCTGCCCACATCTACCTGCAGCCCTACTGGTCCTTGGCGGTAACAGGTGTGGGGCGCACGGGTGCCCACATTTGGTTGCAGAGATTAATTAGAGGGAGTCTCTGCCTTTCCTCCCTCATCTTGTTCTAGCACCTTGGGCTCGGAGGGCGTTGAGTGGGATGATTTTCTGAATGTGTAGCGGGATCCCAAATAAAGCCTTGTTATAAAAAGCAGCAGGGAGCTGGGCTTGGGAACAGACGCGGGGAGGGGGGGGGCGAGGAGGGGGAGCGCCGCGCGGGAAGGAGGGGCTTGCCCTTTCATTCTGGGATCTGTCCTAAGTTGAAGGCTGTGCTGCCTCGGGCAGCCCCCAAGGGTGTCACCCCTTCCCATGGGTGGCTTCTCATAGCCAGAAGCCGGGCCAAGGTCTCCTGAAGCAGGCAGCCGGCTGGATTTCGCAGGAGACGCAGAGGGGCGCGCACATCCTGGGCACCCCCGGTCCTGGCAACCAAATGCCCGTGTCCCTGCCTCGGGGTCTTGAGGGTCCCCAGCGTCACAACCTCATGGGGGGGGGGGTGTCCCCAGAGACTTCAGCCATTCAGGGCGGATCCTTTGGGGTCGTCTCGACGCAGAGACCAGGCAGGCGGCGCTGGCGGCGGGGAAGCGCGAGCTGCAAGTCCACTCGGGGACGGGCCACGCGGGGGCCGAGGGCGCGCGGGCGGTGTCCACTGCCTTCCAGCCCAGGGCCTCCCCCCCCCCCCCCCGTTCTCCACTTACAGTCTGCAGGGGCGGGGGCCGGAACGTGGAAAGAAAGAAGGGGCTGCCTGTCCCCCCCACGCTCCCCCTGCCTCCTGGGGAGACCTGGAGGGGTCCCCCGCACGGGGAGGGCGCGCGGGCCGCGGGGACTAAGGCGATTGGCCCGGAGCACCCCCTCCCCCCGCCGCCATCTGCTCCGGCTTTGCGTGGGCGGCTCCTGGCCCCCCTCCCCGCTCCGCCCGCCCCGCTGCGCCCGCCCCGCGCACCCACCTGCTGCGCCCGCGTCCTGCGCCCCGCGCCCGCCCCGCGCTCCCGCTCCCGGCCCCCGAGTTCGCGCTCCTGCCCCCGGCGGGTGCTCATGGGCCCCCGCGATGTTCGTGCCCCGGCTCCTGGATTTCCAGAAGACCAAGTACGCGAGGTGAGCGGGGCCGGGCGCGGGGCGGGGGCCGGGGCGCGGGGCGCGGGGCGCGGGGCGCGGGGCCACGGCCGCGTCTGGAGCTTTCCCGGCGGAGAAGGGGCCCTGACCCGCCGCCTGGAGCTGTCCGGTCGCTAAAGGGACCCCGACCCGCCGCGAGAAAGCAGAAACCAGACCCCAGCGCCGGGGGCTTGGTCGGCGGCTCCGCGCGCGCAGCTTTGCGCGCCGGACCCGGGGAGCGCGGGTTCCCAGCGCCCCGCTCCTAGCGGGTCCCCCCGAGGCGAGTCGCTTCTCCGCTCTGAACCTCAACTTCCAGGTGTGCCAAACGGGGATAGGGAGAGTCCCCGGCCCTGGGGTCCCCCGAGGATTGAATGAGATGATCCCTGGAGAGCTCTTTGCACCGCGCCCGGGGCAGGGGGCTCGCTCAGTGTCTGTCCGGTTTTGTTAATGGTAAAAGGCGTTGGCCTGTCCCTCCGGCCACCGCCACCCCTGTTCCCCCCCTGCACCCTCGCCCACCCCCACCCCTGAGCCCCTCAAGCAAGCGGGGGGAATGGGTAGGCGCTCTTTTCAAGTGGGGAAACTGAGGCTCAGGACCCAGAAAGAGCTGCCTTTTCCCAGTGGGAGAGCCACGGTCCCCTCAGGCTCACTTCCTTCTCCTGAAGTGGTGATGACACTCCAGGGGATTGCTGAGTGGAAGGCAAGCTCCTGTCACTTTGATTCCAAGTTAAGGGGCAGCGCGGGTTGGGGCACAATCATTAAGGGTTTGGGCGGGTGGGCGTACCCAAAGCTGGCATGAAAACCCATTCCTGAAGGTGCCCCTCAGCCCCTCCGGAGGACAGGTGGTCCTGGGAGTGCAGCCTGGGCCTCTTCTCCTTCCCCGGCAGCTGGTTCCTGAAGGGGGCACCCATCCTGCCCCCCCCCACCTCTTACCCTCACCCTCAGGCCTCTGCCTCTGTGGACAGAGGGGCAGGAGGTGAATCTGAGCCACGCGGGTATCATATTGGCAGCCACTCCATGTGGATCATTGCTGAGGGTCCCTGGTGCCGGGAAGTTTCCACAAGTTCTGGTCAAGTTGAGCACAGCTGAACCCCAGACATCCCGGCGGAGACTGACATGGGGGCAGGGAAGGGCTGGTCCTTCCCCCTCGGGCTCACTCTCCATTTCTTGGGGGGGAGAGGGGTTGTGTTCTGAGTGTCTCCTTCATAAAGTTGGGAAAGGGGCCACACAGAGGAAGGGCGTGAGGATGAGCTACTGCAGGTTTTCTCTTGGTCTGAAGGTGGGAGGGGCTGGCCGCACAAATCCAGGTGGCCCTCGAAGGTGCAGACACTTGGACTTGCAAAGTTCTCGACGGTCCTGTGTGCTGTTGTGAGATGTGAGCTGGTGGTGTGTTTGCCCGAAGGGGAGGGGGAAGCCCAGGGCTGGAGGCTACAGGTGAGACAGGTGGGGATGGAGCTCGAAGCCTCTGCTGGGGGCCTTTGCCTGCCCTGCACCTGCTGTGTGATCTTGAGTAGGTGGCTCAGCCTCTCTGGACCTCAGCTGGCTGACCTACAAAGACAGAGGGTTGGTGTAAATGACCTCTGGATTTGGACACTGGTGCTGCCCTCTCTGTGAGGAATCCAGCTGGGTGGGGATGGACCCTGAGCTCATTCTTTCATGCTGGGCTGATTCAGCTTCTCTGGGTGATGAGTCCAGTGAGGAAATGGAAGGCGTTGATGAGCTATTTCCATTCCTCTCCTCATCATGGGGCCACAGACGAGGTCCTTAATAAAGGCTTAGCGATTGCGTGATTTTAATAGTTTAACCCAGTTCCGTCCAATAGAATATCATACGAGCCACAGATGTAGTTTTAAATTTTCTTGTTTAAAATTGAATATTTTTATTTAGCTATTGAGTTTAGATAGAGTGGAAGGGCCAGAGAGACAGAGAGAGAAACATTGACCTGTCGTTCCACTCATTTACACACCCACTGGTTGACTCTTGTATGTGCTCTGACCCGGGGTTGAACCCACAACCTTGGGGTATCAGGACAAGGCTCTAACCAGCTGAGCTGCCTGGCCAGGGCTAATGTGTGGCTACGTCTCTATCTCACTGTCATAGAAAGGCAAAAAGGAGCAGGTGAAATTAATTTAAGGATATATGTTAGTTAACCCTTTCTATCCAGTGTTGTTTCAACACGTAACCAATATAAATTATTCACGAGCTACTTATATTTCTTTCTTTTTTCTATTGCAAGTCTTGAAAACCTGGTGTGCATTTTGTACCTACTGCCCCTCTCAGTTTGGACTAGCTATATTTCAAGTGCTCAACAGCCACACGTGGCCAGTGGCTGCAGTATTGAACAGGACAATATTCTTCGGAGTAAGAGATGGGTGTTTGTCTCTGTCTATTCTGGCTGCTAAAACAAAGTTTCACAGACTGGGTGGCTTTTAAACAACAGAAAATTATTTCTTACAGTTCTGGAGGCTGGAGGTGTGAGATCAGGGTGCCAGCACGGCTGGTTTTTGGTGAGGGCCCTCTTCAGGGTTACAGACTGCTGACTTCTTGTATCTTCACGTGGTGGAAAGAGAAGGAGCTAGCTCTCTGGCCTCTTCTTATAAGGGCGCTAATCCCATTCATGGGGGCTCCACCCTTATGACCTAACTATGTCCGAAAGTTCCCTGCCTGGATTAAAGACTTAAAAAGTGAAACACCATCATACTGGGGATTAGATTTCAGCATTTGACAACATGTGAATTTTGGGGGGGAGAGAGGACACAAGCATTCAGTCCTTAGCGGTGTTTCTAGTTAAATGCTGTGTGACACTGAAAAAGGTGCTTTCCCTCTCGGAGCCTCAGTTTCTCAGTGGGTGGTTCGAGCAGCTATCTTTAAGGTTCTAACCTAGAGTTCTTGAATGGTTTATCTGCATCAAGAAACATACTTATCATAAAGCTGTAGGAATTCAAGAAGGTGTAGTGTTGGCGCAAAGCTAAGCAAATTGACCAATGGAACAGAACAGAGACCAGAAACGGATTTCTGCGTATAAAGACATTTGACTTTGATGAAGGTGACATTGCTGAGGCAAGCATGCTCTGTTGAATAAATGGTACTGAGACGATTGGCTATCTAGATGGAAACCATGACGCCAGAGCCCTACCTCACACCATACAGGAAAAGCACTCCTAACTGGATTAAAGACTTAAAAAGTGAAATAAACAAATTTGAAAATGTTTAGAAAACATGAAAGACTATATTTAGGACTTCGAGGTAGGTAAAGATTACTGAAGGCACAAAAAGTATAAACCATAAAAGAAAAGATGGAGAAATTAGACGACATTAAAAATGAACAATTTCTATTCATCAAAAAACGCCATGAAGAAAGCAGAAGAAAAGGCACACACTTGAAGGATGTGTTTGCAACACATTTAGCCAGCAAGTAATGAAGAGCCAGGCATATAAAGAACTACAATAAGAAAAAGACAAATAACCCAATAGAAAATGTCAAGACAGTCATTTTGTGGAACAGAGAACACAAATGTGCAGTAAGCATGCTTTCACTGGTAGTAAAGGAAATGCAAAATAAGGGGGGTGGGGGAGAGAGAACGTCAGTGATGAGAGAGTCATTGATTGGCTGCCTCCTGCACACCCCCAACTGGGAGTCGAACCTCAATCTCCTGCATCCTAGGTCCACGCTCAACTGCTGAGCCACACCTGGCCAGGCCATTGTTTGATTCTTGTATGTACCCTGACCAGGGATCGAACCCAGAACCTTGGCCTATCAGGACTATGATCTAATCAACTGATCCACCCATCGAAGGCAAGAGACTTCTTATCATTCAAAATAGAAGAGTGACAAGACTATCATAGTACTTTGGAAAACAGAAATTGTCCCGTAAACTCAGACATGTGCACATCCTAACACACGCCCATCCTCTTCTGGGCGTCTGCCCTAGAGAAACTGTGACGGGCACCAGGGTGAATGGGCAAGGATCCTCTCAGCAGCATTGCTCATGGCAGGCAGGACCTGGAGACAACCCAGGCGTCCGTGGTCGGTGGAAGGGCGAGGATTCACACAGTGGAGTCGTATCCTGCAGGGGAAATCAACTCGGTTCCCCCCAACAACGTGGCGACGTCGAACAGACGTGGGACTCCAGTCATAAAACACTCCAAACCAGGCAAGCCGGCCGTGTTGTTTAGGAACGAGAGGAAGGTAGGTAGAAAGCCAGACGGCGGTTATTGCAAAATCAGGCCAGTGGTGACCTCGAAGGGAGGGAGGGAAGACGGCAAGATTGGGAAGGACACACAGGGTGCGTCTGGGCCCTGGCAATGTTCTCGTTCTTGGCTTGGAAAGGAAAACAAGCTGGATTTTGGGTGCCCGAGAAGATAGCAGCCTCTGTCTCCTGGGTGAGACTTACTCACATGGCCACACCTTACTGCCAGCGAGGCTGGGAAGTGCAGTCCAGCCACCTGTGGGTGTCCACTGCCACCCCCTCCATGCCCAGAACAGCTCCTGGCATCTGAGCGGGGACCAGTCAGAACCTGTTGAATGACTACTGTCTGCGTGACTTTGGACAAGCAAATTCACCTTAAAGACTTTGGTCCCGTCTCTTGCTTGATGCAATGTGACTTTAAACAGGGATCATTATAACGCTGGCCGTTTTGCTCAGTGGTTAGAGCGCCAGCCCTCGGACTGAAGGGTCCTTGGGTTCAATGCCGGCCAAAGGCACGTACCTGGGTGGCAGGCTCAGTCCCAGCCCCGGTTGGGGCACGTGCAGGAGGCAACCAATGTGTCTCTCTCCCTCTCTCTTTCACTCTGAAAAAGCAATGGAAAAAATATCCTTGAGTGGGGATTAAAAAACTAAAAATAAACAGGGGTCATTATAAAAGAACATTATAAACGCAGCATGTGCTCCTTGGAGAAAATGAATTTTTAAAAAAAAAAAATATCTTTATTGATTTCAGAGAGAGGAAGGGAGAGGGAGAGAGATAGAAACATCAATGGTGAGAGTCCTCGATTGGCTGCCTCCTGCTCACCCCCGACTGGGGATTGAGACCGCAACCCGGGCATGGGCCCTGACCGGGAATTGAACTGTGACCATAGGTCGATGCTCAACCACTGAGCAACACTGGCCACGTGAAAATGATTTTTTAAATCATGAGAAGTAGGTATAAAGATGCAAGGAACAGCCCAGCCGGTGTGGCTCAGTGGTTGAGTGTTGACCCACGAAACAAGAGGTCACTGGTTCCATTCCTAGCCAGGGCTCACGCTCGGGTTGTGGGCTCGATTCCCAGTAGGGGGTGTGTAGGTGGCATCCGATCGATGTTTCTCTCTCATGGATGTTTCTATCTCTCTCTTCCTCCCCCTTCCTCTCTCTCTAAAAATCAATAAAAACATATTTTAAAAAAATGCAAGAAACAGTCCCCCTTAATCCCACCAGCCCGAGACCATCCCTTCGAAACATGCCGGCCTGTTTCCCTTCCATCTTGCTTACAGACTCACCCGCTAGCATTTTATCCTGACGTAAAAACCCTGGCCTGCTGCAACCCCGTTTCCCCCGCGTTCATAATGACCAGCAGCCTCAGTTTAACGTGCCCCGATGCTCCCTCCCATCGCAGCACCTGCTTTATCTGGTTACCCCCCACTTTCGGATGCTTAGGTGGTTTTCCAGGTGCCACTTCTGTAAATCACACCGCGGGGACGTCTCTGCAGCAAGGCACCGGTGTCCGGGGTTCTCTGTGTGGACACACACCTGATCCATTGTCATTTCTGGGCACTGACCAAGTCCTGTGGGTCACAAGGTCCGTGTGATATCAGTTTACAATGACCTGGTCAAGAGGCCCCCACCGGGAATGGTCCCCACGGCTCAGTTCTTGCCGTGGGGCTCGGAGTGGCGCCTAAGGCCACACGAAGGTTGGGTCCCGGCTTGTTCCCCGTGGGCGGCATCCTCGGGAAGCGGCAGGAGCTGGGAGCTGGTGCTTGGATTCTGCCCTCCTCTTTGCTGGTTCTCTTGGACACGTGACGGTCCCCACGCCTTGCTTTCGTTCTTGTAAATGAGGCTAATGGGGGGCACTGATGCGTGAGGTGGCCCTGGCAGAACTCCTGTTGCATTAGGCCCCATCCTACTACTTGACGTCCCTTCAGAGCCACTTGGAACAAATCCTGCTCCCGCTGGGACTCAGATTGTGAAGGCCACAGGTTTCCTAAACGTTTTTTGTTCTCAAGGTGATTAAGCTAATGTCTGAGAAGCATCGAGGGTGTGTATACAGTTGGTGCTCCTAAGTGGTGGAGACTTTTGTCATAGTTGTTGTTTACTTACAGTTTGTCTTTTTCCAGAGAGGACTGAGGCAGTTTGCAAACAGCAAGCTTCTCCAGATGCCCAGGGCTGTTGGAGACCCAGGTCCCTTCTGCCTCCGCAGGGCTCTCTCTGATGTCTGCAGGTGTCCGCGTGGCTAGGGAAGGGGCGACCGGGAGGTGGCGTTCGGGGGGCCACTGCCTTGCTGGACCCTGTGGGCCAGGCCCCCACAGGGCTCCACGGAGTCGGGGGAGATGACCCCAGACCGCCAGCCAGGCCCCTTTCGAAGCACTTTCCATGCGTCATCTCATCCACTCCTTAGCCAGCCTGCGAGGAGGGACACTTATCCCTGTTGGTTTGCTCGAAGTCCTGGAGCAAATGGTAGGAGTCACACCTGGGTTTGTCTGGACTTTCTGGTCTTCTGCCTCCCACACAGCCACGGGGATCATAACGATGGTAACTACCTGTGGTTGCAGAGTACGGATCTCGGGAGACAGGAATTTGGAGTCCTTCCAGCTGCCCACGCCCTTCGGGGACTGGCAGGCTCTGGGGACACGCCATCTGGGCCCCAGCTGCCCTCATTCATTCGCTGGCAAGCTTGCCCCAAGCGTCCTGGGGCCAGTGTCCCAGTGGAAGCCCACATACCATGTGTCTGAATATTTAAAGTTAAAAGTCAGGCAAATAAGCTTTTCCATAGACTGGGCTCTGTCTTTCCTCTTGACAAATGCACTCCCACGGTGACAAAACTGAAGACTGTGGAACGGTGGCCGCCATCGTGTTGAAGGCCGGCCAGTGTCAGAGACGGCCGAGCTTAGCTATTTGTCCCCATGTGTTGGCATTTGTTGCTGGCCAGCAGAGCTTGGGTGAGTAGTAAAATATAGACATACATAATTGATTAATTATTGTGTATGCCATCGACTTTATTTTTTCTTGACTTGATTGCAGCAAAATCATTATATTATTTATAGTCAAGGTTTTCACTTACATTGGGGCTCTGTTAACACTAATAATTTAAAGCTGTACTATCCAGACTGTAGCACAGGCCACCTGTGGCTAAATTTAAATTTACCAAAATGAAATAAAATGTAAAAGTTGTACCTTGGCCACATTGGCCACATTTCAAGTGCTCAGTAGCCACAGATAGCCAGTGGCTGCTGTAAATGACAACACAGACATATGACATTTCCATCATGGCAGAAGTTTCTCTGAAAGAGCACTAATCTAAAGAATTAAAAGGAGTCCGGCTGATGTTGCTCAGTGGTTGAGCGTTGACCCAGGAACCAAGAGGTCACTCTTTTGATTCCCGGTCAGAGCACATGCCCCGGTTTCGGGCTCGGTCCCCAGAGTGGATCTATGATGTTTTTCTCTCATTGATGTTTTTATCTCTCTAACCCTCTCTCTTCCTCTCTCTAACAATAAAAACATTTTTAAAAAAGAATTAAAAGGAAAAACATAATTAAAAACCCATATAATTTAAAATAAATGTAAAAAATTGAAAAAATTAAATTATTTTCATTCTAAAACATCCAAAAATTCCCATTAAGATGACTAGGTATAACATTGAAAGTCAAGAAGTATTTAAGTAAAGCTGAAATAGTTTGGTTTTATTCGACCTTTTTGCAAATGTGATTGAGTTGTATTCTATGAAAATGGAAGCGCTCGCAACTAGAGTTTGAAGTCCGGTTGCTGCTGATGTGAACAGGAGTCGTGTCTAACGCGAGCTCGGCCTCGCCCTGCTCGCTCGCAAGCTCAGGAGTCACCCGAGTTTGTGGACATCGCGCAGGGCTCCTGGGCTGCAGCAGGAAGCGACTGTGGGCAGGGCCCGCGGGGACCAAGCGCCCGCTCCTTACACAGCAGGGCACCTGAGCTTGGCGCCCCGTTTGGAATTTAGTGCGTCGGGCTGCGTGGGGCCTGGCGCTGGAGGCCGGCAGGAGCTGGTGGCCCTGCCTCCGAGGGCCGCCCTCTTCTGCACCTCGGGGACCGGACGGGGCGTTGACCCCACTCTCGCTCTCACAGTCTGACCTCTTCACCGTCTTCTGCTTTCTCGTGACCGCAGCCCTTCAGCTCTGCCTCTTGCCGCCTCCACCGCGTCCGTATTTTGGTTGTCCCTGGGCCTGTGCGCCCACGAACCTGCCGCAGTGGGGAGGGCAGGTGTGTCTTCCTTAGGGTATACCTGGTGGTGGGCGGCACGTAGCAGATATTTCAGGACCGGGCAGTAGAGGTGCACCAGGTGTGGCTTCTGGCGTCAGACCACCTGGGTTTGCCTCGGCCCCCCCACGCCTTGGCCGTGTGATCTCGGGCATGTTACATGGCCTCTGTGTGCCTGCATTTCCTCTTCGGGAAAATGGGAAAAATAGTAGCACTAACCTTACTGGGCTGATTGAATCTCTGCGCCTCAGTTTCCTATCCTGTGAAATGGACAGAATAAGAGACTCCCCCACCCCCATTGTAGAGTCGTTTGGAGGACCACAGTGCCCCCAGGGCTCAGGGCTCTAACCGTGTATTGTCCATCCCGGGGCCTACAGGACGCCCTTGAGCTGGTCGCTGAGCTTCAGTGGGTGGGGGCTCCTCGCTGGCTGCCCGAGGGAGGGCCAGGTGCCTGTGCTTGCAGAGCGAGGGAAGAGCTGAGAATGAAGCAGTCACCGGGCACCCCTGTGCTGGGCTCACTCCAAGAGAGGGGCTCATCTCGGGGCTAAGCGCCTGCACCCTCAGGTCCCACTTCTCATGGACCCTCCTACAGCTCTGTCACCAGCCAGATGGCAGGAGCTGGGAGGACTCTGTGGCTCTGATTTTTTTTTTTGGTTAATCCTCACGTGAGAATATTTTTTCCGTTGCTTTTCAGAGAGAGTGGAAGGGGGAGAGAGAGAGAAAAACATAAATATGAGAGAGACACATCGACTGGTTGCCTCCCACACTCGACCAGACCGGGGCCAGGGAGGGAACCTGCAACCCAGGTACCTGCCCTTGACCGGGAATTGAACCCGAGACCCTTCTGTGCGTGGGCCGGCGTTCTAACCGCTGAGCCGCACCTCCAGGGCTGTGGCTCTGCTTTTGATGGTCACTGCTTCGGCTGAAGCCTTCGGTTGGGCCGAGCAGGAGACACCGTGGGGACGCCTGGTTGTCTGGTCAGGAGGAGGGCCACCGAGGAAACAGTCACTCCCTCACCGAGCCCCTTGGCTGCAGGCCATCCGCTCGTTAACTCGGTCACTGCCACGGCCTCGGCGCGTCGGGCGCTGGCCCGGGTGCGGGGGGTACAGGCTGACCGAGGCCCGTTCCCTGCCCTCGCCGAGCTCACGTCCCGCTGCCAGAGCCCCAGGCGGCCGCGGGGCCAGGGGAGGTGTGCGGTGCAGAGGGGTGGGAAACGGGGAAAGGAGCTTCCCCGGAGGACTGCTGGGGGGAAGAGGTGAGGGAATAGGCGTGAACTGGCCACAAGGGTGCGAGCAGTGTGGCTGGCGCCCTGCAGGGTGGGGCCGGGTGCCCGGGGACCGTGGCCTCAGCAGCGGCGGGTCTGGGCTCGCTGCTCCCAGCTGCGCACCTGAGCGACGGGGGTGCAGGAGGGACAGGAAGTGGGATTTACGCAGCAGCCCCCCTGCAGCAGCTGTGCAGACACCCCCTCAGGTCCACAGACGGCCCGCCCTTCAGGTGTGTCCCCGTCCCCGCACTCCGGCAGGTCCCGTCTTCTGGCTCAACATCCCTCAGCCAAACCGCAGCGCCGCTGGGAGCAGGCGTGGGCGGGGCCCGCTCAAACCCCCGGTGTCCCCGGACTTGTACCCTGGCTGGGCCCCCGCCGGCGCACACCTCCAGGGGGCGCCTCTCACATGCAGTGTCACGTGCAGCACGGCCGTGCCAGGGTTTCTGGACCTGGCACCCGGCCCCGCCTCAGCGCCCCCCACGCCCGGCTCAGCTGCCCCTTCCTGTTCTCGGCGGGCTCTCTCCTGCCATTCTGATTTCAGTTCTGAGGTGGCACCGGCCCAGGGGCTGTTTTTCCTCCCACTCTGTTTCCCAAGGACAGAGCCAAGATGCTGTCGGCCTTTCTGGAGCCGGGAATTCATGAATGGACACAAAGAGTAAGCCGGGGCCAGGCTGCAGGGGGGGGGCTCCGGGCGCTGGGGCCCGCTCGGCCCCGGGCTGTCCTCGCCTCTGGGAGACAGACAGACAGACCCTCTTTGTCTTCTGTACAAATTGCTGTGAGTCCTCTGTCCTGGGGACTCAGGGCTGCCACCACCAGGCACTGACCCGGCCTGGAAGGATGGGTCGCAGAAGCTTTCCCGGGCCTGGCTCGTCTGGACAGGAGGCCGGCTTCTCCCTGGGGCTCCGCACCCCCGGCCCAGGCCAGAAGGGCAGCGAGAAATTGCAGAAGCTCTGAGGCTAGGCCTGGCTGCTCCAGAGGAAGGAGAGGGAGCCCCATCTTTTAACCCATCTACCTGTATAGCGCCCCGGGAGGTGGGCCTTACCATCACAGCGTGAAACTCAGCACATGGGGGGGGACCAGCACCCGGGTCAAGATGCTCAGGTTGCCCATCCCCGGAAGCCCCGTCCCGCCCCCTCGAGTCACTGCCCCACCCCCGGGGTGGCCACTGTCCTGGCTTTATCCTCAAAGCTTCCTGTTGCTGGTTCCTGAAGTTTTATACATAGAACCGAAGTGTGAGCACTGTCATTCGGTGTCACGTCTGAGTCGCTTCCCTGGGTCCCTGTGCGGCTGTGGCCTCTCGTTCCCACTGTGGTCTGGTGTCCGCGCCGTCCACGGTCTGCCTCCGTTCCACCCTGTGCGGCACCTGGGGACTTGCCAGGACTCTCGAACCAGCCCCTCCCCTCTCTGAAGTCAGATGGGGCAGGTTTGAGAACATCTGGTCTTGAAAACTGATTCCAAATGTAAAACTTTCCTATTTTACATGTTTTTGTTTTATTGGGTTTAAAAAAAAAAATCATTAAAATAGAAATGAACATCGTAGACAGTGGAGCTACACAGAATATAAAAAGAAAAGAAAAAATAACATTTCCCTTCCTCCCCCGCCTCGCTTCCGGGGCTCCCTCCCGCACCTGCTTTTCCAAGCCGGCTGAGGTTGTGCGGCTGAGGTTGTGCGGCCCCGGGCACGAACGGCACCTGTCCTGGCCGAGTCGACCCGTGTCTCGGGGGCCCGCCCGTTCCAGAAGGTCCGAAGGGTTTTGAAGGCGGGATGGTTGCCACTCGTCATCTCGGGTCTGCACGACTTAGTGCTCCAAGAGGGTGGACTTTCCGGTCATTTGCCAGGACTCACCTGAGACACACCTGGCCCTGCACTGGTGCCGGGAACAGGAAGAGGAGTCAGGGCCAGTCCCCTCGAGTGCGGTCCAGGGGCGGAGGCAGACCCGGGCCCTTTGTGAGAGGGGTCACAAGGCACCTGTGGGCGGCCACGGGGGGGAGCCACGCTGTGCCAAGGGCTGTTCCAGGGAGAGGAGGGAAGGTGAGAGTCCAAGCTGTGCAGTGTCCCGGAGGGGAGACAAGGCAGCTACCTCCCGGTCTGTACGGGGGTGTGAGGCCAGGAATGCTTTTATTATTTATTTTTATTTTTTAAAATATGTTTTTATTGATTTGAGAGAGAGGAAGGGAGAGGGAGAGAGAGAGATAGAAACATTAATGACGAGAGAGAGCCATTGATCGGCTGCCTCCCGCACGCTCCCTGCTGGGGATCGAGCCAGCAACCCGGGCATGTGCCCTGACTGGGAATCGAACTGGTGACCTCTTGGTTCCTGGGTCGACGCTCAACCACTGAGCCACGCCGTCCAGGCAAGGAACACTTTTAGTAGAGGGACATTTTGACCTGCATTCTGCAGGCTGAATAGGAGTTCTCCAGCTGAGAAGAGGGAAAGGGACTTTTACATGGAAGAAGCGGCGTGTGGAAGGCCCAGAGGCGTGCTGACTGTGGGCCATGGGGAGATCTTTCCCGGGGTGAGAAGGTACAGGGTCTGTGTCAGGGATTAAAAACAAGAGAGGCAGCACCTCAGCAGCAGCAGGCCTGGGCTCCTCCAGGGCTTTGCCTTGGCCTATGAGACCTGGGAGTCTTGGTGTGGACGTCCCAAGGTGGGAGGCACTGACACAGGCAGGGTTCAGGGGGCCTGGGGTTATGGGCTGCTTGTGGTCAGGGCTGCACTGAGCACTGGCCAGTGAGGTGGTGATTTCAGGAGCTCTGTCCCTTCTCTTCCTTTGCCTCCAGAGTCACAAGCAGTCCTCCATCCTGGAGAGGGTGCCCAGATACATTATACTAGAGTGTAAAAGGCTGACTGCAGAACCTTCCCCAGCAGGACCATGGACAGGGCCGAGGGGACGTGGGTGCGGTGGAGTCAGAAGCTCCGGGTGCCAGCCTTCGCTGCACCACTGCCCAGTGTGTGGTTTAACTTCTAAATTGCTGTGTAGAACGACAGTCGCACTCTCAGCCCTGCTCAGTGTCCAGCGTTGCCATGAGGTTCGGGGAGGCGGCCGGTGAAGGCATCTGGGTTTCTTGAGCCAGGGTGGCTGCCTCTTGCCTGCCCTGTTCCCACGGCAGACAAGGCCGATTCATTGCCGCTTTCCTTCCCCAGTGAGCCTAGATTCACGCCCAGA
Source organism: Miniopterus schreibersii (assembly GCF_964146895.1). NCBI lineage: Eukaryota > Metazoa > Chordata > Mammalia > Chiroptera > Miniopteridae > Miniopterus > Miniopterus schreibersii. Next base: position 99,747,308 of record NC_138105.1, read on the forward strand.
ATCCTTTGCAACACAGCTCGCCAGGCAGCCTCTGCCACCCCATCAAGTCGCCACGTGAGTTGAATCCTGTTTCCTGCCCCGCTGAGCCCGGCATTCATCCTGCGGTCTTGGGCTCCCGTGTGAATAATATTCTGTTGTGTGGGTGGACCACGTTTTGTTGATCCATCCATTCATCTCTTTTCCAGGTGATTCTTATTTTTAAAAAATTTTATTTATTTATTAAATATTGATTTTAGAGAGAGGAAGAGAGAGGAATAGATTTCTGAAACAAACATCGATCGGCTGCTTCCTGCACACTCCCTACTGGGGGGTGGAGCCCGAAACTCGGGCATGTGCCCTGCCCGGGATCTCTTGGTTCATGGGTCAATTTGTAACCACTGAGCCACGCCGGCCGGGCCTGCTGGGCTCCAAGTGATTCTTAATGTGTGACCGAGATCGAGAACCGTTGGCCTAACCTCTTGTAGCCTCCCCTTCGCCGTGGAATAATAACATCTACGTTGCAAGGGTGGTGTGGGCTTTAAGTGGGACACCGTCTGTGAAGTACTTGGGGGGAATCACACCCCAGTGAAGTACGTGGTGCCTGGGCTCTTTGGGGGAGCTCTCCAGGAAGCCACGAAAAGAATGTCCATCCTGCCTGGCTGGCGTGGCTCAGTGGTTGAGCATGGACCTAGGGTCCAGGCGATTGGGGTTCGATTCCGGGTCAGGGCACATGCCTGGGTTGCCGGCTCCATCCCCAGCAGGGGGCGTGCAGGAGGCAGCCGATCAATGACTCATCATTGGTGTTTCTACCTCTCTCTCCCTCTCCCTTCCTCTCTCTGAAATCAATAAAAAAAAAATATATATATATATATATATATATATATATTTAAATGTTCATCCTTTGAGCACGGCTGTGTGTCAGGCACCCCTGTGCAGGCTTTTGAGTAATATTATTCATGGTACCTGCAGGCGAGGGAACATTCTCTCTCTTCACACAGCAGGAAGCTGCAGCCCAGAGACTTACAGTAATTTCCTGTAGGTCGCACAGCAGCTCGGTGACTGTGCAGCGGTTTCCCTCCCGGCTGTGCCTTGCTCCAGAGCCCCTGCCTCTCCAGTTCAGGGCGAGAGTTCACCTTCTCTCCTAGTCCCCCTGCCAGCACCTGGCCCCGGATCCTGGCTAAGCTTGGGACCCCTCCATGTGGAGTTACCCTCCCCCCCATCAGATGCTGCGGCCACGTGGTCATCTAATAAGCAGAGGTTGGCTGGAAATGTCAGCTCCGTTAGGAGAAATTTCCCACGGTCTCGAAGGCTCCCAGCTCTGCCGTAGAGCATTCTGCACTTTATCTATGCATTTCAGCTGTTAAAAGGACGGCCTTGTCCCTGTGCCGCGGGCAGATAAACAGGCCGTTACGCGTGTGCACAAGGGCACGTTCTCACAGTGAGGAGGGACCCCCGACACCCCGGGAACCTCCCACGCAGGGAGCCGGACGCAGAAGGGCCGGGAACGATTGCCAGGGCTGGTGACGTTGCGTTTGGGAGGGTCCCTTTTGTTACCCCAGAAAACGACTTGGTCTTCGGCACGTTTTGAATAGAAAAGCAAGAAAATCCCGTGTGGCATTCGAAGCGGTTTCCTTTCTCCTAAGAATGCACTTGGACTTCATACAATAAATCCTCTGTAGACGTTAAAGACAAAGGCTTAGGGCTACTGTACGGCTCCGTTTACTGTGGGACCTTCAGGGAAAAGCAAAGCTGTGGGGACAGAGAACAGAGCTGGGGCTGGGGAGGGGGGCTGGGGACCAAGGGGACATGAGGGCATTGGGGGGGGGGGGCGAAAGTTCTGTTGTTTATCTTGACCGCGGTGATGTTTACACGACTCGCTCCATTTGCAAAACTCATGAAACCATAGCAAAAAAAAAAAAAAAAAAGGAAATTTTGCTGTATGTAAATTGGAAGGGAAATGAAAGCATAAATTAATTCACTGTCCTCTTAAAACGCCTGTGTAGAGGTGCATGAAGAAAGAAATCAGGCCTCAGGGAGTTAAGGAGAAGTGCTTGGTTCTTGCAGATTGTGGGAACTGGATTTCTTGGGCATGTGCCCCGGCCCCGGGCCCGGTCTCCCGGCCTGGCTTTCTCTCGCCTGCTTTGTTACTTCTGGACATTCAATAGCTGCCACCACATGGAGTGTGTGTGTGTGTGGGGGGGGGGGGGGGGACACACAAGGAAAGTTTTGTGGAGCCCAGAAATAAATGAATAACTGCCCATCCTGGGTCGCCACAGCAACCCTGACATCACCCTCGAACCCATGTGGCTGGCAGGGTGGGTGGCGTTTATGGTGTTTGTTAAAGGGCCCGAAGGAGAGAGGACAGCCAGGCCTCACCTGGTAATGGGTGAGACCCGCTCCCACCTTGGAGAAAGGTCTTAGCTCCGTCCTAGCCCCGCCCACGAGCAGGTATCAGTCGGCACAGTCCCTTGGGGGCTTTGGAGCAGAATCTATCAAAATTAACACTGGGTGTGCCTGTATCAGCGTCTCTAGGGCTGCGGTAACGAGTGGCCGCACACACTCAGTGGCCAGAACAACAGGAATTTATTCTCTCCCCGTTCTGGAGGCCGGAAGATCAAGGTGCAGCTGAGCCTCAGAGGGAGCATCTGCTCCAGGCCCGTCTCCCAGCTTCTGGTGGCTGCCGACCACCCTTGGCTTGTGGACAAATCGCCCCAACCGCCGCCTCTGTCGCCACGTGGCCTCTGCGCCGCGTCTCCCATCCCCTTACAAGGACCCCAGTCCTACTGGATCGTGGCCCGCCCCCTGCAGTGAGACCTCATCTTCGCGAATTACACCTGCCAGAGCTCTGCGTCCACATAGGGTCACACTCTCGGGCTCTGGCCTTCAGACGCCGGCGTGGGAATTTCAGAGGACTCAATCCGGCGCGCAGCACTGGTTTTGTTGTCAACACGTGTAATTTAATAAGCCCGAGGGGCCTCCGACCGCTTCCTCCTGGGCCACCGTGAAGAAGGCGGGCTGACAGCTGGTGGTTTTGGTCTCCTGGGGAGGCTGTGCTTGCATGGGCTCCCCACTTCCAGCGCGGGGTCCCCTGCCTTCTCTAGGACCACAAGCCCAGCGTTTAATCTGCCCTGCATGGTGCTCGGACCCTGTGGGAGAACGAGCACCTCCGTCTGTCCTTCCTCTGAGCTCTGAGAGCACCCACCGCCACCCAGCACATGGCAGGTGCTCAGCAAAGTTCCCTGGGAGGACACAGAACATGCTCAACAAACTCAGTCAGCTGTACTGGCACAGCAACAGCATACACTAGGTGCTCAATAAATGCTCTGTACTGGGGTGGACCCAGCATACACTAGGTGCTCGATAAATGCTCTGTGTGCTGTACTGGGGTGGGCCCAGCATACACTAGGTGCTTGATAAATGCTCTGTGCGCTGTACTGGGGTGGGCCCAGCATACACTAGGTGCTTGATAAATGCTCTGTGCTCTGTACTGGGGTGGACCCAGCATACACTAGGTGCTCCATAAATGCTCTGTGCACTGTGCTGCATCGAGCCCTTTGTTCTGAGCCATGCACTCATTTCTCATTTTTGTGGGATCTCCGGGGGAAAGAAGGGTTTGGTGTTTCAGTTCCCACTGATAGGAAGCTCGAGAACCTCCAATCTAGGGTCACAAGGGGGAGGGTGGTTTCCTTGGGGGAAGGTACCCCCTGGGGAGGGGTGGAAGGCACCTTCTGAGGGATGGGGAATGAGCTCTGGCTCTTCCTGGGTGGGGGCCACGTGTGCGGATGTAAAAATTCGTCACGCTGTGCCCTAGGGAGCTGTACTGTATGTCAGCTTCAGTAAAGGAAGAGAGTAGGAAATGAGAATGCGGTGCCCCAATGTTTAGCCAAGTTCTGTAACCACACGGGATTGGGCACAAAAGATTGGAGAGGTCAAAATGTAATAGAGAGAGTAAGAGGGGCGGGGAGGCGGAGGCCCTCTCTTCCCACCCCCAGGGGCAGAGTCCTGGCCCCGCTCCCAGGAAGGTGCCTCTCCTTCCAGGTTCATGAACCACCGGGTCCCCGCCCACAAGAGGTACCAGCCTACGGAGTATGAACATGCTGCCAACTGTGCCACCCACGCTGTGAGTCCACTCCTGGGGGCTGAGAGCTGAGGGGGACGCTTCCAGGTCTGGGGGGGTGGGCAGCCCCTTGGCCCTTGAAGAGGTTCCGTGTCCGTCCCACCTCGACGGCCCCTCAGGCCAGCTCCTCAAACCTGCCGTGGCCCTCGGGGGAGTGCGCGGCGGCTCTGGACCTGCCTCTCTGCCCCGGGACGGCTCAGACTTCTCCCGGGAGGTGACGGATAAACCAAGGCTTGAAGAGGGAGAGTTTTTCCTGGTAGACACGGCAACGGGACGCTGTCTTCCAGGGGACCCCACGGGTGACAGCACAGAGGCCTGAGGCGCACGGTGTGCCTGGCGACCCCGGGATGGGGTGTCCGGGGACGCCAGGTGTAGGGCAGTGGCCAGAGCTACTCCTTGAAGCAGTGGGTCTCAGCTGTTTCCCCAGAGCAGGGGTGGGGAACCTTTTTTCTGCCAAGGGCCATTTGGATATTTATAACATCACTCACGGGCCATACAGAATTATCCACTTAAAAATTAGCCTGCTCTATTTGGTCAAACGTTTAATGAACTCGCCCCTAATGTGATGTCTGGAACAGCTGCTTTTGGGTAAGGCCTTGGCAGGGCCGGGCCAAATGATTTCTCGGCCGTATGTGGCCCGCTGGCCGGATGTTCACCCCGGCCGTAGAGCTGTGCCGTCCAGTAGGGTGGCCCCAGGCCTCGTGTGGCTGTGGACATTGATGTTGAAACCAGTGAAAATGAAATAAAGTTAAAAATCCCTTTTCTCAGTGGCACAAGTCCCATTTTAAGTGCTCTACGGCCACACGTGTCTAGCGGCTCCCAAACTGGACAGCGCAGGTTAGGACACTCCCTGCATGGCCGGCGTGGTTCTGGAGGAAAGGGAGGGCTCCGAACCGCCCTGGGCCCTAGCCAGAGGCTGGCCTGCGCCTGTCCCCGTCCCCTCCCGGCTTCCAGTTCTGGATCATCCCCAGCATCCTTGGCAGCTCCAACCTCTATTTCCTGTCGGACGATGACTGGGAAGCCATTTCCGCGTGGATCTACGGCCTCGGCCTGTGCGGGCTTTTTGTGGTGTCCACTGTGTTCCACACGGTCTCCTGGAAGAAGAGCCACCTCAGGTACCCGCTGCCCAGCCCGTGGGAGGGGGCACATGCTGTGCGGGGCGGGGGCACCGGGGCCGAGGGATAAGGCCGGGCTCAGAGTTTGCCTCAGGAGGCTCCACCAACAGCGGGGATTTACTGAGCACGTCCTGTCCTGCCCCTGCTCGGTTCCAACTCACTCGGTCCTCCCAGCAGCCCTGTGACACCTGCTGATGGCCTCCCTGTTTACAGAGAGGGGACTGAGCCCAGAGCAGGGAGGGGCCTTGGTCAAGGTCATAGTCCCTAAGTGCTGGAGCTGGGATTCGAACCCAGGCCTCTTGGCTCCAGAGCCCTGACATGAAACCACAATGGCAGAATCCAGTGGGTCTCTAGGGGGCACATAGTTTAATAGTTTTTGCACTTTTTTTAAGTCACAGAATTTCTTTCATCATTTGAAATCTTCTGAAAAGTCCAGTATGGAAAATAGAAGTAGAGAGGAAAGGAGAGGAGGGTCCTCCATGGGACCCCCAGGCGTCTCCATTCAACCCCTAGGGGGTAGGGAGCCTGGTTTGAAACTACTGCTCTGGTCACTTAGAGACGGGGAGACTGCGGCCCGAGGGGTGGTGGCTGGGTAGAGGTGGGCCAGCCCCGTCCAGGCCCCCCCGGGACAGAGCTGTCCCAGGCCAGCTGGGGTAACGTCGCCTTCTTTGCCCCAGGATGGTGGAGCACTGTCTGCACATGTGCGACCGCATGGTCATCTACTTCTTCATCGCGGCCTCCTATGCGCCCTGGTGAGTGCCCCTGCGGCCCACGAGTGGGCTGGCTCCTTTCTGTTCTCTGTTTGAATCGCTTTTTATCTCTGGTGGGTAATACGTTGACCGGGCACAGAGAGTGAGGGTCACAAGCCGCCCTTCACCTGGCACTTGTACCGGGTTCTCGTGTTCATCCGGTTACTTTATGCACGAACAGCGAGTGTGTGTGAACAGGTACATATGCAAATATCTATGCGTGCAGTGCACACACGCACGTGCACACGGGCCCAGCTGTAGTTGATATTGGTAAGTGTATGTTCCCACCGCTTTCCTCCGGCTTTAACACACGAAGGATGCTGTCCTGTTCCGCAGTTTGCGTTCGTACTCTTAGCGACGTAGCCGGGACATCTTTCCACGTCGGCGCATTGATGATTTCCTTTCTTTTTTTTTTTTTTTAAAAAATGTTTTTTATTGATTTCAGAGAGAGGAAGGGAGAGGGAGAAAGATAGGAACATCAACGGTGAGAGAGTCATCGATCAGCTGCCTCCCGCATGCCCCCGACTGGGGATCGAGCCTGCAACCTGGGCATGTGCCCTGACCGGGAATCGAACCCTGACCTCCTGGTTCATAGGTCGATGCTCACTCACTGAGCCACACCGGCCAGGCACCTCATACTTTTACAGCAGCATAATAGTCTCCGGCTGCTCCGCGGTTTATGGATATTTATGACGTTGGGATGCTCCATTCCTTTCGGTCATAAAGAGCGCCACAGTGACTGTCCTTGTTGGTGTGTCACTGAGCCCCAGCATGCGCATCTGTTGAACTGAATCCGATGAGCCTGCTAAGGGGCGACCTCTCGTGTCCGGCAGAAACAGCAGCCTCCGGGGCCAAGCCCTCTCTGTGTGGGATGAATCCGAGGCTCACTTAGGCTCCTGGGTGCAGGGAGTGGGCCTTGGTAATCTGGTCAACTCTTTTGGCAGGTGGCCCTCCGCAGACCGTATCAGGTTAAATTTCCCCCAGCAAATCGCTCAGGGTTTTAGAAAGTTCTGGAATAAAGAAGCCCTAAGCTTCAGGTCACATGCTGAAAGCACGGGGGGGCCGCGGAGCCTCTGCAGGGGGAGAAGGACCTTTCCGCTCACATTTGTTGACCGTGTACCACATGGCTGGATGGTGCTGGAGGTCAGGACACTGAGGTTCTGTGAGTGGACGAGGGTCTGTGACAGGACAGTGGTGGCATCGTGAGACAGGCCTGTGTGCACTCAGCCATGGGAACTCAGGGGCGGCACTGCCCTGGCGTGGGGCGCCTCGGGAGGGCTGCCTGGAGGAGGTGTCCCTCTGAGGAGGGGGGAGCCACAGAAAGGTTTGTTCCATTTTTGCCTAGGGAGTTTCTATTTTTGGCTATCCTACATGAGGCCTCCTGTTTTGTTATATCAGCTACTAAATAGGTTTTGTTTGCATATGCAAAGGCAATTGTTTTTTATTTATTTATTATTATTAGGACTTTTAATTCTCACCTGAAGACATTTTTTCCCATTGCTTTTCAGAGACAGTGGAAGGGAAAGAAGGGGGGAGAGAGAGAGAGGGAGAGGGAGAGAGAGGAAGAGAGGGAGGGAGAGGGAGGGAGTAAGAGAAAAACATCGATGTGAGAGAGACACATCTGCCAGTCACCTCCCACACCCCCCTCCCCCCCCCCCGACTGGGGGCGGGGAGCAAGCCTGCGACCCAGGTATGTGCTCTTGACTGGGAATCAAACCTTCGCCCCTTGGGTGCGCGGGCCCACGCTCTTGACGCTGAGCCACACCGGCCGGGGCTTCGTTGTTCGTAAACACGCCCGGTGGAGGTGCGCCGCTCCTGGAGCGAAACCTCAGTGCCTTTCACACCCTGCAGCCAGCACCCAGGTGGGGAAACAGAGCAGCCCCCGCCCCCTTCGCCACCCCCCGGGTGACCACAGCCCTGGGGCCTGTCTTCACGCAATGGTTTCGCCCGACTTTGGACTCTGCGGTGATGGGAGCATCCTTCAGACCTGGCCTCGCTCACGCCGGGTCTGTTGAGGCCGAGCCGTCGGGCGGGAGCCGCTGTCCTCTCTGCGGGACAGTGCTCTGAGTGGACGGGCGTCCGCCCGCCCTCCGTGAGGGTGGCCACGGGCCCACGGCGCTCTGGCCCTTCGGGCACAGGGGGAGGCTGCTGTCCATTCAGGAGCCGGCGGGGCTTGGAGCAGGACGTTGACATGGTTTTATTTTATGGGCTGAAGGACGGCTGCCTTGGGAGCAGGGAGGTGTGGGAGGCGCTGGACACAGGGGGGAAATGGTGGCGGCCTGGCCCCCAGTAGTGGCCATGGAGGTGGACAGGAGAAGATGGAGGGGTGGAAAAGATATTTCCAGAAACTGAGCGGATTGGCTGAAGGAGGGAATGGCGGGGTCCTGGGAAATGCCGGCCTTCCCCAGGAAATTAGGCACCGTCAGACCTGCCAGCCTGGGCTCCCGGAGGCGGGACCTGCTTCTCTCCTGAAACCCCGCACGCTGCAGGCTGTCTGATGCCGGGAGGCAGGTGGGCGGAGGCTTCTGGAAGGCTCGAAGGTCCCAGGCGAGGAGCGCGGCTTGAGCGGGTAGGCAGAGGCCCCGGGCGTGCCCAGAGCAGGGGCCGGAGGCCGGAGGCTCGGTCCCCCAGCAGCTTCTCACTGGCCCCCAGCTTATAAGGCAGCCCCTGCAGGTGTCAGGCGCCAGGCGACCTCGGGTTTGTGTTTGAATGTTGACGGGGAGCGAAGCTGAGTTTTGTGCTCAGCTGCAGTGCCGGTGACATAGATTTCTGGATGAATCCTGACTCTCCTCCCCCTTCCTGATTTCACGCCTGGGTGTCTAGTCTTGATCCCTGGGAGTGACCACGGAGCAGCGGCTCTGTGTTGCCCCCTGCTGGTGGCTGGGGGTACTTAGGGCCTCACAGGGACCACAAGCGTGGCTGGTCCCAGTGCTGACACGCAGCTGTGCGGTCAGGGCCACCAGGGAGGGGCACATGCCGAGGTGGGGGCATGGGCTTGGTTTGAGCTGCTCAGGAGAAAGGATCAGTAGAACTTGGGGGTTGACCGGACTGGGGATGAGAGAGCCCGAGGTGCTCCGTGGTGACCAGCTCCCTGGTTGGACACCTGGGTACATGGTCAGAAGGGGACATGGGACTGGCAGTGTAGGATTATTTTTTGTTGTATTGCTCTGGTTTTCCAGCCGTTTTCTGCAGAGCCCTGGAGGGTCCCAGGGACCACAAAGGGGGTGGGGGCATCTGGGCTCCCCCATCCCTGCCTTAATCAGACAAAAAAAACCCATTTTCGGTTTGTTTTTATTTTTATTTTTGACAGATTGGTCTTACATAGAAGCTTCTTGCATAAAATCTTTCCTTAAAAAGCGGGTGTTGTATTAGCAGGCCGGAAGGCTCTAGGGTGGTAGGAAGAGCAGGGATTGTGTGGCTACGAAACCGCGTGTCCCTGGCTGGAGCCTGGAACCGAACTGGCAGGGTCACGTCAACGTCTGATAGATCCTGCCGGTGGCCTTCCCAATAGGCTCCCTGTGTGTTTATTTATGTGTTTATTTTTAGAGGGAGAGAGAGAGAAACATCCATTTGTTGTTCCACTTATCTATGCATCATTGGTTGACTCTTGCGTGCCCTGACTGGGGTCGCCCCTGCCCCTTGGCGCATCAGGCCGCTGCTCCAGCCCCCTGGGCCAGCGGGCCGGGGCCGGGCTGCCTGTGTAGACTCCTGCTGGTTTCACATGCCCTTCCCCTCCACGCTGGGACATCTGTTTGCCTCTTCCTGTGACAACTGCTCGTTGTGTCCGTTTCTCTTTTCGTCTTCCCATGAGGGCCCATGTCTCACCTCTGCAGCCACGGCCGACAGATCTTCCCTGGGGTGCCCGGTCCCGGGATGGGCCCGCCGCGCAGGGCGAGGTCCCGGTGGCCCCCTCAGACTGTGCCCTCGGCTCTCCCCCAGGCTGAACCTCCGGGAGCTGGGCCCCTGGGCCTCTCACATGCGCTGGCTGGTCTGGATCATGGCCTCTGTGGGCACGGTCTATGTCTTCTTCTTCCATGAGCGGTGAGCCAGGGCTGGGGGCTCCAGTGGGTGGGGCGGCCCTCAGGGTTCCAGCAGGACCTCCTTCCTACCCCTGCCTCTGGTGAGAGGAGACCCCAGGAGGACCCCGGGAGCATGAGGGCACAGCTCTGCCCAGAGCCCCAGTGTCCAGGCCCAGGGATGGCCACCAGGCCCACAGCCCATAGTGTCAGCGGACGCATTTTTTTAAAAAGACACTAAGTTCCTGGAGCACTGAAGGTGCCCCGTGTTGCCTCCCTGCTCTAAGCTGTGCCGGCAGACCAGGAGAGGTGGCTCCGAGCCCCCCAGGCTCCGTTTCCTTCCATCCTGCCAAGTGACACGATGGAATAATTGAGGGGATAAACGGGGCTACAGAAGCAGGAGGAGTGACAGACTCCTGGACCCTCCAGGGACAGCAACAAGTGTCAGCTGATGGAGCCACTCAGATCCACGGAGCGTGGGCCCTGCGGGTGAGGGTGCTGGGATCGAACAGTCATGTCTTCCCTGGGCCTGAGCGTGGGCAGTGCCCACACCCTTGCTGTACCTGCTATTTGCAGTCCTCCAGTGTTGTTTCATGGATATGGAAACCGAGTCTCAGAGAGGGAAGGAGACCTGCTCACGGTCACTCAGCTCTGCCAGCACCTCTTGGGTGTGGCTGGGTGAGGTCAGAGCCCTGGGGTGCTCTCACTCTCACGGTGAGGGTGTCTTCTCTAGCCCAGAGTGGGGAGCTGTCCTGAGCCCAAGGTGGCTTCTCTCCCTGCCAGGTACAAGCTTTTGGAGCTGCTGTGCTACATGGTCATGGGCTTTTTCCCTGCCCTGGTCATTTTTTCAATGGTAAGTCCACCCACCCGGTGTGGGGCCTCACGTCTGCCTGCAGGGGACCCAGACTGACACAGGATGGTCAGTTAGAACCCTCCCCTCTAGCAGAAGGGGAAACTGAGGCCCAGCGTGTCCACGTGACCCACCTAAGGAGGCGATAGAATAGGCAGGTTAACCCTGAGGGCCTCTCCTCTCTGAGCTTCAGTTGCCCCATCTGTCAAATGGACACAGTAAACTCAGCCTGCCCATTACCTTGTAGGCCAGAGAACAGTATTATTATTATATTATTATTATTATTATTATTTCAATCCTCACCCAAGGACATGCTTATTGATTTTAGAGAGGGGGGAGAGAGAGAGACAGACAGACAGACAGACAGAGAGACAGAGAGGGAGAGAAACATCAGTGTGAGAGAGAAACATTGACCGGTTGGCTCCCATACGTGCCCTGACTGGGAATCGAACCTGAAACCTGGGTATGTGCCCTGACCAGGAGTCGAACCTGCAGCCTTTTGGTGCACAGGACAACTCTCCAACCAGCTGAGCCACACTGACCGGGGCCAGAGAAAAGTATTATTTAAAAATTATTATTATTGGGAGCTCCCGACCTTGCTGGTCCCTCTCTGACCTGTGCCCCACCCTTGTCCTTGCCGACAGCCCAACACCGAGGGCCTGTGGGAGCTGGTGACTGGAGGGGCTTTCTACTGCCTGGGCACGGTGTTCTTCAAGAGCGACGGCAGGATCCCCTTTGCCCACGCCATCTGGCATCTCTTTGTGGCATTTGGTGCTGGCACTCACTACTACGCCATCTGGAGGTACCTCTACCTGCCCAGCGCCCTGCAGGCCAAGGTGTCCAAGTGAGGTGCCCAGGCTGCACCGTGGGAGTGTTTTTGCAGACCTTAGCCCCGCGCAGTGCCCGGGCCTGGCCGCCCTCCCGCAGGCAGAGCTTCTGATGGGTCCGAGGTCACTTCTGGTGACAGGCGCACCGCCCCTCAGGTCCCAGGTGAGAAAGGAAGCATGTAGCCACTGTTATGGAGGAGGAGTTAACCTGTAACGCGTTTCTACTCTAGACAAGCGTCTCCTAACACCTCGGACGTTCACATCCTCAGGAAGGGAGCGGATGCCGCCCCGCAGAGGGGCAGCGACGGGCCAACACGTGCATCTTCCAGTCCCGAGAAACCGAGCACGGAGTCTGGCCGGCTAGTCCCACCCGGTGCCCAGGGCCTCCTTTTCTGCCACCGAAGTCCTGGCCAGGGAATGTCCCCTGTTCAGGGAAAGTCACCTGGCTTGTAGATCAGGGCGGTGGAGATGGTGACAGGGGCAGACCAGTCACCAATCACCCGCACGTGGGGTGGGGTCAGTTCTCAGCGGTGCTCTGTCAGCCACGACCAGTCGGCTCCATGCTCATGAGGTCACCTGCCTGCTGGCGCCCTGCGGTGGGAACGTGTCCGGGCCGTTAAATGTCCCGTGTGGGGGGCAGTGTTTATCCCACTCCCTCTTGTCCCTTTTCGGGAAGCTCCTGGGGTGGGCAGTGTAGGGACACCGGGTGCACACCGGAGCAGCCCCTGACCTGCTCTGGTCCTAGGTGCAGAGGGGGGAGCAGTTGGCGAGGAGAAGCTGTTCCTTGGCCGTTTCTTCTCCTGTGGGAAAGTCCAGGGCAATGCCGAGAGCCGTTTGCCAGAGCGGCAGGCGCATCCTGGGGCTTGCCTCCTGCTCCAGAGGTAGGGCTTATGACGCAGACATTCAGGTTCTCGTTTGATGCCCATCCGTGGGCCCGAGAGGCTGCCCCACAAGCCCAGAGGGAGGGCCTCGCTCATTTGATGGGACCTGGGTAGGGTGTCCACGACACCCCAACCTCTGGAGCCCCAAGGAGCCCAGCCACAGGGCCGTCTGCTCCTGGCACACAGACGTGCACTGGGGAAGGCTCCAGGCCCGGCTCCAGGGTCTGAATGGAATCTCCGGGTCCCTGGACCAAGGATCTGTGTCAAGTCAGATGAGCCTCAGTTTACAACCCCCAACGAGGGTTGGTGGGCAAAGACAGGATGCCTTAGGCTTAGTTCTGGTACATTCCAGGGTATGTCAAGGCTCAGCCTCTGAATCCCACATGGCCAGCCAGTATTCACCTGACACTGTCCCCAGACGGGCGGGTCCTGAGCAGGCAGATGCTTGGGGGATACGGTTTGTTCTCTTAACCATGTGTGCATGCATGTGAGTGTGCGTGTGCGTGCGTGTGAGTGTGTGTGTGCGGCTATGCTGGCACTCCCAGCCCCTTGAAGCTGCCTTCACTGGGCAAGCCTGCCCTGCAGAGCTCACCAAGTATGTCCCATCAGTTGGGGTCAGGATTGGAGGTGGGGGGAAGGGAAGCTTGGGGGGGCAGACTGGGCAGGGCCTTGCCCTGGTTGGGGCGGGGCCCTTGTACTTGACCTCTGGGCCTCAGGCCTGGGGGTGGGGTTCCTGGGATGATGTTTAGGAGGCCTCCCAAAGCATGGCACCGTGTTGTCCAGGTGCTGATGGGGATCAAAGCCCCACGCTGGGAGCTTGGGACACTGACCTGGGGCTTTCCCAGTGACTGTTGCTGAGCTCCTTGTCTGCTCCTACATCTCCTGTGCCCCCTCTTCTGGGCATTTGATCTTGCATTTCCCCCAAGCTCCCTCTCTATGCCCCTGAACCTTTCGAGGAGGTGCTGGTTCACCCCTCCCCCCCCCCAACTCCTATTCATCCTTCAAAGCCCCGTTCAGCAGCATTCTAGGCTGGGCACTGGGTGTGTGGGGTGGAGAGGGCTACACACTGGAAATTCAGACACCAGCTCCCTCTTTCCGTCTGTCCTCAAGGCTGCCACATGCTAGGATGTGCCAACTAAGCAGCTGTCATGTCTGAAGCAACCTGGGCTACCCTGTGTCATTTTTTTAAGTTGCTGGTTGCAGCCGTTGAATTGATTTTATGACCACGGGTGGGTCTGAGCCCTCTGTTCTAGAAACAACTCTTGCCGGTACCCTTCAGGAAAGGCGTGGACACTGGTCCCAGGTGCCCAGTACCTACTGATGGGCGGGGTCAGCACCGTGCCATCCCTGGGAGCCTGGGTGCCCTCACACCACACGGGGACAGTTGAGGAGAAAGAAATTCCGAGCATCTGTGATCTGGTTCCCCAAACCCTGACCCCACTAAGAGGAACACAGGACCAGGTCCTTGGGTCTGTTGTTCTGGTGACGGCCATGCTCAGGGGGCTGTGGGGCTGGATTGTGACACTGGATGCCCGTCGGGTGGGCAGCATGTGAAGCCTTTTCTGGGGGAAACAGGAGCTCCGATTGCCTTTCAGACTCACTTTTATAGACCTGTCATGTCCACAGTGCGTGACAATGGCACTTGTGGCGTGAGTTTGCAAAGTGCCCTGCTGGTATCAGACCCTTTCTGTGTTTGTGAAATTGCTATTTTGTATTATTAACACAGTATTTGATAAACATTTGTATGAAGACTAATCCTGCCAGTAAACGTTACTGTCTCCAGCGGAGTAGAAAGAACTCCAATAAATAAAAATTCAAGATGCCTTGCTCTTGCCCAGTTGTCTTTTTAAAAAGAACTGTTGTGAATTCTTTTCCATAAAAGCAATCTCTGTTCACTGTAGGACACTTGGAGTACTTAGAGAAGCACAAGTACATGAAAAAGGCTGCGATAGCCACCTCTTGCTATATGACAGATTATTCTGAAATATAGTGGCATCGAACAGTGGTAATCACCAAGTCGCTCAGGGCGCCTGCAGTGAGGACTTCAGAGTCTGGGATGGATGCAGAGCCAGGGGCTGGGGGCTGGGAAGGCTCGTTGACTCACGTGTCTGGGGGCTGATGCTGGCCGCTGGTAGGACCCTCGCTGGGGAAGCTGGCCAAATACCCTGTTTTAAAACGTGGGTTTTGACCCTGGCTGGGTAGCTCAGTTGGTAGAGCGTCATCCTGATACACCAAGGATGTGAGTTCGATCCCTGGTCAGGGCACATACAGGAATCAACCAATGATGCCTAAGCAAGTGGAAAACAAATCAATGTTCTCTCTTCCTCTTTCTCTCTCTCAAATAAAAAAGAAGTAGGGCCTGGCTGGCGTGGCTCAGTGGTTGAGCATTGACCTAGGATCCAGAAGATCATGGTTCGATTCCCGGTCAGGGCACATGCCCGGGTTGTGGGCTTGATCCCCAGTGGGGGGTGTGCAGGAGGCAGCCGATCAGTGACTCTCATCATTGATGTTTCTATCTCTCTCTCTCCCTCTCCCTTCCTCTCTCTGAAATCAATAAAGACACACACACACACACACACATATATATATATATTATTTTAAAGTAGGTTTTATTACTATTCAGGTATGGTAAGGCCGACAGTTCAGGAGATGACGACCATTGAAAAGATCGTTTGTTACTCACAGTTCCCAAGAGAAGGGGCACAGAATGCCACACAGGGCCATTAGGGGAAGCACCAGGGTGGGTCAGGAGGCAGAGGGGGCCAGGGGAAAATGTGGACAAGAATGCTTATTGTGGTTTCTGTGGGAAGGAACAGGTGAGGCAAGGTGAGCAGGCTTAGGACAGGCTGGTTTGGGTAATGTCAAGACCTCTGGGGTACAAGGGCTGTTCCTAGTTTTGTGGTACTTGGTCCTGGGGTGATGAGGGCAGGGGGATAGTGGCCTGGAGTATAAGAGCCTGACAGAGGAGGTGGGGAGGGACGGTCTCCAGATTGGTTGGTTTGCATATGAGAGGTGAGCTCACAGGTGAACTATTTACAATCTCTAGGGATTGGCTGACCCTGGGAGGGGCAGTCTCCCCATGCTCAGTAAGGCCTCAGGTGACAAAACATCAAAAGGAAAGACATGCTTAATACACACCCACAAGTGACCTCCCCATGTGGCCTGGGCTTCCTTACAACATGGCCGCTGGGTCTCAAGAGAAAGAGCCAGGCGGGACACACAGAAGTCATGCCTTGTCACTTCTGCCATATTCTGATGGTCAACACAGCTAAAAAGGTCCTCCCAAGGTGAAGAGGGGGATATGCAGACCTGCTCCCCACCACCTGGGGAAGGAGAGTCCCAGTGACGGTCTGAGAAGAGCAAGGGATGGACATGGATTGAGGTGGGTATCTTTGGAAATTCTAACCTGCCACAAACTCCGTCACCAAGAACAATCAGTTAATATTCCCTACCTATGCCCCTTGCACACCTTTTGAATGTGATTTTACAAAAGAGAGGTGATCCGTTATGAACGAAATACTGTGATCTTAGACAAGTCCTTCAGCTGCTCTCCACTCAAGTTAAGTTTGGAGTTTTCACACATTTCTCTCCTTTTGAACCAGAAAGAAGGTCTCTGGCTGGACCAAGCTCTTTCACCCCAAATTTGAAAAGTGGGGCAGTTCATCCCAGGCAAACCCCCTGAACCTGTCCCCAAGGCCCCTTTTCTCTGACTCCTTAGTGAGCCAAAGCACCCGCCCTAGACTCATTTCCCCACCTGGTCCCTCTCCTGTTATCCGAGGGCCCTTCCATGTTTCCCTGTCCCCAGCTTTAATAAATGGTCTCTAAAATTAAAAAAGAAAAGTGGTGACTTGTTCTCAATTCTCAGTTAAAAAAAAAAAGTTAATACACCGTATTTTCTCAGTCTTAATTACTCTTTTTATACATACATCATAAACCAAGTGGTACCGTCTAACAAATGCTCACAGGAAACACATCGAGTAAACAAATACAAAAGCAGTGTTCATGGAAATGTAGACCCAGCCAAGCACATTTGGTTCTTCAATAATATGTCATCCTCAGACACAGGTGCTCATGTTTGTGATTTTATGTATGAGCGTGTTGCATGGTTGTATTTTTGACTAATGAAGTTGATCCTAATGCCTATGTGGGTTGAAATAAAACTTTTTATTTTTTAACTCTCTGAAAAACTCTTGAGGCATTAGATCCTGCTTGGTAAGGGCTACTCTCTCTCTCTCTCAAAAAAAACACACAACTTTTATTGCTATTTATAGAGAGAGAGGAAGGGAGCGAGAAAGAGAAACATCAAACTGGCAACCTCTCAGTACGTGGGATGATGCCTCACCCACTTAGCAACACCAGCCAGGGCTGGAATACAGCTTTTCGACATGTTCCCAGTCCCAAGAGCACTAGGATTTCCAGGGACTTTTCCACACAAATAGTCTAACGACCACTGGGTAGGTGATTTCTTAGGCGTCACCCAGCCAAAAAGTTTTGACAGTTAAGTGAATGTAGTTCAAGTCTCTTTAGAGCCGGTCAGACACTCCGGAGGGAAGTCATTTGACGCGATCTTTTGAATGGTACCGAAACCCTCGTTGGTTGGTTGGTGCCAGTAGAACACGGCCACTACCCTGGCTTCATTTGGATCAGCATTTCCCCAGGCAGTGTCTCACCTGAGCCCCAGGTCCCCAGGGCGCACCCCTCCTGGCCACCTCCAGCAGAATATGCATAAACCTTCACCCGGACCGATGGCAGATGTCCTCCCTCTGCCGTCCTGCGGGCCCTACTCTCGCACCCCGCACGTGACCGGTGCCCTGGGGTACCCAGTGGTTGGCAGAGAGCTGCTCGGTATGTGACATGGGAAGAAAAACACTGATTGCTGCTTTTGGCTGACAGTCTATGGCCAAACCCAGAGCACTGCTATTTATAGGGCCTGGTGCGGAGTTCCTCCAGCATGGAATCCGGGATTAAATCACTCATCTTGCCAGCCACCTCCAGGGGTGAGAGAAAGGCTGGGATCTGTGGCTGCCCCTGTGCCTGCTGCCTCCTGCCCTTCCTCTCCTCTGGTCCCCAAAGCCAGTCTCTCTGCCCCTGGACGCCCCCATCCCTGGGAACCTGCACTTTGACCTTAACCAGATGCTTTTCCTTTGGGCTCATTTGGTCTTTTCCATGAGCGTGTCCCAGGACTCTGCCGCCCTCTGGTGGCCATGGAGGGCAGCTCAACACTTTATTTTTGTCAAGTAAATTTCCAAAGATACTCAACTCTGAAGTTCAAAACGTGTTTTGCTCGCCTGCCCAAGGGCCTGGTGCTGGATACAAAAATGGAATAAAAGTTCTTTCCCTGGAGAAGCTTGCAGTTGAGGGAGACAGTGAGAGGTGAGATGGGCAGAAATCTATTCATTTCTTTGTTTACTCATTTAACAAATGTTGACTGAGCACCTACTCGGGGCTAAGTATAGCAATGAAGACAGATGAGATGCTTGCCTTTATGGAACACAAGTCCTACTGTGTGTTACATACACGAGTAGTAATAAAGCCTCATAGTTAAGTGAAAGAAGCAATGAGATAGAGAATGACTGTCCAGACAATGGTCAGGGGACCAGAGTGGAGCTGAGTGTTAACGAGAGGGCAGTGCCGGTGTGTAGACACGACAGGAACAGCGTTTTAGGAAGAGGAGGCAGCGAGGGGAAGTGTTTTGGAGGAGGCGATGGGCTTAGCGTTTGAAAACAGGAGGCAGAGCCCGCCTGGCCGGTGGCTCAGTGGTTGAGCATTGACCCATGAACCTGGAGGTCACAGTTCTATTCCCGGTCAGGGCACGTGCCCAGGTTGCAGGCTCAATCCCCAGTCGGGGGTGTGCAGGAGGCAGCCGATCAATGACTCATCATTGATGTTTCTATGTCTCTCCCTTCCTCTCTCTGAAATCAATAAAAACATATTTAAAAAAACAAAACAAAACAACAGGAGGCTGGGGCTGGCGCTCCACGGCAGAGGCAGAGAGCAGTTGCAGCAGTTGAGGGGGAGGGGCACCTGGGGTGGACTTTTGCAAACCCCACTTTATTCTAAGTGCATTTATAGAGGATTATAGGTGAGGAGTGACAATATCTAATTTGGATAAGATGTATGAGTTATCTATCGCTGCACAACAGACTACCCCAAAACACAGTGGCTTAAGCAACAATGAGCATTTACCCTTTCACGGTTTTTGAGAGCGGGGAATTTGAGGGCAGCTTTACTGGGTGGCCCTGGCACAGGGTCCCTCATTAGACGAACTTGGGGTGGTGGGCAGGGCTGCATTCATAGGAAGTCTTCTGGGGCCGGAGGACCTGCATCCAACACAGCTCGCTCACAGGGATGGTGAATTGGTGCTGGCTGCTGGTGGGAGGCCTTAGTTTCTTTCTAGGGCTGATGGCTTCCCCCAGAATGAGTGACCCAAGAGAGAGCCAGGGCAGAAGCCACATCACTTATTTATTTATTTAAATTTATTTTTTAATCCGCACCTGAGGATATTTTTTCCACTGCTTTTCAGAGAGAGTGGAAGGGAGAGAGAGGGAGAGGGAAAGGGAGAGAGAGAGAGGGACATCAATGTGAGAGAGACACATCGACTGGTTGCCTGCTGTGTGTACCCCAACTGGGGCTGGGGATCGAGCCCACAACCGAGGTATGTGCCCTTGGCAGAAATCAAACCCAGGACCCTTTAGTCCGTGGGCTGATGCTCCAACCACTGAGCCAAACTGGCCAGGGCAGAAGCCACATCTTTTATAATTTAGATCCAGAAGTCGCACTGCCATTTTGACATTTTATTGGTTACAGAGGTCAGCCCTATTTAACAAGGCAAGGGACCCCATGGGGGAGTGAAAACCAGCAGGTGTGAATCACGGGGACCATCTTGGAGGTTCGCTACCATGTAGGTAACACCTAATCTCAGTCTTAAAGGGTGAGTAGAAATTGGCCAGGTAATGAAGTTAGTATGATATGCTGAACTGTGTCCCCCTAAAATTTGTATGTTGAAGTTCTAACTACTGATGCCTCAGAATGTGACTGTATTTGGACACGGAGCCTTTAGAGAGATTACATGAAGCTGAGGTCATTAGGGTGGGCCCTAATCCAATATGATCAGTGTCCTTATGAAAAGAGATTAGAATGCAGAGGGAAGACCATGCGAGGACACAGGGAGGAGACAGCCATCTACAGCCAAGGAGAGAGGTCTCAGGAGAAACCAACCCTGCTGGCACCTTTATCTTGAACTGCTAGCCCTCAGGACTATGAAACAAACAGTGGGGTAATTCCAAATAGTTGGCATTACTTGATCCTAAAGGGAGGGGCAAATGTTTTCTGTAAAGGGCCACAGAGTAAATATTTTAAGCTCTTTGACCTGCCAGTCTGTTGCATGAAAACAGTTACAGACAACATGTAAATAACTGGACATAGCTGTGCTCCCATTAAACTTCATTTACAAACACAGCGCTCAGGTTTGGCCCACAGGCCATAGTTTGCCAACCCCTGCAGAAGAGGGGCGTGGGGAGGGATAGTTGATGGTCCTGGTTCACAGTGAGAAATACCTTACAAGGAAAAGACAGGCCTAAACCCAGGCCCTTCTTCCAGCCCTGATATTTGCCTCTTCAGGATCTGGGTGAGGGGAGGTTGTGTACGGTTATGCGGAGCCCCGTAAAGGTTCCAGTGTGTACGTGGTGAGTCCTATAAAGGGAATTATTTAATCAGACAGTCCCAGGCTCAATTCTTGACTCTCTCTCTAGCTGTCTGACCTCTCTGAGCCTCTATTCATCTGTAAAATGGGAGTAACATCTGTCTTACAAGGGTTGATGTGCCCTGTCAATGAGAGATGACCTAGGTAAAGCCCCTAGCATAGGGTCTGGCATACAGTAGGTGATCAATAAATGCCTGTTCCCTCTTCCCACTTTCCTTTAGCGAACATGGGGTTCATACTACAATAGCTGCTAACCCAAAGGTTCGCTCCCAGGGTCAGAATTCTGCATCTTTATGTCGGAGGCCCGGTGATGCCCCCAGGCCTAGACCATGAGCATCCTGGTACAGAGGGACCTGTTTATAAGAATCCTTTCTCCAAGGTGAAACCCCAGCTGGAGGGCTGGTGCCAAAGTGAGTTCTTAAGGACACAAGCTTCTTTTAAAACAGGGTCACCCAAGGAGGGCGGTTGGGCCAGAGCCCCGGAGCTGACCTGGCCTGGTTTTGCATCAGTTTACGCAGAGGAGTGCCCTGATGTGATGTGTCATCTAACACTCTGGCTGCCGGCTGGGACTAATAGGTGGGGACAAAACACACTTATCCGCCGCCCAGCCTGAGGCTAGCCCCCCCCCCAGCTCCCCGGCCCCGCCCCTCCTGCCGAGGCCCTGCCCCTTGAGCCGTAGAAGGGGGTGCAGGGCACAGCCCCGCCCCTGTCCTGGAGGCCCCGCCCCCGCCCTCGAGGCCACGCCCACACACTTAATTGGCCAGCGAGTGGCGCTGGCGCCCAGCTCAGCCCATCCCCGGCTCCGCCCTTCCCCTCGAGGCCCCGCCTCCTGGAGGCCTCGGCCCTGCCCATTGGCTGGCTCGCAGGAGGAGCCCGCCCCGGTCTTCTCAGGGCCGGCCCCGCCCCAGAGGCCCCGCCCCCCGAGGCCCCGCCCCGGCCGTTGAGTGGCCGGCAGGAGGCGCCGCACGGGCTCCGGCTGACGGGGTGTGGGAGCCACGCGGGGCGCGGAGGCGGCAGCGGCGGGCGGGCCGGCGGTGAGTGCCGGGCGCGCGGGGAGGCCGAGGGCGCGGGGCGCGCGCGGGCCGGGGCTGCGCTGCGGCACGGGCGGGGCGGGGCGGGAGGGCGCGGGCGCGCTCGGCCGCAGGGCCCTCGCCGGGCATCTCCGGGCGGCTCGGCGGGGCTTGTCCTGTTGCCGTGGAAACCGCCGGCTCTTGGGGCCGCTGCGGCCGTGGGGGGGGGTCGGGACCTGAGAGCGGGCCACTCGCGGCGGGGTCCAGGGGTCGGCTGCGGCCCCCGCCCCACGGCCCCTGAGCCTCGGCCCGCCGACGCGAGGCCCCCGGGCTGAGGGGATTGGGCCGCGCGGCCCACGGGCGGCGGGCGCTGGGGGGGGGTGTCCGCCCCGCCCTCCGGGTCTGCGTGTCACCCCGCACCCGCCTCCCGCGGTTTTCCTGTTCGCGCAGCGGCGCTCCCACTCGTGGGCCGGCGGAAAACGCCGTCTCCAGCCGCGCGACCAACGCTGCGTCTAACAGGACGATGCTGGGCTGGGGCTGCGGGGCGGGAGGACGGGCCGGGGCCCCCAGGGAGCCGCTGGGGGGCCCCCCGCGGAGCCGCAGCCCAGCAGCGCCCGCCTAGTGCTTGGGTCACCTGAATGGCCTCAAGCACTCTCCAGGTGCCCGGGTTACAGGTGTCCCCGCTTAGCACGGGCCACCTCCCGTGCATTCCAGACAGGAGCCAGCCCCTGGTCCCACTGGCGGAGAAGGCCGGTCCCCTCTCCGGAGGCCAGCGAGCCGCAGCTACATCCGACTCAGTGATGCTGTGTTTCAAAGCGTCGCGCTGGGTAGGGTTTATGGCTAACGCAGAGCCTGCCCGGCCGCCCCCCTCCCGGCCGGCCCTGGTGGGAGCCCTAATGGATTCCACATTGCGGCCCTAGACGGCCACCGCCCCCACCCATCTGGGCAGCCTCGCCCTGACCTCGCTCACGGCACCCGCTGGTGTGACTCGAGCTTGTTTGCATCAGAACTTGGACTCTTCCGTGAGGGCCAGACGAAAACACTCCCTGAGAGAGGCCATGGCCAGCGTCCTGCAGCCTCGGCCCCTGTTTCCCCCAAATATTCGTGCGAGAGCCGGGCAGGAAAGGAAAAGGCAGGTCAGGCCTCCCCAAGCCCCGCTGTGGTTGCTCAGGGGGGCCCTGCTCTGTGGGATACCCCTGCACTCTTGTCCTCTTTAAACGCCAGCCTGTCCCATCGTGACACACAGGCTGTACTCGGCGTGCGGTGATTGGGAAGGAAGGTGACAAGTGAACAAGTGACCGTCCGTGGTTCCTCTCTGAAAATGGCCAGAGAGAGAAGGGCCGGAAGAATAAAGCTTCCGGATAAAACAGATCAGGGTCTGTGTTTACTGGGACTTCTTGGGGCTTAAGAAGGAATTACTGGAGGGCTTTGAGCCACGTTCTCCCCGACGTTTTCTGCTTCTTGGCTTTGCTGGAGTCCAGCGCTGGGGACTGCTGGAAAGGAGGGAGGGGCGCTCGCTCCCACGGCGTTGGGAGTGGACTAGCAGTGATGTATCTGTAATTCTTCATTTCTCTTTTATTAAAGCAGAATTGTATTAGCTTTAGACGTTACAGAACCGAGATCCACCCCGGTGCAAAACAGCAGTTCGCTTCCCCATTGTATGTGGGGCCTTTTAGGCCCCCGTGTTTACTTCACTGCTTTTCTGTGATGCGGGCTTTCTCTGCCCAGACATGGTTTCTGCAGTTTTCAGTGCCGCATTTACATTTATATTCAGACACCATCTCGAAAGGCAGAGGCTTCTGAGCTTTCCACCAGCCTGCTACTTTGGGTTTGTGTCTGGACCCTGGGGCTCTGCTTGGAGGAGGGAGCCGGGTAAGGGCAGTGTTTGTGGAGGGGTCAGGTCCTCTGAGCCAGGGGCATCCTGGAGGCACGTGCTGGCAGCAGCAGAGGAAGCGGGCTTGTGCCTTTCAGAAGGTGGTTTGGAGCTGCCGATGTGGTTGCAGAGCCATGCACATGTCCCGCGCACGCTGTGAAATGCTCCGCTGTAAATTTAACCGAAGCCTTTGACAGGCGCACTCGGGGAGGCCTTCGCCAGCTCCGGTCTCCCTAGGATTTGACAAGGGGACTTGTCATACATTGTTCAGGGGAGGAGAGGTGAAGCCTGTGACATATTCACTCCTGTACAGCCTCACTCGAGGCCAGGGAGCCTCATGGGCTCCTTCTGCTCAGGATACCTGCCGCTTTCAGCTGAGTCTTCAGAAAGCGGGTCCATAGTGAAAGCTCTGCCGGGGCCGAGTGTGAGCAACAGGCTGTCAGAGCAAGGGGTGTCCCCACTCACCCCAAAGCCTCTTCCACTGCCCATGGAGCTGTGAGTGGGGACTGAGGGTGTTGACTTTAGCTGAGTCTAGTGCTGACGTTTGTCATAGGTGCCTGGTGCTGCCAGGTCCTTACTGGGACCTGCGCACAGTTTCCAGAGGCTTCTAGAAAATGAGCTTTTCTTCTTTGGTCTGTGCTCTTGTCTCTAGTGAGGACACGAGCACAGAAATGAGTACGTTAGGTGACGTGTGGTTCTCAGTCCTCGCAGACGTGGTGCAGTTTTCATGTTTATGGGTAGAGACGGCTCCTTCTGCCATCTGTCAGGGCCCTGGGGAGTCAAAGGACTGTCTCTTCAGAACTGAGGTCCTTGGAGTGCTAAGTGCACTAGAATGACGATTGTATGACACGCTAAGCTTCCAGGAGCTGTTTCCTCATTTCCCCATCAAGATAGCCTTTGTGGCCCGGACGGGGCCCGAATACCAGGCTGGACGGTGGGTGGAATGCACACATTCCAGTCATGCCTCCTGGGTTTGGGAAGAGCCCTTTTGTGTCCACTGCGGTCATATGGACATTCTAGCGCTGCTGTCCCAGGGACGTGTCTCCTCCAAGCCAGAACTGGTCACTGCCCGCTCGCCCCGTCCCACTCGTGTTTGCTATGAGTTTTGTCCTAGGCTGTGATGTAGGAGAGATTGGCTTTAGGGAGATCAGGCATTTCCCACTCTCCATGGTTTACAACTTCTCGTTGGGTGTGATGTGGTGGGTGGAGGGCTGCCTCAGGGAGACGGGCCACTCTGCCCTGCATATACAGCCCGTAGCCATGGCCACCACTGTTTCCTGGTTGTGCCCACGGTATGTGTGAGCCCAGCACTTGCCAGTCGTGGGAACTGCACAGCAGGGCATGTCTTCCTGTAGGTGACTGCATCCTGCTTCCTAGTAGTGGCTTTCCTTGAAGGGCACCTTAGCCATGCACACTTGTGTTGTCCCCTGGGGTCCCCACTGTGGGGACTTTGCCGAGGGTGGCATGTCTGCTGCTGTGCTGGGCCCAGATGGCTGGTAAGTCTGTCACAGTTCACAAGAGCCTGGTTTGCTTTCGCTGCTCCTGAGGGTCAGTGCTGACCCACCTGTGTCTCCTCCCAGGACACAACCGTTTCCCTGCCACTGGCTGAGCCTGAAGTCCCCACCCATGAAGACGGGCCCACCATGTTCTATGGGACCCACTTCATCATGTCTCCACCCACTAAGAGCAAGTTGAGGCGGCAGGGCCAGCTGCTATCCAGTGTGTTGTCCCGGACGCTGAGCTACAAGTACCGTGACCTGGACACTACCTTCGCCAACCTGGGTGCCAGTGACGACCCCGCGGAGCTCTCCACCCAGCTCTCAGCCCCCGGGGTCCTGAAGGTGTTCGGGGACAGTGTCTGCACAGGCACCCACTACAAGAGCGTCCTGGCCACCTGCACGTCCAGCGCCCAGGAGCTGGTGAAAGAGGCCCTGGAGCGCTACTCCCTGAGTCCCGAGTGCGCCAGTCAGTACGTTCTGTGTGATGTGGTGGGCCAGGCGGGCGACTCCGGGCGGCCCTGGCAGGCTCAGTGCTTCCGCGTGTTCGGGGACAGTGAGAAGCCCCTCCTGATCCAGGAATTGTGGAAACCCCGGGAAGGCCTGTCCCGCAGGTTTGAGCTGAGAAAGCGGTCAGATGTGGAAGAGCTGGCGGCCAAGGACGTTGACACTGTGACGGCAGGTGAGCGGCGCCGGGATGAGGTCGGCAGGGGCTGGTGGGGCGGAGGTGCGTTTGCTCTGGTGGAGGGCAGCTGGGCCTGTCGCGTGTGTGAGGACTTCATGGTGGCCGTCTGGAGACTGCCTCTCGTCTGTGCTGCAGGACCCTGCAGGGGTGCTTTGTGGCTGCGGTGTAGTTGAGTGGCCTGTAGTCCAACCTCTCCTCCTGTGTAAGGCCCGTTGTCCCGCCTCTAGCTGTCCAGTTACCAGCTGCAGAGACACCATGTCCAGTGTGGTGCAGGAGCGTTACAGAAGTCCCGAGGCCCTGGTGACTCTCAGGGGCAACCCAATGAGAAGACAAAGGGCTGCGGGGTGCCTTTGGTTGTGCGTGGGTCTGTGGGTGCGGGTGGTGGGGGCCGTTCTGGAGGGAGGCCCAGCCTGGAAGCAGTTGGTCACTGTTCACCTGCGGTGTGCAGGCAGCAGTGGCCACTCGGAGCCTGGGCCTGGGTGGGAGGGCTCCGTGGGAGGGCTCCGTGGCCTGTGGCCACTGCTGTGTCTGGCTGTTACTCAGTTGGTAGAAAGATGACTTTTTCAAATGTCAAAAGACTCTTAAATGTATCTCAGGTCATATGTGACTTTTTCTGAGTGTCCCGTAGAAAACAGTGGCTTTACATGAGCAAGTGGACTTGTCTTGTGTGGCCGAGTGGAAGGACGTGAGACGGCCTCAGGAGGCCTTTGATACTCCAGGGTGGACAGGGGCCTGAGCTGGACACTTCTGCACGTCGCTGAGCTGTGGTGTTCTGAATGCTCTTTTCTCTAAGTTTGCCCCGGGGGGGAACGTGGGACTCCCAGGGGCTGGTCTCCCTCAGGCTGGGCTGGAACCACCGTGTCACACAGCCACAGTGGTGCCACATTGCAGCGGCCCTCTGCTACCCTAGGCAAATGGCTTTGCCTCTTTGGGCCTCAGTTTCCTGACCTGGAAAATGGAGTTCATGAAGTAATGTACGGACAGTGCTCGGGAAGTCCCCGCCGTGTGTTGTTGTTACTATTAGCACTTCCTGCCCTTGTGGGCAGGGTGCTCCGTGCCCCACAGCAGTGGGTGCCCAGGACGGGGCAGGGTGGGGCCTCTGACGGGGTGCAGGATTTTATCACGGACGTGTTAGGTTCTGGCACACGGGTAATAAGAAGCAGGCCAACGTGGAGGATGTTATTGTTGTTTTAAGTCTCAGACCAGCCCCCCCCCGACTCCCGCACCCCCGGGCCCAGCGTCATGGGTTTGGTGTTTCGCCCTGACTGTCCTCCTTCTAGAAGACATCCCAAGAGGCCAGGGTGCGCCAAGTGGGTGAGGGGTCCACGGCCGGGCTGCACAGTGTGGGCGAGGGGCCGGTGTTCTGCTCGAGGCCACTGCCCTGCCCGTGTTTTCTCTGCTGCGCCAGCCCTGCCTGTCCTGAGGGCAGGGCCCCAGGTACCTAGGGGACCTTGGGAAGCCTACTCTGTTGCACAGCCGATTCCTGGAGGGGGACCTGGGGGCCAGGCAGCACCTGTGGGAGGGGGGCTTGGTCTTCTGCTCACCGACCCCATTCAGACTGTTCCTTACAGCAGCTGAGGCAAGAGGCCGCTTGCCCACAGCCTATTCACCTTGGTGGTGGTTTTGCGAAATCTTTCAAATAAAGAGTCTATTGAGCCGGCCTGGTCTCACTGACACACTTCTCTGGCGAGAAGCAGGTAGTGTTACCTGCCGGAGCAGGCCTTCCGCACCCCAGGGAGGTGGCCTTCCTTGCTGGCCTTCCATTCAGGGTGTGGTCTGGGCAGTCTTTGCCTCCTGACCTGCCATCCCCTCTCACCAGTGACAGTAAAGATGGCGTGGTGATCAAGACAGTGTCCCAGGGCAGGCACGCTTGCCTCTGCCATTGGAAAAATGGACGGGCCAGCCTGGGGCCAACCAAGGACAGACAGCATGGGACAGACAGACCCATGTAGCTTGGAGCCCTGCTCCAAAGCTTGACCAGAGTCCAAACCTTTGAGTTGATGTGTTCATTTGGTTATTCCCATGATGCACGGATCTGTGGACACAGAACTGTCTATGCACACTCGCACATGTGCTTGCACTCACATGCGTGCACATATGGCAAGTACACATGCAGCACGCACACTCTGAGCAGCTACCCTGTGCAGAGAACGTGCTGCAGCTTCTGTGGATGCGCAGGTGGCCATCACGCAGCCCTTTACCACACTGTGAGGCCTTCTCACCATCAGGGAGCTGAGCTATGATCCACTCCCCCTTCCTGAGACCCCCCTCAGTGGCAGATAAGCAGCCCGTGGGGTCCCCTGCCATCCTCACCAGCAGTGGGAACCAGGGAGAGCTTCAAAGTCACTGTGAAATAGGCCCTGGCCGGGTAGCTCAATTGGTTAGAGAGTCTTCCCCATACACCAGGTTGTGGGTTTGATCCCTGTCAGCACACAAGTCAACCACTGATGCACAAATAAGTGGGACAAGTTGATGTCTCTCCCCCTCCCCAAAATGACTACTAAACAAACAAACATACATCACTGGGAAGTGGGGGCAAGGACTGAAGGGTGCCAGTCCAGGGTTGGTGACTGTGCATTAGGTTTGATGACAAAGGATCTCGGGTTCATCTGTCTGCCCTGGGAGGGGGCCTTAGTCCTGGCTTCTAACACCTTCAGTTGTGTTCCCTAGTAAGCAGATAGTGGTGGGAAAGGGAAGGGACTGCCTGTGTGCCTATGCGTGTGTGTGCGTGTATGTGAATTAACTCTGGCCTTCCCAAGCTTCAGGTTCCTGAACACAGTCACAGTAATTCTCTTGATTCTGGTCATTGTCCCCACAGTAAAGGACTCACTGCTTGGCAGTGAGTGGGGCTCCCTGGTTGTACTGGTTTCAGAGTCGGCCTTTAGCGAGAGCCTATGGCGCTCATCTGAGCAGCAGCTGAATGTGGGCTCTGGGCACGGGAACTCCCCGCAGCCCATCTCCTGCACACGGACTAGGATTCCCCAGGAAACTCATGTGGGAAAGTGAGTGTGCCAGCCACTTGGAAAGCAGAATCTGCCCCCCCCCCCCCACCATGTGGGCCATTGTCACGTGTTCAGGCACTTTGGCGTTTGTTTTCCATAAATATTGCCTTTTCACAGCTGCCACTTCCCCTGATTTCCAGAGCAGCAAAACACTGTGTCAGTTCTGGGGAAGCCAGGCTGGTGTGGGTGGGGCTGCAAAGCGGCTCTTACTGCACTTCCCACAAGGCGGGTACTCAGGACCCGTGCCACGCGGAGAGGGCTCTGGGTCCTGTCACTGAGATAAAGGCGATCAGCTCCTCCGGGAGGGGTGCTGGCCAGGCCATGTGGTTTTCGTCAGTGGCCCGGGAAGGGTGAGAGAAGGGCTTATTTGTGTTTCCAGGATGGAAAAGTGGATTTAGACTGCATTTCTCTACCTCGGCCCCACTAACAGTTCGGGCCCATAGTTCTTTGCCGAGGCTGCCCCAGGCCATGTAGGATGCTTAGCAGCACCCCCTCCTGGCCTCTTAGCGCCTCCCCCACACCTCTAACCCTAGACGCCAGTTGCACCCCTACCAGTGATGGCAACCAACAATGTTTGTGGCGGTGCCCTGGGGTGAACTGGCCCTGGATTGGGAACTGCGGGTGCGGAGCTTGCGGCCTGAACTCAGTTTGGACGAGCTCAGTTCAGCCACACCTAGCGCCTCACCTTTGGGGCCAGTGGCCATGTGCCCTTGTGACCATCAGGCCATGCTGCCCCTCCTGAGGCTCTCTCTCAGGGGTGCCACGAAAGCCCAGTGTCCTGAGGAGGTGACGTGTAGAGCTTCTTTTTGTGCCCGTGGATGCCCTTCTCTGTGGCTTTCTTCGGTCTCAAAGGCGCTGCATTGGCCAGTTCCTAGGAAGCAGGGCCTGCTCTGCTTTGGGCGCCCTCTTTGGAGAAAGGCCAGCTTACAGCGTTTCGAAAGCCACTTGAGGTTCTTGCTGCAGATCACACACTTCTAGGGACATCGCTGCATCAGCCACTGAAGGGCTGTGACTCACTGTCCTTCAAATGAGTGTGTGATGCCTGGCACACAGTAGGTGTTCAACAAATGCCCAGTGAAGGACTGATGCAGAGTAGAAGAGTAAGCTCCTCTGGCTTCGCCGTGCACCTAGGACTCGAGCTGGAATCATTCTCTTTGTGGAGTATTGGGGACGGGAGGAGGAAGGGTGGTGCGCCGATGGTGTGGCTGTCCACCTGTGCAAGTTGTGGCTTCAGCGACCAACCAGGAATGTGCGCGTCTGGCACCTGACAGTGCGACTGCTAGCTCTGTTCTCTTCCAAGCCCAGCTGAGTGGCTGGCAGTGGCAGAGGTGTCATCTCTGAGCACCTGGCTTTCGCTTTTGTGTTTGTCCTCTTACCTTGTCATCTACAGATGGGCACATGAGGTCTGAACCCCTGGTGACAGATAGGGATGTTCCGGCTTCATCTGCTAATGGTGCGCCAAGAATCCTGTCTTCACACTTCCCCCAGCCTTGCTGTGGTTATTTTCTTTTGACATTTTTTCCTTCCACTATGAATCTGATTTTTAATAACTCTTATCTGAGGATGGGGGAGTTGATCTGGGCTGTTTTCTCCTTTCACTTAGGAGTAACTGCCTCTTGAGTCTTGAGTAGGACTTCCTTGCAGCATATTCTTAATGATACAATCATTGTGGGGAATGTTTATGTGGTTTGGTAAAAAGCGAAACAACCTCCAACTTTTTCCATCAGTTTAACTAGAAAAGTAATTGAACTTAAATGACATTTTTGAGGATTTTTAATTCAATGAGGACATAAAGTTGAATGGTTAGTTGCTCGTAGCCAGTTTCATACTTCAATTCACTGCTTACATTTAAAAGAAAATCATAGCTTTTAGTTTCACATAGACATGAAGTGTCAGAAGGAGGCTTAACAGCCTGTTCTTCCGCGTTGGCTGCTACCCACCTGGGGCTTGACTGGCAGCATCCACCCTCCCCTGGGAGACTTCTGACCATGGTATATAATGAGTCTCCAAAAGACACGGTCAGTGCTTAACACAGAAAAACCAGGAGGAGATCATAGCTGGATGCATTTTCTGGTCTTTGTATCCAAGAAACTTGGTTAATAGCTGCACAAGAAATGGACATAGAGCCTTGGATCTAAAGACTTAGGGAGTTGGAACTGAGACTCCCAAATGTATAGTTGGAACTGAGACACATCCTTCACACAGGCATCCCCAGCCTAGCCAGAGATGAGCTTATAATCCAAAATTACAAGACATATGAAGGGATGCTAGTCTAAATGAGTCAGTAGAAAACAACTACAGAATCAGATTCTCAAGAACATTAGGAATTGGAACCATTATATGATATTGAGTAAATAAATGTGTTTAAAATGTTTAAAGAAAGAGGTAGAAAGAAAACAGGTAAGAAAGAACGTCATCTAAAAAGGCAGGGAAGATTTGGAAAAGAAGATAATGCTTCTAGTAATAAAAATATAAGCATTTAAATGAATATTTCAGTGATGCTTCAACAGCAGACTAAATACAACGGAAGAGAATTCGAGAATTGAGAGGTAGACCTACCATCACCCTGAAAGAAACATGGGCTGAGAGACATGGAGAACAGAATGAGAAGGTCTGTCACAGGTCCACATGAAGAGTCTCAAGAGAATGGCGGGGAGAACACGATTCCAAGGACATGCCCGAGAACCTTACAGAGGTCACAAAATGAAAAGCATGAAATTCAGGAATCACAGCATATCTTGTGTAAGAAAAATAAAAAGGAATTTACCCCTTGACACCTAGTGGTGGTATTGCAGGTGGAGAAATAAATAAAGGAAATTGCATTTAAAATGGAGTTGGGAAGTCCTGGGGGGAGCTCTCCTGCACTGCCACTCACTGTATTTTGCAGACTCGGGAAGAAGCTTACTCTACTACTCCAGCGGGAGAAAGGCAGATTTTCTCTTTGCTTAGCAACAGACCCCGCTGATGAGAAACCGAAACCCGCCAGGACTCAGCCAACGTGAAGCCACTCACTTCCAGCTCCTTCTCCCAGTTTCCTCAGTGGACATTTTGTTTGTAATAGGCCTTCCTAAACCTTCCTTTCTGTCTCTCAGTACTCCTCTTTTGTTCTCCAGATTTGCCAATGGTTTGCCATAAGTTGTATGTCTGAAGCTGTAATTCCTCTGTCAACCTGAATAAATTCATTTTTGCTGGTAAAATAATTGGCTATTTTAATTTTAACATTGACACAGGGCACTAACGACAGAGAAGGTTTTTACAGCTTCCAAAAAGAAAAGACAGGGGAACAGCAGGTTAGCCTGATTGCAGAATTGGCAGCAGGAACCATAGGAACCGGTAGACAGCGCGGGGCCAGCGTGGCTCAGCGGTTGAGCGTCGACCTAGGATCCAGGCGACCGCCCTTGGCTTCGGGTCGGGGCACATGACGGGCTGCAGCTCGATCCCCAGGCGGGGCGTTCAGGAGGCAGCCCATCAAAGACTCATCATTGATGTTTCCATCTCTCCCTCCCTTTCCCTTCCTCTCTCTGAAACAAGTAGAAATATATTTTAAAAAAAGAGAAATCAGAGGACAGCACCTGGGGCCTTCAGAGCAAGGAGAGAACAAAACTGGCTGGAGTTGCAGGCCTGGCCACAGAGGACCCTCAGTGTAACGGGGTTCCTAAAGGGCGGGCTCTAGGTGGGGGCCCCCTGCAGATGCCCCTGCAGAGGAAGTAGATTTGAAGTGTAAGAAAAAATGGTGAACAAGCAAGTAGGTAGTAGGCCAGAGCAAACGGAGAAAACAGTAAAAAAGCCAAAATCAAGGCTCAGCCTCGCCCCCCCCACAGCCAGCAGCCCGCGGCGGACCCCTGGAAACTACAACTCCCGTGAGGCTCTGCGCGGCACGCACGCGCCGTGGCGTCCGCGGCAGTTCTAGAACGGCGCGTCGAGGGCCCGGGCGCCATGTTGGGGCGCAGGGGACAGCGGAGAGACGCTTGAAGCGGCAGGCGCGGAGCGGGAGTGGGTCCGACCTGGGCTGGTAGGAGCCCCGCCCCTGCCGCCTCAGCGGATATGACCCGGGCAGCGGCCGCGGAGGGCGCGGTGGCGGGGCACGCGGCGTGGCCGGGCCGGCGCTAGACGCGATGCCGCTCCCGGCGACAGGCCCGGGCTCCCAGCAGGCCCTGCCGCCCCCCAGGCTCTACGGCATCTCCTCCCCCATCAGTTTAGCCGCCCCCAGGGAGACAGACTGCGCGCTTACCCAGAAATTAATCGAAACCCTGAAGCCCTTCGGGGTTCTGGAAGAGGAAGAGGAGCTGCAGCGCAGGATTTTAATTTTGGAGAAATTGAATAGCCTGGTCAAGGACTGGATACGGGAAATCGGCGAGAGCAAGAGCCTGCCGCCCGCCGTCGTGGAGAAGGTGGGCGGCAAGATCTTCACGTTCGGCTCCTACCGGCTGGGCGTGCACACGAGGGGCGCGGACATCGACGCGCTGTGCGTGGCGCCCCGGCACGTGGACCGCCGCGACTTCTTCTCCTCCTTCCTCGCGAAGCTGCGCGCGCAGGCCGAGGTGCGGGACCTGCGCGCCGTGGAGGAGGCCTTCGTGCCCGTCATCCGCCTGTGCTTCGGCGGCGTGGAGATCGACATCCTGTTCGCGAGGCTGGCGCTGCCGACCATCCCCGAGGACCTGGACCTGAGGGACGACAGCCTGCTGAAAAACCTGGACATCCGGTGCATAAGGAGCCTGAATGGGTGCCGGGTCACCGACGAGATCTTACATCTGGTGCCGAACATCGACAACTTCAGGTTGACCCTCAGGGCCATCAAACTGTGGGCGAAATGCCACAACATCTATTCCAACATCTTGGGGTTCCTGGGAGGTGTTTCCTGGGCCATGCTCGTGGCGAGAACCTGCCAGCTCTACCCGAATGCAGTGGCGTCGACTCTGGTGCGCAAGTTCTTCCTGGTGTTTTCCGAGTGGGAGTGGCCCAACCCGGTGCTGCTGAAGGAGCCTGAAGAACAGAACCTTAACTTGCCTGTGTGGGACCCGAGGGTCAATCCCAGTGACAGGTACCATCTGATGCCGATCATCACACCAGCATACCCCCAGCAGAACTCCACCTACAACGTGTCTGTTTCAACACGGATGGTCATGATCGAGGAGTTTAAACAGGGCCTTGCCATCACACACGAGATTTTGCTGAGTAAGGCAGAGTGGTCCAAACTTTTTGAAGCCCCAAGCTTCTTTCAGAAGTACAAGCATTATATTGTACTTCTAGCAAGTGCACCAACAGAAAAGCAACGTCTAGAATGGGTGGGCTTGGTGGAATCAAAGATCCGAATCCTGGTTGGAAGCTTGGAGAAGAATGAATTTATTACGCTGGCTCATGTGAATCCTCAGTCGTTTCCAGCGCCCAAAGAAAATCCTGACAAGGAAGAATTTCGTACAATGTGGGTGATTGGGTTAGTGCTAAAAAAGCCAGAAAATTCTGAAGTGCTCAGTATTGATCTCACCTATGATATCCAGTCTTTCACAGACACAGTTTATAGGCAAGCAATAAATAGTAAGATGTTTGAGATGGATATGAAAATCGATGCAATGCATTTAAGGAAAAAGGAACTTCATCAGCTACTACCTAATCACGTGCTTCAGAGAAAGAACACACACTCAGCAGAAGAGGTCAGACTGACAGCTTTGAATGACAGCAGTCTCGACTCGTCTGCAGACAGTGAAAACGACATGTCTGTGCCTTCACCTACGAGCACTGTGAAGACTGGCCCAGCGACTGGCCCCTCTCAGAGCAGAAACAGCCCTGCCCTGGCTGTAATGGCAGCATCTGCGACCAACATGCAGGTTACTGAAGTTTCCTTGCAGCAAGCGAATCCCAGTGAGAGCGCAGGGGGTGCATCGAGTGAAAGCATTCCTCAGACTGCCTCACAAGCAGCCATTCCTCCACCACCAAAGCCCACCATCACTAGACTTGTTTCTTCAACACTTCTGGTAAACCATCCACCCCGGCCTTCAGGGAGCGCAGCCACAACCATAGCTAATCCTATAGTAGGAGTCTAGAGGACGATCTCACCTCATAAACACAAAAGGACCGAGGAAGCTAAGACAGAAGAGGAGCGGTCTTGTAAAGAGCCAGTATAGTTCAGTCAGAGGCTATTCCGACAGCAGCTTCTCTGTTGGCCGGGCAGGAAACGCCCAGTAGAGACCTTTCCAGTATCCCTGCTCTCCCTGCAAATCCTATTCCTGTTATCAAGAATTCAATAAAACAGATTGAACTGATAAAAACAACCTCAAGCTTCCATAAATAATATCTGCCAACTCGATCTGTTGCCTTCAGATGCTAAAGGCGGAGAAAGAAGGGCACCAAGCTAGATAAGACTCAGAGGTTTAGGCTGATTTGGTAACTTCCTTTGCTGGTCTGATCTTGATCAGAATTCCAGGTTAGTACATGAAGCTAGAAGTACTGTTATTGTGTAGTTTACTAATGTGTCAGCAACAGTTACATTAACTATTTCAAAGGACTACTTCCCTTAAAGAGAAGACGTCCTCTAGCTATCCTTGTACCCGTGACTGACATCTGGATTTATGTTTGATGTATTGTTAGGGGGAATTGGCTGTACAAATTGTATCAGAGTTCCTGATATTGATGATGCACTTTATGTGTATTATTAGAAAGGAGAACTAGTTTCAGCTTGATGAATTTTAGTTTTTTCCTGAAGTTTTCTTCATTATTAACCTCCAAATTGTATGCCATTGTGCAGTGGTGAACTGCACTTCAATTCTACAATTTTTCTGTAGAATTGTTCCATAGCGCACAATCAGCGGTCAAACAGCAGACATTGTCTTGGAGCTTACACAGTTCCATGTTCTCTTGTCCTTAATCATTTGTCCTAAAACAAGATAGCCTTGTGTCTCCCCTCCTCTTTGCTTTGCTTGTGTGCACACGGTATGCTTGTATGTTATTTCATAAAAAACCCAGAACGCTAGAATTTTCTTAACCATGATATAAAATCAAGTCCTGTGCCACGTGGCACAAAACATGACATTTTGGTTCCAGGGCTAATAGTTTAGTGAACCTTGACTGAAAGGAATGCCCGTGAAGCATGTTGCCCGTCTTGGATGGCCATTTGATCTCTACACACGAGAAATTTTGTGTCCTCCACAGAATACCTGTTTTAGGAAAGTTAATGTCCAATTAAAACAGGTAAGCAGAAAATTCTTTTCTCCAAGAATTTTATGCTGATTTTTGTTTTTAAATGATTTACTGAAATCCATCAGTAAATTTTACATCTAGAAAAAAATAATTTCTAGCAGCACCTGACATCCAGTCGGCTTTCTAATTTTTTGTTTTATCCTACAAACTATTAGGAATATATGTTAAAAAACACACACTCATAATTAAGCAGCAGAACATCCATGTTTAGGAAACGTGAAGGACAACAGATGTGAATGAATGAAAGCCGCCTTTCTTAACCTAGACATAGCACCCTAACAGGTTTCCCACCAGCCTGGCTCTGCTTCCTCCCCTCCCTCTGGTGCTCCTCTCCCAACTGAGCGGTTTCCACATTACACTGCATTTCTTAAACCCTTTCTCTACCCTTCTAGATTAGTTTTCCTAAAGTTGAACCATAATTTCTTCCCTTTTGGGCTGTACAGTAACTGAGACTTTATTTTCAGCACGACTCTCTGATGTCCAGTACACAGTGGGCCGTTTCCCACAGCCTGTCCCTGTGCAGTCACCTGCCCTCCCGCTGCATCCACGAGTCAGGGACATGTGCACGCTGCCATGTGTTTGTAGTGGCTATGGCGTTGGGTTGAAATCGCCAGGCACACGTTTAGTCTTGTTACTGTGTTTACACGTTGTTTTGCCAAGCTGGGAACGTGGACCTTTTTAATTCTAATTTCATTACCTGAATATCAGACTGTTTTTCTCATACAATGTACGTAGTGTCTCATGGCTGCAGTTTGCTTTGTCCTATAGTATCTGTACTACTTGTATTGTTTCAAGTGCTGTTTTGAAAACAGATGATGTATTTCTCTCAAAAACACAATAAAAATAAACAACAAAGAAGTTAGTGAAGGGATCTAACCCTGACATTAACAGTTTGGATGTTCTTACATTGTTCCAGAGGAGGGTGAAGGCACTGGTGAATTTTTTTACTTTATTAAATCTAGAATTTAAGTTATACTATTAGGGGAAATTATGAAAAGGCTAAAACTTCAAATCAATAAAGATAAAAAATGGAGTTTAAAAATCTTAATCCAACCCTGGCCGGGTTGTTCAGTTGGATGGAGTGTTGTCCTGTCCAGTACACCAAAAGGCTATGGGTTCAATCCCCGGTCGGGGTGTGTATGGGAGGCAACTGATCAATGTGTCTCACACCGATGTCTTCCTCTCTCCCTCTCCCCCCCTTCCTCTCTTTAAAGTCAATAAACATACCCTCCGGTGAGGGTAAAAAAAAATCTTAATCCAAAAGAAGGCAGGAAAGAAGGGAGCATAGAAAAAAATAGTATAAAGAGAAAATACAATCTAAGATGGTGGAAATGAAACCAAATATATCTGTCACTGTGTATAATAAATGGACCAAACTTCCTGACTGAGACTGTCAGATTCCATGGAAAAAAGCTCAGCTGCCTGCTATTTTATTTAAGAGAGACACACCCAAAATGCAAGACATAAAAGAATGGAAAAAAGAAATGCTAATGAAAAGAAGCTGTTAGTAACAGTATCATCCAAACAGATTCCAAAGCAAAAATAATTACTAGGGACAAAGGGACCCTCGCATTACTGATGGAAGGGATAACACACCGGGAAGATGGAGCCATCTAAACTGGTGTGCACCTAATTAGCCTCAACGTAAAGCAACAAAGCAGAGATGAACAGAATCTGCCCAAAGTGCCACTGCTGTAGAAGGTTTAAAACAGCGCTTTCTTTCATGGCATCCAAAAGACAGAAGGTGAAGGGGAAACAGTGTGGAGCCCCTTGGTTGGTACTTTTTCTATAGAGGGCCAGATAGCGAACACTTCCTGCTTCGCGAGGCCATAGGTCTCTGTCTCAACTACTTAACTGCCGCTGCAGGGTGCAGGTAGCCCTGGACAGTACACAGACAGGTGGCCAGGGCGGGATTTGTCACCCATCCCTTCAGGCTGGGGTTTGTCGTCCCCTCATCTATTGGACGTTTACGGTAGAGCCCTCCAATCAGCCATTGGGAATGCATATTATTCTCAAATAAGCATTGGGCATGTGCAAAAACTGACCCCGGGCGAGGTCAGAAAGTAAGACAACATCTTTCAAAGTATCAGCTTCGCAAAGCATGTTCTCTGACTACAGAACAGTGAGTCAGAATCAGTAACAAAGGGCCTGGAGAAGAATTTTGGGAAGACAACACAAAAGCTCACGCCACAGAGTGAGGAACAGAATCTCTCCATTGTATCAAATAATGAACAAAAAAAGGTGCTCAGCCTCATTAGTAGTAAGGAAACTATGAATTAAGACCACAGAAAGAATTTTTACAAAAATAAGGTAACAGTAATCAGCTTTGGTGAGGAAGAGCAGCGGGGACGCTGATGCGGTGATGATAAGAGCGCGAATTGCTTTGGGAGACAGTTTGGCCTTACCTGGTACCGCTGACATGCCCACACCCTGGTCCCATTTATTCTACAAGCAGATCAGCACCACCGTGCTGTGGGCACTGGTGAGCTTCATCTAACCGGTCCCCTTATCCCTCGAGGTGGCCCGGAACTCTACACACCCTCCAGCACGCCATAGAAAGATCACGATTCTCTATAAGTCATGGTGTCGGGAGGAGTTGGGGGGACTGCTGCCGGGGCCACCAGGAGCGTCTGTAATAGTCTGAAGCTTGAAGTAACCCACAGGGGTGAGTGGAGGGACACACGGTGAGGTGGTCACGCAGCAGACGATGGAAAGCTGTGCGGTGCACGGACTGGAGCTACTTGATCAACGTAGAGTCAGCACATAATGTTGCGGGAAAAAGAAAACTAAACCACAGTGCGGCGTAATTTATACACGGTTTACGAGCAGGCAAAGTAGAGCAGTATAATGGGGGGTTACAGACTGTGGGGTAACTGGGTGGAAAGCAAGGGGATGCAGACCCCGGAACCCAGACCGCAGCTCCCTCGAGGGATGAGCGGCGGGGAGGAGGCAGGTGCCCCGCTCTTCCAGGCGGGGTGGGGGGAGAGGTGCGCTCATTTTCTCCTTAGTCTGAGTTACAGATGCTTTCACGTGTGAAATATTTCATCATCATCATTATTATTGTTTAACCCTCACCTGAGGATATGTTCCCACTGATTTCAGATAGTGGGGGGGGGGGAGGAGAGAGGGAGGGAGAATGGCCGACGTGAAAGAGACATCAATGGGCCAGCTCCTGCACCCGCTCTTACTGGGGCCGGGGATCAAACCCAGGACCCTTTGGCGCGCAGGTCAGCATTCCAACCACTGAGCCACACAGGCCAGGGCTGAAATATTTTATAATGAAAAAAACCAACACCAAAATGATACCTTTTTTAAAAAAAATGTTTTTATTGATTTTAGAGAGGGAGAGAGAGAGAGAAACATCAATCAACTGTCCCCTGCACACCCTCTACTGAGGATCAAGACTGCAACCCAGGCATGTGCCCTGAGTGGGGACTGAACTGGTGACCGACCTCTCAGTGTATGGGATGACACTCAACCAACTGAGCCACTCCAGCCAGGGTCAAAGTGACACTTTACAAACCTCTATCAGCTAGGAATTGCGTCTGGCCACATAACAGGAGCTGAACACACTCAGGGTTACTTTCTTTCGCATACAGAGGAAGTTGGTCAGGACTGACAGAGTGCCCTCCTTGGTCCCCAGGGACCTGGCTTCCTCCACTTTCAGCTCCACCCCTCTAGATGGTGCCTCCATCCTCAAGGTCACCTTAAGGTGCAGGATGATTGTGGGGCTGCTGCCGTCACATTGTCATTTAAGGCAGGAAGCAGGAAGGAGGGGCATAGGCAGAGGTGTCCCTGCAGACTCTGTCCTCCTTCCCTGGAGCTTCCCCAGAAGTCCCAGCAGTGACATTCCCTCCTCTCTTACTGACTGGGACTTAGTCACATGGCAGGTCCTTTGAAGAGACTAATCAAATAGTCAATGCTGGAAAGGCTGACGAGGGACAATAAAGACAGCACACACGGATGACCTTGGGGACCTAAAAGGGGGTGTAGCTGCGAACACAGCACAGATTTTTAAAAGGTTTTATAGATAGCTTGATGCCAGTAAATGTGAAAACTTAGATGAAATGGACTATCTCCTAGAAAAAGAACCTACCAAAACTCAATAGACTTGTAACCTTGAAAGAAATTGCATGAGTAGTTTGAAAATGTACCCACCAAGACCATAGTAAAATCACGAAAACATAAGACCTACGAGGTTGTGCAGGCGAATTCTTTCTAATTTTCAAGGACAAGATTATTCCAGTATTATACATTGCGCTATTCCAGAAAATAGAAAAAAAAGAAACACTACGAAACAAATACTGTAACTTTCACATCAAAACCAGAGAAGGGAAGTATGATAAAGAGAAGTCATCAGCCAACTTCACTTACAAATGTGGACATGAAACCGAACCCAGACCAAATCTCAGGGCTGACTGAGTGTCCTCAGCACATGGCACGGCCTTAACCCCGTGCAGGTGACCCGAGAGAGCAAGCCGCGCAGCACCACTTCCACACGCTTTCACACGTCACGATGGAATACTGTAGAGCAGTGAAAAGGAATGAGCTAGAGAAACACGCAGCAAATGGATCACCAACATGATGCTGATTTAGAAAGCGAGCTGGATAAAGATACATACCCCGCGGTACCATTTCATCAAAGTCTTAAAAAATTGCAAAACGAAAATACGTGTATTTTTCAGAGATACTTAATATGTGTGTATATAATAATATCATGGTCATACTAAAAACATGATTCTCCATAAGTGCATTCCTGGGGATTCTGCCTCCGACAGCATTGCTGTTGCCTCCGGCGGAAGGGAGACGCTCCCTCTCCTCTGTGACCTTCTTCGCCGCCTCAGCCCGATTCGCGTTCTGATTCACACCTGTTTGTACGCCTGGAATGTCTGTCTGGTAACTACCCAGAAGGGAGAGGGGACGAGATCAGGCAGGTGCCCAGGCAGGGCTGGGGGTGCCAGCGCTGGGTGCCATCGGGAGAGCCCACTGCTCGGGAGGCGGGGGGAGGGCAGCCGCCGCACAGAGAACACTGCCATCGCCCTCTCTCCTGATTATCTTAGTTCGTTCCCCTTAATGCGAACCACACAAAATACAGAGAAGAAAGGTCGCCGAAACCCCGGCGCCATCAGACCACCACGAACCATTTCCCCTTTACAGGAAAGGGTGTAAGACACATATGAACAGTTGAACACACAGCGGTAAAGCAAACCCTGAGCAATGCCCAGGGGCCAGGAAACAGCAACCGCGGGCATCAGCCCTGATCTGTCACCCAGTGCCCGGGCTGCGGGGCCCCCGCCGCGCTTCTCCACGCCAAGGACACGCACATTCCTAACAGCTCACCCCCTCCTCTGAGCGTCTCAGTGCAGAGGGTCTCCAAAGTGGGGGAGCCCAGGGCTCCGACTTCCGTCAACACCACTGTTTCCCCGAAACTGGCAAATGTTCCCAGGACAGAAGTGCTCAGAATACTCCTACCTTTCGGCCGACCTTGTCAGGAGGCGCCGGGGAAGAATCCAGTTCCAGGCTCACTCTTGCTGTTGGCAGGATGCAGTTCCCTGTGGTCGCAGGACTGGGGTTCCCCTGCCCACTGGCTGTCTTCTCTGGGTGCTCTCCTCCCCGCCCCCCGCACCTGCAGGCCGGACCCCCTGCACCCGGGCACAGTGTGGCGTCTGTGCTCCTGAGCCTGAAGCGGTCCTTCCCCTCTGCTTTCAAACGCTCCTGTGTGTGTGGGTTCCACCTGGGTAACGGCAAACCCAGAGTGCACTGAGGAGTAAATTCATCACATCTGCGAAAGCCGCCTGTGC
The DNA here is from genome assembly GCF_964146895.1 of Miniopterus schreibersii. Classification (NCBI taxonomy): domain Eukaryota; kingdom Metazoa; phylum Chordata; class Mammalia; order Chiroptera; family Miniopteridae; genus Miniopterus; species Miniopterus schreibersii. Next base: position 99,788,605 of record NC_138105.1, read on the forward strand.
CGCACAGCAGAGCGGGCTCCCAGCGAGGGCTCACGCGTTCCCACTCTGGGAGAGCACTCTCCAAGGGCAAGGTCATCGGGGTCAGAGTTCCGGCCACCACAGTCTGCCCTCTGGCCCCCTCTCCCCAAGCTCCCCATTAGAATTTCCTCCCACTAGAGGGTCAGTTCAAGTCCCAAGTTTCGTCGTCTTAATAACATAGGTTAGGTGGGGGGGTCCTGAGTGTACCCCGGCCAGCGCAGCCCCACAGGTAGCCGTGCACCTGGTCAGGGGTCTGCCTGGCTCCCGGCACGCGGTGGGCAGGCACACGTAGCAGTCGGCGTCTGGTCCAAAGGGGAAATGACAGTGAGGAGTTGCTGGTCTGAGGCTGCTTTGAGCCCCAGCCAGGCACACCCAGCTGCAGCTCCTTGGTTATTTCCAGCCCTGGGAGCACCCTGAGAGCACCCTCCCGGCCGCCCGGCTGGGGGCTGGCCTGCCTTTTCACGCGGGCAGCACGTGTCTCGTAGTCTCTGTCCGTTCAGCTGAAGCTGGCACCGTTTCTGCTGACGCGGGCATTCTCTGCATTCGAGGGAGCGACTCCGCAGAGCTCCCCGAGATAACCCTGCTCGAGCCCCAGCTTCTCTCGGATGATGGAGGGGCAGTGCTCTGGGCTTTTTAAAAATCCACATTGATTTTTAGAGAGAGGGGGAGGGAGAGAGACAGGGAGAAACATCGATGCGAGAGAGAACATCGATTGGTTGTCCTCTGCATGCACCCCGACCGGGGATCGAACCCACAGCCTTTCTGTATGTGGGACAACGCCCTAGTGACTGAGCCACCCGGCCAGGGCAGGGCTTCTGGTTTGATAAGAAAACCTCTGAGGACCACCCTTAACCTCTGGGAAGGGCTGTTTGTGGCCAAGTCCTTGACCTTTGGCCTTCCCCGGTTTTAGGAAAGGGTCACACAGGGCACACTTGGCCTCCTCTGCCACGCTTTTGGCAGCCATGTCTGACTTGGCATCTTTTGTCACCTGGGGAGTGTTCAAAGTCACCCAGTTGGGGTCCTCTCTGTTCAGCAGTTTTCCCACACTTGGTCTCCTGTTTCTTCTCACTGCAGGCAGCACCTTCCGCCACGGCTGAGAGACGGTCCCCTTAGCTGTCGGGGTTCAGGTCTGGGAGACGGTCCCCTTAGCTGTCGGGGTTCAGGTCTGGGAGATGGTCCCCTTAGCTGTCGGGGTTCAGGACTGGGAGACGGTCCCCTTAGCTGTCGGGGTTCAGGTTTTGGGAGAGACTCTCCTTAGCTGTCTGGGTTCAGGTCAGCACTTCCAAGGCTGCAGGGTGAGTTCTGATGTGCGGCTGTCCTCCTGCAACCAGGACCCTCCTCCCGCAGCCTGGACCCTCCTCCCGCAGCCTCAGCCCACACCCCTCACTTCCTCTGATCGGTCCGTGCCCCCCCCCCAGCCCTCCCCAAGCCTGGACTCCTGCTGGCAGCTGTTCAGGGCAGTTGGCTTTCCTAGCAGCTTAGGGAAGTGCTCCCACTGCCTGAGCCCTCACACCTCCCACGCCTCCCGGCCGGCGCCTCTTTCCTGCCCGCGTTTCTCCTGATGGCCTGTTCAAGGCTGTCTGGACTTTCTGTGGAGCTCCTCAGAGTCCTTCCAGCCTCCATGCGCCCCCCCTCCCCTGTTCCAGAGCACCTGTCTGGGGCTGGAGGTCTGGCCCTGTTGCTGTTGCTGTGTAACAAATAACCACACATTTAGGAGCTTAAAACAACACCCTTGACTGTCTCCGTTTCCATGGCTCAGGAGCCTGCACGGTTCTCTTGGCTGCGACCGGGTGCCCGTTGCCAGGGCTGGGCCCTTTCTGCAGCGCGAGGCCGCTTTCAAGTGCCCAGGTTCCACCTCATCTTTGGATTTCCTCCCAAGCTGTTGGCATGAAATTCTCCAAGTTCCCACCCAACAACCAGAACTCACACTCATTCTTCAGATGGTGCTGAGGTGGCTGAAATATTGCAGAAGCTTTACTCCCCAAATAACAGCCAAGTCCTCACATCTCAGCTGCTGCCTGGCCGACAGTCCCCTTCCACTTTCAAAGATGTTGAAGCGGGAAAAGGACACCCCGTGTGTGCGGTCGTTCACTCTTGTTCAGGAGTCAAAAAGGGGGCACATTCAAAAACTTTCACTTGTTTTCACTGAGTGCCCAGCCAGGCTTATTTGCTCAGTGCTCGTTAAAACCCGGACCAAGCAGATGACCAGACACAGGCCTCCATCCGCCCAGCCTCCCCGCTCCCCAGCCCGCCCTCCCAGAGCGAATCACTTCCCACTGCGGGCTGTTTCTTTTTTCGGCCTTTAATTCCACATCGTAAAATGCCCGAGTTACCCTGCTCTACTTGGTTTTGTAAACCTCAGGTCATCTGGGGGCTCCCTACGGGAATTGGAGGGCGCAGCCCTCCTCAGCACCCCCTGTAAACACCCCGCCCGCCCTGTCCTCGCGTCCTCTCCGCCAGAGAGCACCAGGTTCACCTTTTCCTGACGGAGAGCGCTGCGCAGGGGAAGGTTGGTGCAGACCAGGGTGCTTTCCCTTCCGGCCCAGCTCTTAGCGCCTCCGGAGTTAGTTGCTGCCCATCTGTTCGCTCTTCCTCTCGGAGCTTCGCTAACTCAGCCCTGCCCGCCCTCTGCGGCCAGCTCGCCTGGCCTCCCGGTGCCCGGGTGCGGTGCCCGGGTGCGTGGATGGTGTCTTTCTTCAGCGTGGGTCGGCAGCATCCTGCTGCTCTCAGAGCCCACCATCCGCTGTCACCCCCGGTCACCTCTCCAGAGGAGCCCCTTTGTCCTTGGTCCGGGCCACGCCCTCATTTGGGTGGAGGGTCTGTCCAGGGCCTTCCTGAGAAAGCGCGTGAGAGTTAAGATCGCCTAGAACCACGCACCTCTGTGAAGACCTCACCCCGGCCGGTGTGGCTCAGTTGGAGCCTCGTCCTGTACGGGAGGGTTTCGGGCTCGATTTCCAGTCAGGGCACGTGCCTAGGTGCAGGTTTATCCCCAGTCGGGGCACATACAGAAGGCAGCCAATCGGTGTTTCTCTCACATCCATGTTTGTCTCTCTTCCTCTCTCTCTAAAAGTCAATAAGCATATCCTTGGGTTAGGATTTAAATATAACAAAAATATCTGTAGTCTACTTTAATGCTTGATTAATAGTTTAGCTGGGTAGAGTTTTAGAATGAAAATAACTCTTTCCTAGAATTTTGAAGGCTGAGCCCGTTCTTCCAGCGCCCCCGAGAAGCTGGAACACGTTCCGATGCTCCACCTCCCCTGGGAACACGTGCGTTTCTTTCCTCTGCCGCCCTGGGCCCCGTTTGAAAATCCACAGTGTGTGTCCTGGTGTGTTTTCACCTTAGTGTTAGGCTTTTACTTATTTATTGAAAAAAGTTGCAGTTGCGTCCATTATCGTGTTATGTTATGTCTCCATCATTCTTACTGAGGCCGTTAGAGTACATCCACCGGCCTGTTTCACCCTCTGCATTTGGAACCTCTGTGGCGAGTTAGACTCTAACGGGCCACTTCAGCCTAAGCCGCCTGTTCTTTGGTCCCGAAGGACCATGACCATTCCTGCGATGGCCTCTCCTGGCCCTGCCGCCCCTCGGGCGCTGCGTCTCCTGGAGGACACATGCTTTTCTGATTTTTTTCTCTCTGGTTTCTCTTCTTTGTCTTATTGCGCTCTGCTTTCAGGGCTATTTCCTCAGCTCTCTCCTACAACCTGAAATGGGTGTGGGGGGCCCCTCTCAGAACCGTGGGGCCGGAAGGGAAGACACTTTAAGAGGGAGGACTCAGTGGGTCCGGGCCCCAGCCTGCTGTGTCAGAGACGAGACTCCTTAGCGCTGGTAGCGGGCAGTGCAGGTCTCGGAGCTGTCACTGTGCTCCCATGATCCTCTAGGAAAGGCGCAGCGTCATCTTGGGGATCAGACGTGGCCTTGGGTTTCAGCCGGAGACAATTCCTGCTTGTGCACGCTGCTCTTTCCTGGCACAGCCTGGAGGCTCCATTTCCACCGAGACTGACAAACGGCTTAAGCATTTTATCTACTCAGTTACCCATTATCTTAATTAGGTTATTAGTTCCTTCCAGAGAGGGGGTGCTACTCCCTGATTAAGACTCCATGTGAGAAGCTCCAAGCTTTGCCATGGAAACAATGCTCCCCAGTCCTGTGAAATGTAATTTCCCCGAGTTAAATAGTTACACACGTCCACTGTTGAAAATTTGGAAAACAAAGGAAAGTAGAAATAAGAGAGTAAGAGAGTAAAATAAGAGGACCGCTTCCAACATTTCCGTGCCTTTAATTGCAGTCTTGTCTTCGTATCGCATTTATTACCTGACATCATTTAAACCAGCCTATGTAACTTTCCCATTTTCTATCTGTAAATAATGCCTATTACACAAACATTCTCGTAGGAAACGTTTCATCCTTTCTGGTCATTTCATCCTTTCTGGACAGCAGCTTAAGAGCGGAATTCCTTGTGGCAGGACAGAGGCCGCTGTAGATACAGAGATATTTATATCTTAATATTGGTATCACTGGCAGTATCTTGATGGCTATTTTTAAAATTTTGGAGGGACCACGGCCAGTTTGCAGTCCCACCAGCAGTTTCTGAGCATCCATCTCTCCTTATCCTGGGTGTCCCTTGACTCTGGCATTAAAAATCTCCGCTAATTTGATGGAGAGGAACGCACCTCAGTGTTTTAGTTGTTTCCTTTAGCGTTTGCGAGGTCGAACAGTTTTATATTTCTCACTCGGTGCCTGTCTCCCACTGCTGTCCGCTTCTTTATTTTGAGATACTTCAAGCACAGGAAAAGTGGATACAGAACAACCTAATGAACTATTTGTGTGCACTGACCCAGCCTCAGAAACAGTGCTGCAGATGGAGTACCGGTGGGGGGCCCTGTCCCTGTATGTTCTCAGGGCCTCCCCGGGGTGCGCGCAGCCTGCCCGTGTTCTCTGGAGGAGCAGGACTCAGGGCAGCTATGGGGTTAGTGAGGGTCCAGTCAGGACAGCAGGGTCACGTCGCCACCCCACCAGCCTCCGGTCATGGTCGCGTCTCTGAGGCCTCCCTCCCGGAGGGGGTGTAAGCAACAGAAACCCTCCCAAATGGTGCAAACGGTTCAAAACCCTCAACCCAGGGACAGCAGAGCAAACAGGACCCAGAGGTAAACCTGCAGGTTGGATTTATTGTCCAAACTCAGTGACGTCCAGGAAAGGAGCTGTTTTTCTTTCCAGTGCTGTAGGAAAGCCTGCATAGAGCCTGTGACGGGACTCCAATGGCAGCCACCAGCTGTTTTCAGAATGAACTTTGCCGCCCCGTGTACACAGAGGCCTCTCCTCTAGCCAGCAGAGGGGACGCCTGCACCGACTTCTTGTGGCGGGGAAGGGAGGGCTGCATATAGAGCCCTGTGGCCCAGGGTGCCCCCCTCTCCCAGGGGGTGGGTCTGATCCAGGGAAGAGGAACTGTGGGTCCTGCCCCAGGGCCTCAGACTCGGAGGGTTAGTTCTGGGCATTGAGGGAGCAGAGCTGGGAACGGTGCTCTGCTCCTTTTTTTGACTGTGCCCATGTGAGCAGCACCCAGGCCCTCTCACCAGCCGGCCGTCAGTTGCACCTGTAGGTCAGGTCTCCCCCCAGCTCCCTGTCAGTAGCAGTTCGGGAGCAGTCAGGCCTGGGGTGATCTCAAATCCTCAAAATAAAGTACAAGGAATAATGAACTGACACCAGGGTGCCTACCTGCCAGAGGTGACATAAATTTTCTTGATCACGTTAGAGTTTTTAAAAATAAAATGAGTAACACATTTTATAAATAAAGTTATATATAAAGTACATCCTATTATAGCTCCTCAGCTCTGGCCCCTCCGCGCTGGGTGGCCACTCTAGGACCCATCAAGGAGACCTGGGAGCCGGACTGAGCGGCAGCGTCTGAAACTCCCCAGGCAGTGCTGAGCACTGGCGGGGTGAGACCACTGCTCTACAGTGGGGTCAAGAAACCCGGCCCTGGGCCCTGGGAAGGGTCATCTGCCATGGCCTGCGGGGCACCAGCTGGAGGAGTGGGGTCCAGTGGCTGTATCCCCAGGGGACACTGGCCTCGAGGAGCCCCTGGGAATCCTGGAGGAAAGGGGATGGCTGCGTGGCTGCCCTGGGGCCCCAGTACTTCCAGAAGGTGGTTCTGAGGCACATCCTCTCCTGCACCCCTGTCCCAGATGGAGGAAAGCTTGGGCCCTGGAACATCATTTTGGACTGGCTTTAAATGTTTCTTCTTTCAGGCGTGGCCCATGTTTTTGCCATGGTGCCAGAAGCCCTGGGGTCTGTCATTCTAAGAGAGTGGGGGTGGGACAGGGCCTGCCCCCTGCCCATTTCTGCTCCCCTGCCCCTCAACCCTCCTCCTCCCTGCCCCCTGCCCCCACCTGCTGCTCCTGCTCCCACCTCCCCTTGCCCCCACCTGTTTACCCTGCACCCCTCCCCCTTCCTGCCCCTGCTGTTCTGCCTCTGCCCCCACCTGTCTCCCCTGCCTCCCCTGCCCCCCTGATGTCCTGCCCCCCTGCTCCCCCTGCCCCGCCTACTCTGACCTGACCCCCCCCACCCCTCCTGGCCCCGCCTGCCCACCCCCTTCCTGCATGCCCCCTCCTGCCTGGCCGGCTCCCCTCCTGTGGGTTGCTGGCCGGCTGGCTCTGCGGCAGGCAGGCAGGCAGGCAGGCAGGGAGCAGCAGCTGCGCCACTGACAGGCCTGCACTGCGGCTCGGCCTCCTGCTTCCTGCAGCCCCGGCCCCAGTGGGCTGCGGACGAGCAGGCTTCCTTCTGGAAGGGCAGGTCGGTCTTCACGCTTGCTGGGCTCCAGCTCCCGGTAAGGCAGCGCCCTTGGCCCCAGCTCGCCCTCCCTGCGCACATCCTCTGGCTTTGGTTTTGTGTGGAGTGGCTGTAGGGAGGGGTGCTGCAGATGGGGAGGAGGAGGGGTCTCAGGAAGACAGCGCCAGGGTCAGCAGGGGGCAGGGGGTGGGAGACTGGCACTCGTGGGTCAGGTGACTTCTCAGCTCTCCGCAGCATTAGCGCAAAAGGATGCTTTGGGATGGAGAAGACTGTCTTTTGTGGGGTGTTGTGTATGCACATGTATGTGCCTATGCGTGCATGGGTTTGTGTGTGCGCATATGCATACATGTACGTGTGCGCGCAGACCTGGTGTGCGTGTGTGTGCGTACGTGTGCATGTGCTTTCTGACCTGGCAGTGTGGACGCAGCCTTGGGAAGGGGCAGTGAGCTGTCCTAGGAGACCAGCTGGCTCCTTGTAAAATGGGGGGGATGCAATGAACGGTTCCCATCTCATCAGTCAGCACACACACATGCACACACATGCACACACATGCACAGGAGGGCTGGCGGGATGGGACGGGTGGGCTTCTGGGTGGTGTGGCACCTGGACTGTGACCTAGCAGCAGTTGATGCTGTGGTGGGTTTGCCGGCCCAGGAGAGGGCGGTGGGGCTGGCTGCCTGCGCCGTGGGGCTCCTGCAGGCACCTCAGGAGGGGACAGCTGGCCTGCCTGGTTCTGGAAGGGGGGTTGGAGGTCCAGCCTGGTGAGGGCAGGTCAGTGGGCGGAGCCCTGTAGTCTCCCCGACAGGCGGGCAGCCCGGTGATGGTGAAGCGGCTCCTGAGGTTGGAATCCAGAAGGGCCTGGAGGCCTCCGCAGGCTCTGGCCGGTTACCCCGCGTGGCTTCTGTTTCAGGGATAAACGCCCAAGCCCGGAGGCTGCAGCGGAGCCGCGCCAAGGGAACCCCAGCCCTGGCCTCGGGGGGCACCCAGAGCCCCCCTGTGCCCCAGCTACGCCGCTCGGCCAGTGAGACCAGCCTGAGCCCTGCTGCCACCCAGGAGCCCGGCCAGGACACCATGCGCTACTCCCTCTACGAGTCGCCCCACCTGCTCCTTCTGCAGGGCTACAGCCAGCAGCACGTGAGCCGCCTTCCCCAGAGTCAGGCCACCCGCCCACCCGCCCAGGGCCCTGAGCAGGAGGCCACAGGGTGTCCTCAGAATAGAGGCCTCTTGCCATGTGCTTAGTCAGCAGTGAGCTCCTGTTGCTCTGGCCGTGATGGGCTCTAGAGCAGTGTTGGCTGGAAGGGTCTTGGCCCTTAGCAACCGGGCCCTGTGGCTGCTCTGCAGATGCCCCCCCACCGCCTCGCTCCCGCCCACTCCAGCTTCGGTGCACACCTGGGCTTAGGAGGCACCTCCCCTGGAGAAGCTGGGGCAGCAAGGAGGTGCTTCCGCGCTCGGCATGGACCAGCTGGGGGCTTAGCCTGTGGCTATAGTCAGTGTCTGTCCAGCCTGGCCCTTGTCTGGCCTATTGCATCTCACACTGGGGTCCTCCCTGGGTTTCTGGCAGCCACCAAGGCTACTATGGGGAAGCTCCTCCCTGGGACAGGGTGAGCGTCCCGTGGGGAAGGCTGGGGGCAAGCAGCCAGTGAGGAAGGGGGTGTCCAGAACTCGGAGAACGGGGACAGTGGTTCCCGGCCACCTGCACAGGTACCATGGACAGGGACACTGCCACTGCAGGAGGGGTCCTGCCCTGAGGGCCCTGTCTGCCTTCCAGGACAGCCTGGTGTACGTGCTGAACCGGGAGCGGCACACGGTGGGCCAGAGGACCCCCTCCAGCAAGCCCAGCATCAGCCTCTCGGCCCCCGACATCCTGCCCCTGCACTGCACCCTCCGCCGGCACCACCCCGCAGGCCGCGAGCAGGCGGGGGGCCTGCTGGTCCTGGAGCCCATCCCTGGGGCACCCATTGCGGTCAATTTCTCAGAGGTGGGGACCCGGACGGTGGTGCTGCGCCACGGGGACCTGCTGTCCCTGGGCCTCTACTACCTGCTGCTCTTCAAGGAGCCGGCGCAGGCCCGGCCCCTGCCCACCCAGGCGCTGGCCCGCCTCCGGGCCCTGCCCCACAGCTGCAGGATGTGCGGAGCCCAGCTCCGTGCCCCGGGCGCCTCCCGGCCGCGGCAGCTGCACCTGGAGTTCGAGCCCGAGGTGGAGGACGCGCTGCTGCGGCGCATCATGACGCTGATCGAGCCGGGCGGCGACGACCACAAGCTGACCCCTGCCTTCCTCCTCTGCCTCTGCATCCAGCACTCGGCCACCCGCCTCCAGCCTGGCTCCTTTGGGCAGCTCCTGCTCAAGATAGCGACAGCGATCCGTGAGACAGTCTGGGTCAGTCGCAGGCTTGGGTGGGTTCACTGAGGGAGCGGAGTCCCTCCTCTGGCCAAGGGCCGGCCTGTCCTGCCTGTCGCACCTCCAGCTGGGGCACCCCGTGGCGCTTCACCCTTGTGGGCTTGGGCGTGGCTTCATTCGCTTTGGTCCCTGTGTCCTCCCCACGGCCAAGCCCGGCCCCCCACGTGCCCAGAAACAGGGTGCCTGGAGCCCAGAGCCTCTATTTGGCCTGGGTGCCCCTTGCTTTCTGCCAGGAGCAGTTTGAGCTCTGCCAGCACCCCACTGCAGGTCCCTTGTCAACTTGGTGGTGGGGACACAGGGCTGACTGGTCGACTTCTGTACATTGAAAACCTTCCCTGCAGGATGGGTCCCTAGACTGCAGCCCATGAGTACCGAAGGGTGCTGAGCATCCTGGGCCCCATCTATCACATGCCTCCCAGAAAATGCTGGCTAAACCCCGAGCCCTGTTGGGATGTGTAAACACACTTGCAAACATTCAGCTCCTGTTCCCTATTTTCACTGTGTGATGTTTACAGTAAGAGTTAGTGGAACCTTTCTCCTGCCATTTGTAATGGGTCTGAGCGATCCTGTTTCTGAAATGGCCAGTTGCTGTGGAAGCTGGACAGCTGAGAAATCCCCGTGGTGGGAATGGGAAGGTCACATTCAGTTATGAGCAGGAAGCTGTGACATCCAGTGGGAAACTGTCCTGACGCGGCCGGCAGGGGCTCGGCCGGAGTGCCGCAGCTGGAGCTCGAGGCCGCGCTTTCATGTAGATGGTGTCCCACGTCTGCGCTGGGTTCTCACTGACCACCCGTGGCTTCTGTTTTTCTCATGCTTGCTTTTTTGTCCTTTGCATTGTAGGAGAAAACCAAAGAACTAGCAGAGAAGCAGGCACACCTGTAAGTATTCTGTCACTGTCCCCTCCTCCCCTAGGCAGGTAGCTTCCAGGTAGACCTGCTCTTCCTCGGAGCCAGCGCCCAAGGGCCCAGCCGCCCCCAGGTCAGCCCTGTGCTCCGTCACCCTGTCCTCCCGTCTCCCAGTGGCCGTTCCTATTTCCTTAATCACCACCCTGGGAAGCACTATGTGCGGGAGATCTCCCGAGCGACGTCTGTGGCATGAGCGGGCTGGACCCTCACACGCCCTCAGCGCTCTTAACAGAGAGGACTGACCTCCCAGGGACGGTCCGACTGCCTGTGCCCCACCCCCCAGGTCTGTTTTCATAGAAAGCACTGTTTCTACACTTACAGGCGCTGGGGACCGGGGACTATTTGTCATTAACAACAAAGACGTGCATATTCTGTGACCCCATAGTCCCCATCTTAGGGAGACACTGGAGAAACATCTCCACATGGAGGAAAGTGTTGGAGGCATCCATGGCCTGTGGCAGATGTGTAGGGGACGCTTGGGGACAGTGAAAGTGGATGAACTGCCACTCTGAGCTTCATCGTGCAGGGGAACCCAGAAAGGTGCCCACCGTGTGATTATGCACAGTCGTGTGGATGGGTGCCCAGCGCGCTGCCTGCTGGAGGCACGTGTCCGTGGGAGCACCCTGAAGACCACCAGGCAAGGTGGAGGGTCCACGAGGGACAGGCTCCTGGCGCCCTGGGTCCCACCACAGTGCACGCAGTTTGCCTCACTCCATGTCTGCTTCACGTGAAGACTGTCCACGTGTGAAGCACATGGTTGCCACATAGGCTTGCTTCTATAACCTTGGTCCTGGGAGGTAAACGGGGAAGCGTGTTCACCTCCCCTTTCGAAGATTGGAACTGAGGGCTCAGAGGGAAGCCTTGGACTCACCCAGTGTCCCCGCCGTGGCTGGAAGTTGGCACGGAATTCGTCACTCAGTCCCTGAGGCTCTTCCACCAGCTGGACAGCAGTGGGCGCTTAGTACTGGCCAGGCCGGCCGAGGGTGGCAGTGGCCCCAGGGTGATGGATGGTGGGCGGTGTGGGGAGGTGGCCCACTCGCTGGAGGCGGCGTGGGTCAGGTTTTCTGTGCGAGGGGAAGCGAGTGAGGGAGTTGGCCTCGGGCGCAGGGCGAAGGGGGATGTGCAGGTGAGGGAGCAGTTTGTGGAGCCCCCAGCCCTCACCCGAGGGCACCCTCCCATCCCAGCGCCTCCTGCGGGCGGCCTGGAGACAGCAGGAACCCAGGCCCTCCCTTCAGCAGCTCACGCGCTGTTTTCCAGAACTCCCCCTGTTAGGGCCTGTGTCTATCCCCCGAGGACGCTCCTTTTAAAATTATGAATCACTCCCAGAACACAGAAAATACAGACTGTGTGGGTCACTGTGAGCCCACACCTGGGCTTAACATTGTCGGCGTCTTGCCCGTTTGCTTCTGCCCTTTGAGTCGTGCGCGTCTTGTTAGAGGGCGAATGGCTTGGATTTCACTGCCTGCTTTTTCTGCATCTGTGACCATCACACGTTTCCCCTTGGCCTGTGGGTGTGGGCGCCACCTCGGGGTCCTGAGCCGCGACCGGCTCCCAGGGACTGAACCCTTCATGACTGCTGCTTTTCTAGCACTGACATTGCCATTAGGATTTTCCCGTCTGAATTCATAGCTAACATCGGTCTGTGAATTTATTTTTTTTGTATTGTCCTCGCCGGATTCACGGGAAATGAACTGGGCAGCCGGGTCTGTCCTCAGTTCCGAGTCAGTGCGCTGAGGTGAGGACCCGGGCCCGAGGCTCTGGGAGTGGCCGTCACAGCACCGGCGCTGCCTGCTGGGGACGGACACCCGAGTTTGCTGATTCCGTTTTTCAGTGATTATTGGTTTATTTAGTTTTCTGTTTCTTCTTGTGTCGATTTTGGTCATTTTTACTTTCCTAGGGAATTATCTATTACATGTGTTTTTCAAAGTTTTTGGAATAAAATTGTCCATTATAGTCTCTTATTTGTTCATCTCTAATATATTTATGACGCTGTCCCTCTATTTAATTTCTGTTGTGTTTATAGCTTTCTCTTCTTTCCCTCCTTCGATTCACCTTTCCAGGCACTGGTCTACTATTTTCTGTGTAAAAGAACCAGTTTTGTTGTTTCTGTTTACTTTTTCCTTGCTTTCTATGTCATTAATCTCTTTGTTATTTCCTTACTCTTATATAAATTCTATTTTAATTTCTTTTTTGATTCATGAATTGTTTTTAATTTTTAAATTTTCATTTAAATTTTATTAGCAAAAATGCATTTGATTTTGTTTTTAGTAGTAATTTCTCTTCTCTATGCTTCCCAGGTGGGTTTCATTTTTCTGTCTCGAAGCGTCGCTGCTTTGATCTGATTTGTTTTCTTACCGTAGTGAGGACGCTTGGCAGGTGTTGAGCGTGCACCACAGTGAGGCAGCTTCAGGCACAGTGACGCACGGCGGGTCTATGGGACGCACTCTTCTGCGTGACTGAACCTTCGAGTCACCTGGTGGCCGGTTCCCCTTTCTCTCCTCCCCCGCCAGCCCCTGACCGTCCTTCGGCTCTGAGCCCAGGCGCTTGGCTGCTTAGGTCTCACGTGGGTGACTCAAGCCGCGCTCCCCTTCTGTGACTGGCCGTTTCCGCCGAGCACCCTGCCCTCGGTTCGCCTGCTGCTGAAGCGCAGGCTCCTTTCCTTGGGGTCGATCGCATCCCGCATCCGCTGCGCCACCTGCCAGGTTCTCCCCCAGCCTCTGGGCCAGGACCTGGCGTGTGACTCCGCAGCCCGGTGGCTGTGGGAGTGCCGCTCGGAGCCCTGGGTGCCGACCCCTCGCCGGGTCCCGATTTCAGTTCTTTTGGTAAACAGCCAGCAGTGGGATTGCTGGGCTGTGAGGTGGTCCTGGTTTTAGTTTTTGAGGAACATAGTTTTGCACAGTGGCTGCACCCATTTACAGGCCTACTGGCGCTCAGGGTTCCCTTTCCCATCGTCGCCAGCACTGACCTCTGGTCTCTGGTCTCCACGCTCACAGGTGCAAGGGGCCGCTCGCTGGGTTTGAACTTCCCTGAGGAGTAGGGTGTTGGGCGTCTTTTCCTGTCCCTGTTGGCCACTTGTGTCTTCTTGGGAGACGTGTCTATTTAGATCTTTTGCCCATTTTTAATTGGATTATTAGTTTCTCTGCTTTTGAGCTGTAGCACTTTCTTAGTATTGTTGAAATTAACCCCTTGTCTGATCTGTGGTTTGCGAATATTTCCTCCCGTTCTGCGGGTTCCCTTTTCACTCTGAACTGTTTCCTTCGCTGGGCAGCAGCTGTCGGTTTGAATTAGTCCCGTGTGTCCGTTTCTGCCTTTGCTGCCTATGGCTCTGGAGCCGTGTCCATGAAATCCCGGCGCCCACTCGGTGCTGCCCTGGTCTGTGCCCCAGCGAATGGCCGGGCTGGGGCGGTGTGTCCTCGACGCTGAACTCGCTGGGATGACCCCGAAGCTCAGCTGGCCACACCCGGGGTCTGGTTTTCAGAGAGGCCTGGCTGAGCCTTCAAGTTCTGGGTGCAACTGAGAAGAGCGATGATGTCGGAAACGAAATGGAATGAGACTCAAGCGCCAGGTCAATCCTCTCCCAATGACACAACTTGGTGCCTGTGAGCGGAGCGCGAGCAGGACTCGGGCCTCTGCGGGATCGGGGCGGCGCACGGTGGCACCTGCTGGGCAGCGAGGACAAGGAGACGCGGCCCAAAGCCAGTCCTCTCCCGGAGCGGACAGACGGGCCCCATTGTGGACAAACGTGCAGTTGCGTCAGAAGGACGAGACTGCGCACGGGACAGCTGGGGAAGGGCGCCTGCGGTCCCTCAGCCCCGCTGCTGCTCGGCAGGGTGACTCGAGCAGATGGGGCCCAGCCTCCCCGCACACTTCCTCCCGGGCCCCGGTCACTCTGGATCGGAGTCCCTGCTCCGGCACTGCAGGCGGATTGAAGACCCCCCTCCCTGTGCACACTCAACACTCGCCGGCGGGAAATGGCTTGCTTACCAGAGTCCTTCGCAGTGGCCGTGGCTGCCGGGGGCCTTCCTGCTGAGGGTGGTGGGAGTGCCCCGCTGTCCCTGTCAGACAGGTCACGCATCTTCCTCCCATTTCCCAGCCTCGCCTTGGTCGCAGTTCTTGGTGTCCCACTGATGCAAGCGTCCCCGTGATGCCAGTCTCTTTCCCGCAGCCAGGACCCCGTGACCTCGGCCAGCTTCTCACTGGGCAGCCTGCTGCCCGACCTGCAGCACATCCTGCTGTGGATGGCCAACGCCGTGGAGCTGCTCTACTTCATCCAGCAGCGGAGCCCCGTCTACATGCAGAGCCTGGAGCAGGGGCCGGACATCGCAGGTGAGGCCGAGCTGCGGGCTGAGCGCAGCCAGCGTGCGGTCACCGTGCCGTCTCGGGACAGGGGCTGCCTGAGGGGGAAGCGACACTGACGACTGGGCTCACCTGGTACCTGTTGTTCGTGGCCCTGGCACTGTCCTTATCATTTCATGGGCTTCTCTCCTGTGTTCTGCCTGGGGGTCTGGGGGACACAGGTCACTCCTGTGCTGCGGCCCTAAACCACCCTTCTTTACGAGACGCTCCACCATTTCAGAGTGGAGGTGGGTCACCAAGGAGAGCAAGTCAATTTCTGAGACTAAAGTGTGGGACACGGTACATCTTAGGGTTGAGTAAAGTGTGAAAAGATTAAGAGAATAAGAGAGAGTGACTGGGACGGACAGTCTGGGAGGGCTTCATGGGGAAGGTGGCATTGGGCTGCGCCCCGAGGCCACGTGGGATTTCACTGTGTGTGTCTTACGGGGACTCTGTGGGGTCTGGCGAGGCATGGTGGGTCCTGGGACGGAGCCAAGGAGCAGCAGGACTGTCCTGCAGTGGGATAGAATGTGACAGCCGGGCGCCCAGGGGCTGGGCCACAGCCTCGCATGGATGAGCTTGGTTTTGCCCACACAGCCTCTCTCTCTGCCATGGCAAAGACAAAGCTCTCACCCTTCCCTCCTGTTTGTGGGACCTTGGTCTGTTGCGGGCTGCACCACAAGCTCAGGGTCCCAAGTAGACGTGGCCTGGCTGCCCTGCCTCTCGGGGCCCAGGCTGCAGGCGGGAAAGGTTTGGCTGGGGCTCCCCATGGGCTGGGTCAGCGGACGCAGCACAGCGTCTGTGCATGCTCAGCTGTCTCCCGGGAGGAAAGAACCTGAAAAAACAGCTTACTGGCCTGCAGCCTCTGCCCCTTGTTCCCCCTGGTCGGACACCGTGGGAGGTGTCAGAACTCCCAGCGCAGGGCCACTGCCCTCTCTCTCCACGAGGCCTGCGCCTGAAGCCGACCTGTTTTCCGGCTCCCTTGCATGTGACGGGCACACCTGCCCTGCCCAAGTCTGCCCAGCCAGGGCCTCTCCCCTCCAGCCTGCCCTGTCCTCCCCTTGAGGCCTCTTATCACCTCCCTCTCCAAGCGTGGCAGTCTCCTCGGAGGCCTCTAGCTACCCAGGACCAATGTCGCAGGCACTGCAGCGGGACCTGCATGGGGGGGCTCCTCTGGACTCTGCCTTGGCCAGCGAGAGTCTGGACCTGTGGCCCGTTCTAAGTGCATGTTGTCCTGCGAGATGTCAGGAGGTTGGGCATGCTCTCGAGGAACCCCACTGATTCTGGCTCCAGCAGAGAGTCAGCTGGGAGCCTCCCCCTCCCCATGACTCTTAGGCACAGTGTTCATGGGACAGTTGCCTTATCAAGAGGCATGGACAGGGACACCTTCGCTGCAGGTGAGGTCCTGCCCTGAGGGCCCTGTCTGCCTTCCAGGACAGCCTGGTGTGCGTGCTGAACTGAGAGTGGCACACGGTGGGCCAGAGGACCCCTCCAGCGAGCCCCTCTCGGCCCCCGACATCCTGCCCCTGCACTGCACCCTCCGCCGGCACCACGCAGCTGGGTGAACCCACTGCGCAGGGACCGGCGTCTGGATGGTTTTCCTGGGAAAGCTGCTTGTGGGTGATGGTCACTGGTCGTTTAGCTGCTGTCTCGGTCTTAGGAGGAAGTTATTTTTGGTGGGGGAGCCCGGATGTCATGCAGCCCGGTGGATGCTGGGAGGGGGTCCCGCCTCTGTGAACCCTGGGACCACGCCGGCTGGCAGGAAAGCCTCAGCAGGATCTGAGCGGCCTGGAGACAATATCCCATGCAGTGCAGGCGCTGGAGAGCTCAGAGGAAAAATAACGTCAACCAGAGGGTGAAGGGAAGGTTAGGGCCGGCGCTCGGACTCCTGACCTCCCACAGGAAGTATCTGTGGGAAGATCTAAAAGCAGAGATGTCCCGTCCTGAGCTGGAAAAGTCGCCTTTCATTCCCCAAAGAATCTTTGTGTGTGAAGCTCTTATCCAGGAGACCTCGTTCACGTAGGCCGGTGAAGATTAGCCCGGCTAAGGGGGGTGTTTCACCCATTCACAATCCTCCTGTAAGTCTTTGAGACTCTGCCTGGTACCTGTAGATTGGGGGGTCCTCGGGTACCCACACGGGTGGCCTCCATCCTGGGCCTTGGGAGCCAGCACGGGAGGAAGGGAGGGGGGCTGCAGGCTACCTCCTGACACTGAGCAGGACACCGTTCCGCTGCGGTGAGAGGGCTGCAGCTGGGTTTCTCCGCCACGTCCCCCCTGGCTCAAGGCTGTGACATGGCTGGTCTGCGTGTGTTCCGGGCAGCCGTGGCGCCGGCCTCGGGTGTTTCTGTGGCCTGGAGCCTCTGGAAGAAGGGAGCACTGCAGCTGGCAGCCACTTAAGAGCCTCTTGTTCCCCCAGACCTGGGGCCCCTCACGCAGCCTGGTGAGGCTGCAGGGAGCATCCAGACCCTGTCAGGGTCCCAAACGAGACCCCAAAGGCCAGGCTCTGGGGAGGGGTCAGGTGGTTTCTGGGGAGTGAGCTGTCTGTGGGCTGAGGGGCAGGAGCCCGAGCTCGAAGGGGAAGTGCCATGAACAGCAAGACAGGGACGGCCACATGTCCAGATGTGGGCGGGGCGAGGCCTCCGATGCCTCGCACACCATTTCCTCTCTGCTGTCCAGCAGCAGGGCAGCAGGTCTGTGCTCCTGGGAGGCCTACCTGAGTGCTGGGAGCGATTCTTGGCCCTGGCAGACCCAGCACCGCCCTCCAACCCCGAGCAGAGCTTCCAGGACAGTGGGGACCATGCTGCACGTCCATCAGGGAGACTGGTGTCTTCATCTGCTGTCCCCTCCTTAACCTGTGCTGCTGTGTCCTGCAGGCTCAAAGGAGTCCCTGTTCTCCAGTGCGCTCTCGGCCAGCGAGGAGGCCATGGCGGAGCTGGAGGAGGTCATCCTGTACGCCTTCCAGCAGTGCGTGTACTACATCTCCAAGGTGTGCCCCATCCTCCTGGCTCTGGGGGGCTCAGGGACCTGGAAGGAGCCGCACGCTTTTCCCCCAATCACCTGCTATTTGAGGATTTTGAGCTCTACGGGGAGCCCCTCCTCACCCAAACCCTCCCCCTCTCCTCCCTCAAGACACTCAGGGTGTCTGCGGACCCTTTGCTGGATCCCCTTTGTGTCTCCTGGTGTCAGTGTCACCTGCACCTCTCACAGAAGCTTGTGCTGAGCCTCCACACTCCCAGGCAGCTCTTGTAGGAAACTGGTGTGTGCACTGTCACTCCCCCACACTGAGGCCTGTGCCCCAGGCTCTGCCAACCACTGGTGTCTTCCTCTGGCCCCCAGTCCCTGTATGTCTGCCTCCCGGCCCTCCTGGAATGCCCCCCTTTCCACACGGAGCCCCGGGAGAGCTGGTGCCCGGCCTCCCAGCTGCCAGAGGAGCTGCGCCGTGTCGTGTCCGTCTACCAGGCCGCCCTGGACCTCCTGCAGCAGTGCCAGGTGCACCCCGAGATCGCCTCCCAGGTGCTGGCCTACCTCTTCTTCTTCTCAAGCACTCTGCTCTTCAACCAGCTGCTGGACAAGGGTGAGGGGATGGGCGGGGGCTGGACCACTTTCCTGCAGGAAACATAAGCGTCCTCCCTGGAGGCGGGCTGAACCCTTGAGACGGCTCCCAGGGCGCTGGGCCGCAGTCTGGGCCTTCTGACCCTGGGGGCGGGTGCCACAGGGTTCTGCAGGTGGAAGCTCAGGGAGCAGGAAATGTCACAGAGTCCCTGTGGGGGCAGGAGCTCCATCAGTGTCTGTGCAGGGCCCCTCAAGCCTTTCCTGGTCCCCTTTGTCTCCAGCAGTCCCATAGCCCCTGTGAGAGAGGAGGGAAGGCTCAGAGATGTGATGTGACTTTTGACTCCATCTCCCTGCCACCCAAAGTCCTCACTGCAGACATTCCTCTGTTGCCCTGCTCAGGGCCTCAGGGGTGCTGCTGGGCACAGGGACATGAACCCAGGGATGAGCCCCCAGCACATGGGTGTCACCACTGTGGACTTCCCAGGCTGAGTTGGGGTCTGCAGGGCAGGATTGGGGTGGGAGCAAGGGGGCTTGGCTGTAGACTTGCACCATGTCCTTTTGCACTTGGGACTCAGTGGCTGTCATAGCCCCTCCCTGCTGTCTTTACCCCCACCTCCCATGCCCACCCCACCCCCTCCAGAGAGGGGCCCACAGCAGGTTCATGCCTTAGGTCGATGTAAGGTCTCACGTCTATCCTCTGAGGCCGGGGGGGGGGGGGGGGGAGGGCACAGGGACGGGACCAGCGGGCGCCTGGCTCTCTGGGGGAGGATGGGCAACATAGGCCTCACCCACCCACCCGCCCCCACTCCCTCCCCAGGCCCCTCTCTGAGTTGCTTCCACTGGCCCAGAGGCGTGCAGGCCTGTGCCCGCCTGCAGCAGCTCCTGGAGTGGACCAGGAGCGCTGGCTTTGGGGAGGCTGGGGAGCACTTCTTCCGGAAGCTTTCCTGCACACTCAACCTGCTGGCCACGCCCCGCGCCCAGCTCATCCAGGTACGTGGTGCAGAGTGTTCGAGGGGCAGCAGGTCAGTGGGGATGGGACGGGGACTGTGTGCTGTCGCTCCTGAGTCACCAGCCTACAGACCAGGCAGAGGTGGTGGACGTGCTTCTGGGCCTCAGAGAACTTGCAGAGTTGTTTCCATTCCACAGCTGTTCCCACCTGTAGGCAGGAAAAAGGCCCCAAAATGTCAGTGTCTAGACCTTGATCCCCAACTGACTTTGTGACCCCACATGGCATGGGGGCACTGCAGAGGTGACTGAAGCTCAGGACTCTGAGATGGGAGATGGCCCTGGGTTAGCCCCTGGGCTCAGTTTAATCACACAGGTCCTTCCAGTGGAAGATGCTCAGAGATGGGATGGAAGGGAAACGAGGGACTCGACCCACTGTTGCTGGCTCTGAGAATGGAGGAATGGCCATGGGCCAAGGACTGCAGTGGCCGCCTAGGGCTGGGAACAGCCTCAGCCGAAGGCCAGCACAGGAATGGTGACCTCGGCCCTACACCCGCAGGGCACTGCATTCTGACAACCAGGATGAACTAGGAGACGGACCCTGCCCTGGAGCCTCCGGAAGGGACACAGCCCTGCCAGCACCTGGATCTGAGGCCATGTGACCCCACAGCTGTAAGAGGGCACATTCCTGCTGCTCTGACTGCTGTGTTGTGGTCATCTGTTACAACAGCAACAGGAAACTAATACATCCCCTCCCCCTCCTCCCTCTCCAGCTGCCTGACACAGTCGTCATAGATAATCAATGAAACCAGACCAGTGCTGTCCCCTTCTGCCTAGCATAAACCCCAAACATGCCCCAGGAATAAGGGCATCTGGAGGGAAATGTTTGAACCAAGTCAGTAATGTGGCTACTTCGCCATCTCCAGGCAAAGCTCTGAGCTGACTCCAGCATAGCCAGGGTGGCATGATATTCATGAGGGGACAGTGGACATTTCAGTTTGGTATTAAAAAACGGAGCAATACACCTCTACCCAAGGGAACAAGACCCAGAAAACCTCCTGTGTGCATCCGTCACTATTGTTATTAGTAATGGTGTAGCTGCTGCCTACTGAGCACCTGGGAAGTGTGGACGGCTGAGACCAACACATAGTCATCTGTTTAAAGGCACCAGAAAGCTCCTGAAGCAACGGGGACTGGGGTAGCAGATCTACAGAGGGAGAACCACAAAGCTGTTCTGCTGCTGCTTTTCCTCTGTGGACATTTGTCTCATCTGGAAGCAGGATCTGTGTGAGACTGAAAGTCCAGCCTTCCTCCAGATCGGGCCAGGGCTGGGGAATAGAGACCGGAACAGCTTTGGCCATCTTACAGGCTAGGGAGACAAATGTAAGATACTCAAGGAGCCTGAAGTGCTTGGTGGTTTTCCCCTTATGACATCTGACAAAATTCTGAAGCTCCAGGGCCTGGGATGGGAAAGGCTTTAAGCAGAAACTCTGAAATGCAGAGTGGAATTGGTGGTAGTTTGACCTCCACTGGGTCAAGGTGGTCAGTGAAAATGAAGATGCACATACCAATCTCATGGGTGCAGTTAAAGCAGTGCTAACAGGCAAAATAATAGCTTTAAAATGTATCTGTTAGAAAACAGGGAAGGCTGAAAATGATGATTGTGAAGCAGGAGAAAGAAAAGGAAGTCAAACCCAAAGCAGGAAGGAAATAACAGGGCGTCAGAATCAGTGACATGCAGATGGACACATAATGGAAAAGAGCAAAAAGCCAAGAGCAGCGTGATGGGTAGGGTGGTACACTCGTCACCAGGAGGTAGCTGCGGCACAGCCCCGAGCAGGCACCTGCCACCGCTGCAGGCAACCCGCCAAATGCGGAACACGAGGTTGGGTGGGAGAATCGGGCCCCGAGGAGCACGTGCTGTGGCTCCCACGGTACAGGCTTCAAGACCCTATAGGACAGCCTGCCCTGCCGAAGCGGCCACTACCGACCTGCCGGCACGATGGGCTCACAGTGCTGCTGTGCTCCTGGTCTGGGCCGGTGCGGGCACGTGTGCTTGGTGAGCAGCCACTGAGCTGCGCGCTGCAGTTCACCTGCTTTCAGTGTTTGCTCTTCTTCAGTACGGAAGGCACAGGAAAGGCAGCAGCAGCAGGTTCTCCCGTCCCCCCGTGTTCCCTTCCTATACCACCGGCTGGGTTGTCTACTCTGGCAGAAGGCTCTTTATTTCTGGGACATTTAAAATGAAGATCTCTAGGCTGGGGAGACCCGGATCTGCTCCTGAAAAGGGCCTTCCTTGTGGCAAGCACCTACTGTGTGCTGGGCCCAGCCTGCCCACTGTCACTCAGCCTATGCCCTCTGAACGGGAGGTGGCCGGCTCTGCGGGCCTGGTGGTCAGGGATAACACGGGGAGGTTGGAGGCTGCCGACACGGGTGACCTGAGTGGGCCTGGATGGCCGAGCCTGCGCTCTGGCCGGGCATCGCCAGGCAGACGTCAGCACCCACTCCACCACAGGTGTGACCCGGGGACCGGGGCAACGAGGTTGGAGCAGACAGGTCAGGGGTGGCAGACTTTTCGATGTACACATTTTAGGCTCTGCGGCACAGACGTCTCAGTCCAAAACCATTAGTAGTATTTTTAAGCCCTTTAAAAATGTGAAAACCATTTTCAGCTTGAGGGCTGTACAAAACCAGGCCAAACCGTCCAGGGAGAAGAAACTTCAAAAAGCCACTTGTATCCTCATAAAGATAAGACATAAGACACAGTGTCCGTAAAACTAAGAGTGACAGGGTTCTAAGACTAACAACAAAAAGGAGTCCTCAGAATTAAAACTGCAGCAGCAGGGCTGGAAGACAGAGCCAGGAAATCGCCCGGAAAGTAGAAAGCCAATGAATCGGAAACGAGAGGGCGCTCGGGCCCACTGGGTGACCTCTCAGCACCACCAGCCTGGAGGAACCACAGCGTGAGAGGAGGCATGGACTCTAGGAGCTCAAATCATCAGGAACCCCCTCCAGGCAAACAGTGCTGTCCTGAGCTCGGGTGGGGGTGGGCGTAGGTATGGGTGTTAGCCAGAGGACAGCCCCAGGTCCGCCCTTGTGCCTCCCCACATTGCCTGAGGACACTGATCATCCCTTCAGCGTAGACACTTGATAGCCACACCCAGGCCTCTTGATGTTGGCAATAAAATCAAGCGAGAGAGGAGCAGAGAGGGGAAGAAAGACAAATTAAAGGACCAATGAACGAGGCCCAGTGTCCAAACAGCAGGAGTCCAGAAAGCCGAGAAAACAGTTGCCAGGGAGTAAACACACCAGGACAGCCCCAACCCACAGCCCCAGGTTTCTACACTGAAAGAGCAACCAGCGGATAAAAAGCCCAGCAGCCGGAGCAGCTTCGCACCGGGCCCAGCACGTGGCCCCAGCATCCGGAGCCGGAACAGCGGGCAGAGAAACCCGCGAGCTTTGGAGAGGAGTGAAAACAAGACACACCCAGTCACCTCCTGTGACCCCCACACTGACCTCACCGTCCCACATGGACATGGGGGCCTTGTGCTGGTTTGTGACAAGTGGTTGGGAGCCCTGGCCTTCTACCCCTTCCCCCAGAGAGCCCAGAAGGTGGACCGTCCCTGGGGATGGCCATGCCATCCGGGGGCCGTAACCATGAGCACCTTCTTGTCACTTAGATGAGCTGGGCAAGCCTGCAGGCCGAGTTCCCTGCCCTGAGCCCTGCGCAGCTGCACCGGCTCCTGACTCAGTACCAGCTGGCCTCGGCCATGGGCCCCATGAGCGCCTGGGAGCCGGGCGCCCAGGACCGCCCTGACGCCTTCAAGTCAGGTGAGCTGCTGGGGGCAGGGGAGCCTCCTGCGGGCCTTCCCTGGAGGAGCCTGCAGAGCACCTGGTACCTCCGCCCTGGGCTGCCTTCCTCCCTGGGTGCCCTGCCCTGTCCCCCACCTGCGGACATACAGTTGGGGCGTCAAGGAGCCCACAGTCCATGGCCAAGTTGTAAGTTCTGGGCTTGGGTCAAATGCATCCCTGCCCCTCCTGGAACCTGAGAATGGGTCTCACCCAGAACACAGCCCACCAGGGAAAGAGCAGCCAGCATGCTGGGTGCCACTGTGCTATCCACGGGAACATTCCTGAGC
Organism: Miniopterus schreibersii; assembly: GCF_964146895.1. Taxonomy (NCBI): domain Eukaryota; kingdom Metazoa; phylum Chordata; class Mammalia; order Chiroptera; family Miniopteridae; genus Miniopterus; species Miniopterus schreibersii. The sequence goes on from NC_138105.1 coordinate 99,811,684, forward strand.
ACCCGTGCTGTGTGTGCTCACACACGCACACACACCACACATGTTCACACATCCCCCACACGTGTTCACAGAGTACATGTGCTCACACACACCCCACGCACATATGTTCACACAGCACACATGTTCACACACACATACCATATGCATGGGCATGGACGCATGTGTATTTCCTACAGGTCACACGTGCCCCTCTTCATTAGCACTGTGTGTGATACAGGGGCGGAGGCTAGAGGAGGTAGAGGGCTCGGAACAGTAGGGCTCAGACACCCCAGCCCTGCTCACCTGGCGGCGGGGCTTGGATGCAGACGAGTTTGCCTCCCCGTTTCCGGTTCACTGCCCTGTGCTGGGATCAGAGCCCGCCGCTGGCGGGAGGGGCTCATGTTCAAGCGCAGGGACCAACATGCAGACAGCGCCGCTCCCAGGGGCACGGGGCTGCATGGGCCGGGGAGGCCGGGAGGAGCCGGCGTCAGCGCAGGGCTGCAGACTTGTGGGCTGAGCAGCTCAGCTCCTGGAGGGAGCCGGTGGGGTGCAGGCAGGGCCTGGGGGTGCAGCCAGTGCTCCAGAGGGTGGGGCCTTGTCCTTCACCCTGGGTGGTCACTGGGATCCAGAGGGACCAGAGCGCCATTTGGGCTGGTTACCCTGGTCTGGGCCCCTCCCCACTGTCCTTGGCAGGTCAGCCTGCTCGATCCCTGGTCCCCAGTGTCAGGAGGGGCGGGCGGCCTCTTCTGGCCCGTGGTCAGGCAGCCCACTCCCGCCCGCAGAGGACGTCCTGGAGTCCTATGAGAACCCCCCGCCCATCGTTCTGCCGAGCGAGGGCTTCCAGGTGGACTTGGAGGCGGACTGCCCGGACGACAGCATCTACCAGCACCTTCTCTACCTGCGCCACTTCCTGTGGGGCCTGCGCAGCAAGTCCAGCCCCAGCGATGGGACCCCCCAGCCCCAGGGCCTCAAGGTACTGCCGGTGGCTCCGGCTTTGACAGTAGGGGGGATGCAGGGACAGCTGTTGGCCCTGGGGAAGAAGCAGTAGGGAGACCTGGGGCCCCCTTGGTTTCTGCCCGGACAGGAGTTGGGTGCCTGAGTTCGCTCTCTCTCTCCTCCAGGGCCCGCACCACCCCACCCCTGAGGGGCACCCCGAGGGCCAGAGCTGCCCCCTGGCTCCCAGAGCCCCCAGCAGGGGAGCCCGTGAAGGCGGCCCAGTGCACCCTCTTCCTTCGGCTGGGGCTCCCCGGGCACAGGGTCCTCCAGGAGGGCAGCAGGGCCGTGGGAACCGCAAGGCCCCCCAGGCTGGATCCCTGCACACAGACTCCTCCTGCCTGCTCACGCCTCCCAGCACCCCACTCGAGCCCACTGGCCCTGACTGGCCCAACCCTGGCGGCCCCTGCGGGAAAGCGCTTCTGGAAGGAAGGAGGAATGGACCAGGTGGCTCCCCAGGGGCAACTCCAGAAGGTGAGACCTGTCCCTAGTTCACACCTGCATGGAGTTCACAGCCCCAGGTCCTGCTGGCACCTGGGCAGGTCCCTTTGGGTCATTCCCCCCTCAGGGTTCTGGTGGCATGTGTGTCCCGGGCTTTTATTTCCTGCCCATGAATGCCCGCGGCCCAGATGCCAGGAAGGCTCCAGGGCAGCAGGGCAGCTGGGCCACACGCAACCTCCCGGGGGACAAGGGGTGCTCCTCTGCAGGGGGTCGGGGAGGGACCACTTGGTGACATGCATCAGCCTCAGAAATGTGAGGGTCAGGGATCGGGTCGGGAGGATGGGAGGGCAGAGGGCAGGGAGTGTGTGTGCACAGATGTGGGTGCGGCTGGCAGGCTGCGAGGGCAGCCCTGACCCGAGTCCTCAGTGCTCCTGCAGTTTAGAGTTTGTCCTGAGGGCAGAGGTCACCTGGGCTGTGCCTGAGGCCTGTCACCTGGGGGGTGAAGGGAATAGGCGGGCACAACTGACCTGGTAGAGAAAGCATGGGACCCTCAAGGTGGGGAGTGGCGGCTTTAAAGGTGAGAAGAACCCCATCTCTGGAGGAGGGCAAGCTCCCTAGAGGCCTTGTGCTGGGCTGGGGGCCGGAGCCTTCCATCGGCAGGGTCAGACACTCGGGAGGGACAGTCAGTCACCACTGAGCGGTGCGACTGGGTAGGGAGGGGGGTTTAGAAGGTTCTGTGGATGGGGAGGGTTGGCGAGGGGGAGACAGGTATGAGCCTCAGCAGAGCCCTGTATAGCCCTCTGGTAACAGCTAGTCTCTGAGAGGCTGGTGTCCAGGGGCAGCCACAGGGGGACCAGGTGCCCCTTCCAGGCACACAGGGTGTCGCCCACATAGGCCCCGAGCTCCATTACCCCACTGGAGGTCTGGGGCTTGCTGCTCACCATCTTCCTGAACGGGCATCTCGCTGGAGCTCTGGTCTCGGGACAGCAGCATGCCCCTCACCTGCCCCTTTTCTTGTCCCCCCAGGAGACTGCGTGGCCCCTGAGGACGAGCTTCCTCCAGCCCCCTCCAGCCGCAGCTCCAGCACCGATGACTTCTGCTATGTGTTCCTGGTGGAGCTGGAGCGAGGCCCCTCCGGGCTGGGGATGGGCCTGATCGATGGGATGGTGAGTGGCCCCTGGGCTCCTCTGTCCCTTGAGCGGCGGGGTCCTATTTACCTAAGACAGGCCACAGCTGCCGAACCTGCTGAGGGGGCCCAGCCCACGCCAAGGGACCAGGGACTTGGCAGGGGCATCTCGGTGGGATGTGAGAGAAGGGAAAGGGCCTGTGCAGGAGCCACCTTCCCAGCCTCTGTTCTCAGACCTTGGGTGTCTGTCCTGGGCCTGAGGACAGTGGTGGTGGCCAGTGCTGTGCTGCGGACACACTGGTGACCTGGGCGAGGTTGGCCTCTCCATTGAGGCTGGAGCTGAGGTGGCCATTGCTGGGGCTACCATCCTGTTGGGGTCCACGGAGCCCTGAGGCCTCTGCGTCCCCTACAGCACACGCCCCTGGGCACCCCCGGCCTCTACATTCAGACCCTGCTCCCGGGCAGCCCTGCAGCGGCTGACGGCCGGCTGTCGCTGGGAGACCGCATCCTGGAGGTGAACGGCAGCAGCCTGATGGGCGTCGGCTACCTGAGGTACCCCCCAAGCAGACACACCTGGCCTGGGCGGTGAAGCCATCGGGGAGCCCAGGGCCTGGGCCACCTGCACAATGAGACCCGCTCACTCTGCTCCTGTCATTACCCCACTTTAGAGATGAAGTGGAGGCAGGGCCCCCAGCCCAGCTCTGTGGCCGCCTCCCACCCTTTCCTCCCCTCCTCCCACCTGCCAGCCACGGGCCACAGGGCTCAAGCCTCTCAGGGTGGGGAGGGCAGCAGACACTGCCCATGGCCAGGCCCTCACCCGGCCCCTGCCCTGGGACTCCTGGGGTGGAGGCTTGGGGCCCCTCCGGGAGGCGCGCCCACCCTCCCCAGGAGCTAGAGACATCCTCGCCCCCTCTGGGTTCCAGAGCCGTGGACCTGATCCGACATGGGGGGAAGAAGATGCGGTTCCTCGTTGCCAAGTCTGACGTGGAAACAGCCAAGAAGATCCGCTTCCGCTCGCCCCCTCCCTAGGGGCCTGGGAAGCCACACGCTGATCCTGAGCGAGCTGGGGCGCCCCACCCTGTGGATAATGTACATCTTAGTGTATATTTTATTTATATGACAGATAACACTAAGTTGTGATGTTTGTTACAGAGCTTTTATGTTTGAAGATTTTAACGGAGACGTATAGATTCAATAAACTATCTTTCATATCTTGGAGCGTTGTGGTGAGTGGTCAGGGTGGGTGCCATGCTGGGCTCCCCTAGGGCCCAGGGGCTGCTGGGAGGGCCCAAAGGACCCAGTCCCCTGCCTGCCAGCAAGGGAGAGACCCTGGGAGGACGCGGGGGCACTGATGGCAGAATGGTTTTAACTAACCGCCCTACCCAGAAACAAGGAGCAGCAAGAACACGCTGGGCAGCCAGTCAGTGTGCAGGTTGCTCCTGGAAATCAGAGGCTCAGCACCGTCCCCAGAAAGGGTGGAGGACCCCCAGAAGGTTAGAGTGAGCCCTGACCCACCCTGGCCCCCGGGCCCCTGCTAGGGCTCAGGCCCCTCCTGGTCCCCTCTCTGGCCCCTGAAGCCGCGCTTGACCCTAACACCAGGCCTAGTCCGCAGCCCGCCGGCGCCCACCTGTCACTGCGCTCCCGGCGGGAGGCTCCCGCTCCAGCGCGGACCGCGGGGCGGCGGCTCAGGCCTCGGGTCGGCACGAGCAGGTGGCCGGGGGAGGGGGACCCCCAGCCTTGGCCCCCCCGGCCCCCGGCGGGCGCGGCAGAGCACAGGCGGCTGCGGGCCGCGTTGGGCCCCAGGACCCCGCCCGAGGCCGGCCTCCCACCCCCAGTTCCCGAAGCCGGGTCCGTGTTTAAAGCGTCATTTTAAACGTAGGACCCGCCGAGCCCCAGGCCCCCGAGCCCCAGGCCCCCCGAGCCCCAGGCCCCCCGAGCCCCAGGGCCCCGAGCCCCAGGGCCCCCGAGCCCCAGGCCCCCCGAGCCCCAGGCCCCCGAGCCCCAGGCCCCCCGAGCCCCAGGCCCCCCGAGCCCCAGGGCCCCGAGCCCCAGGGCCCCGAGCCCCAGGGCCCCCGAGCCCCAGGCCCCCCGAGCCCCAGGCCCCCGAGCCCCAGGCCCCCCGAGCCCCAGGGCCCCCGAGCCCCAGGCCCCCCGAGCCCCAGGGCCCCCGAGCCCCAGGGCCCCCGAGCCCCAGGCCCCCCGAGCCCCAGGCCCCCGAGCCCCAGGCCCCCCGAGCCCCAGGCCCCCGAGCCCCAGGCTGCTCCGCGAGGGCGCCACAGAGGCGGGGCCGGCCTCAGGCCCGCGGGACAGCCGGTCTCGGGCGCCCGCAGTGGGCACACAGCTGCGACCCCACAGAGCTGCGGGGCGAACGGGGCCACGGAACCCCTGCTGAACACGCCCTCCACCCCGGTGCAGGGTGGGGGTGCGCTGGGGAGGGCGCGGGCGGGGCCCCCCGTCCTGGGGGAGTCGGGGTCCCTGGCGCGCCCGCCCACCAGCGCCGCTCGCGTGATGGGGACGCGTCCAGGCCGCCCCGAGGCCGCCTGTCCTTAGGGCGCCCGAAGAGGGGCCACCGCCGGGCGGGCTGCGGGGCCGGGCGGGCTGCGGGGCGGGGCCGCGGCCTGGGGCTCGCGGAGCAGCAGCGCCACCTGGCGGCCCGGGGCCGACCTACAGGCGGGAAGCGCGGAGCAGGGGCGTCTCGTCCCCCGCTTGGGATGATCCCAGCGCGATCCGGGGCTGACTGAGTGAAGCTCCCGGGGCGGGTGTCCGGGTCACCGGGGCCCCTGGCTCGGTGGCTGCCCTCCGTCCTAATGGCAGGAGGCTGCCAGCCAGCCAAGGCGCTGGCACCTGCAGCCCCCCGCAGAGGCGGGGAGCCCAGCCGGGCTTCTCAGTCACTCAGGGGCGCGGGAGGTGCAGTGAAGGGCATGGACCAGACGCGCCGCCCCTGGCAGGTGTCACCTGCGGGAGGGTCACCGGCTTCCCGCCTGTGGTATATCCACGAGCTGACTCCGGGAACACCCACGACACAGGCTGAGCTGGTTCGCCTCAGACACACTGGGGCCGAGGGGGAAGGAGCGGCCCAGGTGTCCTGCCCGGCAGGCAAGGGTCCCTTCCGTCGCAGGGCCAGCTCTCCCAGCCGCCCGGACAGCACCTGGGCTCGGGGGCAGCTGCGGGGCAGCCGCGGGCCGTCTGCGGCGGTCCCGTTACTGGCCCTCTCCCCGGGGCGGGTGGGGGGAGTGAAGGAACCAGCCCTGACGTGTCCACACGGAAACTTTCAGAGCAGGTTTATTTTGGCTGAATCTGTCCTTGTAGCTCCAATCCAGCCCCAAAGGGCCCAGGGCCACAAATCAGGGCTGTTGCACCGCAGAGCTCAACACGATCACGAGACGGTTTAGGGACACAAGCATCCACAGGGCGAGCCCATGGCAGCCTGACCAGCACCAAGGGACCAGGACCCACTAGGCCTCCTGGTCTCCTCTCCGACCAGTAAAACTCTGGCTCGGCCCTAAGGCCAGGCTCGCTGTCCCTCACCCGGGCAGGAGGCCCGCCTCCTTCTCCACCAGCCGGCTGACTGTGCGCAGGGCCAGCGGCAGGGCCGTGTTGGTGTCGCGGTGATAGCGGGGCTCGGACACCTCCAAGCTGGGCGTGAGCACAAACTGGGCCACACTGGGCATCTTCAGCAGGTTCAGCAGCTCGGTGGCCCGCACGCCTATGGCGCCTGCAACCTCCTGACGGTGCAGGGGGCCCACGGCCGGGCCCTGGGCCAATGTCCTCATCTTGGACAGGAACAGACCGACCCTGGGGATGCAGAGGCCTGTCAGTCTGCTGCAGACGCAGCCCTCGCGTGGAAAGGGCTTCTGTGGAGGGGGCCCAGTCACCCGAGGCTCCCAGCCAGTGGGGCTTCGGCCTGGAGAAGTGAGGTGGCAGAGCCCACACAGTCTACACCACCTGTATGTGGCCAGAACCCCTGGGCGCTGATGCTGTGACCCGGCCTCTGGGACTGGGATGCCCCCAAAGCCACTTTCCTATCCCCACAGGGAGCTGGCAGGTTCCCTCTTCCCACCCCTAACCTGTACCTGGGGATCAGGTCTTGGCTCCGGGAGGCCAGCTTAGTCAGTGTGGACATAAGTGCAGTGATGAGCTGTGGGGGACACTTGGGAAGGGTGGCTGAGGGGCGGGACTGGGTGACCTCGAACAGCAGGGCCTCCAGGGCTTCGAAGAACTTGTTAATCTGGTCCACGGTGCACCGCCGGTCCCAGCTCACCGACAGGTACTCCCCGATGGCCCACACCTACGGGGAGAGCACCTCAGCCCCAGCCAGGCCTGCCGGTGTCGGGGGGGACGGCCACCCGGCCTTACCACGGAGGTGAGCATGCTCCCCCCGCTGCACATGCCGCTCCCGCTGCCCACGAACTCCAGGAGCTCCCTTGCCAGCTCGACCACCAGGGAGGGGTTCCGCTTGCACAGGGCCAGGAACTGGGAGCTCAGCACCCTGTCCAGAGAGGACACAAGGGGGGGTGCTGCAGACTGTGGACCCCAACCCTTGTGGACCCCAACCCACAGCCCCACCCGGACGAGAGCCAGGAGGTGGACGGGAAAGACAGTCCAGGTGGAGGGAGACAGCTCCAGCCTCTAAAGGAACCTCTTGCCCACTGGTGGGGAGGCTGGGCCAGCTCTGTCCTCGGTCCACAGAGTGAAGGGCAAGTGTCAGAGGAACCAGGAGTGACTCACCCATGCACGGCAGCCTCGTACCCGGGGACCTGGTACAGCGAGTCACCTCTCTCCAGGAACAGCTGTGCCAGCTGGATGGTCAGGGCCCCGTCAGCAAACTGGGGTCAAGAGGGAGAGACAGACTGAGTCCCTCTAGCAAACTGCTGAGCTCTGCTCTGGTCCTGCTCTCTCTGCCGCCTGGGGGCCACTCGTGAGCCCCGTCCTGGGAAGGGGGATGAATGGCCGAGTGAGAGGGATGGGGCCTGGATGGGGCTGGAGCCTTTCCTCTGTGGCTGTCACTGAGGCTCCACAAAGGTCAAGGGCAGGGCCACAGTCCCTGCTCCAGGTGGGCTGGCCCCCTGCTGGGAGGTGAGGTTGGGGCTGGGGGGGGGCCTGGGGTGTGAGGCTGTGGGAATGAGGGCCTGGCAGCAGGCTCACCTGGGTCACCACTGAGAAGAACGCCTGGAGCAGGGTGGGCACTGCCTGGGCACACTGGAGCACCCGGGCGCAGCTGGCCATGGGCTGCAGCAGCTGGTAGAGTGGCGCCAACCTGGGGATACAGGGCACGGCCTGTTGAGCGCCCACCCCCACCCGCCTGGTGCCCAGGGACACACTCTGAACATATGAGCCTGTGTCACCCCATAGGCCAGTGCCTGTGGGAAGCCAGGAGGGTCTGAGGGATCTGAAACTACTCGCAGGCCCTCATCAAAGGAGGTCACCCTGTCACCATGAACATCTCATGCTCCTAAGCCCTGCTCCTGTCATCAGCCTCTCACTCCTCAGGACGGCCTTGCTCCCACGTGACCAGGGAGCTAGTGTAGGGCAGAGTTGAGGAGCCTTGTTGCACTCCTGGATCTCCTCTCCTAGGGGATGCTAAGCCTCAGTTTCTCCACCTGTAAAATGGAGTCACGAGAGTGCCGGCCTCACAGGTTATGCGGACTGGTGTGTGTAACTGACAGAGCCGAGCCCTGGGCGCCGGGCTGGTGCCAGTTGTTAAGGGCAACGGCAGCTGTCTCTCCAGGTCAGGAGGCACTAGGCCCGGGGGTGGGCACCAGGGCCCTGTCCACACAGCCCTGTCCCAGGGGCTTCCCAGCCTGAGGGTCCCCTACCTCTCCGTGGTCCCACTGGCCTTGGTGCGCAGCAGGTGCTGGAGAAGACCCTGGAGCTGCGGGTCCCGGGAGGCCTCCAGGCAGCTGGGTGTCCTGAGGGAGGCGTCCCAGAGGGGCCTCTCAGATGCAGCTGGTGATAATCTGTGAGTGGACAGACCCGAGGGACAAAAGCAAATGTCACTGTGACATCCCAGCACCCTGACCCGGTGAGGAGTCTTGAGGTGACGAGAAAGGGCCTACGGGTCCGGTACCTGGGTGGTGTGCGTGGCAGGGGACCGCAGGAGGGGAGGGGCAGGGAACGGCAAGGACAGGCAGGCACGCAGGAGCAGGCTCACCTGAGCTGCAGGTCCAAGGCCGCGGTCAGACATGGCAGGTCCAGCAGCAAGTGCAGCATCTCCACGGCCGTGCCCGCGTCCACCAGTGACGAGAGGAGCGCCACGAACTCGGAGACCAGGGGCGGGCTGTTCCAGGCCAGGAGCTGCAGGGACAGGCAGGGCAGCTCAGCAGGGGGCTGTCAGCTGCCCAGAGGGGGCCATCAGGTCGTGCCCTGGTCACTGCTGTTGGGCAAGGTGTCTGCACTGGGCCCCAGGCCTCTGAAAATACTCCCTACAATGTTTTCTTCTTTCTTTTTGCTTCCGCATTCACTTTTGTGTCAACAATTAAATCACTTCCCATGCGTCACTGTTGCCGTTTCTCTGATTAAAGGACTAACCCTCCAAAGATTTTGAAAATGCTACTTGGTGACTGCCAGTCACAGGAAACACATCAACAGGCAACGGCACCAAAGAGCTGGAGACTCAGGCGAGGCTGCCAGGGTGGATGCTGCACTCTGGGCAGATGATCTGAGGACTAAACCGAGTCAGGCCTCCCAAGGGACCAGCCCAAGGCTGCCTGACGGTGAAGCTGCTTATCTGTGATGCACGGACCCCTGGGCTGCCCCATGCTTGTATTCCAGGCCACCTGCCCTGAGGCCCCGGAGTGACTGCCCTGTGGTCACAGACAGGCCAGGACTGGCCCCAAGGTCCCACGATGGAGGGGAGAGCTGGGGGACGCATAACACCCAGCCCCCACTTCGACCCAGGGATGAGGAGCGTGCCTTAAAGAGATTGGGGAAGCTGGATTTGAGGATGCCGAGGCTCCTGCCGAACAGGGGAAGGTTGTCCCTGCAGAACTGCGTGAACTCGAAGGCCAGCATCGGGCTGTGGAAGTGCTCGGAGGGGACCCTGGTGAACAGGTGCTGGCAGACGGCCTCTGAGTCCACGGCGGCCGCCTCCCCTGAAAGCATAGCCCATTACTGTGCCTGTCCTCGTCGTGAGGACACCTGCTCCTGGTCCGGGCCCCTCAGGGTCTCGGGCCAGTTTCCACGGCCATACGCGTCTCCGGGACACCAGGGGCTCTGACACTCCGTCTCACACGAGAAACACAGCCAAGCTGTGTCCAGCTTCCCGCACGGCTGTGGCCACAGGCCACCCTCTGAGGGACAGGAAGCTGATGAACTCTGGTGGCAAAGCGAGTTCTAAGAGTGACATGAAGTTGGTAACATTTTAACTCACTACATAAATCCCTTTTAAAACTGCCACATCTGGTGCCAACCACAGCAAAGCGATGCCCCTACAGGTGAAGGGGGGAGCGTGGGGAAGAGGAGCAAGATCGCTGAGTCCCTCCAGCCCCGTGAGCCCCGCACCGTGTGGCACCCAGGCTCACCGTGGTTCAAGAAGAACTGGGCGACGGGCAGGAGCGCCCGCACGCAGGCAGGGTCCCCGCACAGCCGGGCCTGCAGGGCCTTCAGGCAGGAGAGGGTGCGGTACAGGAAGGAGGGGTCCTGCCGGCAGAGCACGTCCAGCACCAGCACGGCCTCCACCAGGCACTGCGGGACGGATGCCGGGGCCGCGTTCAGAGGGAGGGGAGCCCCGGCCGCCAGAGGGCTTCCCAGCCCCCCAGGCACTTACGGCTTTCTGCAGGTCTGCGTCCCCCTTCCTCAGGGCTCCTGGGGGAAGGAGAAAGGCGACTGGTCTCTGCACCGGCATCGAGCAGCCAAACAGGAGGCACACTGTCCTGGGAGCTCGGGGACCGGGCAGTGGGCACCCACGAGGGGAGGAGGCACGAGACAGGGCTCGGCCCGGAGCAGTGCCCAGGGGAGGCGTGACTGAGGCTGGGCACGCAGCCTGGGGAGGCTGGGGACGGTTCTGTCCAGTGCCGAGCTTCCCGGGGCTTATGCCTGGAAACAAAAGGCCTCAGGAACGAAGCTGTGGGGCCCCGGTGTCCTGTGAGCGCCCGGCATGGCCTCACGGGCAGGGACGGCCGGACTCACGCCGGTTGCTCTGCTCGACGAGGCGCTGGCAGTACTCGAAGGCTTTCTCCCGCAGGCGCTCCTGGGGCGGCAGCAGGCGGCCGGCGGCGGCCAGCACGGGCGGGGCGGAGCCCTCCTGCTCCGACGTGTCATCTGCAGGGCCGGACGGCGATGCTCAGGGGACAGGGTCCAGAGGGTGCCAGGAGGGCTGCCACAGCAGCCACCGCGGGCCGGGCGCCCAGGGCCACTGTCACCACGCAGCTGCCCGCCGACCACCGGGCACCTCGGCGCAGTGAGGTTTCTGCCCCGTGAGCCCAGGCCGAGCCGCTCACTGGTACGCGGGGGGCTCCGGGAGGACGCCCGCCCCGCCGGCCCCGAGCGATCGCTCTACGCTGACCCGCCCGCTGGTGCCGACGAGGCTCGGCCCTGGTGGACAGTTATCTCCCAGGGGCACGGGGGTCTCACCTGCGTCCGGGGTGCCGGGGCCCCCGGGGCCGCTGAGCAGCAGCCAGGCCCGCAGCATGGAGAAGGCCTGCACGTTCAGCCATTGGTCCTCCGTGAAGCGCTGGCCCGTGGACAGCACCGTGAAGAAATCTGTGGCCACGGCCCCGTCCACCTCAGTGACAGGACCCGGCTATGGGAGGCAAAGGGGAACAGGTGGCGCTGGGGCAGGGTAGGGCGGGGGCTGAGGCTGGACACGCCACGGGCTCATCCACCCTCACCTTCAAGAACTGGGGGCACCCCCCCTCTGCAAGAGGCACAAATGCGGGCACTGGAGTCAGACAAGCGACCCTCACCAGCAGGGTCAGGGCCTCCCCAGATGCTCAGAGCGTCATGGGCTGGGGGACTGGGACCCTCTGTGACCCAAAGCTCTCCCCCAACTCCCCGCCGCATGGAGACGGGAAAGAAGGGTCATTCTGGAACCCGGGCAGGTGGGAGGACAGGAAGAGTCAATGGGACCCTGCAGGCAAGGCTGGCCGGGGTGGCCCAGGGACACCGAGGGACAGCATCTCTGAGAGTCCCTCCAGTCTCACCTGCCGGGCCCTGGGTGTAGAGAAGAAGCCTCCAGAGGAATGGGCAGGCCCCTGCTGGACGCTGGCGTAGCGCAGCCAGTCCACCAGCCTCTTGCTGAGCAGGTTGGTCTGTTCTACAGAGGGGCGAGGACAGTGCTGGGGGAGACCAGGAAACCCCACAGGCTCAGGCTGCATGGGCACTGCCAGGCCTTTCCGGAGAACCAGCAGCTCTTGACAGCGTCCCAGGCTCTTGGGCCTCCCGATGGCCACTCAGCCGCAGCAACCTTTGCCCTCCCTCCCTCCCTCCCCGGGGGGCTCATCTCTGTTCTGCAACAGGGGCCCCAGCCTGGGGGGGGTACCTTCATGGAAGGTGCCTGGGGCGAGACTGGTGACCTTAGACACGACTGGGAGGAGGGGCCTCAGACTGGGCCCCTCGGGCTGTCGGCTCTCGAGGACTTTGAAGACACACTGGCCCACATTTCTGACCTCCTGCTTTCTGTCGCCCTGCAGATCAAACACAGGTGGACACGAGGGGCTACCCCATCAAGTGCCAGAGCGATAGGTCATTTGGACACCTGGAGAGGGAACTGTCCATGCCGCAGGCTGCCACTCTGTTAGCATCATTCATGCCACGACGCCACCTTATGGTCGTATAGGGATGCCACCACTGCAGCCAGGCCCGGCGGCCTGGACTGGCCTTCACAGCGTCCTGGCTGTGTTCCCAGGAGCCTGGGGAAAGGGGGGGGGAGGGAGGGCAGGCGTTTCTGCTCCTTCTAGAGCATCTGAGCCCGGCTCCCTCGAGGCAGCCCTACTCACAGGTGGACAGGGAACCTGAGCTGAGCCCACCCACATGGGGACCACACACCGGCTGCTGCTTCTCCCGGGGCCCCAGGGCCACCAAGGGCAGAGTGGTCACCCTGGGTGGCAGCAGTCATGTTACCTGGGCCAGGAGCACAGAGGCCACCAGGCTCAGCTGCCGTGTGCTCTGGACATGGTCACAGGACAGGCTCAGGCTGTCACAGGGCGACATCTCTCTCAGGATGGCAGCACAGAGCAGCTGCAGTGGCTCGGGGCACATGGGCCGGCAAAGGGTGGTCTGCAGCAGGTCCACACAGGTCTTCTCCAGCCTGTGACAGCCAGACCACAGCAGGCATTGGCATGTCACACCACTGCAAGGGCACCCGGCTCCCAGAGCTCCCTCAGACCCCAGAGAGGTGGCGCGGGTCCCTTGGGCAGGTAGATAGAACTTCACAGTTGAGCCCCTTCAGCACTGGTTCACGTGGACAGACTCAACCGCCAAGGTGCGTGCCCACCTGCCAGGGCCCAGAGTGCCCACTCACTTCCTGGCATACTTCGTGGCTGAGATGATCAGGAAGAGCCTGCGCAGCGCGTCGACGGCATCGGGCCCCCAGGCCTCCTTCTGCAGCAGCGAGCTGACCCGGGAACAGAACCTCCGCAGCTCCTCGTCCTGGATCTCCCTAAAGCAAGCAGAGCTGTCAGCAAGCTCGTGTCGAGGCCTCGTGGCGGGACCCAGACGCTGGGCCGAGCTGCGACCGAACGACCCCCGGACGCAGGGAGGAGAGAGAGACCTGGATGTCCGGGAAGAAGGAAGTGCCACCATCCACATGGCCCTCCTGACAAACTGTCCTCTCTCCCGGACTCAGCAGTCCATGGGCCACTCTGTCCCCTGCTGGACAGGGCTGTCGGGGACACCATCGCCCCCATTTACGAAGACAACACACCTTACTAGCAGAGACTCCACACAACCCGATTCTGTTCTTCCAGGAGCAGAAGAACCAAGACCAACTGAGTTCAGGGAGATCAAATAAGTTGCTTTTCAACAGGTTCCTTCACTGAGCCTTTACCTTCGGGAATAAGCGTTAAGTCTGGCATGTTAACGGGCGGGTACTGGGATACACTGTAAGGCGAGCCTGTTGGAGCTCCTCACGCCAGTACTTTTCCTGCTTACTAATTAAAAATAGGTATGTATTGAGCAAGTAAGGTACTGCACAGTCTCAACATGGAAACCTGTCTGTAGGTGTCTATTCCAGTCCCAAAAGCAAGAAAAAGTAACATGCCAACAAGTCAGTGTTAGAACTTCCGGGGGCTCTCAGCGCAGTGCCCTCCCCAAGCCATGGCTGAAGTCCTCTCGATCCACTTTGGACTGACCAGATGTCTGAGCTCAGGAGCCTCGAGCTGAGAGACAGGGTGTCCCCAGCCTCTGAGGCTGACAAGGTTTGACAGACACCTGCAGGTGGGGCCCTAGCGCAGGTCCTTGTACCCCGTTCTTCCTGAAGGCCGGCAGACAAGTCCCCACGGATTCCCCTCCACTCGCCTCCCCCCACGTGCTCCCTCCAGGGGCCTGGTACAGGTCTGTTCTAACCGGGGTAGCGAGAATGAGGGAGACACTACTGGACTGCTTCGCAATGATAATGGAGAATCTTTCCCAGGAGGGTGCCACTCCTCATGCCACATTAATCTCTCCCAATAGTCTCTGAATCACAGGATTCCTTCTAAAAGGCCAGCCTGCTCAAACCCTCCCACAGCTCCCCAAACTCCTCCAGACGCCAACACGGCTTACAAGGCCCGGGCCCCGCCTTACTTCTCAGGAGCCATCAAGGCCGTTTCTCTTGCTCCTGACCCTCTACCCGAAGCACTTACGCTGAGCTTTTGGCCTCCCCTGACCTTGCTGCATCCCCCGCATCCCTCCCCATCTGAATCTCATTTTCTTTACCTCTTAAGAGATATTTCAGATAACTTTCCCACCCTTGCTTTCCACCTCTGAAAAATCTGCAAAACTAAAATTCACTCAGAATCCAAACTCCCAAACCTCAGCAATACAAAGTGCTACCAAACTCCCACAAACTTAATTAAAGTAAAATCTAGAATGAAAGCCAGTAAGACCGAACTTACAGTTATTAACTTTCCCCAAGTCCTGGCCAAGAGAAACTGTTTAACTCATACATTTTACTTATGAATATTTAAGTATCTGCTACCCTCAAGCCAACCACCCACCCAAGACAGAGACAGAATTCAAATAGTGAGGGCCAGCCCTGGCTGGCGTGGCTTCAGGGCTGGAGCACCAGAGGGTCGCGAGTTCGATTCCCGGTCAAGGACACGTACCTCGGTTGCAGGACCACGCCCCTTCTCCCACCTCCCTTCCACTCTCTCTAAAAAAAAAATCAATGGAAAAAACATCCTCGGGTGAGGCTTCACAAAAATAAGTAAGTAAATAAATAGTGAGGGCTGTTCCTTCTGCCTTTTGTTCCACAAACTTATGACCTTAAGTAGAAAGTGAGAGGGGAGAGGAAACCCAGTCGCCGTCTGAGTGGGTCTCGATTCTCACGTGTCTGTCGGCAAGACCTCTGGGGTGAGCGTGGCACACGCAGAGAGAAATGCTAGTGCGGACGAAAAGGGGCCACGTGCTAACCTGATGAACGCAGAGAAGGCCTGCGTGGCGGCCTTGCAAACGCAGACACCTAAAGTAACCACAAAAGACGGCCTGAAATCAAAGCTTTTTTAACTAAAAAGCAGTTTATGGTGGGCAGTCATATCCTAGGCTGGTATCTTCCCTGACAAAAGTCAGTCTTGACCTTAATTGAGCCTGTCTGTCGTCTTTTCGCATCTACAACAACATATTGTTGGAAAGTCAAAATAATTTACCTTTTCCCAGACCCCTCAAAGCACAGGCACTGCTCTGCAGAAACCACAGGTCCCCTTGTTATCATGTGAACTGTTGACTGTTAACCACCCTGCACCCACCTAAGTAAAAGAGGCGTGCCTATCATCCTTTTCCTTCCTACCCAGCCCCAGAGGTGCCCCACCTTGCTTTCCCCGCCTCCCTCAGGTACCCCCAGTGGACTTCAGGGAGCCCACTTCCGCCTCCTTCTTTGACTGTAATGCATGAAACAGGGCGCAAACCTGCCCTTCCCCGGGGCACCGTCTCAACCCGGTGAGGTTCTACTTCCTGGCAGGGCGCCCACGATTTGGCTCAAACAAACTCACAGATATTCTTCACGGGTTTGAATGTTTCTCACGTTGACTCTGGTGTTTAAACATGATGTTTCCGTTTGGCACAGCCCTGCACTCAGGAGGGGGACCAGGTGCTGCAGCGAGAACGCTGCACTCAGCTGTGGGAACGTGTCCCGCGCTGAAGGACAGGCTCTGCTGGGCTCACGGGTCACGGAGCTGCCCCCCCGGGGAGCTGCCCGCGGGCCAAGGCTGCTGCCCGCGGGCCAGGGCTGCTGCCCGCGGGGGTCCGACCCTCCTCGGCCTTCGGCGCCCCGCCTGCGTCCAGCTCCCCGCTGGGATCGCGGCGGCCTCGGCCACCCGCGTCTTTCCCACCAGGGCCCAGCTCAGAACCCAGCTTTCTTCCTTTTTACAGTCGGCCGCGGGCTTGCGGTCCAGCCGCACTTTCTGCTTCCGAGCGAGGCGCGTGGTCAGCTGTCCGGCGCCGGGCGAGGGGGGACCGACTGGTCAGCGGGGCCAGCTGGTCCCAGCTCGGGGCCGGGGGGGGGGGGTCCCCAGCAGCCAGTGCACCCCAGGAGCCTTCTTCCTAAGCGACGAGTCCACGGCTCCCCACGGGCCTCGGCGGCCCCTCGGGGCGGGGCTGGGCGCACGGGGCTCGCCAGGGCCCCCCCGCACCGCGGCGGCTCTGCGGCCCGGCCGGGGCTTCGGGCTCCTGACCGGGGGCCAGCGGGTCACCCCCGCAGCTCCGGCCCCGCGCGCGCCGGCCGGTTCCCCGCCGCGCCCCGCGCCCCGCTTGCACTCGTCCCGCAGGACCCCGCCCGGCCCCCGGCCCCCGGGGAGACCCGCACCTGGCCTGGCGGAGCAGGCCCTCCGCGCCCGCCGACAGCATCCCGCCCGGCTTCCGGGCGGCGTCACGTGCCGCGTCACGTGGCCGGGCGGCCAATGGGCTCTGGCGGAGCTTCGCGGGGCGGGGCCTCCACGCGGGCCGAGGGACCCGGTTGGCTCCTCGGCGCCTTCGGGGGGCGGGGCCCCCGGAGCCTCAGCCCCGGCCCCCGGGCACCCCGGCCTCGGGACGGCCCGCGGGGCTCCCGGCGGCGCGCCCGGGCGCAGGGCCTCCGGGTGGGGCAGCCGCTCCGGCCGCAGCCCCGCAGCCCCGCAGCCCCGCAGCCCCGCAGCCCCGCAGCCCCGCAGGGGGAGCCCGCGGAGGACACGGGGGGGTCACGGGGGGGCGCCGACGGGCGGCGGCCGGGGCTGCGGGCGGCCGTGCGGAGGGCAGGCGCCGAGGCGGCAGCAGGTCCCCGGCCCCCAGGCGCCTCGCGCGGCCCCGGGGCGGGAGGGCGGGCGGTCCGGGGCCCCCACCCAGCGACAGGCCGGGGCCGGGCGGGGCCGCGTGTCTGGCTCCGGGGACCGCGGCCGCCCGCCCGCCCGAGCCCCGCAGGGACGCGGGGCTGCAGCGCCCCGGGGCCGCCGTGCTGCGCGGACGGGGCGGGCGGCCTCGGGGGGGCACCTGCGGGAGCTCTGGACCCGGGTCCTGGGGCCCTTAGGAGCCCCGTGGAGGTGCGGGGCGCCCGGGGCTGGGGGGCGAGGCTGCGTGCAGGGCCCGGCCCGGGCGGGGACCCGCCTCCACCTGCGGGGTGAGCGGCCGAGGGGCCGGGGTCGCGCCCGGAGCGGGGTCTGACCGCAGCTGCGCCGCCCGCGGAGCGAAAGGCGCGGAGGCCGAGGCGCCGGGTGAGAGGCACGTGCGACCGGCCTGCGGTGCGCCGGCGGAGGGGGCTGCGGGAGCCGGGCTGCGGGAGCCGGGCGTCTTCCAGGCGACTTGACTGAATGGGGCGGCCGGCGGCCGGCGCAGGGCCGGGTCCGTCCCGCACGGAGCGCGGCGCTTCCTGCAGGCTCGAGGCCCCGCGGGCCCCGCACCCGGGGGCCTGGCCCTCAGGACCCGCGACGCGCTGGGCTTGGGCGACAACACGCGAGGGGACAGGAGGCTCGCGGCCTGGAAGAGCCACACAGCGCCGGCCGGCCGCTGGCGGCGCAGGGACCCACCGGGCAGCTGTGGGCACCCGTGGGTGCCTGGGCGCAGGCGAGCCGCCCCATCCACAGAGACTGCTATTCGGGGGACACCGGGCTGGGGACCCAGGAAATCAGGGCACCTCCCCAGACCACGCCCGAGGACAAAGCAGGGAAGGCGGGTCCCCCGGGTGCGGCCCCTCGGGCTGGGGCAGAGGCCGCCCGCACAGCCACCCACCCACAGGGACCATTCCGACCCCGGTGTCATTTCTTTAATATATAATTTTATTTCTGGTTATAGAAACAAATGCTAAGAGGAGAAACAAAACTTCCCCATCCACATACAACAATTTAATAGATAAAAGAACAGTTAAAATAAATGAAAAAAAAAAGTAGAAATCTTAAACTTTGTTACAGCTTTAAAACATTAATGTCCAATACGGTTAGAAATCACATTCATATCTCAAACTTTTAAAAAAAAGTATGGCTCCTTATTAAAAAAATACTGTATCCCATTAGAAATGGAAACGCAGGCCAGCCGGCTGCTGTGGGTCCCTCGGTCTTCCCAGCGGTGGCCAGGTGCCGGCCTCCCGCCTCAGTGCTGGGGTGTCTGCAGCCTTCCCAGGTCTCCGGGCCAGACTACTTACAGGTGGCGAAACATGGCGATACGACCTCCATTCACACCCAGGGCTTAGGCTTAGAACCTAAATTTCCACTTTATAGGATACCACTGCTTTTTAAAGCACTGATCATTAAACATATTGTAAAAAACACTTTAGACAGCCACGGTAAAAAAAATTACACACGCACGCACACACACACACACAGCCCTAACAGCGCCCGCCCCCCAAACCATGTTTACAGGAGAATTATCCGTCAGATAAAAAAAAAAGAAAAATCTCAGTATTGGGTTCAACCCTCCCTCACATGCACCGAGCTGCCGGGTCTGAGCTCAGCTGATCTGAGAATCTGGGGAGACACTTTGTCCACTCCCTCCCACCCCAACCCCCGGCCCTGAGCCCAGTAAATTAAGGTGTACCAGGAAGGAGGGCGGGCCAAGCTTAAAATGTGTGACTTTAAATCCCACTTTTACTGATTAAAAAAAAATCTGGACCAGTTAACCGGAAATGTAGAGGCTAAGAGCTTACAAAGCCACAGGCTCAGCTTAACAAACACCCTTGAGGCCATGCAGGGGAATCCGCTGGAGTCACAGGCCTCACTCCAGCTCTGCCCTGGGCAGGGGATGGTCACGCTCCCCGGGACTCCCTGGGACAGCTCAGAGGAGCAGGTGAAAAAACCCACTGTACACGCACACTCTAACCTCCCGAACCACCGGCTTATTAACCAGGACCGGCGGATCTCACAGCCAGGTCCCGCCCACCCGGCCTCCCCACGCTTCACTTTTTGTGATTTCTGACACACAGTAAACAATATCTGGGTGAATCAAATTAGCAAACTACTCCAAAAAAGGTCCCGAGTAAAGAGTGATGAGCCAGAAACCTCCCAGTTCTATTTTGACTCTGAACTGGGTTGGGGCAGAGGTGACTAACTTTTGGGCCCTTGGAGGCCTGGAGGATGGGACCTGCAGCTGCTGCCAGCTCACCGGGCCACGGGGTCCTGTGTGGCCAGCATCGCCTGGGCAACCAAGCGAAGGGACGTGTCTCCAGCCTCCCACTGGCCCCAGAATGTTTCTTCTCATTTTCACAGTTGCTACCAGAGTGACAAGCAGGTGGCAAAGAGCGACTGGTATCTTTAGTGGGTTTCCTTGGGGAGAGATGCCTAGAAATAAAATGCTCACTTAACATCTTCTAAAATAATGACCATTAGGGTGATCCCAGGGCTCATGAATTTGAAGATTTTCACTTCGGTCCTGGGTAAAAATGCAGACCACCACTCGTCCCTGGTGGCGAGCAGATCATCAGCGAGCCCAGGTCCTTTCCGACCAATGTTCAACTGGGGGGGGGGGCCCCCTGTCACTAACCAGCTGGGCTGGGCACCCAAGGGCCAGGCCTGCAGCTCAGGGTGGGGGCAGGGCAGTTCTCCAGATGGGCTCAACCACTTACATGTGGCGGTGGCACAGTGAGGCTTGTCCCCTTAGAAAAGCGAATCCTCCTGACCTCTCATTCTGTTTAATCACCTTGTGCCCCCAGAACCTTCTCACCACCTCTGGGGGAGCCAGGACAACCCCACATCAGGCAGCACCCCGGTAATGCCTGGGGCCCTCATTCAGCAGGCTGAGCTGCGGCTGAGCCGGGGAAAGGGGGTGAGATTAGGCCAGAATGGACCCTCAAGAGGGATGCGCCCGAACAGGCCCGTGAAGCTTCAGGGTGCGGACAGCTCAGCAGGTGACCTTCGTTTTTAACTTAAGAGTCAAACCACCTTCCCTAAACAGCCAGCCAGCCAGGCCTCTTCCTGTTTCAGTTCTGAGATGCTCGGTTGTATCCCCAGGCCCTGCTCTTTCAAGCAGCTGTAATCCGGTTGGGCAATGAAGACAGAGGGAGCAGCTGTCCTGGGGGGGGGATGGTGGTGCAGGGGCCTCACACAAACCACGGCCTGCAGAGCCGGGGCAGCCTCAGACCAGGGGCAAGGGGCACGGTGCTGCCGCCTCCCACAGGGGCTGTGGTGCCACTGAGACAACCCACAAGCACCATCCAGACCCTTCCTCGGACACCACAAGTAGCAGCTTCGGGCAGGAAAAGGAAAGGCAGGTGGCAGACGTCTTGCACCAAACCCTGGAGCTGACCATGGGGAAGACCTGCGCCCTGAACACTTACATACCCTGACATGAAAACAAGGCCTCGAGAAAGACACTTTTACAATGAAAAGCATTTGTAAAACACAGGAAAACAGCCTGGAACAGACAGACACTAAGCAAGAGACCGTGGGCGTGGCTACGTCCTGCTCTCGCCTGAGCCCCCATCGGTAGAGGGTCCCGTCTGCAGGTCAATCCCATCGTCATAGCAGCACGTGTGTGACTGAAATTGTCCTCAGTCAACAGCATGACTCCCAGGCAGAAGCGTCATGGGGAGGCTGCGGTCAGCAATGCTGGCTCCGTCCGGCGGCCTCACCACCACTTTGGTGACTTGCTCTAGAACAAGCCGCGCACTCTGTCCCGCATCGGAACGGAGGCGGGGTGCGAGAGCGGCACCCCGCAGCCCATCTCGGGGAGCTGCGTTCTCAGGGCCAGGGGTGCAGAGGTGGACGTGGGCACGAACCCCGAGATGGTGAGTCCAGAATTTGAGGCTTTTGGAGAAAAACAGGCCACTTGCCTGCATCAACTGTATTTATTTACTTGCTTCTACACTAAGACTTGGGAAAACCCCTTCTCCCTGGACACATTCTTACCTTCAACCACGCGCTCCCTTTCTGAGTGAGTCTGCTGTCTCTATGAAGTAGGGAACTAACCCAAACCAAAGAAAACCTTTCTCCTCCTTCGGACTGAATTACCAACAGAGAGGCCTCTGTCTACAGAGAGGGGCTTTGCCGCACGCCCTCCGGGGATGGAGACCGTTTTCAGAGGAAATGACGGCATTCGCTGAACTACCCATGACCTCAGACCAGTCTCACAAGGGCCAGGGAGGCACAGAAAAGGGACCAGAGGCCGCAGCCTCCCAGCCGGGAATCAGAGCCCTTGTTTTAGTGACTTGGAAATCCATTGTCACCTTTTCCATTTGGCTTGGTTCTTAAACAGAGAAACAAGAAAACCCAAACAGCGGAAAAAGCAAAGCCCAAGCACAGCTAAGCGACCCCTGGAGGGACAGCCTGGGGCCGGCCCGCAACCGTGATCGGGAAGGGACGGCCTGTTCGAGTCCCTCCTGGGTGCGGCACAGACTGTGCTCGGCAGGGCTGATCAGGGGTTACAGGGAGCGAGCAGGTGTGTAGGGAAGATGCAGAGCTCACGGGGAAGGAGCTGGGCTCCTGCTCACACGTGACGTGGGCACAAGGGCAGGGGCAGCCCAGCAGGTGCGCCTCGGGGACCAGCCTGTCATTCCAACAGCATGCTCCATCGTCTCCGTGGGCGACGCTCAACTACTGAAACCAGGTATTTCTGTGACCACCTTCCCATGCAGAGTGTGTTTTTCTGCACTTGGGGTTGGTAAACGTGCTGGCTCCTCCACAGAGCTCAGGTGGGACACCAGCAAGGGCCCGAGAGCCAGAGCCAGCACCCTCCAGCCAGCTCCTCTCTCCACGCAGAAGAGAGCCCCAGGTGACCAAAGAGAAGGTTCTCGGACGCCAAGGCTTGCGTGACGCCAGGATCGTGCCAGAACCAACCTCTCGCTTTCCCCAACCTTGGCTGGGGTGGGCTGACCTCCATGACCCACACTGGCGGCAGGTCACGGGCTGCCCGACTCTGAGGGCCTCCCTTGCTTGACCAGCTCTGAGGGCACTGGGCAACCTTTCTGGCTGGGGCATGCACCTCCTGGGACACTGGTTAACCAGTCCTAGGACACGTGCCAGCCAAGTCAGACCTGCTGTGGTCAGATCACCAAAAACACCCAGGACTGTGTTTGTGACCCAGAGTAGCAGTCGTCCCCCACCCTCGGCCTTGGTCTCTGCTCCCTACCCGCCTGGCATCTGTGCTGACTCCACAGGGCCCCTTCTCAGTCCCAGGAGGCACTGAGAAGACCGAAGCTCTCCATGTGGCAGGGTGCCGCCCATCGGGATTTTGTTCCCCCCTCCTGGTTCCCTTCGCCCACCTCTCCTCCCTCCTTGAGCCTCTTGAAGCAGAGTGGGGTCGTCACTGAAAATGGACAGAAAAACCAAAGCATCTCAAAAATCATGAAAACAAAGGGTCAGAGCCAGACCCATCCCATCAGGCAAAGACCTGACAACTGTGGCCCACTGTCCTGTCCACAATGCCACGTCCAAGGAAGCAAACCTGTGGCTGCCCTGCTGGTCCCAAGCAAGCGCGGGGAGGGAATCATGGAAGGAGGGCGAGGGGAAGCAGCAGAGACCCTCGCTCCAGACCCTGGGGCGAGGCCTCAGCCCAGCTCTCATTCACTCCCCCCCCCGACACTCGGTAGAGGAAGGGTTACAGAGAACACAGGAAATAAAGGGGGGGGGGAGCGTGACCTTCTTCCACGGTGGGTAACCCCGAGGACATACGCCAGCTGTTTCCATCCAGTTCCCGATCCTCTAAAATCGCCCCGAAGACAACAGGCGTGTTTCCCACATAAGGTTTAGTGCCATAGAAATAGCTGGTTTGGGGCTTAACGAACACAGAACCAGCATTTCCCCAGTCCAGGCAGGAGGAGGGGGCGGAGGATGCTCTGACGTGTCCTCGCGAGTGGGCGGGGGGCAACTGCAGCAGAGATGGACCTGTCACTGCCACGCTGTGGTCGGACAGGCTTGCTGCCTCGGGTCATGCTCTGCACGTGGGCCAGTCTTGCCCGCACCACCCTGGAATTGTGTCCCACAGTTCACCTTCTGAGCCAGCTCCTGTCCCTGGGTGGCAGCGGGGACACGGCAGCTCTGCCTAGGTGACGAGCTGGGAAGGGAGGACCTCAGAGCTCTGTGCAGCCTCCTCTCAGCTGTGTCCACAGCAGCAGAACCGACGCCTCTTCACAGACCTACTCGTGCTTCCCGGGCGTGGTCTCCCAGGGCAGCCGAGGACTGGTCTGACCCTCTGGGCTGTGACCCAGACGCCCCTTTCCCACGACAGCGCTCTCCTCGAGGAAGCTGGCACCCTGCCCAGAGTGCGCTGCCTTCGACTCCCCAGGCCACAGGCAAGACCAGCCGAGGCAGGAAGAGCTGGGCGCGGGCAACAGCCGGCCCCCGGCTGACTGACCCCAGAGCCTGGTGGTGTGGGCAGAAGGGACAGTCCCGATGTCGAGCAGCAGAGCCCCCGGGGGTGTAGGATGAATCGGTGAGGAAGTGGAGAGAGCGGCTACGGCAGGGCCCGGCGTGCCGTGGTGGCTGCTGGCTCTGGGGTGTCAGGCCTGCAGAGGCAGGGCTCGCCCTCTGTGACTCAGATGTGAGATGCAGGGGGCGGACACTGGAGACGCCTAGCAGACAGGGCAGCGGGTGTCTCTCCAGGGACACAGCATGCCCACAGCAGCCACGCTGCCTACACGTGGAGACCTCAAAACCAGACGGTCCCTGTGTGTCTCAGATGTGTGATTAAGCCTGAATTCCATGCTGCAACCAAACAAGAACTACTTAGGGTCCAAAGCAACCGACCCCTCCCCTTCCCCCGTTTAATGCCAATCTGATACTTCCTGGGTCACTATTTTAGGGAGAAGACGTCATGAACAGTCGGAAATAGGATCATCCTCGCCTTTCTCGCGGTTTCCGGTCCACTGCAGACAGGAGGGGAGCCCGAGCTCGTCCTTCCTTCGAAGGCCTGTCTGTGCAAGTCTCCGGGTGAAGGCTCCTGCCCATGGCTGGGGCCTGGGATCCAGTCCTTGGGATGCGGTGCCACATCCGCCTCCCCGCGCCTGAGAGGCCTGGGGGGACAGCCGGTGCTCAGGGAGAGGAACACAAAGAATTCCCAGAACATACAATCAGCGGTCTGAACGTGTTTATGTGTTTGTTTCGACCACAGCAGGGGCAGGAGGGCGACAGGGACGAGTGCAGGAGCAGCGACGGGGGCCGTCCTGTCCGTGGCACCAAGCTTCGGTGGCATGGGGCTTTCTCATCACGGTCCCAGGTGGTGGCAGTGTCGGCGTCGTGGTCCAGCCCCAATTCTTTTTGGCATGTGTCCCACTCCACCTCTGTATGCTGACGTCACTCCCCGGTCCCAGGCCCCTGTGGGCCGGCCGCTGTGATCACCCCGGCCTGCACGGTCACTGTCCCACTGGGCTCCTCCAATCGGGACCTTTTGGCTTCGGGCTCCCCAGTGGGGGAGGCAGAGGTGGTGGTGGCTGGCGAGGCGGTGGCGGTGGCTGCTGCCGCGGCTGCTCCTGGCTCCTCCGGCGCCACCTCGCACACCCGGGTGACCACCACTGGCGTGGATGAGCTGGCCTGGGCGGCAAGGAGCTGCAGGGGGCTCGTGAGGGCTGGGGTGGAGGAAGGAGACCGCTGATCAGGACAGTACCGGCGTGTTCTGAACCCAGTTCCCCGCTGCTGCACAGGAACCCGTGCCCAGCAGCCCTGGCGCCTCTGCCCAAAGCTCCCAGCAGCTCCCACTCGGCTGGCCTTTCCTTCTGTGGTGACACAGATGAGCCACCTCCCCCTGACCCTGGTCCCCTCTCCGAGGGGTGTGCTGTCCCTGGTCTACTCCAGCGTCCCCTCCTGTCCTGCTTCTCTTTGTGAAGCCCTTACCTCCGGAGGGCCATTACCAAATGCTACCCATCCTGAACCTCCCCTGAAAACTGAGCCCTCCCGCCCCCAGCCCCGGTCCCCGGCGTGCTGTCTCCGTCCCTCCTGGGCTGCGGACGCTGCTCTGTTACCACAGTGCCCGCGCACAGCGGCTGCTCAGCTGGGGGACGGACCGACTGGCTGCTGGGTCCCCTAGGAAAGGTCCTCTGGCTGCACTGACTACAGACTAAGCCCCAAACTTCGGACACGGGCGCAGAGGGCAACGGCCTCACCGTAGGCGCTGCTGGCCAGACTGCTGGCGGGGACAGCGTGCTTCCCGTTCTGCGTGACGGCCCGGACCGGGAGGTGGTGCTGCCCAATGCTCACGGGCGTGGCCGGCTGCAGGATGGCGACCGTGTGACCAGGGACCCCTGGGGCCATCTGGCTGGCGACAGTCTGGATGACTCGGCTGGCGGGGGGGAGGGTGGCAAACGCAATGGTGGGTTTCTCCTCCAGACCTGCAGGAAGAGTGTGCGTCAGAGCCCTTCTCGGCTCTCAGGAGACCGTCTCGGGGACGGGGAACTGCGGTGTTTGAGCAGTGACACTGGGAAAACAACATTGGTTCTCAAAAGAAAAACCCCACCAAGGAGATAAGTTTTAAAACAACGGAAAAATGTTTCACAGGGTTTTAGACAAAAGTTTATCTTAAATGTTCACCGGCCGAGGCGGAACCTGGAAACGAATCTGTTATTTGGATGAATGGTCTGCAGGGGGGCCCTGCTGTCCGGTCCTGCAGACGCTGGTCCTGTGACAGCACTGGGCGTGGCGCTGAGACCCCCAGCAGTGGGGGAGGTGCTGCTTCCCCACGAGTCCCCAGAGGGCTTGTCACACACGCTGGCTGCACTGTTGGGATCAACATTTATTTCTTGGGACCCAGG
Source organism: Miniopterus schreibersii (assembly GCF_964146895.1). NCBI lineage: Eukaryota > Metazoa > Chordata > Mammalia > Chiroptera > Miniopteridae > Miniopterus > Miniopterus schreibersii. The sequence continues at coordinate 99,837,492 of NC_138105.1, forward strand.
CTTCCAGTTTAGGGCTTTGTAACTTTTTTATTTTTTAACCCTCACCCGAGGATATTTCTTTGCTTTATATTTCTTCGCTATATCGCTTTTCAGAGAGTGGAAGAGAGAGAAACATCAATGCGAGAGACACACCGCCTGGTTGCCTCCCGCATGCACCCCAACGGGAATCGAGCCTGCAACCAAGGTCCATGCCCTTGGCTGGAATCGAACCCGGGACCCTTCAGTCTGCAGGCCGATGCTCTGACCACTGAGACAAACCAGCCAGGGCACTTTTTTACTGTAAATGACTTTTAGGGATTGCTCACTGGCTGCTCAAGAGACTCATCCTCCGGATCTAGTTTTCGGCAGCCCCCCACCTAACTCAGGGTGACCTCGGACTCTGAGTGCAGGAAGCACGACTTCACGATGAGAAGCGTGTTTTGGAGGATGGCTGGTGCTGACTTCAGAGGACAGATTCCCAGAAAAACAAGGAGCAGGGAAACAGTACAGCAGGCTGAGAGCCACCTGCCCCAGAGACTGCCTGTGCCCAACCCCTGGTCTCTGTGCCCTCACTCCTGGGCTCCATGCCCCCGAGGCCCAGGCTGGCAGCTCTACCTTCTGGGGATCCAGCCAAGTGACCCCACGGCTACCTTACCTCTTGCCTCACTGCCCAGGTCCAACACGGCTGTGCCCGCTGCTTCATGGGCACCCCCAGCCGGCGCCTGGTTGGTGGTCAGGATGTACCCATTGGCGGAGCTGGCGGAGGAGGTGACCACCCTGAGCATGGTGACAGGGGGCGCCTGCTGCACCACGTGGATCGCGTGGCCAGAAGGCTGCTGTGCTGTCACGATGGATGCTGGCATGTAGGCCACAGGCTTGGCCACTAAGCTGGGAGGTCGAGGAGGCACGGCCATGACCACGGGCTGGGCGCTGACGGGGGAGCCTGCACGGGGGGGGCATGAGGTCAGCGGGCAGCCAACACCCCCTTGGGCCCGGGTCTGGGTCTGCCGCACAGACAGAGGGACGGCTGCGCTTACCGGGTGCGCTCTGGGAATACCGGTACTCTGGAACTGAGGCTAACTTCGCCCCAAAGTCAGGGTCATGCGGGATGGGGGAGCCCTCCCGAGACAGGCACTCTGGAGTCTGCAGGCCACTGGACCGAGGGGACAGCAGCCCAGGGTGGGTGGGTGAAGCTGGTGCACTCCTAAAACCGGGGAGAAGGGACCACAGTAGTGAGTACATGCGACAGGGGACGAAAGGCACTTAACAAAGCACAAAGTGCCCAAGACCCACAGCCATGGTGGCCCAGCCCCCTCCCCCCAACGCCTCCCTGTCCTCACAGGGGTTTCCATTCCTGCAGCAACAACGCCACTCAACCCGACTGTCGTCACAGCACCCGGCACAGGACACTGTGTTGCATGTGGCTACAGACACAGCTAAGACCCCAGCACTTACTCCCTGAGGGGACCTGCGATCTCCCAGGAAAGCAGCTCTGTCTTCTGTGCTAACAACATAGTGTTTGTGGGATGGGCACAAACTTCCCAGCAGGACAAGTCCACATGGAGAGAACAAGTACACTCTCCGTGGCATGAGCCCCGGGTGCCTGGGCTCCAGAACAGCCCACCTCCTCTAGCTCCCGCCAGCCCTGCCCAATGGGCTGCCAGCATCGGGCCTTGCTTCTCAGGGGACTGTCAACGACACATGGTCCCTGTGCCCCTGAACATGCAGCGATACACAACCCCACAGGGGCAGGATGCTGGGCCCCCAAATGCAGCCAGGGGAGCAGTCTTCGTCCTGAGCTTATGATCCATACTATACACACCTCATCTCCCCCGCTGGACAAGGGGTGCTATCTCCCCGGGCAGAGACCCACTCCCTCCAGCCCCTCTCGCCCAGCCTGCTGCTTCTCCAGCTCTGCTGGCCTGGGGTCCTCGCCTGCCGATCCTCATGGGGCCCCTCACATCTGTGAAGGCACTTGTCCTGACAAGCTCCTGTCTAGGCCTCCTGGACCTGGTTTACTCTATCAAACTGATCCCAGTTCCTATCCACCTTCTGCCCCCAGGCAGCCGAGAGACAGCCCACCGCAGAGCTTTTGCTACCTGTCCCCTACACTGGGTTTCTTCCCCCCAGTTCCCTCACCAAGTTCTACCTGCAGCACAAGATCAGGGCCCAGCTTCCAGGGTGACCTTGACCTTGATGAATCACTTTCACAGATGCCCACACCCACGTTTCCCAGGCAGTGCTGGGCACACCAAGGAGCCCAGGAACGTCTCCCCTAGCTGGTCAGGGCTAACCCACCCGGGAAAAACTGCTGGGCACCAAGCTGGGACCTAACCTCCAGGGCCCGAGGGGCCTTCCTTGGAGGTGGGTTTACAGAGGGTCTTCAGCAAGGTAACCAGGTTAAACGAGGTCAGTAGAATAGCCCTAATCTAGTGACCAGCGTCCTCAAAAAAATGGGAAATGTGGACACAGACACACAGAGAACATGGTGTGAGGGAGGCTGAGGTCGGGTGATGTGTCTGAAGGCCACAAACCCGAGAGACAGCTGGCAACCCTGGGAGCCAGGGTGAGGCCTGGAGCAGACCCTCCTGACAGCCCAGCAGGGACCCACCAGCCACACCTGACGTCAGACCTCGGGATCCAGAACAGGGGATACATTTCTCCTGTTTAAGCTGCCGAGCCGGCGGGACTTTCCGCAGCAGCCCAGCAAGCGAACAGTTTGATGACGCTTCTGCTCGCTCCCATGTAAGCAACGTGGTGCTCTGGGAAACCAGGGCTCAGCCGAGACAGCCCAATGATGTTATAGCACTTTTCTGAATTCCCACCTCACCAATACGCCCATCCACCTTCGTTCCAGGTTCTACTCTGATTGGACAGGGACAATCACAGCGCCAGGCCCTGTGCTGGAAATGATTCCCGGTCTTTCATGGACGTGTGTCTGAACCACGACCGACACAGGGCACGCCCGATGCCAAGTTTCCTCCATGTGGGAGATTTCCTGTGTCCCCATCTCGTCATCAACTTGCTTCTCCGGGATCAGTGACCATGGTAAGACCACTGGGCCTGTCCACACATATCCATGCTCTCTGCTCCCTCGCCACGGGCAGGAGGAGGAGGAGAGGACCGGGCTGGGGGCGGTGGTGCTGCTGGGGTGGGCGGGGCGGGGCCCCACCCCAACGTCAGCTGTGTTGCTGACTGACTGAGCTTTGCTCCAGCCGTCCCTCCTGGGAGGCAACGTCCCATCCATCAGGGAGGAGGGTGCTGTTCTCCACGTCCCTCTAACCCTCCGCCAGAAACCCATTCCAGAGCTTGGCTTCCAAGCACGGCCATGTTACAGCAGCAGCCACGTTACTGACTTCACTACCCTGGGTCTCACTCTCTCTCTCTCAAAAAAAGGTGAAGGGTTTTACAAGCCTAAAATACTAGTGTGAATGTGGCCGCCTGGGGAAGCCGGGCTCACCTGGACGACAGCGGCCCAAAGGGGGTGCGGAAGCAGGAGACGCCCCGCTGCCTCCGCTTCCGGAAGGCCTGCTCCACGAGCTTCGCCTCCGAGGCCGGGTCTATCCGCCAGAAAGACCCCTTCCCAGGCTCCTCCTGGGAACGAGGGACTTTAATAAAGTAACGGTTCAAGGAGAGGTTGTGTCGGATAGAATTCTGCAGGCAAGCAGAGAGTCATGGTCATTAGCAAATCAGAAAACAAAGCCCAGCCACCCATACCAGAGCTACAATGCGGGACCGAAGGCGACGGTTCCTGTGGGCTGGCCAGGTAACTGTTTTATGGGGAGTGCAAAGGTGCAGGTTGTTCCGATGGAAACTCAGGTCAGCATCAGTCACTCCTTATACTAAAAGCAGGACAGGAAGACAAGCCAGGTAAAAACCTGCACTGGTCCGCTAGCAAAGGGAAAGAAACTATGGCGATACAGACGACTGGGACACACTGGTCATGCCCAATCCAAAGGGCTTACAAACCCACACAAAGACACATATACGTGATTTACACGTGTGGACGACTGAGTAACGGGGTTATAATGCACAGTGCACAGCAATGTAACAGGCAGGCACAGGGACCCTCACATTTCTGGACCTCAGAGGGAGGGCTCCGGACGCACTGGGGTGCAGCTCATCTCAGACGTACGCAGGGGGCCAATGATGTCCCCGGGCCTGTTATCTTACAGAACCTCGGAGCCAGGCTCCGAGCCGCGGGCCTCACCTGCCAGCCCTTGTCGGCTGTCCTGTAGTAGGGGTAATGCTTGGTGATGTGGGCGTAGATCCCGCTTAGTGTTAGCTGCCTGTCCTGAGCCGAGGAGATGGCCTGCACGATCAGCTGGGCGTACGAGTAGGGTGGCTTCGACTCATCCTGCGGAAAGTGGGCAGCCCCATGAGCTCAGGCACGGCCCCAAGTCCAACCCGCCCAGTGTCCCCTCCTAGGGGAGCAAACGCCCAGTGAGGACCAGAGACCAACGGTGCGTCTACCAGCAACCGGCACCATCCCAGCAACGTGCTTGCTTCCGACCAGGAAGAGCTGTTTCTGCCCCACGGGAAGGACCGAGTTCATCGTGATTTACTCTGAAATTTCTCACCTCCTCTACAAACTGATTTTCAAAGTTACCAGGTGGGAATGAACTAGGACAGAGTTGTGAGGCAAAGCCTGCTAATCCTCTCAAAGACTGGAATTAAAACTCTGAAACCGTGTAGTCAATAGCAGATGCAATGAGGCGAAACAGCGAGGAGGCCACACGGTCCACGGTGCCTAAACGCTGTCGACAAGCGGCGCGCACCGGGTGGGCAGGGCAGGGGGAGGGGTGGCCCCAGGACCCCCGCGGTCACCGTGGGCCCACTGGGTGGTGAGGGCTGAGACCTTGGGGCTGTCTCCTCCAGATGCGTCCGCCTGCTGCTCCGAGGCAGCCTTTGCCGCGAACTCTGCGGCCAGCTGCAGGTCTGAGGTCACGTTCTGGACGAATCGGTAGCCGGAGGACCCGGCTCCGCGTGGACTGGCCGGGCAGGAGTTGGGAACACTGCGGAGAGAAAAGACACATCCTAAGGTCACAATGCTGAGGAGGACTTTGCAGGAAACAGGATCTGGGGGCTCCCTGGATGGCACGGGGGACAGAGACAGTGGTGACACCACCCCAACCCTCGGTAGAGGGCGGCCAGGCAGCCACACGCCGAGACGTGGCCCAGGGAGCCAGGGCCTGCAGCAGGGCCGGCCCTGTCCACACGGTGGCGCCCTCAGCAAAGGTGGGAACCGTGTACTTGCTGCTCCCTGAAAATAGGAGGGGGACCAGCGTCTCAGGCACAGCCACCGCTCTGCTCACTCCCCGCGGCGGCAGTGACAACCCACGGTCGAAACTGCAACCAAGTATGTGGCTGACACATCTCCGGCTCCTCCCGAGGCCGCTCCCACCTGCAGCCCAGGGCTCAGTGGGCAGGTGGGTACCAGGCCTGTGCCACTGTCTAGCCCGCTGGGCTCGGCTGCTCAGCCACAGGCTTGGGCCCCTTTCCTCTCAGTAACACCGGGGACTGTGCTTATCAAACCACATCAAAATACTGACTCTAAAATAATTCTATTACAAAATATTCAGAGAAAACCAATAAAAGCACCACTAGTGTGTAACAAACCCAGGTAAAAGCACGCTGCTGGGAGGTGACCGGAGCCCTGTAGTCACCTGCCTGTGTGGAACCACGTCCGCTGCCCCCCACTTCCCAGCCTCCCCACAATCGTGGGCCAGGAGGCCCTGCCTGCACGAGGGCCTCCCAGGTAACACATCTGTCCATCCCCTGCCTAAATGTCCCCCTGCCCGTGTCCAGATAACAGGACACCTCCCAAACCCCATGGCTGCAGCTTGAATGTTACCCCGTCCCCGCTCCTGGACCCTTGCACGCTGGAACCTTCCTCCTCTCCCGGGCCAGGGCGCAGCCCCGGTTTCCATGTGTGTTTCCCTCCAGCGGCCGGGGGCCTGTCTGCAGCACCCAGGGAGGGGCGTCGAGAAGTCGCTACTGAGGGAGGACAGTGACCGAGAGAATGAAACCCTACGACAGAGAACAGCTCGGGGAGGGACGTAAGCGATGATTCAACCAGTTAGAAAGCCTTTCAGTAATGGACTTGCACTGAGCTCCGAACCGAGATTTTAGGAGCCTTGAGGATCCTGTTCTTTCCTTCACTGGAGTCCCCAAACCTGGCAGAGAGGGACATGCTGGAGTCCAGCAACACTACTCAATACCCACAATGAGCTTAGAGCAATAAAAGCAGCCTTTCTGAGTTTAATCCTGAACCAAATATACAAACCCACGCTTATAAAAGTCAGGGGGAGGGGAGAAAGGATGTACCAGTGACACGGTGACACGCAACGTCAGGCGTCACCAGTGCGTCCACTTGGGAAACATGCCACCGGCATGTCATGAAGCTGGGGCCAGTGGGCACGCAGCTGATGTGGGGCTTTTCCTGAAGATTCTCTGCGAGGCGCTGCAGACTGCACCCGGCCCGACGGCCATGCCCTCCCGGACCTGAACACGGGCCGACGACCCTCCCTCAGAAACATGCCTGCCTCCTGGAGACGGACTCACGCCCAGCCAGGCGGCAGGCGGGTCTCAGTCGCGTGGGACTGATGGTCCCTCGCCGGTGGAGAGGACACACGACTCCTAGGCCATGCTGGCCGTCCCTAGTCACTATTTTGCAAAAGATCAGAGGAAGTTTACATCCAGCCCCCAGAAGGCAAAATACAGAGGAGGCTGTCCTTCCCACAGACCGATCCCCAGCGGCAGCGCAGGCCGGAGCTGGCTCACCCCGGACAGGACCGAGGCGGGGCAGCCAAGGTTCAGGGGGGCAGGGCACAGCTGTTCCGCCTGGGGAGCGTGCCTCTGGGTACATGGCCCTTCAGGCCTCAGAGCAGCTAGCTTCTCAATGACCCCATTCAGGTCCCCATAGGCGGGTCTCCCGCGGGCCGGGCCTCCTCAGGGCTGTGCCTGGTACCGCGGCCCTGACCCCACACCTCCAGGCCAGGGGAAGGAGACAGCCACAAACCACGTAGGCCTAGCATCTGAGGCTGTCAATGCTCAGTTCAGAGCCAGCCTCGGGATCTGGGGACACCGCAAGACAGCCCGTGTCCAACGCAAGAGCTTCATTCTGCTTGGCTGGGAAACTCCCCAATGATTAGCAAAACCTGAAGAAAATTCTTGCAGAATAAATACACACACGTGTCTCTTGAGGGGACAGGACAGAAGCCGTGCTGAGTCCTCCCGGTGTGCTAGGCTGCAACAGAAAACAGCCCACCTCCAGGGGGCGCCCCAACTGCGCAGGCGTTTGGGAGGTCTGGATTCAGGGTGCGCCAAAGCAGCACTGGGTGTCATGTGACTCATGTCCCCCCAATTTCGGATTAAAGGTGGAGAGGAAGGTGAGCAAGCACATTCGACTGGCAGTCAATAATCCCCCTTTTTATAGAAAATGATCCCGAAATAAAATTTCCATTTTAGGCCACGAGCGGCGACTCCTCGAGGTGGCCTGTCCTGCCAGCAGCTGCTCTGGATTTGGGCCACTGTCTCACCAGGACAAACCCGTGCTGCCCGACAGCCCAGACCTAGAACGTGACTTCTGTGACCGTCCAAGACACACCCGGCAATGTTTGCAGCCGCATTTACGATATTGGAAAAAGACAAGCTGGTGGGATGACGCTGGCCCCCCGCAGACCCACCACTGCACCGGCCACATGCGTGGACACACGGAGCCACGCCTGTCCAGGGGAACATCACGCACGAAGGATGGGATTCAGAAGAGCGTTAACTTCTCAACAGCAACACTCAAAGCTGGAAAGTGATGTAAATTCCGAGGGAAACATTTCTAACCTAGAGGTCCCCGCACAGGAGACCCGCCCACCTGGGGAGAACAGAGACTAGTAATCGAAGAGCAGGGAGGACATTTAAAAAACTTATCTCTCTGGCCCCATCTCCCGGGAGGCAACGGGAGGACGTCCCGCAGGAACACGAAGGGGCAGCTGGGGAAAGGACGGACTCGGGAGTCAGGGAAGGGGGGGTCCAGGGCGGAAGACAGTCCCAGGTCAGAGGGGCCCACGCCTGGCTCGGAGGGTGGCGAGGCCTGAGCTCCAGAGGGTCTTTCAGCGACGGTCTGAGTGACAGACCCTCACCCTGGGCAGAGGTGGAGTGGGCCCGACCCGAACAGGGACCTAGCCCACCCAGGAGGGGTCTCATGACCCCCGGGAGGCGAGCCGACGCAGGGAAGGCCAGGTAACTACCACAAAGTTACACGAGGAACACGCAACAGCAACCAGAGCGGCAGGGACACGGAGGAAAACGAACAGCAGCGAAACCAGCAGCCCTTAGTCCACTGGACAGCGACATAGTTGAGCTACGCCAACAGTTCTAGTGGAATTTTATTGGGAAGATGGGGTGGGGAGCAAAGGCTACCCCTGAATTTCCACAATGGAGGAACTGGGAGTCGTGGGGGTGACAGCGGTGAGAAGCTGGCGGCCTGTCCGGGGGCACTGCCACCCTACCACAGGAACCCTTGAGAACCACCTGACTCCCTACCCGTGTGTACGCTCTGCTTGGATAAACACAATAAAGACAAACGTTTTAAAACAGGAATGAAGTACATGGGCACTGCAGGGTCCTGTGGGCACCGCTGACCACGTCCACCACGCTGCAGCCTGCGGGCAGGGTGCCCCCTCTGCACCCCAGGTCCCCGGTCTGTAAGGGGCACGTACTGTGTGGTCAACCTCAGCACAGTCCTAGCCTTATGTCAGCGACAGTTTCTATTTTATTACTGATCTTAGTATCTTGGGGCTCCTGACCCTAAAGAGCAATATTTTAAACAAGAACCGAGTCTGAGCACTCTGTTGCCTCGGTTGAAATGCTCAGACATTGCTGACTGACGCGCCACTGACCTGTGAGGAGGCGATCACAGCCCCGCTTGTAAGAGGAGCACCCAGCTGCCGCCCACACGGCCCTCAGTGGGGCCCACATCACGGCGCATCCACAGACGGGTCACTAAGCAGCCACTGAAATGCAGCGACACAGAAAGGTGCCAAGACCCCAGTGAGGAGGAAACCCCGAGCTGCAGGGCGACGGGAAACCCATGGGCCTTTTGGGGAGGAGTGGCAGGTAGGGACACCTGCTGCTGAGCTTGGAGGGTGTTTAGAGAAAGGGGCACCACGGGGACCTGCCCTGGGAGGGCTTCATGTCTGACCTGCCTGTACCATGCATATACAGTTCTTGCCACGCTTCAGCCGGACCTAACCCAGCACACTCGGAGGTGTGGGCCACCCCCTTGCACATTTGGGGGGGTCACCTCTCCACCTCCCTTGGCTCCTACCCTCCAGATGCCTCCTGCTGCCTGAATCCCAAAGGTATAGTCTGGGAGGGGCTCTCCGGGGCAACCATGTGCCCACACAGGCCGGGCGTTGCCCGGAGGGCACACCCAGGAAAACATTAACTGCCTTCAAAGGGCCCCTGAGATGTGGCCAGACCAGGAAACCCACTCCCAGCAGCACTGCAACAGAGACAGGAACTCGTACCAGCTCCATTCCACTTTCAGCAGTTCAGAGCCAAACACCACCCCGGCAGGGACCTGGGCCGAATGGAAAAGATAAAGGAAGTGGAGGCCCCACCTTTCCGTGGGGATGAACCCATTTTTATTTCTCTTAAGTTTTCACATGGGGAAAGGGACTGGGTGGGTGTGGGTGGGGCTGGGGGCGTGAGGCCCCAGGTACAGGCGGGGAAATGGAAAGGGACCCAGGTGACCCACCAATGGGGAGGACGTCTGCTGCGTGTGGGTTAAACCCAGGGACCACTCTCCCCTCGAGGTCGGGCTGAGAACAGACGGGCTGTAGCCAGACGCCTGCATGCAAGATAAACCACTCTTCAGGAAGGATCCAGAGTTTGCCAGAAAAACAAAAGCACTTCTACTGTAGACCCAATAACCTCTCGGCTGGAAAGCTGGCTGGCACTGCAAAGCAAAACAAACAGCCGGGCTGAGCTTTATCTCGATAAAGCAGGACCGAGCTCGAAGGCCACGGCTACGAGGGGTTCAGGTTTTGGAGCCAGCTGCTTTTAGTTTTATTTCGTGTTCTGCGAACCTCTGCCAAATTTCAGTGAACATGTTACTTTCATTTTTTTTTTTTTTTTTTTTTTATCTCTACACCAGAAAAACCAAGAAAAGTTTTCTTAAAGAAACAGCTTCTGAAGTCTTCCTCTTAGGAGTAAAATGTAGTCACTCTCTTCCTGTGATGGGTCTTTTCTCTGGTTTAATTGTAGCTGTTTTCTTAAAACTAGCTCAAAGAAGCACTTTTTAGACTGGTGATTTTGCAATACCCAGAAAATGATTAACCAATTTCTTCTTCCCTATAAATACCACTTCTCTGCAAAACCAAAAAAAAAAAAAAGTCAACAAAACACTGCTTAAGACAGCAAAATGTATTTCAAAGGGAGTTCATTCATTTTCTGGGTGGAGTACTTCGGGGTAAAAAAAAAAAAGAAAAAACACCAACCCAACCACACAGCACACACCCTGGCCTGGCAGCAGCGGAATCAAAAACTCGACACAGGGCGGGACCGGGCGGAAGGCGGCTGGGTCAGGAGGGCAGGGCGGGCTGTTTACGGGGAGAACGTCCCTGCAGGTACAGCCACTCCCGAAATCCCGAGAAGGCCGCGCTCAGGGCAAGGTGCAGAGGAAACGGCTCCAGGGAGGAAACCAACAGCGCGGAGGTCTCCACCGGCAGGGGCCGGGCGGCCAATGGGGCGAGCGGGACGCAGCCACACCAAATTAGGAGACCGGCGGGGAGGGGGCGCAGGCAGGCTGCTCCCGGAAAGGGCCGCTGCTGGGTGCCAGGGCCCTCCCCCAGGCCGGTAGCCCTGGGTGCCCCCCGCACCTCCCGCCTCCGAGAGGGGCACAGCCCCCGCCTCCGGGGAGGACCCCAGGGAGGGAGCAGTGCGGGCAGGGCTGTCGGTAAACACTGGGGCTCCTCCCCTGCGAAGAAAAGGATCTTGGCAGCAAAACCTCAAGGCCGCGAGGTCTCTGACACACTCAGCTCCATTCCAAGGCGGCGTAAGATAAACGGATTCAACACAAATCCTTTCCGTGACACTCAGTTCCGCCCAGAAGTGAGAAGGCCTGTCCCAGAGTCACCACTTTCTCTGCACGTGTTTCACCAGATGAAAACAGGAAGCCAGCCCCTCTGGGCTGCCCTGGTACAAGGACAGAGTGGGGACCAGCAGGGTGGGGACAGTGGCAGCCCCCTGACAGACTCCATCCCCAGGGGCCAGTTAAATATAAACTGGGGGGACTTTCAGAGCAGTGGTTCCAGCGACACCTGCTTGACTCTGCTCAGTAAAACGGGCTTCTCGCCCCCACGGGGCTCTTACCTCCACGAGAACCTCCACCTCCGCCCCCCCCAAAACAGCTCCCGCCAGAGCTCTGCTTGAGGATCTTAACCAGGTGGTTCCTATTTTTATCTGGAACATGACTGGGAAATACATTTATTTTACCAAGTTTTCCAGGTACTCCTGGCTGGTGATAAGTTTGTTGTTAACAATCCAGTCCCGTCTACGCTGACTGCCCACTGAGGGTTCCCCTGGGTGTGGGGAGCACACCACGCCCGTCACGGCCTCAGCAGTGGGTGACGTGCTGGTGACAGTCCCTGCAACGGCTTTGGGCGCTGCCAGGTGGACAGCTTCACTGAGGTGTATTTTCGAGTGTACAGGTCAGCGGTTTGAGTGCACTTACGGAGTTGTGCAACCTCATGACTGTCCAATTCCAGAACACCGCGTCACGCCAGAAAGCAGCTGCAACAGCCAGAGTGGCTCCTTCATCACCAGCCTGGTGGCTACTCACCTACTTCCTGTCCCTGCAGACCTGCCTGTTCGCGCCCGGGGGGTGGTGCGTGACCTCTGTGCAGGCTCCCCTCGCACAGCCCACCGCCTTCGGGATCGTCCACCCTAACCAAGCCTTCGGGGGCTAAACGGTGTTCCGCCGGCAGGACAGCTCACACCTGACGCATCCACGCGTTAGCCGATGGGCTCTGAGCTGTCTCCGCTTTGGGGCCACTGTGACTGACGCTGCTGAGCCCCGGGTGCGCACTCTCACACGGCCTTAGGATCAGTGACCTGCGGGGCTGCGGGCTACACTTTAACATTCTGAGGACCCACCAGGCTAGTTCCAAAGTGGCTGCATCACTTCACTGCCCTACCTTCACCTGTGTGTAGGTTAGACACACGTGGGCAAGTTAGGAGCATTTGCATAGCAAAACTTGATCAGGACTCAAGTGGAGTCTTCACGTTTTACAGGAGACTCAGGTCTGGGCAAACAACGAGAACACGGGCTGAATCCTGGGTCTAGAACAGAGCTGTCATTAGAAACCTGAATAAGCTGAGAAACACCGTCTATGGGGCCACACGTGCGGCTCTCAGTGAGCTCCCACTCGTCACGGTCGCAGTCATGACGAAACAACAGGTGCTGGCCGCACAGAGCTTGGGCTTTGTCGACAACAAAACCAAGGCCAGAGAGGCTGCAGGGACCAGCCCCCACTGTCCCCACTGCCCAGGCTCCCATACTGGGACCCAGGCCTCAGGCTTGAACTATGGGCCGTTTCAGTGCTGTCCCTGAACTCTCTCTGCTGAGAAAGACACACTGACTCACGGGCTCTGGATGAGCCGACTCCAAGTGACTCCGCCAGCAATTCCCACCATGTGACCAACATACCACAGTGGAAACAAAGGCCCAAGTAACACACAGATCACTACAGATGACCAGCATGTGGTTCAGACATGAACCTGGAACAGGGAGGAAATGGGCCGCCTGGGTGCGGCTGTGAATGGAGGAAGGCCCTGTGCCTGGTGACACAGGGACAGCAAACCAGCTATCAGGTCTGCACTTGTGGCTCCCAAAGGTGCCCGAGAGTCCGGGCTGACACTGTTCCCAGGACTCATAGGCCCCACAGAGATGCCCGGAGCTAGGCAGTTCCTGAGGTGCTGTCACCAAATACACACATGGCCCTGGTGGCTTCAGGGTCACACAAGCGCAGTGAAGGCAAAGAAAGCCAGTTTCGTTTTGAAACGTCCTTAGTGAAGCAGTAAACGATTTAGAAATGTATGACACTTTGACCTGCAAATACACATCATCTCACTTTATGACAAAGGGAAGCCAGTGCAGGACTGCCTCGGGGACGGAAGGTGACACTGTCATAGTGCCAGTGTTGTGACGGCCGACAGCTCAGCTTCCTGCACAGGGACCCCTGGGGACACACTTCCCTCTGGAACTGCCCCCAAGGCTGTCACATCTGAGAATGAGACAGTGTGAGGGCTTACAAAGACTACTTCAAAGTATTTTCAATGACTAAAAAATGCCGGTGCTTGCTTTAAAAGGCCCTGATGGCCTGGCCAACGTGCTCAGCAGTTGAGCATTGACCTAGGATCCAGGAGACTGCGGTTCAGTTCCCAGTCAGGGCACATGCCCGGGTTGCAGGCTCGATCCCCAGTGGGGGTGTGTGTGGGGCAGCCGATCAATGACTCTCTCATCATTGATGTTCCTATCTCTCCCTCTCTCTCTCCCTGTCTCTCCCTGTCTCTCCCTCTCCCTCCCTCTCTCTGAAATCAATTAAAAAACCCCAAACATATTCAAAGGCCCTAACAGACTGACATTTCAGACAGCAAAGTGACGAACCAGGTGGGGACCCCTCACTCTGTAGAATTCTCCAGAGGCCTGTGTAAGGAGTCCCTAACACTTCCAAACGTCCACCCAGTCTCAGAAACGCAGCTAACGCTGCACAAGACTCGGCTCGTCCTCTCCTCAGAGGACCAGGTTCAGGAGACGGCCGTGTGCAGGCTCCCGAGGGCTGCTCACCTGATGGTGCCGGTCGGGGAGGGGATGGGGCTGACCAGGCTCCGGAGGTCCGGCTCCGGAATGTGGATCCTCAGAGGGGAGATCTGGGGGTAGAGTGGCCGCAGGGGCGAGGCGGGCGCCTCCTCCTGGTGGTAGAGCGCCGTGAACTGGATCTTGATGGCTGTGCTGGGGAAGCGGAAGGTGCACCTGCAGGGGGAGAGCGCAAGGTTAGGCTCAGAAGGGAACGCACAGAGGAAGCACAACTCAGGGAGGAAGCCCTGGTCCATCGAGGCACCTGGGACCACGTAACTAGACTTCGTGATCACTGTGTGCATGGTGCTAACATCACGTCTCATGCTTTCATTGGGACACTTCCTAGTGCTGACATCAGCTTTCCTCTGACTGTGTGTGAACAGAAGAGACAGAAATATCCCCAAATACCTATGATGTCATCTCCAACGGAGGTTCCCCACAGACAGAGCCACTTCCTGTCCATTATGATCGCTGCTATCATACCACAGGGACTCATTGCCCAGAGAGCACTCGCTGGGAAGCTGAGCCCCATGAGCCATGAGAATGCAGTGATTTTAAAGATGGAGCCAACATGAAGCCGATGGTGTGTGAACAGAGCTGAAGCACTGCCTATGAACATGCCACAAGCACTGGGGGTGGCAGCTGGGCTCAGTCGCAGCAGCTTTCCCAGGCCGGGTGCTGGGCTCAGTCGCAGCAGCTTTCCCAGGCCGGGCGCTGGGCTGTCACAGCAGCTTTCCCAGGCCGGGTGCTGGGCTCAGTCGCAGCAGCTTTCCCAGGCCAGGCGCTGGGCTGTCACAGCAGCTTTCCCAGGCCGGGTGCTGGGCTCAGTCGCAGCAGCTTTCCCAGGCCAGGCGCTGGGCTGTCACAGCAGCTTTCCCAGGCCGGGCGCTGGGCTCAGTCGCAGCAGCTTTCCCAGGCCGGGCGCTGGGCTGTCACAGCAGCTTTCCCAGGCCGGGCGCTGGGCTCAGTCACAGCAGCAGAACCTACCACAACCGATGACTGATGTTATTAGCAAGACAATTTCCTACTGTGATAGTAAGTTTCCAATTACAGTTTAACCATAAACATTTTCCCATTACTGACTGCAATAGCTATTTCAAAAGCATCTCCTGACTCCCTCTTGCAAAACTACCCCGAGGCAGAAGATCTCCTACCTGGTAGGAGAAAACACCAGGAAGCCGCTCAGTTTTAAGCAGCTGTCTCTCTGGGTGCCTGTGGGGTCTGCCAAGTACCTTCCCTGTGATACTTCCATTCTGGTTCAGGGCCTCGCTGGGGTTTAATGAGCATGTTTTGCATTTAAAGCTGTTCTCCCGAAGGTACGCCACGTCTCCCTCAACCCAACCACCGGCAGGCTGGAGATCTCACCCAGCAGCAGAGCCTCCCAACAAGCCAGCGGGACGTTGGCAGGGTGGTCCCTTCAGATCACCACAGAAGTCTGGCCCTGATTTAGAGACAGCAGGCAGTGGGGTGGCTGCACTGGGCTGGGGGCCGGGTTGGGGGTGGAAGTGACTGCCACTGGGCGTGGGGTTTCTTCCTGGGGTGACATAGGTCCTCAAGTCGCATGTGGTGATGGTTGCACACGTTGTGAATATGCTAAAAACCGCTGATCTGAACAATGTAAATGGGTCAGTTGTGAAGTCTTATAGCTCAACACAGCTGCGTCTAAGGAACATTCCGCCCTAAAGCTGCCGCACCGGTCCCTCCTCTTGTTGCTTCCCAAAAGCTTGGGGAAGCAGGGCCAAAGCCTTGGTCCCCAGGAGGGGCCCCGTCACACCAGGTCTAAGCACCCAGGCTGACTCACTGCTGGACCAGTCTGAGCCCAGGTGACCGTCAGGTCCCTCCTTGTCCTTGCTTTGGGACCCACCGCCTGTCCTGCCAACCAGGAGGTTGTCAGGGAGCCACAAAGCCCACTTAGTCTCCATCATATAAAGAAAAAATGCAAAATCAACCACCTGGTTATCCTGAGCTTTGCTCTAAAAGCCAGACCTGAACCCTAACACGTCCCTGGGGTCGGCCGGGGGAGCTGTGGTGCGCAGGCCACACTCCAGGGGAGGACACTCAAGTGGCTGCTTGAAGGACTCTTCTCCGCACCACTTCTCTGGGCAAACCCGCCGCACCACCCCACCCTCCTCACCAGGACGCTGCACGGGGTTCCTGTGCGTCTTTGGTGAAACAGCCCAACAGCGACATTAGATGGATGCACAGCACTTAGCGCGCTGAGCGCTCACTGAAGCTGGCCCGCGGAGGCAGGTGGAAAAGCGCCAGCCCGGCACGTGAAACCCGCAGAGGGCAAAGGGTGCCGGCCCAGCTAAAGGCGCGGACCTGAGACAGACAGAAGGGGTTTGGGAATGGGCTGCGGGGACCTGGGCAAGGTCCTGAATCTAAGGCACCTCCCCGGCCAACCAGAGCCACGCAGCCCAGCCCCCAGCTGCGGTGACAGCAGGCAGAGCACAGGCCTGGCACACAGCAGGTGGCCGAGGGCGTGCGTCCACCTAAAACAGCCCCAGGGTAAGAGGATATTACCGAGACTTCTCTTTTCTCTAAAATGTTCTTTAAATTTTGTTATCATGTCCTTTAAGACATGGAAAACTCTCGGGGAGAAAGAAAAGCTGTTACAGTTTGTGAGGTGTGATGAGTCTTAAAAACCTCGGAACGTGTTAAATCTGGCCCAGCTCTGTCGTGTGGTCCAGCTCGAGGGGAGGGAGAAAGCCCCGGGGAGCACAGGGCCAGCCTGAGGGGTGGGACGTGGCAGCAGGCTGATCAGGCTGAGGAAGGGCTGGCAGTGGCCAGCAGGGCCCGTCCCGCCTCTGTCCCCGCCATCCTCCAGCAGCGTGTTCTCGGCTCCTGCGGCTTTCCTGGGTGGCCTGGGCCCCAAGCAGTTCTGTGACGGCAGGCCTGAAGGGACAGCATGGGCGCCAGTGGCAGTGGGTCTGGGACACTCCACAGGAAAATCAGGCTGTTCAGGAAATGGTTCTGAAAAATGTTTAGCCCTGGCCAGAGCTGCCCAGTGGTTAGAGCTCAGACGCAGAGCCTGACAGCAAGGGACCCACACAGGAGAGCGTCCAGGGAGGGCCCGCGGTCCCTTTCCACATGAAGTCTATCGTACTAACAGAGAAGCCCACCTAGGGCCTGGACGGACAGAGTCCCGCAGAGCTGCAGGCAACGCAGGGTCAGGGACAACAGGGGCCCCCAGACCGTCTTCCTAGGGACATTCATCCCTTTGTGGGGACACAGCAGATTTCAAACAGCCCAGATTTACAAGCTTATAGAACTTGTCAGTCGAGCTTCCAAGTGTTGTTGTTTGGAAAACCAAGTGGGGTAGAAAGTCTGCCACCTCTGGGAAAGCAAACACAGATTTGCCCGAAAAACCAAAGCTGTCCTGGAGGCTGCGGCAGGAGCTCGAGGGCAGAACTGCCAGGGAGGTGTCCCAGCTTCTCCAGTTCAAGGCCAGCTGAGCAGCCCTCAGAGGGCTCCCTACACGGGGCTGACGTGCAGACGACAGACGGGACAGACTGGGCTCCCAGACGGGTCACAGAAACACACTTGCTCCGCACGGCTGACGAGGGACAGCGCCGAGCTTGCATGCGGTGAGCATATCCAGTTCTCTTTTGTCTTTCTGCTCTACTTTAAAAAGCCTGAGTGGCTTAACCTACACAGATCTTACAACGTGGTCCAGCCACAGGATCACCACTGTTCACTAGGCGCCTGTCGCCAAGCACAAGCCACAGCCCTGTCCCAGAGGACTGACGTTCAAGCTCAGCTCTTCCTCTCTAGGGAGCCTTCCCCGATCGCCTGGGCGCATTCCCGCACGGAGCTCAGGGCTCCTCGTGGGCAGGCTGTCGTCCCGACCACACTGCGAGCTCCTGAGGGTGAGGTCACCACCCTGGCCTGTTCCCTGCACACTCCGCACACGCGTGCCCACGCCACCTCCTGTCCCTCAGGAGGCAGACACACATGGACGGGGTGCGGGCGTGAGGCACGAGAATTCCCCACGGGCGCAATGCAGGGTGAGGCCCTGTGCCTCTTCCCACAGAGACACTCTCAGGCTTCTCTGATGCCAGCTTCACTGCAAGGATGTGGAGAGCACGTCTTTGCTGTGCTGGGAGAATCAATCGGAGGAGAACCAAGAACGCTTGGTGCGCAAGAGCGCTGTCCCGGTCAGAGCGCGGAGCTGCTGCTCGAACTGCTCGAACCCTCACCACAGTGATCAAAGAGGCTCCTGTGAAAACAAACCATCTGAGCCAGCCCCGCCCGCTGTCCGGGGGCTGCAGACAGGCCACCTGCAGGGCCGGCCTCTCTGGTGTCCTGGGCCAGGCTGCCATGGGTCCAGGTGGCACTGCGTGGGGGGCTGGAGTGGTCTGTGCAGTGATCGGTGTCTGCCTGCTAACACTAATCTGATTGAAAGACAGTCAGAGGCCAAGATCATGTCCACTGTAGAGAACAGCTCCTCCCTCCCCATATCAGAGGCCGTGGGATTCTCCTGCCACCCTGGCCACCTGAGAACCGCACGTGGAGCCCAGCCTGTTTCCCCAAAGAACTGAAACCCTGAGAGGGCCCAGGAAGTGATCACAGTTGACAGAGATTGAGAAAGCATTTGCAAAGGACGTGGACCTCCAGCTCGGGGCCAGTCGAGGTCACGCCGCTCCCAGCGCCCAGCACACGCCCCACGGTGGGCAGGACGGGACACGTCAGAGCCCGAGTGCACCGCCTGAGAGTGAGAGAAGGCAAAGCTCTGGCCCTCCCTGCCCTTTATTCTCCAGGGCTGCTCTCCTGAAATACTGAGCTGGTTTCATCTGGGCACAGGGGTAAAGACTGCAGGCCCACCCCCGGGGGTCTTAGCAAAGCCGTACCCTTAGCTGTTCTAAGGAGCGTGTGCTGTCTCTGCTACCGCAAATGGAAACAAGGTCTCCTAACGGTGTTCCTGAGAGAGGGGGAGCTAACAACGAAAGTAGCAGCCCCCGCCTTCCAAAGGAACCCCAGCTTTAACTGGGCGAAGCTGACCCAGAGGCCAGGCCCCTGGGAACCGCTATGAATAGGGGCTACGGAGGGTGCAGGGTCAAGGGGCGCACGGGACAGCGGGCACAGTACACAAGGGTAGACCTGGGCAAGCTTCTGCTGGGGCGAGTGCAGAAGGCGGTGCCCCTTCACCCTCCCCACGTCCCCAGGGGTGACCAATGACGAGTGAAGGGAACCTCACGGACGAGCCTCGAAGGAAGTCCCTGCAGAGGGGGACAGGAGCTACCAGGTGAGCATTACTGCCCATCACGCCTTCCTCCCACTTCTCACCGGAGCTGACATGTGATGACGGTGCTCCAGCAACCACCCGGCACAAAGGGGGGCCCCCTGAGAATGGAAGCCTCGTGCTAAGAATGGGGGACAGAAAACCAAAGCCGCCTAGAGAACAGGGCCACGTTAAACAGACACGTGACACACATGCACAGCAAGGCGCAAACCTCTTATCCTTTACATGTTTTGGACAAAACTGCTTGGCTTTGAAAAGCAAGCCGTAGATGCGTTTATCTGCACTGAAGAAAAGCACTGGGGGGCTGCACACAGTCACGGCGGCCGGCTCCCCGCCTGCTCGGTGCCCCGCGAGCCCTTCGCCAAGCCACTGTCCTTTTCACTCACACCAATCAAGGGCCCAAAATACCAAAGGCCCTCAAAAAATTAAAGCAGCAGAAAACACAAGGCCACTGAGTTTCTTTAAAATTAATGGTAATTATCTTGAACAGCTGCCTGAGAGAGGAACCGGAGGGAACGCGCACTTCCTGGCTCTTGCGAGAACTCGGTGTCCGGCGGCACCGTGGCGCCCCCGCCGAGGCAACCAGGACACCCGCCTGCAGGGGCAGAGGCCAGCTCGCAGGCTCAGACAGGGACACGGGGACAGCAGGCCTGCCCGGCTACTGTCTGCTGCTCCCCTGACCACTCCTAGTGTGCTTCCTAGCAAGGGCCCTGGGAGAGGGCCCTTGAAAGAGGTCGGTGTGGCTCATCCAAAAACTAAAAACAAAGCAGGTTTGAGAAGACAAATGAAACCAGTGACGTCGGGCAACGACGACCAACCAGCTCTCAGGCTCAATGGGTCCCTCTGGGTGGAGCAGCACTGACATCATCATAAAGGGACCCGTGTCACCTTCGTGTTGTTGGGTGAGGGAAACTGGGCCCTGAGGGGACGTTTTTTATCCAGGATCATCAGCTGGTGAATGGTGGGATCGGGATCCGAGCCCAGCGCTGCTCTTGGCCGGATCACACGGTCTGAGGGCAGCTGTGCCTGCCGCCCCGGGGGTCCTTGACGCAGATGGCCATACTTTCAACCACGCCATCTCCAGGAGAGAGCTCTGCACCCGAGGCTCTGGGCTAGACGCGGGCTCTTTGGGAGCTGGGCCAAACCACAGGAGAGGGGAAGGACGCATCTGTGCACTGGGTGAGGGGCCTGCGGCCAAGGGAAGGGGGGACAGGATCCCCCAGGCCAGGCTGGGCAGTGGGGTTGGTATTGCCCTCCTTGCTTTACCTCAGGCCAATCCTGTCTCCCTAACACTCCTGGGAACTATATTTCCGAGAGGCCACTGACACTCCCGATGTGCACACGAGCACACGCGCTGTGTTAACAACAAGCCCGGGACACCTCCACAGGCGCCACAGGGCACCGACCCTGTCCACCCCCGGCATGGGGCCCCCTCCCCCGACACGGGGCCTCCAGATGTCCTCCGGCCAAGAATCCAGGGGAAACCTGTTCGCAGATCCCTCACCTAAGGAAATGGCACAGCGACCACCAGAGGCTAAAGTGAGAACCTGGTCCCATCCTCTGGAGTTTCCAGAACAGCAGCTGCTGGGTGGAGAACAGGACGCTCAGCCCCATCTCCTTGGTGTCTGTCTTCTGGCAGCAACAGGAGTGGCATCAAACAGTCACCAAGGCCACCACCCCGTCCCCTCATCCACCCGATCGGTGCTGGCAGGACCTGGCCCTGCACCCGGGGCACAGTCCAAGTTTCCTCAGAGAGGACGGGGCGCTGGGGCGGGGCCTCTGGGACCCAGGCCGCCACTGCTCGCAGCTCCCCCCCCCCCCCCCGGGGAGGGGCTGTGCCACCTCCTGGCTCCTGCAGGACAAAGGGCTGCACTTGAATTTAAATCTAATTTTGAAATGAAAATGGTGTGGATGTCTCACCTTCCTCACTTTTCATCTGTCCCACACATTCCTGGTGCCCCTCACTAACCGTCCAGGGGACTGTCCGATCCGTCTCTTCTGCTCAGTCCACGACAAGCTGCGGTCACCGGGCCTTTTACACACAGTCCCCTGTATCAGGCTGAGCTCCGGGCACCAGTCACAGGGAGAGAACAGACAGGACACCGGGGGCCGTCCCAGGTCCGCTAGACTCCTGTCAGGAGGGTCCTCTGGCAACAGCTCACAGCACTCCAAGTTAGCGGTAAATTTCTTTTTTTCAGGGAAATTTTAGGAAACATTTAAGTATTTCCAGGCTTTTAGTCAACAACTCATACTTCCCCAGATGCTGGGTGGAGCCGCCGCCTGGCATGGGTCACGGTTCTCATCACTGACTCTCCCAGCGGCATCATCCACCAGGGACACGTCTCGGCACCACCTCACCAGGTGTGTCCGCTTGTTTACTTGTAAATCACGTACCTGGTGCTCTCCCCCCGAAGACCCAGGACAAGCACAACACACACACTGCACAGGGAGGAGACCGCACATGGGGACAGTCTGGCGGCTCCTCCAGCACCCCACCAAGTGCTCCCCACGGCCACCCATCCTCATGCCAGCAGGAGAGTCCCCGCAAAGCCCCACGTCAAATCATCCGCTTAGAGAATGTCTAGAGCTCCTGGAGGGAACCACAGACTTGGGAGCCCTGCGTGACCACCCCGCCCACCCTGGATGCCATGCTGTGCCCTCCCTCCTAGCCCCTTGGGCCCTGGCCCAGCTCCCCACCCCCCACCCAGGGCTGGCCTGCTGGTAAGCTCTTAACCACCCCGCCCAGCGAGGCCCATTCGGCACCAGTGGCCACACTGAGACAGGTCCCCTTGCCCCTAACCCAAGCAGGCCCATGCCCCCTCCCGGCACCCCATCCTCGAGGCACCCACACTGTGACCCCTGGTGGTGCGGCATCTTTCCCTCCTCTGCCTCGCCCACCGCCTGACAGCCACCTCCCCGGTCGGGGGTGTCCACACCAGTGACATGGGCAGTGGGGGCTGCCCAGAGCCGCCTGCGGGCCCTAAGAGTAGAGCGAGCCCCACTCTAAAAGGTTCAGAAGCCAGCGCGCTTTACCTCAGCCAGCACGGCCGCTCGGGACCGGGATGGGGCCGTGTCCTGAACTGCCACCTGCCCCAGGAAACGGCCGGGCTGTCCCGGGAGCACCACCTTCCCATCAAGGCTGGGGCGGGGGCTCCACCGCCGTCAGGGCCACAAAGCCACAGGCCGTGGAAAACTCGGGGGGGCTTTCCATCGCTTCAGCGCTGCCTCCTCGCCCAGGGCCGGGGCCTTGGGCTGCTAATAACGACCACGCTGGGCTCTGACAGCCCCCTGGGCAGCAGCGGGCGCAGCGCCCGGCACGCACAGCAAAGGTTCCTCACCGAGCAGAGACCCCACAGCAACGACGGCAACAGCAGAGCAAAGGAAAACCGCCCCAGAGACAGGCACGCCTGTCAGGGGGAGACTGACAACACTTCACTGGAGACGTGCCACAGTTTTTACGACATTCTGACGATCTGCCCGATCCTCAGGAAGGACGTTCAAGCGAGTGGGACGAGGTGGCACCCCTGACGGAGGCTGGAGACTCGCGGGGGCTCACTGAGGGCCTGAGCCAGCCACGCACCACGGTGGAGACACCCCCCCCGGCAAAACACCGAGTGTCCCCCAACAACTTCCCCACCGAGGACCAGGGGACACTAGGGCCAGCACGGTCAGGCGGGCCTGGGACGCGTGTCCCCCGGGCGCACCCTCAGCGCCTGGGAAGGCCGCCCGGGAAGCATTAGGGGGTGTCCCCCTCCGCCCGCCAGAGCAGTGTCAGGAGGGCTAAGGCGAAAGATGCAAATAAGACCCGAAGCCTCCACCCGCTGTGCCGGCCGTCCCGGGACAGTAGGAAGCCACTCGCCGCACTGGGAGGAGGGTCTCGAACAGACGGGGTGCCACACACCAACGCGGGGCGCAGGCGGCAGGGCTCTGACGAGGGTTTTAAAGCACCCGCCACACGGGCCTTGTGAGCGATCACAAGAGACAGTCCTGGTGAGAAACAAGACAGTCGCACACTGCGGGAGTCCCTCAGGCTGTCACGGCACCAGCCGGGGAGACGGGGGAGCGGGCAGGGTGGGGACGCGCTCGGGGAAGACACGGCACAAAGCGGCCCAGATGGGGAACAGAGGCGGAGCGACAAGGTGAGCAAAGCCCCAAGAGGGTTAACCCAGAGACAGCCACGCCGACCTTCGAAACCGAAGACACAGACGTCCAAACGCAGCCCGAGAGAAAAATGAAACCGTTCCAAACTCAAAGTGGTTCCTGGGAGCCGGGGTTTGGGGGAGAGTCTCAGGACACCGAAAGCATGACCCATGAAAGAAAAAGTCGTCAGGCTGAGCCTCATCAACACGTACAGCGAAAGGCCTGCCCACGGACGCAGACAAGCCTCAGCCGGGAGAAGGCACGCGCGAGCCAACGAGGGACAAGGACCTGTCTGCAACGCGTAGGGTCTCGCCACTCAGCAGCAGAACACACAGTTCAGTCAGCAAAGGACAGGCACAGGCTGTTCACCGAGGGGGACACGGAGGCGCACGCAGGAGAAGACGCGATGCCGCCGTCATCAGGGAGAGCAGAGTGCAGGCCGAGGCCGAGGGGCTGCGCGGGCCGTCAGCACGGCCCAGGAACGCCAGTGACGCCACCTGCCGCTGGCGAGAGGGTAGGGAAACGGATCCCTCGTGTGCCCGTGGGTGGTGGGAATGGAAAACGGCGGTTTCTTAAACTAAACCTGTGCCACGGATACAAGTCAGCAACTGTCCTCTGGGCATGTGTCCCCGAGACGTGAAAACTGTCCACAGAGAACCCAGATGTGCCTGTCGCAGCAGCTTTATGGGTAACAGCCCCAAACTGAGTGGGTGGAACTGAGGGTGAACCTCCACCCAGCGGAACATCACTTACCCAGCAACAAAAGGGATGACCTACTGTGAACAGAGCTGGACGAGGGCGGGACACCGAGTCTGGGAAAAGCCGAACTCAAAAGGTGTGTGTGACCCACTCACATAACACCCTCAGAACGACCAACGAGGGAGATGCCGGTGTGTGTGTGACTGTCAGTGATGGTGGGACAGCTGTGTAACCTGGTGGCGTGGTGGTTACACAGATTTGCACGTGTGGTCACAGGACAGCCACACAGCTTCCTGGTTTGATGTCCGACACTCACTAAGGTACAACCCGTGAGGGAGATGCGTGAAGTACACAAGGCCTCTCCCAATGTATCTGCAACTTCCTGTGAATCTACGATTATTTCTAAATCAGACGCGTGCCCGTGGAGCTGGGGCCGCGTGGAAACCACGGTAGTAACAGGCCTCACGTGGCACTCCACCACCCTGGACCATGACGTGTCCTCTATTTCAAAACTGAACTACCACTTAGAGGGAGTGTGTGCTCACCGCCAGGTCATCCACAGAAAACGGGTCTGCAGACATTTATCAGAACGAGACGTGGGAAAGGAAAGATGCTTCATAGTCCACTGCATTCACGACAAGAAAATCCTCCACTTGACAAAACCCGAGGTCAAGACTCAGACACCCTCGACTCCAGGCCGTGGTCCTCACACCCTGGAGGAAGTCCAGCTGCTCCACAGGGAACTTGGACACCTGAGATAACTAAAAATATGTTGGCACAGTGACATTTTAGAACCGAGTGCTTCCTTTTATAGACGGAGACACAGATTCCCAGAGAGATGACAGGGCTGCCCAGGCCCGGCGGGAGGTGGGGCAGGTGTAGGTGCAGGACCCCCCTCGGAGCCAGGGTGTTCCCATCACAGCACACACCTGCCTTCACCCGGACAGGTGCTTCACTGCTAACACCTGACACAAGCCAACAACCAGCCTGTGTGTGTGTGTGCGTGCGTGTGTGTATGTACATGTATATGTAAAATCAAGCAATCAGCTTGAAACAACTCATAAATCCATAAGGTGCAGAGGGCCAGCGCCCACCTCTGTAGGCAGCTCTGGGTCTGTAAGCAGAAGGCTGACCCTGTGCAGAGGCGACTGAAGGACCAGCCCGGCGCGCGGAGTGCGCGCTTATTACTGCACATGCCAGATGGGGACAGAAGGAACATGCAGGCTTGGGTCCAGGCCGATGGACTGAGCTGTGGTCATCTGTGAATCTTACATGGTAGATGTCACTGCCACCCATCCCTGCAGGAATGAGGGGGACCATGGCTTCCCACAAACTCTGCAGAGAGGCAGCATCCTTCCCTGGGTCCTCTGACCCCAAATCCCAGGGCATAGGGTCCAGGTGGCAGGTGCCAACCTCCACCCTGTGCCCAGCAGCTGGGAAGCCTTTTTGCTGCGCTGTTTTCCCTACTTTTCTGTCTCATCAAAGAACCCGCTGAGGGTGGAGCTCGCTCTCTGCAGGAACTGCAGCGAGGACCTTCCAGAGCCTGGCTGTGAGCTGGCCGATGTCGCCCTGACCACAGGCGCTGCATGTCCACTGGCAGGACCTCATCCTGTCAGTCACCCACAGTACTGCCCAGCACCCTTGTCATTCACTCCAGTCTGGGCTCCGTCAAGTCAAAGCTAGCTGTTGCTAAACAGGCTTCCCCCAGGGGCGGCAGGCATCCGCCCGGGCCCCGGCCAGAGCAGGAGGAGGGCTGGGCAGAGCGGCGGGCAGAGAGCTCACAGGGACTGTACCTGCGCCCCTGCCCTGAGGCCTCCGCACCTGCCCAGGTCACCCCGAAGCCTGACACTAACAGCCCCATCCGAGACGCACTTGGCCAGCACGCTAAAGCCACATTTAGGATCTTCCCTTGGAGTGAAACGTCCGGACCGACTGAAACCCTCTGCATGTTTTCTGCACTGAAGAAAACCAGGAACTCGGCTGACCCGACAAGCCAGCCTCCACACCCATGGGAGCCGGGCTGCTGCTTCCCACGGGCTCTGTTCTGCTCCAGGGGAAGGCAGACACGGGCAGTTATGCGTTGCACCTGCATGGCATGGACCTTCTGGGAGGGACAGGAACACACGTGCTGATCACCACTCTCTCTGGAGAGATGGAACTTGGGTGGGAAGACCCTGACTTTAATTTATGCTCCTCCTATACAAGAAACCAGAAATGGATGCCTGGGAGGCGAGCCAGGTGCGGACCACACACCCTTTGAGTTTTGAAATTTGAGAAGGTATCACTTTCCAGAAAATATTTAAATCCAAATTTGAAGATGTGCCCTAAAAAGAAAACAAAGCACACCTACTTTTACAGACTAAGGTAATGGACCCAGATCCTACCTGGGCCGTCTCGAAGATGGGGGGAGAGGTATGGTTTCTCCTAGAGCCACAGTAAGGCTCCCTGTCCTGCCCACGGGAACGTGACAAGACCTGGGAGTCCCCTGTCAGTGCTCACACCTGGAGGGCTAAACAGCATCCTGAAGATGAGCGAGAAGTCAAAGGACGCGGCCACAGCATCTCTGTCCAGGAAGCTGACCTCTCATGGGCCACACTGTCCCTGGATCTCACTCCACCTGTTTCCCTGGTCTCCCCGACCCTCCTCCAAGGCAGGGCCTGGCACAAACAGAGCTGGAATGATTACATAAAACACTTCCACTGCTTTAAGCTTACACTATGGGCTACAAACAGTTACGCACCTTCTCTGTCGATTATTTAAAAATCTAACCAGCAAATGAATAGAGCAGAAAGAGACTTTTTTTAAGCCACAAATTTACTTGGACAAATTACCTGAACAAGGTCTCAGATTATGAATCTAGATGTGACACTTATCAACCAAAGGGGGCCAGGGACTGGGCTGCCCCTTAAGTATTCACCATTTTCCTCCCTTTTTACCATAATTTAAAAATAAAACCTTGTTCAGAGTTCCGCAGAAATCACAGAACTATGAGCACAATTTAAAAATGAATGTCATCTCTCATCAAGTGGAAACAACCAGACGGAGAGATGACTCAGCCTCCCAGCCTCCGTCCACCTCAGCCCCAAGTGTCAACAAACCCTGCCCGCTGTTTGAGCAGCGTTTAATCATAAATGGACGGGGTGCACTCGGGAGCATAAACAGAACCGAGCGTCACCCGAGACAGGCACGGTCGGCAAGGTGGGCACAGACCCCGGCGAGTGAGGAGCCAGGGAGCTGGTTCACCGAGTCAGACAGACACGACTACTGCCAGGAAAAGAGGAATGTGCGCAGCTGGAGCAGTGGGCAGACTCTGTCCACTGAGGGCTCCTTCCCAAGGAAGTGTGGAGGCAGACAGGTAGCCTCAGACACCTTGTGGAAACACCGATTCCTGGAGGGTAAACAGTCAACCTGAGAAGAACACGTTGCTCCCTTCTCAGGGGAACGGGCCAGCCCTCTGGACTCTTCACCGCCTCCGACCGTCAACACGACACGCAGAGTAGATGCCACCTTACAACTCTCGCTCCGTTTACACTTAGAGTAGCCATGCTTCTTTAAAAAACATGTTTTTATTGATTTCAGAGAGAGGGAGGGAGAGGGAGAGAGAGAGAAACATCAACGATGAGAGTCACTGATCGGCTGCCTCCCGCACGCCCCAACCGGGGATCAAGCCCACAACCCGGGCATGTGCCCTGACCGGGAATTGAACCACAATCTCCTGGTTCACAGGTCGACACTCAACCACTGAGCCACGCTGGCTGGGCGAGAGTAGCCACGTTTCTGAGACAGGAATCGAATGAAGGTCAGAGTGAGCAACCTCGAGCAGTCACAGCCAGCGGGATGCAGCCTGGCCATCGGGAGCGGCACATGGCCCTCATCTCCCCTCTCCTCCCGTCTTACATGTAAGGGCAAATAAACCAAGGAGATAATACCAGATAAGCACAGATGCCTGCCTGGTTTCGGACAATCGCCCACATCCTTCCCCTCACGTCTCCTGGCACTGGCTCCGAGGCGGCTCAGTGCCCCCCAGCCCCAGCCTCCCCCCACCCACTCATCTTGTTTCCTGGCATCTGGGCTCTGCTGGCTTCTGCGTGGAGTCCCTGCCCCATTCCCAACCTTCGTTCCCATTAAGCCAAGTCCGACTTTGTTCAAGGTCAAGCTCGTGTGTATCCGTCCCCAGTCTGCACACCTGAACGTTACTTCCTGATGGCCCTGCATGGGAGCCCTGCTGGGCACAATCCAGCACTGTGTGACCCGGGGAAGGCCGTCGACCTCTAAACCCAGTCCCCCTCTGTGAAGTGTGGCAACGCCATTCCCGCCCTGCGGGATCACGGTGGGACTGCAGCACAGGGGGTGTGCCAAGAGCCAATCTATACACAGTTGTATCACCATCATCCTCAATTCTCCTACAGGCTCGTGTACAGGTCTTTTCACACCACGTGGCCACCGGACAACAACCATGTGTGGGCTGCTGCTGACCGCTCACGGCGTCGCTCACCTACTCGCAACCCCTCCGGCGTGCCCGGCCAGCACACCCTTCCACGCTCCCCACCTGCCCAGATGTCTGAGGTCTACCGAGAGGGCCATGCCTTCCTTCCCCAAGGGACCCCTCCTCGAAATCCACATCGGCCTTCTCTGCTAGCTGCTCCCCAAAACCCACTCTTCTGTTTGGGGCACACAACTAAATGACACTTCCCAGCATCCTCCTGTGCAGTGGCGCGTGCCACGGAGACAGGTTCTTGCAGAGGGAATGTGAGTGGAGGGACAGGAGCTGTTTCTGGGCCAATGCGTTGAGGAAGGGCATGTGCCCGCTCCCTGAATCCTCCGCTAACCCCGTGGCCCCCAGGGAAGGAGCACTTCCTTCTGCATTGCCACAGGAGCTGGTTCCTGGTGGATCTGTCGCTACACCCAGCCTCCCTGATACCACATGACACGTCGCGTGAGCGCTGGGCCTGGACCTCTGCTTCACTGAGGCTGCCCTGGGCACAACCTCCCGGTGCAGGACTTACTGCCAAGGAAGAAACCGTCTCAGGTGTGGCATCATGAGGAGACTCCCGTGTTAGTAGACAGAGCAGAGGACTCAAGGTCAGGAGTTGTGGGATGAAGTCCCAGCTTTGCCACCTGTAACCCACAGATCGGGGTCCCTAGAGCCCTCCCTCGGTAGCTTGAAGCTCCCTGCAGCTAATGAACTGTGACAGGTTCCCCCCACCCCTGACGGCTGCTCCCTGGGTAACATGGACTGATCAATGCACTTCTCTAGGAAGGATGAACCACATGGCACAGCGAGAGGTAACTCCAGGAATGAAGACTGAAACGGGAGGAGTCAGGCCAGGGCACTGTGCTAATTCCAAGTGGGGAAGGTAGGTGGCCTGATCCAAGTTCAGTCTCTATTACCAGCAGCCTGGGTGATGCCAACCACCTGGGCAGACCTGTCTCCCACTGCAGAGCCCCCCCCCACTCCACCCGAAGCCATGCACCTGGCCACACCCACCTGTCCAAAGCCCACACTAATTGCTTTGTTACAAGTATAAGACGGTTCCCACACTCCACCCATAACCTGTAATACATCACGGGTGGACACCACTGTATCTGAATCACTGTAAATAAATCCAGCCACGCAGGCAGAGCCTGAGGAAGGAAACCCACTATCCAGAACTTCCCGGAGGCCTCCCAATCCAGAGAGGCCGGTGTCTGCACTGTGACAGATGAGGAACCCAAGCCTCCAGGAGGCAGGTCATCGGACTCAGGGATGGCGTTCACTTCAGCCCTCACCTTCCAACTCCTCAGATGAGCAAACAAAAAAACTGAATTCTTTTAAAAATGTTTGCACAGTAAAATCCATAAAAACTGCTGCTGAATCAACTCACCACATGCAGTGTAATTTTAAAAGGTAACTTCTTTTGTCTGTTCTTTCCTCAGCACCAGAATGCTGACACCACGGGGCCGTCCTCCGGGAGCTGCTCACTGTCACTACGGAGCGGGCGTCACCATGCCCCACGCCTGCTGTACAGGTGAGCAGTGGGAGGACTCAAGGGGCAGCTCCAGGTGCTCAATGTCAGGAGTCTCTGTCACACTGTGGAATTTCACTGCCCCAACATCCAAACCCAAGGCACAATACGCAATTTGAAATTATCATCATGTGAATTAAACTTCACTATGGCAAAATCTGTTCACAGTTTCACCAAAGCTATATTCTGAAACTAGACCCTTCCAATGCCTGGCACACCACACGATGTGGGCACCAGAGCCTACACCCTGCCCCGGCTCTGCAGGAGATGTTCACGTTTGCAGACAAGAGCAGAGTTCTTGGGGAAGGTCTGTGGTGCCGCATGGGGTCAAGTCCCAGACAAGGCCCTCACTGGGAGGCGGGGCGCCCCCGAGGCTGCCCAGAGATGGCTGCCCACAGCGCGCCGCTCAGCCTTCATCACCACCACACAGGTACTGAGCACTGTCAGGTGCCTGGCCCTCTACAGGGCCACAAACTATGATTTCCCCTAGGAGACAGGACTGCAACCTGGGCAAGGAGACAAGTAAACACAGCGCTGTAGATGCTGCTGAAGAGAAGTGGAGATGAAAAGGAGCCACGGTCAAGGGCCTCACCCAGACCCAGTAACACAGCACCAGGCAGATAAGGCCGAGGGGGCCTCCAGGAGGCGAGGAGTGGGAAGGGCATCGGAGGCCACGACAGGCACACATAAACTGCTGGGGACAAGGGGACCTGGGCCCCAATGTTAACAGCCACCGAGTGCTCCTCTGGTCACTCCCAGGAGTCCATGCTCCCAAGGGCCTCTGTTCTAGGAGCTGCGTCTCACAACCCCTGCAACTCCCCGAGAGGAAGAAGCCAGGAGGAGCAGGCCCCCCCAATTCCCCGAGAGGGAGAAGCCAGGAGGAGTGGGGCCACCCCCAGCACAGCCAGCACTAAACCCTCCTAGGAGACTGGAGGGCGGGCCACGCCTCCCTGTCAGCTGACCTGGCTGCCCTGGCTCCACCACAGGAGTATTTGGGAGAAAATTCTTTACCAGATCATACAAAAATTGATGTTAATACCACTTGGGGAAAACTGCTATATTGGTCACCTTTGTTCTTGTTCTGTCACAAAATCCCACACAAAACCGACCAAGTAACTGTGGATGACTTAAGGTCAAGTGGGATTTTAACCGAGGCGACCCTTCCCCAGGGCGTGGTCTCGCTCCCTGGGATGTACCTGCAGGCCAGTCTGCCCCAGACGGCAGGCACTGCTGAAACCAGCTGGACCAGTCCGGAGGTGCTGCCAGTTTTCCCAGGGGAGGCCGGGAGAATCGCTGGCAACCAGCTGATGTTTACATAGCAACAGGACTGCTTTAGAGACCTCTCTGCCTCCTGCAGAAAGCCCCAAACAAAGCACAGGACAGCGGAATCAGCAGCGAGTGGAGTCTGAAAAGGCCTTTATTTGGCTTAAGACTCAGGCCTTCAAAGCCGCAGAGCTCAGATCCAGGAAAGTGGAGCCCAGGCCAGAGGACACGCCCTCAGTCAATCCCAAGAGCTGCCCGGCAGCTCTCCCTCCATTCATCAGAACTGGGAGAACGTGGGAAAAACTGAGCCCCCTTGGCAAACAGGCGCTCACACCCGTCAGCCAGAGGAAGAGCGTGGCACTCGGGGGCACAGACGGGGTCGGTGAAGCAGCCAGCAAACAGTCAGAGGGAGGTAAAGAAGTAATTCCACGGCCGCTCCGAAACCCCACTGGCGCTGGACACACTCCCATATCTGAGTATATTTTAGTGCGAGAAGAAACTGTCCATTTGGGGAAACTGGGCCATAAAGCAGGTTAACAGAGCTGAATAGCGCACGTGGAGAGGGCGGCTTAATTGTTATGTAAATCGCATCGCCAGTCCCAGGATTTCTCCCCAAGGCCTATTCATCAGGACAGTTTTCTCTGAAATAAAAACGAGCCAGACACTCTGTGCGGTGCCCACCTTCCCCGCCAGCCAGCTCCATGCCCTACATTCCCAGCAACACGTCTCCGAGGGTTTGTGCAGCCTATGTCCACAGTGCTTGATAAAAAACCATGAACACGGTACACACACATTACAGGAAACAGGGAGAGGGAAACGTCATCGTTCCGAGTCTGGGCTGGTGTGCCCCCAACTAGCTGGCCCCACCCCGTCACCGCCCACAGGGTCTGTGCCTGGGCCCACGGGGCACCTACTCTCCCTTACAGTCTCAGGCAGGAAACCCTCAGGTCCAGCTCTCATCTTTACAACGAAACGGCAACAGTTCAGTGAAGGTGTAAAGTAGTTGAGCCCTTTCCTCATGAGATTTTGCCACGAGCTGTTGTGTTATTTGTTCAGTTTCAATAAAATTATTTGTAGATCCTGCAAAAAAATTAAAAAGTGCTAGGAACAGCTTCCCCAGGGAGCTCCCCTGGGAAGAAAGGGCCCTGCAAACGGGTGTGTGTGGGCTGGGCAGCCAGGCCAGGGTGGCGGGGGGCTGACCTCGGGCCAGCAGGACCTCGCCCTGACCACACTCTCCCTGACGACGTTCCGCCCTGTGCAATGTCCAGCCAGGTGCATCAGGACCCTCTAACATGCTCCACCCTGCTAACAACTCAGAACAAGTAGAGAGCTCAAGCGGTATCTGATCCGGTGCACGGGAATTCAGCCCAGGAGAAGACGGTGGGAGGTTCCTTCCGGAGAAGAGCGAACTGCAGGCCGAGCAGTGGGCAGGGAGCCAGGAGCAGCCCAGCCCCCCAGGCCAGGCCACAGCGTTCGCAGAGCCCAGCGGGGTCCCCTCCCTTCTCTTTAGCCTTCAGGGCAGAGAGTGCCGCAGGTGATCACCTCACCCAGGAGGCCCAGCGACACTAACCTACTCCTCCTCTAACCGACATTAACATGAAAATGGTGCTGTCAAGTCCCAGTGGGGGGACACCACAGGCAGCTGTGAAATCCCGTGGTTCCAGCAAAGTGCCTGCTTGGGCTAGTTTTCTTTTTTAAGGAAACAAACACAGGAAAACACCAAGTGGCAACAGTCAGTGGTCATCCCTGCGGAGTGGAGCGACATGTGGTGTCTCCTTGCCACGTGTCTGTATTTTCCATAAGCACCGAGCTGCATGTATAACACCAAAAAGTTTGAAATAATAAAGATTATATAGAAATATAGCAGAAAAGCTAAAGTGCACTTTTTTCCTGCTTTCTCTTAAAAATTGGTTCCTCCAAAAACAAATGACACGGAAGAATTTTGACCTAAGAAAGTCAGAGACTTGGAGCTGATAAGATGAGCTCCCAAACAAGCTTCGGAACCCAAATGCCCAACTTGTGGCGACTGCCACATTAGTACTGGGAGTCCTCAGGAACTGTCATTTTGGAGCTCTCCAAAGATGACCCTCTACTCCAGGAGTGGGGAACGTCCTTCCCCCGGGCCATATACGGTTGGAGAAAACATTTGGTCTGGCTCTGCCACAGGCGAGAGAGACTCAGAAGTCAATAAATCTAGCAGCTTTTTTCATAGCTAACTTTTAAGTTGACAATTTTGCATGGCCTGTGAATGACGTTATAAATATCCAATTGGTCCTTGGCAGAAGAAAGGTTCCCCACCCCTGCTCTACTTCTTTAAAAAGTCACTGACTTTAAAAATTTTACCCATTTTTTTTTAGTTATCTTGTTAAAAACACATCATATACCTCCCTGGCTTCTCAGGTGACAGCAAACAAAATGAAATTACAATTCTGAAAACTGTTAAACGATAAAGGCTACAAAGAGTTATAATAAAATCTGATGAAATCGATTGGAAAACAGAAACAAACACAAGCACCAAATATGGGAATGACAGTCCACCCCTGAGGTTAGAGGAGTACCAGCAGGTAGGAAACCCGAGGAATAACTATGCCCACGTACGGGCTGAACGTTGATGAGGGCCCCAGGGCCCACAGAATAGGTGAAGGAGCCCTGCCGGTGGGTCTCAGGGGTTAGAGCCTCAGCTGCAGGCTCGATCCCCGGGGAGGCAACCAATCAATGTCTCTCACATCAGTGTTTCTCTCTCTTTCCTCCCCTCTCCCTTCCACTATCTCTGAAAAGCGATGGAAAAAATATCCTGATGTGAGGATTAAAAAAAAAAAATTTAATAAAAAAATAAAGGTGAAGGAGACACTGAGCCACAAACAGGGTGGAGGGACTGGCACTCCTGGAAGAGCCCGCCCGATGCTGCTCTTCAGAGGGGCCTGGGTCTGGTCCAAGTTCTGAGAGCCTGCTGCCCACTTCACCTCCGGTCCTGCTGCTGCTACAGGGCCTGGCCGGGAGCTCAGGGACGGCACTGGAGACTAGCCCCTCCCCCGGAGCAGGCAGTGACGCTCCACCTGACACCTGGAGGAGCTCCTGACGCCGAGAGCACACAGCAGCCCTGCTGGAGGTCGGCAAGGCCATGCGAGGCACCAAGGAAGCCGCCGCGGTCAGAACAGGGAAGGTGGAAACAGGGCTGCCCAGCAGGGCAGGGCTGAGGTCCAGATACTAGGGCAACAAAGTCAGTCAGTTACTTGTCTGATGGTATCACACACAAAGTCTTCTTGGAGAAGTGGGAAACACATGGAGTGTAATAAAGAGATCGTATGGCTCCATTTACGTAAATTACTGCCCCCCAACCAGACAACACATTATCCAGGGACGTCCATGTGTGTGGAAAGCAGAGAGGTCCGAGGGGCTGCTGCCTCTGGAGGAGGGAAACAGGCTGGGAAGGTGACAGGAGACCGTGGCTCTGCAATGTGCTCTCTTTTTAAAAAAGGCTTAAAAATACAATGAGATGTAAGCAAGTGTTCATTCTTCTTGGGCACACAAATGCGTGTGAAATTAGCCTCTGTACTTTTCCGTACCTTTGTAACACCTTGAAACACACGTGAGTTATTTAACCAGTTCTAGGTTTCCATCTCCAATTCACAACTTTCCCACCTCGAGGTGGGAAAACACGGCAGTGAAGCTACTGGTGTCCAGAGGAACCTGGAGGTCAAGGACCTCGGTCCAGCTCGGGGGCCCTGCCTAGGCTTCAGCCACCTGCAGAGCTCACCCAACCTGGTTCACAGCAAAACCCAAGTGTGTCTTTCCATCCCCTGGATCTGGAGCTCCCATTCTTTGGAGAAGCAGCTCAAGGAAATAAGAAAACCCACTATTTCACTGACCATACAACCTTAGGAGCTGGGGGGACCTGGCAATTCCAAGCCCATTCTCCCGCCAATGCAACAATGAGGTACTCCACGACACCCCAGCAATGACCCTTGTGACACCCAGCGGTGCCTGGGCCTAGCTAGAAAGCGAAAGGCCCGTTTACTACACTGCGACCAGCTCCAGGCTCTGCAAAGTTTCCATGCAAAGGACTCAGATCTCACTGCCCACACCAGCTGCCTTGTCAAGTGGCAGCAGTCCCTCTTTCACAAGGTCACATGATGGCAGTGACGACAGATGAAGCAGGCACCTGGGGACTATCTGTGTGCCAGCATGGGGTGAGCTGTGACACACCACCTTCAGTTAGCGTCTCATAACTACCCAGAGCCAGGCAGTGTGCACACACTCTGCACCAGGAGACAGGAGACTGAAGTTGGGTCACCTGCCCAAGGGCACCGGGCTGGGAGGTGGTGAAGCCAGGCGGTCGAAAGCTAAGCTGATGTAACGTCGCATCACTTTCTCCGGCCAGACTGTTTTTGCATTCAGATCTGTCAACAACGTACAGGGTGCCCACAGGGTGCCAAGTATACTGGCAAGTACCAGGGCTACAGGAGTAGGAGAAAAGCAAAGTCCCACCCCTACAGCACTTGGAGTGCAGCAGGTAAACACATCACCAGCTCCTACAGTAAGGAGATGGCTGGCCGGGGAGCTGGCCGGGACCTGCTCAGAGGCACCAGAGGCCCTTTAAGAAGGTGGCTCTAAGCCCCGAAGGTGTGTTTGCTCTGAAGTGCCCGAGAGCACTCCCGTCAGGCTAGAGATAAATTACGGTCTTCGCTGTCATGTGGCGGTTCTTGGCAACTCAGCAAGGCAACAGAAAGAAACGAGGCACACAACTGTGGAAACGAGACAGAGTAACCTTTATGTGCAGAGGAAGAGCATGACCTAGAAAACACATGTGAAAAGTGAATTAAAAACTGTTACTAAAAAAAGGTCAACGTGACAGGATAAAAATTAGTTTTTATTCCATTGCTGAATCTCAAAAGTTACTTTTTAATTACTAAGGAGAAACAGTAATTATTTGGTGCAGAAGCCGGACAACAGCTGAAACAAGTCCAGGCAGCATCTCCATCAGGGACACCACGCATCCCACGCATCCACGTGACGCCACGAGGAGGGCACGTGTCCCCTTCCTAAAGGTCCAGTCAGAGATGCTCAACCTGAATCTGAGCAGGACTTTGTTAAGTGAGATGAGTCTACACTGAGGGGCATCCGATAAAATAACTGCCCTGCTTTCCTTTAAAAGAGTCAAGGTCAGTCAAGACAAAGGAAGGCGGAGGAGCTGTTCCAGGGTCAAGAGACAGGACAGGACACTGAACCAAGGCCGATCCTGGGCTGGGCCCCGGGGGGAGAGGGGGCAATGCCACAGGGACGCTGCTGGGACAACAGACAGAACCGGGCTGTGGGCCAGACAACAGCATCGCAGTGATGGGAACCGTCCTGAATTTAAGGACAGGGCTGTGGAAGTGGACATGTCCCTTTCTCAGGAAACGTGCAGTATTGAGGAGAGGGTGTGATGCGCATGACCCACCCTCACAGAACACACGAGGTGCTAGAGTGCACGGGGGAATGTTAGAAACCCATGGATCTGGCCAGAGGAAGCACAGAAATATTTGTACTGGTCTTGCAACTTTAGAAGTTTAAAATTTTTTCAAAATGGAAAATTAAAAAATAAATTAGTATTATGAAGCCCAAACCAAAAAAATAAAACAGACATGCGCAGACACAGCCCACCTTTGCCCCATGTAGGCGCCGACCCTTTAGAAAAGGCAAAAAGGCCCTGTTCACATTGGCCATCCCCAAACGCCTATGTGAAGCACCTAGGGCGAAACAGAACTTACTAAACACAGGGCTCTGTCTAGAGAAAGCGAGCAATTCGAGGGTCTTGATGTACCTGTCAAATGCCTCGACGTGGAGGAAGGCGGGTCCAGGGCAGGGGTGTGCACACCATTTCTCTAAGTGTTTTAGGTTTTCAGACCACATGGTGGGTCTCAACCAAGCAAGCAGCCTACAGCATGTAAACATGGCTGTGTTCCAATAAAACTTTATTTATAAAAACAAGAGTCGGTCGGACTTGGCTCATAGACTGTAGTTTGCTGATGGGACCTAAATGTGGCCGAGACGGGCTAGCTGTTCACCACAGGCGCCCCTTCTCTCTGGGCACACGGTCCCCTCCCGAGCGGCCTGGACCAGCTGTGGCCACTGGCACGTGAGCAGAGCGAGAGCTGCGCTTCCGGCCTGCCCATCAACACTGCCCCATGCGCCCGGGGCCTGGAAAGTGAGCTGACCGGGGGCGGCGTCACCAGACAGTGCCAGCCAGGCCTGATTCCCGATGTGACAGAGGTTTTCTGAGCACTGAGTAGAAACACCTACCCTGGAATGTTCCGTGAGCCAGAGGCTGTAGCTTCCCTATCAGAACCGCCAGCAGCCCACAGGCTATACACACACATTCTCTCAACCACGCTGAGGGCCTCTGAGTGCAAGCACTGTGCTGGCACTGGGAACTGACACGGTCCTTGTGGAACTCACAGCTTCCTGAGGGGACAGATACTACTCAAGCCACACCATACAGTGACCAAGCAACTGACAAGGGCCACCAGGTGTGAGCAGGTGTCCATGCAGACGGCGGGCGGGGCAGGCACACACACACACTTGTTTATAAAGGACTTTATAAATAATCTGCAAGGACAGAAACCACAGTATCGCTAGTCAAGAGCTGGGCCCACACGCAGCCCATCAATAATATCCCAGACGCACAGTCAACCGGGGCCGCCGCGGACACTCTGGATTTCCCTCACCAGCAAGTCTGGGTCTTCCCTTTGTCTGCAATCCACAGGAGCCGTCTCTCAGGCCCTTACTGTCCCCTGGGCTTCAAGAAGAACTCGGGTGGGGAAGCGACAGGACCGTGCATGCTGCCTGACCTGCGTCCGGAGCAGCAGAAAGTGGAGGGACTGGTCAGCGACAAGTCTTCTGGAGAAAGCGGGGCTGCAGGTGCCTCCGCACACCTGTCCCACAGGCAACTTCGCGGGTCTGGCTGAGGCCCCGCTTGGTCTTTCTCACCCGGAGGGAGCTGCAGAAACAGGGCTGGTGCCTGGGGTTGACTGGGGTAAACTGAGGCAGTGGCCACACCCAGGGGCCCAGGTCCTCGTCCGGGACACCCGCAGGCAGCGGCACACGTGGCTACTTAAACCTAAAGTAACTGAGCTAGACAAAAATCGGTCCTTCCGCCCCCAGTCACACACGCCGGGGCTCCCCTGCGGGTGGCGCACAGCGCCCCGCGGCTGCTGCGGGAAGCTCCCGGCTCTCCACAGGGCCCACCGGCTGGCCCAGGACCGGCAGCCCGAGAGATGTGCTCACACCGCAGCCTGCGGAGGAAAACAGCTCTGAGAGACAGCTGCCTGCCCCTGGCCGGCGCGAGTCCGGGCTCTCGGGGGCCCTGGGTGCGTGGGCCCTGGGTGCGTGGGCCCAGCAGCGCAGAGGGAGGCGGCCATCGCAGGGGCGGCGTCTCCCTCAGCCCGCGAGTCACTCTCCCCGCTGCAGGCACGTGCCTGCCAAGGGGCAGGACATTTCTGTGCCCAGGGCAGAGGGGAGGAGCACAGCCTCTGGCAGCGTGCCTGTCCCACCCCCTCAGGCCCCCAGCCCACTGCTGCCTTGAGCTCCCTCGGATCCCACCTTAACATTCCTTCCAGATCAGTTCGGGACGATTTTTCACTATTTCCAGCTGGGCTCCTGGTAGCATCTAGGAGGCTCCTCAGCTTCGTCAGCCGGCGGGAGCGGAAGCATTTCCAGGAAGGCTGGCTCCCCGATGGCCCGCCCGGCACGTGCCCATGGTGCGTCCCGCCCGCAGCTCCCCAGCCAGCGGAGGCCCCGCGTCCCCCACGGCAGGACAGGCTCACACAAAGACGTGGCTCAGCATTCCAATGCGAGGCTGTAAAATTACCGTTTGAATCCTATAGCTGCCCCCCAAACCCAAACTATCTGTGCGTCAGAGCCAGGCAGGCCTGGGAGGGGCTGAGGCCCCTGGCACCCTACACCACAGGCCTTAGGAAAGAGAGGAGCACCTCTTGCGTTTCTGACAAGTCACAGAGAGCAAAGCTTTCTCAGGACAGGTCAGTTTTACCTTCTGTGAGGAGGGAGAGAGAGAAAGCCGCCCACCAAGGAAAACAGTCAGACTGGGGAGGGAGACAGTGAATGTCTATGTTTAAAGTGTGCTGAGGTTTCATGACGATCCCAACAGAGGCCCTCCCATGAAATCACGTCACCGACACCCTGAGGACTGGCAGGGCTCCACATCCCCCGCCTTTCTCCTGGTGGCCCCACACCTGGGGCTGAGAGAACAGTGGGGTGTCATCTAGAACCAGCTCAGAAGGGGAAAAAGGCCCCACCCCACCTGGTCACAGGGAAACAGCAAGTAATCGACAAGGTGGACAGTTCCATTGAAATAATCAAGAGCTGACATACAAAAATACTAGATTTAAGCCAGACTGTGCCACAAGTTGCTAATAAGGCCAGTAACTACATTATATGACTTTTTACTGTCAAAAAAAACATAGTGTCACTCAACTTTTAAAGCAAAGTTAAAAATTAAACCACGTCAAACGGCTGGATCCTTCAGGTAAACAATGTATTCACAATGCAAGACTGAGCAACGGACTTTAACGGGACAGTCCAAGTCCCCGGATGAAGTTCAGGCTCCACACTGCGGGGACCCTGTAAGGAGCCACCGACAGCCGAGTTTGGGGGGAGGCATCAAAGGACAACCTCCATGACCTGGAGGGCTGGGGTCTCCCCACGGGGCAGGGTTCCCTCCACGCTGACCCGAGCACCACGCACAACAGACCAGAAGCAGGAACAGCGGGGAGGCGCCCAAGGCAGTTACAGAAAAACCTCTAAGTTTTCTGTTTGGGGGAAATAGAGTTGTTTCATAGAGTTATGTTTGAAGTGGGCTGCACTTGTTATTTTTAAGTTAATGGATACGTGTATCCTAATCTCTCAATCCTAGTTTCTAACATGGCAAGAGCGGCAGACAAGTCCCACCCCAACCAAAGCTCTCTGGGGACAACAGGGCTCTGGCCCGAGCACCTTGAGAACTGCTGGAATGAACGCGGGTGTGGGATGCCAGGGGACGGTGCTCTCCGACCCGCAGGTGACAGACAGGTGAGGGGAAGAACTCTCAAAACCCTGGGGCCTCTGCTGAGCCCAGGGCCCGGCCCGCGGGCACCGGGCAGCACCAAGCCCTCAGGC
Source organism: Miniopterus schreibersii (assembly GCF_964146895.1). Classification (NCBI taxonomy): domain Eukaryota; kingdom Metazoa; phylum Chordata; class Mammalia; order Chiroptera; family Miniopteridae; genus Miniopterus; species Miniopterus schreibersii. Next base: position 99,877,834 of record NC_138105.1, read on the forward strand.
AGGGCGGCCTCGTGCTCTGCACACACGAATCAGGGAGGAGGGGTGCCTCTGAGGAAAGACCCAGAGGACGGACAGCATGGTTAGACACGCCACAGGCGACTGAGGGCAAAGGGTTCTTAAACCGCGGATGAAACACCCATCCCCTCCTGGGAGTCTCCGGGAAACGACTCCTCGGGGGGAGGCCACACGTGCGCAGCGCAGGATGCTGGAAGTGCCCGTCTGAGCACCGCAGACCCCAACCAGCTCTCCTCGCCGTGTCCGAGAACAGCCACGTGGTGCACGGCTGGGGGCTCACGGGCCAGTCCCTGCAGACCAGCCGTGACACGCTGCTCGCGCAGCCTCGGGTGGACTCCTGGACAACGCCCCGCATGCCTCCCTGGACCCCCACACACCGCGAGGTATGTTCACACACGGGCCCCACTGGTCTTCCCCTGCAGTCACCAGCAGCGTCGACCAGAAGACTCGAAAGTCCCCAAGAACGAGGGCAGCGGCAGCCACCAACCGCAAGCCCAGCGCACCGCGGGGCGGCCTCCTTCCAGGAAGCCCGCCAGCCTTCCCACAGCCTCTCATTTTCAGGGGAGCGCTTCAGACGGAGGGCAACGATGGAAACGAGGCGCTGCTGGCACGGAGTCGTCACGGGTTTAGCAGGTCCGTCCCGACATTCACGAGACCTGCACCCGGCCAGGAGGAAAGCCCTGCGCCTGCACATCAGATGCTGTCCTCCCCCCCGAACTGAACCGCGGCCGTGCCTTCTTCAGGGGCACGAACGGGGCACGTCAGGCCCTCCCAACACCCTCCCACACCGACCCCCCCACGACAGAGGCCTGCACTCATTCACTCTAAAGCCAACTACACACACCACACGACAGGCAACACCCTCCCCACAGCCTCGTCTCTACGACGCGACGCAAGTTTTCTTGCAGGGGTGACAAGCCCCAGTCTCCAGGGGAGCTGCACCTGTTTCATTACCACGGAGTCGATGTGCTGGCTCCCAGGTTGCTACAGTCCCAGAAACCCTTCTAAAGTCTGAACAAGACGACAGCCTAACTTTGAGCAAATATACTGGGTGTCGCCCCAAAATGCATACACACTTTAACAGCTGACAGCTCGGTTTTGAAAATGAGGTGTGTTTTAATAAACACCGCCTTTACAACTGTTCAAAGTGCGCGTATGTGTGTTTTTGGGACACCCTGTGAATGATACAAGTAACTGCTAACTGGCAAGAAAACCAGACTAAACCAGTTATTTAGAGAGTGCCGCTTTTTGTACTTTTTAAAAAAAATTCTCACCTGAGGATATTTTTTCCATTGCTTTTCAGAAAGTGGAAGAGGGAGAGGGAGAGGAAGAGAGAGAGAGACATCGACTGGTGGCCTCCCACCCAAGCCCTGAGCCCTGAGCCCTGACGGGGGCAGGGAGGGAGCCCACACCCCAGGTACGTGCCCTTGACCAGGAATTGAACCCATGACCCTTAGGTGGGCAGGCCAATGCTCTAACCACTGAACCACACTGGCCAGGGCTGTGTCTTTTTTTTAAACCCTCACCCAAGGATGCATTTTTATTGATTTTAGAGAGGGCGGGGGGGGGGGGCAGAAGAAACACTGATGTGAGAGAGAAGCATCGATCGCTTGCCTTCCGTATGTGCTCTGACCAGGGATCAAACCAGCAACCTTTTGGTGTAGGGGACAAAGCTCCGACCACCTGAGCTACCTGGCCAGGGCATTTCTTGTGTTGACCCTGCTACGTGGATACAGCACCTCGGGCTCCTCCCTCCAAGCTCCCAGCAGGTACCGCTCCTTCAGGGCCAGCCTCAACCGATCTCCTCTGCCCAAGAATCACCTGTCCCAACAATCACCTGTCCAAACATGTCACCCATCCCAACATGTCTTCCTTCAGAAGCTCTTCTAACTCAATCTCTTCCTCTCCTGTCCCAGGGTGACCCTGCCCAGGTCATAATGGGCAGGCCTGAGTGCCTACCTCCCATGTGGTCTCCGTGGCCCTTCCAGCTCTGCACACATCAGCACACGTCACAATATATCACGACAGACCACCATCCCTCATCACAGCTCTTTTCTCCACACGGGAGCAGCCAGCACAGCCTCGCTTGTCACATCTCCCAGTCTCCACCACTAGAAACAGATCTGACACACCAGATCTGACACCCTCTCTTGTCCCAAGTGCAAACCCAGCTCAGCACACATGCCCACTCCTGGACCAAGCGCCCAGGGCCACAGCATCGGGTCGTGTAAGGACCTGGGAGAGGCAGAGCAACCAGGGGAGGGTGGAAAGGAACAGTTTCTGTCTCTGGGGATGCTGGGTAGCAAGCATTCGGCTAATACATGCTGTCTTCACTAATTAATTTCAAAACAATTTTCAACCTAACAGCCACTTGTAGGAAGGTGACTAATTCGATATTCTTCAAGTGATCAGTTGGAACAGCAACAAAAACTACGTACTGTATGTTTTCATAGTGCCTAAAACGATTATTTATGTAGTTACATGCTTTGGTGGTTACAATTAATTACTGTTCATCACGGTACATGTGCAGAAGCCGTGATCCGTGACCAGCCATTCACGGCCCGTCTTTCAGAGGGTAGTAGAGTGTCAGCCAGCAGAGCAGGAGCCAAGATGAACAACAGCAGAGGTGACAATAAATGCCCAGGCCTCAGCGAGGGCTTCCTGACACACACACCACCCACTGCCTATGAGGCACTTCTGGCAAAAACATCAAACCTGAGCCTGATCAAACCTCTAGGTCCAAGAACCAGTTTACAGGAACGAAGGGGAAGGACCTCTGAACAGACACCATGGAATCCAATCTGTCAAGTACACTGTGAGAAACACACGGGGCAAGTGACCTCAGTTTTTCAGCAAGGAAAAGACAGTGGGTGAGATGGAGCGGGCCAGTTAGAAGAGGTGACAGGGACACCCCAACCAATCTGTGTCTGCACCTGAGCTGGCCCCTGACTCAAATAACTACGCCTAAGAAAAATTCCTGTGACAGGGAAATCCACACACTGACTGGGCGTCTGATGATAGTAGAAAATTATTATTAATTTTTTAGGTGTGATAACGACATTGTGGTTAGGTTTCCAAAAAAGAATCTTTATCTTTTACGGAACCACTTACAAGCAGGGTGACACGACATTTGTGATTTGCCTCCGAATAACTGAGGGCAGCGAGAAAGACGAGTGAGGACACAGATAAAACAAGTCTGGCCTTAACACACCAGCTGTTGCAGCCGGGGGGGGCAGTATGTCAGGAGAGGGGGGCATGGTGGCCCCACAACGCAAACAAAAGAGCAGGAGTCTCATGGGACTGCAGCCCAGTGGATCCAAGCACAATCAAGTCAACACAATTCCAAACAGTAACAATTTTAAATCTATGGTAAAGAAATCTGTTACATCAAATATTCATGGCAAAGCTGTGTCCCAGAGCCTCAAGGGAACAGGCAATAATCACCACCCCTCCTTGAAAGTCAGTGATCAGTTTCCCATTCCAGCGGCAGAGACTACACATTCAGCTTCCTTGCTCTGAGTTCATTAAAACTTCTTGGTTACTTTCCACGTGACAGGCCAAAGACGCTGGACTTGGCGCTAAAAAGTCTACAACAGCCCATACTATTCACGCGAGGACCTAGGCTTAAACTTTCTGAAAGAATGTAAAACGCTCAGGCTGCTGACATACCTGTCAACAGACTGCGACAGTTTCCAGAAGCCAAGGGCCCTTCCTTGGAGGCACACAAGGGTGCCCACGGACGTCCCTCCCTCGGCTCCTGTTCTGTTCTCACACTTTCCATCACTGCCCACACCGATGCGGCCCAGCACAGCCTCGTCCCACAGCCAGGCAGGCACGGTGGGCAGGGCCCTGGGATGCGCCCCGCTGAGAAGACCGGCTCCCAGGGGGCAAACCTGCAGAGCACGGTGAACCCCAAAACATTTCACAGACCACAGCCGGGGTCTGGCCTACTGAGCAAAGGATCTGGGGACCCCCCTGGCTGAGATTCTTCCCGGCGAGCTAGAGAAAACCCCGGCGCATGGAGATGCCAGACTCGGGAGGGCCCTGGTGCGGCGGCCCCTTCCCAGCAGCGGCAGGAAGCCTGGAGGGAGGGCTGCTCGGTGCCAGCGCTCGGAACCTCCGTCCAGACCCCGAGTCACGGAAAATGCCGGGGCAGAAACGGGCCCCGCGGGGCGGGGAGGGCGCCGCTTCCCTGCGCTCCGGCCGGGCCCGGGGGGCGTTTAAAGGCCCAGATGGAGACGCGCGAAGGAGCCGAGGCAGACGGGACGGGGTCATTACACGCGCGGGGTGGAAGCAGCTTCAGTCGTTCCCCGAGTCCTGACTTTCCTAACTGCATACCTTTCGTGTTTGCAAAATGGGTGAGTCAGTGTGGACGGTGCGCTTGGAGACGGCTCAGGACGTATGTACAGCCCAGCGCGCGGACCCGGAGAGGAGACGCTTCCAGAGCGACTCCGGGCCCGGAACCACCGCAGCGAAAACGCCCTGAGCTCGGGGGCTTGTGAAAGATCAGCGAGCCGGGGGGGGGGGGGGGGGGGGCGCGGCACCTAGCGCCCCGAGAAAAACACAAACACCGGGGCGCACGAGCCGGAAAAAGAAAAAAAAAAAAGGAAAAGAAAAAGAAAGTGCGTAAGGAGGAAACGCGGCGGGACGGGCTTCCTCGTGATCTTGAGAAAGCGGGGCTCCCCGCGGGAGGAACGCGTGCGTGGGAACCGGAAGCGGGGAAAGTGAGCGCAGGGCGCAAGGAACCCCGGGACGTCGGCACGGCTCGCGCCCCCCGCACCCCCGCGCCCCGCGGTCTCCCCTCCGGCCGGGGTCCCGCCGGCCCCCCCCCCCCCCGCGTCCCCCCGGCCCGGCCCTCGCCCTCCCTGGGGCGCAGCTCGGGCCTTCCGGGCGGGGGCGCGCCTCCCCCAGGGGCTCCTCCGGGTGCGACCGCCCCGGGCGCGCGAGGGGCGACCCCAGGCCCAGGGCGGCCGTGGGGACCCGCGCAGGCGGGGTCAGCCCGGGCCCAGGCCGGGTGGGGTCAGGGGCGAGCCCGCGCCCAGCCCGGAGGGGCCGGGTCGGGACCTGGTGGCCCCGGGCCCGGGCGGGGCGGGGGCGCTGCGGGGCGGGCCGGGGGCGCTGCGGGTTCAGCCGGGGGCGCTGCGGGGCGGGCCGGGGGCGCTGCGGGTTCAGCCGGGGGCGCTGCGGGCGCGCCGGGCGCACTCACTGTTTGGGCAGCTGCAGGGCGGGCGCGCCGCGCCGCTGGAAGGCCCCGTCCACGAAGACGCCGTTCTTGCCGAGGCAGCGCAGGTAGAAGCAGGGCTCCTGGAAGGTGAGCTGCAGGTGGCGCCGCGAGATGAAGCTGGACAGGCCCATGCTCAGGTCCACCGAGCCCTGCGACGAGTTGCGGCCGATGGTGACGCTGGGCTGCCGCATGAGGAACTCGAACTCGCGGCCCTCCAGGCGCGCCAGCGCGGGCCCGGGGCTCCGGCGCACCGAGTCGGCCGCCGCGGCCACCAGGGCCTCGCCCGCCGCGCCCCCCGCGCCCCCCGCGATCGCGCCCGGCGGCGGCGGCGGCGGGGGCTGGGCGGGCGGCGGCGGCGGCGGCGGCGGCGACGGGGCGGCGGGCGCGGGGCCGGCGGGGGCGGCGGGCGCCGCGGCGGCGGGGAAGGCGGCGGCGGCGGCGCACCGCACGGGGCTGCAGGGCGCCGAGCGCAGCGCCAGCAGGGCGCGGGCCCCGCTGTCCTCGCCGACTTCGGCCATGTTCGCGCAGCTCCGGGCGGCCGACGGCGGCGGCGCGGCGGCGGCGGGGGCGGGGCCTCGCGGGCGGCGGCGGGCGCGGAATCCCGGCCCGGATCGCGCCGCAGCGGAGCGGAGTCCGCGGGCCGCGCGCCCCGCCCGCCCTCCCGCCGGGGCTCGGGGCAGCGGGAGGGTGGCCGCGCCCGCCCCAGGGAGCGCCCCTCGCCCTCCGCCTCCGCCGACGGGCTGCGCTTGCCTCGGTCCTAGGGGCGCGGGGAGGGCACCCCCGGAACGTGCGGCTGGAAAGGGCGGGCCCTGCACGGGTGACCTCAGCGCCTTCCCTGCCCGGGCGCCGCGTCCTCCGGCCCGAAGCGCAGCCGCCCCGGGGCACCCGCAGGCAGGGGTGTCGCTGTGCCCGAAGCTGGCCCTAAAGGGACAGGCGGCCCCTGGTGCCCCGTGTTCCGTTTTGGAGCCACCCATCGAGAGCTCCATCGAAAAGCCCCGGCCGGTGGCGGGCACCGGGGTACAGGAGGCAGACATCGGGGTGCAGGAGGCAGATGACACCGGGGTACAGGAGACAGACATCGGGGTGCAGGAGGCAGACACCGGGGTACAGGAGGCAGACACCGGGGTACAGGAGGCAGACACCGGGGTGCAGGAGGCAGATGTCACCGGGGTGCAGGAGGCAGACACTGGGGCGCAGGAGGCAGACACCGGGGCGCAGGAGGCAGACATCGGGGTGCAGGAGACAGATGACACCGGGGTGCAGGAGGCAGACACCGGGGCGCAGGAGGCAGACACCGGGGCACAGGAGACAGATGGCACCGGGGTACAGGAGGCAGACACCGGGGTACAGGAGGCAGACACCGGGGTGCAGGAGGCAGATGTCACCGGGGTGCAGGAGGCAGACACCGGGGCGCAGGAGGCAGACACCGGGGCACAGGAGACAGATGGCACCGGGGTACAGGAGGCAGACACCGGGGTACAGGAGGCAGACACCGGGGTACAGGAGGCAGATGACACCGGGGTACAGGAGGCAGATGACACCGGGGTACAGGAGGCAGACACCGGGGTACAGGAGGCAGACACCGGGGTACAGGAGGCAGACACCGGGGTGCAGGAGGCAGATGACACCGGGCTACAGGAGGCAGACACCGGGGTACAGGAGGCAGACACTGGGGTTCAGGAAGCAGATGACACCGGGGTACAGGAGGCAGATGGCACCGGGGTACAGGAGGCAGACACCGGGGTACAGGAGGCAGACACCGGGGTACAGGAGGCAGACACCGGGGTGCAGGAGGCAGATGACACCGGGCTACAGGAGGCAGACACCGGGGTACAGGAGGCAGACACTGGGGTTCAGGAAGCAGATGACACCGGGGTACAGGAGGCAGACACCAGGGTACAGGAGGCAGACACCGGGGTGCAGGAAGCAGATGACACCGGGGTTCAGGAAGCAGATGACACCAGGGTACAGGAGGCAGACTCGCGCACCCTTCCAGCCCCCCCTGCGCCCTGGGGCACAGGCCCGGGAGAGATCTGGCTGCACCTGGCCGTTTGGGCCTCGCTGGGACCCCACTAGCCCTCCGCCCGCCCCGCACCCCTCACCCAGCCAGTCCCCCTGGATGCGTGGCCCGGGTGCGAGCCCAGGGCGCGGGCCCTCCCTGCTGGGACTTAGAGCCCCGGGGAGGTGCCGGCCTGAATCAGGGGCACAAACCCACAGCTGTAAAGTCGCTATTGTCACCCGGCGCGTGTGGCTCAGCGGTTGAGCGTCAGCCTAGGACCCAGGAGATCGCGGTTCGATTCCCGGTGGGGGCACATGCCGGGGTGTGGCTGGTCCCCAGCAGGGGGCGTGCGGGAGGCAGCCGATCAGTGACTCTCACCTTTGATGTTTCTCTGAAATCAATAAAGATATATTGAAAAGAAATCAGCACTGCCACAGACCTGGGGTCACTGCTGCATGGGGACAGGTGAGTGCTTGGGGACAGGTGAGTGCGTGGGGAGAGGTGAGTGCTTGGGGACAGGTGAGTGCTTGGGGACAGGTGAGTGCTTGGGGACAGGTGAGTGCGCCGCGGGGACAGGTGAGTGCTTGGGGACAGGTGAGTGCGCCGCGGGGAGAGGTGAGTGCGCCGCGGGGAGAGGTGAGTGCGCCACGGGGAGAGGTGAGTGCGTGGGGAGAGGTGAGTGCGCCGCGGGGACAGGTGAGTGCGCCGCAGGGAGAGGTGAGTGCGTGGGGACAGGTGAGTGCGCGGGGACAGGTGAGTGCGCGGGGACATGTGGCCCATCTAGGGTGGGAAGCCTGTCTGCTCACCCCCTTCCAGCCTGGGGCTACAACTGATGTTCGCCCAGTCGTCAGGAATGGAGGAAGTGTTTGGGAGTCAGTGACACACATTTCGTGAGATGCTGGGACGAAAGAGCGTGCTTGAGGGAGGGAGGGAGGAGGCCAGTGAACACGGGGTCAGGGACGCCTTCGCCAAGGAGTGACATTTGAACCGAAGTCCAAGGATGAGTTGGAGCCATCAGGGGACGGGCTGGGGTGGGGGGTGGCACTCCAGCCAAGGAACAGCATGTACCCAGCAAGGGACCACGGTGCCTTCCAGGGACTCATGGGTCACTATGGGGGGAAGGGAGAGTGACCCCGCAGCTGCACCAGATGAGCCTGAAGACGGGGTCCCTGCAGCGTCCTGTAAGGCTCTGGGCTTGATCTGCAGAGCGACGGAAGCCAGTGAGGGGTTTTAGGCAGAAGGGCGGCCTGGGGACCCCTACATTTGAGACAGAATCACTGGCTGTCATGTGGAGCCTGGATCAGAAAGGGGTCAGAGTGACCGTGGGGGGCTAGTCAGGAGCTAGCACACCAGGCAAGAGAGGCTGAGGGAGACGGAAAGAAGTTGGGGGATCCAAGCAATATTTCTCTCATACAGACAAATTTACATACACGCTGGCGGTGGGAATGTACAATTCCAGCCACTGTGGAACCCAGTATGGAGGTTCTTCAAAAAGTTAAACATAGCCCTGGCCTGTTTGCCTCAGTGGTTAGAGCATCGGCCCATGGACTGAAGGGCCCTGGGTTCGATTCCTGGTCAAGGGCATGTACGTTGGTTGCAGGGTCAAGCCCTGGCCCCAGTCCGGGGCACGTACAGGTGTAAACCGATTGATGTGTCTCTTCCACATCAATGTTTCCATCTATCTTTCTCCCCCTTCCACTCTCTCTGGAAAGCAATGGGAAAAATATCCTCAGGTGAGGGTTAAAAAAATAAACAAACATAGATCAACCACATGGTCCAGCAATTCCATTTCTAGGTATAAACCCAAAGGAACTGAAAACTGGGTCTTGAAAAGGGATTTGTACAATCGCACTCACAGCAGCATTCACAGTGGCCGAGAGGTGGAAGCAGCCCGGGTGCCCACGGACAGACGACTGGATGCGCAAAATGTCCATACCGTGGAATTTTATTCAGCGCTCAGAGGGAAGGCTATTCCAACACAGGCTACAGCCTGGATGAACCTTGAGGACATCATGCTAAGTGAAATGAACCAGTCACGTACACGACCTCCAAGGTTCGTTCTTTCTGGGCCACCTGAGGTGACTTCTCACTTTCAAATGACAGGTCTATTTGATGACAAGAGACACACGTGCTTACTGGCCCCTTAATAGAAATGTAAAGACGTCTGCCCAAAATGACAGGCCTAGATGGCCCTTTCCCCCCCGAGGAGCAAGACCCTGTAATATAATAACGCCGGGTGCTCACGGGGCTGACTCTTGGTGGCCTTGCCAAGTGCAGGTGACCACTGAAGCATTCACGATTCCTCGCTCCTAAACAGCAGGCCTTCGCTATTGACAGCTCCAGCGGCGAGGGCAGGGAAGGGGCAATAAAAAGCCGGTGAAGAACGAAGACCCGGGCAACGGAATGCCTCTCTCACCCTCTCTCCGGGTCGAGGGGCTTGCTAAAGCTGTTTCACAGAACATTCGCTCAGAAAGGAAAAATAAAAAGCTGGCAAGGGAGAACCCAGTCGATCTTTCAGAGCCTCTGAACACTGGGCTGCTACCCTGACAGAAGCCGCTGGACCTGCTGCAGAAACAAGAAGGGACAAAGTGAGCCCCAAGGCGCTAAACAGTCGATGGTCCTGGGAGGGGACGATTAAGGCCGCGTCAAAAGAGGCAACGAACTATCGGGAGAAACAATCCATTGGGGGGAAAAGCCACGCCCTGGCCAGTGTGGCTCGGTGGTTGGAGCATCAGCCCATGCACTGAAGGGTCTCGGGTTCGATTCCCGGTCAAGGGCATGTACCTGGGTTGCAGGTTCAATCCCCAGGCCCTGATTGGGGTGTGTGCAGGAGGCAGCCAATCGATGTGTTTCTCTCACAACGATGTTTCTCCCTTTTCCTCCCTTCCACTCTCTCTAAAAACCAATGGGAAAAACATCCTCGGGTGCAGATTAACAACCAAAAAAAGCCAAAACGTGTGAGCAGAGTTAAAAAAATAAAATCTCGAGGCTGTGTTTATAAACCCAAAACAAGGAGTGAGAACCGTGCTGTACAACTCAGGAGCCACCGGCTATGTTTAGACTCTAGTTAAAACGGAACAAAATTAGACGTTTCGTTCCTCCGTGGCACGAGCCACCTTCCGAGTGCTGCGTCTGGAGCCCATGTGGCCCACAGCTCCCGCACTGACCAGTGCAGATGAGGGCACCCACCCCATCAGGGCAGAGTTCAGGGTGGTGCCGCCCCGAGGGCGGGTGCCTGGCTACCTCTGCCCTCCCCTCCCTTCACCCGCACAAGCAGCAAGGCCCACACAGAAGCACTGCCTGGGTGACCCCCAGGGGTACCTGGTGGGCACCTGCAAGGCGGCAGGGTAGAGCCCCAGCGAGCCAGGACCCTCAGGGAAACCCCTCAGCCCCAGTTCCCGCTGAGCGTGGAGGCAGGCGGGTGGGCAGAGGAGGAGGGGCCCGCATGTCTGAAAGCTGCCCACCCCACGGGCATCCACGCACACGGGCACCTTCGAGGGCCTGGAGCCCAGTGTTTGACCAATGACCCCCTTCCCTTTCCTGCCTGATGTCACTTCCTGCTGCTGTTATCTTCTAGGTCCTTCCTGTGTCCCCAACACTGCTTCCTGCTGAGTCCCCAGGGTTTCATGGCCCACGGTGATGGGACCTGTGACCGTCACCACTGCAAGAGACAGACAGACAGACAGGCGGGCAGGATAATCCTCCCTGGAAATACTTCCCGGCCCATTTGAGACCCCAAACACCTGTGAGAGGTGAGCCCTGGTCCCTCGCTCCCTGGGAACAGGGGGACTTGCTTTCCCTCACAGCCTCCCCTGCCCCCGTCACTTAGAACCCCTGCATGCTGCTCAGCGCCAGGCCTGACTTTGCCGCCGCTGGAGGCCTGTCCGGGCCCAGGCGCCGTGGGAGCTGCTCCTGACGGGCACGCCGGTCGGGGTTGGCGCTTCCAGCGAGAGGGGCTGTGTTACTCCTCTATCTCTAGTGACAAATGGCTCTAAAACGTAGCAGCTTAAAACAGTCAATGTGTGTCACCTCAGTGTCTGTGGGTCAGGAATTTGGGAGTGACTCAGCTGGGCGAGGTCACATCGAGATGCTGACAGGGGCCCTGCGTCCTCTGGGACGTTCTCTGAGCCTGGAGGGTCTGTCGCAGCAGTGTGAGGCCCAGCCAGCTGTGTGACCTCGGATAAGTTATTAGGCCTCTCTGGGCCTCAGTTTCCGCTGCTATAAAATGGGCTCAGGGCTGATGAGGGCTTAAGGGCGATGATGTCAGTGGGCCATGGACACTGAGAAACTCACCCACGTCACCTCTGGATGCAGAGAGTTTGGTAAGGACAGGCTTGGAGATAAAGAAAGCAGGACCCTTAGCCCGAGGGCCGGCTCGCAGGAGCCCCCCAGAAGCTACTCGGCCGAGCAGGCCTTGCAAAGGATAGACGGCTCTGGACGCATCGTAGGACGGCTGTTCCCCTCCCTGACGGGAGCCCAAGGAGACTGTATTTTGGATCTTTACCCTGAAAACCTGGCAGGGCTTCTGTGGGTGAAACTCATGGAGGGGTCGGGGCCCTAGGGTGGGCTTCCCTGCGCTCTCAACCCCAGACTTGTCCTCCTGGGCCTCCAGCAACCCGTCCATCGTCCATCGTCCATCGTCCAAGTGAAGGCTTTCCTACCGCTGGTCTCCGGGCGGGTCCTGTCCCTGGGCTGCTGCGACCCGCGGCTCTCCCTCCGGCCTGCGCAGCGGCTTCCCGTGACCTCACTTCTCCGGCAGATCAAAGAGGGTTGTCCACGCTCAGCGTGTTCGGCCTGTTTCTGGCTGCATGGACAGGGCCACGACGTCTAGGCTTCCGTGCAGGAGGACACGGACGTATTTGTTAGCGGCCGTTGGGCAGCTCTGTGGCTGCTTCTCCACAGGGTTTTTTGTGCGTGTGTTTCCACCACAAAGAGCTCGATTCTCTAAGAGCTCGAGGGCCAGCTCCTTCGGAGAGGAGTCCAGTGAGCCCCCTACGTTGCCTTCGTACCCAGAGAACAGGGTCACACCAGGTGGCCTGTCCTGAACTCGCTGCTTGGGTCCCGGCCCTCCACGTGCCCAGTCAGTGCTATCATTACGGCGTAGGTCTCCCCTGCAGACGAAACCCACCCACGATCCACGAGACCCCTAGGACATGCCTCGGCAGGAGCCCCAGTAGAACCCTGGGATGCTGCTGGGCGGACGGTGGCCACTCGGACGCTCCGCGATCCAGGAGCGTCCACGAGGAAATGCCTGGGGACGGGTCAGAGCCCGTGTCTCCCGTGTAGGGCCGGTGGCCACGTGTGGCTCTCATGGCCGGTCCAAACTGAGACGGGCTGTGGTGTAACGTACACTGGCTTTCAAAGACTTAGCTAAGAAAAGCAAAATCTCATTCTTAGTTTTTATATTAGCCGTTGCTTGAAATGATAATACTTTGGATCTACTGGGTTAAATAAAACGTGTTACTAAAATTAATCTCACCTATTTCTTTCCACGGCTTGAATGCAGCTAGTAGGAAATTTAAAATTATACTTGTGCCTCATACTATGTGTCCGTCGGTCAGTGCTATTAGAGGTGAAGGACCTTTCTTGTCCCAGCGATGTTTCTGGGTTCGCCAGGGTGTTTCGTGTTTCTGGGCCGGGCTGTCGGGCTGGAGCCTCTGTCTCGTGTGCATTCCTTCCTCTTTTCGCTGGCTCTTTGCCTTGCTTGGTTTCACGTCCAAGGTCCTTGGGTGGAGCTGCGTCAGCCCGAGGCGGGGCTCACAGACTGTCTGCTAAGCCGGGCTGTCTCCGCCACAGGGCACCCCGGTTTCGGCCACAGAAGCCAGCTCAGGCCAACTTAAACAAAGAGGAATGTATCAGCCCGATGCTGGGAAGCTCAAGGCACCGAAGACAGTGAGACCGGGTTTCAGAAAGGGCGGGTCGGAGCTGCCAACAGACCCAGCAGAAAAGCGCCAAGGCGGAGGCTCGGGGTGCCCCCCGGGCTAATCAGCCCCAGCTTTCACCTTCATCACTCGCCGAGGCAGGCAGGAGTCCCCGGGAGAGAGCGGCTCTGCCCAGGGGGCCCAAGGTGGACACCAGGAGGCCCTGCCGAGGCCTGGCTGCGGCTCAAAGCAAAGTCTGGTTGCTGTTGGGGGGGGGGGGGGGCCGAGCCGGCAGACAATGGACGGGGCTGCCTCATTCCAGCCAGATTCCGTCAGGGACCGGCCAGGACGTGGCCAGTCCAACTTTCCCAAAAAGACTCTGAAGTGCGTCGTTTTCAAACCTCACATCATGGAAAGATTGAAAACACACGCGAGAGAAGACAGAATGAAAGAAGAGACCCCCAAATCCCATCACCCAGGTTCAACAGGACGAGTTTGTGCTAAATCTTACTTCATAAATAAGCCGGGCAAATCCCCCCCCCCCCCCCCCCCCGTGTTCGTTTGAAGCAAATCTCAGGCACTGTATCGTTTCCTGTAACTCACGGTGCAGCTAACAGAGAAGAGCTCACCCTGGCCCGTGTGGCTCGGCGGCCAGAGCGCCCGAGAGGTCATGGGGTCTATGCCCAGCCGAGGGCATGTTCCTGGGTGGCAGGTGATCCCCGGCCCGGCTGGGGTACGAATGTGCGGGAGGCAACCAATCGATGTGTCTCTCACAGCGATGCTTCTCTCTCCCTCCCCCTTTCCCTCCCTCCCTCCTTCCCACTCTCTCTAAAAAGCAGTGGGAAAAATATCCTCGGGGAACAACAAAATAAAATAATAAAATAAAATATAAAATAAAATAAAATGGTAAAAGCACTTTTAAAAACACACAGCATAACCACAATACTATCACCGGTAAGAGAATCCTAATAATGCCTTAATATTGTCAGATTTCTGGCCAGTGTTTAGACATTTATTTTTAACAACTTTATCGAGGGATAATTTAATACAATAACATTCGCACGATGTTAGGGTACAATCTTTGCAGGTTTATACCGTTGTTCGATAACCACCGCGATCCAGTTTCAGAATGATTTAGCCTATTTCCATCACCCCCAAACTTTCTTTGTGTCCATTTGGTCAGTCCTCGCTTAGGGAAACAGTCCAATAATTTCTTACGGAGCTCAGCTTCCCCTCACTGTGAGATCCAGCAACGGCACCCCTGGGAATCTACCCGAGAGGTTAAAACACACGTCAAAGACCAGTCAGGGCGTGCTGATAGCAGAACCATTCCTAAGACCCAGACTGGAAACAATCCAGATGTCTACAGTTGGCCGGACTGATTTTAAAAACCTGATTTACAGTCATACAGTCAAGCGCTCTCGGCAACTCCGAGGGATGAGCTGCTGACAGGCGCAGCCGTCGGGAGGAGCCCCAGCCCCGCGCTCGGTGAGGGGAGCCAGACACTGTGTGTCTGAGAAAGTGGCAGAAAAGGGAGAAATATTGGGGCGAAGGCAGATCGGATCGGTGGCCGCCTGAGCCCTGAGCCACCCCTTCGGGAAACTTCTCCCTTTCCCTTCTCAGAGGCCCTGGGATAACCTCCTTGCTGAAAACTTACCCTTTCGGTCCTGCAGCCCAAGCTCCCCTAAAATCAGGGCCCACGAGGCCCGGCCGCTTCCAGAAATAAATGCAGAAAGGACAGAGCACAAACTCACATCGCAGGAAAGGTCCTGCCGTGTACATTTAAGGAGCATGTCTTGGTGTTTTCGAATCACAATGCCCCGCTTTTCCGGCTGTCAGAGTTTTTTGGAAGGTGTTTGGAGAGACTTGTGGTCCTGGTTCCGCAGCTGAGAAGATAAAAGAGCCTCTCAGACGCTCAGTGTCACGTCCAAGCTCCTGGAAGCTGCTGGTGAAACGTTAACCGGACTTACTTGCCCCAGAAGCGGATCCCCCGCCCCGGCCCCGGCTCTTCTTTGCCATTTGCTGTGTCATAATTTATGTGAGTTCACGTCTGTTGAGCGCTCACCGGGTCGTGTGTGTCGGGGGCTTGGTGCCAGCAAGATCCCAGCCCTGGCCACTTGTCTTGGGTTGACTCCGCCCACTGCCACTCACAGGCGGTCACATGCCATCAACAGTCGTGGAGGTGGTGCGGTTCAACCTAAAATTATAACCGAAACTTTCAAAGGTAGGCCCGAGCAGGAGTTCTGCTGGAGACCTTCCGCCCTCCGAAGCAGGAGGCGACGGAATTAACCAGACGATGGGTGAAAGCGACACTGGACGGCACGGAGTTACAGGGCGCAGGCGGGAGGCACCCGTTCCTCGCTCTAAGTGTCCGTTAGCACGGCCCCTGCTTTGTTTTGTTTTTAAATATGTCTTTATTGATTTCAGACGGAGGAAGGGAGAGGGAGAGAGAGAAACATCAATGATGAGAGAGTCACTGATCGGCTGCCTGGGCCCGTCTCGGAGTGGGAGAGAAGCAGCAGCGGATGGAGCTGCCCGCGCCCGGGGACATGAGTCTCCTCGGGCAGGACACGGAATCTGAGACGGAGGGCGGCTTGCGGCCGCCTCTCGCCGCGTGTGAGGAGCACAGGCTGCTGCACCCACGGGGCTGGGGTCGTCGGAAGCAATGGCTGCAGCCCCCAGGGGGACGGCGATGTGGTGTAGGGAGGCCACACAGGGCACGTGACCCGTGCGCAGCAGGGAGGCCACACAGGGCGCGTGGCCCGTGCGCAGCAGGGAGGCCACACAGGGCGCGTGGCCCGTGCGCAGCAGGGAGGCCACACAGGGCGCGTGGCCCGTGCGCAGCAGGGAGGCCACACAGGGCGCGTGGCCCGTGCGCAGCAGGGAGGCCACACAGGGCGCGTGGCCCGTGCGCAGCAGGGAGGCCACACAGGGCGCGTGGCCCGTGCGCAGCAGGGAGGCCACACAGGGCGCGTGGCCCGTGCGCAGCAGGGAGGCCACACAGGGCGCGTGGCCCGTGCGCAGCAGGGAGGCCACACAGGGCGCGTGACACGTGCGCAGCAGGGAGGCCACACAGGGCACGTAGGGAGGCCACACAGGGCACGTGACCCGTGCACAGTAGGGAGGCCACACAGGGCACGTGACCGTGCACAGTAGGGAGGCCACACAGGGCACGTGACCGTGCACAGTAGGGAGGCCACACAGGGCACGTGACCCGTGCACAGTAGGGAGGCCACACAGGGCACGTGACCCGTGCACAGTAGGGAGGCCACACAGGGCACGTGACCCGTGCACAGTAGGGAGGCCACACAGGGCACGTGACCCGTGCGCAGCAGGGAGGCCACACGGCACGTGACCCGTGTGCAGCAGGGAGGCCACACAGGGCACGTGACCCTTGCGCAGTAGGGAGGCCACACAGGGCACGTGACCCGTGCACAGTCCAGCTTCCCGGGGTGCCCGGTACCGACCGACCGTTCCCGCTGCAGCGTTATCAGCTCTTCAAGGGAACGACTAGCTGGCTAAGAGTCTCACAGCGAAGTTACTAAGGAGCAGTAACTCTAGAAGGTATCGCTTCGCCTCTCTCTGTGTTTCCATAAACGACAGACAAGCAGCTAGCTGATGAAATTCAAAGGAGTCGGTGTAAAAACTTACTATATATGTTTATATGTTTCTATTGATTCTAGAGAGAGATGAAGGGAGAGGGAGGAGAGAGAGAGAAACATCAATCGGTCGCCTCCTGCACACCCCCACTGGGGACTGAGCCTGCCACCCCGGCAGGAGTCCCCACTGGGAATCCAACCGGGGACCTCCTGGCTCACAGGACGCCGCCCGACCAACCGAGCCACAGCGGCCAGGGCCAGCTTGCTGGATTTCAGATCCTGCCCAACACGCGTTTGCCTGTCAAGCCAGTAGCAGTACATGCAGGTGCCAAAGGACATTCAGAATAAACCTGGGGCACAATCATAACGTCTGAGGACCAGTAAATACGAGATAAAAAAGATGCCCGGACCCCTCCCAAAACTAGGAACTTAAACCCCAGTCCCCATTCGGAGAGAAGACACGGAGTCTCGGGGACACCGCCCGGCTGCCCTGTCACCCAGCAACCCCCCACCCCAGGGAAGGTTCACTGCCCTCCCCTCACCCACAGAGTGTAATTAGCCACTGAAGACTGAACCGGTGGAGGCGGGATGGCTCTCCTCCCTAGGATGCCATGACCCAATCCCTGTCCTGGTGAGGGACACGGGCAGGTGTCCTCCAGGAGGCGACCATGAGACGACCCGGCTCTGGCCACCACTCTGGTGACTGCCGTGTGACCTCAGGTGATGTCACAGGGGGGTTCGTGGTGGTAGTCTGGAGCCAAAGGGCAGAACCACCCGCAGCCTCCCACGTCCGCTCTGCTCTCCCCGATTCACACAGCTCCGATTTTGCCTGGGATGGCACTGAGCCTAAAAATGACAGTTCTAAAAAAAAATGACATTTCTCAACCTCCCTTGAAGCCAGGGGTGGCCTCATGACATAACTGTGGCTGACACGTTTAAGCAGCGGTCACAGGCTTAGGATGACGGGCCCATCCCGGTTTGCCTAGACTTTCTGGGCCTCAGCCACAAAAGTCCTGCATCCCGGGAGACCCCTTAGTCCCAAACACACTGGGCCGCACAGGCCGCACTGGGACAGGGCTCTCTGGAGGGGCAGACGCAGCCGGCAAGCGGCGTTTCCCCTCTGCCGCGTGGGGCGTGGGCTCCGCGTTAGAGGTGCCTGTGAACGGGCGAGAAGACGGGAGCCGCCGGCTTGTTTTAGCAGAAAGCCTGGTGGAGAGAACTGTTAACTGGGCAACTGTAAGGGGGTAGCAGCTGAAGGAAGCGGATACGAACCCGAGGGCTGAAGTGGGGACAAAGCGGAGAGGCTGGGAGCTGACACGCCAGCTGAGGGGGGGGCGGCCGGTGCTGCGGACTCCCAGGGCCACGTGAGCTGTTTCTGTGTTAGGAAAATAGCTGTCAGGCAAGAAGCTGCGGCAGGGAGGCCCGGGTGACGCAGGGGTGACGACGCTGGGCTGGGAGAGCTCACGGAAACACCAAACAGGTGGGCGCAAAGGGGAGACACCTGCAGAGCCCGGCCTCCCTCTCCCAGGCGCACAGACTTGGTCTAGCGCCACCTACTGGCAGCTCCTAAGTGCCAGCCCAACACCAGGGGCTGATTCACGGGTGGGTTTGGCGCCCAGAGCCCATAACCCCGTAGGGAGTGCGCTTTCCCGGCTTACATCACGCCCCTTTCCCCCTGGAGGAAACCATGACACCAGCTTTTGGGCTGCTTTCTTGCTTTTCCTTAGTTTTACCACATACCCTGTAACCTTGCATAGTAAGGTTTGATTTTTTTACCTGCTTTTCAAGTGTTTGTGGATGGAATTCATACTGTGACGCGGTCTACTGTGCCTGGCTTCTCCCACTCACCTTGTTTGGGAGAGGCACGCGTGTTTTGCAGGTGGCGGTGTTTCACGCGTTTCCAGTGCTTTATGGTGCGAATGCTTTATAACGTGAGCACGGCCCGCTGCGTTCATTCAAAGGCTGACGGGCTGAGAACGCTCCCTGTACAGGTAGTGCGTAAATCCTGGAGTACATAAATCTCTCTAGGTGGCTCTCAGCTCGGTCCCCAGGCCGTCAGCACAGCCGGGGCCTTGTTAGAAAGGCAGGTTTCCCGGAACCCACCCGGACCTCCTGCCTTGAGCTCCGGGGGCGGGGCCCCAAGCCCTCTGGGACATTCTGACGCACCCTGAAGTTCGAGAACCGCTATTTCAGGTTCCACATCTACAAGGAGGTTATGACTCAGAGGATAGGCAGAGTTCAGCTCCGGCTCAGTTAGGGGCTTTGATGGCAAAGAACAGGAAACCCAGCTCACCGTGGCCCCAACACTGACCAGATTTATGGCCTTAGGCATGGAAGCCAGGGGAAAGAGCAGCCCCGGGACTCAGCGGGCCATCCCGGACTCAGTGTCTGCCCCTGATGGACTGACTCTCATGATTTCGAGGTAGCCCTCGCCCCCCACCCCACCTTCACAAACCAGGTTCAGAGACCATTTTTGCTTCACGTGTCTCTCTTTAGGAACAGAGACACTTTTCTCAGGATCTCCTCCCCTCCCCGCCCACTTCCCCTCATGTCTTATTGGACAAAATTACACATAGGCTCTTGCCCCAACCACTTCCTGGCAAGGGGCTAGAGACCACCATCCTTTTCTTAAAAAAAAATGTTTTTATTGATTTCAGAGAGGAAGGGAGGGAGAGAGAGAGAGAGAAAAAGAGAGAGAGAGAGAGAGAGGGAGGTCGATTAGTTTCCCACATGCACCACAACCAGGCACCCAACCCGACACCTGAGCATGTGCCCTGACCGGGAATTGAAAACCAACTGAGCCACACCGGCCAGGGCAAGACAACCAAGCTTTTTAGCCCAATTATGACTCTCAGGAGCTGGGCCCACCTCTTCTGAAGCTGATGGAAACTGGGTATCTGGACAAAACCTGGGTTCTTCTGGCAGCGAAAGGAGAAGGGTGGGGAGGGGGCTGCTAGGTAGGCGACCAAAACACACCTGGTGCACCAGGGCACAGAGTCCTGGAGACCAGCAGTGTACAAGGCACAGGTAGAAAGATCCTCACGGCTGGGTGTGCACACAAACACTAGGAACCACGAATCCTTAAGGTGTTATTTTTTCTAGCACGTGCACTAAGTGCAGTGTTGTGGGAAGTTGGTGGCAGTGTCCACGTCTCCTAAGGTGGAAGGTGTGCTCAGTGCAAAGGTAAGATAGTCTCAGTTATTAGCCCAGTGTGAAATCACCTCCCACCGGACGGCTCGGCAGTGGGCCTTACTGAGGGCACCAACGAGAACAGGCAATGCTGAAACTGGCCGTCATCGGGCAACAGGCTGGCACAGAACTGAACGGAAGGGACTTAAATGGGCCACAAAATCTCAAAAATAGGTAGCACGGAAAACAAGAACGTTAGAGGGTTGTTGCAATTATCTGTTAAAATTTGCTTTGAAAACTGCGCTTTTGATTGGATATGCAACATACATTCATTGTAGAAAATCAGGGGGAAAAATATAAAAGAACCTACTTGCACACATAATCTCCCCATGGACTACGCTCAACGGTTTGGCGCGTTTCTTCAGGTCACCCACCCACTCTCATACGTTGCTTCTCTCCTACTTCACTTGACACGGCCTTTCCCCACATTATTAAAAATCCTTCATCTTAAATAGCTGCACGGCACCTGCGCCTCTTGGCAAAACACCGTAGCTCTGTGCTTTGGAAGGGCTCTAACGGGAAGCGTGAGCCAGCTCCCCGCGTGCCACCTTCCTTACCCTCCCACCCGCCGAATCCCGGCGTTAGCTCCAAGGCTGAGCACCCTTCTAACCTCTTCAGCTTGGGGGCACCTGAACCTGCGTGACGATGGGGTGGGAAGAACGTCTCCGAGTTTTCTGTGCGGAACGCTGTGCATTCATTTGTGCTGCACACCGTAAGGCGGAAGACAAACCTCTCCGGTTATTCGCGGCGTTTCTTGTCGAGACCAGCCGTGGAGCGCTGGAGTAACAGCAAGCAGGCCGCAGCAGTGCCTTGAATTTCCTGCCTTCCCTGGTGAGACGGAAGCACAGCCGAGCTGTCATTAGAATCATCTCCCTCACTGGAGTGTCGTTTCATTTCATTAAAAACAATCTCTCACAACAGTGAAGCTCCAGGATATGTTTTAACTGCTGCTCAGGATGTGCCCTGCTGTCTGCTCAAGGCCGCGCCCGGCTGGAGTGTGTCCCTAATGCGATGAGTCCCAGCCACTCGGCTCTGTTCACCTTTAAGGGATGATCCCAAATCATGAAACTTGTTTTCCGGGTTTGTTTCCTTGCGAGCAGAGCGCCCGCCCCCCTGGGGTGCAGCACTGTGCTGACCATCCGAGGGGATACCACTCGTCCCCCAACCGCCCTGTGGCCCGTACCTCCTGTTGCGCCCCGTCTGCACTGTGAGGACCGCGCCCGCCTGCTGGCCACGGGCGAGGCCGTCGCCAGGAGTCCCTGGGTCCTTATTTACTTGCTTTTCCAACCTAACACTTGGCCCTGGTTTGGGGTAGACTTCTCTCGAATTCGAGTGGAGGGCGCACAAACGTTCTCGAGCCAGCTTTTTCTTTCCCTTGGTGTTAAAAAGTAAATTTTCACGGGAAAGGACGTGCCTCCACTCCGAGGCGGAACCGTCTAAGACTGCTGCTCCTCATGCCTGGAGGAGCCACAGCATCTGGCTAAACAGGCCATTTCTCTCCCTAACAAGACAATCCGAACGGGCCCACTGATGACAGGCCTGGGCCCCAGGGGGATGGGGATCTGCCGGGGAAATGACGGCTTGGTCTTCTGTTTAAAAATTGAAGCCAAATGTCGCATCTATAGATGAGCGAGTAGCGCAATATCGCTTACGGGTTAACGCACAGTAGCAACATGGGGGGGGAGGGGGGAGAAAAAGGAGTTGAGATTCGAGGTTGTGTCTGAGGAGGAAGAGAAATGGGCTTTTTGTTTTCTCTCCCACCCTCCTAGTATGCATCTACTTAAAAAAAAATCATTTAATTGGGTCTTTGGTTTCTAAAATAAAACAAGTTAGGGCTGCAGGCAGTGGAGCCCCTCGCTCACCTCCCTGCCTCCTGCACGGAGCCTCCGGAGCCCACAGCAAATTGGTCACATTCCAAACCCCCTCTCCAGGCGGCCGGGCAGCTATTCTTGGTGTGAGTCCGGGAGGCCCAGCATCTTGTTAGTGTTATGCTGGCGAGAGAGGTTGGGGGGAATCTTTCTGCTCAGGCCTCTGGAACCCTCTTCCTGCTTAGAAAGGAGGTTTTTGTTTGACTCCCTTTTTGGCCTCTGAGGCACCAAAGGGAGTGATTAATAGGGAACCACCTCGAGATTTCAATAGAGCAGCGGTGTGAGCTGCTGGGGCTGGCCAGGCCTTTGTTCAGCAGAAAACAGCTCTGAAAGATGATGGGCTGCTGGCTGGGAACCCAGCCCTCCGGCCTGCGTGGTTTCCTCTTTGCCAGGCCAACCTCACGACCTAAGCCGGCCTGGGAAGATTCGTCTGGGGGCTGCTGAGCCTGCACAGCGCTCGGGCTGGGACTGGGGCCCAGAGACCCTTGTTTTCTTTTGTGAAATCGCACAGATAAGAGCAAAGGCGCCAGGGGCAGGGCTGAAGCGTACACTTCCCAGGAAGGGGCGCAGGGAGGGCCCTTCCATGCAGGCGCCAAGGCGGCTGGGCCTCCGGGCCTCTGTGACCCGAAGAATGCCGGCCGTGAACAGGGGACAGGGCTCTGGGCTCCCTGTCACCCTCGGCTAACTTTGGGCAGGCTGAGCGGGGCTCCTGCGAGCACGGCTCCTGTGAGCACAGCAGAATCAAGGGCGGGCTTGGGAAGTGAGAGGAAGGAGACAGGCACAGAGGAGTTAAAACGAGAAGGAAATCAGGAGCCAGCAGCCCGGCCGGAAACCATCCCGCGCTGGTCCCACGTTTGCCCACGTCACCGCCGATGAATTAAGATCTTTTCTGGTTTCATTTCTGCCTCATTAACGTAGTGCCAGCCAACGTTGGTATCGCACACTGCATTTAAGGACCCCTAGCTTAGTGGGAACGCAGCCGGCTGGGCCGCAACTCCGCTTGGCAGGCTGCAGTTAAATGTCAACGGCGGGCGGGCTGTGGCTGGCGTTCCGTGGGCTTCGTAGTCTCTCTGCCTTGTGCTGGACATGCTTCTGCATCGGCGAAGTTTACGGTGAACGTGGGTGCTGCGTGTGCACCCCTCCCCGCCCGGCTGTTCCCCACGCACCCCCGGCCTGGTGTTTAGGGCAAGTGCTTCCGGGATTTCCTTTACAACTTAACCACTTTAAGGCTTCCTGCCGGCGGGATGTGACCCATGTCCCCTGGGGCCTGGGGTGGTGTCTGGCACACAGCAGGTATTTGAAAAATGCTGCTGAAGGTCGGAGCAGCCGCGGTGGCAACGCGACTGTGGGCCTCACAGGAAGGCAGCAGTCGGGGGGAGGGGTGCTTTTTAAATGTTGTTACCCAAGGATATTTTTTCCATTGATTTTTAGAGTGGAGGGAGGGAGGGAGGGAGGCAGGGGGAGAAGCATCCACGGGAGACACACCCACCCACTGGCTGCCCCCTGCACCAGCCCCGGGACTGAACCCCAAACCCAGGAACGTGCCTTTGGCCAGACTCGAACCCAAGACCCTCCAGGCCCGGGGGTGGGGGTGGGGGCAACGCTCTACCCACTGACCCACCCAGGCCAGGCAGCCTGTTAACGCCCCTGAGCACCCCCGGTCCCTTTAGAGTTCAGGGCAGAGAGTTAAGGGGGGCGGGGAGGGCAGCAGCCCAACTGCGCCGGCTCGGGTGCTTTCCACGCAGAACCCCAGCTGTTAAACCCACGGGGTAGGGGGTAGGAGGAGAGAGGGAGGCGGCCCTCTGCACATCTCCAAGCCCCGCGCTCGCCGAGGGGCACTGCGCCCCGCCCCACGCGGGACCGGAGCCCCGCCCCCACCCGGCCCGCGCGCGGCTCCCCCCACGTGCAGCGCAGCCCCGCGCCGCCCGGGCCTCCTGGGCACCCCAGCCCCGCCCCCCGGCTCCTGAGGCCTCGGGGGGCCCCCCGCCCGCCCCGCGGGGACCCCGCACCCGCGGACACGCCGCCGTCACGAGGACGCCCCGCCCCGCCCCGCCCCGCCCCAGCCCGGAAGACCAGGCGGACGCGCCGTGCGCATGCTCGAGGCGCAGCGTGGCGCGCCCGCCGCCGCCAGGGGGCGCTGGGGGTGACGCCGGCCCCGTGGGGGAGGGGAGGCCGCCGGCCGGGCCGGACCACGTGCGCACCACGTGGCGCCCCCGGCAGCCCGGCCCGCGGGAGGGCCGCCGAGTCGGCCACGCCACGCAGCCAGCGGCCCGCGAGGGGGCCGGAATCGGTCTTCCCACCGCCGCACCCGTGGGCGCCTGACCTCCGACCCCACGACCTGTAGGGTTACCCTCCGTCGGCGACCTCGCCGTGTGTTTATAAACAGAACCCCGGGCGGGAACGAAACCCCGGACCGCGGACTCGCACCGGGCGGGGAGCGGAGCCTTCCGCGGCCGGCTGCTCCCGCGCATGCGCCCTGGCGGCGCGGCGCGGCTCCTCTTGCGCCTGCGCACTCGCGGCCGGGGCGGGGTGCTGCGGCCCCGCGGGCAGGAGACGGGGGGGGGGGGGGGGCGCCGGGTCCCCCGGGCTGTCCCTCCCCGGCCGTGTGACCTGGCGCCGGGCCGCTCGGAGCCCGGGGTCCTCGCCTGTGCGGTGGGGCTGAGGTCGTGGTGGTGAAGACTGGACGCTGGCCTGCCCCAGCTGCCCCCGCCCAGCTGCCCCGGGTCACTCGCCAGCCCCCTGCCCCCAGGGCCCTTGGGCACGAGTCCGTGCTGGGAACGGGTGGGCAGAATGTGCGCCCACACGGTGGGACACTCTGCCCCTTAAACAGCAGCAAAGTCAGTTTTGTGTCGTGTGTGTGCGCGGACACGCGTGGACCTGGAACTCGTGCCAGTGACATGATCCCGGCAGGAGGAAGACCCGTGTCCGATTCCACTGACAGGAGGTCCCTGCAGCAGCCTTGACGCGCTCTAAGGCCCACCCCTGCCCTGTCCCCTCGAACCCGCCAGCCCCAGCTAGCTGCCTCTCCCACCCAGAAAGCACCAGCCTCAGGCCCGCCCCTCGCTGTTCCCTCCGGCACAAATGCTTTTCCCTCTCAGGGCCTCCTGGCCGTCTCCTTCTGGGGTATGGAATAAACACGCATACATGCTTCCTTCATGCCAGGCTTACGGAAGGAGCAGGGGACACACAGGCGAAGGCTCCCCTCTCACGGACTTGACGTCCTGGCCCAGGGCAGAGTCTGTAAACAGACAGTGCCAGGTGCTGGCGGTGCTGTGGGGACCGGGATCTAATCGAGACCAGGTGACCCCGAAGAACTCTGGAGGGGCCGCCGCTGAGCCGAGGCAAACGAGATGAGCAGGCCATGGAAGACTGGGAGGAGGGAGAAGGGGATTTCCTGGGGGGGAGAGGTAACCAGTGCAGAAAGCCGGGGTCAGGGCCATTTCAGTGTGTTTGAGGAACAGAAAAAAGACCAGGTGGCGGGAGCGTGAGTAAGGGAGGGGTTTAAGAAATGAGGGCAGGGAGATAGGCGCTCCCATTACTCTGGAACAGTGACCCTCAGACTCCCTAGTGTAAAACAGTTGGCTTGCAATGTGATGCCTCAGGAGCGTGTTTAGGGCTCTGCTAGGCAGTTCTTGCTTGGGATCGCAGATGGGGGGGGGGGCTGTGGGCACCTGGATGCTGGATGGGGCTGGACATCCCAGTTGGCTCACTCACCTGGCGTGTCACCTGGGAGCTCAGACGGGGCTGCCTGGGAGTGCCTTCTTCCCCCTGGTGGTTGGGCTCCTTGCCAGGCGAGGCTCCCAGGAGACGCAGGGGGAAACCACATGGTCCTTCAGGACGCACCCACAAAAGTCACAGAGTCTCACCTTCCTGTACTTGGTTGGTTGGAGCCACCTGAAACCTGCCCAGGCTTAAGGAAAGGGGACACAGACCCCACCTCTCTATGGAAAGAGTGTCAAAGGTTTTTGGAGCCATGGTTTAGAACTGCGACACAGGCCCTCGGCTCTTTTATAGATGGAGACAATGGTGCTTGAAGGCGAGGTGACTGGCCTCAGGTTCCAGGGCAGAGCAGGGTCCCAGTGTCCACCCCCCACGGCCTTCCTGCCCTCCTGTGCCCCAGCCACGGGGGGGGGGGCAGCTGCAGGATTACGGTTCTTAGGACCTGGTTGTGGCTCAGATGTCCTTTGGGAGCACCCCTCCAAAAGTAGCCTGTGACCCTCTATTTCAGTTGGTTTTAGGGCCTCCACAGCTGGGACCATGGCTCAGGCTATGGTCTGTTGTCTGTCTCACCCACTCCCCGAAACCTAGCTTGTCTTATCAAAGCTGTGTTTGCGGCATCCAGCTGGGTCTGAGCCCACAGGAGGCGTCGGGTACATCTTTCCAGGGAATCTGTGGATCTACTCTGGGTTCACTGGTCGGGGTGCACTTGGTCTTCCCGGCTGCCGCTCGCTGAGCCCTGTAACACGCCAGGCCCTTCATAGACGCGAACACGGTCCTCACAGCACCCCAGGCCCACTTTATAGGTAGGACGTAGAGCCAGGACTCCAGGGACTCCAGTGTGGACCACATTGTCCACTGCTGAGGCCCTCCCGCACCATCTCCCAAATCGTCCTGAGCTAAACAGTTAGTAAACGCCAAGCTTTAGTCACCCGTGGGTCCCACCGTACAGCTGTGAGGAATCCTCAGCAACGTGTGTTAGTTCACACCACACCTCATCTCTTCAAGGAGTGAACAGGCTCATAGCTTTGAGGGAGCCTCAGAAAGATCATTAATGGGGGGAAATGGGGGGATGGAGCTGAAAGGGAAAATAGAGGCGAGAAAGGGGGGGTTTATGGTGACCATTGTCTGGGGAGGCAGTGCTGCTGTTTGCTTGGCACTGAGGAGGTCGCCAAGGGGACGTGGCCTGGGGACGAGCTGGCCATATCCTTTGGTGGCATCCCCTTTCCCCACGGCACCAATGAAGTCCCTTGGGGTGTGTAAGGGCAGTGTGTCCACAGGTCTCTTTCCCCCCGGGGGGGCGCAGCGCAGGGGGGCAGGTTGGGGAGGTCCAGCTGGGACGTGAATCCTGAGGATCCGACAAGAAAAATCCCCAGTCCCCGTCCTGCATGTGACTTGTCCCCCTGCCAGCGGAGCCATGGAAATGGCAGAATCCCAAGATCGTGTAAGATTCAGGGCCTGTTTGTAGGGACTGGGAGGTAGCTGCCTCCTGCGGCGACGTGGGAGGCTGCTTCTGAGCATGCTCACTAGCCCTTGTTACCTTCCGTTTGTAAAATTGTATCCACCCGTGTGGGCGTGAGGTGGTGGCTCATTGTGGTTTTCATTGGTATTTCCCTAATGACTCATGACGAATGAGTTGAGCAGCTTCTCATGGGCTCCTTGGCTACTTTGTACATCTTCCCTGGAGAAAAAAAACAAACCTCTAATAAATATTAATAAAAATATGAGTAACAATACAATATTGATGAGTTTTCTAACATAAAGCAAACTCTCGCAGTGTTACATTAGGCTCACCTGGGGAGTTTAAAACACCCCACATCTGCAGGTTGCACCCAATACAGATGAGATCTGCGTCTCCAGGGATCCCCCACGTCAGCAATTTTAAAAAGCCTACAGGTGGTTTGGATGTGTCAATGGACTTGAGGACCATCCTTTACGGTGTCTGTGCGTCGCCGGGGAAGGGGTTCAAGTGCAGATCCCGATCAGGAGGTGTGGGGCGGGGCCGAGACTGCATTTTTCAGAGGCTGCCCAGGTGATGCTGAGGATCATGAGCAGCGAATCTCTTCCTGGAGATACTGGTGCCGATGCTGCTGTCCTCAGACCACGTTTAGAATATCGAGGATTGAGCCTACCTGGCATCGGACCAGGGGCACCGGCATCTGGGGTGTGCACCACCCCAGGGGTGCTCGTCGGCCACGTTTCTCTGGTTAGGTGCTGACCTAGGGCACTCCCTGTCTTGGCCCGAGGTCCTGCCAGCTCCTAGTGCAGACAAGCAGGGGGGGTCGCCCTGCAGAGCAAAGGGAATTTAACGATGAGTGAGTGTCTCAGGTGCTCTGACCTTATTTGGATGAGACGCCCCAATGACCAGGGCGATGGTGCATTTCCCAGCCGAGGGGCCGCAGCTCCACCGGCCTGGAGAGCGCCCGGTGCCCTGGAGGTGGCAGTGCAGGACGGGAATTGAACCAGTGGCTGGGAAACCACAGCTGCTCCTTCCCGACTTAGCATCCGGGGTCCTGCAATCGCCAGGGCTCGTCTGGGGGTCTCCCAGGCTCCTATCCTGAGCTCTGGTTTCCCGGGTAAATCAGCAGCGTGAGTCCGCCCAGCAGCCCTCCCCGAGCGACCCTCTGACAGGACAGTCGGGTGGACACCAGCGGGAGGCTCGCTCGTGTTATCGGGAGAGCCTTCCTTCAGCTGCCTGATCAGCATTTATTAATTGCCTGCTGTATGACAGGCAGCCTGCTAGGTGCTGACGACAGACACGATGCAAAGAAAACAAACGGTGATTAAGCATCACCCACACGCACGCCAGCCAGCCGAGAGCAAGTGCTACGAGGAGAGGGCCCCGGCGTCCAGAACGGACCTTGGAGGGGCTTTGACCTTGTCTGGGAGGTGAGAGCTGAGGGACACGCGGGCAGCTGGGCGGACAGAGCGCGTTGGGCAGGGAGCGTGCTTAGCGACGTTAAGGTGACAACATAGTTACGCATGTCTGCGTGAGTGACAGGTTTCCTTACAGTTCCCCCTTCCGCCTGGTGACAGACTAGACTTAGCCAATCAAAGCTACAGTTTATGGGACATTGTGTCACTGAGGAAGGACCCTACGTTTTCCTTCAGGGAAGGCCCCGAACTACGGGGAAATACCCGCCCTCAACGTACTCAGCCACTGTCCTCTGGGACAGGCCAGGAAGCAACAGCCAGGCTCCTGCCTGCAAAGAGCCACCGATTTTATGGGGGAGATTGGGCAACACCGGTGAAAAGAAAGAATGTTGCAACATCTGGTGAAAAGAAAGAATGTTGCAATATCCGGTAAAAAGAAAGAATGTTGCAATGTGGTTTACCAGATGGCCAATGGGAGCCAGCGGGGAGGGGATGCTGCCGGAGTTCAGAGGACAGAGGGCAAGGGTAGGGCGTGTGCGTGTGTGTGCGTGTGTGTGTGGGGGGGGCTAGTGGGGCGGGGCGGGGTGGGAACCAGGTCTCCCCAGCTGGTTCCTTTCCATACCCCAAGCGGCAAGAGAAAGAAGGCTTCCAGGGCCCATCAGGCCAAAACCCAGCCTCGCCTTGAAAACACTTACATTTTGCATTCTACTCCACGAGGGACATATTTAGCATAAAAAGACTGTTTTGAATTGCTGGCTAAATTCCTGGAATTTCCCCCTCTCAGCTCTTTAAGACAAATGGAGGCTTTAAAAAGAGGCAGGCATTTCAGGCACATCCCCGACCTCACTCCTCTGCTGGACAGATGGCCGGGCAGGGGTTTCTTCCCTGGGTGCGTCAGGCCCGGCGGCCTGGGTTCAGATCCTGCCATGACCTTTCCGTGTGAGCTGGCGGGGATCCTTCTCTGTTGGTGCCGGAGCTCTCGGAGTGGGGATGAATCACAGGACCCGCCTCCTAGGTTTGGGTATTGAGTGAGTCACAGTGAATGGTCCAGCAATGTTAGCTGTTACCATATCACCTTCGCCAGTAAATGTTAGATGCTATGATCGTCCGCATCACTAACAGACCGTGGAGAGCCCTGAATGTTCACACTTCAAAGTGTGTCCAGGTCCCAGTGCGGGGGGTTGAGGTCCTAAGAGTTAAATGGTTGTGGACCTGGGGCTGGCAGGGGCTCGGGGCTCGGTCTGCAGTGTGAGGACCTGGCTGCCATTGGCCCTGGAGAAATATTCAGGGGAGGCCATGCTGCACCAGCCGGTTCACCAGCTGGAAGGACCAGGGAGGGGCCCTGGGAGGGAGGCCGGGGGTGGCAGCTGGCTCACGGGCTGCAGAGACCGACACGGGCACTATGAGAGGCAGGTGCCCATGAGTTAGGCACCGAAGCTTAGCGTCCCTCCAAGGTTCCCGTGTTGAACCCTAACCCTGAGTGCGGCTATGCTTGGAGATGGGGTCTCTGAGGACGTCATTAAGGATAAATGAGGTCCCAGGGGTGGGGCCCCGATCCCACAGGATTAGTGTCCTTGCTGTCTTTCTCTCTGTCATGCGAGGTCACGGTGAGAAGGTGGTCCGTCTGCAAGCCAGGCAGAGAGCTCACGCCAGAAACAGACTCTGCTGGGCTGCCCTGCGACGTCCAGCCTCCAGGACTGTGAGGAAATACATTTCCGCTGTCTAAGCCGCCCGTCTGCGGTCCTTTGTCACAGCGCTCAGAGCAGCCTCCCGACACGCCGCGCAGACAGAGCGGAGCGGTGGCAGGAGAGGGTCGGCGCTCATCCGATGCCTGCTGCGTCCAGGCCTGAGAGGCTCGGGACGGTGGTGGCTGTGTCTCAGCTCAGAGGGGTGCGTTCCGGCCCTCCCTGTCCCCGGGTCCCTTCCTCGCTTTGTAATTATACGTTCTCTGGCGCATCCACCCACTTTAATTGTGCTTGGCATCCACCTTCTGCACACCCAGCTTCTCTCGGAGGACGTGGCACCCGGAGCGGCTCTGTGTCCTTGTAGGGGATCTGGGCGCCAAGGTGCTTACCGAACCCTCAGCCCTCACGACGCGGCTGGTAGGTGTCCCTGCCTTTCCCAGAGAAAGACCCTGATGCCAAGGGCAGGTGGCAGCTCTGTCTCAAGCGCACACACCTGGGCAGTTGTGGCTGCGGAGACCCGGCGCCACCCACAGAACTAGACGCCTTCAAGGGTGAGCCCAGTGTGGACGCGTGGACGGCGGGCTCTCGGCAGATCTGTCTGAAGGGCGCTCCCAGGCACCGAGGATCCCCGAGCGGGGAAGGGTTGGGAAGACGTCAGGCCCCTGTCACTCAGGACAGGCCACGGGTCTTCTGTGTCCCTGGAGGCCGGTCGTCCCGGGGCTGCTCGAACATAACCAGTGACGGGCCCCCCACCACCATGGGTCCGCCGGGTCCCTTTTCGGAGGCATTTGATGGCTTATGTTATTCTTTATCCTGAGCCAGTATCTGTTGCCGCGGTTTCAAAAAATGATGAACAGGACAGAGCCAAGAGGACAACTGTGAGGTCTCAAGACCTTCTCCTGTCTTGACAGCAACCCATTAATCACGACTTTGCATTTGTTCCTTCAGACGCTTCGGGCTCTGCCTCGCGGGACTCCCCCCGCCCGTGTTTGTCTAGGGCGCCCGCGGGAGCGTCCCCGGGGCCTCTGTCACAGGCCGGGCCGAAACCCAGACGCACGGCCGGCCTCCGGGGTCCTCTCCTCTCGGGAAGGGACACGGGCTTCCTTTGGTGCGAACGGTCTCTGGGTCCAGGCGGTCCCCTCAGGGCGGTCCCCACGCGCCTCCTTCCCCCGGGGCTCACGGGACTCGGGTCTCGCCCGGCCAGACGTCGAGCTCTGCAGCTTCTGGAGTCCGCGCTTTCCTGCTTTGTTGCAAAATGGGGCATCTGCTCAGCGCTCCTGGCTGGCAGCTTCCCACTCCTGGGGCTCCCTGAGGCTGCCTGTCACGGCCCCGGGCCTGGCTGCGAGGAGGTCTCCGGGACTGTGCTGACCCGGACCAAATGGGCGCCAGCCCCGGGGACCCGTCCCCCGCTCTGTCGTGTCTGTGGTCCTCCTGACTTCCCAGATCCCCGCCTGTCTCCCGCTTTCCCTGTTCTTAAAAAATAGCATATTCTCTGCCCCGGCCGGCTTGGCTCAGTGGTTGAAGCATCGGCCCGTGGACTGAGGGGTCCCGGGTTCAGTTCCAGTCAAGGGCATGTACCTCGGTTGCAGCCTCGATCCCCGGCCCCGGTTGGGGCACATGCGGGAGGCAACCAGTCGATGTGTCTCTCTCGTATCCATGTTTCTCTCTCTCTCTCCCCCTTCTACTCTCCCTGAAAACCAACAGAAAAAATATCCTCAAGTGAGGGTTAAAAAAACAACAAAAAATAGCATATTTTTCTTGTGACTATAAAAGTAACACGTGCCCATTGAGGGGCCTCACAATAACCCAACAAAAAGTATCCACAATTCAGTGCTCGAAGGCGGCGGCTCCCAGCATTTCCTTCCTATTTTTTTTTTTTTAAATCCTCACCCAAGGATATTTTTTCATTGCTTTTCAGAGAGAGTGGAAGGAAGAGAGAGAGAGAGAGAGAGAAACATCGATGTGAGAGAGACACGGCGACTGGTTGCCTCCCGCACTCGCCCTGACCAGAGCCGGGGATCGAGCCTGCGACCGAGGTAGGCGCCCCTGGCTGGAGTCGAACCCGGGACCCTTTCGTCCGAAGGCCGATGCTCTAAACACTGAGCCAAACCGGCCAGGGCCTCTCACGTTTTTGACTCAGATTTTCAACGGCCTGTGGGACATTTCCGTGGGGGTGTCCCTACGCCACCTCCAGCCGCAGCGGCCTCCCGCCGTCCACACCGCTCCCTCGGCCCCTGGGCTAGTTAACAGCATCGCCGTTCACCGGGCCGCCCAAGACGGAAATGCTGCCTCGCCTTCCGTCTGACCCCAGCATCCGGCTAGTCACCACGGCGGGCCCAGCCTCGCTCCCTGGAACGAATGGTCTCACCCCTACCCTGGCTTCTCAGGACTCGAAAGCAGCCCCTTATCGTCGCTCCTCTGAGTTCCAGCGACAGCATCCTCGCTGGTCTCTCACCCTTTCGCCTCTCTCGTTGGGCAACCTAATCTCTACTCCGCTGCGGAGACAACCCTGTGTTAGCCCTGAGCTCGGAAACCTTCAGGGACGCTCATTGTCCGGAGAAAAATTCAGCATGTTGCTCAGAGACCCACATCCTTCCGCCCAAATCTCTGTCTGCATCATTTCTCAAATGCCACCTCCTCCAGGAAGCCTTCTCTGATTATTTTATAAAAAATATGTTTTTATTGATTTTAGAGAGAACGGAAGGGAGAGGGAGAGAGAGAGAAAAACATCAATGTGAGAGCGTAACATCTCCCAGCTGCCTCCTACATGCGCCCCGAAAGGAGACTCAACCCCAAACCTGGGCACATGC
This sequence comes from Miniopterus schreibersii, assembly GCF_964146895.1. Lineage (NCBI taxonomy): Eukaryota > Metazoa > Chordata > Mammalia > Chiroptera > Miniopteridae > Miniopterus > Miniopterus schreibersii. The sequence continues at coordinate 99,910,675 of NC_138105.1, forward strand.
CCTGACCGGGAATCGAACCAGCCACCTGTCGGCGCTTGGGAGGCTGCTGAACCAACTGAGGCCTTTCTCTGTCCTCCCACGATGCTCTGGCCGGGTGCCTTTAACAGGTCTTAGCAATCGTCGTAGGGTTTGTCACAGACAGACCTTGCTCACCTGCGCGGGGATCGCCTCATTCATCTTCGTGTGACAAGGTTGTTTGCAGCCGGGCTCTGCTCTGACTGGTTAGTGCTCAGGCCGTACCAGCTGTTCAGTGTTTTTGTAAATAAATAATCTATTTCTGTTTCAAACACGTCTTATCTTGAACTAGTTCTAGATTCACAAGAAGTTTTTTTTTTTTTTTTAATATATCTTTATTGATTTAAGAGAGAGGAAAGGAGAGGGAGAGAGAGAAACATTAATGATGAGAGAGTCATTGATCGGCTGCCTCCTGCACGCCCCCAACTGAGGATCGAGCCCACAACCCGGGCCTGTGCCCTGACCGGGAATCGAACCTCGATCTCCTGGATCCTAGGTCGACGCTCAACCGCTGAGCCACGCCGGCCGGGCTCACAAGAAGTTTAAAAAAAAATACACATAAGGCCGTCCCGTCTATCCTACATCCAGTTTCCCCCACCGGGAACATTTTCCATAATTATAGTGTCACGTGGTAACCTGGAAATTGACATTTGTACAACCCGTAGACTTAGGTTTTACCGGTTACACATTGTGTGTGTGCGTGTGGTTTTATGTAATTTTATTGCATGTGCAGATCTGTGTAACCATCACCACGGGCGAGACGCAGACTGACCGGCCACCACGAGCCACAGAGATCCCCCCATGCTGTCCCTGCCCCCCCCAACCCCTAAGCCCAGAAACTACGCTGTTCTCCATCCCTATGATTCGCCGCGTGAAGAGCGTTAAACAAACAGAACCACACGGCATGTAATCTTTTGAGATTGGCTTTTCCCCCTCACTCAGCCTAATTCCCTGGAGATTCATAAAAGTTATTATGTGTATCAGTGTTTCGTGCCTCTTTACTGCTGAGCACTATTCACGGAGCGACGTAACCGCGTCCTTGAGGGGCGCTGGGTTGTGTCCGACGCCCGGCCACTGGGAGGAAAGCTGCCACGAACGGCTGTGCGCAGGTTTTTGTGCTCACGTGAGTTTTTAATTTCTGGGGGAAATGTCCCAGAGGGTAATTTCTGGGGTGCATGATAAATGCGTATTTAGTTTTGTAAGAAGCTGCCCAACAGTCTCCCCGAGCGGCTCTAGCGTTTTGCACCCCACCGGCCCCCTGAGGGTGACCCAGTCTCCCCACGCCCTCAGCGGCCCTGGGTGCCATCCGGGGTTTGATCTCAGCCACGCCGAAGCGGGCGTGGGCAGCCGGGCTTTGCTGTGGCTTTAATTTGCATTTCTCCAGTGGCTGGTGCTGTTGAACTCTTTTCATATGTTAATTTGCCAGCTCTGTGTCTTTTTCACAGAAACGTCTCCTCATTTCCTTTGCCCATTTTCTGATTAGATTGCTTTTTACTATCGATTTTTGAGATTCTTTTTGTAAACAATATATTCTAAATACAAGTCTTTTGGGAAATAAGTGGTATGCAAATATTTTCTCCCAGCCCGTAGCTTGTTTTTTCATCATTTTAACGGGTTCTTTTTTTCCTATTGAGATATAATGGACATACCATAAATCCACCCTTTTAAAGTGCACAATGCGGTAGGTTTTTTTTTTTTTGTTTTTTTTGGTTTTTTTTTGCATATGCACAGGGTTGTTCGACTTTTATCAGTATTTAATTCCTGAACATTTTCATTATTCCAGGAATAAATGTCACCCCGTTAGCCATCCCTCCTCTAAATTTGCTTCCCGTCTCTAAGCATGTGCCCGTTTGGGGTGTTTCACATAAACGGAATCACACAGCGTGGCCTTTTTTGTTCAGCTTCTTTCACTTAGCGCCATGCTTTCGGGCTTTACACGCTGTAGCACGAATCCGCGTTTCATTCCCTTTTAACCCTGAGTAATATTCCAGTGGGCGGATAGGCCACATCTTGTCTCTCCGTTGCCGTGAGTTGAACCGTGTGTCCTCCAAAAAAGATACGCCCAAGTCCTAACCCCTCAGTGCCCGGGACTGTGGCTTTATTTGGAAACAGAGCTCCTGCAGATGGAATGAGTTAAAATAAGGTTCACTGTGGAGTGAGCCCGAAGGACTGGTGCCCTTAGAAGACACACAGAGGGAACACAGCCACGTGATGACAGGCAGAGACGGGAGTGACGGGTGACAGGCCCAGAAATGCCGAGGGTGGCTGGTCCACTGCCCCCCCGAAGCTGGAGGAGGCGGGAGGGATCCCTCTGAGGTTTCAGGGAGAGCGCGGACGTCCCCGCACTTTCCTCTCAGGCCCCTGGCCTCCGGAACAGTGCGTTCCAGCTGTTTTAAGCCACCTGGTCCTGGTCCCTGGTTTCAGCAGCACCAGGAAACCAAGACGCCCATTCATCATCATTCGATGGACGTTTGGACCATTCCCACCCCTGGGGCCAGTATGAATCACGCGGCCGTGAACGATCGCGAGCGGGCCTTTGCGTGGACGGATGTCTTCGGTTCTACCGGGTGCATACTCGGGAACGGAATTGCCGAGTCGCACGGCGACTCTGTGCTTAACTTTTCTTCCACGTGGCAAAATACACCCAATGTAAAAACCTATCCTTTTCACCATTTTAAAGGATACAGTTAATTCACTGGAATTAAATAATAATTGGCGATGCTGCGCAGCCACCCCGTATCTAGTTCTAGACCTTTACCTCACCCCAAACTGGAACCCCGCCCTCACTAGGCCCCCCCCCCCCGCGCCCCAGCCACCAGAAATCCCTAATCTGCTTCTGTCCCTATGGATTTGCTCTTCTGGGCATTTGGCATTAGTGGAATTGTAGGATGCGTCGATATGTGTCCCTGTGTGTGGCCCCTTTCACGTGGCATAATATTGTTGCTGCTGCATTGTTTCATCATTAGAGCACGTACCACATGCTCCTCACCCCACCCCTGTGAGGGACGTTTAGGTTATTTCCAGCCGTCACCCGTCGGGAACAGCGCCGCAGCGACCTTCTAAGCTGTCTCCGGGTGGCTCCGGGCCCTGGCGCCTCTTGGGAATGAGCGAGCCCGCCGGGCTCTCTGTGAATTTAGCTCTAGCAGGTGCGAACACGTGCAGCTCCAAAGGAGTGGCGCCCCCAGTGTCGTCATCCCCCCGCTCGCCCCCCCAAGACTGAGCTCACTTCCGCCCAGCCTGGGACCCCGCTGTAGCCTTTCTCCCGTTTCTTTGGTGGTTAATTCAGTGGCCCACCTTCCCACAGGCTTACTCCCCACTTCACATTGTCTCTGAGCTACTGTAATCCCAGGAGGTTGGCGCTCCTGTGTCCACTGGACAGCTGGGGACATCAGAGGACAGGGGGGCCCAGGGGCCTGGCCGAGGGTGAGCGGGGGATCCTGGTCTGTGCGGGTCACGGGCTGAGAGCTCCTACGGGCTGCACTGGGGGGAGCCTGGGTTCGAGGAGAGGAAACGTGCTCTCCCCACACTGGTGGTGGACTGAGGCCGCCGGGACTCAGATGAGCACTTTTCCAAGTTTGGCAACGCATGGGTTACGGAGGCTTTTTTGGGACCGAGCTCTGTCCGCCATGGCGCCGGGCCGCTCTCAGCCACCACGGCTGCTTTTACGGGAAAGGGGAAAGTTCTGAGCTCCACGCCAGGGACAGAGGGATGGCCGGCGGGAGCAGGGCTGTGGCCCCAAAGCAAACATTACAGCTTGAGTCATCGCAGATCCTGGAAATGCTGACAGCTGCTCCGAGCTCGTTGCAGCCACTTGCTGGGTTGGCAGAAACCTGATCTACGGGCCCGTGTGTGGGAGACAGGAGGCCCGGCCGCAGCCAGTCTCAAGTTTCGAAATCTCCAAGACGCCTGAATCCATGTCCCCGCTGTTTCAGGTCAGGGGCCCCAGAAGCAAAGCCTGAGATGAGATTTGTGTGCAAGTCCCTTATTACGGTTGTGTCCCAGGGGTGTCTGCAAAGGAGACCGGGAGCCACGTGAGGGCAGGGTTCGTAGTGAAGTCCCCCAGAGGGCTGTCCACACGCAGACGAGGGAGCCGGGCTTCCACACCCTCCCACCGCCGGTCACTGGCCGAGGCTCCTGGGGTGATGCAAACCGCAGGTGCCTCTGGATCTTGGCAGGTGCAGGCCCAGCAGTGCTGCAGGTTCCGGCTACTGGGGGCAAATGACTCCGGAGCCAGAGGTGGCTAAAGGGACCTGAGACCTTGGAGGAGCTCAGACAGCGTTCATGGTTGTCCCTCTGGGACACGGGAGACGTCGAGTCTAGACTTTGACCTCATGGCTTTACCTGCCAGGCATCTCCATCCTGAAACTGGCAGTTGTTGGGGGGGGGGGGTAGGTGGCTGCCCATCTTGCTGGAATCGCGAGTGAACCTCACGGGGCCCCGAGGTGGCCACCCGTTGCTAAATGACTTGCTGGTAACTTGTATCATTTTCGTTTCCTCCAGAAAGCAGGGGGCTGACAGTGCCCTTGATCGCAAATGCCCGCCCAGTGTTTGCGGCAGCCAGAAGCCGGGAGTCCTGGTCCCCACATTCGGGAAGTCGGCCTGTTGCCATGGCGGGTCCAGGGGAGCCTGTTTTCCTCTGTGACGACGCACCATCGGCCAGTCCGGTGGTTCTGGAGTAAATGTTAGGCTGGGGGCGGGGATGCGGGAACCTGGCGGTTTCCTGTCCCTGCCCCCTCAAAGCCCGTCCCCGCCCAGCGCACACGGGGATGCTCCCTGTGACGTCGCCGGTTAGCTAGAGCGTGCGTGTGGTCAAGTGCGCAAGAGGACACCCAGCTTTCCCAAAGCGAACCCACCCATGTGACCTCCTCCCAGGGGGACAACCACACTGCCTAGGATCCCTGTCACTACCCACGTGCCCCCTAAGGGCAACTGCCCTCCCTCCGGCACCACCGATCGGGTTCCAGGTGAAAGCCGTGGACGCTCTCCTCTCTCGCGGCCTCACCTGCTTACGTTACTTTCACGGGATTCCCCCACATGGTGGGCACAGCAGCGGTGTGTTGGTTTGGCCACTGTCTCGACAGACCACACCTAGTTGTCCTGATTGCCGGTGGGCCCTGGGGGGTTTGTGGGTTCGGCTAGATGACGAGCCGCCAAACGGTTTCCGAAGTGGGGGTGTTCCGGTTTACCCCCTCCCAGCAATGAGCTCTCCGGTCCGCTGCGCCTTCACCAGCACTCGGTGTGGGGCTTTCATTTTGCAGCCCAGTCAGAATGAGCGGCATCACCCGCTCCGGGGCCATCCCCCTCGGGCTGCTGCGGGTTCTCACAGCCTCCTGCGGAAATCAGAGCCAGGTGACCCCTCTTTATGACGCCGCTTCCATCTGCTGCAAGCTCCTGTGCGGCCGGCTGGGTCGGGTCCGACCCGTCACTGCCCTCTGCTGGGCGACCATTGAAAGTCACGGTACTCGGCTTTGGTGCTCCCGTTGCAATGGCTGCCTCTCAGGTGCCCCTGGGCAGTGCCCGCCCTGGACAGCCACACTCAGCAACTCTGGCCACTCTCCTCTTGTCCACACACAGGAGGCGGTGGCCGAGGAGACCAATGAAAGCTCCCGGAGTTGTGGCCCAGGGTCTGTAGTTTTATTTGACCCACAGTAAAAAACAAAAAACAAAACAAAACTGAGCCAGTATTTTAAAATTTGGGATATTTTATCTAAAAATTCTGGAAAAATCAGAGAAACTAGAGAAACTGAGCCCACACTCCCCCAAATGGTGGCACAAAATTGACCTGATGGGTCTCCAGTTAGCTTCAGTCTCCACCATGCCCTGTTGTGCTCTAACCTCAAGGCCAAGAAATGGTGAAGCTGGGGAATGTGGAGGGCAGGGCTGGGGTGAGCAGGTGGGTGAGCAGGTGGGTGAGCAGGTGAGTGAGCACATGAGGGTGAGCAGGTGAGTGATCAGGTGAGCAGGTAGGAGAGCAGGTGAGTGAGCAGGTGAGCAGGTGGGTAAGCACGTGGGTGAGCAGGTGGGTGAGCAGGTGAGTGAGCACGTGGGTGAGCAGGTGAGTGAGCACGTGGGTGAGCAGGTGGGTGAGCAGGTGGGTGAGCAGGTGGGTGAGCAGGTGGGTGAACAGGTGGGTGAGCAGGTGGGTGAACAGGTGGGTGAGCACATGAGGGTGAGCAGGTGAGTGATCAGGTGAGCAGGTAGGAGAGCAGGTGAGTGAGCAGGTGAGCAGGTGGGTAAGCACGTGGGTGAGCAGGTGGGTGAGCACGTGGGTGAGCAGGTGAGTGAGCACGTGGGTGAGCAGGTGGGTGAGCAGGTGGGTGAGCAGGTGGGTTAGCAGGTGAGTGAGCAGGTGGGTGAGCAGGTGAGTGAGCACGTGGGTGAGCAGGTGGGTGAGCAGGTGGGTGAGCAGGTGGGTGAGCAGGTGGGTGAGCACGTGGGTGAACAGGTGGGTGAGCAGGTGGGTGAGCACGTGGGTGAGCAGGTGAGTGAGCACGTGGGTGAGCAGGTGGGTGAGCAGGTGGGTGAGCAGGTGGGTGAGCAGGTGAGGGTGAGCTGGCCGCATCCAGGACTTGCTCAGGAAGGGTGTGGTGTCCCAGGGATGGGGCTTTGACTGAATGGAAAACTCTAAATCTTTACGTTACATAGTTCTAGTCTCCTGATGAAATGAAGAACTTTTCACCTATCTCTATATAACAACTGTGTCTGCATCTCATGGCTGAAACAACTACCTTTGAACTAATTGTCTTTTTCATTTTGTTCAATGCGAACGATCGTAGTGTTACCTGTTCATCAAGCACCTACTGTGTGCCAGGCGCCGAGTCACACGCTCTCGCCCTCCCTCATGTACCGTCTATTACGAGCCCTGCTTTGTAGACTCGTCTTAGAGCCACACAAACTGACGCCTAAAGTGGTTAAAAAGTTTGCTCAAGGTCACAAGGAGCGTGGGGTGGGTTTGAACCTGGACCCTCCCGACTGCGGGGCTCACACTTTGGATGCCTCTTCTCTTCGGCTCGGATACCATCTGGTTTGAAGCAGAGTCTCTGAACTGGTGGCACCAGAGAGGACCCAGGAGGGAAGCTGGTGCTCCGTGATATTTGCAAATGCGTGGGGGCGAGGCTGCGTCTTTGTCAGAAACGTGGGTCTTTTTGATCTCCAATGTCATGAGCTCTGATACCCCACAGCTGAGACCCACGCGTGTCCTGCCCCATCTCCTTCTTACGGGGGCCCCCAGAGCGACCTGGCACTTTGCACAAGGTCGCACGGCCCATCGGTGGCAGAGCCAGAGCTGGACGCCTGGGTCCCGACTCCCGGGTTTTGTCCACTGAACGTGAGTCTCAGGTCCCGAATCCAGCAGGCACCAGAGCCCGCCGCCCTTTAGCGAGGATGAGCCACCCTGCGTCCCCTCCTGGAGACCCTCACTCAGACTGGCGGGGCCGGCAGCCTTCATGCCTGCCCCGTTTTCTGAGCGATCCTCCTGCTGGGGGACCTCGCCCCATCTTTGATTCCAGCCCCAGTCTGGAGGCAGCGCCACCCACACTCTGGCCCCGGCCAGGGCCCCCCCGAGATTCCAGGGTAAACACACCTGTGTGCTGCCCCGAGGGCGTGGTGAGGTCACAGGAGGGACAGGCGAACGCAGAGCAGTATTTGCAGGCGGGAGGACCAGGCGGACGGGAGAGGGTGTTGAGGCTCTTCCCTGGAGCCGCCCAGAGCCCAGCAGTCCCCCTCCTCACTGGCTTCGCGAGGCCCTGGTCACAGTCACACGAGTCCAGGGCGTGCCGAGCTCCCTGACATGCCGGCTCTGTACTTGGGTTTGCGCTGGAGCCTTCCACGGAAGACACCTGCCAGCTAAATAAAATACAAGCTCCTCTTAGGCCACGAGAGGTGAGTATTTGCGTGATGCGGGAGGAGCCATCCACGACCACGAGACACTTTCCTCTCTCAGAACAATGGAGAGACGCTGCCTGGAACCTGTCAGCGCCGCCACTCGGGAGAGGTCTGGGCCTTCGGGGAGGGTGTGGGGAAGGGCGGGGTGGTTACCGTGTGAATCCGTGAATCCTTCTGGGGGCAGAAGACAGGACAGGCTGGGCGTGTTCATCCATCGGTTTCCTCCTTGAAGAATCAGTTGGCTACGAGCCTTGTTTTACGTAAGGACCCCGCCCCCGGGGCCCGGAGTGTAGGCAGACGTGGATCCCCGCGCCCGTGGCCAAGTCAGTGCTGCTTATAGGTGGGCGTCAGGGAATTTCCCAGAAACGAGGTAACATCTGCACCAGGTCTTAAGGGATGCATGAGATTTTCCTGTTTAGACAAAGAAGGGTTACGCATTTATGGTGGGGGAACAGCATGTGCAAAGGCCCTGAGGCTGGAAAGTGCAGGGAGTTTTGGGGGCACAAGGGACCACCTGGGGTGCCCAGATCTGTAGGTTGCTTGGGGACTAGGGGGAGCCGAAATCGGCTGTGTGGAGCCTCTGACGCCGGGGGGTGACACTTGTTCCTCTCCTCATATTTCCACAGAGAGGAGGGCTCTCTCTCCAGGAGGGAAAACGCAGTTAGAGGGGGACCTTCTCTGTCCCCCTTGCAGAAGGCGGGGGCTCTTCTGATTGCTAGTGTGGGTTAAAAGTAACGTTCCTCTTCCTCTGTGGGGCCTGCCTGCCACCAGTGTCCCCGCTGTCTTCTGCCTATGGCCCGGCTTGGCCCCCACCAGTGGTGGGGCTTGGCCTGCTCCCCACTGTTGCAGGCCTGGACCAAGGAGTGGGCGGTGCAGTGGACGGTGGGGCCCCGGGTTTCTCAGGGTTCTCAGCTCTGAGCCGGCTTCAGCCCGCGTCCAGGGCCACCGCCTGCGACCGGCACATGGCGCAACGTGTTGTGCTTGTGAGTTTCCATCTGCAAAACCGCTTTTCCTTCCCTAACTGCTCACAGGGGTTTGAAACGCCTGCCAAGTACTTTCTTTGTTGGTCGGACAAAAACGAAAAAACACACAAAACAGGCACTGCAGAAATGGGAGATATTTTTAATACTGTGCGATTGTAAAAACGGTGATCAGGGAATTGAGAATTAAAGGCGGTGAGGCCGGCTGCGGCAGTGAGTGTCTCGGAAATAAAACGCGCGGAGGAAGAGTGATCGGGGCAGGCTAATTACGGAGCCGCGCCTGCGGGGAAGAGGGAAGCCCGCGCTGAGGGAGACGAGGGGCGCGGGAGGGAAACACTCACGTTCGTCATGTTTCATGTCAGCAGCACCAGAAACGTGATGCGGGGGATGAAAGGCAGCTGTCTGAAGAGGGACCCGCTCATGGTTCCATACGAATGACTCATTTTTGCCCGGATCCAGGGCAGCTGGGATCCAGGCGACCGGGGTTCGATTCCCGTCAGGGCACAGGCCCGGGCTGCGGGCTCGATCCCCAGTCGGGGGCGGGCGGGAGGCCGCCGATCAGTGACTCTCACCATCCATGTCTCTCTCTCCCTCTCCCTCCTTCCCTTCCTTCCACTCTCTCTAAAAATCAGTGGAAGAAGGTCCTCGGATGGGGGTCGACAACAGAGTGATTTATTCTGTATTTCTGAGTCGAAGTCGGTCTTGCCGAGGCCCAAGTTACACCGAGCGAGACAAGCCCCTTGTGGCGGACAGTCCTATGAATTTTCACAGCTGTCTGTGGATAGTCACGGAGCCTCCCCCACGGCGAACGTCTAGAACATTCGTCGTCGCCCAAAGTGCTGTCTCCACCCCCCCGCCGGGCCGAGACCTTCACAACCTGCCTTCTGCCACCATCCAGCCCTGGAGGTGTCCCCGTCAAGGGCAGCAACGGCTCCAGGTGACCGGCGGTGAGACGTGCGAGGCTCAGGGCGGCTTCGGCCACGCGGGTTCCTCCCAGCAGAGACTTTGTGCGTCCAGGGGGAGGCCGGGGCGGGACTCTGCTTGTCCAGCGCCCGTCTTCGGCCTCCTTTGTTTCCTGTTCAGATTCACCTCGAGTGCCAGGTCCAGCTGACCATCCGCTCGGCGCCATCTCATGCCTTCGATGGACGGACGCGTGGGTCCAGCGTTCCCCGTTCCCGGGGACACGCGTGATGTCACTCCAGGCCGGCTCAGGGGACGGGGCTGAGTGGCAGGAGCCAGGCTCCTGCCCCGAAAGTCCGATGAGCGGAGGCCACAGCTCCTCCTTGGTGCTCCGAGCCGCCAGGACCCTGCGCACCGGGGGGGGGGGGGGGTGTCAGATTTTCTTCTAGGGGCTGGAAGGAGAAGAAGCCGCCCCTGCAGTCCCGGAGGGACCAGGGTGACAGAGGACGTCGCTGCCTCAGCTCTAAAGCTGGGAGGGCCCTGGAGGTGCTGACTCTGCTGGGAGCCCCCCAAGAGCAGAAACGGGGACCGGGAGCGGCCGCGTTGCATGGCCTGGCCACGGACACACACGTCTGACCCACGGGATGTGGCCGGTGTGCGGGAGACGCCTGGAGGCACCGACCCGTCCTTGGAGAAGTGGGGGAGGCAGGCGCTGAGGTGGCCCTTTGACAATAAAGTGCCACTTGCCAGAAGGGCAGAGCGGGACTCGGCCACCGGAGGGCACAGAGAGCCCCAGGACAGTGGGACGGAGCTGAGCTGTGAGGTCCCGGGCCCTGTGCCCCAGTACGGGTGTCCCGGGACACGTGTTGGGGTTCACCCCCCCCCCTGTGTAGCCTGGTGCACGCTCCGGGAGCTCCTACGTGGCCTGTGGGAAAGGAGTCAGAGGGCATTTCCGTGGCAAACATGCACGGATGGGTCCCGGGCGGAGCGGACAGGTTCCACTCGTTTTCAAGACAAAGCTCCAGCTGTGTTTCTTGCTGGGGCCCCGTCACTGCCGGGCGTTTGCAGGCTCCTCTGCCCGGGGACTGTAGCGAAGGGGTTTGAGGAAAACGGCATTTCTCAAGGAAACTGTCGCCAAAGGGCGCCTCTGGTGGGGGTGGGGAGCGGGGCAGGGCTGGGGCAGGGCTGGGGCTCCGCCTCTAGCCCCCCATCAGGTCCCGCGCAGACGGCCCCTTGGCTCCTCCAGGCTGGTGCCCACGACCTCCGCAGACGGCTGCTGGTGCCTCAGCGGCCAGAACCGCCCACCCCGCCTTCGCCCCTCCGCCTGCTCCTCCGATTGCCGCCGTTTCTCCCGCAGAAAGTCCCCGATGTGAGCCCTTCGCTGTCCCTCCGAGTCCCCTTGACCACGCTGACTGGCATTTCTCAGGCCCTGCCTCAGCCCCTACTTCTCTCGACCTCTGCTCACCGCCCGGTGCTCCCGGCGCATTCAGAGCAGAGGTCTGTCCGGCGGGAGGTCTGTCCGGAGCAGCTCCCGAGACCATCCTCTGAGAGCCCACGGTGCCCCAGGTCCCCTCCCTGACACTTCACACCTGCCCACCCGGACCCAGGGCTTCTCCTGTGTCACCTTCAAACCTGTGCACCCCTACCCGTGGCCCCTCCGTGGCACTTCCACACCCTACCTGGGCCCAGGTCCCTGGGTCACTGTCACCTCTGTCCACCGTTCGCCTGGGCCCAGGCCCCTCCTCTCCAGCGGCACCGTCACCCCTGCGCCCCGGCCCCTTCCAGTGGATCTTTTCTGACACTCGCCCCTTTCTCAGCACCGGGGACCCTCCCATCCGCCGCAGCCAAGGGAGTTCACCAGGTGTCCAGGGGGCAGTCGGTGAGGCAGAGTGGGCCTCACTCACGCCAGGTCAGGCCAGACCGAGCCAAACCGCGAGCCAAACGAGCCGCTTCCTGCGACTCGGACCCGGCGACAACTTCCTAGCTCCCCTCAGCCCGTGTGTCCGCTAAGATCTATCAGTTTTCCGTTAACCACTTTTCACAGCAGCATAATTTAATCTGGAAAAGCTCCTTGTTTAGTTTAAAACAGCTGCTCCGTTTATATATAATTCAAAACAGGAAACTAAAAAGCAGGTTCCGCAGACTCAAGAAAACGGTACCAACTGCCGTCCAAGACAGAGATAAATGCTCCGGCCACGGCCGTCCTGACTTCGGGGAGCGAGCACCGTCGCTTCCTAATTACACGCAGCTCATCAAGCTCAATGCAAAAAACTGAAGGGAAAACCCCCCACAGAAAATATGAAGGAAGATTAAATATCGCTCCCTTGTCCTGCGCCCCAGAGATAAATAATCCCTGCTAATTTTTTGATAATGATTGTGCAGTTTTAAAAATATGTATACACCCCCACGCCCATACATTATACACACTCGTAGTTGTCGATGATTTATGGAGAACCATAAAATTATAGTTGTATCAAATTACAACATGCACGGATTTATAAAATTACACAGTTGTATAAAATTACAAAATCGCGAATTTACAAAATTAGTGGCAAACTCATCAGCATAATTTGGCCTTTTCCCTCTCTGCAATATATTAGGAATCTTCTTGCCTAATAAATACTCTCTTCAACATCAATTTTTATAGCCGTATCTATTGTGTGAATTATCCATTTTTTTGGTACAGGGAACTTGTCTCGTGCTTTCTTTCTATCCTTGGGCCTGTTCCCAATTCCTACCACATTTAGTTATTTTAAAATTTGTTTTAGTTATGTAATATTTATCTATGTTTTTTATTTTTTTAATTTATCTTTATTGTTGAAAGGACTACAGATTCCCTCCGCCCTGCGCCCGCCGGGTCCCCAGGCCCTCACCGCAGTGCTGTCGGTCATGGGCTGTGCATACGGGCATCTAGGTTCATTGGCTAATCCCCCCCCGCCCTCTGAAATATGTCAGCCTGTTGCATGCTTCAGTGTCTCTGGATCATTTTTGTTGCTGTTAATCTTCATCCGAAGATATTTTTCCCACTGATTTTTACAAAGAGCGAGAGGGAAGGCGGGAGGGAGGGAGAGAGAGAGGGAGACATCGAAGTGAGAGAGACACGTCCATTGGTTGCCTCCCGCATGCGCCCAGACCAGGGCTGGGCATCAAACCTGCAACCCAGGCACCTGCAATCGCACCTGGGAATCGAACCCACGACCCTTTGGTGGTGGGGCCAACGCTCCAACCACTGAGCCACAGCAGCCGGGGCCTCTTGCATCTGGTTCTCGGGGCAGCTGGTCGTTGCACAGGGCAGGCGGCCGGCAGAGGCCCGGGCGCTGTGCTTCTGGCCTGGGGCTTAGATTCCGGCCCGGGCCCGCCTCTGACCTGCTCTCGCTGTGTCCCAGCCGCCTCCGACGCGCCGACAAATTGGAATTCTCCAGAAGTTCTCTCTAAGGCTCTTTTCACTTCTCAAATGATCTTTTAACAAGTTTGAAGAGCCTGAGCAATCTCTTCAGACTTCAATGTACATTTTCTATGCGTACGATGCTGGAATTCACAAAGAGGGGTGCCGGCCTCCGGGGGGCGCCGATCGAAGCGGCCGCCTCCGCCGGAAGGTGGGCCCGGTGGGCAGAGCGGCCGCTGGCCTCCGGCCAGAGCTCCACCTCCGCTTCATTTCAGCCTCCTCTCCGTTCGCCTTGCTTCCCAGATCAATTTCCTTATGCTTTTAATTAATTTAGAGCTTAATTAGTTTGATTTTTAAAGGGCGTGCAACCATTCCAAAGGGCCTCTCAGGATGGAGACAAATGAAGGCTCTGCCTAATGAGAGAGCCTTTGCAGCAGCCACCCCCCGGCTCCGTCCCCCGGGAGGGCAGCCAGGGAGCGGAGGCCTCTGCCGGGCGGCCAGACAGAGCGTCTCTGTGGACCCCCGATATGGAACATCAGAGACCCAAGATCCAGTCCCTGAACAGCTGGCCTTCTCCCCGCGTCCCCGGGGCAGGGATCTCTGTGGGGTCTCGTTTACTTATTTATTTATTGAAAAAAAAATTTTTTAATTTTTTCAGAAAGAGGAAGGGAGAGGGAGAGAGAGAGAAACATCAATGATGAGAGTCATTGATCGGCTGCCTCCTGCTCGCCCCCTGCTGGGGATCCGGCCCTCAACCTGGGCTTGTGCCCTGACCGGGAATCGAACTGTGACCTCCTGGTTCATGGGTTGACGCTCAACCGCTGAGCCACACCGGCCGGGCTCTGTGGGGTCTCTTACAAGAACAGCAATCCCAGTCCCGGGCTCCATCGTATATGATCCCTCCATCCCTGTGACCTCAGCACCTCCACAGGCCCTCCCTCTTAACAGCAGCATCTTTGGGGGGCAGGGTTTCAACATAGGGATTCTGGGGGGCCAGACCCAGCCGTCAGCTAGGACCCTCTTTCCTTCTGTGTTTCTGCTTTGCCTTCCCGCCGCGGAGGCCCTACAGCCGCGGAGGGAACACCAGGCGTGAGAAAGGCACCCGTTAGGCTCAGGAACTGGGTAGAGATGGTGGCTGTGTAACACAGGGAAGGCGCCGAATGCCACGGAATTGCACGCTTCATTATATTTTATTTTTAAATATGTTTTTATTGATTTCAGAGAGAGCGGAAGGGAGAAGGAGAGACAGACAGAGAAACGATGATCGGCTGCCTCCCGCACGCCCGCTGCTGGGGATCGGGCTGCAACCCGGGCATGTGCCCTGCGTGGGAATCGAACCGGCGACCTCTTGGTGCACAGGATGGCGCCCAACCAGCGGAGCCACACCAGCGGGGCTGGAAATGCAGACTCTGAAAGAGGTGAGTCAGGTGGATTTCAGCCCAATAAGCAGGCAGACGAAACGAGATGTTAGTTTCTAATTCATCAACCTCGTCCCACTTCATGACAGCTCAGCTGGAGCCGGGGGAGAGCAGGACCCAGCGCCCTCCTTCTGTCCCTGCTGATTGAAGTGGGTGCCTGTTTCTGGCCGGAGCAGGCGGACTTTCTGCGGTTAATTTAGCAAATGTCACGGTCAAGAGGACAAGCTGTAGAGCACACTGACCGGGGTCTGAGGCCTGGCTTCGTCCCTTGGCAAGGAGTTGTGTGACCTTGGCAAGATTTTTAATTAAAAGAAAAAAAAAAAAAGTTCATCTGCTATTAGCAGCCCGAGAGGAGATGCAGAGGATGATCCAATATTTTCTGTTTAACTTTTAACGTCTCGCGAACTTTCACCGGAGGAAATGCCAAATCCGGCCGAGCAACGTCCAAGAAGGGAGAGGGGTCATCCCACGTCGCCAAGTCCCCAAATGTTTCCAAATGTTAAAAAAATGAATCACCCACTCACAGCACGTCTGGGAGCCGCCGATCCTCACATTCTTTGTGCTTCGGCTTCTCGGCCGGGGGATCAGGGACGACAGCGGGGACCGCCTGGGCGCGGGGGGCGGGGCTGAGGCGGGCACATCGCCCGGCTGGGCCCACGGGAGCTTTGCCGCCGTGACGATGATATTAACTCTCCTGTTCGTTCTGAGGCCAGGACTTTCTCCCGCACTTGGCTTTGAGCAGACTACGGACACTCATGAAATAGCTTAATGAGGAACTGGGTGAATTCCGTTAATATTCACCATCGGGAAAGTCTCTGCTGCATCTTTGGCGCCTGAGACGGGCTCGTGTTCGAGACTCCGAGATCACGGGCGTGGAAAGAACGATGCACCGCAGGGGCTCATCTGGGCTCCTGTTTGTTTGTTTTGCTCTGTTTTAATATGTTTTTATTGATTTCCGAGAGAGGACGGGAGAGGGAGAGAGGGAGACAGAAACATCAGTGATGAGAGTCACTGACCGGCTGCCTCCTGTGTGCCCCCGACTGGGGATCGAGCCCGCACCCCGGGCCTGCGCCCCGACCGGGACTCGAACCCCGATCCCTGGGTCCCAGGTCGCTGCTGCACCGCTGAGCCCGCCGGCCGGGCCGTGGGGCGACTTCGGACGTGTCGGTTCCTGAGGAGGCTGCTCAGGGCCAGGCCCGGGAGCTCTGGGTTCGAGTGGCGGCTCCGCCCGGGCCGGCCCGTCTGGGAGCTCGGGCGGCATCCGTGTGAGTGTTTTGAACTTTTGCTGTTTGTTGCCTTTCCTCCCTCCGCGGATCGCGCCCCGTGTACTTTTTTATGCTTCAAAACATCTAACCTCCTGGCCTGGCACGATTCCGGACTTAGGCTCTGTGACAGGAGGCTGGTGCCCTCTCTCGGGTTTGCGTGTCATCTTGTTCTGCCTCGTCGCCCGTTTTTGGTGAACTAACCGACGCTTAGAAAGGCAGGTGATTCGGGCCTCTCCTCCCGACGCTATTTCTCCCATCGGTCTTTGTTTTTTATTTTTAATTGAATTTATTGGGGTGACGTTGGCTAATAAGACCACATAGGTGGGCGCCCGTGATCCAGGGCCTGTGTCCCGCACGGTGCGCCCGCCGCCCGGGGTCAGGCCTCCTTCCCTCGCCGTGTGTCTGACGCCCTCCCCTCCGGTCGCCACCACACCGGTGGCCGTGTCGACGAGTTTCTGTCCGTCCCTCCCATCCGTTCGTCTGCCGCTCGCAGTTCTCTATCCCACACGGGAGTGAGGTCACCCGGCCTCCTGGAGTTAAACGAACCCGGTGCTGCCTCGAGGTGCCGGTTAGGGATCTGGGACCTCGCTCTGCTCCGTGCAGCTCGGGCGGGGAGGGCGTGTACATCGGCCACGGAACGGCGTGTTCAACGTGGTCGCCCGTGGGCCCTGCGGCGGCAGAGGCTCCGCCTGTGGACCCGCTTTCGTGCGTTTTATTTTACTTGACACGTATCTCAGGATGGACCACCTCCACGCTGGCCAGCTTGGACCCATTTATTATATATATTTTATTTATTTACCTTTTTTGGTTAATCTTCACCCGAGGATATTTTTTGCATGGATTTGAGAGAGAGGAGAGAAACACGGATGTGAGAGACGCACCAATCGGTCGCCTCCTGCACGCAGCTGGCTGGGCCCGGGGACCGAGCCTGCAGCCCCGCTCGTGCTGCTGGCTGGGGATTAAACCCGGGGCCCCTGGGTCTGTGGGCCGGCGCTCTAACCACCGAGCCGCACGGCCAGGGCTGGGTCCATTTATTATAAAAACATCGCCAGTGGTGCCTGTTCTTGGCCGACTAAATTACGGGTTATTAGGATGGTGGTACAATAGCTGTCCACCGTTTAAAATGTGGCCAATAGAAAATTTAAAATTGCCTACGCGGCTCACACTTAGAGCTTGAATTACATTCCTCTCGGCCTGCGCGGGGCTAGGAGCCCGGAAACAGATGCAAACGCGGCTGATTCATTGCTCGCTGACAACGCCGCCGGGCCAGCCGGCGGGGAAAAGCGTGTCTCCCCGTCTGCCGCTCAGAGCAAAGCCCAAGTTACCGGCTCCTTTGGGGACCGTCACTCGCAGACGGTCCCCTGGGTGCCTGGCCCTGGCTGAGCTGACACCCGGAGGTGTCCTCTCGGGCCGTCCAGCCTCAGCGCCGCTGGTGCAAGACCGAGCCCGCGGGTCTCTCCGCTCAGCGGGTGGGGGCCTCTCACACCCAGACCAAGGACACCCCTCTCTGGAGCTGTGACCCATGGGAGCCAATCACGGGAGCTGATTAAACTGGGCCCCTTGTGTCGTGGCCACAAAAACGGGGTGGCTGAGCGGGGACCGGAGGAAAGGCTGAGCTCACGGGGCGCTTGCTGTGTCGTCCGACGAGACCCCCGGGGAGATGTGGCTGACGGAGCCCGAGCCTCCTTTTCGGAAGCACCGGGCGCGAGCCTTCGGCGGCGGATCTAGCGAGACGGGGGCTCCGAGCATCGGACCCGTTTATAGGTGCCGATCGATTGCCTCCTAAATCAGGGCACGTGCTCCCACTGCCCCCCGCCTTTGCACACAGCCTTTCTAAGAACATTCGGGAAGGCTCAGAGCACCTGCCTTACGTTTTATAACATCATGACCGTCTCGGATGCTCCGGGTTCCTCCAGCGCCGGGGGCTTTTCTCTCCTGTTTTATTGGTTTGCAAAACCGGGCCGGTTTCAAGTGTACAACGTAATGAAACACCCGCCGCTCGGAGCACCAGGCGCCCACCGCCCCACGTCGAGCCTCTCTCCGCCCCTTCGCCCTCTCCTTCGCCCACCCCGCGCCTCCCTCCGGCCGTCCCCACGCAGTCGCCTGTGGCTGGTTATGTTTGTGTGGTTTTTGATCAACCCCTTCACCTTCTTTCATCCGGCGACGAACCCACAGCCAACGTCATACTCAAGGGGGAAAGAATTACAAGCATTTCCCTTAAAATCAGGAACAAGACGGGGTGTCCGCTCTCGCCGCTCCTGGTCACCCTCGCCCTGGACGTCCCGGCCCAGCGACCGGACAAGAAAACATAAGAGGCGTCCACGTTGGGAAGGACGGAGGTAAAACTGTCATTATTAGCAGGTGACTCGATACTGTACGTAGAAAACCCCCAAGACTCCGCCGAGGCACCACTAGACCTAATAACTGAACTCAGCGGAGTAACATTATCGCTTTAGAAATCGGTGGCATTTCTCTGCACCAACAATGAGTCCTCAGGGGCGTCTCTTTTCTCGCAGAGACGCTTACTGAGCTCCGACCCCGGGCCAGGCGCCGTCCGGGGGCTCACGACGCGGCCGGGCTCAAAGCAAAGCACCGGCCCCAGCAGCTCTGGGGACAGAGCGAACGCCCCCCGACGGCAGGGGGACAGGCGGGCGGGGGCACCGGGGGATCCGACCCTAGGAAGGCCTCTCGAACGCAAGGCCATTCGCGCAGAGGTCAGAACGAAGCGATTACTATCGGCCGATCAGTACGTCCCGACGCAGAGCATTTATATTGTGTACAAAGAACCTGCACTTACAGCAGCCCGTCTGGGGGTGACGACACCCCCGGCTCCCGCGTTCCACTCGCCTGGCTGGAGCCGCCTGCCGCTGACCGAGGACCGTGCAGTTGGCCCGACCCCGGCCCCGGCCGACCAGTGAATGAAAGGGCTTGTCCCGGCCGCAGGGCACAGGCCCCTGGGCCCCCCGCGCCACCCACAGCAGCGTCGGCCCTTCACGGGCAGGCCCGGGGCCCCTGCGCCGAGCTGAACCCCCACGTCGGCTCAGCGCGGTCCTCACGGGCCCCTTTGCGGGGCTTGCATGGGCTCACTTTGCGTTTCGTTCAAACCCTGCTAGTCTTTTACCCGCCGGTGGCATCCACTCCAATCTGAATAAAACAAAGACACGAAAGCGTCCAGATGGGAAAATAATTCCTATTTGTCTGCGAAGCCTTGTGCGTGTGAGGATACGACTAATTTTGGTTTATTTGTCTCCCGTGGGCCCTATTTTCTTTCTTCCTTCTGCTGATCCCACAACGACCGGCGACTAAAGTGTGGCTGCTCCGCCCCCCTCCTGGCAGGTGCTGGGGTCCCGACCGCGGGCCCCTGAGCGCGGCCTTGTCTGGAAGCAGGGTCTTTGCAGAGGTGACCAAGTTCAGGTGAGGTCGGGAGGGCGGCCCTCACCCCACAGACGGGAGGAAGTCGGGCCGCGTGGGCTTTCGGGAACGAGCGTCAGGGAGAAGACCGCCTGAAGAGGACGGCAGAGATGGGGTGACGCGGCCACCAGCCAAGGGCGCCGAGCGGTGACAGCGAACCCCGGGAGCTGGGAGAGCAGCCCGACGTCCTGCTGGCCTCCGGGGCTGGGCCCCGACGCGTGTCTGCTGTCGACCTGAGACGACGATGCCGGGGAGCGGGAGCCGTCCGCCTCTGTTCCTGCTGTTCCCTCCCCCCGCCCTGCGAAGGCCCCTAAAGTCTCTCCCCGGCCGGCTGCCCTCTTCCGAGCGGCACGGGGTGAGCGTTGTCCCCTAAACTGGAGATTCTCCAACTTGACTCGCCTGGAGGGCTTTTTAAATCCTGGGTAGCTGGGCCCTGTCCCCAGAGTTTCAGGAGGTCTGGGCAGGGCCCCAGGACGTGCATTTCTGACAAGTCCCCGAGATGCCGCTGCTGGTCCGAGGGCCACGCGTGGGGAGCCCTGCCAGGGGCCACCGCTGGGCCCCTCTCCGGCCGCGCTCCCCGCAGATCCTGCACGTCCCGCCTGGGCTGTGGCTCGGACTCTCCTTGCCGCTCTCGGCTGCATTTAAGCCGCCGGGGTCCCCGAGAGCCCTTGCCTGGTTTAGACAGCAATTGACACAAAAATTGCCCAATTTGGTGTCCAGTGTGCGAAGGAAAAAGCTGAAAGCTTCCCCGTGGCGTGTCCGGCCCGGCAGCCTGCGGAGCGGCCCTTTTACCCGCAGCTGCTTTCCTTTCAACGGTGCAGTGAGGTCCACGGGGGAGCCCCCCACGGGCGCCTCGCCACGGCTCCCAGGGGTCCCGCCCGACGCGTGGCTTCAGAAAACAGACTCGCACCTGCTTTTCCCAGAGACTCACAGCGAGGGTCTTCGGGTGGAGGGGCTGCTCCTCACGGCTTGAGGGAAATGCAGCTATTTCTCCTCAGCTGGTGCCAATTACAGCGGCCTGACCAGTGTGGCCTCTGGCCTGGGGCACCCACCGCAGCAAATGGTGGTCAAATGGGCCCCCGCCGTGTCCTCGGCCGCAGGCACCCTCCCTGCCAGGTCCTTTGCGCCTGCACCGTTCTGGCCGCTGGGACTAAGATGAAAAACTACGATGAGCTCAGGCAGCCCCTCCTCCCCAAAGAACCTGCAAAGAGAACACGAGCTTGGTCCCTGAAACAGAAAACCAGCTTGGTATTTCCTCAAAAAGGGCACCCGGGCGACCATTCCGGTAGCCCTGGCTTTTCCGTGACAATTACACAGGGCAGAGCAGCGTGAGACGTGAGATGACTCGGTAAGAGAGGAAGCGAGGGGGCCCCGCTGGAAGGGAGGGTGTGCGAGTGGACCCGCTGGCCGGCATTCCTTATTTCCCTGTGACACATCCTTGCTGTGGCCGTCGCTGCCCGGCCGGTGTTGGGCATTCCCTTTGGCCAGTGCGTTGTTGGCAGACACGGCGCAAGATGGAATCTGAAGTGTGCGGTGGGCGTGCACTCGTGACCTTGACCTTCTACCGTCGAGAGAAGAACTTCCTCTGAACAGCTTTGCCCCTTGAACCTGGGCCCCAAATGAACACACACGTGCAGACCAGGGTCTGAATCCTCGAGGTGGGGGGGGAGAGGCCCCCCGGTGAGCTTTGCCCAGGTCAACAAGCCAACGGCGTGTTTCTTCGCCGCCGACACTTTGTGGTTACTTGTTACGCAGCAGCCGCTGACTGATACAGGCGGCGAGGGCACTGCTGGGGACGTTGGGAATGCAAACCATCATGTGATCACCTTCTTAAATTTGCCTCGACGGGCCCCGGTCCCATCTCAGAAACCCCAGGTCCAGGCACGGCTGTTTCAAACCCCGGGTTCACTTCTGCCTCCCTGGCTGCGATTTGCAGGCTAATGATGTCATTCAACGGCCTTTAAATCCCTCGCTTCAGCCGAGCGACAGGATCGTAACCCAGGCCTTGGCAGGATTTCAAAACTGAAGGGGAGCTGGGAGGCGGGTTGATTTATAATAAAAGGAAATGACTCGAGGGTTTTAGTTTTCAATTACGAAAGTTCTCGTGCAATTTAGCTGTTTTCACTAATACTCCTCGGTGCTTGACATCTAAATGCCACTCAGTCGACAGCCAGAGCAGAGCTCGTAGCACCCGCTGGGCTGTGCGGGGGGCCGTGCGGAGGAAAAATGGGAAAAAATTGGTCCCTGCTCTGGGAATTGACAATTTAGAGTAAACACGCACCACTAACGACATCAGTCATCCCTTTAGATGCAGAAAGAGCTTCAACCCCGGACTCTTCAATAACTTCGTAACTTACTGTAATAACTTTATCTCAAATAACTTACAAAATATAAAATAGGCCAGAAAAAAACAGATTGCCCATAATCCTACCATTTAAATAACCATTGTTAACATTGAATTTTTTTTTTTTTAGAGAGTAAAAGGGAGGGGGGGGAGAGAAACATCGATGTGAGAGGGGCACGCCCATTGGTGCCTCCCCCACGCGCCCTGCAACCCAGGCGCACGTCCTCGCCCGGGAATCAAAGCCCCGGCCTTGGGCGCAGAGGCCGACCAGCCGACCACTGAGCCGCGCCGGCCAGGGCCGCCACTGCTAACGTTCGGAGGAAAGCGTCTCGGGCGCCTTCTCAAGGCGCACGTGTGTTTTCTACACACATTTCTTTTTTCAAGAGAAATCGTATCATATTGCATCTTCACGTAATATCACCCGGTAATTGTTCACGATCCATGATGATTGATTTTAACGGCGGCCAAGGACCCCTTTGCTTGGATTTGCCGTGATTTGTTTCACCAACATTCTATCAACAGCCATTGGTTATTTTCCAATTTTCTCCATTATAAAGAGTAACGGATCGATATTCTCATATATCTTCCCACGTCCAATGGTCCCCGTGTCACCTCGAGGCAAGTCCCGATGAGCAGAAAGAATCTTCAGGTCAAATTTGATAGACTTGGGTAAACTGACTTCCAAAGCTTCAATTTTAAACATCTTCTCTAAAAAAAAAACCTACGTAATTTGATGAGATGGTCCTGTCGCCACTGAAACGTGGGCCTGAGCTTCTCTCAAGGCCGGAGGCTGTTCTTCTCAGGTTTATAAGTTGCTCTAAAAGCTTGACCTCCTTGGGACTCGGTCAAAAACTTCCAATTTTGGTCCTTTGGACGAATGTTCGGGAGCCCCTTCCCTCCCTGCACGAGGCTCCGGCCCACCAGGGGGACAGCTGTACACATGCAGAAAAAACAAAAATAAAACAAGAAAAGAGGAACAGGGGGTGCTCTGCTGTCTGGAGACTTTGCTCCATGAGCTCTGCACGCCCCACGCGCCTCCTCCCTGCTCGCGGTGCCCACAGGGCTGCTTTCAACAGGTCGAGGCTGATCCCTCACCACCAGGCACCCCCCGCACCCCGAACGGCAGGGAATTTCCACGGGCTGAAAACTGGCCTCGGGACGGGACCAGCACTATCCCCCCCGAGGCCCCGCCGCCCTCCCATGATTAGGGCGGCTGTCATCCCCTCTCTCTCTTTTTTCTTTCAAGATATATCTTTATTGATTTCAGAGAGAGGGAGGGAGAGAGAAACATCAGTGATGAGAGTCATGGATCGGCCGCCTCCTGCGCGCCCCCCACTGGGGATCGAGCCCGGAACCCGGGCCTGTGCCCTGACCGGGAACCGAACCCCGATCTCCTGGTTCCTAGGTCGATGCTCCACCGCTGAGCCCCGCCGGCCGGGCTCACCCCCCCTCCTTTCTCTGCCTTGTTTCCGTGGCTGTGTGAGTTTCGTCTGAATCTCTTCCATTCGGTTCGAAAGGAAAGGGCGGCCGAGGGACGCGCAGAGTGACTGACACGGCAGCCGGTCCCAGGGGCCCTGCGGGGTGAGTGGACCGGGGGGGCGCGTCCTGCCCTGACCGGGTGGCTTTCGCTGGGCCGCGTGGTTCTTTCGCCTCTGTGGGTCCCCGTCAGCCTCTGGTCCCCACTTCCGTGTCTGACCTCGTGGGAAATGAAGGCGCCCAAACAGGCAGAACACAGGGGAAGGGGGGGAGGGGGCTGAAGGTAGCTGCTGCCTCGGCCGCTGGTGACAAAGGGGTTCCCGTGGTGTAGGGGAGCCTCGTTCGCCCCCGCTGCTCCCGTGGGTCCGTCTGGGGCGCCCAGGGCGGGCTGGGCCGGGGCCGAGCCCCTTCCTTGGACCCGGCTGTGTCTGCAGGAGCCAGTGGCTCACCGCTGGCCCTGGGAAGGAGGCTGCTATTGTCCCGTCCACTCTTTCCCACCCCATCTGTCGTTTTTATTTATTTAAAAAAACTTTTTTTTAACCCTTGCCCTCGGATATTTTTTCTCTTTTACCCTCAAGGAGGATATTTTTTCCATTGCTTTTCAGAGAGAGTAGAAGGGCGAGACAGAGACACTGATGTGAGAGAGACACCGGCTGGTTGCTTCCCGCAGGCACCTGCCCGGGCCCGGGATCGAGTCTGCAGACGCGCCCTTGGCCGGAACGGAACCCGGACCTTCAGTCGGTGGGCTGCTGCTCCAGCCGCCGAGCGGAACCAGCCAGGGCCTGTCAGACATGTTTAAGGGGCACGTCTAAGGCCTAAGACACACCGAGGATGGAAAGAGACGGGTCAG
The DNA here is from genome assembly GCF_964146895.1 of Miniopterus schreibersii. NCBI lineage: Eukaryota > Metazoa > Chordata > Mammalia > Chiroptera > Miniopteridae > Miniopterus > Miniopterus schreibersii. The sequence goes on from NC_138105.1 coordinate 99,934,603, forward strand.
TCACACACACGGCACGTCTGCTTTACGGAGATAAATACTGGGTGGGGCAGGCGCCGGGCGGGTCTCGGCCCCGGGTGACAGGCTCGGTCCGCAAGGAGACCCGGCGCACAGAACTGAAGAGCCCACACGCAGCTAAACATGGGTGGAGCTGCCTAGGAATCGGATAAATCCACCGTTAATTATTGACGAGTGGGCCAGGGGAAGCCACGGGCTGGTCTCCGGGACCCACGTGGAGTCCGCGTTCGGGCCGAGGCGAGCAGGAGCCGCGAGCGCCCGCGGGCCTGAGCCACGAAGCTGCCAGGCCACCCCGGGGCCCCCGCGAATCTCCCCGACAGGTTCCATGCAGCCCCCGTTCTCGGTCACGTCCGTCTTGCGTTAGAAGCTAATACAAAACGACAGATTAAACATGCTGCCTGCTCGGGGGCTTTCACAGTAAACAACTGGTGGGGCAGAGAAGAAATCTCAGCGCGAGCTTCAAAAGCGCCAGAAGCGACAGACACATTTCTGGCAACACTGACCAAGAGAAGAGACTGAGAAGGCCCGACCGGCGCGGCCCGGCGGTTGACCATCGACCTATGGACCTGGAGGTCACGGTTGGATCCCCGGTCAGCGCACAGGCCCAGGGTTCAGGCTGGAGCCCCAGTCGGGGGCGTGCGGGAGGGAGGCAGCCGGTCAGTGACTCTCATCACTGATGTTTCTCTCCCTTTCCCTACCTCTCTCTGAAATCAATAAAAATATATTTTTTTGAAATTAAAAAAAAAAAAGAAAGAAAGAAAAATATGAGAAAGCCCCGGTTACTTACAGTAATTACTGCAACTACGTATGGGCGGGGTCGTGAATGGAAAGACGCGAGGCCGGGGCGGGCAGGTCTGGCGGTTCTCTGTCCTCCCGGCACCCGCGTTTCATGACGTCACCACGGACTCTGAATCAGCGACGCTGGACCTTGGCTCCCAGGGGAAATTCAGGGCCCGCTGCTGCCTCTGGTCACATTTCCATCAACCGATCGATGCACAGCCTTGTTTCTGTGTGTTTCTGTTTAAAGACACCTATTTAATACCCGCCGTCGGTTCATTAACCCTGAACTCGCAGCCGACAGCCCGCCCGCTCCCGCCCGGACGGCGCGTCTCGCAGCCTCCCTGTGCGTCAGGCGCCAGACGGCCATGAGCCCCGCAGCCGGGGGACGCTGTGGACAGCAAACAGCACCCGACGCGAGATGGGCCGCGGCGAGGACACGTTCACACGCAGCGAGGCCGCTCGCCGACCTCCCCAGGACCGTGCGCCCGGGAGCGGGTGTTTGCTGCTCTGCACAGGCCCTCGGATGCCCACAGAGCTCCCAGGCCTGGGCCTGGGGTGCAGGTAAGTTCCCGTGGCAGGCAGATCCAGAAACGTGGAGTCTGTGATGTCGGAGGGTAAACTGTTCGGGACGACAACGTTTTTTGAAGACATTTCTCGTTGTTTCACCCGAGGATATTTTTTCCATTGGTTTTTAGAGAGAGTGGAAGGTAGGGAGGGAGTGTGGGGGGGGAGACACTGATGTGAGAGGGACGCATTGGCGGGTTGCCTCCCACACGCACCCCAACCTGGGCTGGGGAACTGAACCTGCGACCCAGGTGCGGGCCGGTGCTCTAACCACGGAGCACACAGGCCAGGGCTGAAGACAGTTTTTTAAGAGTAGCTTTAGGTTTACAACAAAGTCAAGAGGAAGGCACAGAGGTTTCCCTTATGCCCCCCACCCGCCCCGGCTCCGCCTCCCCAGGTGGCACATTTGTACCAAGGATGAACCTACGTTGACACCATCACCCAAAGACCACGGTTCTGTGGGGGTCCCTCCGTGTTGTTCATTCTGTGAGTCTGGACGGATTTATGATGACACTTGTCCCTCCTAGGATCACACAGAGCAGCTTCACTGCCCTCACGGCCCCTGCGCTCCACCTACTCACCCCCCCCCCCCAGACACCAGTGACCTGTTCACTGTCCCCACAGTTCTGCCTTTTCCAGAACGTCACAGAGTTAGAATCATACCCTGTGCGGCCTTTCGGATCAGCGTCTTTCACTTCGTCATATGCGTGTGAGTTTCCTCCATGTCTTTTCGTGACTGAAAGCTCACTTCTCAGCACCGGATACTGTTCCGACCATCTGGATGGACCAGTTTGTTTATCCAGCGCCTGCGGACGGACGTCTGGGTTGTTTCCGATTTGTGGCGATCATGAGTAACGCTGAAAGAAAATCCATGTGCAGGTTTTGTGTGGACATAAGTTTTCACTCCTTTGGGTAAATACCAGGGAGCACAACTGCTGGATCACATGGTACAAGTATGTTTAATTTTGTAAGAAACCGACCAACTGTCTTCCAGAGCGGCTGCGCCCTCTGCGCTGCCCCCAGCAGGGAGGGAGGCTCCTGCGGCTCCACGTCCTCGCCCGCACTTGGTGCTGTCAGCGCCTGGATCGGGGCCGTTCCGGTGGGTCTGTAGTGGTGTCTCGCTGTTGTTCTAATTTCACTTCCTCATGATGTAGGATGTGAGCATCTTTTACATGCTGATCTGCCAACTGTACATCTTCTTTGCTAAGGTGTCTGTTCAGATCTCTGGCCAAGGCCGAAGCACAGCACAGAGCTGAGATGACTGAACATTTTCATCTAGTTTCCAGCACCATCTGGACTGTAAGCTTAACGAGGACAAAAGTGTATGTTTTAGTCACTGTTGAGTTTCTAGCACTGGAAACAGTGCCCAGCACCAGACAGAAGCCTGTGTCTGCTCAGCGAACCCTGACCATGAGATAAGACATTTGCATAGATTAACTCCAGGGTCAGCAAATGTGGCCTGCGCCAATGCCGGCCCTCAGCCTGTCATTATAAATAAAGTTTTATTGGGACACAGACACACCCATTTGTTTACACATTGACGGAGGCTGTTTCGGACTAGATTGGCAGACTTAATAGCTGCCAGTGAGGCCGTCTGGCCCGAAAAGCTGAAAACTGTTTACTACCCTGCCCTTTCCAGAAGTTCAGGACATTCGTCAGATTCGCCAGGTGCCCCGAAGAGGGCGGCACTTTGGGAGAGGGGTGGGTGTCGTTCTGATTCTCCAACACTTCCCTTCACGACATCATTTATGTCGCCAGGCATTGCACAGAGGCCTCAGGTTTTGTGGGGAGCTGGGGGGCCGGCAAGTCCTCTCCAGTGCTCGTGGGGCAGGGTAGGGAGGGGAGGAACACAGGTCCACGATTCTTATCTGCAACTCCCACACTCAGAAGCCCTGCAAACGGAAGGGTGGTTGGAATTCTCTTGGCTGCAGAGCCTGCCCGGACGCAAGCTATTTATAATCATTATTTCCCCCCTTTGTCTGAATATTCATGGGTTTTTCTGCAGAAATATTAATGGGTTTGATTACCGGATGTGGCCCCGGCCCCTTTGGGGTTTTCGGCGGGATCCGAGCATCTGTCGGGCATTATGTTTGAAAGCGGCGAGTTCTGAATTCCAACACCCATCTGGCCCCGAGGGTGTCGGACGAGGCCACGGGCTCTGACAGCCACAGGACCCGACGCAGGTACAGTCCGGCTGTGAACTCAGTGCTGAGCTGGGAGCCGGGGAAGAAGGTGCCCTGGGCAGGGGCGGGCAGGTGGGCAGTGCCTCGTGGGCCATGGGCGCACGCCCGGCGCTCAGGGCGGTTTGGGGGACACGGAGGAATGACGGGACGGTTGCACTGGGAGCAGAGCTCTCATTTTTCTACGACTGACCCTATCTGAGGCCCCTCCTGCTGGAAGCTGGACTCATTTGCCTCCGAGCAAAACTGTGACGTTGCCCCTTTTCACTGCCGCCCCCCAATACCTAGTAATCTCGAGGGGGAGACGCTCCCCGAACCCCACTTCAGGACTGGTTCCGGCGGGGACAGGTGGCCCTAGAACGATAGATCCCTCCCGCCCGCCGCTTGCTTCTGGTGTCACCAGCTCAGGGGTGTGCTGATGGGGGGGGGGGCAGGAAGCCTGGGAACGAGCCCCTCTGGCATTTCCGTCCCGGAGGCGAGAGCTGGCACCACCTCCCCCAGCAGGAAGGCAGGCGCCTGGTCAGATGCTCGCGGGGTGGGACGCTGGGTGCAGGGCGACGGCGGGTTTGGGCACTGGCCGCCCGTGAGGCCGTGGCAACCCCGGATGGTTTTCCTTCTCAGGGGTGCCGGCCTTTGCTTCCCCCCCCTTCTCACTTGGGGTTAAATGGTGCTCAGGAGCCAGGCATTTTTTGGGACCGACGGAGTGACTCCATCCACCTGAAAGAACTTCCCGCCAACTGCCTTTGATCGCTTTTTTAACCCTTAAACCAAAGGTGCTCATGCCCAGGCCTGGATCTGCCCCAGATCAAGCGATTCTGTGCTGCTCTCTCCTCTGCACGCGCCCCTAGTTTCTCAGAATAAAGGGGGTTCACACCCCTGCCCACAGGCACTGACCCACCGCAGCGGGCGCTGGCTCCGGGCCCCGGTGAGCTCACAGGCCAGCACCCGCCTCGGAATTTTAATGGAAAGGCCTGAACTCAAAGCACGAACAAGGCAAAGGGGAAGCTGGCTGCCGGCAGGACACAAGGTGACCGATGGAGCCGTTTCCCTCCTCTGGATCTGACGCACGGAAACATGGAGACAGAGGCCTGGACACCTGTCCCGGGTGTGGCATTTCTGCGGGAGCTCCCAGGACACACCCTCCTGGTGCAGGTAAGGTGACGACAGGGGCGAGAGGCACAGATGAGAGGAGGTGAGGGGTGCAGGTGAGGGGCCCAGGTGAGAGAGCAGGTGAGGGGCCCACGTGAGGGGTGCAGGTGAGAGGAGCAGGTGAGAGGAACAGGTGAGAGGAGCAGGTGAGGGGCCCAGGTGAGGGGTGCAGGTGAGAGAGCAGGTGAGGGGCGCAGCTCAGGCAAGGACACGGTGGCAATGACCGGGGCACGGCGGGCTATCACCAGGACGTCTCGCATGACCGGCACCAGGTCCCGGGACCCAGGCCCACTCTCCCGGCTTCTGTGGGAAGAGCCTCCTGCGCCAGCCCCACTGGAAAGTCCGTTTCGGGGCCTCTGAAGAGCAGTGACACACGTTGCTGCCATGAACCTAATCGAGTTAGAACAGACTGCCCGGGCGTGAAGGGGAATTAGCGGCGAGGCCAACGGGCAGGGCTGGCCAGGTGATCGCCATCTGCTCCAGGAGGGGGTGGCGATGATTTGGAACGAGCTCCCGGCCCATCCCTGGGCTGGTGCAGGGTGAGCGTGTCCCCCCCAAGCCATTAACCGTTTCAGAGCGACCGACCCAGCCGAAGGGACAAGCGGGCGCCTGAGTGAGGGCGGGGGACGGTCACCCCGCCCCCGCCCAGCAGCGAGGCCTTGCGGAAACGGAAGGCGAGAGGAACCGGGAAGGTCTGGCGGGAGGAGCGGAGAGGGAGCCTCGGTCCCGCTGCTCAAGGTCCCGGTGCCTCTCCCAGCGGCGCCTCCGGGCGGCCTGTTTCTCTCCCCAACGCGGACCTTGTCCGGGGCCCATCTTGACCAGGGGCTCTGTGTCCGCCGGCCAGCTCCACGGTCTCCGAGACGCCCCCGCCTCGCGCCGACACCCTGACGTCTGCGTCTCCGCCGTGGGCCCTGTCCTGGCCCTGGGTCTGAGCCCGTCGGCTGGTGACCTGCTTCCGTCCAAGGGGGTCCCCATCCGTGGGGCGTCAGCCCCTCCTTCCTGTCCGCCGGCTTCCACGTGCGACTGTGCAGGACCCGAACTTTCACCCTTAAAACCTTCCTGAGCTCGTCCTTTCCTTAGAAAACCCCATTTTCACTGAGCATAACACACGTGGAGTGAGAGACACCGACACCGAGAGGGCGCGTTTCCCGTGTGTGTGGCCACCACCCCGCCCCAACCTGGAGGACCCTCCGTCGCCCCAGAAGGCTCCCCGGGCCTGTGAAAATAAACCACCGGCCCCCTCGGGCCCCTCGCTCGGCCGACTGCGACCGCAGATCTGTTATTACCACGATCGACCGCGGGAAACTCGGCGCCCCGGGTGAAACCCAGGCCGGGAGGGGAACGCCGGAGCCGAGGACATCGCGCCCGGGGGAAGCAGTCGTGGAACCCGCTCCGCAGGCCCTAGGGGAGCCCGTCCAACGCAGCCTCGGAACGCGGGCTCCGCGGGCAGGCGTGTTCCTCCCCGGCGCTGCTCCGTCACTCCCGGCCGCTTGGCCGAGAAAGTCGCTCGGTGTCCCCGGGCCTCAGCCTCTTCATTCACAAAGGACGGCGTCAGTTCCCCCGCCCGTGGGTCGCGGTGGCTGCTGTGGGTGCGACAGGGCCCGTCGGCCGCGTGTCTCCCCATGAGCTAAGCGCGGTTTTTACATTTATTTTTTTTTGGTTAATTCTCACCTGAGGGTGTTTTTTCTATCGCGTTTCCAGAGAGAAACACCGATGTGAGAGGGACACGGCGAGTGGCTGCCTCCCGCACGTGTCCCGACGGGCCGGGGATCACACCCGCAACACCCTGGTACATGCCCTTGAGCGGGAACCGAACCCGCGACCCTTCGGTCTCTGGGCCAACTCCCTAACCACTGGGCCACACTGGCCAGGGCTGGTTTTTACATTTTAAAATCTTTGCATAAAAACAAAAAGGAAACCCCACAACCATCTTTCTCCCCCTTCCCTCCGCTTTTGACCCCGGGGAGCCGATGGCACAGCTGGTGAGCCCGGAGCCAGGGCCCAGGGCCCAGGGACCCCTCTCCGTCCGCCGGGAGCCAGCCCAGCCGGTGCAGGGGGGCGCCGAGAGGTTTGACGGAGCCAAAACATCTCTATGCTTCATTCCTGAAAAAGATCCTCCTTCTTAACACTCCCTGGGAGTGACCTGCCTGAGGGGGCCGGAGGCAAAGGGGCTCCGAGGGTCCGGCCGAGGGAACGAAGCTGACTCACGTTTGCTGTTCGGAGTCGGCTCTGTTGACAAATCTCTCACACGGGCTTTTCCGGAAGGTTGGGGATGCTCAGGTCATGTCAGAAATTCATTTTCCTAATTCTAGAGTCATTGTCACATCCAGGCTCAAGGAGAGAACTCAGGGCTCACGCCAGCTCCTCAAACATTGGCCCTAAGAGGCCAAGTCGACTGCTACACACATACGTCTATTCACGCGCGGAGCCCAGGGAGCCTACGAGAGCTTTAGCCGAGGGACTTGGACCCCAGACCAGCGGATGGGTGTGGGGTCCCCAATGGACGGTCTGAGCTGTGCCCAGCGGACCCTCCACCCGGCACCCAGGCCGACAGCTCCGGGCTCTGGAAGCAGCCTCGGGGAGGGAGCTGCGGGCGGAGACCACCCTGAGGGACCAGCCCCGAGAGAAAGTCCAGCGGCCACCAGGCCCCACAGGGCCTCCTCCAGCCCAGCGGATGGGGCGCGGGGCCCCCCGGCTGACAGGGTCCGGCCTGCGTGCGCCCTCCCGACTGTCCCCAGACGTGGACCCCCCGGGAGGGGCGGCCGTCCTCTGCAGCAGGAGCTGATGGCCGCAGGGGCCTGGGGGGGTCCCCTGGGCACAGCTCAGCGTCCACACAGGACTATGCCCACGAAGCCCTCAGGACCGGCTGTGTGCGTGTGTGCAGTGCGGCTATTTCCAACGTCCGTCGGCCTCTATTTCGGAAGACGCCGGGACTCAGAGAGAACCGGACCTGCAGCTCGGCTCAGCACCTTTCTTACCAAAGACGCTGCGACCATCCCCCGACCTTTCCCGTCGCTTCTGAATCCCCCGCCGAACCAAACAGAACACAGAGGACCCCAAACAGCTGTCCAAACGGGGCCCCTCGGGCTCCCCGCGGCGTCGAGCTGGCCGCGGGTGCGGCGCCCGCAGTCGGGGCTCGGCGGTCGGCCCCCGCCCGGCCCCCTCGCCCTGACGACACGTTTCACCTTCCCAAACGGAGCCCTTTCTGGGACGAGGCCGGAGCCACGGGCGACCGAGCTCACCCTCTGCCTTCTCAGCTTCCCCGCTCGCAGCCGGGCGCCACCCTCGCCAGCTGGGGTGCAGGCAGCGAAATCCGGGAGGCTCGGCCGCGGGCAGCTCCGGCCGGGGCCTCCGATTCGCGCGCTTTCTGGGCAGTTTCCTGAGGACGGGCCGCGGCCCCCGGCGCCCTCCTGTTCGAAGAGCCGCGGTTCCGTCTGAGTCTCAGCCTTGCAGCCGCTACTGTATCAACTCAACAGGTTTCTCCCGAGAAGAGGCAACATTGTTGCGGTGGTTCCCTCAGCATGTTTATGGTTCCAGTAGCTTCCAGTGCCCAAGACCCGACCCATCCAGGGGAAAAGACAGAAATGAACTTGGTCCTTGATTTAAAAAAAAAAAACCACTTAAAAGAAAAACATAAAGCTGAAGTCTGTAAGTTTCCAGTTTCCTTCCCGGAGCCGTCTGACGCCTGTTAGAGAAACGGCCCCCGGGTGGCTTGGTGACAATGTTTCCATTTTGCTCAAGGGCTGATGACGTTTGTGCCACTGTTTCTGCAGCGAGAAAGGACCCCACCTAGACGAGGCCGGACCACAGGGGACTTGTGAACTCCCCCCGACTGGTTCCCGGGGGGCCCACCAGCCACACCCAGGGGGGAGCTGACAGTGGTCCCAGCAGCCTCAGGACCGTGGGTGACGGTGGCAGGAAAGAGCACAAGGCCACGGGGTCGCCCACGGGGGGTACCTATGAACAGGGTCGTCCACGGGACCTGGGCCACGGGATGCATGTTTATCAGGACCACGTGGGGAGGGTTTCTGCAGCACGTGCGGGTGGGCCGGACGACTTAGAAGGTCACTGAGGACCCTCAGGACTTTTTGTCCCGTCCGCAGTGGCCACGCCGTCTGAGGCAGGGGCAACGCCGTATCCGGTGAGAACACGGGGCAGACACGGGCTCCACGGCAGACCTCTGGTTCTTCCGTGGGGCCTTTTCTTTATACAGATGAACTTACACCCCCAGCTCTTCAGGCGTTGAGTATAAGCAACTCCCCCAAGAAACGTGAGAATGCTCTGTAGGATCAGTAATCAAATCGAAAAAAAACTGTCAAAGAGCAGCACACACGAGCAGCCGGCCCCCCGCGGACAGGAAACTCGGCGCCGACGCGGGATGAGGAGGGAACGCGCCCCGAGTCCGGGGCCCGGTGCTCACGGCGGGCGCGGCCCGGGGGCCTCGCGGAAACGCAAGGGCGCGGCAACTGGCCAGCACGCTCTCGCTTTCCGTTGGAAGGACTTGGATTTTTCAGAAAAACACTGTTTGGTATCGTTTATAAAAAAACATTATTTTATATTTTAGCCAGAATTATTCACATTTCTGGCCTCACTCTACCTCCTTATGCTCTTTTATTTCCCCCAAGACGTGTATTGCGATTTAAAACAACCCTACGTGTCTAATTGCCCAGGTTTTTTGCTGTTCGTTTTTTTTAATTCTCACCTGAGGATAATTTTTTCCATTGATTATTGGAGGAGTGGAGGGGGGGAGGGGAGAGACGCATCGGCTGGCTGCTCCCTGCACGAGCTCCGAGCCCCGACGGGCGGCAGAGCTGGGGATCCTGCCACCCGGGCTGGTGCCCTTGACTGGCAGTCGAACCCGCGACCCCTCGATGCCAGGGCTGGCGCTCTGACCACTGAGCCGCACCGGCCAGGGCTCGCCGCCTGTTTTCAGGGTCGATGTAAATGAAAAATGAGTGCAGGCGGCCGACCCCGCTGGCCCCGAAGATGGACGTTCCCGGTGGGCGTTTGTAATTTACTTCTTGGTCGTAAGGAGCGGTCGGGTAAATGACTAAGTGGGAAATAAAATAAAAACTACTTAGTACCACTAATTTTACTTTCAGCGAAAGCTAACCGAGCAAAAATCATTCCAGCTGGAGCCTGTCACGTTAACGAACAGCAGGCTGGCTCCCGAAAGGGACCGTGAGCTCCCCGACCCGACTTAGCGAGGCCGAGGGGGGCCGTTCCGGTCCTTCGCCAGCCCTACCTCGCGTCCCAGCAAGAGGGGCTAGGAGCTGGGGCCACCGGGTGGTTTTTCTTTGGTCCAAACCGGGAACATTCTGATACTGAAAAACGATGCTAAAGTATAATTTTTAAAATACGTATTTACTGGCTAACAGACTGGCCTTGTTACAGCGTTGGACTTAACAACGGTCCCTGGCGGCCGTTTCTGTTTCTCAGGTCTTGAGTTTTATCTGCACCTAATCCCAGCCACTGGTGTATTTCTGAAAAACAAGCTTTTCCAATAGGATTCTGTTTTATTTCTCAGAAAATTGCCTCCAGTCATCGTCAGAGTGGTTTTTACGATTAACGAATCTGGAATCGTTGACGCCTCTGATCGCCGGCCCTCGGCCAGCCTGAGTATTTTCAGTGGCCGAGGCGCGTCCCTCGCAGGCCCAGGGGTGGCCGGTAAGCTCAGGACAATTCCGATAAGCGCAGGTGATTATCGATTCTGTTATTTTTGCGTTAAAACGTGTAAACATTTCAGCCCAAGTCTTTACGGATCTTCTCTTTGCTCCCACGCAGGATACCTTCTGCTGACAGATATTTTCATGACGCGAAATTTGTGAAATCGGTTCCCTTTCCACACGATGCCTTTGAGTGTATCGCTCATAAAAAATGGGGCGAAATATAACTACTGAGTCTCAATTTACCAAATTAAAAATAGGAGCCATCGAAGATCCTTCCTGCGAGTCTAGACATTCCCAAACACAGCTCCTGGGATTTTAAAAACGAGGCCTGTGCGTGGGGGAGCCCCCAGCGGGCGCGTTGCTTCCATCTGCGCTTGCGTTGACGGGACAGATTCCAACACCCCCCCCCCCCCTCGACCGCACTTTTATTTCGATAATTGCACTTTGCGGAGGTCGTGGGGCTGCTGTGTGGCAGCTAGAAACAAAGAGGTCCATCCAGGTACCTGTGAATGGGACCGGCACGGCCTTGGAAAATGGAAAGCAAGTCGCCAACGAAAGGTACAGAATAACTTCATTGATGCCCCCCCCCCCCGCCCCACAGGCCCCACGTGCGGGGCAGAGGGGAGGCTCTGGACTCCAGGGTTCCGAGTTCGGGTCTCTCCCCAGCTCCTCCCCCCACTGTCCCGACATCACCTCCAATCTCCTCTCGAGCCCAGAGCCGCGCCCGCCCTGCTGGGAACAGGGCGCCACCCGCAGGGGTCCCTTCAACTCCCGGTGGGTCGCTGTCCTCGGGCCCGCCCCTCCGCCCTGCGAGAAAGCGGGGATGCCGCCCAGAAACATTCCCAGCAGGGGCCAGACGCTTTCACAGCCACATCCAAAGCAAGAGGGAAAACGGAGAATTACTTCCCGCGTCCTCGCGGGGGGACAGAGGAGCCCTGGCTTTAGGTCCCGCCGACGTCGCCTCCACTGGAACCGCCAGAGCCCCTTTCGATGCGAACGAGCCAAGAGGACGTGGTTCCCTGGACCTGCTGGGCCGCAGGGTCCGCCCCGGCCAAGCCGCTCGGGGCCGGGAACCAAGGACACTTTTCAGTCTGTTTACGAAAAGAGCCCGACCCTGACGTTCGGGCCGACAGGCCGCAGGGGGTGGGCTCGGGGCCGTGACGAATGAAAACGGTAAACAAACCAATAAAGCACAAGCCGTCCCCCTCAGGAACGTAGATGCCGACGTTCTAAGTAAAATATCACATCGTGAACAGATCGGGTCCCGTTTTCCAGCACACGGTGACCAAGGAGTTTATGATGTGAGCAGAACGGGAGCAATTCACTGAGGAAATCTAGGAAAACAGCGTAACTCCGAGGGAGCGAAAGAGCATCTCGGTGCTGAAAGGCATTTGGAAAATTTCAACATCCGTTCTAATTTTTGTTTACAAAAGCACTGAGGGAATCAGGACCAGACGGACGCTATCCCACCCACCGTGGGGACACGATCGCGCCTCTGTCCCAGCTCAGCTTCAGCGTCACGCCCAGCGAACCCCCCAGAAGCGCTTTCACGGAATCGGCAACACGCCGGTGAAGACGGAGCCCGGAGGCCGAGCCCCGAGAGCAGACAGGATGCCCCCCAGGGTCTCGCCGCGGGGCTGGGACCGAGGGGACCCCACCAGCGTCCGGGTACAGTTGCCCCTTTGCAGGAAACACGGGGACCAGCGGTCGTGCTGAGCGGCCCAGGGGCTGCAATCAGCCCAAAGGCCCCGGGTGTTCCCACAGGTGACGCGTAAGAAAGAAGATGGAACCGCGGCACCTGCAGCCAATTGGGGATGGTGCTGAACGCAAACCGCAGTTGAAACATTAGAAAAAGGATGGAACGGAAACCTCAAGACTAAACGAGACTTAAAACCGAAGCTCAGCCGCCTGGGTCCGGGCGGCCCGGTGGGTCAACTCGGGGTCAGATCCTCCCACAAACGCGTCAAAATCACAGGAAACCACAGGCGACCACCGTCCGCAGCCGCCCGAAACCGAGCCGCGGGCAAGGCCTGGGGCGGAGACCGTGAGCAGCGGCCACGTGGAGACGCAGGACCGGCCGGTCCCCACCCACGGGTGGCGGACAAATTCGGGAGGGTGTCTGGGCTGCGAGGCCCCCCGAGGAGCGAGGGGTCCCAGCCCCACGCCGGGCCCCCGCTCAGCGTCCAGCCCCAGGAAGAGGAGCCCCCACGCCTCCGGGGGGTGAACGCCGGGGGCTGAGGCTGCGGGCGCCCCGGCAGGTCCTGCTAAGGGCCCGGACTTACTCGGACTCACTGGCGGCAGCTCCGAGGGCACCGGGCGTCCGGGAGGAGCGTGTGGCACCCGGGAGAGCGGGCGGGCGGCTTCCTCCCGGCGGGCGCTGGCAGAGGCTTGTTCCTTCGCTGGGCCCGGCAGGCTCAGGTGAGGCCCCACCTGCGTCTCCACCCCCCGGGCTCTCGCGATCCCGAGCCCCCACCGTGGGCGCCAACCCGCCGCTCCTGGAGCTGTTTCCCTGCAGGGCCGACACCCTAAGAATCACAGGTCAGAACGCAAATCGCAGCACAGGCCGAGCGTGGACGCAGGGGCTGATCTCTGATTGTGTAAATTCTTCCGACTGAGTGAGAAAAACGAGATTTTTAGAAACACTGACGACAGAGACGAGCGAAGAGCTCAGGAAACACTGGAGGAGCAGCTTCCCCACTCGAGGGGGGCAGGGAGCCGCCCCGACTCGGCCTCCCCTCCTTTCTGGCCCCGGCACCTCCGAGGCCGCGGGACTGCGGAGCCCTTCACGGGGGAGGAATCGCGGCCGCCCCCCGAGGTAAGGGGGGCTGCTCCCTGCGGCGGCCAAGAGGAAAGAAACGTGGTCACCGTTTCGGGTGAACATCTTATTCCAAAGGCTGCCCCGGACGGTGTGCCTGACGACCCCGCGACCCATCCTCTCCGACCTCAGCAGTGCGCCCTTTATGGCAGGAAGAGCCGGCAATTTTTTTTTTTTTAATTTCACTTTTATTCAACGAATATTTATCGAGCGCCTGCTCTGAGCCGGCGCTTTCCTGGGCGATGGATCAGGGGAGGGAGGAAATAAACCTTCCTGCAGCCGGGTCTATGTGGGAGCAGGGAGACCCCGAGTCTATGTGGGAGCAGGGAGACCCCGGGTCTGTGTGGGAGCAGGGAGACCCCGAGTCTGTGTGGGAGCAGGGAGACCCCGGGTCTGTGTGGGAGCAGGGAGACCCCGGGTCTGTGTGGGAGCAGGGAGACCCCGGGTCTGTGTGGGAGCAGGGAGACCCCGGGTCTGTGTGGGAGCAGGGAGACCCCGGGTCTGTGTGGGAGCAGGGAGACCCCGGGTCTGTGTGGGAGCAGGGAGACCCCGGGTCTGTGTGGGAGCAGGGAGACCCCGGGTCTGTGTGGGAGCAGCGAGACCCCGGGTCTGTGTGGGAGCAGGGAGACCCCCACGTCAAGGAAACAACCTGAATGAAGGGCGCAGCCCAACAGGAGGGTCAGGGCTCAGAGACGACGCGCGCGGGGCGACCAAGGCTGGGTATGGGGGGGCTGGTGTCCAGAACAAGGGTTCAGGAGGCCGCTGCGGAGGGAGTGACCCCGGAGCAAACATGGGCGGAGGGCAGATGTTGAGTGGCTCTCGGGGGAATTGGTTCCCGGGAGCTTGACCTGTCTGTGCAAAGGCCCTGGGGCCTGAGAGGGTCAGGGGGCGGGACTGGCAGGAGGACGCGAGACGGGGGCCAGCGGGCGACCCTGCGGGCACCTGTCCCCTGGGGGCCGAGGCGCTGACGGGGGCGCTCAGACTTGGGGTTCGCCCTTCAGGGTGGAGGCTCCACGGCTTCCTCATGGTTTCACTGTGAAACGGGGAGAAAGAAGCGTCAGGAACATCCCGAGGGTGAGCCTGCGCGCTGGGGGGGGGCGGGTCCCCGGGGGCGGGCCTGGGGCTCAGCTCGGGAAACGCCGCCCGCGGGGTGACCTGGCCGCCCGAGGGCCTGTCCAGCCTCCTGCCCGGTTCCCAGGCTCGATGTGGCAGCCGGTGGAGGGGCTGCTGTGTTTCAGGCGAACCCCCTGCTCCCCTTGGTGCCCCGGGTGGGGGGCCCCTCCCGGCTGGCGGCTGCCCACGTCCTTCAGTCTGTGCACGGGATCTGTTTTCTGTCTTCCCTGAAAACGGAGTCCATGGGGTTTTAAATTCTCCTTGTTCCCTACGCGGTTTCCAGGAGATGAAGAAAGATGCCCGAGGGCAGAGGGTCATCGGAAGGTGAGGGGACGGTTTAACGAGCCACTTTATCCTGGCGAGAAGGAGCCAAGGACTGGCCTTGGGCGCAGCGGCGACAGGCATTTCTCTGGAGGGGGAGGAGGCTGCGGACGGCAATGCCCACACAAGGCCGGCGGGCAGAACGGTCCGGGCTGGGGACACAGCGCGTCGGCCGTCCGCCCCCCCGACCCCCGATGACATTGCCCTGGGCCAACGTCAGCAGTTCCCTGCTGACGAAATGGGCCCGAGGTGCCCCCGAGGTAGGTGATGATCCTACAGAGAGGTGAAAACAGCGAGGAAATGAGTCTGTCAACGCTCCTGAGTTAATGCCGAGAGATCTGCGTGGCACCTGTGTCCCCTGCTGGGCATCGTGGCCGCGGGTCATAAATGAGCGGCCGGGGGGAGGCTGGGCTCTGCCTCCACCGGGGGCGTCCGGGCCCCGAAGACGGACAGTGCTCGCCGCCCCGGCGCTGTGCGGTCAGGACACGCGGCTCCGAAATTTATGCTGAGCCGCCGGTTCTGTTGTTTTTCCCTTTTGAAGCAGGTCGCTGGTCTCAGGGCCGGAGCTGCGAACAGTCCTGCGTTCCCGCCGCGTGGCCCGCCGCCGGGCTGGCCGCAGACGCTCTGCGGTGAACATAGACAGGAGAGGCCGCCTGGCCCGCTCCCGGGAGCGCCTCGCGCGGGGGTCCTCGGGGAGCCGGGCCCTGTGCCGAGGACGCGGCATCGTCCGGCTTCACAGACGAATAACTGAGGCCCCTGGGCTCCAGGGTCATGTTCAGAGTCACCAGGCCGTTAACCCGGCCGAGCGGTGGGGGTGGGTGCTGCCGACTGTGCCCCTAAAACTCTCTGCTAAGAGGAACTTGAATTTAAGGTGGCCTTGCACCCGGCCCCAAGTGATGGCTTAAGTTTACCTAAAGTAATCAGACGAAGCTGTGTCCCGGTCCCCGCCCCCTGTAGCTGGGGGAAGCCGCGGGATCCAGTTCTGACCTGTGAGACCTACGGAGAAGGCGGCTGCATGGAGCTCTGGGAAAAATTCTGTTTTTTGTGTAAAAATAAAAAATAAAGATGAGGCGACTCTCATGCTTCCTCCCGTCTCAGTGCCTGGTTAGCAGAAGCGACATCCGGTGCTGCCGCAGCCGCCTTGTGCCCGTGAGGCAAAAACCAACCAACTGTGTAACACGGCCTGGGCCGCCGATGACATTATTCAAGCAGCCGAAACAACTGCCCGCGTCCAGGCTTCCGTGGGAAGAGTGATCCCTCGTTCACAATCCCACGTTATTCAAGCTTCCTCTTAACTGCAGCCTCACGCACGCCTGCTGACGCCGCAGAGCGGAGCCAGGGTGTCTCCCGAGCCGTCCGACTCCAGCATCCTCGGGGTTTGCACCCTGTCAGGGTCGCTCCTTCCCAAAGGCACATAAGCAGGTTCCCCAAATCCAACGGAACATGATAAAAATGTCATGCGGCCAGGCCGGGCTCCAGGGGACGCTGGTCTCACCCGGCCAGGGCCCTGCTCAGCCCCAGTGCTCACGTGGCCCGAGTCCCCTCGTCGGCATTTCCCACTCACCTCGTGGCCTTTGCTTTGTTAGTGACCGTCACAGAGGGTACAGCTCGGGCCAGGGGAGAGGCCACACCGTCTCCACTGTTACGTGGCCACGAGCCCACGGTACCACCTGCAGGTTTGTGGAGCGAAGCCTTCGGTTCTGGGGAGGTGGTGGCTTCAGACATCGACTCGCGTTGTATCAGACCCCGAACTAGTTTCTCTTTGAGAAAAGGGTTTTTTGGGAAGTTATTTGTTTGAACTTTACTTTTGGTCACCGGGGGGCAGTTACCCGACCAGAAGGTATGAACCGTTCACATTCGCAGGAGGGAGAGAGAAACGTCGCAGATTTCCAGGCGGGGGCTGCTGTAAAACACGGGGTGGGGGTGAGTGTCACGGGGGGCGGTGATCCTTCTACCCCGAGGATACTCGGGTGCTGAAGTCTGAGGAAAGAGCCGCCAGCCTCCCCATCTCCGCGGGACGGCCGATGACAGACCCCGGGGGCGGGGAGGCGGCGAGGTCGGGACGAAGGGCCATCCGATCGGGGGATACGTTTTCCTCTGTTGGCGTAAACCCTGCGCTCCAGCCCAGCGCTCGTCTGGAGGCGTGATCAGCGTCGGGGGGAAGACAAGGCGCGTCCCGGCCGCCTCGGCGGGAATCACGCCCCAGCCGCCCGGCCCCGGCGGGTCGGGAAGCCAACCGCGGGCGCGGGCGGGGAGACTGAGGGGCACCCCCCTGGCTCCGCGCCGGGGACGAGCGACTGTTCACCGGCGCCCAGCAGTCGGGCGGCACATAAACAACGCGCGGCGTCCTAACGAATGAAGCCATTAGTGGGCCGCACATGCTGTCCTTCCCCTCCTGAAGCTGTGACAAATCCCCTCCCAGGGCCAATTAGGAGCCTCCAGGCGACACCATCGAGCTAAAAAGATGCTTAGGAGTAAGACCGGAGCTGTAATCATCTGGCCGAGTGGCCCCCTGGCCCTGGCAGCCGCGTCCACCTTCCAGAAATCCTCCTTTCCACGAAGGGAATCGGTCTGTTCACCGGCTATCTGTGCACGTGGCCGAGGGCGTGGCTGAGGGCGTGGCCGAGGGCGTGGCGGGTGGGCATGGCTGGGCATCTAAGTCCACAACCCGGGTGTGCCATCTGCGGCGACTGTGCCGGTGGCCGAGCAGGGAGGTCGTCGGGGATTCTGCAGGGTCACGTGCAAGCGCGGAGGGCGAGGGCTTCCGTGGAGGGCAGGTCGCTCCGGAGCCCACACCGGCCGCGTCCCCCCGCACCGGCCGCGTCCCGCCCGGGGCCACCGGCCTCCGCCACGCTCCCGTGATTGCCGACAAAACCGCCACAGTTCCCTCCCTGAGCAGGAGTGACGCCTGTTCCGACGAAAGCGACAGCAGATTACCGACTGGGACTCAAAGGCCCGACGGCCTGTCGAAGTGCTCGCGTTGTCGCTAACAGTGTGGTTTTTGTTCCACCAGACACAGTGGACGGGAAAGTGACCCTAAGCTCCCTCGTTACAAACCTGGGGGGTCAAGGGGCAGACGGCCCATTTCCTTGGCCCCCCCTTGGATAATCTGCCTGTTTTTACCGCCCCGTTCGAGGTGGTGGACGCTTGTCTTCCTCCCACCGGAGCACAGAAGCCAGGGCCCGAGACGGGGCAGGTCCGGGGAGCGTAGAGCCAATGCCGGGGGAAACTGAGTCCGGGCATCGGGCTGGGGTGGGGCCCATCTGGGTCCCGACGGGACCACACATTCCGTCTCGGCTGCTCTGACCCGGGGCAGGTTTGCCCCCACGACCGGCCTGGCTGGGCCGCGACTCTCTCCCTCCGGGTGGACACAGGATGAATTCCGGCCGAGCCGGGCCTGGCGTGAAAAGCGATTTCCTTACACAGGGTCCTGTGACCACGAGGAGTTACGGGAAGGACGGTCTCAGCCTCTGCTGGGGAGCTCGCGCCCCGGCCCCGCCCACGCGGATCCCGCTCCCTGGGCCCCGCAGGCCGGCCTGCCCCCCACGCCCCCCGCGCCCGCCGGGCTCTGACCCGCGCGGCGCCCGGACGGGACTTGCTCGTCACGGCAGCTGGAAGGTTAAGCTTTACCATCAGCTCGTCTTTCCCTCCCTGCGCGGATCTGCCTGGCTCCGGGCCAGCGTCCCCGTGGCTGTGGCTTTCACGTGGGGCCGTAAACCCCTCGGCGTTACAGCCGCTATAAACCGGCCCTCGTGTCACTTCCCCCGACAGTTAATTAAATTCCGAGCAGAGAGAGCAAATGGCGATTATAAAGCCCTGGGCTGGAGAGCGGCTCAGATGCGCCTGGGCCCCCGTCTGGGTCGTCTCTTCACCCCGGCCGCAGCGCAGGGGGCGGAGGCCACCGGGCCGGGGTGGGGACAGGCCCTTCGGGGGTCTTTAAACTCTCCCCCCCCCGACATCTTCCCAGGAGGCCCAGACAGGCCCACGAAGGCTTCCCGGTGAGTCCGCCCTGGAGACGACTCGTGTCTGTCACCAGGAGGCTGGACGAGCCCCGAGGGCATCGGGACAGGGGACCCTCGTCAGGGACAAAGGACGTTCGGGGTGAAAACGCCCCGCAGGGTCCCTCCCGCAGCACCCCCCCCGGCCAGTTGGTTACCCCTACCCGCAGCATCTACACGGGAAGGGCGGGGTCTGGACGGCCCCTGACTTCTGTCGGCCGGAAGCCACCGCCGGGCACAGGCCCGTCCGCCTTCACTTGCCTTTATTTCCCCAAAAGGACCCGCAGCTCCCAGGCAGCGGCCCCGCCTCCTAGGTGCCAGCAGGGGCGCCAGGAGCCAAGTCACATTTCACAGCCGTCGGGGCACGAAATGAAAACATCAACGTGAACAAGGGCTGCCGGCCCGTCAGCCGGCGATTCAGTCCCATCCCGGGGCCGGGGGGGGCCTGGCCAGGGAGGGACGGAGGGGCCCGGGGAGCAGAACAGACGCGAAGAGGACGGGACCAGGACCCGGGCGGCCGTCTGCCTGTCCCCCAATGTGTAGCTGCTTTATTGGGGTGTAACTGACACGCCCCAAACCATCCCCACCACCCACGTCACAAGCGCATCTGCCCCCCACAGCCCTGCCCGCCCCACAGCGTCTCCCCGCCCGCCCCACAGCGTCTCCCCGCCCGGCCCACAGCGTCTCCCCGCCCGCACCCTCCTGCCCTCCTGCCCTCCCGCCCCCGCCCCGCAGCTGCCCCTCCTTGGTGCAATCAGACAGCGGGGCCTCCGCGGGTCAGCCTTTGGCACCCGGTGGAGAGCCCGAGACCCACCCGAGCAGCAAGTGCCAGGCGTCCACGCCTGCCCACTGCCCAGTTTTCCACTTGCCCACCAGGGACGCTGGCTGTTTGGGGCTGTTCCAAGTAAAGCTGCCGCCCGGCCGGTGTGGCTCAGCGGTTGGGCGTCGACCTGGGATCCAGGCGCTCGGGGTTCGATCCCCGGTCGGGGCGCAGGCCGGGGTTGTGGCTCGATCCCCGGTGGGGGGCTGCAGGAGGCGGCCGGTCAGCGACTCTCATCACGGATGTTTCTCTCTCCCCCTCTCCCTTCCTTTCTCTGAAATTAATAAAAAATAACAAAGCCGCTGACAACCGCGATGCACAACAGCCTTGGCCTTAATTCAAGTCGTGAGACGGCACCTTCCGGGCCGGGGGCCGGCCGGCCTCGGAGACGCGCAGCTACAATCGGCCGGGACGCGGGCGACCAGAGCGCACGTGAGACTTGGACCAAGACGGTGCGGCCACATTGGAAGACAGCCTGGCAGCTGCTCCGACGCCCAACGGAGCCCCGCACACAAGGCGGACACCCGCGTCCACCAGGAACCTCCGCGCGAACGTCCCCGCGGCGGTCACGGGAGACGAAAGTGGAACCAGGCCAAACAAACGTCCGCCAGCTGCTGAGCCACGACCACGGGGGACGGCACCTGGCGGCCAAAGGGATGAGGGGCGGACTCAGGCCGACGCCCACCGAGGCCGGTCACGAAGGCCACCCGTGGTCCATTTCCCGGAAACCCCGGAGCGGGCGCATCGGTAGAGACAGACTCAGGCCTGTCGCCCGGCACCGGGCTCAGCCACTGTCCTGGACGAGGGGGCGGAAGCTGAGGCCACGAGGGAGGTGGGGGCCTGGGGGGCAGCTGGCCGGAGGGGGAGCAGGGCCGGGAGCCGGGCTCCGCTAAGTTTCAAGTCAAACGTTAGATAAGTGACTATTTCTAACACTTAGAAAATAACTTTAAAAATGTAGGACGCTTCTCTGGGGCAAGGAGGATTCTGGGCGGAGGGCGGGACCCGGGGCCGTTTCCGAGCCTGAGACGGCGCGTTGCCCCCGGATGAGATGTCGACCGCCCTGCGGTCACACCCGGGCAGTGGGGTGCGTCAGGAACGGGGCCACGCGGACCTAAAGCTGGACAAGCGGAAACGGGTGGGCGGTGAGGCCCGGGGTGCCCGGCGGGGGGAGGTCCGGCCTGCTTGTCTGAGCCGCTGGCACCGTCTTCTGCCTCTGGCCCTCCCAGGACATCTGGGCGGCCAGGGCGGGGCCGGCCGCCACGCCCAGGGACAGGGTGGCCTGGGACGGGCGTGGGTGACAACGGGTTCGCGGACACTGACCGACCTAGAACCGCAGGCCGGTGCCCTGTCCACCTCTCCCTCGAGCCTCTGAGTGACCTGGTGTCACAGAGAGCACTGGTGATTTTCCCCGGACCGCACAGCGGGCAGTGCCCCCCCAGTTCACGTCCGTGTCCATGCATGTGTGTGCGCACGTGCTGTACACGCAGACACGTGTGCACGGACACGCGGGGGGCGCTGACCCTGCACTTAGCGGTCCAGCCTGGAGACCGGGCCCTGCACGTAACCATCTCGTCCCTTCACGCGGCTTCATTCACTCCCCGCGGCGGGGCCTGCGGACGCCTGTGCCGGGTGGCGCCGGGCGGGGGGCGGCCTGGTTTCCAGGGCACACGGGCGGCGAGTGGGTGCTGCGGGGGGGGTGACGGGCTCGGGGAGCAGACGAGGCTCCCCCGCGGGGTCCCCGTCACAGAGGCCCCTGGAGGCTTCTGAGGGGCTGGAGGGGTGTCTGCCGGGTCCCGTCACCCCTCGTCTCTGGGCAGCAGGTCCCCCGATTTCCGGCCCTCGGTTCTCACAAGGACGTTCCCTCCGACGGGAGGCGCAGGGCCCTCCCTGCAGCCTGGGCCCCACGGCCGTGGACGATCCCCCCCCCCCCCCAGGGGCTCGCCGGCCCTGGAGTCCGCCGGCCGATGATGCCGCCGCCGGGGGAGAGGCCCCGGAGACGCTCCGAATGGGGACTTTTATTAAAACGTTTGCCTCCGGATGAAGCCCAGCCCCGGGGTGCGGCTGGCTAACGGCGGCCAGCGGGCTGTAAGACCGCAGCGCCCAGGACCCTGCACAGCCTGGGGGCGGCACCCTGCGGGCTGCTCAGTGACTGGAACCGGAAAAGCGGAAGGTTGTTGGGCAAACTTGAGGGGCTCCTGCCGGCAGAGCCGGGACCGCTCGGTCACCTCGGAGCCGGCGCTGGAGGAAGACAGGTGCTTCGCCGGGGCGTTGCCGCAGCCTCGTGGACACAGACACGTGCACGTGGACACGTGGCTATCACAGAAATTGGCAACAGGCGTGTTAAGTTCTGGTTTCCTGGGCTAGGACCCCGCTTTGGGCCGCTCCTGACGCGTGGCCTCGCGCCCGAGGTCTGAGCCTGGGACACCAGGCCCCGGGGGTCACCTCCAGGCCACGAGCTGGAGCCCTGGGGGTCACGGCCACCCCCTCCCGGCCAGCTCCGTGCAAACCGCGCTCCTCACGGTGGAGCCCCGGGCGCCAACCGCAGGGTCACCCTCTGGGCTGGCGTCACAGGGTGAGCTGGGGACCAGGGGCGGCTGCTCCGAATCAGCCACCCGAGCTCACCCAGAATATCCTGGGGGCACAGCTGACCTGCAGACGCAGCCCCCGGCCGGGCATTAAAGACCCCATGACGTATACACACGTGATGAGCTCTCGCTCCCTGGGGCAGCTGGGGTCTCACCTGAGCCATTTCTCCTTGGGGGGCGTTTCCTGTCACCCAGTAAGATACGAGGTTTCTTTCCTCTGGGACGAACGGTCGCTTTGCAAGTCTCCCCACTAACTTCTCACTAATAGTGACGGTAACGGAGGCCTGGCCTCGCGACCCGGCCAGGTTAACTCGGCGAGCAGGCGAGGCCCCGGTGGGCGAGCCTCCGGGCTCCAGGCGCGTTTCCCTGCAGGGCGGGCGGGTGGGCGGCGCCCGGCTGGGGTGCGACGGGCAGAGCACCCACCCTCCCGAGGCTGCGCCGGGCCGGAGCGAGCTGGGTGGGGGAGACGCAGGCGCCTCCTGGGGGGCCGTCTGGTGGGGTGGTCCCCGGCCGGGGTTGCAGCCCCCGGCTCCTCGGTTTGGACCCCAGATCTGCCCCTCGCCAGCCGCCCCCCGAGCACCTGGCTTCGGCTCCCGGGGCGCGTCCTCACCTCCAGACAGCACCCGGCGGAGCCTCACCCTGGGTCCCTCGGGGTGGGTGCCGAGCGGCCGGCGGGAGAGCCCGCCCGGCGGAGCTGCAGTCGCGGACGCGCTCTCCCAGGCAGCTGGGCGCTGGGTGGCGCTTCCGGGGACGTGCAGACTTACGCCTCCGTTTACGGGGAGGCGGAGCAGGTGTTCTCGCCTCTGGTCGGGCGGCCATGGCTCGTGGCGCGGGGGTCAGCTGCCCGCCTCCCTCCGCTGTCCCCGCTGCCCACTGCCTGCGCCGCCTCCTGGGTGGCACACGAGTCACTCGGGAGCCTGGGCCCAGCGCCCAGAGTCTGACTTGACCGGTGTGGGCGCGGCCTGGGCACCCGGGGGAAACACTGCCCGTGATTCTGACACGCACCGCGGCTGAGAACAGGGAGGCCGGCCGGGTCTGCCCCTGCCGGTGGCCTGGCGCCCGCTGCACCTCCGTCCCCAGGTCCAGCCCTCTCACTCCGAGGACCCGCAGGGAGGAGGGTCTTAAGGGGGAAGGCGGCCGGCCGGGCGGGGCTCAGCGGCTGAGCGTCAACCTGGGATCCAGGCGATCGGGGTTCGATTCCCGGTCAGGGCACAGGCCCGGGTTGGGGGCTCGATCAATGACTCTCATCATTGATGTTTCTCTCTCTCTCTCCCCCTTCCTCTCTCTGAAGTCAATAAAGATATATATTAAAAAAAAGAGGGAAGGCAGACCTGCCCTGCCCGGCACTCCCCCCACCCTGCAGAGGCCAAGTCAGGGGAGGGCACCTGGGAGACCGTGGGGGGCATGAGGGTGGTGCTGAGAAAGGTGCCGTCCACTCAGGCTCCTCCGCCTGCTCAGGCCACCTGGCTGGCTGCCTGGGCGTCTGTCCCTGGAGAGCCCCAGCCCTCAGTCCGTGCACCCTGCTTTCTGCAGGAGCGGGGCTGGGACGGGCCAGCGGGGGGCCTGGCCAGCGGGGGGCTCGGACAGCGGGGGGTCCCGTTCCAGAGCTTATCTTTCTGCCCCGGGATCCAGGAGTCGTGTCATGAACACTGTTGAAAACCACAAGCACACAAGAAACAAACTGAGATTTTTATTAAAAATCGTGCCCGTGGCGCCTCTCGATCTTCCTACGCGTTGGGTTTCATTTGTTTTTGGTTTTCTGCCGGATTCCAGAAACCGCTGCCAGGGAAGCTCAGGGCTGACCTGGGCCCTCGGTTGACCCGGAGGTGGGAGGTGACGCTGCGAGGACAGATGTGGGGACACGAGGGAGCCCCGCAGCCCAGCGCAGCCCACAGACTTGTGTTGCTCCTGCCTGTGGGCTGCTGCACGTGGCGGGGATGCTGAACTGGAGCCACACTGGACACGCCCCGAGGGCTCACCGGGAGGACAACTCCACTGCGTGCCCAGAACTAGAAACCCAAAATCTACGTGGGCACCGCGTGTGGTCAGGCGTGGCCGGGCGTGGCCGGGGCGCGGCCAAGGAAAGCACAGCATCCCCGGGTTCGCAGAGTGAGGGCGGCCTCCGGGCGGAGCTCACTGCGGACAGCCCTCCACCAGGTCCCCTCCCACGCTGCCCGGTGGGGAGGGTCCCACGTGGCCGCCCTCAGGGCTTCCTCAGCTGAGTCCGAGGCCCATTCATTCAGAAGAAGGCCCTGGAGGCCAAGTGGATGTGCTTCACGCCCGCCGGGCACAGAGATGGCCCTGAGCCAGCCCTACGCCTGTGTGGAGACTGGGGGTGCCCTGAGGACAGGGGAGCCCTGCAGAGCCACCCTGGCCCCTCCGGCTGTGTTGCTGCACCCGCCTCCTCGCACGGGAAGCCTGGCTGTTGGCGCCGTCGTCAGCGACCAATCTGAGGGCGTCTGGGCCGGGACTCGGCTGCTGTTCCTCTTGAGGGTGGCCCCCGAGCGACGTCCTGCAGGAGGAGGGCCCGTCTCATCTGCCCTGGCCACAGAAGCGCTGCTGGGCTCTCATCAGAGCTGAGGCTAAGACCCAACATCCATTTTCCTGGCGTGACTTTTTTCTTCCCAAAGACAAGAGGTTAGGAGTGGGCGCTTCTCGATGCCGGTTCCTCGGGGAGGTGACATCTAACCAGAGACACAGCTCTGATCCTTTGGTATAGGTGACCCCACGGGCCGGAGCCCCGGGGACGCCGGGCGCAGGTGCTGACAGGCCGTCGGCAGCCACGGCGCAGCACAGCCTTGCACAGAGAATCCCACACAAAAAATTTACCCAAAGCAGAGAAAACACAGGAAATAGAACGAGCCTGGAAAAGGATTCATGTTGTCGTCACAAAGCCCAAAAGCAAAAAGCACACCTCAGACCAGTCGTCTGGTCCTAACGTCCCCGCGCTCCTCCCACCCTTCAAGCAAAGTCCGCGTGGCTCCAGGAGGCAGCGTCTGTCCGTCTCCAGCGTCACGTGTCTTACGCGGCGTCCAGGCTGCTCCCCGTGGCTCCCTGGCCCTGTCGCTGCCGTGGGGCCGGAGAAAGGAGGGGCTCGGCCCCGAGGGGGGTTCCGTCCAGTGAGCTGCAGGCGCAATTCTCACGAAGAACTGGCTTTGGGCAGTGTCTGGGCGCTTTGGTCTAGAATATTCCCCCTCCACTCAGACAAACGGAGCAGTGCGGGGGGGGGGGGCTCCAGAGAAAGGAAACTTCCCAGAGCTGCTACATTCGGAAAAACGGGCTTTTCCCCAACACAACACTCTCCTGGGTCCCGGACTTGCAGCAGCTCTGACAGCAGAGGGCCAGGCCCGCCCCTGGAGGGTCCGACGAGAAAGGCGGGCACACACTCTGCAGGGCACGGGTCTGCCCCCCGCCCCCCGCATCCCTGCTCCCTGTGCCCGGGGTGTCCTGTGCCGCACTCCGACCGGGGAGGGGGGGGAGGCCCTCCGCGACCCAGCCCTGCCTCCGCCCGGGGGCTGAGCACCTGGGCCTCAGCTGCCTCCCACCTGTCTCAGCGATGTGACGAGGGCTGGATGCACAGCTTGGTTGACTCAGGTTTCCGAGCAGTTTGTGCTATTTTCATGTAGCTAAAAGTCTAAAGCAAAACTATTAACAACAGAAAAAAATGTTTCCAGAAAACCTGTTAAAGCTGAAAAGCTGGACTGGGGTCAGGGGAAGGGACAGCGGCCGCACCGGGTCATGAAGCAGCGGGCAGGGCCTGCGCCAGGCAGAGGCGGTGCCCAAAGGAAGGACCGGGCCGTGTGCACGGAGGCCTGGTGGGCACGGAGGGCCTGGTGTGCACGGAGGGCCTGGTGTGCACGGAGGGCCTGGTGTGCACGGAGGCCTGGTGTGCACGGAGGGCCTGGTGGGCACGGAGGCCTGGTGGGCACGGAGGCCTGGTGGGCACGGAGGGCCTGGTGTGCACGGAGGCCTGGTGTGCACGGAGGGCCTGGTGGGCACGGAGGCCTGGTGGGCACGGAGGCCTGGTGGGCACGGAGGGCCTGGTGTGCACGGAGGCCTGGTGTGCACGGAGGCCTGGTGTGCACGGAGGGCCTGGTGTGCAAGGAGGGCCTGGTGTGCACGGAGGGCCTGGTGTGCACGGAGGCCTGGTGTGCACGGAGGGCCTGGTGTGCAAGGAGGGCCTGGTGGGCACGGTCGGGTCGGGGCTGCTGTGTGTGGTCAGGGTTGAGGGGCTGACATGCACGAGGCGATCAGAACCCCGTTTCCTCAGAGCCTTTGCTTTATTTGGAGACACTGTCGCTTCCCATCCGCCCCATGTACAAAGCTAAACAATTAATAAAAGGCACCTGGAGACAGCAGACTCATTCATTTCATGTGACATATTTTAAAAAAAGGTAAAAAGATTTAAAAAATACTCTGGCTGACAATGCACCTCTCCCACAGCGGTTCTGCAGCGCTGTCTCCCTCGGGTGGGCGGTGGCCGTGTGCTGTGTTCACGGAGGAGCCGGCTCCGGGGGGGTGTGTGGGGTGTCCAGTGGGGGGGGATTTCCTGCTCCCGCTCTGTCCAGTTTAAAGGAAGGAAGGAAGGAAAGAGCCCGTGTTTCGCCACTGGGATGACACAGGTGTGGCTGCCGAGCCAGCACGAGCCAGAGGACAGCACCTCGGAGTCTCCTGCCCGGCGGGAGCGGTCAAGCTGGCCCCCCGACCGGAACTGCCGAGCGGGAGCATCTCAGGGCCCGACGGGGCAGCCGGGGCAGGAGCGCGGAGCCGGCCAGACCTTCCTGCAAACCCCTGGGGGCTGCCCCTTCGCGGGTGGGGCAGGGGAGCCCTGGTTGTGCGGGGAGGCCGGGAGGTAGAGAGGAGGCCGAGGGTCTGGGGGCAGGCGGCCTCGCTGACCCCGCTCCTCCCCCTCCGGCCTCCGGGGTGGGCGCCAGATGGAGCCGCCCAGCCTGGGCCCTCGAGGCCGGGTGCCCAGCATTGCACCAGAGAAACACACCTTCTCGTAAAAAGAAAAGAGAAACAAAGGATCCCCTCCTGCAGCCACGTTACAAAAAGCCACTGGAAACCGTCCTAATGGGAACCTAGTGTCACTCGGAGCAGGCAGGACGTCGCCTCTCAGGCTCCTTTCAAACGCAGACGTGAGCTCAGTTCCTGGAGCTGATTGTCTTAGGAACAGACTCCGGGGTCCCCGCGGTGCTGGGCGAGGCCGTCACACGAAGGAGGAGAAGCCGGTGAGCGGAGTCCGGGCGCCGGGGCCCGCGGGCGCGAACACGGCGCTCTGCGTGGTGACCACGGTGTGCAGGGGTGGGCCCTCGCCGCCCGCCACGGCCTCGTACCTGTGCGGGGCCGCCCGCCCCCCCGGGGCCTGCCGCTTCCACGAGTTGTAGTAGGTGGGGTCGCTCAGGTAGTGGTTGACGAAGGAGTGCTGGGGGGGCGCGTCCTCCGACTCCGAGTCGGTGCCCTGGGGGAGAGCGAGCTGTGAGCGCGGGAGGGGGACGGGGGACAGGGGTCACAGGGCAGCAGGGGCCACCAGGGAGGGTGGCTGGGGCAGCAGGGCCGAGCTGGAAGCAGGGAGTGGCCAGGAGGCAGGGCTGCCATTGGTCACCCAGGAGGGACAGTGCCCGTCAGCCAAGGATTTCCCACCGCCCGCCCCTTCCCTCCTCCCTGTGTCCCCCACCCCACCCTACCACCCAAGGGCACCAACTCTGCAGGCCTCCCCGCCAGACCCCCGGCCGAGCTCAGCATCCCCTCCCTGCCCCAGGGGACCTGGCAGAGGCACCTTCCCTAAGTCAAGAAAGAGCCCATGGAGTTGGTAGCCGGCCAGCCTGGAAGTTCAAGGTGGACGCAGGAAGCCGTGGCCCCGCCCCTTACCCTCCCTTGGGCTCCAGTCCCAAGCTGTGGAGAGACCGGCCCCACCTGCCCTTTTTAGGGACACAGGGGTCAGGAGGCCGGGGTGTGTAAAGGGGTGAGCAGCCCACTCGCCCCAGAATCACCAGGGAGGTTTCCTGAGCCCAGCTCCTGGCTCATCGGGTCTGATGGGACCCGGGGTGATGAGTCCAGGAGCTGTGCGTTCCCATCGGCGGCTGTGCCCGCTAGCCCTCCCCACCCGACGGTCAGGAGTGGTCAGGAGTGGACGCTCTGTCCCTGGGCTGACCCCGTCCTCTGGCTGCCAGCGTTTTACCCCGCGAGCCTCCAGGCTGAACGGAAACCCTCATGTGCAGAGGGTGGGGACATCCTGGGATCCCTTGGACAGGACAAAAGTCTGGACTATTTATGAAGAAGGTCACGTAGGTCACAGGTTTGGGGTTTTCGGGACGTGAAATATACACTGTACTGTGGGGCAGACGGTCGGCGCTGAGCAGTCACCGAGTCAGAGCTCGGGCGTGTGGGGCTCGCGGGGCCCCTCCCATCACCCCCACGATGCAGGGACATGGGCTCCTCCCTGACCCCAGGATGACGGTGGTGACACTCGAGGTGCCTGCGGCTGCTTCTCCGTGGACGGTGCTTGTAGCGGCACCGTGACCTGGAGGCGGGCGTGGGGTCCGGTTCTATGGATGAAGAAAGGCTGAGACGCCAGCCGGTCCCCGGGGCTCGCGGCGGGTGGAAGCCCTGCACCCGTCCCTCCTCCGATGAGGGACCTGCCCCCGGCTCCAGGCGCCCCCTCCATCAGCTGACGGGGCGGCCACCCCACCCCCGACTCCAGAGCCCCGAGCCCCGAGATGAAACGCCGCCCGGCCGCTGATGGGTGGGGGCCTGACCTCGCCTGAGTGACCCGACGGCTGCCCGGCCCCCACGGGTCACGTGGGACTCGACAGCCCCACCGGGAAACACGGTTCTCAGTGCAGCTGCCTCGGGGTCCGGGTGAGAGGCCGGGCGCCGGCCGCTCTGGCCGTTGGCTCAGATGGGCTCCTCCGCTCTCCAGAGCCTCGGGG
Source organism: Miniopterus schreibersii (assembly GCF_964146895.1). NCBI lineage: Eukaryota > Metazoa > Chordata > Mammalia > Chiroptera > Miniopteridae > Miniopterus > Miniopterus schreibersii. The sequence continues at coordinate 99,963,544 of NC_138105.1, forward strand.
GGTCACAGGCAGAGCTCGGCGCAGCCGAGACGGGAGGAAAGGGGGCCCGGGGCGCCCCGGGGTCGGCCACCGGCCCAGCTGTGCGTGTCAGCTCTTCAGACCGACCTCGGCTCTGCGTCTCCTGACGCTCGGGGAAGGGCCTGCGGCGACACACGCCGAAGGCGCCTCTTCTCAGGACTTCACCGAACATCGGACGACAGCCATTTAGCTCCAGTGTCACATGGGGTCAGGGTCACGACGGTCTGAGGGCTGGACGCAGCTTCAACTCTCCCCCCTCAGACCTCATCTTCCTGGGCTCCGGGCCTCCCCAGTCGCCGTCCCAGCCGCAAAGGATGCTCACGAGCAAGTGGGAGAAGCAGCCGCTGGATTCAGTCTCCTCACCTTGCGTCCGAGAAGCACGGCCCACGGAAGCCAGCGGCTGGCTCAGGGCCACACGAGGGAGGGACAGTGGGGCCAGATCCAGCACTGGTGTGGCAGCCACAGGCGCAGGAACGCTTTGGGGACATCTCCACCACAGTTTTGTAAAAGGTTAGGGAAGCGCTGTGGCTGGTCTCATGCCAGGTCTCCCCGAGTGGCAGGCGAGTCAGCACATGCACGTCCCCGTGCCGAGGGCTCTGCTCCATCAGCCCGTCCAGCACCCAGGGGGCGACCCTCCGGGCACGCCTCCCCCTTTCTGCCCTGCCTCCCCCTCCCTGCAGCGTAGAGAAGCGGGGTTCGTGGTGGCCAGTGGGACCAAGGTGCTGTCCGGAGGAGCCTCTGCTCTCGCAGGTACGGCCCCGCTGGAAGAACACGTGCATCCGGTGTCCCAGCCACGTGTGCGCCGACGTGGTCAATAAAACCAGTTTCACTCAAGGCTGCTTAGCTCTGTGTCATTAGGTATTTCCTACCAACGATCTAAAAGTCCCGCACATGGGGACAGGGGTCGGTGACAAATGTGGGTGCTGAGAAGAAGTCCTGGCAGGAGACCCCGTCAGGGTGGTTGTCTGGCTCCCAGTGACGTCCCAGGGCTCGCGTCTGGGCTTTGACCTTCAGGGGGTGATCCTTCTCTGCATTTCCTGTGGGCTGAGTGGCTTGTCCTTCAGGAAACAGTGACTGGTTCACGGGTGAGCATGTGACATAAGCTGAGCCAATGGGAACCTGCCCTGGGACCTTTCTCACTAGAAGAGCAGTCCCCGGAGTGGGGACAAAGCTGGCAGCCGTGACCTTGGTGGCAGGGCCCGTGGATCTAGCCAGGTGGTTCTGATGTTTCCAAGGCCAGTGTGGGAGGAGAGGACAGTCGTGCAGACAGGAGACAGGACACTGAGGTCGGAGAGAAGTGAGAGCCACCGGGTCACATGACACAGGCGGCCTCGGCTCCTGCTGGGACACCCACCCTGCTCGGGACGCCACGCTCCGTGTCGTGTTTATGCAACATTGTTAGTTTTTAATGGGGATGCACTTGAGTGAGTTAGAATTACTGACAAAAAGAAATGCCGCAGGATCTTTATTTTCCTACGTTTCCTGTGTGACAGGCAGTCTCCATGTGGGTTTGTTTCCCAGGAAACCGCTCAGCCCCGGGTGTGAATGACGAGGTGGCTGCCGGACTGGGGGAGCTTCCAGGTGCCCGGATGCCCGGCAGCCGCTGACGGAGATGATCGCGGGCTTCTGGTGTGTCCGCGAGACGAAAGGCTTGGTTCCATTAGGGGATTAATTAGGCGCGAGGGGCTGCGTGGAGCAGGGGAGATTTCCAACACTGTGCCTTTGGGTTTTGAAACAGTTTTTAAAACGCGATGTGAACAGCAGTCCTGATACAATTCACAGGCAGCGTGTCACAAAACGGTGACAGACCCTCATTTCCAGCCTGAGCCACAGCCAGAGCCCAGCCTGTCCTGTGGCGCCCACGGCCTAATTCAGAGCTGCGCTGGTCAGTCAGGTCCTCGTGCACCAGAGGCCGATTCCTAGGGTTTTCCCCTGGGCGGCATTTCCCGAAACAGTTAAGGAAACCCCGGGGGGCGGAGAACAGCACCGCGGTGCTGTTGGTGGGACGTGGGCTCCTGGGAGCTCTGCCTGCAGAAGCCCCGAGTGTCTGCCTCCTACCCACCCCCGGCCTGCCCGGGAGAGGGGCCTGGACACCCTGGGCCACACACTGACCCCGGGCCCGGGATGTGCTCCATCTTTACCCCGAGCCTCTCGGGGTGCCCTGTATGTGAGCCTGGGAGCAGCGTTCAGTAGGATGAACATCGTAGCTCTAAGTCCAGGTCCGCGTCACTGTGATTGTCTGCTTGAGGGAGGGCTCTGGGGTCTGGGAAATCCCACTGTCGGCCTGTCTGCTCTCCCTGGACCCCCGCCTCCCTCGCTGAGGCCTCTCCCTGGACCCCCGCCTCCCTCGCTGAGGCCTCTCCCTGGACCCCCGCCTCCCTCGCTGAGGCCTCTCCCTGGACCCCCGCCTCCCTCGCTGAGGCCTCTCCCTGGACCCCTGCTGAGGGCTACCTGACAGCTCTGCAACCTCCCTCTGTTTATGAAAGTTGGGTGTGAAGGGCCCGGGCGGAAGTCAGTGCCACGCCAGCCAGCCAGTGTCAGAATCAGCCAGTTTCTCTCCTGTCCCTCTGACCCTCAGGGCCATCGACTGAATGCAGAAGGCACTCCCAGGATGACTGTGGGAGCTCAGCAGGTCCCCTCCCCAGTGGGACAGGAATTAAGTGGGAAAATCATTTACAAACAATCATTGAAAGTCCCTGGAAATGGTGCCAATGGCACAGAGCAGGTGGAAAAAGATCTGTCCCAGGAAATATGAATTTTACTAAGACGGCACCTGACCCACGACCTGCGCCCTGGCGCCCAGCCCAGGGTGACTGAAGCAGCACTCCGGGCAGAGGTGGCGCGGATGACGAGGCCCCTCTCTTCTTGGCTCCTGATCTAGGAAAGGGGTGCGACCTGGGGGGCAGCTGCTGGCACCTCTCACCCACCTGCTGGCCCCAGCTCCATGGTGTGAACTCTATTCCAGGCAGGGTTCCCCCTGAAGAGCCCCTGGACTGAGACAGATGAACCTTCCAGAACTTCTGGGTGCCGGGGCTGCCTTCCCCATGCCCGGGGCTGCGGGACAGCCGGGACTCAGATTTATAAACAGAAACCGGGAGCAGAGCAGAGCAGGCAAGATGGGCCCACGGCCGTCCCCTTGCCCTGGGAGCCCATATTCACACCAGAATGTTAAAGAAGCCCTTGTATTGAGTCTCGGGGCTCAATAAGCCTGAATTCAGGTCAAGATGAGGGTGAGACTTATCTTAGATTAAATATTGATCTGGAGTAGAAATGCCAAGAGGTGGGGTGGGCCTACAGGCCCAGAAAACGGCCTGGTGACTCTCCTCCCTCCGAGGCCTGGCAGACCTGAGGCCTGAGTTTAGGGCTCGTGGGGAACCGGCTCCCTAGGTGCCCGGTCAGCCTGCCCACACCCACTCAGCTCCATAACTGAACACCCCACACGAAGGAGGCCTGAGGTATGCAGGCCCCAGTCCTGGTCCCGGGGTCACGGTGGGGGTCCCAGCAAGACGCACACTCACGCTCCCTCAGGGCGAGGCCTCCCTCTCTGCCCAGTGACGACAAAGTCATGTCTCGAGTGGGAGCCCACCTGACCTCTTACCTGACCCAGAGCTGCTATGGGAAATTCCCCAATTTAGTACAAGGGGGCAAGAGAAGTGGGGCTGGAGGGAGGGGAAGCATCGTGGGGGAAGGGGCGGGCGGTCCCAGCTTCTATCAGCCTTGCAGGCTCAGGCCCTCTGCCTCTCCAGCTGGGGTCCGGGGGCCACCCAGTCCTATGGCACCTCCAGGTCTCACTGGGTCTGTCTGAAAGCGAGCGGAACAAGAGTGGCCTGCAGATCTGAGGCCCACTTTGGGCACATTATGGGTCTGCGTGCCGGCGGGACAGGGACCGCCAGGGCCCATGAGATCCAGCAGGCAGGTGGCCACGCCCTGGAGCAGTCACAGGACCCACGGGTGCACCCTCAGCATCCCCGAGTGCCCACAGAAGTGGGTCTGCTGAGAGGTGGGACCAGCTGCTCAGGGCCGTGCGAGGGGCTGACGGGCACTTAGGGCCGGAGGTCTGAGCTCGACGCCTCCTGTCCCTCCCCCAGCTGTACCTGGAGCCGTCTGTCCTCGTGAGACCCGAGTGGGACAAGATGCCGGCGCCTGGAGGGAGGGGGCTGGGGACAGAGGGGAAGGGGCCGCAGCACTGACCTCGGATTCCGATGCGTCCACCGACTTCTCGGTGAGGTTCATGCTCTCGGTCAGCACGGCCCCGTTGTACTTGTTGCAAAGGTCTTCGTCCGAGTAGTGCAGCCCACCGGGGCTTGGCCGGGGCGGCGACCTGCAACTGGGACCAGGCCCCGTGAGGGCTCTCTGGGCAAAAGACACCTGCCCGGGGCCTCCTGACCGCCCGCTGGCTTGTCAGGGCTGAGGGGGAGGGAACCCACGGCCTCCAACCCATGCAGACAATGACCAGCCTGTGCAGCTTCAGGTGACCCCGGGGGGACCAGGGATTCTCTAACCCCAGGGGCTCAGCTGCTGACAGAGCCAGGGGGCTGTCAGGCCTCCCTGGGTCCCCTCCCCACACACCTGGGACCTGCCCTCTTCCCGTCTCGGCCTCTAGCCACCTGCCCTGCTGGGTTGGGTGGGGAGTGGGCTTGGGGCACGCCTGGCTACTGGGCCCCTGTGTGGCAGTGCCGTCCCTACCTGGTCCCGTTCTTCTTGGAGAAGGTCCCCTTCACACTGAGGTGGCGGCTGCTGAGCTCCAAGGCGGCGAAGCCCCCGTTGTCCAGGGTCATGGGCTCCTCCACGTGGGAGACGCTCTTACCTAGGGCCGGCCCGAGACAGTGAGCAGGGTCCCCACGAAGAGCCCCCCAGCTTCCCTGAGTGGGGTCTCAGCGAACAGCCCCCCGCTTCCCCGAGCAGGGGTCTCAGTGAACAGCCCTCCAGCTCCCGGGAGCCGTCAGGTCAGGCGTCACCGAGCCCTGCTGGGCAGACCCGAGCCGGCCAGCCCTGGCTCGGCCGGCAGGGCCTGAGGGTGAATCTGGGGAGAAACATGAATGTTACGACAAAGTTATATTTCAGGGCAGCGTTAGCATTTCAGGGTTTATTTTCCTGACACCAGGGTACCGGTTTCTTATCTATCGGGAAAGAGCCCTCAGAATGCAGGCTTCTTAAAAACCAGGGAAACTGAATACTTAAATTAAGAGCAACTCCTCACAACCACAGGACAGACAGTGAGTGGAGAGGACAGGTTACGGGGACAGCTAAGGGCAGAGAACAGCTTAGGGGACGTTCGGGTGGACAAGTATTTCTCCTAGGCTTCAATTACGAGGTTAAATTACTCGAGGGTGGGGCCGAGCACGGAAGCTGCAGGCCAGCTGCCTTTTCAGTTCCGTTTTCCGTGGGCGGAGAGTGAGAGGTGGGAGACCGTCCCTGCCGACCGGGCCTGGGAGGGCGTCGGCTCCGTGAAAGCACGCGCCATTCACGCCCTGCAAGTCCCACTGCAACGAGCTCTGATCCGGGAACACTTGTTAGCAGTGAACGGATACAGAAAAAATAAATCCTTTCCCGGAGGGATGAATTGCTAATGTCACTAAAGCAAACGGCGAGGTGCTCTCGGGCTGGTTTTATTAACCCTGCCACACAGTGACGGCGGTGCTGGTGGCCGGGTGGGGACCGCTCGGCCCTCCTCGGCGCAGACGGCTAAGGTGCTGGCCCCTCTATAGGTAGGACAGCCTCACGGGTCCCCTCTCCTGAGGGGGGGACAGGCGAGCCGATGGGAAGAGCCCAGTGGGACACGTCGGGGCTCAGGCAGGTCCCGTCCCGGGCCTGGCGATCCCAGAGCACTGGGCCTGGCTGTGGGGTCGCTGCGGGGCGGGGGGGCTAAGGCAGCCCACACCCTGGAGCTCAGCGATATCTGCCATGCGAAGGGATGGTCTCCTGGCAATTACGAGGTTTTTAAATGGAGGGTAACAAACACATAAAGTGAACCAATCTCGAGCATCCCATGAAAGGTGCAGGGGCGGAGAGGTTTCTAGCACACAGGCCCCTCTCGGACCTTCTTTGCCAGGAGCCACACTGTTCTGTCTTCCAGAAACTTCCGCTGTGGCCTTCCTGCACCCGGGGTCACACTGAGGTGCTGTTCAGTAGCAGCTTCGCCCCGTGCCCGTCGGTCCCTTTCGCTAACGATGGGGACGCACCCAGCAGCAAACACTCCCCGAGCACCTACTGTGTGCCAGGCCCGGAGCTCGTGCTGGAAGGGGCCCGTCAGGGGCTCTGAGCGGGGTGTGGGGTGGAGGGGGTGCAGGCTCGGTCAGGGAGACGCCGTGGCTGCCCGAGACCCTGCCCTCGGAGGTGCGGCCTGTTCTCACGGCCCTGAGCGCGCGCGTGGCCCTCGGCGAACACCCTCCGCTTTCTGATCGTATTACAAAAGGCCGCTGCATCTGCGCAGTGGTGCTGACGGGGTGGCTGAGACTCGCGGGCCAGAGCACCCAGGGGACCCGGCTGAGACCCGCGGCTACTCCGAGGGCAGAGCGGGAGCCTGGTGCGTCTGCCTCCCCAGCCGGCGGGGACGCCACGCAGGGCGGGCAGGGGGCGCCCGAGCGGGTCTGCGTGAGCCCAGCCCTCCCGGGGGCGGGGCGGGCGCCCACCTGTGCCGCAGCTCCGGTGCCGCCTGCTCTGCCCGCGCAGGACCAGGGCGAAGACCACCAGCAGGGCGATGATGAGGCTGGACAGGGCCACCACCAGCAGGAACCACCACTCCTCGTAGAACGGGGCGTCCGCTTGAGCTGGGGCAGACAGGCACACGGTCACGCTCGGCAGACGGTCGCCACCTGCCCGGGCCCGAGTCGCAGGGAGAGGGAGCCACTGTCTGGCCACCAGCTCCGGGCTAGGGTTCAGCAGGAGGACTCCCGCCCTCTCTGGGGACTGGCTGGGCTGCTCTGTGTCCCACGCTGTCCCCACTCAGCCTTCTCTGTCCCCGAGCTTGTCCTGCCTTGTCATCCACTCTGCCCTTCACGCTCATTTCTCATTTCACCTGCTCACAAGTGTCTGGGTTAAAGGAAAGGGGGGACAAAGTGCCGGGACGTCCCTCTCTCCATGTGCTGGTCCCTCCAGTTCCCCCACCTTCCCCATCACACCACCACCGCCTGGGGCCCTGGTCACCTCCTGCCCGCCGTGGTCACCTCCCGCCCACCCTGGTCACCTCCCGCCCGCCCTGGTCACCTCCCGCCCGCCCTGGTCACCTCCCGCCCGCCCTGGTCATCTCCTGCCCGCCGTGGTCACCTTCCTCCCACCCTGGTCACCTCCCGCCCGCCCTGGTCACCTCCCGCCCGCCCTGGTCACCTCCCGCCCGCCCTGGTCACCTCCCGCCCGCCCTGGTCACCTCCTGCCCGCCCTGGTCACCTCCTGCCCGCCCTGGTCACCTCCTGCCCGCCCTGGTCACCTCCCGCCCGCCCTGGTCACCTCCCGCCCGCCCTGGTCACCTCCCGCCCGCCCTGGTCACCTCCCGCCCGCCCTGGTCACCTCCCGCCCGCCCTGGTCACCTCCCGCCCGCCCTGGTCACCTCCTGCCCGCCCTGGTCACCTCCCGCCCGCCCTGGTCACCTCCCGCCCGCCCTGGTCACCTCCCGCCCGCCCTGGTCACCTCCCGCCCGCCCTGGTCACCTCCCGCCTGCCCTGGTCACCTCCCGCCTACTGTGGTTACCTCCCGCCCGCCCTGGTCACCTCCCGCCTGCCCTGCCAATGCAACCACCCTCGACTCAAGTCCATTCTTCACATGGCCCCAGAGAGATCTTTCTCAGAGAGAATCGGGTGCCCCCCCTTAGTCCATTCAGGGTACAAAGTAAGCCCAGAGGCCCCCAGCTGACCCTGCTCACACCTGCGGGACGGTGTCCACGCCTGGAAACCGCCGTTTGCAGGCCCCCGTGGGGAGGAGGGGGTCTGCCTGGCTCCCTACCGGCCTCCTCCACCCTCGGGGTCTCCCAGGCTGGGCTGTTTTATTTACTTCATACCCCAGCATAACTGAGCGAACAACCGGCCCCATTTCCAGATGTTTTCCGAGAAACAAATAGAAAAGGTTTCACTTATGAGCTGCTTTGAAGGAAGATGCTCACCTCCTGTTTTATTCTGTTTACTAAACACTGTTTCTTGGAAGGTGCCAGCTGACCCTGGGCCCTGCTCAGTGTCCCCCGCAGGGGAGCTGGTCCCGGGGCCCGTGCGCCAGGACACACAGGAGGCCTATTGCAGCTGAGGCCCAAGGCCCACAGCCCAGAAGGCACATCTGCTTGACGTCAGACCCCCCACTGGGAGGGGAGGAGGGGTCCTGGGTGATGTCACGTCACAGGCCACTCAGGACAGAATGGCACCTGAACCCACAGGAGCGAGCGGTGCTCAGCTGTCATCCCCTGAGGAACCCCGTGCTCTGACCTTCTCGGGAGCAGCCCCCCTTTGTTCCTAGGGGCACACAGGCCTCGCAAGTGCCGTGAGGATGTGGGAACCACACGATTGCCCCGTACGACGTTCCCCAGGCAGGCCCCCGGCTGCTGGGGCATCTGCAGGCTGCACCGTCCATCCAGCCTCCTTCCCTCAGGAGACCGAGCTCGGGGGGGGGGGGGGCCCTACCTGACACAGCCGTGGATGGGCTGCTGGGCTCCCCGTAGCCCATCTGGTTCACAGCCACCACGCGGAACTCGTAGGTCACTCCTGGCCTGAGCCTGTCCAGGCCGACGGTGTAGGATGTGGCGCTCCGGGGAATGTCCTTCACGAATGTGTCCCACAGGCCTTCATCTGCAAGAGTGAGAGCCACAGTGCAGGGAGAGCCATGGTGCAGCACAGCTATGGGTGCAGGGAGAGCCAGGGGTGCAGGGAGAGCCAGGGGTGCAGCACAGCTATGGGTGCAGCACAGCTATGGGTGCAGCGAGAGCCAGGGGTGCAGCACAGCTATGGGTGCAGGGAGAGCCAGGGGTGCAGACGGGCCACGGGTGCAGGGAGAGCCAGGGGTGCAGACGGGCCACGGGTGCAGGGAGAGCCAGGGGTGCAGACGGGCCATGGGTGCAGGGAGAGCCAGGGGTGCAGGGAGAGCCAGGGATGCAGCACAGCTATGGGTGCAGCACAGCTATGGGTGCAGCGAGAGCCAGGGGTGCAGCACAGCTATGGGTGCAGGGAGAGCCAGGGGTGCAGGGAGAGCCAGGGGTGCAGACGGGCCACGGGTGCAGCACTGGCCAAGGTCGGGGCCGCTTTCCCTGAATTCAAGTCCCTGGGCTGTGGCCAGCTCACAGGTCCCCTGCCAGGGGCACGTGACAGGAGTGTGGGAGGCTGGGTGAGGCACTGGATTCAGGGAGCCAAGTCCTTTCTCCCTCAGTCAACTCTGCTAAGGCTGCCGGTGGGGGATTCCAGACCCTCCGTTTTCTGCCTGGATCTCCTGGTTTAGGGTTTCTGGCCCGGGCTGCCCACTGTGTGCACACTGGCATTCACCCGACATCCCGCCGCCCCGACGCACACACGACCCCCAGCTGGGCCACCCCCAGCCCCCGCTGGTCCCTGCAGCGCCGGCTACGGCCTCCTGCATTTTAATGGGCAATGACGATTGAGGCGCAAACTGTAGACGCCAGCTCCTCTGCCGGCCACTGCGAGCTCGGGGGGTGCCGGGCAGCCTCGGGCAGGGCTGCGGGCCCCCGGCGCGACTCCGCCTGAGCTCCAGCATGTCACGTCGTCACTTGTACCAGACACTTAACAACCATTAAATGGTGACTTTTAAGTTATGTCTATTTGACCACAAAACTAGATACTGAATTTACTTAAGTCCTGACCTACGGGAAAACGTTAAAACAGAAATGAAAGCCAGAGAGGGTGGGTGCAGAGAGAGGAGGCAGCGAGTGGACTTGGTCCGCGCCCGGGCCCACAGGACCGGGGTGTGTGAGCCGTGACACCTGCCCTAAGAGCCCAGAGGCCCCGGGGCAGAGCCTGGCCCAGCGCCCGTGCGCTGTGTGACCCTCAGCCAAGTACCGGGCCTCTCTGTGCCTCACCTGCAGGGTGCCAGAGGCATCCGCATCCTCGCTCGCGGCGAGGACTGAAGCAGCTAATATTTGTAAAGCGCAGGCGTGCTGGGCCTCAGACAGACACCCAACCTCTGAGGCGGTAAGGAGGTCGTTTGGTTAAAAAGTGGCAAAAAGAATCCCCAGAACGTCCGTTTGAAGCAGTGGCCCTTCGTGAGTTATAGTTTCTCCTGTGGGCACAGGCAAGTGGTCTTTTCAAAGGAGCCGGAGGCCGGGGGCGAGAAGCGCGTTGGGATGTGACGCTCACGCCCGGCTGCTCGCGGGAGCCGGGGCTTATCGGCAACCGGGCTGGGCGCACACCTTGCGCCCCGGTCGCTGGGCGGATCAGCCCAACGGCAAACAGACAGGAAATTGCTGTGCGGCGTCTGTTTGCGCAGGATTTAGAGCCGGCGCCGATTAAGTCCTCCGAGTCACAGGTTAACGAGGGAACAGCGCGAACGAGCTTTTAACGGTACAAAGCGCTGGACGGCAGGAAGGTGGCACCGCGGCTATTTATTTCCAGATTTTCCACAACGTTCATTTCTCACCAAGCTGCCCATTACCACTAATGAGGTCAAACGGCGCCCCACAGCTAACCTGTCCTTCCCCCTGAGACGGGAGGTTTGCGTGCGCCGGGTCGCTGGGAATGACAATGCCGAGAGCTGGTTTTCTCCCACGGCTGCGCCCTCTGGGTGGGAGCCCCGGGGCCCCTGCGCCCACCCCGCCCGCCGCACAAACACTCCAGAGCCCTCTGGGCTCGGCCCCGCTCCACCCACCAGGGAAGGAGGCGGGATGTCTGTTCTCACCGGGCTCTGGGCAGGGGGCGGAGGGAAACCACAAGGGCATCCCCCCTCAGGCTCCTCCCGGAGGCCAGGAGGACCCGGCTGCCTCTGCCCACGGGCCTGCAGGGAGCACCTCCCCATGTCTGCCCCGGACTTCACACCCCTGGGCCTCGACGTTTTCCAGAGTTCAGTAAATATCTGCTGGCACGACCCATCGCATCTCCCCTCCCTCCCCGCCCCCCGCACCTCCAAGCCCACAGCCTCCCGTGGGGCCCGCACGCAGGCTTCCAGCAGTAACGGCCCCGTTTTATTTCACACTCACTGTGACCAGTCTCTTCCTAGCTTCATATGTGGAGTGACCACCCAGCATTTTCCTCTAAAGGGGGCAATTTAATGCTGTTAAAGAGACTAAAGAAAAAAAATACAGGCTCTTTTAAACTGGACCTTGCTGAAAACCACCGACAGGAAGGGGCAAAGAGTGACAGGCGTTCTCAGCCCGGCCTGGGCGGGTCTGTGCACCCCCGAGCGGTTCCCTGAGCGGTGGGTTCCCCGAGCGGTTCCCTGAGCGGCGAGTCTGCGCAACCCTGAGCGGGTTCCCCGACTGCCGTCTGCAGTAACGTCTCTGAAAAGCTTTCTTGCTGCCTCTAACCCTCCCTGTGCCATCACCTGGAGCCACGTTTTATTTTCAGCTCTGTCACAGCTCCAGGAATCATGTGCGTTTTTCATAAAAACATTTTAAAGTATTGATGCCGCATCTCAGCCCAGAAGGAGGCATTTAGCAACCCACTTACGGAGAAAAGCTGGGGCGGGGGAGTCAGGCCGAGAGATTTCCTTAAATTAACTGGAGAAAATGCGCACATTTTATTCCGCTGTCCTTCCTTCCCAAAATTAGCGTGTTCAGCACTTTAGACCTCACTTGCGACCCACCGGCTCCATCCGCACTAATGGGTAAGTCGTCATCGCGAGTGGGTAGGAGACGGGGTGGCTGCGGGAGGCCCACCCTGTCTCGCGAGTGGACTGTTCCCTCTGCGCTGCGCTGCTGGGCCTCTAAGCGAGTCAGCGACGGAGAGAAGAGTGTCCACAAGTCGGGGGCATGGCCTGCGGGTCTCTTGGCTGTAACGGGATTGTGCGCCCGGTTCTCCAGCACAGGGTGACCCCAACGCCCGGTTCCAGCCCAGTCAACACGGGGGGGGGGGGGCAGCAGGCCCGGGTGCTGCGAAAGGCGGCTCTGGGATCCGGGTCACCTGGCTCTGCCCCCAGGTGGGGCTCAGCCTGGCAGGACGCTCAGGAGCCCAGTGTGGCTCTCCTGCCCCTCAGGGAGCTCCTGGGTCCCTGTCCTGAGAAAACCGTGACTGGCGGGAAGAGAACAGCCCGACGTCTTCCGAAGCCACAGCCCTGGGTGGCTGGTGCCCTGACGCCCGAGGAGCAGCCCTGCTGGCCCCAGGGCTGTGAACGTGCTGGGGGGTCATATATGCCTCCGGGCCGGGCCCTCCCCTGGTGTCTGTGTGGGGGGGTCCACAGCAGTGCACTGAGTCCCAATCAGGGTCTGTGTGCCCCCCTCCCCCTCCCGGGGAGAACACCTTCCCGGGCAGTCTTTACGGAAACACTGTCAGGAAACGCCAATGCCAGGTGAGGGGGCACGGACACGGCTGAGAGGTAAACTCCAAAATGTTCGTCCACAGTCCACTCTGACCACACCCTGAACTCCTGGCAGCCTCAGCAGGGAGCTGTGCCCAGCTGCTGGCTTTTCTCTCAGCAAACAGGCTGTCAGCTCCCACCCGCGGGTGCCCCCCCCCAGCAGGGGCAGGCACCCCTGTTCCCAGACAATCTCCTGGTGACCTGGGCCACAGTCCTTGTCTCTGGACTGAGGCAGAGCCTGGCTCGGGCACGTGAGGCTTGTCACTCGGTTTACCCTCGAGCACCCAGGTGAGCTGGCTGCAGGTCCTCAGGCTGGCCGTGCCCGCGCCGAGGCCTGATTTCATGGACAATTAAGCAGGGTCCCCAGGCTGAATCAAACTGTCACTCTGGGCCTGAAATTTCTGGTTCCACTAACTCGCCCAGGCCGCACGTGACTGTCAGCCCGCAGCCCGGAGCCAACGGAGCCTGTCGGTTGTCGATTTCTTAAACACAACCATTTCTCTTTGTATAAATGGTCAACCTGGGTTAGAAACTTCACAGACACAGGCGGAGCACATCTCATAAAAACCACTGTTATCCCATCTTGTCTAAGGCGGGAGGCAGAGTGAGAGGGAAGTCTAAGCACAGAGGCTGCTGCGACGGAGGCCCCCCCCAACCAGGGCCTCGGGGATGGAGGCCCCCCCAGACCAGGGCCTCGGGGATGGAGGCCCCCCCAGACCAGGGCCTCGGGGATGGAGGCCCCACCCCAGACCAGGGCCTCGGGGATGCAGTCCCCCCCAGACCAGGGCCTCGGGGATGGAGGCCCCCCCCAGACCAGGGCCTTGAGGATGGAGGGCCCCCCCCCAGACCAGGGCCTCGGAGATGGAGGCCCCCCCCAGACAAGGGCCTCGAGGATGGAGGCCCCCCCAGACCAGGGCCTTGAGGATGGAGGCCCCCCCAGACCAGGGCCTTGAGGATGGAGGCCCCCCCAGACCAGGGCAGGAAGTGGGGATGGTCAGAGGTGAGCAAGGCCAGAGGGGAGACAGAGCCACCCTCCTGAGTCTGCTGACTTGGGAACTTCTGTGGATTTTATACCTTCGGAAAAATACTGATTTTCTTCTTGGTTTGGTTGAAAAGTTGCACAAAGACCCCAAATGAAGGAAGTGAGTGGGGAGGGGAGTGGGGCCTCCCGGGAGGGTCCTGATTCGGGGGAGAGGCCTGCCCTCCGCTCTCACCTCCGGCTAAGCACCTTCTTGGAGAAGAGGCACTGCCACGTCGACCTGCATCGGGCCCATCGAACGTGGGCCTCAGGGCTGCTTTGGAAGGAAGCTGTGGACACAGTTCCTCCAGCGCCATCCGGTCTATTGTATAAACATGTAAACGGCTTGGGGAGCGCCACGGCGGGAGAATACCTGGGGGTGACTCGCGTCAGCAAGTCGTGTGCACAAGCCTGCTGTGTGGTTTTAGCCCCTGCTAGGGAGCAGGACCAGCGCACAGCCAGAGAAGCGAGTCTTGGTGAGGTGGAGTTGGACGTGGCATCCTGGGGTCACGGCCCTGCCCAGGTGCCGGCCTCGCAGCTGCTGCTCACGCCTGTCTCCACCTTCGGGAGGCAACAGGGCTACTCAGCAGAATGCGCAGGGGTTAAAATGAGGCCGCACTGCCATCACCCAGCTGCCAGGCCCCTGGCCACCTGTCTGGCACCAGCCACCAAGTTGGTGATCTTCTGGGCGAAAGACAGAGATTGGGAGGGGGGAAGATGTCAGATGAACCGACGGCTGGGGCCCGTGGCACCACCGGACAGTGTGCCTCTGTCTCCCAGACACCCAGGGTGAGGGTGAGGGAACCCGAGTATGGCTGGGTGGCCCCCCATCAAAAATACCCTCTTCTGAGGACACGTAGGCCCATGTTCCAGACCCAAGCTCCCTTCGGAAGCGGCACCTCTTCCTGGAGACAGTCTTGCTGAGCGTGGGTGCAGAGACGGGATGCGGGAGGCTAATGTTTTATGAAGCGAGGCCTGTAACAGATGACAGCTGAGATCCGAAGCCCGAGGCACCGGCAAGGTGTTTAAATATTGACAATCCATTGAGCGTGTCATCTGACTGAGCCGCCACTGGCACGGTCACAGCGGGGCGGGCATCTTTCCCACCCTCGGTGGCAAGGTGGATCTGCCCACGATCCGGGAGGGAAGCTGCAGGCAGCCTGCTCGAGCGCCGAGCGGCACAGCAGGAGTGAAAGCGAACCTCCGGTGCTCGCTGAGAGCGTCTCCCAGGGCGGGCGCTCGGCTGTCTCAGCCCCCCTGGGTCAGTGTCCGAGTTCTGGTTCCAACCCGCTGAGCCTGCAACTCCGGTGACTCCAGAGGCTTCAGCCTGGACTTGGCCTCCATGGGGGGCTTGGGGTGAGCCAGGCCACAGCCCCATTAGCTCCGTCCGCACACCTGCCCGCCCAGAGGCTGCCCTCTGGCCAGTGGGCACCTTTCCCCCCATTAGGAGATGGGTGAGCACAGGGAACAGAGGAGAAATTCCCTGGCTCTCCAGCTTGGGGAGCTGGCTATGAAAAGCCTGAGAATTGACACCCGATCGTTTCCCAGAAAGTGCCGGACGTGCTCCCCGGGGTCAGGATTCCCAGCCCTGAATGGCGTCTGCCTGGTGACGTGGCACAGACCCCGCAGGCTGATCCCCGACGTGGAACGCTCGTGTCAAGGATGCCTGTGCCCCGACTGGGTGGGGGAGGCGATCCATGGGAGATACGTATGTAGAGCTCACAGAGGAATCCAGAGTTCCCGTCGCCTGGGACCCGTGCCGTCCTCCAGCCACACGGCTGCCGGGACTTTACTCTCCAGCCAGGGGCACAGGAAGTCTCCCGAGGGCGTCCAGGGCGAGGCTCCCTCCTCTCCTCTTGGTGCTGTGGACCTGCCGGCCATCTGGACCCTGAAGGCCGCCGTCTGAGAACGGTTTTCGGTGCGTGAAATAGAATGAAAGGAACCTGGTTCTATTGGGAGGGTGACAGTTACCCCGAGGTAACGCGCGCGCAGCCCTGCCTGCCTCCTGCGTGGGCCGCAGGCACACGTCGTGGGGGCTTCCTCGCACCCCCTGCTGAGCTCTGTGGTTCTTCGGAAGCCGCCGTGGAAGGCGGGGTAGCTGACCACCCCTCCCCCAGGGGCCTGCACGACAAGGCTGGTGGGGTCCACGCACCACGGCCGTGAAAGGGGCGGCGCAGAGCAGCGTGGAGCCTCCCCTGACGTTTCTCAGGGGCCACGGTCACTGTCCCCTCAAAAACCTCACTGGGTTCAAGGCCTGAGAATGGGACCTAATTTGGGAACAGGGTCACTGTCGACGTGATTAGTCAGGATCGGGTCCTTAGGATGCGCCCCGAACCTGACTGTCCCTATGAAAAGGGGAAATGGCGGCGGGCCCGGGGAAGGCAGGTGAGGAGGCGGCAGGTGGGCCAGGCTGGCAGCTGGCACGGAGCTAGGCACGGCCCGGGCAGCCTCTGCCAAGGCCGCAGAGGGCCCGGCCCGCCGAGCCCGACCCCGCCGAGCCCGACCCTACGCTTCCCGCCTCCAGGTGAGAAAGTAGGTTCCGTATGGAAGCTGGGCCGGTGGGAGGCACTGGTTACAGCCAACCGCACAGCCGCACCTTCGAGGGAGGGACACGCTGAAGTCCAGTGAGAGCCAGTGAAAGTAAAGACGCACTTTCCCTGAGCTCACGGATCTGAGCTCTGTCGTGTGCCCCGGGGTGGGACTGAGGGTTAGCGAAGCCGCCTGTCAGCCATAACCGGGAGGGGAGTGGTTCCCTGCAGGTCAGCGCAGGCCACAGGCCACAGCCCTCGGGTGGGCCCAGACCTCACGGGGCCCTTTATTCACAGCTCCCATTACTGTTGGAAACAGCTCCCCTCACATGTCATCGGCAGAGGGACGATGGCTGGCTGTGCCGGGGGCTCTCTGCCTTCAGGGGTTCAGGTGGGGACCAAGTGACCGCAGAGGCTTCGCCAAGCCCAGGCCGGCCACTGGGACCTCCGTTTCCAGAACGGGCCGAATGCCCTGCTCAGCAGAAAGCCTCAGGGTCCCGGAGGCTGGTGAGGTGCACGTGTGGGTTCTTGAGCCAAAGAATTTTCACATCACTGTTAAATGGAAATGCTGGTCTTAGGACCGAGGCTTCTCCTTAGAAGTTTCTAGAAGGCACTTATAACGGGTCTTTCAGAAGCGGTTTGGTGGAGGGAGGGGGCGTCTGGCGCAGTGATGGGTGTAACTTGGGACCATCCCTCCTGGTCTCACAGCATCTTTAAGTACTAGGCCGACATGGCCCTGAGTGCCAGTGTCCGTCGGAGGCATGGTTTGGAGATGCGCCCTCTGGACGCATCCAGTGTCCTGCGCTCTCACGCTCAGGTGTTCACGGTGAGCTGCGCAGCGTCTGAAGGTCACGGCGAGCGCGCTCGAGTCCTCTGCAGGTGGTGGACCCCAGCGCCAAGCACCCGTGTCCCTCTTAGCCCATTAGGAGTCACTTCCCTGTAACTTCTACCTTTAGTTACTGAAGCTGAGTGGGAGGAAGGGGGACCCCACTGCGGCGGGTGGGTTGGGGAGGGACCTGAGACCATTTTCAGAGGCCGCGGACATGGAGCCGACCACTAACAGGAATGTTCACTGCGATCAGACGATCTCGGCTCTTCCACCTGGGAAGCCAACTCTCAGACCTGACGAGACCTGGGAACCCTGGTGGGTGTCACTGGAGGGTGGAAACGTCCTGGTGTCTCCGAGTTCTCATGTGCATGGTTCTGGGAATGACACTGTCACCGGGCAGGTGCACGTGGGTAAGACACGAGGACACGCTGTGAAGCTAACAGCTCAGGACAGCGAGACGGCCTCTTGTGCCAACACATGTGCCCTCTCTGTCTGGGCTGCAAGGGGAACGCTGAGCGGAGGGCCCGGGGCTGAGACCGAGACCCTCACACACTCAGCGGGACACTGTTCCCTGGGCAGCGCCTGACTGACACCCACGGGCCCCGCCACCCTTACCTGAGGGCCGGGCCTCTATGACGTAGCCTGTGGTGGGCGCCCGGCCGGCGTGCCCCTCGCTCCACCGCAGGGTCAGTTCAGAGGTGGACTTGGTGACCAAGACGTCTCGAGGGGACCCCGGGGAGCCTGTGGATAGAGCAGAAAGGGGGGTAGATGTTGGCCCCAGGGGATTCCCAGCCCCCAGCGGGGGGCCTGCCCTGCCTGGCTCCTGCTCTCCAGGCAGGTGGCTCCGACTCGCTCAGACGCACTGGCCTCACTCGCGGGGCTGATGAGAAGGTTAGAGATGACACGCGAGTGCCCAGGGCTGCGCAGGCCTTCCTGCGGCTGCCCGTGATTTCACGAGCATTTAAACCAGGGGTGGGGATCATCCAGCCCACGGGCCATATAATCATTTGGCCTGACCCTGCCAAGGCCTCACCAAAGAGAAGCAGTTCCAGCTATTGCATTAGGGGTGAGTTCATTAAATGTCTGATCAAACAGAGCTAATTTTTAAGTGATCATTCTGTATGGCCTGAGAATGACGTTATAAATATCCAAGTGGCCCTTGGCAGAAAAAGGTTCCCCACCCCTGATTTAAACAAAGGCTGGAAAGTTTCAGCGGGAAGCTGCCTGGCTCGTCTCATGACGTGAAAGCTGAAATTTTCTTAAGTATCTTTCTTCAAAAATAAAATTCAGCCCTGGCCAGGGTGTCGGCCTGCACACCGAGGGTTGTGGGTTCGATTCCTGGTAAAGGGCACGGACCTGGGTTGTGGGTCTGACCTCCGCCCCCAGTTGGGGTGCGTGTGGGAGGCAACCAATCAGTGTGACTCTCACATCGATGTCTATGTCTCTCTCCCTCCCTCTCACTCTCTCTAAAAAGTCAATGGAAAAACATATCCTTGACGATTTAAAAGAAATCAAGTTCACTTTCTCTCCATTTTTCCAGAAAATACATCAAGACTTTACGCAACACTTACAACGCGGCTCGTGTGCTCCGAACGAGCCACCTGTTGGGTGCAGCACGTGCCCCCCAGTCCCGAGTCCCTGCCGGCTCCGCGACAGGTCCCTAACGTGGTGATGGGGGGTGTCCACTCACCCTCGGCCGGCCCCGCAGTGACGTTGGCCTGCAGCTCGGGCCCGTAGGCGATGGTCCGCGCCTGGACCCGGAAGAAGTAGGTGACGCCCTTGGTGAGGTCCCGCACCTTCAGCCAGCGCTGCCGGTTCCCTTGGACGTCCACGGTCACCACCTTGCTCACCCCTAGAGCAGAGAGGCACAGACGAGAGGCCGGTTTAGCGACGGCCCGAGCGCTGTCCAGAGCGCGGCCCACTGAGGAAGGATCTGCTGCTACCAGGAGGCGCGTGAGGGGTGATAATAGCCGATTTTTGGCACAGGTAAGTGTAATTAGGGCTTAAGCTTGATAAGTGGGTGCTGAGAGGAAGAGCCAGACCCACAGCAGGAGGGGGAGGCGGCCACCCTGTTCACATCCTGGCGAGGGACAGTGCCCAGCCAGCGGGCACGGCATGAGGCCACGGGCCCCTGACGCCATTCTGGAGGGTCTCTTCCCACGTGGCTCTGAACTGAACCAAGCCTGTGGCACCAGCACAGGTGACCTGAGCTTCCTGAGCCACAGGGGAGGAAGAACGTGGCAGAAGGCGCAGAAGACACCCGTTTCAGTGCACGGGCGGGCTCCCCGCGGGCGGGCTCGGCCTCATGGGGTCGGCCGACCTGCGGCCTAAAGGCCTCAAGCAACGTGTGGCCACCTCACTCGTGGACCCTGAAGCAAGATGAAGTGGCCACCGCGGGTGTTGCTGCCTGGCCCAGAGGACTGTGACCACAGAGACTGCGGTTTTCACTCACGAGTGTGTAAATGAAGCAAAAGCGCTGCTGGGTCTGTCAAGAGTAATTAGAAAGCGGAGATTTAACGTTCTGAGAGGACATGTGCTGAAAGTTATACAAACGCAGCATTTTCTGGGGGGAAATGAGGTTCTTTGGTTAAATGCGTTTGAAAACAATGCATTTAACAGAAAGTTGCACGAACTCTTGACTGTAGGCTTCTCAGCTCTGGGTGCACGTCTCCCGGTGTCTCCCCCGGGAAGGACGTGTCCCGAGACGGCCCGATACAGACACGAAGCTGGCGCAGAAGAGCTGTCCCTGTTGTCCCGTCCGGCCGTCCACTCCCTGCACCCACAGCAGGGCTGGCCCATGGTGCCACCCACCTCTAATCCCAGCGGCCTGAGCATGGACAGGCCCAGCCACGCAGTGCCTGCCACAAAGTGGACCATCCTTCAGCCATCAGTCCCACAGGCCTGCCCACTACCCTCCGGGGGTCACTGTTTTCATATCATGCCCTTTATAAAACCTGGGTTCAGCTAAGTTAGTCTCTCCTACGCTATTTCAGGGTGCTACCGACTGCACTGGAGTGACCTCCAAACCTGAGTCCTGAAGAGGAGCTGGGGAAACCCGCCCAGAGCCCGCCCCTGCCCCACGTCACTGGAGAAGGGGCTCTGCAGGTGCCGGGCCCTGTTTGGTTCAGACACTAGGCCCACGGGCCCCGCACTGCTGTAAACCCAAGTGCATCGACCGTCTGAGAACTTTCCCTTCATGTCTTCACATCCCTGGCTGGAGACACAGCTCAGCACTGGCGATGCAGGCGTCCTGGGCCACAGGTTACTGGGGGCGTTTTTTCCTCTTAGCTCTTCATAAAATAACAGTGAATCTCATGGTCAACGGCACCCAGGTCCGGTTGGAACAAACCCAGTGCTTAAATTTTCTTCTTCAGGCCAACTCCCTGTTTTACTGGATGCACTCACTTTAAAAGGAAGCTTCCATCAGGGCTTTAAATGGGGAGCTGATGCTGTTTGATGTGCGGGTTATGTGCCCCCCCAGCCACGAAATACCCGGAATTTTTACGGCCTGTCTGTGCGTGTTACCGGGGAAACCTGCCCCAGGCTCATCTGCCTTCTCTAGAGCCAGGAGCCTGGTCCACAGCGGGCGGGAAAGAAACCCCATCGGTCACGTAGCGAGCAGGTGGGGAGAGCAGAGGTGGACAGGTGAGAGCTCACTCAGCTGCGAGTGGTCACGCGGTCATACGGGGGACAAGAGTGTGACAGCCACCCAGGCCACCCACTTCCCAGCTCCTGTCCCTCACCTTCATCGAATCCGGGCACATCCCCCGGCTCCACCTCCAAAACCCAAGCACACGTACTCTGCCCCTTCTACCCCCCCGACACCCCTTCCTTAGACTGCGGGGTGCTGTGCACCTGTGAGGTGCCCCCCGCGCCCTGCTCCGTCCGGCCTTACCTTGGACGGGGGCCAAGGGCTCGTACACCACGCGGTAGCCCTGCAGGATGCCGTTGGCGGCGGCCGGCTCACCCCAGGAGACGTTGAGCGTGGTGGAGGTGATCTCTGAGAATAGCAGGAAGCTGGGGCTCCCGGGCGCTGCGGGAACAGAACACAGGGGCTGTCGTCGAAGCCCTTACAGACCATCCCCCTCCTCAGAACGCCACGGATGGGAGGGGGGTGCTGATCCTCTTGGATCTCCCTGTGTCACCCAGAACCCAGGCCCTCGAGGAGAGGGGGGGCACAGAGGAGCCTCGGAGGCAGGATGGCAAAGGCACAGACACCTATGATAACAGTGGACTGAAACGGGGACGAGATGCGGGTCGTTCGTTTCCCAGCTGCTGCTGGAGGTCCCGGAGGTTGTGGTCCTGCTCATCAGGGAGACGGCTCAGTGACCGCTGAGGCTCTGCCCGCCTCTCTCCACCCGCAGGGCCTGGAAGCCTCGGAGGACACCCTCCCCGCCCTCATCTGACATCCCACCTGGCGCTCTGCCCTCTCAGGGGACCCGCTGGGTCAGCGGAGGAGGAGCTGGGGAGCATCCTGAGCCAGGGGACACAACCACGGACACAGAAGGCCGGGCATGTGGCCAGGCAGAGCCGTCCCTGCTCACACCCCACCGCACCCCTCCCCCCGCTTCTGCCTGGGGTCTGTGTGAAAGTGGGGGTGGGTGCTGGTGCCCAGAGGTGCCCCTCCCTGATGGCCTGGGTGGGGATGACTCTCCTCCAGCTCCCCTGGGTGCTTAGGAACCTTCCTGCCTCCCCCCTCCAGTCCTGGGGCCCTTAGGTCCTGAGACCTGCCAGGCCCCCAGTGCCCTGGCGAGGGCCCTGGCCCCACTCCCTGCCCCTCAGGCCTGCCTACGGCCCTCCAGCCCAGCACCTGTACACAGCCCGTCTCAGCTGCTGGAGGAAGCCCAAAGGAAGCAGTTGTGCCGATGGTCGTGCCCCCAGGAAATGAATTATGTCGGGAGCCCGACCCCAGGAAATGAATTATCTCGGGAGGGTGTCACCCTACGGGCCCCCTAACCTCCCTCTCCCTGCCTTAGGCTCCCAGGTCCTATCAGGAGCCTCTCAGAGCTCCCAGAACCCTGGGTATTTGAAATACTGAATCAGCTTCATGATATTCTCCAGGCCACTAGGAAACTCTGAGAAGCACCGTAAGAGTGGGTGACCGCTCAGAGCCTACAATGTGCCCTGTGTGTGCCACCTGGCGGCTCAGCCCCATCCACACATTTGGATCTGGCCAGGGCGTGTGACTGAGAGGCAGCTGGCGAGTTCTTTCCAGGGGTGGTCTGCGGCCCCAGACCCAGGGCAGTGTCCGATACTATGGCCTGGGCTCAACCCACAAGGAGCCCACTCCCTGGCGATGAGAACACGCTAGCTGGTGGGTCTGACAAGGGGTCCCTAAAGGAGCTGGGATGTGTTCTAGGTGCAGAGCAGAGCCCTTCATGCCCTTGGCGACCCTGGGAGAGGCACACATCGCTCACGTCTGGCTGACACTTATGGAGCCCCACTGTGACCAGGCTGAGCCAGGCCCTGGGGACCCACGTGGTCCCAGCCCAGATGTGGCTGCCTCTCCACAGGCTCCCAGCTGCAGTGTCCATGCCTTACAGGCCAGGCAGAGCAGAGCCCTGCGAACAGGGACAAGGGGA
Organism: Miniopterus schreibersii; assembly: GCF_964146895.1. Taxonomy (NCBI): domain Eukaryota; kingdom Metazoa; phylum Chordata; class Mammalia; order Chiroptera; family Miniopteridae; genus Miniopterus; species Miniopterus schreibersii. The sequence continues at coordinate 99,985,954 of NC_138105.1, forward strand.
GCTGCTCTCAAAGGGAGCGTCCAACAGAGGCCTATGAGAAAAAAACACGCGGCTGCTTCTCCTACCAGCCTGGTGGGTGCGTCCCTGCCGGGGGTCGCTCTTGGGCCCATCTCCAGCAGCGTTGAAGGCGGAAATGCTGACCAGGTAGCGGGTGTGGCTGGTCAGGTTCTTGAGCTTCACCAGGGTCTCGGGCAGGAACAGCACCCTCATTTTCTCCGTGTCGTTCTGGCTGTCCGCCTCCCAGTAGTAAACCTGTTAGAGCGAGAAGTCGGAGGTGGGCATGGGGAGGGTGCCTCCTGTTTCCAGCCAGAGAGTGGGGCCTGAGCGCGCCCCAGGGTGCAACGGCCCTGAGTGGGAGGCGGAGGGGCACCTTCTCCTGCAGAATCAGGGGTGGCGAGGGCAGTGCCAGGGCGGACAGATGTCCTCAGCTGCTCGTGTGGTTGGGGAGCTGGTGAGGAGCGTTTCTGAGTGTCCATCTAGAGTCTGAGTCTGCCTAAGGGAAGCCCATGCTGTGGGATGGGGGTCTGAGGACGGAGTAATGCCCTCCTTCAGTGACCAGGACAGTCCCTTCGCTCTTGCAGAGCCATGCTGCTGGCGTCTTCGTTTACGTCTGCTTCTGGAGAGGAGGGACCCCAACCATGTCACTCTGCTCCAGCCTGTGGATGGGCCCCAGGGTCCACCCTGAGCTCCTGGGTCTCATTCAAGGCTCACACCTAAGCCTTCGGTCAACATGGCCCCAGACTGGTATTAAAACAAGGAAGGAACATGGACAAGAACCTGTCGGGCTCAGCACTGTGGGGACAACTGCTTTTCCCTGGATCTCAGGCCCCCTTGCTGAGCTTTATGTGGCTGTCAGTGAACCTGACATCCAGGACCAAGGTTTGCAGAGGTCACCAGAACTGCTTCCCTGGACAGCTGGCCAGGAGCCGCTGCCCGGCAGTGCCAGCCAGGCGGGTATCGCCGACGTCCGCCTGTGACAGAGCCCAGTGTCTGTGCTCTGAGCTGCCCGGAGGAAGCCCTGGGCCGGGGTAGCCCTTCCTAACGAGATCAATAGCCACGTCCGATGTCTTCATCGTTAAGGAAATTAGAAAACATATTCTGGACGTACACAAATGGCATCCTGACTCGCAGCTCCCGGGCCTCTCCATTACCTCATTAATCACTGGAACGGCCCTGCCACGGAGGAGGGCATTTATTTTCATGAAACACCTACGAAAATCATTTTAAATGGACATTTAATTGGTTCAATAGTCATCAGGGCAGGTTAGCTCATAGAATCTGATGACGGACCAACTTGGGCTCCAGCAGCCCAGACGGGAAAATCCATTTGGAGGGTGGGGGGTTTCCTGGAACGGCTCGGGCTGTTTCTCCAGGGTGGTTTCAGGGGGTCTCTACGCAGACAGGCCGGGGCAAGGCGCTTCCTGCCCCGGGTCACCCAACTCTGTCCAATCATTCGTCACCCCAAACTCTTCTTGGTCCGCTGGCTGCCTTTCTCTCCTCCCTTCTCTGGCACCTTTAGCTAATGTGGAATCATAGCATTTTAGTACGGTGATTCTCAAAGTGGGGTTCCCAGGACTACCCCCCGGGGGGAACTTGTTAAGACTGCAAATTCTTGGGCCCCCCTGGACCCACAAAATCAAGAGGGTTCATGCACCATCCAATAGTGACCCAGGGGCAGAGCTGGGATGGGGAAGCTGTTTTCTTCAGAGCTCTGTCTTACTGCCAGCAAAGACGCTGGAGACTCCCAGATGGGGGCGGGAGGGGGAAGGGTTCCCTGGCCAGGCCGGGGGGGAGAGGCCCAGGGACAAAGCGGCCAGGAGGTGAGGCTGGGCGGCCTGCTCCTGGCGCTCAGTATGGCCACAGCTCTGCGGGCTGACGGCCGGCTGTGCACCTGGCACGGGAGCCGGGGAACCAAGCGATCGGGGGGCAGCAGCATGGATGGGGCTAGACGCCATCTGGGGCCTAGGCCACCCCTCCTGGCCCACGGTGACCTGGGAGAAGGCGCCGAGCGGAGCCGAGAGCCTTGCCTTGTAGCCCTGCACGTTCCCGTTCTGGCTCTCGGGCGGCGGCGGGTCCCAGGTGACCTCCAGCTGGCTGGCCGTGAGCGGGCTCACCTGCACGTTCTGCGGGGCCATGGCCGGGGCTGAGGAGAGAGCACGGGGCTGAGGGGCGGTTCACAGGCGTGGGCCCGAGACTGCCCTCACCTGCAGCTTCCACGCTAGGGACCCCGAAAACCCTGCCCCGATCACGCTCCTAAATGCACTAAATACAACCAGGGCTACAAAGAGCACCGGTGACACAGACACAGCACAGTTCCCGAACCTACGTGCTCCCTGACTGAGACACGAGCTCAGGCCGAGGACCTGGCCCAAGGGCAGCTGTGACATTAAGCGGGACGAGCACAGGGCCCTGAGAGCTGGGAAGCCGCAGGTGGAGCTGAGGAGAAGGAAGCACCGGTTCCCAGCACAGGTCCCGGGGCCCCGGGGTCCCGGTTCCGGGTGGAGTTGGTCTGCAGTGCGCAGGTGCCCCTCCAGCAGGGACGCAGACACAGATTTCATCTCGACATGCTCCTCAGCGAGGCCCCTATGGCTTCAAATTCTGAGGCCCCCGTCTTCACTTCTGCTCCCCCTCCACGCGGGGTGCTGCCGGTGTCAGCAGGGCCACACTGTGAGAGAGGGACGCCGTGGCCGTCTCCCCCCACAGCCTCCCAGGCAGCCCCCGGGAAGCTGGATCAACACCCAGGACTCACGGGCACGGTTCAGGACACTTCTCCGCGCGGGGCACCCTGGCGGGGCCTCTGTTCTCTGGGACCCCCTCTGCTCTCCCTCCCTGGCAACCCCTATGAAACCTGCTGAAACCTGTGTGTCCCGGATGCCAGTGGGCCCCTCCCTCATCATCTGCAGCGTGTGACTGTGGTTGACACATGCTGACACCAGGCCTGTGGGCCTCGGAGCGCTGCCTGCGGACTCGAGCCTGTTTACCGGCCATGAGTGGAGACCGCGAGGCCGGCCCTGCCGAGGGACACAGCCCAGCGCGCCGGCTCCCCAGGAGGCCTCGGGAGAGAAGCACCTTCCCGAGCCACCCCTTCCCCGTGGCTCCCCGGCCTCAGTGCGGAGTAAAATAGTAATTAACACCCGCTTGTCCTGACACCCACATTTGTTTTGCTCTAACTGCGCGGTGCCCACATCACGCCCACCCCGAGCTAATGGGAATGTTAATAACCACACCAGGTTGTTGTGACAGATGCTCGGGTTCATTATCAGAAATTCTTATTTACCGCTCCATTAAACAACAGAACCGCGCAAAAAAACAATTCAATCAAAACTAACTGGAGGAATTTCAACAGCCACATTAATAACCCAAAACATAAATAAAGTTAACGTCTCCTGCATGTTTGCCGTCGGCAACTCTATCGCAGAATTACTGTCATGCAATTAAAATGTGAGAGGTAGAATGGACGCGGCCATTACCCTGCCTGCGGGCGGGAACCGTCCATGCGGGGTCCCCACCCACCCCCGAGTTTCATTCCCAAAGGCACCGTGGAAGCCAGCCTGAGGGGTGCAGGGGTAGGAGGAACAGGCCCCTGACGCTGGCGTCCACAGGCAGCTTCGGGAGGTCCCCCGGGAGCCAGGGGCCCGTGAGTCCCTGCGCTGCGGTCGACATGTGCTGGACAGGGGCCCCTGGTCCCATCCTGGGCAGCGGAGCCCCACGCACCGATGTCCTCAGGCTGAAGCCCCTGCTGTGCCCACCAGCTACCTCCAGCACAGGCTTCTGTGCCATGAGGCACGGCAGGTAACAGACCTCTGATGATGGCACTGGCAGGGAGGAGAAAGGTGGGTGAGCACAGACAAGGCGTGTGGGCCCGAGATGTGTGTTCTGGCTCCTGGAAAGGGCAGGTGTCCAGGCCGCAGGCCCCAGGAGCCCGACTGCCAGGAAGTCACTGCTGGGTGGGACCCGATGGGCGCCCGCAGTGTGCACGTGGGGTCTGCTGACTGACGGGTGAGGGCCAGTCACCTTCTGACCCCCAGCCTGGCATTCGGTGTCAGGAGAACAATAGGCTCCGGTCACAATGCTCTCTGAACGTGCCTGAGATGATTATTCTGAAGCATTGACCGACTGCCCGATGGGGGTGAGCAGGGCCCCTCCCAGAATTCCAGGCGTGGGGGGCAGGGACTTCAAGGGCAGGGTTCTGGGCCCCGGAGCAGCCTCAGACCAGCCACCTCTCGCTCCTGCCGCTGTCCTTCCCTCCGAGTCCCAACCCCAGGCTTCCCTCTTGTGACCTCACTGCTCAGCCAGAACAGAAACAACTCTAAGGAAACTTAAGAGAAATCAGGAAACTGGTCACAAAAACTGTTTCCAAGAAAATCAATGTTTTGTGCCGCAGGCTACAGAACTGTAGATGGGGGTCGCAGGAAAGGCCCTGGATGGCGAACTTTAATATCGGGTCCAGCGGGTGGGACTGGGACACTTGCTCTGTCTGGCCCTGTTTCGGTTCTTGTAAGAGGCGGCTGCTTGAGATGAAGTCCGTCGTGGCAGAGCAAAGAGCAGGCGGTCGGTGCGAGTCCAGCAGAGGCGTCCTTCCGGCAGCCGGGCCCCGCGTCCACCGATCGCCTAGTGGGGGCACATTTGGGCTCTATCCCCCAGACACGGAGGGGTCGCGTCCCCGTGTGCCGGCAGGTTTAAATGTCCGTCTCCCCGCGGTGCCTGTGTGAGCCGAGAGCAGCGGAGGTGAGGCCCGGGCTCTGCCTTCCAAGCCTTGGACGTGGCCATGACGGGCCACGGAGCCGCTTGACCACCCTGCCCGCCGGGACTCACCGCCTCACGCAATCCCCTCCCCCAACGGGCTCTGACCCGTGGACTGTGATGGGGGTGGGGGTGGCACTGTGCCCAGGACACAGGCACGGGCCGGCTCTCCGGTGCCCCTCCTGCTCGCACCCCCTCGCCCTCCCACTCGCTCACTCTGAGGAGGCCGCTGCCTTGTGACAGGCTCCATGGACAGGCTCCCAAGGCAAGGAGCTCAGGGAGGCCTCTGCCCAACAGCCCAGGAAACCGAGTCCTGCCAACAACCATGGCAGTGAGCTTAGGAATGACCTTCCCTGGCCCAGCCTCCAGGGCACACGGCAGGCCGTCCTCGCTGGCCCCGTGGCACAGGCCCGAAGCGGAGCCCAGCTGAGCCAGGCCTGGAGTCCAGAGACTGTGAGGTGACAGGCGCTGTTTCAGCAGCTGTGTGGGCCGACCTGTGCCGCAGCGTTAGGGAACCCCCACCCGACGAGCGTGAGCTCTGCTGGGGGAGGTGCCGGCCTGAGCCCAACACTCTGGGGTCTCGGAGAGGCTTGAATTGGGGGCAGCCCCTGATGTAAATGCTGGATCTCGCAGTGTCCCCACAATAACTACTGATGTGCTCCACTTGTGTTTATCACCGCCCAGGCCGAGGGTGCCGAGGAAATCTAGGACAAGCGGCTGCCTTCTCCCCGGAGAGGTGCTGGCAGCAAGCACAGCATTCGGGAGCACCGCCGGGTTTGAGCGGTTCTGACAACAGGAGCCTCAAAGCAAGGCCGAGGCAGAGCTAAGGAGGACTCGAGTTCTGATGGAGCGAGTCTGTACGTGTGGAGAGAACGGAGGAACGCCCCAGGTGTGGGATGCCCCAGATGCGGGACACTCAGGTGCGGGACGCCCCAGGTGCGGGACGCCCCAGGTGCGGGACACTCAGGTGCGGGACGCCCCAGGTGCGGGACGCCCCAGGTGCGGGACACTCAGGTGCGGGACGCCCCAGGTGCCGGACGCCCCAGGTGCGGGACACTCAGGTGCGGGACGCCCCAGGTGCGGGGTCAGGGAGCAGAGCAGGTGTGGCCGTATTCTACACAATGTTCTATATTCATTACATATTTAAGACTTCTTTTAGAGACATACACTGAAAATGTTCCTAAGTTACATGGTGTGATGTTTACGTAACAGGATACGATCCCCGAGAAGCGCTCAGAGCGATGCGGGAGGTTTGCAGTGGCCGCCGGGCCCTGTGCCTTCAGCACCGGCTCCTGTCCGGGCTCCACGCCTCCCTAACTAGAAGTTAAACATAAAACAAACACAAGGAGGAGGTTCTTCAGGGGAGGCAGGAGCAGGCGGTGTCTGGGGACGGAAGGGGGTCGGAGCACCTGCAGACCCTCTGCTGCATTTGGTGCCGCCAAACCCGGTGGGCTCACGGACACAGGCTCCACACAGACACACAGACGGTGTCGCCCTCCTTTGTGTGGGTAACGCGTCTGCTCGTCCTGCCAAGTCCAGTCCACGCTGAGCTCCGCGACCCTCAGAGAGGCCCACAGCCCGGGGCTGACCCTGGGGAGCTCAGCCCCTCGGGGCGCAGGCCAGGCCAGCTCCCCCACCTGGAGTACAAGCCTCAGGCGCCCTCCCCTCGGGGCTGGCGGGCGGTGAGCGAATGGGAGCTGGTGAAGAGGCCTTGGTCGGCTGCCAGTGCTTGAACCACAGACTCTCCGGAGAACCTGCCAAGGACTTGGACTCCGATCATGTGATGTGTGGGATCCCTTCCAGACAGAGCATTAGGCATCGGAATATTCTCCACATTCCTGCACTGATGGGGATGGAGCCATTAATCCCGTCATTTATCTCCGGGCACTTCCTGTCCCAAGTCTGCTGGGGAATGCGGGATCCAGGCGAGCGCAACCAGTGAGCCCAGCAGGTGGGCAGGGACGTGGGACTGACCGGATGAGGCTCCTGTGGCTGGAACAACCAGGGCGGGTCCAGAGCGAAGCCAGGGGTGACGCTGCAGGCCCATTGCGGGTTCCCACGCTGAAGCCCTGGGCCAGGCTCACAGAGTGTCTGCAGTAAGGGAGCTAACCACTCGCAGCAGCCCAGAGGGTGGGAGAGCCCGGGGGCCCTGGGCACCAGGCTCAGCCGATCTCTGGGGAGCAGAGACAGCCATTGGCACACAGCAGGCTGTCAGCAGAAGTTGGCTCCTCCTGCTTAGGATGGCCCAGAGGCCACTCAGGGTCTGTCGGCTCAGCACCGCTGACGCCCTTCGGCCCGGAGGCTGGCTACTGACACAGCAGGAAGCTGCGCGGGATTTCGTAACTTCACGACCCGTGTTCCATTCAGAATGACCCAGGGGTCCCACTGAAGGACCCCGGGGAGGCGGGGAGCCACGTGAGCCGCCCTGCAGACCGCGGCCAGGCCCTGCGCCACACGTGCCTTTCCACCCAGCTCACTCGCCCCCTTTCAGCGCCTCCTGAGGCTCCGGCATAGGCTTTGTCGGAGGCGGGGGCGCAAAGACAGACAGAAGCTGTGTGATTCCCACCAACAGCAGTCACAACCTCAGAGTGCGGGCAGGAAAGGCCGAATCTACAGTTAGTTTCTTGTTCTTTAAAAACGCAAACCAACAGTTTCAAGATACTTTTCTGTTCCCGAAGCAACACTGATGCCCAAGCAGCCCTGTGCCGCCGAAAGCAACGGAACAAGGGTGAACAGTGCGTCTGGCACAGCGCTTTGGGTGTGGGGACCCCCCATCGTACAGATGAGGCAACAGAGGCCCACTCCCCATGGAGCACAGTCTCCGCACTCTCCTGTCCTCCCTCCAACGGCCAGGGGCTGCTGTCTGCAGGGCTGTGACGTTGCTCCTGGACCTCGACACAGGACTATGTGTCCAAGCCAGGGGCACGCGGTCCGGCGGTGAGCCTCGGTGGGGAGGGCCCCGCAGGCAGGAGCAGGGGCCGGGCCAGGTGGCTGGACCCTCCGGAGCTTCTGTCACTCGTATGCACAGGGGCCGACAGCCTTGGCCTGCAGGGGCGTCCTGGCCTCCTGAGCCCACCCTGCCCAGAAGCGGTGACGCACACGTCCCGCCTCGGTGTCAGTCTAAGTCCCCACGTGAGAATCTGTGGGTGATGCCGTTTCAGGGCAGAAAGCTAAGGGGCGGGCAGACGGACCTTGTGTTTCTTTCCCTGAAGCAGGATGCTTCCCCCGGAGGCCCATGTACCCCACCCCCAGCCTGCCTTTCCCCCGCGTGCCCATCGAGCTGCCCCACACCTCTCCTCCACCTGCGTGTCCCGTAATACCTGAAGGCCCAACAAAGCCACCCAGCGGCACAACTGGGCCACAGAACCCACGCTGACCATGCAGAGTGTCCATAGTCCTACAGCCCAGACCCGCAGGAAATCGCTGCCAGCAGACGAGTCTGGGCTGTGGTTCAGGCCTAGGCCCAGAGCTTGGCTAACCTGGTCACCTTCTGGGCTGGAACAGCTGCTGGTCTGGCCAGACCTGCTCAGGTTCATCTGGCTCTCCCGGCCCTGCCAGGCCCATCGCGGCTCCACAGATGGAGCAATTTGGATTTGGACAGGAGTCCACTACCTTTGAAACTGGGCCGATCTCAGAGGAGAAGCAGAGGTGGCACCATCAGGAACTCACCGTGCCCCTCCGGACGTTCAGGTGGACGGGACGGGAACCTGCTAATGGCTGGCCAGCAGCCCACCTGCCTTCAGCCCCCCAATCTTCACCACAACCCAGTGATAGAGACCAAGCCCTGTGCCTGAACTCCACCCCAATTCACAGGCTCGAGGAGCATCCCTGCCCCAAAACACAGGGACTCGGCTGGAGCCCCCAGTTCCACCTGCTGTGAGACGGGAGTTCCTCCTGCGTCCCCCAGCCCCGCCTGCTGGGACGCCCGGTGCCCAAACCCCCACTGCTGCTCCCTGCCTGCCCCACAGGGCTCTGGAGCCCCTATCTTCAGGACAGCAAAGGCTCTGAGCCCCTGGTCCCCAGCTCAGGACGAGAAGCATTTCGCGATGAGCGCTATGGTTCAGGAGGGACAGACACACAGCCAGGACAGTCTCATCTGACAAGGACATGCAGACGTCTTTGTGGGGACCGGGCACCAGGGAAGGAACCGGGACTCTCCGTGAGGGACGGCCAGGCAGAGCTGCCTGAGGAGCAGTGGGACCGTGTTCCAGGCGCGGGAGGGACCCGTCCAGGGAAGAGAGGCCAGGGCTGCCTGCGCTCCAGGTCCCGTGCTCGGGCTGGACCCTTGGCGCTGTATTTTAGGGACAGCTTCTCCAACTGCAACGTCACCCGACGTGTTTCTGTGACCTGGCCCAGCTGCCAAACCCCTTCCTCCCACAAGCCCAGGCCTCTGTCCCGGAGGGAATTCCAGTCATTCCGGCTGGAAGTGTCCCCCTTGGACCCTGCACCAGTAGACGTGAGCCGAAACCCAGACCATCGGCCAACACGGAGGATACTGCTGTCAGCTGGGGGCAGAGACCGCGGGCAGGCCCCTTGGCCAGAGGGCAGGGGGAGCTGCGTTACTGAGGCTACACTGGGCGCAATTTGGTCCCCACACGACAACACATCTCACAATCAGCTAACCCTGCAGAAGGGATGATCCTGGAAACACACTCAGGGCCATGTCTCAGCCAAAAGGGGTGGAAACTGACCCATGGGGCTTTTGCCAGGGCTGTTACCAGGGGTTGGGCTGACACTGGCACCGGGGCCCCTGCTGAGGCCCACCCAGGAATGCAGGTGACAAAGCACACACACCCCGACCCCACGGAGGCCACAGCATCAGCACACATGGTGAATAAATACCTCGGGTCTCAAAGCAACACCTGGCTGCTCACTCTGGCCGTGGGGACATTGCAGCCCTCGGCCGAGCCTGTGACCCGCACATCCCCCATCCTACCAGCAACATGATCTACAGAAGGGGGCACTGTGTGGCCCCCGAGAGCGCCGGGCACGCTCTGTGCCGTGGCCTCGGCTGTGGGTGGGGCTGCAGGGCTTACCGGCCTCGCCAACAAAGACCTCCACGGGCGCGGTGGCCGGGCTCTCCCCGATGATGTTGAAGGCCGTCAGGATCACCTCGTAGCGCCGGTACTTCTTCAGATCTGCAAGGGGCTGGAGGCAGTCAGCCTGCCAGGACCTCCTCCCTTTTGGACGGCCCCTCTCTGCACCTCACTGAGGGGTCGGTGCCCCAAGGAGCCCGGGACAGGGAGCCGTGGGTCCAGCTCTCCTTCAGCGGGAGCAGAGGCCGACCCGGCTTTACATACGAACGCAGGCAAACCACAGCCCCTGATCTCATGACTGTGTGTCCTCAGGAGAAATGTGTGAAGCCACGTGTACAGTGGCCAGCATGGGTGACGTGGCGGAGTAGCTGGCCTTTGAACCAGCCACCTGCAGGGCTCCCTCTCCGGTCAGTGTTGCTGCCTCAGAGCTGGCTCTCCCGACGCCCTGTGTGCGTGTCTGGTCCCAGGGAATGGTGTGAATGGGGACGTGCCAGGACTGCACACTGTGCCTCCCCAAGAATGAGATACCACGCCCGTCGCTCACGGAAATGTCCACAGGTCCTGCCACATGGCTGAGTGGGACTTGGCCTCACCTGCTCTCAGCCTGACTGTGGCCCTGCAGGGAGCCCACCCGCGTGGCTTCTGGGACCACACGGCCTGGCCTGTTAGCCTCAACCCCAGGGCTCGTGGGGCTGCCGAGTCCACAGAAGGAGAAAAGACTGTCAGGTGTCCACTGAGACAAACTGGAGTGGCCGTGGACAAGCTGCATGGGCTGGGCCACCCCTCTCGTCCTTCATAACCCGCCACTGAAAAGCCTGGAGTGAGAGCCAGTGAGGAACCTCATCGCTGGAGCCCCGTCTGCACTTGGTTCTCTAGCTGCCAGGAGGTCACGGAGTCAGGGGAGGGTTAGGACTCGGCCGGTGAGCCAGGGAGGGGTGGGCGACAGACGGATAAAGTGACGTGGAAAAAAACCAGCAAGGGGAGCAGAGACCTTGCTCAATCCCACTTTCTGTCCCAAACTGAAAACCAGCTGGTCAGTTAGTCCCCTTCGTCCTGTTTCTAGAAGGTTCCCTTCCTGCCCGCCGGCGGTTCTGCATGCTGAGCAGCAGTGCTTGGGGTGAATTCCATGAGCTCCACCCGTCCCAGCCGGTTCTCGCCGGCCCCTCCCATTCGCCCCCCCCTCCCCCCAGCTGGCAGCCGCTTCCCCGGGCCGCGGGCACTCACGTGTTAACTCGTACGTGGTCAGGGTGGAGCTGCTGTTCACGGTCTTGAAGCTGCTGTGGGCTGTGAGGGTGAGCAAAGCAGAAAGGCGGTTAGCGAGTGGGGACAGCTGCAGGGATGGGGCTGTGCCATGCCCCCCGCCACCACACTGCCATCAGCTGCTGGGGTGACGGCCTTCTCTGTGAAGCGGCCAGGCACCCGCGGGAGACGGGTGGGTCACACGCTCGCCCTCTGCTGAAAGGTCAGAGGCCCGACACAGCACAAGGAGACGCCAGACAAGACACGGGAGTCAGTTTCCCCCGGGCAGAGACTTTTCCAGATGCCCAGTAGTGGGTACGGCGGTCGGCTTACCTGGGCTCAGGTAAGAGCCCTGTCTGACTGGAATGAGCAAACCACGCGTGAAGAGCAAGGGGACCCGGGGTACCGGCCCCGCTGTGCTCCTGACTGGCTGCCCCGGTCCCTCAGCCCCTTGCCGCCCCCCGCCTCCCCACCATTTAGCTCTGAGGGCCCTTGTCAGTCATGCCCTTCCCTTCACATCCTCCCTGAAGTCCTTTCAACCTGACAACCTACTGCAAAGGGCTCCTCCTCCATGAAGCCTCCCCTGACCCCCGCTGGGTAGAGGCCCAAAGCTCGGAGATTCCTGTTTGGTCCCCCCTGGTTGTCACACTGGGCTGCGGCAGACAGTCCACCCATCCCCCAGCCCTCCACGGGGTGCCCATCACGCCTCCACGGCAGGTGCTACGGTTACCTGGACCCCCTGCCGACCCAGCGGCCAGGCCAGCGTGGTACCTGGGGCGGGAGGAGGGGACAGCGGCCGGCTCACCTGTGAGCTCGCTCCGTAACGCCAAGGGGTTTTTGAGCGTCTTGGACTCAGTGACCGACGCCACCTCGTACTCCAGCTCCCGGTAGTAGATCCTGTACCCCTGGAGGAGGCCGTTCAGGCTTTCGTCCCTCGGAGGCTGCAAGACATCGCCACAGTCAGCCCACGGAAGGCGGCCTCACGTCAAATTTAATCAACCACCTGCCCAGAGGACGTCCCTCATTCACGTAGATGGTTCCCAGTTGTTTACAAGGGGACAAGGGAAGGTGTCACATTTCTGACAAGGATCCTGGGGCTCCCAGGCACGGAGCCAAGCTGTGGAGCATTTTCTCAGAGCCCAGGTTTTCTGGGGCCGGTGGGGACTCAGGCGTCTCACCTACGTCCCGCTGAACTAGAATGAGCCCCGGGGACTATGGCCCAGGTCACAGACGGGCAAAGAAGCTGCCTGCTCCGGGGAACCCAAAACTCTGAGGGAGCCGTGGCCGTGGCCTGGCCCCACGTGGTCCACGCTGGCCCCACCCTGCCCTCAGTCTTTGCCACCCAGGAAAACGCACGGTGAACGCACGGTGAAGGGCCCTTTGCGGGTGGGAGATGGCAGCCACCTGAGACCTAGGCCCTCGCCTCTCCTCTCCTGGGCTGCTGACGGGGCTTCACGTCCCTGAGCCGGGCTGCTCAGGGGAAGCTGGGCTGTCCCGGCCAGCAGCCCCTGGCACCATCCTCGTGCTCCGCACAGCGGGAGTGGCAGAGTCTGGGCAGCGAGAATGAGAAACCTCAGGCCTGCCTGCCTGGGATCTGAGCTGACATGAGTGGGAGAGAAGAGAGAGGCCCGGGGGCAGGTCAGAGCCTGCAGCTGGTCCAGGCCCTGCGAGGGGCAGGCTCTCCTGACCCCCAGAGATCCCCGGGCCCGCACGGACTTGGAACTGTGTTTAACTGCACTTCCTATTCCTGAGTTTGGAGTAACCCTGTCTCCCATTTGTGGAAGAGGCCTCTGGGTGTCCCGGCAGGTGTCATAAGGCAGCTCCGCGCGATGCACGGAGAGTTCTCGAAGGGGTGGCCGAGCCCAGGCTCTGGACTGAAGTCCTGGCTCTGCACTGTGGGTGCCGGCTGGCTGCTCACCCTCCCCGCTCGACCCACGTCCGGAACAGGCTGCTCCTGACTCTGAACAGAAGGCTCCCTCTGCACACGCAGACCTGTCCCGAGCCCCGGCCCCGTGCCTGGTGTTTCTGTTCTACGGTGCTGGGGTCAGGCCTGGGTCTGGTTGCTCCCTCTGCTCCCCTGTGGCACCTGGGACAGGCGGGCGCAGCTGGCGCTCGGTCAGTGTTGAGGGCGCGAGCTGGGTTGCAGACGTCCAAGATGACCCAGCCATGGTTAATTCCACCCCGGCCTGGCCATCTGGATGGGCAGATGCTCGATGGGAACTGGGAGCCCTTCCTGAAACGTCTGCCCTCTGCCTACGGCACGTCTGTAGAGGACTCCGAGGCCTTTCCACTTTCAAGGCCTCTGTTAGAGTGGGGACACCTGGCTGGAATGTGGGTGTATCACCCAACTCGGCCAGCAGGGGAGGCCGGGTCCGGATTTCAGACAGCATGGACCCCAGGACGGGTGGGGCTTGACTGTCCGCTTGCAAGAGTCCAGCCTGACCTGCTGTGACAGAGTCACCCTTTAAACTGGTAGGACACCTGGCAGTCACAGGTGACGCCTCCGCTTTTATACCAATTACTATAAATGACAACGGATTTGCAGGTGAACCGTTCATGTGGAACTCGGATCTATATTTAAACGCAGTCTCTTTGTTCCAGTTGCTGTGATTTCGTAAATTGCTGCTAATTTTCATGGTGTGTCAGCTGCCAGGCAGTTGACAGGCCTGTGTTTCTACATCGTATTGACCACCTCCTGCGCTGAGCTTCCTGTGATTAGTGTGTCCTGCTGAGCTCGGAAGGGGACAGCTGATGGACACGATGCCAGGCTCTGCTGGTGCAGCCGCCACTTCTCCAAGCTGTCTGAGTGCCAAGGAGGGGCCGGGACCCCAGTGTGGGGAGCAGGACGGCTGGGCTGAGGGCCGGGCCAGGCTGACGGCCCTATGGAGGAGCTAACCTAGTTCCCATGACTGCGGCCCCATCCTGGCCGCAGGAGCTTCCCTGGTTGGCTGAAGCTTTGCCGTGCCCACCCCTGGCCTTGGCCCAGACCAGCTGCAGCCCTGTTCTAACCGTGACCCCGGCATGGGCTGGCCTGGGGCTGGGCAGCCTTGCCTGGCAGTTCTGCTCCCCTGTTACTTTGCCCTCAATGCACCTCACTGTTAGCAAAATATACCCAAACTGGGGAACAGGCAGAGAGAGGGCAGGTGTCCTGTCAATGTCACATTAGAGCCTGACCCACACACAGGATTCATCTGATCACCCAGGGGACGTGCCTCGGCTCGACTGGCTGTCCCGAGACTGCAGACTCGAGGGAGTGAAGATACCTGTTACCCTGCAGAGACTGTCGGTTAGAGGTGACTTACGGAGAAAGGGAAATCCCGGAGGTTAGGGGTCCACTGCCTGCAGGACACGGGCCAGGCTGCACGTCCATGGCAGCCCCGCCTGCCACCTTCATGCGGCCTGGGACAGTGGGCATCTCGGTGCTCTGGCACCCTGGGTGCCCCCTCGTGAGTAGGTTCAAGTCCACTTTGGATGCTGACCACCAGCTTTGCTGTGTGGGAACCGCACCTGGACATTCCCGCCCAGTTAGCAAGCCGGCCTTTGTCCTGCTCTGACACCTGCTTGGGGCCTGGCCTGCAGTCAGGCTCTGGCCCCGACGCTGGGTATGTGGAGAGCGGGCATGTGGTACTTTATGAGACTCTGCGAGACCCAGGCGCTTACCTGCCATTGGATCAGGACGGAGGAGGTGGTGTGGGGCGTCACTGACACAGAACTTGGAGGCTCCCCTGGAACTGAAATCCAAGGTAAAGAAACAGGATTAGAGGGTTCTGTGGGTACCTGGCCCCTGCAAGCTTGGGAAACCAAGGAGTGGAACTCCGCCCCCCTTCCCTGTGGGTACCGTTCCCCCACCTGCAGCCGGAGCCAGGAGAGGAGGGACCCAGCCCTAAAGTGGGGCTACCTCCCTACACAGACCCACAAAGACATCGCGGGAGTCTGCACCTCTCCACTGGGGCCACGCACGCCAGTGGGTGTGCCTTCCTGGGCCCAGACCTTTTCAGGGGCCGCACCCCCTCCCCTGAGGAGGGGCATCGTTGCTTTTTGTGTTTTTAAAAATATATCTTTATTGATTTCAGAGAGAGGAAAGGAGAGGGAGATAGAAACATCAATGATGAGAGAGTCATTGATCGAGCCTGCAACCCGGGCATGTGCCCTGACTGGGAATCGAACCCTGATCGCCTGGATCCTAGGTCGATGCTCAACCGCTGAGCCACGCCCGGCCGGGCAGGGCATCGTTTTTTTCTGAGGTACTCAGGCCAGAGCAACTTCTAAGCTGGACAAAGGATCCAGTCAGGGCTCAGTGTTCCTGGTTTTAAACACTAATGTCACCGCCATGAAAGGGGCCGACTTCCGGTGGCTGAAGGGCAGGCATGTCCTGGCTCAGCCGAGGCTCTGCTCTGCTCTGCTTGCTGGGGCACGAGGTGGGTCTGACCTCTGCCCGGCAGTGCCCTGCACCCTGGAAACCAAATCCTCCCGGTACCTGTCAGGTTCCTATGCACCCCATGTCCCAGGATCTGAACTGGTCTTTTCCTGGCTCCCCCGCTGTAAGGTACTGAGACCCGGCACTAAATATTCAAAATCTGTCGCTGAGGGGATGGCTCAGGGTGCTGTCCCCACCCTACCCCCAGCACCACCCAGGACGGGTCCCTGCGTCACCCGCTCTGTGAGTCTCCCCTGGACCCCCCAGGCCCCTCCCGCTGCCTGCGTCATGCCTGTGTCACCCCCACCCCACCTGTCCTGCCTTAGGGACAGCTCTCTGGCCCGGGCCCTGGACCTCCTGCTGGTCTAGCCTAGGTCAGCGGTGAGCCCTCACCCAGCTTTCCTGAGCCCAGGGGCACCTCCACAGCCTCAGCACCGCAGTGAGAACATCTTTTAGCAAATGAGGGAATCAGAGTTTGCCACCCCAGATACGCCTTTTTAGGATATTATTTTAAGCTTTTTCAGAAATGAAAACATAAGAAGAGCCTTTACCTCCCCCTTCCCTCGGACAGAACTACCTGCCTAAAGGACAGAAGCAGTCACCTCCGCGGATGTGGGCTCACGTGGGCCGAGTGTGGGCTGAGCGTGGATGGAGCGTGGGCTGAGCGAGTGTGGCTGACACAGAGGAGCCTGCGGAGGCTGTCTGGGGGACTCCCTCGGGGTCCCACTGTTTCTGGGGGGCCCAGCAGGCTCGCTCTTTCTCCCCAACCTGAGCACCAGAGCCCTGCCCCTCTCCACTGTCCAGAAGAGCAAGAGACCCTCCCTGCCCAGTCTGTCCTCGGGTCCCACGTCCTGGAGCCCCTGTAGGTACGTAAGTAATACATTCGGGCATTTTCTCCTGTTAGTCTGTCTCACGTCAGTTTGATTTTTCGATCAGCCAGAAGAACTCAGGGTCGAGGGAAATTATTTTTCCTCCCTCACACAAACCATCCACATGTTCAGAGGGCGCCCCCACTGGGCTCCCCAAGGCCTGGAGTCAGGCCTGCGGTCGGTCTCGGCAGAGAACTGAACAGGGGGCAGAGCCCTGCAAATACAGTCACACGGGCTGCAAGGAGGGGGCCGCTCAGGGGGAGGCAGCAGGACCCCAGAGGCGGCGGGCGAAGATCAGAGGAGCACGGGGGCCTCTGGGAGGCCCTGCGGCGGGATTTCCAAAAGGCAGACGGAGCTATGTGAGGGCGGAGGGGCGGGGGTCAGAGCCAGGGGGCTGGGGGGGGCTGTGTGAGGGGGGGCTGTGTGTGGGGGGGCTGTGTGAGGGTGGGGGGCTGTGTGTGTGGGGGGCTGTGTGAGGGTGGGGGGCTGTGTGTGTGGGGGGCTGTGTGAGGGTGGGCTGTGAGGGGGGGCTGTGTGTGGGGGGCTGAGGGTGGGGAGCTGTGTGTGTCGGGGGCTGTGTGAGGGGGGCTGTGTGAGAGCAGGGGGCTATGTATGGGGGGGCTGTATGTGGGGGGCTGTGTGTAGGGGACTGTGTGAGGGGGGCTGTGTGAGGGTAGGGGGCGGGGGTCAGAGCCAGGGGGCTGGGGGGGGCTGTGTGAGGGGGGCTGTGAGGGCGGGGGGCTGTGTGTGGGGGGCTGTGTGAGCGGGGGCTGTGTGTGGGGGGGGCTGTGTGAGGGCAGGGGGCTGTGTGAAGGGGGCTATGTATGGGGGGCTGTGTGTGTGGGGCTGTGTATGGGGGGGGCTGTGTGAGGGGGGCTGTGTGTGTGGGGCTGTGTGTGGGGGGCTGTGTGAGTGGGGCTGTGTGTGGGGGGGGCTGTGTGTGGGGGGGGCTGTGTGTGTGGGGCTGTGTGTGGGGGGGGCTGTGTGTGGGGGGGCTGTGTGTGGGGGGGGCTGTGTGTGGGGGGGCTGTGTGTGGGGGGGCTGTGTGTGAGGGGGGCTGTGTGTGGGGGGGGCTGTGTGTGGGGGGGGCTGTGTGTGAGGGGGGCTGTGTGAGGGGGGCTGTGTGTGGGGGGGCTGTGTGTGGGGGCTGTGTGTGTGGGGGGCTGTGTGAGGGGGGGCTGTGTGAGGGGGGGCTGTGTGAAGGGGGGGCTGTGTGAGGGGGGCTGTGTGAGGGGGGCTGTGTGAAGGGGGGCTGTGTGTGGGGGGCTGTGTGAGGGCAGGGGGCTGTGTGAAGGGGGCTATGTATGGGGGGCTGTGTGAGGGGGGGCTGTGTGTGGGGGGGGCTGTGTGAGGGGGGGCTGTGTGAAGGGGGGGCTGTGTGAGGGGGGGCTGTGTGAAGGGGGGGCTGTGTGAGGGGGGCTGTGTGAAGGGGGGCTGTGTGTGGGGGGGCTGTGTGTGGGGGGGCTGTGTGTGGGGGGGCTGTGTGTGGGGGGGCCTTGTGAGGGGGGGCTGTGTGTGGGGGGCTGTGTGTGGGGGGGCTGTGTGTGGGGGGGCTGTGTGTGGGGGGCTGTGTGAGGGCGAGGGGCTGTGTGTGTTGGGGGCTGTGTGTGGGGGGGCTGTGTGAGGGGGGGCTGTGTGAGGGGGGGCTGTGTGAGGGCGAGGGGCTGTGTGTGGGGGGGCTGTGTGTGGGGGGGGCTGTGTGTGGGGGGGCTGTGTGTGGGGGGGCTGTGTGAGGGGGGGCTGTGTGTGGGGGGGCTGTGTGTGGGGGGGCTGTGTGTGGGGGGCTGTGTGAGGGCGAGGGGCTGTGTGTGTTGGGGGCTGTGTGTGGGGGGGCTGTGTGAGGGGGGGCTGTGTGAGGGGGGGCTGTGTGTGGGGGGGCTGTGTGTGGGGGGGCCTTGTGAGGGGGGGCTGTGTGTGGGGGGCTGTGTGTGGGGGGGCTGTGTGTGGGGGGGCTGTGTGTGGGGGGCTGTGTGAGGGCGAGGGGCTGTGTGTGTTGGGGGCTGTGTGTGGGGGGGCTGTGTGAGGGGGGCTGTGTGAGGGGGGCTGTGTGAAGGGGGGCTGTGTGTGGGGGGGCTGTGTGTGGGGGGGGCTGTGTGAGGGGGGGCTGTGTGAAGGGGGGGCTGTGTGAGGGGGGGCTGTGTGAAGGGGGGGCTGTGTGAGGGGGGCTGTGTGAGGGGGGCTGTGTGAAGGGGGGCTGTGTGTGGGGGGGCTGTGTGTGGGGGGGCTGTGTGTGGGGGGGCTGTGTGTGGGGGGGCCTTGTGAGGGGGGGCTGTGTGTGGGGGGCTGTGTGTGGGGGGGCTGTGTGTGGGGGGGCTGTGTGTGGGGGGCTGTGTGAGGGCGAGGGGCTGTGTGTGTTGGGGGCTGTGTGTGGGGGGGCTGTGTGAGGGGGGGCTGTGTGAGGGGGGGCTGTGTGAGGGCGAGGGGCTGTGTGTGGGGGGGCTGTGTGTGGGGGGGGCTGTGTATGGGGGGGCTGTGTGTGGGGGGGCTGTGTGCATGGGGCATTGTGTGTGCAGGGGGGCTGTGTGAGGGGGGGCTGTGTGAGGGCGAGGGGCTGTGTGAGGGGGGGCTGTGTGTGGGGGGGGCTGTGTATGGGGGGGCTGTGTGTGGGGGGGCTGTGTGTGGGGGGGGCTGTGTATGGGGGGGCTGTGTGTGGGGGGGCTGTGTGTGGGGCTGTGTGTGGGGGGGGCTGTGTATGGGGGGGCTGTGTGTGGGGGGGGCTGTGTGTGGGGGGGGCTGTGTATGGGGGGGCTGTGTGTGGGGGGGGCTGTGTATGGGGGGGCTGTGTGAGGGGGGCTGTGTGTGGGGGGGCTGTGTGTGGGGGGGCTGTGTGAGGGGGGGCTGTGTGTGGGGGGGGCTGTGTGTGGGGGGGGCTGTGTATGGGGGGGCTGTGTGTGGGGCTGTGTATGGGGGGGGCTGTGTGTGGGGCTGTGTGAGGGTAGGGGCGGGGGTCAGAGCCAGGGAAGCAGCTGCTGTGTCTGCTCTCTCCCGAGAAGCTGCTCCGTTGCAAACATTACGGCAGTTGAGTTAGATGTGACACTACAATGGGAGCCGCCACAGGCGACCCCAGCGTCCCGGGAGGAGTCCTGCCTGTGCTCCCTGCCGTCCCGGCTGTGGCTCCCTGAGCGCGTCCTGAGATGAGGAACACGGGCCCGGCCCGGAGGGTCCTGCTCTGAACGCTACTGCACATGGCTGAGCGTGACCAGGGTCCCCAGCCTCTTGGCTGGTCCTCAAGGACGCCTGAGGCCTTGCGCCCCAGGAGCGGACCCCCAGGTTAGAGAGGAGCAAAGGGAGGTCCCTCCCGGGCGAGGGGCTGGACGGGTGCGGAGACGGGTCCGTTTCGAAACGGTTCCCCATGAACTCAGCGGAAGAGGCAGTGCCGTGGGGGAGGCTGGGGTTCGTACAAAGCGCTGCGGGCGAGCTAAGGGAGGGTTCGCAGCGGAGCCGGGGCTCCCGCACAATCCCTCTCGTCCTAAGCATCTGCCTGTCAGTGGGGACCTTGCTGGAGGGCGGTCGCCCGCTCACTCCGCCTGGCAGCACGTCACTCAGTCTCCACGGACCTCAGGCCACATCCCCCGAGAGGGACGGAGGGGGTGAAAGCCACCGGAGCCTCCGGGGGTCGCGGGCCATCACTTCGCGGCGCCTCTGGCAGACAGCCGAGCTGAGGAGGCTGCTGAGCGAGAGAATCGGGGAGACCTCTCGAAACGCAGCTACCCGGTGACATTCATTTTTAATGGCCCTATAAATTATTCAGTTCCTGGGCTGCTAATGGGTGGCAGGGTCTGGATGCCAGTCATAGGAGCTCCTTCCCTTCGGAAGCCCTTCGGGTCCTGCCGCACCACAGGCAGCGCGGAGCGTCGGGCGGGGGCCGCTCACTGAACCCCGCCGCTCCCCGCGGTCCCTTCAGTGACCCCTCCTAGCTCAAGACAAAGGGGGGCCTCTCTCGAGGAGCCAGTGGCCCGGGTCCAAAGGCAGCTGCCGGAGTTGCCGCGTCTGCCCACCCACGGCCCCACTCACTCACCGTCCTGCAGTGTGGTCACCGCCTCCGTCTCTGCGCTGAAGTCACTGTCCCCGATGTCATTGGTGGCCTTCAGGCGCAGCTTGTAGGAGGTGAAGGGCCTCAGCCTGAATGGGACACGAGAGACCAGTGACCCCCAGGTGACCTTCCTGCCCCAGCCGCCCCGAAGCTCAGGCCAGTGGCCGTGGGGGACCTTCGGGCCCAGCCACCCTGAGCTCCTGGGATGTCCTGTCCCTGTGACCCTGGCCTTCCTCAGTGAGGGGGATGCTCCAGCGGCCCCGGAACTGTCTGGGGGGAGCCCCACACCCAGCTCCAACCTGCTGGCCTGCAGAGGGAGACAGGGACTTCCCAGGGGGGAGGCGAGCGCGGGACGTCCTGGTCAGGGGACGAGGCTGGGCTTGGGGCTCTGGGAGGAACCAGCCCTGTCACCAGACTCCGCACAGCCACCTCTGCACCGAGGAACCAGAGGATTTCTCAGGAGCTCCTTCCAGCAGCCCCCACCCTGACCCAGAGCTCAAATAGGAGCCCGCCTCCCTGACCACCGAGGGCTCCTCCGGGGGGCCTGTGCCTCCACCCCAGCTACAGGCGGCACCCAGCACCCCTCACCCCTACCAGGTACTGAGCCCCACATGGCACAAAGCACCGGACAAGCCGTTTAACCCACAGTGGCTCCCGTTCCACAGACAAGGACACAGATGCCCAGCGAAACCGAGAGAATGCCAACTGTCCCTACGGAAAATGCCCCCGCTGGAGACCTCGGGGACAGGAGCGCGCCCGAGGCACCGTGTGGGGCTGCCCCGTCGGGCCTCCCTGTCAGCACGTTCTGTATGAGCCGGGCTCTGCCGATCGAGACCAAGGCTGCAAACTCAGCTGGAGCTCAAGTATCCGGAGGCCTGAATCGCCCTCCCGGGCACCCCCTGCCCAGTGCCTGCCACTCCTCACTTCCCCCACCAGGGCCGAGAGGGAAGCTGCGCCCCCTCCACAGCAGCTGTCTCGGGGGCTCCCCCATCCTCTCCGTCTCCCAGGCCAGAGGAGCCAAACTGGCCCCAGACGCAGCCCCCCTCGGTCTACAGCATCTCTAAGTCTTCTCACTCCTCAAAACCAGCCCTGGCTCCTCACCTCCCACCCAGCCCGTAAACTGGTGGTTTTCAAGCTGAGCCCGTGGACCTGCCCGGCTGAGCAGCCCCTGGAGCCCCGCAGCCCCACTCCACCCGCCGGGCGGGCTGGTTTGGGCCGTCTTTGTCGGAGACGGGTCTGCTTGTCAAAAAGCCGGTGACCACTGTGGACACCAGGCCGGGGAAACTTTCCTGTCTTCATCGGCCCCCTGCTCAGGACCGGCTCACGCTGGGTCTGTCTGTGACACCTCGGGGGACGCTCCCTCCCAAGCTGTGCCCTGTCACCGCCAGCCTGTGACAGCAGTAGCCTCAGCCCCTCTGTGCCCCGATTCCAGCCCGGAGGAGGCAGTGATGGGGCGCCTTGGAGGCCGAGATGAGAGGGACCAGAGCAGGTCCCCTGCCAGCAACCTGCTTTCCAGAGGCAGGTGAGCGAGCATTTGTCCTGGTTCTGGCCCCCAGGACACTGACCACAGTCCTTCCTACACCAGATGAAACTGCTGGTCCTGGGACAGGGGCATCTCCTCCCCAACCCCGCGCCCCAAGTGCACTGGGTCTGTGATTTCGGGAGGCTCTGGGCAGACGAGGTGGCTGGGTTTCATTGTCTTCTTTCCTTCAGAGGGCCCCACGGGGGGCGAAGTTATGCCAAAAGGAGCTAAGCACCCAGTGCAATGGATGGTGGAAGCTGCGCACAGCCGGCCACGTGCGCCTGGCCTCAGGGCTGCTCGACTAGGTCGCTGTGGAAAACGTCTCAGCTGGGCATCGAAACTGACCGGGTCCAGTCCTGTCCCTCCCACGAGGAGGGTAATTACAGTGTAGTTACCGCAGCGGGCTCTCCAACCGCCAACTGGCATGGACGCATCCGAATAAACATCGTCCCTTTAGGAGGGAGGCCAGGCCGTGACTCCGGCTCCGAGGGAAACAAGTGCGTGGGGACCGTTTCAGGCAGGGCTCGGAGCTGCTTGGGCCATGTGATTGAAGGGGCCACCGGGTCTGTCCTTCGGGGTCCCAGGCAGCTGTAGCTCTAAGCTGAGGAGCTGCCTCCTTCTTGGTCTGAAGGTGACTCCTGAGCAGCAGCCCCATGCTGGAAGGTCTGTATGGTCTGCATGGCGCTGTCACCGATGCCAAGACAGGCACCCAACACTCAGGCCGCCCCCCGATGGCCGTGACAGCGAGGGCCTGACACCATGGGCGCCGCTGCCCCAGGGCTCCCTGCCACCCAACCACCTCTTCCAGCCACACAGCAACCGAGAGGCAGGTGATGACCAGACAGCCACACCGCTCAGGGCAGCGGCCCCAGGCCACCTGCCGGACAGGCGGCAGGAAGCAGGCATGAGCCTGGGGGTCTGGCTTCAGAATCCCCACCTTCCCTGACACCCCTGCTCAGCACCCCGTCCCTGTGCATCAGGTTCCCACCCTCAGACCAGGGAGGAGGCTCCCCTTTATTCTAAAGCTGCTGCTGTCACGTCCAGGACACAGTGACGGAGATGCCCCCCAGCCCAGGCCCGGGTCCAGAGTCTGCGCTGTGCTGGGGCTCGGGACGGAGCTGCCCCAGGGCCCCCTGACCTGCTTCCCCTCCCCGCTGCGGTCAGCAGAGGGGGGAGCCCAGCAGGAAGCCCCGCAGAGGAGGAGCCTCCGGACACCCCTGGCTGCGCTGGGGCCACAGGCAACACTGCTGTCCGACCCGCATTTCTCGTCTGTACCGTGAGGACAATGACCTCCCATAGTCGCGCCCATCGTGGGGCCTCAGCGAGCTGACAGTGTGACATTCCCTAGGGCAGTGCCGGGCTCTCCCACGGGCTGCCAGAGTCTGGGAGCAGAGGGGAGCCCTGGGCCGCCTCCACCCCAGCCTGTTGTGGGCAGAGCCCCAGAACCCAGGGCGGGAGCTGCATCTGGAGCCTGCGCTGAATGAGAAAAGGACTGGGATCAGGGCCAGAGACTTCAGTGAGGGTGCGGCCCTGCGGTGGCTCCTCAGAGGCACGTGGCGCGTCTGAGATCTGTGTGCCTCCAGCCGTCACCTTCCCTGCGCTCAGCCTTGGTCTCCTCCACCCCGAGGAGGGGCTGGGACTGAGGCCACGGCCACTTGAGATCTGCAGGCAAAGTGCCCCTGCCATGCCAGCCCTGCCTCCTCCCTCCCTCCCAGGCCTCTCAGGAGCCGAGTCAGTGCTGGGTCATCTTGCTCAGGGGACGACAGCCATTTCCCTCCCAGGGTCACTAACCAGCAACAGCACTGAGTGAAACCTGTCTCCCTGCTGACCTGGAGGGAGCACAGATAGGGGACGTCTCTCTGGGGGTGACATCTGCAGCCTGACCCACCCTTCCCAACACCACTCCCCTCCCCAACATCTGCCTCTTAGGAGCCAGGACTCTGGAGCCCATGATTCTGGGCTCACTGTCCCCATCACTGGGCCTGGTCCATTCCGGGAATGGCCTAGGAAGACAATCTGGGGGAGGGCCTAGGGGTCTTAGAGCAGCGGGTCCCCAGGGCATGGAAGTCCTGGGTCCCTGGTACGAGGTGCTTGGACTAGAAGGAGAGACATGAGCCCTCAGTGGTGCATCTCCTGGGACCACGCAGACTCCCTCCTCCGTGGGCAGGAGCTGGCTGCGGGAGGGCCGGGGAAAGGAACCCCACAGGGCAGGGCTCCAGGTCCTGGGGGGCGGTGTCCTCCTGGGGCTCTGTACCTTTCGACTGCGCAGGCCGTGGCCTCGTGGCTGACGGACGATGAATAGGTCTGCCACTGTCCCCTGGGCAGCTCCCGCACCTGCACAGTGAAGTACCGGATTGGGGAGGCCCCGTCGCTGCCCGGGACCCACTGGAGCCGGAGGCTACGCGCGGTCACTTCCGCCTGGGGCACCAGGAGCTCTCTGGGGGGCGCTGGCCGCTCTGCAACCAAATGAGGACAGACCAGGGACATGTGAGAGGCTGCTTCCCCAGGACAGGCCCACCTGAAGCTGCTGTGGGGCACTGAGGATGCCCACGGGTCGCTGCCTGCATCAGACCACCTGAAAGTGACTCTTGGTTTCACTGGGATGTGACATTATCCCACAGCCACTTGGGCGATGTGCTCGAGCTTTGATCTGCTCTGTTCTAAGAGCAGACAGACAGACAGTGGTGAACCCAACCAACCCGTGCTCCCCGACCGCCAGGCCACCCAGTACAGTGTCGGTGACTGACACCTGGGCTCCCTGAGCACCTCAAGGCCCTCTGGACTCACTTTCCTCCTGAGTTTGTGCTCAGTGTGTCTTCACACCCAGCTCCTGTCCCTGGATGTCCCCCTGAGCCTGCATCCCTCCGGCAGGGAGCTCAGCTCCGCCCTTGGGGAGGGCCTGCAGGCCCAGGTCTGTCCTGCAGGGAGGGGGCGGTGCAGGGGCAGGGAGGGCAAGGGCTGCCCACCACCCAGTCTCCTGCGCAGGGAAACTCCACGGGGAGGAATACTTGTTTAATGGTCTATCATGGAGGCTGTCCATTCTGATCAGGGGGTGTGGCGTGTGGCAGTGCTGCGATGGACGTTGGGGTGACGGCCGCCAGGGCTCTTCCACCTGACTGGGTCAGCGCTCCCTTCCTCGGCACACAGGGCCGCCTGGCTCTCCCCTGTGGCGGCCTGGAGTCTCCCTCCAGGACAAGTCGGGGGTGGGGGGCTGTGGGGGGGAGAGGGGCAGGGTGGGCACGGCCCAGCTGAGGGCCGGGATGCCTTGGAAAGGGTCCATGCTAACGTTTCCACTGGGACTTGATTGCAGGCACATCAAACCTTCAGCAAACCCGTGCCCCCCTCTACTCTAGAAAGTGCAGGATGTTCCCAAGGGGGGGGTGTGCTCTGAGGAAGCAGGTGAGCGGCCTGACCGGCCTGCCTGGGCCTTAGCTTCCTCCCATGCAGACTCAGGGCTCACACCGTATCCCCCCGGCTTTGGGGCCGATAAAGCGAGATAATGGGCCTCCAGCGCTCGCCGGAGCTTGGCAGAGGTGTCCAAATGGACAGCCTTTCCATGACTGCTCCGGGGAAAGCACGTCCTGCGCCTGCTACCCAGGGAAATGGCTTGAGCAGCGGGGGCCTGCGCTGCCTTCGGGGAGCTGGCGCTCGAGCAGGATAACTCTGCAACCCCTGGGCCAGTGACGCAGCGTCTCCGAGCTACATCCCTGCCTTTAGACCTGGTCGGTCAGGCCGAGAGCTCAGGTGTGCAGTGCGTGTCGGGCTAGCGGACCCGCTGGGGTACGGCGCCCAGGTCCAGGCCCAGCCGGGCAGGTGCTTACTAACCTCTCAGTTCCCGCAGCCCCACGAGCAGGCCACACGGGCCTGACTGAGGCGGCCTTGGCCCACCAGGGTCACAGCCCACGTCCCCTCCCCCGCCAGCCGCGCCTGTGAGCGGGGCCTGGGTCTCACCTCTCTTCTCGGTGGTGATGACGGTGGCCTCCAGCGGCGCCCCCCAGCCCTGCCTTGTTTTCGCGCACAGCCGGAAGGTGTAGGCCGACTCCGGGGCCAGCTCTGTGGCCGTGAACTGCCTGACCGTGGCGCCGACCTCCACCGTGGTGAACGTGTTGGGGCTGCTGCTGGCCAGGCGGTAGGCGATCTGGTACCCTGGGGGTGGGGCACAGGGGGCAAGGCCAGTCACTCCTCAGGCACCCGGGGAGAGCCCCGTCCCGCCACCCACAGTCACCTCTGTGGGAACCGAGAGCCGTGTCTCCTCTCGACCACCTCCCTCCCCAGCCAGCACCAGAGGGGTAGGCCCGGCGTCGCTGAGAGGGAAGCAATCCCACCGGGTGAACGGGGGCCTCTGGGCGCCAGTCCCCAGGACGCTGCTTCACTCTCCTCCCCTCCACGGGAACAAGGTGTGGAAACAGTCCACCCCCCCCCCCCCCCCCCGCGGCCATCAGCTCACTGAGCAGACGCCCGGGGGCAGTGAGCGCGTGGATGGGGCCCAGCCTGTGCTCACCGCTCCTTCGTCCCCCTCCAGCCCCCCTGCTACGCGCCCTTCCCCTCACCTGGCCAAGGGCAGTGCCTCCTGCTGGGAAGTTCTTTAAACCTCGCCTCTCCCACAGCGAGGCCTGTGGGATGGCCAGCGGAGCACCAGCTGCCCTCACATCTGCCAGCCCTCCTCCCTCATGTCCTCTGTCTGCCCGCAGACCCCAGCTGCCCGCAGGGCTCTGCTTCCGCCCCTCCTGCCGAGCTGGCTCTACCTTCCCGGGCCCTCCTTCGGGCGGGAGGCTGGCGGGCGCTTACTAATCAGCTCAGGGAGGCCTCCAGCTCCCATCTGACCTCAGGGTCTGTGGTTGACCAGGGTCGTTAGTGACCAAGCCCTGGAGCCGGCCCGCCCGCGTCTGAGGCGGTGCCAGCTCGCAGACCAGCCCGTGCGGCTCGCCCAGCAGCCTCTGCCCGGCTGACCCCGTCCAGCTGCTGCCCTCCTGTTCCTGCTGACTCAAGGCAGGGCTGGCGGGCGCTGTGTGTCCATGACACCGCCGATGGCCAAGCCGCGCACTTGAAACGGGCTCTGCCGGGGCACCGGGCCAGCCCAGCTGACCTTGTCCGGCCACCCTGCCCTCCGCTGCTCCCGTCTTCCTGCTCGTACGACCCAGCTCAGGGTGGCTGAGCTTGCAGGCACCCCCCTGGCTCCTGCTCTCAGTCATCTGTCCAACCATAAGGAGTCTCCGACCCACTGAGCGGCAGGCCAGGAGGACAGGGCCGTGGGTCGGGTGTGGCGCGCGCCCTGGCATTCAGCCCTGACCACTGCTGGTCACCACTGTCACCACACAGACGGGGGCACACAATGACCGCCACCGGCTGACAGGTGTTTGCAGGACCCTGGACTCTGCCCCTGGACGACCCCTGCAGCTGCGGCCCTGCCTCGGATGGATGGTCTCTTCTCCCTGCAGCGGTGACCTGCTGTCTCCCGGACTCTGCACGTGGTGGCCCCGCTGGCCTTGGCCTCCGGCCTGGTGTCCTGCTTGACATCTGTGCTTCCCATTCACTGACCCAGCCGGCTCTCCTCCAGGCCTCCCCTCCCGCCTGGTCGTAGTGGGAGCCTGGTGTTCAGGCGTAACAGGAACCCAGTCCCCAGCCTTCTGAGACTCCTGGATGCCCAGCATCCTCAAAACCAGGACAGCAGTCACTGCAGCCACACGGTGCAGCTCTTCCCGCAAGACCCCTGACAGTCCTGGTCCCCGGCCCTCACAGTGGTCTCAGCAGGCAGTGTAGGCAGTAAAGTTCAGAGAGGGTGGGCAGTCTGCCTGAGGTCACACAGCAAGGAACCGGCAAGCCAGGACCCTGGGTCTGCCTGGCTCCACAACGTTCCCTTTGCACAGTGTCCCGTGAAGAGGGAACACCTCATTCCTCCAGCAAAGGGGGAGTCCCCTCACTAGACCCTGGTTCCTCGTGACCTGGCGCCTACCACGGAGGAGCACGTTTTCCCAGCAGGCCATGTGTGACCGGCATGCGCTTCAGAGGCTCCCACACTCGGGTTCGACCCAGGCTCTGCAAATGCTTTGCTGGGCGACTACTCTTGGAGGCTGTTTCTTAAGACTATGCAGGAGTGGGCAACGTCGGGCCCAGCCCGTGAAATCATTTGGCCTGGCCCTGCCAAGGCCTCACCTAAGAGAAACGGTGTCAGCCATTGCATCAGGGGTGAGTTCACTAAATGTCTGACCAGATAGAGCAGACTAATTTTTAAGTGGATAATTCTGTATGGCCCATGAGTGATGCTATAAATATCCAAATGGCCCTTGGCAAAAAAAAAAAAGGTTCCCCACCCCTGGATGCGGGGGGAAGGGTGGCAGGAAATGCCTCCCCAGGGCTGCGGGTGGGCCCCAGAGGGTGTTCAGGGACTGGCCCGGCAGAGCGGTCAGTGCGGAGATGGCCTGGGCTGTGATATTGCTGCACAGCAACCAGCTGTCCTCCACCCTCCACGCTGCCGACTGCTGTGTCCCCAGCAGCCCCTCCACCTGGTGCTCTGGTGGCCTTGGTGCCACGGAGTCATCTTCACGTGGCCTCCACAGGCTTCTGCTCTGGAGCCTCTGTCCTCCCCCAGGCCCCGGATGACGCTGAGCTGCCCCAGGCCTCACGGCTCTGTGCACCCCAGGGCGTGGGGCAGGTCTGGGTGGGGCGGCTCCTCCGAGGTGCCACCCGGTGACCTCCTGCTCCCTCAGGCCAGAGCTGCTCTCTAATTCCAGCCGCTCTGGCCGCTGCCTCAGGCTGGGAAGTGCCTCTCTTGGCATAGAGTTAATATTCACCTTGGAAAACTTCTAGGCTTAGGGCACTTCATTTTTTTTAAAAGGCATTAACGGGTTTCACTATTACTTTTGAATTGTATTATGGTCACATGGCTCAAAAACAGCGCAGGAGTGCAGGACAGTTTCCACTAAGTCCCCACCCCCGCCCCACCCTCCCAGAGCCTGTCTCCCAAGGCGGGGGGGCCCGCTGGTCACCGTGTCCGTGTGGGAGCGGCGAGCGTGGACACACGGACGCGATGTGTTTGTGACACCCACAGGCTGCTGTGCGTCTCCGCGCTTGGCTCTGCGCATTCACGTCTCCAGGGCGCCTCCGAGTTGCCAGGTGCACTTCCCTTCGGGTCCTTCTGAGGGTTTATTTTCTGGTTTCGGTTCTTCTGGGACTTAACACGAGGGCTCCAGTGGAGGCAGTTTCTCGTCCCCTGGTGCCTCCACCCGTGTACCGAGTCCTCGCGGTGAGCGATGGGGAGGCCGCCATGGTCCCTCCTGGTCCGCTTCCTCCATCACACACTCCGACTGGTTATATCAGCGCTTTTATTTCTCCAGCCTTTATACTTTTAAATACATTTATTTATTAATTCTGACCTCTGCCTCTGGCACCCATCCACTGCCAGGACAGTGGTGCATATCCATCCCCGCGTCACCTCTCACTTCCTCCGCGAGCCACGCTGTTATTTTTGCTGGGGTTTGGATCTGGCCTGAAGGTGAACAGTGATGCCCATTCCGCAGACGGAAGGTGGCACAAGGGACAGGCAGAGGTGGGTGGGAGCGGCCTTGGTCCCTGGAGTGGGGATGCCGGTCATACAGACGCCCACACTGGCCTAAGGTCAGACCGGCCAGCCAGGGGCTTGGCCACACTCCCCCTTCCACCTGACTGTTGCAGGACTCAGTCTGTGCCCACTACAGAAAGTAATGACCGGTGTCATCGTCACAGGCATATTCCTGGACTAAAGGCAGAAACGAACAAAGGGTATTTTGCGAAGACAAATGCAACTTTATCTATGATCAGGCTCAGAGGCTGCATCGGCAGACAGACCTAACCGATTAGAACAGGACCAGTCTTAATATTTTAAAAACCTCCAGAGGGAGGGGTGACCTTGAGTGAGCTCACCCATGTGCATATCATTCCCAGGGAGGAAGAGACACCAGTCCTCCCCCAAGAAGCAGAAATTAAGTGTAAAAAATATCACAAATGGAGTTGCTTTGAAATGGAGCTGAAGGAACTGCCCTGCAAGTCTTATGCCTCAAACCTTTGGATGTTAAAACAGCAAAATAACCTTTGGACGGGTCCTAGGGCAACACTGTATTCCCGAGAACCATCCGCAAGGGTAACAAAAGTTACAAACACGGCTTAGAACTGGCGGCACTGTGCTACATTGTTTGCACGGATAGAAACACCTTCCTTCCGTGGATGTAACTGTCCCCTTTCCCTTCTTGCAAACACCCCTGCTTTTGTCGCCTCATAGGAATGCTTCTTGGGTTTTTGCTGAATCAGTGCTTCCCATATAGCTATTCTCATTGATCTCAAATAAGTGCTAGTTGCCTCTCGCTTTGAAAGGCGTTTTATTTTTAGGTGAAGGCAAGTTTGCATTAGGCACGTCTGGGCCCTGGGTCTGAGTTTCTGGGGTTCCTCTCTGCAGTGTGAGAAACCACGCGTGTGCTGAGTGGCAGCAGCAGCAGACGGTGCGGGATGGGACTCGCCCTCAAGCCCCCTCGGGGTGCTGGGCGCCCTGTGGGCTGGGCCCCCCCCAGCCCCCAGCGCCAGCCCCGCCTTTGACTTCTCCAGCGGACAGCGCCGGGTGTGACTCAGACCCCTCGCTAATTCTGATGCCCTGTCCCCTGCGAGTCCGAGTTAACGAGCAATCGGACCCTCGGGAACAGCGCAGGTCACAGCTGCCCCTCCACGGCCATACGTTCCGCGCTGGCTTTCATCTCCACTCACATTACTCCGTCGCTACCGTTAAACATCCTGTGACAAACCGAGACTTTGTTCAAAGGCACAACTGTGTGACTCGGCACTGGGGTGGATGAGATGGGGCCTCTCCCAGCCTCGGGCCGCTTTCCCCACGGTGCCCCCCCCCCCGCCCGCGCCCGCGGCGGAGCGACCCCGAGCCTGCTCCTCGCGAGGCCCTGCGCTCACTGCCGGCTCTTCCCGACCGGCTTTCAGGCTGCCGCCCCTCCCGGCGCAGGGAGAGCGCCTTTCCTTCAGAAACGTGACTTAAACACACCGACGTCCCGTGCGGACCTGCCACTGGGGGCCGCCAGAACCCAGTGGGGCGGGTGCTCGAGGTGGGGCTGCGCTGCACCCCGACCTTCAGCTCCTGCCACTCAGCAGCTGCCGCCGTGTCGCCCTGACGGAGAATACGCAGCTGCGGCCAGGACGCAGTGACGCAGCACATGCAGCCGGGGCCGTGACACTGTGACGCAGTACCTGCAGCCGGGGCCGTGACGCTGTGACGTTATGACGTAGTATACGCAGCCGGGGCCGTGACGCTGTGACGCAGTATATGCAGCCGGGGCCGTGACACTGTGACGCAGTACCTGCAGCCGGGGCCGTGACGCTGTGACGTTATGACGTAGTATACGCAGCCGGGGCCGTGACGCTGTGACGCAGTATATGCAGCCGGGGCCGTGACACTGTGACGCAGCACATGCAGCCAGGGCCGTGACACTGTGACACTGTGACGCAGTATATGCAGCCGCGGCCATGACGCTGTGACGCAGTATATGCAGCCGGGGCCGTGACGCTGTGACGCAGCACATGCAGCGGGGCCGTGACGCTGACACTGTGACGCAGTACATGCAGCCGGGGCGTGACGCTGTGACGCAGTACATGCAGCCGGGGCCCTGACGCTGACGCTGTGACGCAGCACATGCAGCGGGGCCGTGACGCTGACGCTGTGACGCAGTACATGCAGCCCGGGCCGTGACGCTGACGCTGTGACGCAGTACATGCAGCCCGGGCCGTGACGCTGTGACGCAGTACATGCAGTGGGGCCGTGACACTGACACTGTGACGCAGTACACGCAGCCGGGGCCGTGACGCTGACACTGACGCAGCGCATGCAGAGCACAGCGCACACCTCCCAAAGCTGCCTGACTGCAGGATCCAACCCAGGTCCACGCTGAGCCCTGGGAGGAGTGCCTCAGCCTGTGACACCTGCCCCTTCCTTGTATCCGCCCTAAAGTTAGATGACACCCTCTAGTGCCCACCCTGTGCTGCTGAACATCGAGGCTGATACCTGTGTCGCACCCTGACATGTTTTCACCACATCCTGCACTCGATGGATAAGAGAGGAGAGGCTTTTTCTGCACATAAGTGGAAAAAGCAGCTGCGGACGCGTTCCCGCGTTTTCAGAGGGTAGTGACAGATCGAGCGAGAGGAGCGCGGGGTGTTCAGGCTACTTGTGCAATTACGGCTCTGGGAGAGCAGGACAGCAAGGCTGTTTCAGCGCCAGGAGAGGCGGGCAGGGAGGGCCAGGGAAGCTGAGCCAATCCCGGGAGTGACATGCCGCCCCACGTTTACGGCTACGGGGGAATCATGGTAACCGAAGCACTCAGAGGAGTGAGGCCACGTCCACGCAGCACTGATCCAAGGCGGAGACTAAAACCACGGAGAAAGAAGCTCGAGCCATCTCTGAAAATGCCCAGGAAGTGGAGGAGGCACCGTGCATCCTGACAATCAGAACTGGAAAAGGGTGTGGGCTTCAGGCACCACGGAAGCTCCAGAACCATCCAGGTGAGATGCAAACAGGAAGAGAGGCCAAGACATGACTGTGGCTGTGTGTGTGTGTGTGGGGGAGGGGGTCTCTGCTGCCTGGTCAGGTGGGCTGACTGTCGACAGACACCCGAAGCCACTGTGGAGAGTCGTGAGGCCTGCAGGTGCTGCCAGGCCTGTTTTGGACTGTTTCCTGCGCAAACCACAGGCATCACTCTGAGACTGTCTGCTCTGTGATGCATCCCTGGGCCCGACGCTCAAGTTTGGGGGGCGTGGTGCTGCCTGACCCTCTTGGTAGCCACTGTCAGGGGGTGTGAGTGGTGACAGCCCCCCAACACCCACCTGCTGCTCAGGGAACCCACAGCAGCTGAGCTGCCTGGGAGGCTCACATCAGCCCAGCCCAGGTGCCATGTGTCCTGTTGGTTTTACAGCTTATCCGTCGGAGGGCTGGGAGCAGGCAACACGGCCGTGGCTCTAACTGTTTGCAAACACGGATCATTCACTGAGCTCTTGATTCTCAGCAGAGCCCGAGCACACCCTCTGTGATAAGCCAGAGGTAAATGTTAGGCGCTGGGCAGGCAGGTGGGGTGGAAGATCCTGGCGTGCGTGGTGGGCCCACCCTCGTGGGTCTGAGGGGCATGTGCTTCGCTCAGCTCAGGAGCATTTGACGGAGTTGTCAGCGAGGGAGGGAGGGACGCTGGACTCTGAGGCTCCTGAGCATCCCCCGGAGGGTGGCTCTAAATGCTGAAAGCTCTCCCTAGTAAAATATTTATGCAAATAAGTGAGTGTTTTTCCCTGCAGGCAGCTGTGGTGTTTCGTGCTGTTAATCTCCTTTGGAAATGCAGGAACATGTTTTGATCTAGATCACAGCCGGGAGCTGTGTTT
Source organism: Miniopterus schreibersii (assembly GCF_964146895.1). NCBI lineage: Eukaryota > Metazoa > Chordata > Mammalia > Chiroptera > Miniopteridae > Miniopterus > Miniopterus schreibersii. The sequence continues at coordinate 100,019,204 of NC_138105.1, forward strand.
ATAGACTCCGAGGGCCACGCCACCTGAGCAGAGCAGTGATTCAAGGTCTCTGGGTGTCACGAGGGCCTTGCAGAGACGTTTCCCTTCTCCTCTGTGAACACCAATCTGGGTCTTCAGAAACGGCTTCCCACCTCTCTTACGGCATCTGCAGTTTGCTGTGATAGCATCCAGGCGACAGGTGACCCCACAACATTTGTGATGATGACAGATGGCCGCCATTATAACAAGAGGCACAGATGGGACATTCTCTGCATCACGGGGACACGGTGCTATTTTACTTAGCGCCTGTCTGCTGCGCCTGGAAGGCTCGGTCTTTCCACGCTGCCCTCCTTCCCTGAGGTTTCATGATTTTCAATCACCTCCCAGGGACTAGAGATCAAAATAAACTTCTCAACGCACCTGAGGGGCTCCCTATGAGCTGGCCCCGGGCCGCCTGTGTAGGCTCTGCTCCTGTCTCCTCGGCACGAACCCTGTCCCAGTAGCCAGGGAGGTGGGGATGGTCCCTGCAACCCCAGTGGTGATGAATGGGTGGACGCCAGTGCTGGCCAAGCCTCGCCTGACCCAGCAGTCACTCTGGTCCCAGAGAAACGAGTAGAGACTAAGTAGCCACAACATTTGGGCAAATGGTGACTGAGTACTTTCCATGTGGCAGGTGCTGCCCCAGGTTCCTCACACACAGCTCATTCAGCCCCAGGAGGGACATGCCACTGCTGTTCCTCTTGGAGGGAGGGGGAAACCGAGGCACAGGAAAGCGAAGTCACCAGCACAAATTCCTGCACTGAGGCCGGGCCCTGGGCAGCGTGGCTGCTGTGTCCACAGCCTCACCCCTCTGCCACTGGCCCATCCGGGATGCAGGCACAAGGCAGATGAAAGCAGCTGTGGGTCTGTCTGCCCTCCCCCAGGACAAGGCTGCTCTGGCCCAGGGCCCACCCATCTTCCCTTCTCCTGAGGGTCCAGCCCAGACGGCCTTCCTTCCACCAGCCTTCCCCCCACCGAGAGGCCCCACCCAGGAGCTGCGGCTGGGGGCGCTGTGATCTCCCTGTCACCTGTCACCTGCAGTGTGGCGGTTCTCCCTGCGGCCCGTGAGTGTCTCGGGGACGGCGCATCTCTTCACTCCTTACTCCCACCCCATGCCCAACATCCGGCGTGTAGCAGGCCCCTAATGTGTCACGGTCAAAGGGGGACCGGATGAAGGAACTGGTGCTGTTTTAAAACAGAAGTTTCTGCCTTCAGGGAAGTAGCAGAAATTAAGGCTTTTTGTCACTGTTATCAGACCTACTCCTCGGAATGAAATATTAACAGTAAACACTCTCCCTGGGACCCGCGCACGCGGTTCCCTCTCTCCTCCCCGGGACACGGCTCCCTCTTTACTTCTTCAAGGATGGGGTGCAGCCCTGCAGCAGAAGGAAGGTCTCCAGGGACTTGGGGGTGATACCCAGGTGGGTCCTGTGGGGAACTGGCCGCTGCTTTCCAAGCACCCATCAGCGTGGAGGGAGGTCAGGCACAGGTGGCACTGCTGTGACCCCCCCGCAAGTGAAAAACTTCTGAGAGAACAAAGTGAGTTTCACCTTGCCAAGGACCTTAGCTCACGGACAGCGGGGGCCCAACCCCTCTCAGTGCAGAAAATGCTGGGCTGCTGCAGAGTTGTTTCACCTGATGGAACGAGATGAAATGCTTCTAACTGCTACTTGCTCTGAGCTGTGCCCCTGCCACCGCCGCCTCCTTACCCAGAATGATGCCGTTGGGCTCCTCTGGCGGCTGCCACACGATCCGCACGGACGTGAGCCTCACCTCCGGGAACACCAGCCTCACCGGGGGGCCTGGGGCTGAAGGAGAAAGAAGCCACGTGAGCCCTTGTGATGGTACCTGGTCCCACGACAAGATCGCGAACGATGCTGCGAACTGACCACAGTCGCTGCCACGGCGACACTGTTCATGCGGAAACACCCCACGTTTGGGGGGATGACGCTGGAACCTAACGGCTCTGGGTGGCTCCCTAAGATTCTGAGTAAAAACCTCGTTTCCATCCAGCCCGTCGGCTTCGCTCGAACCTGCTGGAAGTCCCGTGAGCAGGAGCTGCACAAAGCTGGCAGGCCGGTCACTAAGTGGCCCATGGCATGGACATCAAGGTGAGAGTCGGGGTCAGGGGGTCAGGGTGTTGGGGGTCAAGTACATGGAGGGGGAGACACGAGACTTCGGGCGGGGAGCTCACAATAGCGCGCACAGAGGCTGAATTACAATCTTGTCCGCCTGAAAATCACGTAAGATCATTAACCAGTGCTGCCCCGTAATTTAATAAACACATTTCAGGTGGGGGCAGCGGGCGCAGACGGTCGGCACTAAATACAGTGATGTGTGGCCCAGTCGTCCCGGGGCCGCTGGACTGTGCCTCCAGCTGCTGAGCTGAGTGTTTTATATTTTAAACGTGTGTGATGACCCTTGGGTTTGGGTAAAACAAATGTGAGGAGATCACTCGGCTCCACGGAAGGAAACGGTGTTTGTGTCAGGGCCGCGGAGGACACTCACGCTGGGACTTCAGGAGGAAATGACTGCGACCGACTGAGTTCCAAGGAGCAGTTTCTAAGACGCCCCTTTACTTCCCATCTGTGTGACCCGGGACACGGGCTTCATACAGTTTTACAAAGAAACAACCTTCCCCGTCTGTCTGTAGCTGCCCGGACACGGACAGATGGCAGCCCCTCCTCTGCCAGGTGTGTCCCCAGTGCCACCTCAGTGTGAAGCGCAGGGGACAGTGACAGCTCCACGGACAGGATGTTTGGGGACTAACTTAGTGATTCTGGTGACGATGTCAGAAGATCTACCATTGTCTCTCCTCCGCGAGACCCTGCGGACCCCGGAGGGTTTGGGGGGATCGGTATCCCCCCGACAGCCGCTGCAGTGTGTGTGGTGATGTGAGGGAGGAGCCAGCCTCTAAGGGTCTGACACCTGGGGCGTGGACGGACGTATTCGCTGACAGACTCCCACGCACGGGCCTCCAGCGGTTCCTGTCCTCAGGTCTGGAGAAGGGAGCGGGGTGCCTGGGCCCCCTTAGGCACAACTCTGCCTGGGAACTTCTGATGACCTCAGGTTCTGCAAAGGATGGTCACGTGGCACCAGGACCCTGGGCACGAGGTCAGCAGTGGATTTTAACCGGATCTGTGCAGTCACTACCCAGGAGCGGCCTCCCTGGGTTCACCCCGCCCCTGGCCTTTACTGCCTGCCTGCTGCAGTTACCACGGAAACTCTGCTCAGGCTCGTAACTGGGCCATAAAATTCTCCCCCGGCTGAAACTGGCCACACAGACACCCAGCAACTGAAAGACAATTGTGTTTTGTTTTCCTCGACTGAAAAAAACGTGGTTGGAAATGAAGTTTAAAACAACAGCCTTTCCCGCGTCAGCCGGCGGCGGCCAGCCAGGGGGGCGAGTGCAGACACGTACCATCGTCCTTGGTCCGCTCCAGGATGAGGGGTGTGCTGGGGACCCCGTTCCCGATGCGCGTGAACGCCAGCACCTGCAGCTCGTACAGCACGAACTTGCGTAGGCCCGCCAGGAGCGCCGACTGCGTGTGGTTCCCCCGCACGACGTGGCTGCTGGGCTCGGGGTCCAGGTCCTTCGCCCGGAACAGGATCTGAACCATCGACACATAAGCGGGTGGGCGTGAGGACGAGGGGGCCGGAAGGGGCCTTGGCAGGCGTGGGGCGACCTCAAGGCAGGGCCAGCCCACTGTACTTTCTTGCCCTGGGCAGCCGGGTTGAAGGCGTATGGATCTAACTGCTACTTGCTGGAGTTTGAGGCGATGACAGTGATGAAGGGCTTGTACCCGGGGAAAAGGGCCGTTGGAGCGGGGACCGGCCCTTGGCTGCTGGCCGGCTGCCTCGCCATAACTTACAAGACCTGCCAAAGGCAGCCACGCCAACCACGGCCACCGAAACCAGGGCTCCCTGATGGACGCGGAGACAACCTCCTACCCACAGTGCCTCCGTTTGTGGGGAAACTGGGCTCCTGTGTCAGAGGAGTGGGCACTCTCCCCCTGACCTGGGCTCACACCAGTGACCAGAGGCTGTAACGGCAGGTTCACCAGGGAGGGGTGCGCAGAGGGCCTGGCAGGAGCCTTTCCTCCAGGGCCCAGGTGGGTGGTGTGGAGTTTCCATCACCGAGCCCACTCACTGTGATCACCGTGTCTCACGGGGCCAGGGGAGAGCAGCTGCAGCCCCAGGGAGGGAGACGGGACAGGTGGGGAGTCAGAGAACAGGGTCTGATCATGGCTGCAGAGCCGACACACTGGCCTCTGGGCCTCGGTGCAGGACAAGCAGGGCCTTGTTGCCTGAATCCAGAGACTTCACTGCTGCTTAGCTGGTGGGGGAGGGAGGCGATGGGACAGACACAGGAGAAGTCCGAGGGCCTGGTGGATGCGTTCAGCACTGAACCCAGAGTGGCTCGGAGAAGCTGGGAGGTGCCAGGATGGGCTGGATGGGCGACAGGCGCCCACACACTTGCATTTATCTAATCCCACTCGGTTGGCACTTACGAGCGAGGTGCACACTATAGAATGACCTGTTTTTCCTCGTACTGGCCCTGCGGTTACCACCCCTGCGCACACGCGGGGAAAAGAGGCTTGGGTTTCAGTAGCCTCCACGGTCTGTGCCCGGTCTGGCTGACGTTGAGGGGCGACACCAACGCTGAGTCAGACTGCAGCGGTCTTACACAGACAACCCCTGGGAAAACCAGCGAGCTGGCCAGAGCTGCGGGGCCGGGGGACACAGGAACCCGCTGGTGTGGGCGGTGACGTGTGTTAGCGCCTGCGTGTGGTAAGTAAAGGGGGGGTCACCTTAACACGTACCTTGTAGCCCAAGATGAGCCCGTTCTGGTCCTGCTCAGGCACCGAGGCCCACGTCAGCAGGATCTGGGTCGAGCTGACCGCCACGGCAGACACGTTTTCGGGGGCGGCCGAAGGGACTGCAAAGAAGAGTTAAATAGATTGGCAACCGGAGTCTAAAGGCTTCTGCAAATAAAGGCCCCGTTTTACCCAAACAACCCGACTGTCCTTAGACAGCAGTGCATTCTGAGCAGTGTGCGGCGACCAGCGAAGCTTCCAGGAGACGGAAACGTAAATCCCTTCAACATGAGAGACAAATTCCACAAATCCCGGTACTCAGGAGCTCAGCTCTATCCGAGTCCACCGGCAAGGACGTGGGCTGGGTCTGTTTTCATATTAACCTGCGGGGGCTGCGAATTTTACCTCCAGGGGAAACCCCCTTTCAGACTCCAGTTCACAAACCTCTCTAAACGTGTGTCTGGGGAGGGGACAGGCGGGGGCGAGGGAGGTGATGTTATGGTCACAGGTTACGCCCACAGTAGCCCAGGAGGTAGGTGTTATTCCCCCGGCTCTGCAGGAGGAGAGACCGGAGCCAGAGAACACAGCATGTGTCCCATTGGGATGAGAGAAACGTTGAGGTGAGGGGGACACATCAGTTGGTTGCTTCCTGCATGTGACTCGACCAGGCTGGGGATGGAGCCTGCAACTGAGGTACGTGTCCTTGGCCGGAGCTGAACCTGGGACCCTTCAGTTCACAGGCCGGCGCTCTAACCACTGAGACAAACTGGCCAGGGCATGAAACGCTTTTTCACAGTGAGACAGGCTGACGGGGGCCACAGCCACTCTGCTCCCGACTCCAGGACGTGGGAGGCGGCGTTTTTACTCTCATTTGTCTTGACACGCTCAGATAGAAAGTGTGCAGGACAACAGCCAAGTGTTCAAAGCAATTTACAGATATTCTACATCTTCTCGACTGGCTTCTCTGATTTTCTCTTGGACTCATTTGAACCCTGAACATCATTCGGACAGGGACAGACCTGGGGGTTCCCCCCCGTCAGGGGTACACCTTCCTGAGGTGCCTGAGGTCGTGCCACCCTGGGTCGGCCTACGTTGGTAGATGGCTGGGGTCACTCATTCGTCACTCGGTCAGGCAACAAAGTCAGATTAAACTGTTGGAGCACTCAAGTGTCGCAGGAGAATATTTACGACGTCACGTTTAGTCAGCTCTGAGGGGGAAGCCTGTGTGCGCACACACCACCCTGTGTCCCACTGGGCCCACGGTGGCTCCCCGCGGCCCCGCTGCTCCGAGCGGTCCTCCCGTCCCCCAGGCAGTTCCCGTGACTCTGCCCACACAGGCTCGGTTCACGAACAGCGAGTGACAGCTGGGCGCCTGAGCCCACCGAGGCTCACGGAGTCACTGCCACTAGAGGGAAAGGGACCGGACGCTCCACCCGGCTTAACTTCCGCCTTTCACAGGAGGTGAGCACCAGCCCTCTGTGCGCCCCGATATTAGCTGCGCTCTGAAGCCCTGCCGTCTGTGGAGGGAGCCATCGTCATGGCAACACAGCTGGTCCCCCTCTCACACCCTTGGCAGGTCTGCAGGTCCAGCGTAGAGACTGTTGAGTGCCCAGTTCTCCCTGCAGATCTGCAAATAACAGCCGACTCCCCACGGAGTGGTCACGGTGTGTCCATCTCCTGAGGGCATCCACCCCGAGGGCGAGGGCGCCGGTGACCAGGGCAACCCAGACGTGCACTCAGAGGCAGCGGGATCTGTGCCCAGGGCCGAGGCAAGGGCCGAGGCAAGGGCCGAGCAGCAGGGTTATGTTCCAGCTGATCCCGATTCTATCGGCGCAAAGCAGGCATTTGGTCAAGAGGTATTCACGTTTTCAAGATTGAGAGAAAAGCCACATCCACCACCTACTTGGGGGTGGATTCAACTCCTTTTCCAACCTCACATCTTAAGCTTTGAGCCTCAGAACCTCTCACGAAAGCCGGAAGCTCCTCCTGTTCTCTTGCTTCCCCGCGGGAAGGAGCCTCGCCGCCGAGCTCGCTCCACGCCTCACGCGGGCTCCTCTGCTTTTTACGGCCTCGCTTATCCTTACGCTGTATCACGAGACATCAGGGGAGCAGTCAGCTCGCACTGGAAACTAAACTTCCTCTGTGTGTGGCTCAGACCGTCCTGCTTGACGTCCTGGCCTCACTCTGGGTGGCGTCAGCGGCCCAGTCTTCCCATCGGCTCCCTCGCCCTCTGGCCATCCACCACTTCACCCCCTCCTGGCGGGACCCGTCTCAGCGGGGCGGGCTCGGTGCTGGGGGCGGTCAGCAGTGGACTTCAGGGGGGCAGGGAAGGCAGGGCATCAGACCTGTTGCACCAGGAGGTTCTGAAGCTCCATTCAGAGGTGGAGGAACTAAAGCCCCACAGGACCAACCCTGCAGGTGGGCCGGGATGGTCCAGGGGACCACCGACAGCTCAGCACCAGGGCCCTGAAGGGGAGATCGGCCCAGGAGGGGTCCCGAGGACCCCCTTCCCCAGCATGAAAACATCTGGCAGCTGAATTGCCAAGTCTGGAGTGATCACCCGCCCTGTTCTCCATCCCGTGACGAGAACACCCGTGAACCCAGACTCTCCTCCCAGAGACACACACTCAACCAACGTTCAGATTGAACAGACGTTCAGTTAATGTTAAAGATAATTTTCTGTCGCCATGACAGTGATGCTGACAAGGCAGAGCTTCAGCGAGGGGCCTGCTCACAGTGGATGGCGATCAGACGACACTGAGGCCGATCCCGCCCGATCTGCAGGGCTGTCCACACACCCGTCCCGGTCTGCATCCTGGCCTGTGCGTGCTGGGTCCTGTGGCTGCTGCCCAGCTCAGGGACTGCTGGATGATGCTCCACGGTGGTGGCTCCACCCTGCACCCCGCCAGCCACGTGGAGCTCCCACTTCTCCCACTGCCCCGCTTGTTTCACATTTTACTCTGGCCCCCTGGGGTGTGCTCGATTTCCACCTCCCTGACGGCTGTGACGCTGAGCCCTTCATGGGCTTGTTGGCCACGTGTGTGTCTTCCTTGAAGAAACATCTATTCGGGTCCTTTGTCCAGGTTTTAATTGGGCTGTGTTTTTACCGTGGACTTGCACGAGCATTTATAAATATATAGTCTGGGTACCAGTCCCTTATCACATACATGGTTTGCAAACACGTTCTGCCACTTGGAGGACTGTTTTTTAAACTTTATGGTATTCTCTAAACAGAAAAGTTTTCATTTTGATGGGTCAACATGTCTATTTTTTTCTCTTGCTGCTTGTGCTCTGGTGTCTGGAACCAAGTTCCGCACTGATTTCTCTCCTGGGAGTTTCTGGACCATTCACATTGAGCATGTTCAGAGCCAGAGCAGCGCGGGCGCCGGACAGGCCGACGCAGAGGCCTCCGGGGCAGGTGCTGGGAGTCCCCCCTTTCAAGGAGGGTGCAGCTCAGGAGCCTCGTCTTTACGCGGGGTGGCGGTTCCAGCCGACTCGCACAGACTCAGGGCTGAGCGTCCCGTCCTGGGTGGGCACCAGGTCCTGGGTGGGCACCGAATCCCGGGTCCTGAGACCACCAGGCAGGCTCCGGCCCCAGCCCGCCCCAGGGCTGCTGGTCCAGCTCCGCCCTGCCGCTCCCGCTCTCTGTGCCCTTGGTGCCTCGCACATCACTGGGGTCTCCTGTTTTCTTATGAGCACATCAATAAAAAAATTCAAATTCCAAAAATTACACTTTATCCCTAATTTTCTACTAAGTTTTTAGAAAACGTGTTATTGAGCTGTCTGTTCCTAAAGTTAGGTCCGTCCTTCAGGATTTCCCAAGGTCTCTGCGTTGTCACCAACATTCAGATTTTGAGGATAAAAGGCTTTTAAAACCCACTGATCACGTGGTCACAGCGGAGCCATGAGAGGGGGGAGGGGTCTGAGCGCCCCCTCTGGGCGGAGCCATGAGAGGGGGGCGGGGTCTGAGCGCCCCTCTGGGCGGAGCCATGAGAGCGGGGGCGGGGTCTGAGCGCCCCTCTGGGCGGAGCCATGAGAGCGGGGGCGGGGTCTGAGCGCCCCTCTGGGCGGAGCCATGAGAGCGGGGGCGGGGTCTGAGCGCCCCTCTGGGCGGAGCCGTGAGAGTGGGGAGGGGTCTGAGCGCCCCTCTGGGCGGAGCCGTGAGAGGGGGGCGGGGTCTGAGCGCCCCTCTGGGCGGAGCCATGAGAGCGGGGGCGGGGTCTGAGCGCCCCTCTGGGCGGAGCCGTGAGAGGGGGGAGGGGTCTGAGCGCCCCCTCTGGGCGGAGCCGTGAGAGGGGGGAGGGGTCTGAGCGCCCCCTCTGGGCGGAGCCATGAGAGCGGGGGCGGGGTCTGAGCGCCCCTCTGGGCGGAGCCATGAGAGCGGGGGCGGGGTCTGGGCGCCCCTCTGGGCGGAGCCGTGAGAGGGGGGAGGGGTCTGAGCCCCCCTCTGGGCGGAGCCGTGAGAGCGGGGGCGGGGTCTGAGCGCCCCTCTGGGCGGAGCCGTGAGAGGGGGGAGGGGTCTGAGCCCCCCCTCTGGGCGGAGCCGTGAGAGCGGGGGCGGGGTCTGAGCGCCCCTCTGGGCGGAGCCGTGAGAGGGGGGAGGGGTCTGAGCCCCCCTCTGGGCGGAGCCGTGAGAGCGGGGGCGGGGTCTCAGCGCCCCTCTGGGCGGAGCCGTGAGAGTGGGGAGGGGTCTGAGCGCCCCTCTGGGCGGAGCCGTGAGAGCGGGGGCGGGGTCTGAGCGCCCCTCTGGGCGGAGCCGTGAGAGTGGGGAGGGGTCTGAGCGCCCCTCTGGGCGGAGCCGTGAGAGCGGGGGCGGGGTCTGAGCGCCCCTCTGGGCGGAGCCGTGAGAGTGGGGAGGGGTCTGAGCGCCCCTCTGGGCGGAGCCGTGAGAGGGGGGAGGGGTCTGAGCGCCCCTCTGGGCGGAGCCGTGAGAGTGGGGCCCAGCTCCCCTCCCAGGGGAGACAGGGTGCAGGCCCGGTCACGGTCCCCTGCCTCCCGCGTATGCCCCCCTGCCCCCCTGCCCCGCACTCACCTGCCTCCCGCGTATGCCCCCCCCCCCCCCCCGCGGTCCCCTGCCTCCCGCGTATGCCCCCCCCCCCCGCGGTCCCCTGCCTCCCGCGTATGCCCCCCCCCCCCGCGGTCCCCTGCCTCCCGCGTATGCCCCCCCCCCCCCCCCGCGGTCCCCTGCCTCCCGCGTATGCCCCCCCCCCCCGCGGTCCCCTGCCTCCCGCGTATGCCCCCCCGCCCCACGCTCACCTGCCTCCCGCGTGCGCCCGCGCACCACCTCGCTCCAGGGCCCCGCGCCGATGGCGTTGAAGGCCTGCATCTGCACCTCGTACTCCGTCCACTCCTCCAGCTCCTCCAGCGCGACCTCCCGCTCCAGCCGGTCGCTGATGACCTGCGCCAGCGCGGGCGCCGGCAGGTCCGGGCGCCAGTACTTGACCCTGTAGCCCACGGACTCGGGGTTCCCGTTGTACTGGGAGTCGGGCAGGGGCTGGGGGGACAGCCGCGTGAGCCCCCGCGGGCCTGTCCCCCGAGGCCCGGGCCTGGCAGCACTTTCGGGGGGACAGCCTTAGAAACTGTTTCTCTCTGGAACTTTTCTGCCGTTACCCAAACGGAGTCCCGTCGGTAACTCTGGCTGGATGTGACTTTAAATGCTCCCTGGCTTAATTCTGTGGGACATGACCCGGCTGGGCCTCTGACAGCGGGGGCCCCGTGCTGACCGACCGGGGCCGGGAGGCCAGCCCTGCGCCCCGGCGCCCCCACCGCGCCCGGGCCCCGCCGGCTGTCCGAGGCCCGGTACAGCGCAGCGTCTATGGGCTCAGTGAGATTAGTCCCGACTGCATCCCGGCTCTGGGGTCCTGGGCGCCCCGGGAGCCCCAGACCACCGCCCGGGGCCCCTCTGCGTCCACTCACCACCCAGCGCAGCCGCAGGCTGGTCTCGCTGGCCGTCCGGACGGTGACGCTGGACGGAGCCACGTCCGGGGGCGCCTGCAGCGTCTGGATGACCCGCGAGGACTGGCTGAAGGGGCTGGCCCCCACCACGTTCACCTGCTTCATTCGGAACCTGGGGGCACAACCGGCGACCAGGTGAGGGCGCGGCAGAGGGCAGCTCGGGAGACGGAGAACGAAGGAAAGCAAACCCCACGCCCGGGTCTCGGGGTGGGGGTGGGAGGGGGTCAGGCATGTGTCCACCTGAATCCTAGAGGCCGGTCCTCAAGGGCGCCCTTTCTACCTGGTTTCATTAAAAATGCAAATTACAGGTATGGCCCTTCCCCCTGAAAGACCTCAAAGAAGGGTAAATTTGGAAACCAGTGACTTCAGATTCCCAGGAGAAGCGTAGGGGTGGGTTCTGTGGCCACAAATCTGTGCCATCAGCTGCCGTGGGCTGGTTCAGGTCTAGGGTCCTCTCAGGGGATCAGAGTTCACATGGCGTTGAACAGGACGGGAGGGTCAGCCCGTCACCAAAAGACACTCTGAAAGTCCCATGTCTTTCTGATGACCCAGGGTGCCTGCGCCCCATTTCCTGTCAGATCGAGAGAGGAGCACTGGCCCCAGAATCCACACCGCGGGATCCAAACCCCGTCGGTCACAAACCGGTGGCCAGTGGGCTCACCTCCGTTTCCTGGTCTGTACAGTGGGGGTGGAGCCAGATGTTCTTTAAAGTCTGTGTCCCTGTTTTCGGCTCTGTCTCGTCTGCATTTACAGCTACGCTTATTTGAACTGGACTTACATATAACACATCCAGAGCTCACACGTGCTTATCACAGAGGCTTCCTTGTTCACATGAAGCTAAGACAGGGACACAGGTCTCTAACGGCAGCTTCAGATCTTAGAAATAATTATACGGCCCACTCCATTTTCACAGGGTAAGGCTTTATCCTGACAGCTTGTCTTAAAGCTCAATGTTTTCTCTAAAAACGAGGGCTTGGCCTGGCTGGTGTGGCTCAGTGGTTGAGTGCTGCCCTATGAACCAGGAGGTCACAGTTTGATTCCCGGTCAGGGCACATGCTGGGTTTGCAGCAGGGGGTGTGCAGCAGGGAGCTGATCAAAGACTCTCACCACTGATGCTTCTCTCTCTCTCCCTCTCCCTTAAATCAATAAAAACATTAAAAAAACCACAAAAAATCCCCCAAAACAAAACAAGTGTATCTTGATCTGTCTGCTCCAATCTCAGGGAAAATGTTAAAGGAAACAGAAGCTAATGGTCTCTTGTTAGGATTTTGTTTGGAGCCCAACTTTGGGACTGGACCTGAAAATATTCCCCACGAAGATGCCGTTTCCCCTGCCCCCTGCCCAGCCATCTGTGGTCCTCCCTCCCCGGAGCTGACGGGATGCATCCATCCTGGCAGGACAACGGCACTATCAATCTGCGCACGTGTGATAACTGGAAACTGCATTGCCTGCGATCACCGTGCGGGACGTTATAACAGTGCTAACAGCTCGCGATCGCGCTGCCCTTCCTCAAGGCCGAGGATTTACGCCTGGATGTGTTTCAGGGTCAGGAAACAGAGGTGAGATGGAACATTAGGTGCACGATCAGGGAGGCTGGCAGCTCCCGGGCTGGAAGGGGGGGGGCAGGGGGACTTCTCCTGGACAGCTGCTTCGTCTGCACTTGCAGGGAGTTTTGTAAAGAAAAGCAGCATGTGTCTGACTGCGACGGTGAGCCATCCTGACAGCGCGTCCTGCCAGCTGGTGTGGACGGAAGGACGGCTGCTAGCTAGGCCCGGCCCCACATCGGGGACAGACCTCCCCAGGAATAAGACTTTACTCCCACAGCTTCAAGTTTCTGTGACTGCTGGTTGGAAACGCCTCGCCTATGCACGTGTACCTGGGTTTTGCTGCTGCAGACAGCGCCACCTGCTGGAGGCCCCCTTCTCTCACCTGTAATGGGTGTAGGGCGTGAGGTTGGGGATCTCCAGGGTCTGGGCGTCCGGCTCATTCTCCTCCTCGTACAGGCTGACCCACTCCTCCTCCTCACCGATGGCACCCACCTGTGGAGAGGGAAATCCTGGGACCGGCTGGACGAGCCGTAGGGCCTAGTCCTCGGGTCGGCAAATTTTGCCTGCTGGCCAAATCCAGTCACCCCTGTTTGTGTAAATAAAGTTTTATTGGAACACGGCCGTGCTCGTGGGTCTGTGTTTTGCTGATGGCCAAGTCCATACCCCAGGGCCTTGTAGAGGATCCTTATGGAGGAGTCTGCCCACCTTCTCGAGGGTCTGACCCCGAGGGTGTGCACAGCTTCCTTGGCCACACTCCCAGGTCTTGCCGCGCTAGTTTGCTTTGTCCCAAAGGTGCCCCGAGGTAGCGTCAGGGTCTTACTCCTCCCTGTACCTCTGGCAGCTCCCCCGGGTCCAGCCAAAACTCTGGCCCAGCCTGCTGGTTTAACACCAGGACAAGCCACAGATGGACAGAGATGGCGGCTATCCTGCTCTGAGCTCAGACCCAGCACCAGAGACGGCTGTCCTGCACTGAGCCCCACAAGCGAATTAGTACTGGAAACAGGATTTCACTCACAGGCTCCAAGAGCTCTAGGGGACCTTAAGTTCCTACTGAAAGGTTCACACTTTGATCTGTAGAGACCAATTCTTTCGGGTGAGGAACGGAGTCCTTGTGTTCTCACCAGGCCCCTCTGGCTCAGCGAGGTTTTGAGACCATTGAGACGGAGTGTTCTGGAATAACCACTGTTCAGTAACGATGCTCTGGACACAGACGCCACAGAACTCGTTAAAGATAAAACAACCCTGAGCTCTGCAGGGAAGCTGAGCTCTGGTGTTTTTTCCCCTTTTTCTTCTAAAGCTAACAAACAGCACTTTACAATACTTATGACAAAAGCAGAAACGCCACACACTTCAAGTGCCACTCAGCGGGCGGTGGGCTTCAGGACCCATTAGGGAGCACGCTGCGTCTGAGTCACCAGGAGACTCTGCCCTGCCCAGTGTCATTCCATGTGCACTCAAGTAATACCTGGCGGCCCAGACCTGCTGCCCACTCGGAGTCAGAACTCACGGTGTCTGCCTGGGGAAGGCCTCGCAGTCTGTGGGGCCTTAGGGACCTCAGCTGGAGACCAGCCGGATGGCCGGGACCTCCAATGCCCCATCCAAGGCTGGGTGACCACCCTGAGTTCAGCACCCTGAGGCCAGGAGACCAGTGGCTCCTCAGAGAACAAACATGAACCTCCTGGAAAAGGTAACTGCGGGCAGAGCTCCATGGAGATGCAGCGGGGAGGGGAGGGGCAGTGGGCAGGGAGGGCGGGGGAAACAGTGTCCCTTTCACCTGGAGCTAAGGCAGGAAAGGCACTCGGAGATGTCACTCCCTGGAAGCCTGCCAAGCAGTGCACCCTCTCGCCAAGAACTCTGGTGTCAGCGGGAAAACCTGCAGGTCAGCAACTTGCAGAGTTAGCGAGTCGCCTGCCTCTCATTCTGAGTGGCATCCCGGCCAAGCCAGGTGCAGCCTCCGTGAGGCGGCTGGAGGGCTGGAGGCAGGGGACAGATGGGCATCTTGGCACAGCCAGGCCTTGTGGAGGGACACCACACCCCAGGGGGAAAACACCACTGCCGAGGGAGAAAAGGGGGGTCAGGACAGACCCAGGAGAGATTTTGTTGTGGGGTCCCTGCCGTTCCCTAGGGCCTAGCCAGTCAGCTTCTGTGATGAGTAAGGGGAAGCCACAGGGCAAGCGCTCCCTGAAGTCTCTAGGACTCCCCTCCCCCATTAGTCACCTGCAGTCCAGCCTGAACTTACCGAACACAGGCCTCAGAGTGTCCTGGGCCACAGCTGTCGTAGCCAGGAAGTGAGGGGTGAGGCGGATGAACTCCGAGGCCGGGCTGTGTGCACTGGGAGCAGGGCTCGGGGGTACAGCCCTGTGCTGCTCATCTCCGGAGGCCACCTGTCCCTGCACTGGGAGCCCCGGGTACCGAGCACCCCGAGCCCGACGCTCTAGAGCTGCTGACGGACGGGAGTGGACTGGGGACAGTGTCAGCCCCGCCCCGTGTTCCCCCCGTCCTGAGGTCCAGACAAGCAGCCGCTCCCCAGCCCTGCCTCTCCCGCCACCCAGTCCTGCTCATCTCTAAACAACACAAACGGAGTCACCGAAACGGAGCTGGAGGAGCTGCCTCGCTCGCCTCATGCCTCACACAGCTGGACGTTAAAACAAAATAACCTTTGGACCGGGCCTAGGGCAGCACTGTGTCCCGAAGGACTGTTTGCAAGGACAACTAGGAGCAGATGTGATGAGACCGGACTGAAAATTAAAAACACTGTTTAGAACTAGCGTCACTACGTCAGCGTATCTGCACCACAGCTACGCCTTCCTTCCGGGGTGTCACTGTCCCCTTCTCCTAAACTCCCCTGCCTTTGTCCCCTCATTGGACACTGTTTGGGCTTTGACTGAATCAGTGCCTCCTGAATAGCTATTCTCACTGATCTCAAATACACGCCGGTTGCCTCCCACTTTGAAAGGCCTTTTATTTTTAGGTGAACGTCTCTGAAGTGCGCTCGGCCCCCCCTGCACCTGTCATGCGTGTGGCGGACGTGGTGTCTGTGTCTGTCCCTTCTCTCCCTCAGATACAGCCCCTCTCGAGGACCAGCAGGGACGCCTGTACCTCCCTGTGCCCGAGGTGGGGTTTGCTGTCACTTCCTGAGGCCCTGACGTGCCCCCGGGGACTGGGCACTGTCACTCACTCATGGAGTGAGGTGTGAGGGGGTGTTGGGCGCGGCACAGGGCATGAGCAGCCTGCACCTCCCTGTGTGACGCTGGGCACCTCGGCCTGGGTATGGATAAAGTGAGGGCAGCAGTGGTCAGCCCAGGGGCATCGGGGGCCTCTGATGGGTTGAGGAGCGTGCAGGGCCTGGATACCTCAGTTGTGGCACCATGCTCAGAGACCAGGGACACTTTTAGAAATAAACTAGTCCCTATCAGTGCTCCCCAGGCCTTCACACGGCTCCGGCTCCCGTTCCGGTCTCGTCTCCACTGAGTCCTGCTCACACCTGGCCGTGCAGCTGCTTGGTCCCCCCCAGGTGTACCAGGCACACTTCCAGTTTCTGCATCTGATCCCTGGACATCTGGGGCCCTGCTGACCTGAAGGGACTGGCCTCCCAGGGTCGGTCAAATCCTAGAGACAGAAAACCACTTGCCCAGGTGGGCACCTTTCAGATGCAAACGCCCCAGCCCAGAGCCCACACCCACCCTCCTAGGCTGTCCCCCTGCCTTGCCACTCAGGGCTGGCCTCAGCACATCTGAATAATAACACATTTTGAAACAACAGGTGCTGTGCAATCTCCCAACTCTAAGCCTTCCATCCCCTTGGGACGTCTTCCTCTATCAGACACTGCTCACACTTCAAGGCGCAGCTGAAATCTCGCCTCCTGCGTGGAGCCTTCCTTGATTACCTGTCAGTTACTCTTGTGCCATCTTAGTGACACGTTTATAACAACGCCCAGGAGTCTCATTTGTATCCCTCGTTGGACCACATCTCAGCCATACCTCCAACCCCCGGACTATGATTCTGGATGCAGGGACGGGAGTTTTTCATCTTTATGGTCTGGCATAGAGAGATACCCGAAACCTATCAATAGCAGGTGCTTAATAGACGTTTGCTGGGTGATGGGTGCCTGAGAGGGACAAATATAAAACCTTGGGACCGGGACAGTGAAACATTCAGACAAATCTAAGGCTCCAGCGAGCGGATGGGGCCGAGAGACTCCGAGCAGCTCTCAGGACAGGAGCCGACTCCCGGCACGTTTGACTTGGTTGGACAGCCGAGCTTTATGCCCACGGGGGCTGCTTCTCGGGACTGACCGGCACAGTCAACGCCCCCCCAGCCCCGTCCTCCTCGAGTTGCCACTGGGGCGCGGGAACTTCTGTGGGGTTTTCAGAAGCCCGGGCCTGGGCGGTCCACGCGCGGAACGGCCACCTCAGGGCCACCTCAGACCCTTCGCCCGGGGCCGGTTCCCGGGCGGCGGAGCCGAGGGGCCCCCGCTGCGGGACAGCCAGGGGGCAGCACACACGCTGAAATGCCCAGTGCGTGCCACTGCTGCCCCTCCCTCGGGACGCGTCACCCCGGCAGAGCAGCCGGCGCCCTGCGAGGCGCCCGGGGCTGTGTGGCTGTGCGGGACCATGAGAGCGCCCACGGCCTCCTGCGCGGGGCGGGCACCTGGGGCTCCGCCACTCCTCTCCCCCTCCGGGAAGACACTCACCCGCATCAGGGCTTCTTGTAATGCAGACGCTGAGGGACACTCACCAGGAGGCCCGGGAGCAGCCCCGACACCGCCCCTAAGGAGCGGTTAGAAACCCCAGCTCCGCATCTCCAAGTGCGGAGACGGAGGCCCCGGCCTAGGACCCCGCAGGAGACACTCGCTGGGATCGCTCCCGTCCGAGGCAACAGGCAGCCAGCTGGGTCCTTCAATAGACTCAGGACGGAAACTGCCGGAAACGGAGACCAGGCAGCTGGATCTGACACTTCTCAAGCTGTGGGGTTTTGGTTCCATTTGAACAAATCTCGGTACCGGCAGCTTGACTCTCAGCGGACACTAGGAGGTTCTAGGGGGGCTGCTCTGGCCCCAGGAGGATGGGCCTCCCATTGAGTGAGCACCCCCCCTTCCCCCCCGGGACTCAACCCCTCCGACCACAGACACTTCTGGCCTGTCCCGAGCTTCATCAGGAGGCTGGCCGGGCCTGGTCCTTGGCCGGGCCTGCTCGAGGGGCCCGCCTGAGTCTCCAGGTATTTCCCCAGGGGTGGCCCTGCATTCCCTCCCCAGGCCTCCCAGGACATGGTCCTTCCTCTGGGCCCACACTACCCGATGCAGCCTTGGAGGCAGCCACATGTCTGCCTCGAGTTTACTGCATTTATGAGGAGCTTTGTGCTTCCCACGTGCAAGTCCACGCTGGGACTTTCAATGACGGTCATGACAGGGAGCCCAGGCCAGGCAGGGCTGCACTGTTCGTCCTAGTGCCCGGCGCCCTGTCCCTGTGCCACGCCCCCTGTGCTCTGACAGCCAGCCTGCCCCTCCCTCGCCTGTGCCCATGTGGATCCCACAGGTCCCAGCAGGTCCCCTCCTGCACCGAGCCAGGCCCCATCCCGAGGGCACCCTGCAACGGAGAGGGGCCGAGCTGGGGAGCTGGGTCGTCTGTCTCAAATGTGTCTACTCCAAGGACCTGAGGTTTTTCTAAGCCTCACGTTTGCCAAATTCTTGCCACTTTTTACGGACTGTTAGAAAAAATCACAGAAACTACTTACATAGGAAAGTGGACAATCTAGAGCCACGTTTTTGGGGAGCTGTTTATCTCCTAGGCACACTCCCCTCCTTTCAAGGGGACGGGCTCACTGAGGAAACCTCCCTGAGGCCGCAGACTCTGCTCCTCCTCTGAGGCTGTGACCTGCCGGAGCCCTTCCCACTCAAGGAGGCAGGCGGGCTGTATGTCTCCCCAGGATTTTGCTCGGGGCTGGCCTGCAGCTCGGGCTGGGCTCACATGCGTGGGTGAGGGCAGGACAGGCAGCAAATGCAGCTGCAGGGAGTGCAGGGCCGGTGTGCCCACCGGGCTTTCAAAGCTGGCGCTGAGGCACAGGGAACCCGGGCTGCAGGGGCTTCGCAGTGTGACAGGAGGAAGCAGTTCCCTCACCTGCCAGGACACTTTTCCAGGACCTCAGCGCTGGGAGAGGGCTACTGGGAGAGGCTGGGCCAGGGGCACGATGGGAAGCAGACGGCCCCGCCCAGGACAGTGCGTCGCAGGCGTGCACCTGGCCCGGCCGCCCTTCCTTGGCCTGGGTCGACCCCTCAGAGGGAGTGCCCCTGGGAGATGACAGCATCCCTCTACAGCCCTGGCTGCTCCAAGGCGAGGAAGGTGTCACAACAGAGGCCCCTGGGGCACCCGTGGGCCTCACCTGCGGGCTCCCTCCACCCCCTGCTCTCTAGTTACCGGGACCAGCACTCAGCAGACTGCAGCGGCTTTATGAGCCCACAACTCTCTGAAACAACACCTTTTAAGCAAATGGCACTATTACCCACAAATAAGCACTAAGTAGGCTTTTCTCCCTCCACTTCTGAATGGAAATGGTTTCATCTGCTCCCGAGGTGCCAGCTCCAGCAGCCTCATTACAGACGCCTGCGCGAACGAAGCAGCCCGGGGAGGCCGGGACGCGCACTGGCCACTGGGGCAGAGAAGCGGCCACGGACGCCAGGGCGGGCAGGGACACGCCAGCCAGCAGAGTGGCAGACGAAGGCGGGTGACATCTGCATTCCCCCTTGTGGGGATCCGTGGAAGTGTGGGGAGAGGTGTTTTGCTCACTCCAGGTCAAAGTTTACTAATTCAGCAAAACACCACTGACCCAGAAACACCTGTAAAAGCTGCTTTTCAAATCGAGCCCATCAGCTCCTTGCAGGCCAGCGGACGGCTCCCGCTGATGAGCTTCTATCCTGCAATTCACTGCCCCCCACGCCAATAACACGGCCCTCCTGGTGCACTTTACATGGTCGGGACTGAAAGGGAACCTCTCGCGGAGGAGGTCTGACTGAGAAGCGGGTCACGCAGAGGAGGTCAACACTGGGCCGCCACAGGGCGCTTGGGCAGGAGCTGCGAGGCGCGGGTGGATCTCCGCCCAGGTCACAGTTGCAAGTGAGTTACAGGCTCAAAAATAAATTAGATTGGAAATGTTTTAACAATTTGTTAAAAAAGTGAAATAATTTTTAAAGAAAGCATTCACTAGAGATTGAGGCAAAAAGAACAAAACCAAACCCCTAAAATGAATAAATCAGAGTCTGTATCGAGCTGGCGACGGAACCACACGGCGAGAGGGGCTCTCGGATTCGGCATTTCGGCGGCACATCCGCAGGGTAACACAGTCTAGGGACGAACACTTACACTGCAGTCACTGGTCTTATTGTTGGTAGGACCATGGAAACGACAACTTTGAAACTCCTTATATAATAGCAGGGTAGAGGTAATAAGTAATTAGGTTACTATTTCTAAAAAGCACAATTTCAGTGCAAGGGAAAAGGTATTTAAAATATAAACTCAAAGTAAAATATCCTTAAATTTTAATTGGAAATATGAGTATGAACTCATGTTTGCCCTCTGTCCCCTGGAAAGGCCTAGACGCCCTGACCAGCCAGCGGCAGTGGGCACCCCTCCCGACCCCCGTGCTCGGACTGTGTCTTAAATACCACTGGACACTAACGGAGCCGAGGTCCCTGGCGGGAATGGCTGGGTGTGAGCCTGGGGCAGGGAGGCACAGGATGATCCTAGGACATCCTGGTACCAGGGAGCGAGGGGATCATCGAAGGTCAGGACGCTCGTGTCTGAAGTCCTGGCACACGACGGGGGCCCCTGACCAAGGGGGGCAATTCTAGGTTTGAAAAGGTTGACTGTCGCGATGGAAATCTGCTTTTACGCTGATCCTCAGGAAGAGAGAGGGCAAAACAGAAAGAGAGCCCAGTTCACACGGGGAGCGCCCAGGGCCGGTCCTGACTCTGAACCTGGGAGTTAAGGGAAAGGCTCGGCCCGCGTCCTGCCGCCCTGGGTTCTGACAATAAGCCTGCGGGCGAGGGCAGGTCCAGCCACTGACCGGGCGAGAGGATAGGGAAGCAGCATCTTAAACACTCAGTTCAGGCCTCGGCTGCAACGCTGAAGGGGCAGCGACAGGGCAGGGCTCGCGGAAGTCCCTGAGCCGGCACAGGGACCGCCCCACCGCAGGGCCCTGGGCCGCGTGGGAGGTGCACAGCCGCCACCAACGACCACGGCAGTGACGGGGGGACGTGGGGTCACAGCTTTGGGAAGAGCGCGCGACATAAAACGTATGAACTGCTTATTTCTGGAGTTTTCCATTTAATATTTTCGGGCTAGCCGAAGCCTCAGAGACGGAAACGGCTTCCCTTGCACGCATTTTGAAGTTCGAGCGTGTGACTTGGGTTTTCATTCGCAGGGGATTTACTTTTGGGCGGATGTGTGAGGTCGGGATGTTTTTTCTAAGCTAACACTTGCTCCAGCTCCTCTATTGATCGGTCCCCACCCGCCGGTCGCACTTTGAGCCCTGCGCGGGTTTCCAGAGACGGCTGCTTAATGAGGCTTTGAACACATCCACGGAATTTGTTCCCTAATTTATGGCTGCTTCCAAGAGTGCGTTGTTTCACCACAGGGTCTGGGTAGGTTTTACCCCAGACAGAGCTCTTTGAAACTATTACTTCTCCTGACCCCGCTCTTTCCCTGCCGCGGTCAGCGCCTGGGGCTGCCGGTCGGCGGTCTCTGGGCGCCACCCTCGGGGCTCCCGGCAGCTGGGAGCCCGTCCCCCCCGACTGCGGGAGGGGCCCCTGCGACCCCCCCTGGGCCGCCCACGGTCCTCGATGGACCGGCTGTGCCTCTCCCAGCAACTCGCCGAGGGAGAAACTTCTCCTTTCCAGCAGAAATGTCAGCTCTGTTACTGTTTCACCCCTCAGGGGAGAACAGGGCCTGGAAATGAGCACGCTCCACAGTGTCCAGTGAATGCGTATTCATTCATTCATTCATTCATTCACTCCCTCACTCACTCATCCACTCACTCATTCACTCACTCACTCACTCATTCACTCACTCACTCACTCACTCCCTCACTCACTCACTCACTCCCTCACTCACTCATTCACTCCCTCACTCATTCACTCACTCCCTCACTCATTCACTCACTCACTCACTCATTCACTCACTCACTCATTCACTCCCTCACTCACTCATTCACTCACTCACTCATTCACTCCCTCACTCATTCACTCACTCACTCACTCACTCATTCACTCCCTCACTCCCTCACTCACTCACTCACTCATTCACTCATTCACTCCCTCACTCATTCACTCACTCACTCACTCACTCATTCACTCCCTCACTCACTCACTCATTCACTCACTCACTCACTCCCTCACTCACTCATCCACTCACTCATTCACTCCCTCACTCACTCACTCACTCATTCACTCCCTCACTCATTCACTCACTCACTCACTCACTCATTCACTCCCTCACTCACTCACTCATTCACTCACTCACTCACTCATTCACTCACTCACTCATTCACTCACTCACTCACTCACTCCCTCACTCACTCATTCACTCCCTCACTCATTCACTCACTCACTCACTCATTCACTCACTCACTCATTCACTCCCTCACTCACTCATTCACTCACTCACTCATTCACTCCCTCACTCATTCACTCACTCACTCATTCACTCACTGGTTCACTCACTCACTCGTTCACTCACTCACTCACTCACTCATTCACTCCCTCACTCATTCACTCACTCACTCACTCACTCATCCACTCACTCACTCACTCACTCATTCACTCACTCATTCACTCACTGGTTCACTCATTCACTCACTCACTCACTCCCTCACTCACTCTCTTTCATTCATGTGACAGATGAGCTGTACCAACAGCTAACCCTACCAGTACGCTTGGTAACTAACTGACAGAGTTAAATGAGTCAGCTGTGCCTCAGGCTCTGCATACCCCTTTGGAACTACAACATGAATTTCAAGCCTTCCACCACTTCCTTATTGTCCAATGAGACTCCTGTCATCTCGGTTCCCCTCATCTCCGCACATCTGTCCCCAGCACCCCAGTTGTTGTGAGTCCCTGGCTCTCCTGCAAACACAGCCACCCCACAAACCACCCCCATGTCAGCTCCATCAGCTACGGACTCATCGCTCCGAAGGAGCCATCACACCCAGGAGCCAGGATCGCTCTTTAGCATCCAGCTCCCGCCTTCACGAGACACATACCTGCCCCTCCACGATCCACCTGCAGATGGACGTCTTCCCGTCGTAGCCTGGCCGGAACTGCAGGGTGGCTGAGCGGGGGCTGATGTTGGAAATGACCAGGTTGGACGGGGCTCCGGGAAGTTCTAGAGAGAAATGAGAGAGGACAGGCACAGGCTTAAACTCTGTCGAGCTTGGAAATGGGTGAAGCATGTCAGCGAGTAAACACTTTCAAACGCCTTCCTACCCAAAAGGGGACATGTTTTAAAACCATGATAGGGAGGAGCACAGCTCCCCAGGAACACGATCACAGCAGGACCCACACTCTGTGGGTCACCCATCAGGCCCCAGCCGTGGGACGTGGCATCAGGAGACATCAGTGTGGCCTCTTGGATGACACACTCAGGTGGGGACCTTGTTGAACAGATACTTGTCGAATGAAGAAAGGCCGGATGACGGGCTCCTCAAGGACACAAAGCACTGGGCGTCCCCACCCTGGACAGTGTCCGTGATGCCTTGGGGAGCAGCTGGGCGGGGGATGGAGGAGAGAACACCGCTGTCTCCAGGCAGCAAGACTCGGGAGGGAGGGGGGCAGGTCCTGAGCCCTAGGCTTCCCGGGCCTGGTTTCCACGACGACCGGACGCGGGTGAGAGTGCGGAACTCTCCCCACCGCCCCGTGCGGTTGCTCTGGCAACTGAGGGAAGGTGTGCTCTGCCGACTCCCTCGCCCTCCTCAGAGGCTACCTGTGACCGAGGCCTGCTCATCGAGGAGCCGCTGGGGTGGGCTCCTGCCCCTGAAGCCCACCCCCCGAACGACATGCGGTGCTCAGAATGGCAGCCCTGACGTCAGTGTGCGGGGCAGACGCCCTCGAGAGAGACACGGGGACACGGGAAGGGTATGCAGTGCCGCGGAGAGGAGGCCGCGCGGTGTCCGAGGACCGCCTCCCAGCTCGCCCTTGCCGGGGACTTCGAACCAGCCTGACAGGGACCAGAGCCACCTTGGTGGTCAGCTCAGGACTGGCACAAGCAGGGGCTTGGGGACCTCAGGGGCCCTTCCTTTTCTAGTCTAATAAACCTGAAGCAGAAAATGTTTACATCATAGGACAAGCGACTCATATTTTTGAGCCCTCCGGATTTTTTTTTAATTGACTTTTAGAGAGAGAGGGAGAGAGAAACATTGATGTGAGAGTGAAACATCAACAGGCTGCTTCCCGCACGCCCCCCACTGGGGACGGAGCGTGAAACCTGGGCATGTGCCCTGAACGGGGACTGAACCGGTGACCTTTTGGTGCCCAACCAACGGAGCCACGTGGGCCAGGGTGCTCTCTGGATTCCTAACACGGTCCTTCAGTCACTAATGGCTGTAAACTTCAGGCACAGCACACAGAATACAGCCCCCAAGTTCTTCTGTAAAAGAACTTCTTTCTGAAAGGAACGCATTTGCTTTGTCAGTGCCTTTTAAAAACAAAGTGTGGTCCCGCCCAGCATCCTCAGTGGCACCTGAGACCTTGTTCTGCAGGCAGGTGCTCCAGCCTTGCTGCCCAGGGGGGACCCTGGGGGGGGGGGCATCGGGTTCTGAAGGAGCCTCATGGTCCTGGTGTGTGTGTGACAGAGCTGGGGCCTCTGCCTTACAGGGAACAGGGGAACTGTCCACTGGTGGGCAGCAGATGCTCTGGGACACTGCTGGGCTCAAGGCTCCCCTGCTGGCAGGGTGGGTCTAACGGCTTCTAGAAAGTTCCCTAGGAGGCTGTACTGCCCAGAGGAGAGGAACAGCCTCCCCGCTGCTCACTGACAGGTACTTGCTGGCTGGCAAGAGGGGAGGTGACGGCAACATGTCACTTGTTTGATACCGTCTGCAGATCACCCTGTAGGATAGTAATTAGGTCACGAACACTGCAGTGGGTATGGGGCCACCACCAACACAGACACTGGCTTTGGAGGGATCTCTCGGGCCCTGACGAACAGGGCACCGTGCTTTCCTCAGAGGCCAGAACAGGGCGGACCGATACCTTTCAAATGGCAAGAGACTCGCAGCTTTGGTTACAGAGCTGAACTGGGAGCCCAGTCTCTTCTCACGGGCACTGTGGACTCCAGGAGAAGCTTTGCGTCTTCAACATGAACTTTAAAACTGGAGAAAGCTGAGTAGTCATCTTCCAGGAGAAAGGAGTGAGCGGACCTCTCAGGAGGCTTGTGATTTGAGGACGGGAGAGCGGCTGCCACCCACATCCACTGTGAGCCAACACCCCCCAGCAGCCAGCTGTGCACCGACAGGCCCCTCACCTTCTAGACTTTTCTGTGTCTTTACCTTTCCTTCCGCCTTCTCCTACTCTCTTATCTCAAACCCAAGTCTTCACTGTTTGTTAAATGCATATGAAAGGGGTTCTGTGGAAAACAGCCTCCCAGGGAGATCTGATCATGAATTCCTGACAGGTCAGGTGTGCGGGTGGGGAGCCCAGGCCTATAGCTTCTTTAGTGAGAGGCTGGGAGCCAGGCCCGCCTCTAGGGGCTGCACCCCTTTGAACCGGCAGAGTGAGCCCTTTCCCGGGCCCTCTGAGGCGGGGCCACCCTCAAGGCGGCAGGTGGCCCTGCTAAGCCGCGACGTGATGCCTGCCTGCTCTGAACCTGCCTCGCGGTCCCGCCTTCGCTCCACACGCGCAGAGGAACTGCAACTCTGGCATCCTCAGGGGGGTCTGCAATCCTGCTTCCTGGCAATTGTTGTTAGTTTGGCTCAAACTCACGTGTTTATAAAATTCTTCTGCAGGTTTGGACATTTCTTTTGTCAACACTATTCTCGATTTTAATACCAACATTTCCTATTTCTCTCACACAAGGCCTGCATTTTCCTGCTGTGCGGTTTCCCTTTCCCGGGAGGTGGGACCTCGGTGCCAGCTCACTGAGGGGTTCACGTCTCCCCTCCCCGCACCCCACACCGGACAGAAGAGCGGTGAAGGTGTCATCAGAAGACACCGGGAAACAGGCCGGCGGTGGGTCATCGCCCACTTGCGCCCGCCACCCCACAGGACGCTGACACCCGCTCAGAGGCGGGTCCCCTCCGAGCCTCAGAACTCTAGGGGAGGGTGGGCAGGGAAGCGGCGGGTGTGCTCACTGACCTGGGGGCACGCCAGAAGAAATGGTGGACGAGGTCACCAGGCCCACGCCCACCGCCGTGATGGCAGCCACGTCGATGGTGTAGGTGGTGAGAGAGGACAGCCCTTGGATTTTATACTCGTGCGTCGAGCTGTTGAGTGTGTCTGTGAGCCGAGAGTCGTTCCTTCCGTAAACCTCCCACGAGATCCTATAGCCTGGGGAGGACATGCAGAGTTAGGGGGTGTCTCCTGGAGCGAGGGGGCGGTGGGGGGCTGTGCCTTCATCCCTGCGCATCTATAGAGGTCCGACGAGAGGCCACTGCCCTGGCAAAGTGCACCTCAGAGTCCAGCCTCCGTCCCAGGTGCCCCCAGAAACCTCGCCAGCCCCTCTTGGCGACACTGATCTGCAGGAGGACAGGGCCGCCCCGCCAAGCCTGTAACCTCAGTGCCCGCGGCATGAGGACTGATGGCCGCCAGCCCGCCGTGCGGGATCTAACCTCCTCTTGTCAAATTACGGCTGCACCTCAGTAGTATTTCCATTTTTATAAGCTCGTATTTTCCCTCCGCAGAGCCCTAAATCAGCTGCTCGCTCCTGGGCTGCACCTAATTTGTGGACACGCTGCTCTGCTCCCCCAGGAATGACGGATACGCGAGCGCTTGGCCTGAAAAAGGGGCTGTTCGCCGACTGCCTGGCTGAGCTCGGCTCCCAGCTCCGCGCCCCCTCGAGCCCATTCTCCTGGTGAAATCTGATTTCCCTCCTCTCTGTTCAGTCTAGAGGGGACTCATAACCACAATTTATCCAGCCTGGGCTCCACTGTGGTTTGAGGCTCAGAGAAAAAAGACCGGCCAGCTCCTGAACCAGCCCTGCGGAGGGCGCTGATGTGATCAGAGGCTGAAGAGCGCTCTGCATTCGGGGACAGTGACGGAAAGAGCTCCCAGGCCCAGCGGCAGAGGGAAGCCGCTGAAAACACTCCTTCTTTCCAGTCAATAAACTCAGGGGTACTGAAGCTCCAGGAGGCGTCCTAACGCGCCTTCCCGTTCTGACGAGAGCAGTGAATACAGTAGGAACTTTACTTCAGGTGTACAAGAATTTAGGGGGCAGCGTCTCAGGACTTTAATAAAAAAATTAATGCCAGAAGCTGCTGCCCCTCAGCTCTCGTACAGCCCAGCGGCTTCTGTGTGCTGGTGGGGGCTCCCAGCCTGGGGACACCCAGGGACAGGGCAGGCAGAGGGGTGGTCCTATCAGGGGGCGCCCTGGTGCTCATGAGAGCACCCCAAATTACAGCACTTGCTGACTGCCTGAAGGCTGCTCCTGGCATGTAGGTCCCTGCCCAGGCCCCAGGCCCCAGGCCCCCCCAGGCCCCTCAGGACTGCTACCCTTTGTCCTCAGGGTCTGCCCGTCTGGCCTCGTCTCCCTGACCACCCAGCACAGCGCTGCTCTGGCTCCCACCCGACTCCAGACGACCTTAGGGTCTCGTCCTCTTTGCCACCATCCTGAGGCGACGCCCCTCAATCTCCCAGCACTGAAATCAGGAGGCACCTAAACCAATCATTTCTTCACTTTCTGCTACTTCAGGACTTTGGAACCAATTGTACAATTAAAACAAAGACAAACCTGCAGGCGATGAGTCTTAACTTCACACACATCGAGTATGTACCTGCTCCTGCGGGCGCTGAGCCCTCACGTGTATTCGCTGTTAACCCCGCACAGCCCCCCGAGGTTGCAGCCACCATCACCTCACTTTACCGGGAGAGACCCGTGCACAGGGAGCTCTGGCACGTGCTGGGCACCGCAGGGCTGGCCCCGGCTCTGCGAGCCGCCCACAGGCCTCGCTCCGCGTCACCTCTCTCTGAGCCTGAAAGTGTGCGCGTCAACCTGGGAGCCACCCGACCTCGGGGGTTACTCCTGGAAACTGAGATAATTTGGTGCCCATGGCCTCCTCTGCACGCAGAGAAAGGGACGGCTTTGCGAGGCTGTTGACCTTGTCTGTCCGTCCGACAATCTCATTGGTTTGAAAGCGGATCTCCATCAGAATTTGCGAAGTGACAGCGTCTTGCCAGCCTAAAGCCGGCCGCCCAGGCGTGGCCACTCAGCGCCTGCAGCGGCAGATCGAGGCCTTTCAGCTCAGACTGGGAACTCGGCCGCTGCATTGTTACGGACACAAAGCGAGCCAGTGGACAGCAGAGCTGCCCGCCCACCCCACGGGGCCCACGGGACGCCAGCACAGGGGGGAGCTGGCCGGCCACGGGACGGAGGACGGGAGAGGCGCTGGGCACGTGATGGGCAGGGCTGTGGCGGGCACCAGGCCCTTGGGCAGCTCTGGCCGTGAATGTTTCGTCGATTGCAGTGGGCGAGGGGCGAGGGGGCCGAGGAGAGAGCCAGGTGCCGGCACCTCCTATCCACACCCTACCTGCTGAGCGGCCGCCTAACTGAGACTAACGGCCCAGGTTGCTGCAGAAATAATTTTCTGTTGATCTGAAGTAAATTCTCCACCAAGAGCAGCGCACCCAATCACAAACTGTCCGCGCGCATCCCGGGCCTCATAAATCAGGGTTAGGAGGCCGAGCGAAGGTGCCGGATTCACAATGTGGGCGAAATGGGCAATTTGCTGGGTGGGCAGGGCCGTCCTGCTCGGCACCCCCTCCCCCGGCCCTGAATTAAAACGAGGCACAGGGGCTGCTCCCTGGCGCCAGGCTGGTACAGTGTGGCTTCCCGCAGGTGCCAGACCATAAAGCGTAAAGCGGCCTGTGCGGGAACACACTGGAGGCCGCTGCCTGCCTGGGCCCCTGCCGCCTTTACCAGCAGGCCCAGCGGCTTTCCCAGGAGGCTGCCAAACGCTGGCCCTGGTGCCACGTCGACATTGCTGACAGTGGCTTTTGGGAGCCAGGCTTGCTGACGCACACGGCTCCTCGTTTGTTCTACCTGGTGAAACGCTCCGCCTTCCACAGGGACTAGGCCGACCGTGTGGTTCTGCCTGCATGTGCCCCTGGGAGCCAGGTCCATGTGGGGTACTCACTTGTTGGGGCAGAGTGTCCAGTGCAGGGAGAGCGTCACCAAGGCCAGCGGTCACAGGGAGGCGATGGGAGGGACCCCATGAGGCCAAGGAAATGGGTGTTGGGTCTCACCTCTGGGTGGCCTTTCCCACCACACCCTTCACAGAGCGCTGTGAGCATCCGTCTGGTGGATTCTGGGCACACTTTATGGTGTGGCCGTCAAAGGCCAGATGGAGTGACCTGGGGATCACGTGCCTGGAGCTCTGTGCATCTCCTGGTGCAGGGGCAGGGCGGTCTGCTCCCGGCCCAGGGCCAGGCAGACAGGCGGCTGGCTGACTCTGGCTCTGAGAAGGGCCTTTGAAGGCCAAGTCCACAATGACCACAGGCCACAGCTGCACCCCTAGGCACTCGCTTAGATAAAATACGGAAATGAGCTCAGTAAGCCATTAGCTGGTGGAACTGAAGACCCTAAACCAGGAGTGTCGGCAACCATGGCTTTCCTGTGAGGTGCTGGCTCCACCCACAACTGTTCGTGGCTTCCTTTAAGATTTACACAAGAGTGAGTGTGCAAGTGCTCAGAAGGGACACGGGTGTTCAGGGGGTGCTTGCTGAATGAAGGGAAGAAAGGGCCCCTCCCCTCTGGGGCTCAGTGTCATCACCTGTAAATCGGTCACATCAAACTACTGTGTTGCTATGAGAACCAAGGGAAATGAACACACTTGAGAGAATCACCCTGAGTGACCAGTTCTCGTGGACCAGACGTCAGAGGATTGTTAAGATGATGGAGGGAGACTCGGTCTCTGGAATCGGAGGCTGGAGCACAAGCAGGAAAAGGCCCTTAAGGAGCCGGGCTCCTGGTGCAGGGTCCTGGGTGTGGGGACGTGTGCTCTGCCGGGGTTTTGTCTGCAGTTACACCCAGGTCTGGGCACCGGAGAACCTGCCCCTTTCCCGGCCACTCACCTGTGATGGCCCCGTTCCGCTCCAGGGGCTCCTGCCAGCTGACCTTGAGGGACGTGTCCAGGATCTCCGTGAAACTCAGGTGCCCCACAGCTCCCGGTCCTGGCAATCAAACATAGAGTCGTCTGTTAGCACAGGGTCCACCTCCTCCAGTCAGGCTTGTGCAGAAAGCTCCCACTACAAAGGGAGGCAGAGAGCCGGGGCCAGAGCCCCAGAGGCAATGGCTGTGAAAACGCAGCGGGAACTGGGGCTGTGAACAGTGTCCTGGCCGTGGCCACGTAAACAGTTCCACTCAGCGTCACCCTGCCACGTGCCACTGCCACCCCAGGACACCTCTGAATGATCCACGCCGAGGTCTTGTCAGTAACAACACAATGCAGCCTTTCGAGCCGAGACAGGAGAGCGTGAAGTCGCGGGTGTGGGCTGTTCCCGTCCAGGCTCCTGCCCGCCCGCCCGCTGCACCCCGCAGATTTCAAGTGAGCCCCACACCTGGCTCCCCCCAGCACCCGGACAGCTTCCAAACAGGCTTGTGATGTTTAAATAACAGTAACAGCCAAGGCAAAGACACCTGTCTGCGTGAAACTTGGAAAAGACTCTTTTCTCTGACAAATTTCACTCTTGGCGGGTGCGGGAAGCGGAGTCGAGTGGCCGTCAGGAACATCTCTCCTCCCAGCTCTGTTTCCAGAGACGAGCTGACAGGCTTCTGAATGGACTCGTCCTTCTATCAGCCGACTGGGCAACTAAGAAAGCTTTTTGCTCCTTTCATATAGTCTTGGTGTTTCTGCTCCTGGATTCCTGCCCGAGTTTCTGTCCCTGTGCTGCTGGGATGAGCTGGCAGGTCTGGGCTTCAATTCATATGCTGCTTCCTCGTGACTTAGTGGGCACTCTTCTGGGTCAGCCCCAGCCTGTCACCCAGGCTCCTGCTCCCCACCTCGCACTGTCTCACATGCTCTTCCTCTCACTTTGCTCTGTGGATTCTTCTTCTACCAGGATGTCCTCCACCATTCTCTGCATGAAAAGCTCATGCATTGCGGTTGAGTTCAACTGTCATCTCTTCTACTAGACTCCTTCACCTGCCTCCCCCAGGTGCTTTCTGTCACTTCACTGGGCTACCACAGCCACGTATACAGGTCCCCTTCCTCGGTGGCACAGACCTTAGTCATGTCCGCCTCTCTAAGGGAAGAGCCTGTGCTTTCTGATCTCTGCAACCCCTTCACCACCCAGCTGGATGGCCAAGTAACAGGCATTCTACAAATGTCTGAGTGTAAGCACACACACGTTTGTAGGATAAAGCAATTGCCCTGTAATCATGACAGGCCCCACAGGCACAGGCTTCCTAAAATAGCCACAGCATTGTTGTTAAAGCAAAAGGCTAAACTTGTTCAAGCTTCCCCTTTAACCCTAAATTCTGATGAAGGGCATATAAAGTTTATGGCTGATACGCAGATTCTGCTGCAGAATACACATTATTTCTTTCAAGACCCGTGAAACATTCACCAAGATTGACTGTATCCTAGGCCATGAAACTAACTACAATAAATTAAAAAAATTGGAATTATACAAAGTGTGTTCTTTGAGCATAACACAATCAAGCTAGAGGTCAACAGGAGAAAGACAACAGGAAAATATCAAACACATGGAAATTAAATGGCACACTTCTAACTAATCCCTGGATCAAAGAGAAGTCTAAGAGTAAATAAAAACAAATAATTGAATGAAAATGAAGCACAAAATATAAAAATATGTGGGATGCAGCTAAAGCAGTATGAAAAGGAAGATTTATAGCACTAAATGCTCACAATAGAAATGAAGACAGCTTCAAATAAATAATCTCAGTGCTTACTTCAAGAAATTAAAGAAAGAAGAGCAAAATAAACCCAAAGGAAGCAGAAGGAAGAAAATAATAAGAGCAGAAATTAATGAAACTGAAAATAGGAAAACAATAGAGAAATATCAATGAAATAAAAACCTGGTTCTGCCCGGCTGGGCGTAGCTTAGTGGTTGAGCATTGACCTAGGATACAGGAGATCGAGGTTCGGTTCTGGTCAGGGCACAGGCCTGGGTTTTGGGCTTGATGCCCAGCAGGCGCCGTGCAGGAGGCAGCCGATCAATGACTCTCTCTCATCACTGATGTTTCTGTCTGTCTCTCTCTCTGAAATCAATAAAGACATAAAAACCCCCCAAAACCTGGTTCTCCCAAAAATATCAATAAAATTGATAAATCTCTAGGACAAATGACAAACAAACAAAAAACCCAGAAGAAACAGATTCCCAGTATCAGGAATGAAACAGGGAATATGAATATATATCCCTCAGCCATTAAGACAACGAGGGAGAAAGTACTACCAACAGCTTTACATTCACAAATTCAACAACTTGGAGGATTCCTTGAAAATCACAAACTACCAAAACTCAACCAAGATAGAATAGACAACTGAACCATACTATAACCCTTAGAGAAATTACATTATAATTAAAAAGCTTCCCCCAAGGAAATCTCCAGGCCCACTGGATTTCACTGGAAAACTCTACCAAACATTTAAAGACGAATTAACCCCAATTTTATGCAATCTCTTCCAGAAAATAGGAGAGGGTGGAACACATCCAAGCTCGTTTTATGAGGCCAGCATTCCACAGTTGCCAAAGCCAGGCAAAGTCAGTCCAGGAGAGCAGAGGTATAGACCACTCTCTCTCATAAGCTTAGATGCAGACCATCCTCCAAAAAGCATCAGCAAACTGAATCCAGGAACGTAATAAATAATTATACACCATGACTGAGTGGGGTTGAGTCCAAGCATGCAAGGCTGGTTCAATCAACCGTATCAGTCAACAAGCCAGAGAGAGAAATCACATGATCATCTCAATGGAAACAGTAAAAGCAACTAATAAAAACCAACATGTATCCGTGATAAAAGCTCTTAGCAAGTGAGTAACAGAGGAGAGCTGACCCTGCCTGATAAAACACAGAGGTGAAAACATCACACTCAACAGTGAAAGACGGAATTCTTTCCCGCTGAGATCAAGAACCAGGCGAGGAAGGGAAATGACAGGTACGCAGGTGAGAAGAGGGAGTGAGCCGGGTTTGGCTGTAGAGGAGGAAGCTGTGTGCTGATGAAACCACTCCGAGTCTTCATGGCAGAGGGTACAGAGATCTGCACATGCGATAAACTGTTCAGAGCACACGCAGGCGCACACACAGGCACGCACACGCACACACATGCAGTCACAGGCACACACATGAGCACAAGTGAGACCGGAGGAGTCTCAACGTTACCATTGGGGGAAACTGGGCAAAGACGTGGGGTCTCGGGATTAGTTCTCACACTGCATGTGGGTGTGTAATGATCTGAGTTAAAATCTCAGGGGATGACAGGCAGACAGCAGGCCACAGGCAGAGCTCGGAGGACCTTCGGTTAACAGGGCCGGGGTAGTTTTTATTTTGTCTTTTTTATGGGAGGGCAGTCAGTGGTCTCAGAGGGACAGGAAATCCATGTCTGTTCGTCCTGTGTCACCAGGGGTGGCCTCGCCCCTGGTCCCCTGCTGAGGGGTCAGTGAAGCTGGGAGGCCGAGGGAGCGGGACGCCAGGGGACAAACAGCGGCAGCCCTGCGTGACCTTTAAAGAAAACTTACACTAGTTTTAATTCTCCCTATAAGGCAAGTACATGCTCGCTGTGGAAACGAGATTCTTATGTGTAAGAATATGAGAAGTGCGAGGCGTGCCCGTAATCACACCACAGAGAGCAACTGTCAAAACGGCGACGGTTCCTTCAAGGTCTTTGCTCAGCTCAGTCATTTCACACACGTGTTTCTATCAAGTCTGGGTCTCGGGTGGTTTCGTTTACTATTTTGTTTTTCACTTAGTATTAGATCACGATCAGCTTTCTCGAAACACATTTTTAAAAAATATATCTTCATTGATTTCAGAGAGGAAGGGAGAGAAAGAGAGAGATGGAAACGTCAATGATGAGTCATTGATCGGCTGCCTCCTGCAGGCCCCCCGCTGGGGATCGATCCTGCAATGCAGACATGTGCCCTGACCGGGAATCGAACCGTGATCTCCTGGATCCCAGGTCGATGTGCAGCCACTGAGCCACGCTGGCTGGGCTCAAAACATTTTCAATCTCTACAGCACACTTCGTATTCTGTCATCCCATAATTTTTCAGTTATCCCCTTTGGGGCACTGGGACAGTTTTCCCCTGTTACTGATAACTATGCACCTTCCTGTGAACGCGTCTGCACACCCCAGGCTCACGTCTTGGAACAGAGTCATCAGAGACCGTGTCCCGGGAGTGTCGCTGGCCCGAGAGCAGCTGGTCTGATCGATCAGGTGGAGAGAATGGAAAATCAAGGGCTGGGTGCACAGGGGAAATGTCCTGCGAGGGTCGGGGAGGCAGGGCTGTGGGCTCGAGAAGCAGGTGAGGGGCTGGAAGGTGAAGCCTGGGGGAAGAGAAGGGCAGCAGGGCCAAGGCTGAGCACCTGGTGGGTCATGTCTGTCTGTCTGTCTCTCGCCCTCAGCCCTTCCTTAGCTGGGCTCCCTTCCACACTCCAGGGACAACCTCCGCCCATCATACTGATGCTTTTCAATGCTCGTCCCCCGGGGCAAGGGGGCTGCAGACACCCTGAGCCATGGGTTTCCTGACGCTCTCACCCCTGCTGGCCATGGCAGTGGCCCAGCCCGAGACCCACGGCGGAGGCGCACTTACTGTCCTCGTGAGTCCGGACGAGCTGGGGCGTGCTGGGCGGCCCGTCCCCGGGAGTGGTGAAGCACAGGGCGGACGTGAAGTAGGCCGTGAACTTCCTCAGGTGGGTGATGTACCCGTGGTGGACGCCGTGGAAGTCCGGAGCGATGGTGACGACAGTGACAGCCTCGGGGACGTCGGCAGGCCACGCCAGGAGCTGGATGGGACGGGTTGAAAAGAGATCCTTTTTAATTGTACATCTTTGCCTCTGCATCAGAATTTCATTTTGAAATTTATCTTCAAATTCATAATTAAGAAACGCTGTAAATCCAACATTTATAATCGCCCTGGAAAATACTGAGTGTAAAAGCTCTCTCATAGATCATTGAACACAAATATGTATATTTTATATAAATAAAATATCTACTTTAACTCATGGTGATTGACGCCCCTCAAACCCTCACTTCTCTCCACATGAACATGTACCGGGACCTGTATTTTCAACAGGAAGGAACAAGGACAAGTTGGTGTCATTTCACTGACCCAGGACAACGGAACACACACATAAACATTTCCCTAGACAGGCCCCTGCTGCTCAAACCGAGCCCCAATTCAGTGGCAACACCTTAATCCTTTATAATTCATGTCATAGCAGTTTCCTGAAGAGGGTTTTAGGAGGTTGGTTACAATTGTAAAGAAACGCAGCCTATATACATGTTGCAAGGGGAGTTGTTTCAAGGTTTCGGCAACATTGTGTCTGAGGGACCTTTAATTCCTGTGACAGCAAACATTTCTGGGCCTATCGGGCTGAAGGGGGACACACCGGGAGACACGAAGGGTATTCACACAGATTGATGCACAGCGGAGGCGTCGGATGAACCCCCTGCCCCCCCATCCTGCCTATAAGACCTGATGGGGAGTCAGAGAGGCACAACCATCCCGGTTGACCCGTATGATTTTCTTTCACAAAAACTCTGACTGCAGGAACCTCTGGAAAGAAAAGGCAGGGCCGAGTTCTAGCTACGTCTGCCTCGCTGGCGGAAAACAAGTGTTTTTGTAAATTGAATCCAAATGGAAAAAGAACGGAGTGTGTGTCTGAGGAAAACACTCTCTGAATCTGAAATCGCCGTGTTCTGGCAAATGAGATGGATGCTTCTCTCTAAAGGTCTCCTTGCTCACCTGCTGCTGCAGGTAACACGGGCTCCAGGCCCAATCAGGGGAAGCTGATTAACGGGTAAGACAGAGCCCTGGCCGGTGTGGCTCAGTGGTCAGAGCACCGGCCCACGGACTGAAGGGTTGCAGGTCTGATTCCCGGTCAAGGGCACGTACCTTGGTGGCAGGTTCGATCCCCGGCCCTGGGTTGGGGTGCGTGTGGGAGGCAACCAATGGATGTGTCTCTCTCACATCAATGTTTCTCTCCTCCCCCCCCTTCCTTCCACTCTCTCTGAAAAATCAATGGACAAAATACCCTCGGGTGAGCATTAACAAAAACAAAGAAACAAAAACAAAAGGTGAGACAGACCGCACTTTTAGAATGGGCATCCCAGTACATGTATGAAGGTGACGTGCTCCGTGAGCAGTGAGTAGGGACAAAGGGAAGGTGGGTGGGGGAGTGTGTCCGTGTCTCAGTCCCAGGAGCAGCACTGTCCCTGCAGCAGGGGGGAGGGAACAGCTCTCCTTACCTGACAGAAATGTCACTCAATTGCCCCCCGGTCCCTGTGCTCCCCGGAGAGGACTCCCTCCCGCGGGTGATTTTTTTTTTTTTAATATGTCTTTACTGATTTCAGAGAGAGGAAGGGAGAGGGAGAGAGAGAGAGAAACATCAATGATGAGAGAGTCATTGATCGGCTGCAGCCCGCAACTCGGGCATGTGCCCTGACCGGGAATCGAACCCTGATCGCCTGGATCCTAGGTCGATGCTCAACCGCTGAGCCACGCCCGGCTGGGCCCCGCGGGTGATTCTTAAATGCAGGCCTTTCTCAGGAGAAACTGCTCGATGCATGAGCCTTCCCTGGGGACAAGCCACCTGTGTTTCTGAGCCAGTGCAGCTGGGGGGGAGACCTTGCTGGCTCTGGAGGCCCCACCAAGGAGGCGCGGGTGGGGAGGGTGGCCTCCTCGCTGACCACGGGGCCACAACATGCCGGGACAGCTGCACCGAGGCCACGTACCTTGTACCCCTGGTTGATGCCGTGGATGAACTGCTGGGGTGGGGGCTTCCACAGGAACCGGATGGTCGTGGAGTTCACGGCTTCCACCTGCACGTTCTGCGGGGGCGCAGTGGGCACTGTGCCAGCGTCGTCAGCGAAGACACCAAACCAGCGGTGGGCGGCCAGGGGGAGGAGAGGGGAAAAAACCCTTAGTTGCTGTTCAGGCTCACAGGCAATTACGGCCTCGGGAACAGGGAAGCGTGATGAATGATTTTGGGAGCTAACAGTGGCACTGCAACCAAAAAGAACTAGGTGATTTCTCATTTCCTGTTGCCGAGTCCAGCAGGTTTAGGCAGAGAAGCGGACAGGACCATCTCACTCCAGGGAGAGCCCTTCCCGGGGACCCCGAGGCAGAGGACA
Organism: Miniopterus schreibersii; assembly: GCF_964146895.1. Lineage (NCBI taxonomy): Eukaryota > Metazoa > Chordata > Mammalia > Chiroptera > Miniopteridae > Miniopterus > Miniopterus schreibersii. Next base: position 100,056,051 of record NC_138105.1, read on the forward strand.
AGCAAACACCTTCTCTGATTCCTTTCCTGTTACTGGATATGTGAGATCGGTCACAGAAGTCCCCGCCCCCAGTATATACGACTATGTTTCAAACACAACTATCATTCATATGAAAAAATCACCCCTCCTGTGTGCACTGTGGTTTATCCACTTGGAGGCTACGATTCTGTTTGTCTGACACAGGGGCCACCATTGAAACATGTCCCACCCTTTCTTTCTTTCCTTCACTGAACAGATAGTCAACCCAATTCCATGCCTGCCGGATGGCCTGCCCTCAAGGAAGCCACATTCTAGGGGACACACCATGTGACTGAAGCAGGCAAGTCTCTCTGCAGCAATAACCCCACTGGCGGAACAGCCAGCTCTGCCCTCGGAAGGTACGGGAGCTTCGGACGGGAGCCACTGGGTCGGGGGAAAGGGGGACAGGCCTCTGAGAGGGAAGCGCCGGGAGCCAGGCTCGCTCACCCAGGAAAAGGGGCCGCGCAAAGGCCGGCGCCGTGGAAACCGGTGGGGGGCGGTGCGTGTGGCCACTGGGGAGTAAGGGGGGGCTGGCTGCCGGGCAGACCAGACGCCGGGCGGATCACGCACACGGTGGCCCCGGGGAGTCAGCCTACACATCCCACGGAAGACGGGTCGCCAGCTGGGTGAAGAACAAGCCCCGACTCCAGGGTGTCTACAAGAACCCACTGAACATACGGAGACACACACAGCTTAAAAGCAAAGACTGGAGAAATGGACACGGAAACACTGGTCAAGTCTGGAGTGGTTACGCTAACACGGGGGAAACTAGAGACCCTGCCCCGGAGGGGGACCAGTGATCGCCAGGGACAGTGCGTCCTGGTGAAGTGATCTGGTCACCAGACGGCTAACCGCCCCGAGGTAACTGTTATGCAGCAGAACTCAACCTACAAGAGGCACAACAGACAAACTAAAAGGAAAGACAGGAAAATCTACTGATTAGTTGGACGTTCAGTGCTCCTGGGAGACGCAAGGCCTGAGCAACACGCCTCCACCGAGCAGCCTGGCCATGGACAGCAGGGCACACGTTCTTCTCAGGTGCACGCGGGACTTAACCAAGACAGAGGCATTCTGAGCCCAAAACAAACCTAAGACAAGTTAAAAAATAATGGAAATCATGAAATGCATGTTTTATGACCCTTAAGGAATCAAACTTGAAATTAACAGCAGAAGGATTGTGGAACACCCCTAGACATCTGGAGACCGAGCAATGCACTTCAAAACAACCACGAGCCAGAGGAGGCCACGTGGAAAATTAAAAAGCACTTTCAATGTAGTAAAAAGGAAAACTCCAAGTATCAAAATTTATGGGATGCGGACATGCTAGAGGGAAATCTACAGCATTTAAATGTATAAATTAGAACCTAAGCTTCTACCTTAAGCATTTGTAATGGTTCATTAAGCCCAAAACAAGCAGATTCAAGAGCAGAGTAAAGAAAGAGAGCAGAAATCAATGAAATGAAATGACAAAAATAGAGAAAATCAACGAAACCAAAAGCAGGTTCTCTTTTTTAAAACATATCTCCAATGATTTCGGAGAGAGGAACGGAGAGGGATAGAGATAGAAACATCAATGATGAGAAGTCATTGATCGGATGCCTCCTGCAGCCCACCCTGGGGATCGAGCCCACAACCTGGGCCTGTGCCCTGACCGGGAATCAAACCTCGATCTCCTGGATCCCAGGTCAATGCTCAACTGCTGAGCCAGATCGGCTGGGCAACCAAAAGCTGGTTCTTTTAAAACATGAACAAACCCCTGGCCAGAATAAATGAGAAATCACAAATTACCAATATCACCAACAGCAGGGAACAACCTCCCCAGATCCCACTGACGTCACCAGACTAGAGAACATTTTAAACATCTTTATGCTCATAAATTCACCAAGTTAGATGAAATGGGCAAATTCCTTAACAGAGGCAGCTTCCAAAATCTACTCAAGAAGAAACATATAACCTGAGTAGTCCTATAGCTATTACCTTCTGAATATACGACTAAAACCTTCCAACAAAAACTCTAAGCACATGAGGTTCACTGGTGAGCTCCACCAAACATCTGAAGGAGAAATAAAAGCGATTCACCCAAATTAGAAAGAGACACGAAAAGACAAGAAAACCACATCCCTCATGAACACAGGTGCAAAACTGCTCAATAAAATACAAGAAAATCGAACTCAACAATATATAAAAACTTTACTGTATCCTGACCCGGTGGGGTTTACCTTATAAACGCAAGGCCGGTTCCACAGTCAGGGATCAATCAGGGTCACTCACCATATCAACAAAGTAAAGAAAAACATGTGGTCATCTTAATAGACTTAGAAAAAGCATTTGATAAAATTTAACATCCAACAGTGATTAAAAAAAACACCCTCTCAACAAAGCAGGAACTCGCTAACCTGATACAGGGCATCTATAAACCACCGACATCACCGTATCTAAGGCGAGGGACAGGACGCCTCCCCAAGAGCAGGGACAAAGCCGACGTGTCTTCCTGACCAGAAACAGAGCCAGGCAGCAATGCGGCGAAAAGGAGTCAAAGGCAGAGCAGCTGAAAAGGGAACAAACAAAACCGAAAACCCCTCTCTATTCCCAGTATAACTGCCCACGAGGAACATTTCTGAGTCAAAAGCCAATCGTGTTTCTAAACACAAGCAACGAACAACTGGAACTTAAAATAATAAAGCGAATGCCATTCAAAGCAGCAACGGAAACATGAAACAGATATAAATTTAACAAACTGCGTGCAAGATCGGCATGCTAAAAGCTACAAAACGGTGGTCAGAGGTCGAAGACCTAAGGGAACGGAGGGTCACACACCAATGGACTGGGGGACAGCCTCGCAGACGCCAAGTCTCCCCCAGCTGGTCTCTGGACTGGATGCCACCCTGATCGACGTGGTGGCCGGGATTTTTTTAGAATTTGAAAAGCTGACCTTAAAATGTATGGGGAAAAGTAAAGGAATGAAATAGCCAATACGATTCTGAAACAGAACAAAACTGCACAGCCGTCAGTCCATGGTATCAATACAAACTATAAACCCGCAGTAATTAGAACAGAATGTGACTGGAGGAAAGATGGACACATTGATCGATGACACAGAGCCCAGAAGTTACCCACATACGTATCAATTGGGTTTTGATGAATGCCAAAGGCAATTCTTTGTAACAAATGGTGCTAGAAAAAATGGATGTCCATATGCAAAAATAAAAATAAAAAATCTGTATCCATACCCCAGACCTTATACCAAAACGAACCCTCCTCATCTCCTGGGAGGTGCCAGCATCGCTCTGCCCATGCCACCCCTCCCTCAGAGCCCAGGGGCTCCGGCCCCCTCACAGGGCAGAGGTTCGAAAGCCACAGGCCCTCTCCCCGGATCTGGCTTTACCTAAACCTCTCCGATTCTTCTCAGCCCTCTTCTCTTTCTCTAACCATTGCCATCGGAGTGAGAAGCACATCTGTGGACAACGGAATTACAAATTCCCTTCCGAGGCTCAGCCTGAGCTGGACTGGTGTTCGCAGAGGGTGCAGACCCACGGGGTCCGAGCAGGAAGCCAGGGCCCCCTGCTGCTCTGAAAGCAGTCCTCCGGGATGTTTTCTCCCGATAATTAGCATTTAAAGTGCCCCCCCCCCCCCCCCCCGCAGGCCTCGAGGAGGTAACAGGTGTGCCCGTTTTCATTGCTCAAAAAACTCCATTTCACCAGGTAACGAACACCCCGGGCGTGGGGCCCAGCGTGCTCCCGTCTTAAATTTGACACAGCCCGAGCCCACCGGACACGGCTCACCAGCAGCGCCTGCTCGCTGGGGTCCCCCCCTCAGAGCCCTCCCAAGGCCAGTGAGCGCCAGGGGCCGAGCGAGGGCTTCAGGAACGTGGATGTTTCTTTCCGAACAGGAAATGTTCCTCTTGCGTTAGGAGGTAATGTTCTGAAACCAGGACGGACGATCACGGCACAAAAGCACCAGCTACAGAAAAGAAACGCTAAAGAGATAAAACCGGGAGACAATGAAACCTCCGGGTGCTCAGAATGGTGACTTGTAGTGTAATTTGTCCTTGGACCCTTTCGAAGGGAGCCGACGTCTGTATCTCCGTGGACGTGGGAAGAAAAGGGGAAGAGTTGTCAGTCCACACGGCTTGTTCCACGCGGCTCGTGTGGCTCACACGGGATTCCGACGGCTCCACGAGCAGGCTCACCTGCCAACTCCACAGTCACGTTATTTCTTCCTGCGGCTCCACCACTAGCTGGACAACTGGTGACAAAAGCGGGCCCTGGGAAGCACACAAGGTCGCGGCCCCGAACCTGAACCACTGGTGGCCTCACATAACCCTGTCTCCACAATGGGGACGTGGCTGAGCTGATGTTGCAGGAAGAAAGGGGGGCGGTGACAGTGGCTCTCGGGGTGGGAGCCGCACAGTCTGTCCCCACCGTCCCAGCACCTTCTGGAAGGAGCTACATCCAAAGAGCCTATTACTGTCCAGGTCACGGACCTCTCACTCCCCCGATGAACGGAGCCTGCACGTGGCAGGAGGAGAGGGAAGGGAGGCAGCTGGCCGGGGCTTCTCTTCCCGTGGCCGTGTTCCCACTTCCCGCGCTCTCCTGATAGAGTCTGGGCTTATGTTTACACACATTCCAGCCGTCTTCCAAATCAGGCCGACAAATACTCAGTTTTATAAGTTATTCTTTCTCCCTCTAACATACAGGCATTTTAGTTACTTCCTTTCAGCTTCCAGGACGGGCTCGGTCCTCCAGGCTTTCTCGACAATCAGAGCTAATGGCCGCGGGGGACACGTCGCGCACCCACAGGGCTCCCGGCAGCACACAGCGTGCTCAGCTCCTGCCCGGACAGACCCTGGGCTGGGGGCTGGGGCTGGGGCTGCGGCCCCCCCTTTCTAATTCCAATGTGGCGACTACGAAGGCCCCCGAGGCATGCTGCAGGCACCAGTGTGAGACTCTGTCACAGCCTCTTACGTCTAGAAACTGTCCTCGGGGTCGGACTCCTCCCTCTGCAGGCGTCGCTGTGGAAAGGGAGGCAGAGAGTGGGCGCCCTGGCCAAGCGTCACAGACGTGGCCGAAGTCTGCTTGGAGGTCACAACGACCCCAGAGGCTGCTGACGTTGCCCAAACACAGTGGTCTTGACTCAGAGCAGTTGCTGGTTCTGCCACCTGTCAGTCACATGATCTCAGCCCAGCTGCACTCGGGTCAGATGACGTCCAATTTCCTTAGTGTAAATGGCTGCAGACCAAGATGCCCCGGCCCTCGCTACATTTGCAAACAATCTGAGGGAGGGGCTGGGCCCCAGCCCTGTTTCCACGCCCAGGGCCACTGTCCAGGACGCCCCGGGTATTACTGTCTGGGACCCTCAGATGTAACTGTCCAGGACACCTTGAACGCGTGCTCCTGGGGCTTAGCTGTACTCAGCTGACAGGTGCTCCCCAGGTACACAGAGGGAGCTGGTGTGAAGCTGTCTGAAAACGGCACAGCAGCCCCCAGACACGTGTCCCCTCGCACCACCCAGACACGTGCCCCTTGCCCTTCTCTGGCAGCGCCAGAGCTGGGGGCGCGTCACCTTATAGCCAAACCGTCAGCTCCCCTCCTGCCTGCCTGTCACCACGATGGATTCATTTTTCCTGATACCACCTGTGACCATGTCACTCATGGCTCTGAATCTTTAATGGGTTCCCAGTGCCGACCGGGTCAAGGTCACACTTTGCAGCCTCGACGCCCGTCTCCACCGGGCCGGCTCCGCTCCCCTCGGCCCTGTGAGAACGCCACACGCCGGTGACAAAGCGAGGCCGTCCTGCCTGGTTCACAGTTTTTGGGGGTATTAACACCAACAGTCATCATTTTAAGTGTTTCCAGATTTACTGTTATCCTAGGCAACAGACCGATTAAAGCAAACACTCCCTGTCCTGGTTTTCAGTATTTTCTCTCTCCGGTGAGGAGCAGAATCGCTCGCCGGTGAGCGGGTCCTTCCGGCTTGTCCTGCATTTGGAACATTCCCACTGGTCACTGGGGATGCAGACCCGTGGCACCTGCTTTTGGGGAGGATTGATGTATTGCCCCTGGGGTGACAGACAGCTGATCATTGAGGGAAGGTGGTACTATCAGGCCTCGGGCACGGTTTGGGGAGAGAGTGGGCAGTTAGAAACCTTGTCATCTGAACAGGCCGAGGCCTGGGGCAGTGAAACCACAGCTGCGTGTTAGGAGAGGGAGCGGAACAGGGTTTCGGGTTTTGTGGGAAAACTGCTCTCCTGGGCAAGTAGGGGATCGAACTCTCCTTTTTTCTTTTTTTTTTTTTGATTAATCTTCACCTGAGGGTATTTTTTTCATTGATTTCTTCGAGTGGCGGAGGGTGGAGAGAAACATCGAGGCGAGAGAGAGAGACATCGACTGGTTGTCTCCCACACGCACTCCAACCAGGGCTGGGGATCCAGCCTGCAACCAAGGTACGTGCCCTTGACTGGGACTCGAACCCGGACCCTCAGTCCCTGTCCAATGCCCCAACCATGAGCCATACCCGCTCAGGCAGGAACCCTGCGTTTTACTTCCAGCTGCTCCGACCGACCGTCGCAAACCCTGCCCTCAGCAAGGGCTGCACAGTGGGACGGCTGCTCACCTCCCTGTAAGGTGTACTCGGTCACCGCCCTGCTGAAGACGCCCAGACCCGCCCCGTTGTAGGCGGCCACCTGGATCTCGTACTGCGTCCAGACGATCAGCTCGGTCACCAGGCAGTAGCTGACCTCGGGGCTGCTGATGTTCTTCTGCTGGTGCTCCCCGGGCAGCCCGGCCAGGCGGTACCTGGGGAGGGCAGAGAGGTGACTCAGACAGGAAACCGGTTCCCTGCAGGACAGCAGAGGGTGACCAGGACGGAAACCGGTTCCCTGCAGGACAGCAGGGGGTGACCAGGACGGGAAACCAGTTTGCTGCAGCTGCTCTGACGGGTGGAGGGATGCGAAGTGAGGAAACACTGGTGAGGCCGGAGGTGAGCCCCGCACATCACCACCTCGAATTCACCGTTAAAAAGGCCTGACCTCACCTCGCGGGGATGGTGAGCTTTGGATGAACAGAGCTGACCGTGAACTCCGTTCGAGGCTAAGGAAAGATTCCAGCTTTTCGAGTGTCACTGTGTCCGGAGTGCAGGGGCCAGGCACCCAGAGCTCCCGAGGTGACCTTGGCCGGGGGCTGCTGCCAGCCCATCGGAGCAGCGCCTTTCTCCTGCGGCTGGAGTGGGGGGAACAGGGGCTGGCGGCCCTGGCTCCAATTAGTCCTAGATTCATTCAGGTGGGTCCCAGGACCAGAGGGAGGCCTTCCCAGGTGCTCACACTCCCAACACGCTAGGCCCCGCTACGGGTGACAGTCCGTCTGCAGTGACTGTTGGGAGTGCGAGCAGCAGGACTGCAGTGCACCAAGGCGGACATTTAAAGTTGGTTCATTTGAACAGCGACTCGCCGGCCCCTGGGCTCGGTGTGTGAGTTAGGAGGCGGCTGTGTGTGCTCTGGAAGGACCCGCACAGCACTATTCCCAGGAGAGAGCGACGTCCCGGATTCCATTTAGAGGAGGCAATCGGGGCCCTGGGGGAAGTGAGGGCGCGCACGCAGGTCCTCAGCCACCTTGTGGCATCGCAGCATCAGAATTCCATCCAAGCAGCAGCTCTTGCCCGAGGAAGGCCTGGCATTGCGAGATAAGTGGAGAGGGGAGCAGGCACGGGGACACAGCTGCAGAGACAGCAGGGAGCCCACTGTGTCTATGGCAGGTTGGGGTTCCAGGCTCCCCACCGATGCAGAGAGACTCTGAGGGCTGCTGAATCCGTCAATGACCTGCGCTGTGCCCAGGCCGGACCGGCAAGTCAGCAAGGCCACCACCAGAGCAAAGGAGAAACCTGACATTCAGGCCCCTGGATGGCAAAGAGCTCTCCTGGAGAGGAGGGCGGGAAACGCACCGAGGAAGGACTGAAATTTCCAGAACAGGCTCCTCATGAAAACCAGGACCTTCTGAGGAGTCTCCCCCTCTTGCTATGAGCACCCGCACTGGTGAGGCCTGTGGGATGGGAAAGTCACGGAGGCCTGAGGCTGCTGTGTCCATGGCCTGGCGGGTGGCACTGCTGGGACGCAGTGTCCTTATGTGGTTCATGCACTAAACCACATTTTGCTTCATGTCCCAACGACCTCTGCGCCCTCCTGAGCTGGCAGCCCTTCACTGCAGGGACCACCTGCGAGAGCAAGTGTGGGCAGGTCCGTGAAATCGTTTATGCCACGTGATAGCCCTCAAGGCAGTAATGACTAGCGATGGGGAGAGAGGACTGGCACAGATATTGTCACTGAGGCTCCCCACGTACAAAACATGAACTTTTGGGATAAACGGCACCGAGACTGTTGGACAGCCATCTGTAAAAAGGTAAACACTGGCTTCACGCCCACATGGAACACCAGTGCCCTGGTGTGCGAACGGGCCCAAGACCACCTGTGACCATGTGGCACGCACTGGGCGTGATGGCTTAGGAAGAGCTCGCTCGTGGGGGCACCACGCACAATGCACATCCAGGGAAAAGCAAGGAGCTCCTGAAAACTCAGGCTGGGAAGGCGACCAATGAGCCGGTGGTCTCAACCCACCCTGACCTTCCCCTGGGTTTCCGCCTCCGGAAAAATGACAATACTAACGGCACCTCACAGGTGGCAGGAATGCAACGGCTGTGGAGCAAAGGGTGGCGACAGTGTAAACCACCCAGACTTCCTTTCTGAAGGTGCCTCTCGGAGGAGGTGGGCAGAGAGCCGAGTCCTGAGAAACGAGGCCTGTGCCAGCCCTCATCTCCTCCAGGCCTCTCCACGTCTGAGCAAAACAGGCCGCAGAATCCGCGTCCGGGACCCGGGCTGCTGTTCTCGGCGGCGGCAGGTGGTCCGTCCTGACCAGTGGCTTGGGTGCTTCTGTGGCAGCCACAGAGCGTCCCGGAAGGTCACTCATGATTAATAACAGGAGGGCGGGCCACCCTCTGACTGGCGGGATGCGTTGCCCGGGAGACTGTCTCGGATGGAACAAGATGATTTTTTATTCAGAAATAACAGGAGAGCCCTGACAAAGGACGTAACCCCTATGCTCTTCACAAAGAAACACCCTGCCCGCGATGATAAATATTTGATTACTTCGCCGGCATCCTAGCAACTCCTCACACCGGGGCCGGGCCGGAGGTTTATCCGCTCCGCTCTTCCGCGGCGGCTGCAGACCAGGCGGGGGGATGTGCGCCCAGAGGAGGGGGCGCTGGCTGCAAGCAGCTGATCTGCAGGCCGGAGGATTATTCGGAATGTCTCCAAGCAGATTCATTTCGGCACGGGTCTTTAATTCCCGACAACTTTGATATTCGCGGGCCCCGGGTGCTGCACCCTCACTTCAGGGCTCTCTTGATTTAAGCCCCAACAAGCCCATGCCCTCTCTCCAGCACTCGACTCCACTGGCACATCACAGAAAATCCTTTTAACAGCAGTAATCCCACAAACAGAGAAACTCGGGCCACGATGGGGCCTCACGACGTCAGAGGGATTTTGTATTAAACTGCAGGCCCCCATCTGGGTTCCGTGGGCTGACTGTTAAAGTCCTCACGTGGCAGCTGGAGCCTAAGGAAACTTTTCCTCCACGTGCCCCAAAACAGAGGCAGCTGGGGTGAGGAGCACGCGGGGGCCGGGCCGAGGGGCAAGGCCAGTCATTTTCATTAGTTAATGAGCACAGACAAGAATGACAGCTGAACGGGGGCGTGTGGCCTGAGGGACGGAGGTCAGCCTTCAGGCAGGGGCGCACCCCACAGGGACCAGAGCCCACGGTGCCCCCTGCCTGCAGGGGGCAGATGGCAGTCTCTTCACCCTCCTCTGCAATGGGGAAGGGCAACTGGGGGCACAGTGACCCAGGGGCCTGCTGATTCTGCCCTGCAGGCCTGTACCCCAGGGATAGCTGGTTTAAGTCCCTCAGGTACACGATGGCCTGGCCGGTGCTGGGGAGGAACCTGAGGATCGCAGGGACTTGGCTGTGACAAGCAAGTGCCCCCAGTAACAGACATTATGAAATGATGAATGGGGGACACTGCATGCACCCCAGGGAGCTGTCCTCCACACGCAAGACATCAGAGTCCAGGAAGCGACACTTTCGCCATCTCTTAGGTTAACCTAAGAAAGGACATTGTCCCACTGAGCCCTATGTTAGCCTCAGATCTGATCATGCTCAGGCGGGCGGGCCGGGCATTCGGAGAAGGTGAGAACAGCACCTAAGGTGCTGCCCCCAGGCTGGCGAGGGAGTCAGAGTTCACGTCAGGTCAACAAATACGCCCAGGCTGTACCATCTATCAGGAGAGATTTAGTAACAATCTTGTGCTTTGTTTCTCTTTTCATTTGTGTCACAAACCACGGCAATGACCACATTTGGTGGTTTTTAAGTTAGCGTGTTTCCAGCACAGGAGGTGTCGGCAAGGTCTCCCACGTTCGCACAGGCCCAACCGCCCCACGAGGCAGAGGCAGACACTGGCCACGCTCGGGCCACGCTGGCCTGCAGGTGAGTGAGTGTGGCCTGCCCTGTCTTCCAAAGCGCCTGGATTTCATTCCCAGTGTTGAAAAGCTGTGAGACTGCTTGTAACAAGCTAGAGTTTAAGTTTCTTTGAAACACGAGAAAAGCTGGCAACGCCGAACAACATGATAACTGGCCGATAACTGGCCGATTCGTCAATCAACTGTATTATTATTCATTAAAAACCACGGCAGGTGGTAATTCGTGCCCCTGGGGCAGATGCAGAATGAAAGGATGTACAATGAAGACCGCACCTTGCCCCCAACCCATACTGTTCCCCACGAGGCTTTTGCCAAAATGCAGCCACTGATACTGTTCTGTGTGTGTACACGTTGTGCCTGGACATGCAGACAGAGCTTCTGCCATGGCCTGCGCTCCCTGCCCTCTGTTTGTCGCACTCCCCACCACTCCCTGGAGCCCCCAGCTGTCCGACTCTTGCTGACCACCGGCTCCTGTAAACACTCAGGTCTGCAATCTCGTCCAAGCAGACCCTGCCCTTCAGAATGACAGTCAGGCGGGGGCCAGCCCCAGGCTACTTGCCTGAGGATGTATCCCCGCAGCACCCCGTTGTGCTCCGTCTCCGGGGGTGGCTGCCACTGCACCATGATGGACTGGTTGGTGCGCCCACTGGCCACTATGTTTTTCGGGGGAGCACTGGGTGGTTCTTCAGGTAACATCAACCTGAAAATAAAAGACAGGGAAAGAGAGATCAGTGCCAGACACCAAGGATGCTCGTTTGCATTTTCTGTCCTGCTGGATCTTGAGCCCAACTATTCACCAAAATGAAGTGATGCACACGGCACCCAGACGGCAGGGTCGCGCGTGACACAGTTACAGCCAGTCAGCACAGCAGAAGCCAGCCAAGCAAGCGCCAGGCTGCGCTGGAGGAGGCCTGCTCGGTCTGACAAGCCCAGTGCGGGCTTTGTCAGAGCCCGGTGTGCCTGAGTGGGCCGGCCCACAGGCCCACGCCTCGGGCGCCTCCAAACTGTTCTTGGCTCTTTCCAACTTCTCACATCAAACTCCACGCTCTGAAGAGAGGCACGTGTTCCACTAGTTTCTGACTCACGCCCATGGAGGGCTTGGGCTGGCTGGGGGCTGGGGCATGTTGATACTGGATGACGCCGTTTCCCACCCTTGCACCCTGGGGATGCAGGGGAACCACTGAGGAAGGTGACACCCGTGGACCCTGAGCTCACTCAGCTCCCCCATGCCACCCGGCGAGGTGTTCCTCTGTCAGGCGGTGGCACCGCTCCCACCTGTCTGGCAGTCGGGATGGATATAAGCACCGTAAACTCTTGACTGCATGTGCGCGGAGGCCGATGCTCTCAGGAACCACAGGTCTAAGAGCCTTTGCTCAGAGCAGCTGCGGCACCCCAGCTCGTCCAACTGTATGTCTGTCTGGGGTCAGCCCTGCCCATGACTCTGCCAGGGTTGCTGGGCTGGGGGCTGATTCCTTGGTCTGTTCCCTCCACCTCCCTCCACGCTTCCGTTTACTGTCAGGCCCACGCTGCTCCCTGTCACCGCCCAGGGACACGCATCACCCACCTGCTCGTCTCGGCGCTGTACTGGCCCTTGCCCACTTGGTTCACGGCACACACCCTGAACTGGTAGGTGCGAGCTGGGGTCAGGCCACTCACGGCGACGCCCGTCATCTCGGGGCCAACGTTGGACAGATGCACTTTCCACGGAGAGTCTGAAAGAAGGAGAGGAACAAAGTCAAAGCCTGTGTGAGCCACGTCTGAGGAGTAACAAGCGAGCGGCCACACGTCCCGTGAATTAGCTCACAGGCTCAGCACGGCAGCCGTGGGGACGCGTGGTGGCCCCACTTAACAGATGTGGACACCGAGGCTCAGGGCCACGGGCCAGTGACCTGTGGGGCCGGCCTTGAACTCCAGCTCCCGCTCAGTCCAGGGTGCCTCCCGTCACCCCGTGGTGCTGTCAACAAGCAAGGGGCGTTCTGTGCGACCTGCCCGTGGCAGCCTCAGTGGGTCACCCTGGCCCTCGTTCCTGTGCTCGCCACAGCGCTGGGAGCCGGCTGCCGCTCACGTGGGCAGGCAGACTGCAGATTCATCTCCCAGAAAAGGGTGCTGCATGTGTCATCCAGCAATAAATAAGACCACATTCATTAGCATGTTAATAAAAGCGGAAATGAGCACGATGAAGACAGATGGGGGCCCAGGCTGCAGCCCATCTGCGTGGCGCCCGCTCCCCGCCGCGCTCCTGAGTGGCTTTGGCTGGAGACATACAGAGGCTCGCAGCCGGCGCGGAGTCTCTTCCCCCAGCGAGCGCAGGTGTGCCGGCCGCTCCGGGCCAGGGCTCCCGCCTGCCAGGCTTCGGGGGCCCGCTGGGCTTGCGTGACTTTTTTGCAGAGCTTAGGTGTCCTCTGGTCCGATCATTTCGTGGAGGACACCCTGGATGGGCGAGACCTGGCAAGGATGTCGAGCACCCACGATGAGCTCCCGCTCCGAGCGGCTCTCACGCCTGAGCTGCATTTCCAGGTTCTCAGGGAGAGGTTCCCGTGGAAACCACACTCTTCCTCATTCCCGGGAAGTGGTGAAAGAGTCCCTGTCGCCCCCACTGGAGAAGGTGAGGAGATGGTCCCACCACGGCGGACAGGGCCAGCTGCGTGCATGCTGCAGCTCACACACCCACGGCCCCGTTCCGGGGGGATTCGGTCTGCACCTGGGGGCCGGGCAGAAACACCCCACACACTCCGGGTCCAAGCAGCAGCCACGACGGCTCCAAGATGGAACGGGCCTCAACAGCAACTTGGGTGCCCCTAGCACAGACTGCCTGTCACCAAGGCATCTGTTAGCTGGGCTCCTCAGCAAAGTTACCCTGCTCTGAGGCAGGATGCAGCTGGGCCACACAGGCTGAATCTTTCTAATTATTTCAAATAAAACTGCTTCCCAAAACAGCTCTGGGAGCACGGCCCTCACCACCCCTGGGCATGTCAGTGTTCTGGCTCCTGGTTTCAGCGACGTAGGTGACCCACAGCTGACGAGGCTCCTCTCATGTTTCTTAGGAACTGCAGCGCATGCAGCCCCAGCTGACTATGGGAAACTCATGCAGAGTCTTCCACGCCGGCGGCCGAGGCCCTCCGGCCAGAGAAGAGGGTCTGTCGGCACCAAGGAGGCAGAGCCGCCCCAGCCTCAGGGGCACTGACAAGGCTGGTGGGAACCGGGGCCTCTCCTTGCTGGTGGGAACCGGGGCCTCTCCTTGCTGCCAGGCCGCAGCGGAGCAGGGCTCCCGTCTGAAGTCAGCTGACAGGCAGGAGAAAAATCAGAGCCCGCGGTGGCTGAGCTCTTCCACTGGCAGTTCAGTTCAGTCTGAGTTTCTTCTGTCAAATGCGGGACAAGTCAAAACCGCCCTGAGAGTTGCCTCACTCCCTTGGGACGGCTGCTGGCAGGAAATAGCAGGTGCTGGCGAGGACGCGGGGAAGGTGGAGCCTGGCCACGGTGGGTGGGAGTGTGAATGTGCAGCCACTATGGAGACCCGCATGACGGTTCCTCAAAAAATTAGAAATAGAGCCACCGTATGACCCAGATTCCACTTCAAAACATGTGCCCCAGAGAACTGAGCGTCGGTCTCGAAGGGACACCTCCCGACGGTGAGAGCAGCACAGTCACCCAGCCAACAGGTGGGAGCAGCCTGTGCCCACTGGGGATGGTGGGTGAACCAATGTCCATCCAGACAAAGGGACATTACTCAGCCTTAAAGGGAAGGAAGCTCTGACCCCTGCTGCCACGGGGATGGCCCCTGAGGACACTGTGCTCAGTGAGATCTGCCAGACGCAGAAGGACAAACACTGTGCGACTCCACTTACAGCAGGTCCCGAGACAGAAAGCAGGAGCGTGGGTGCTGGGGGTGGGAGCGAGTGCTTCATGGGTGCGGAGTCTCAGTGTGGGAGCATGGAAAGTCCTGGAGACGGTGGTGGCCACACAACAGTGGGAACGTGCCCAGTACCCCTGGACTGGCTTCGTGCCAGCGGCCTCCATGCACGTGCTGTGGCCTCACACTCGGGACAGTCTCAGTGGTCACTGACTCCTCGTTGAGGTAAAATACACGTAACATAACTACCATCTCAACCGCCATTAGGTGTCCTGTTCAGTGACACTAGGCACGTTCACGCTGTTGTTCAGTAAACTCTGTGGGTAAGTGGAGGTCACTTAGGAAAAAAAAGCCCCGTGTCAGAAGACGCAACGCACCTGAGTTCCAGGGGCACTAAAGAGTTAAAGGTAAAGCTTCCAAAGCAAGAAGAAAATGTGTAAGCAGCCGTATTTTGCGCTCGACGGTGTTGAAATAGCCAAACGTGGAAGCAGTAGAAGAAATCATAGAGGAAATACCCACAGATTTAAGTACCTAGCAATCAAACGCCTCGGTCTGCCGAGAAGTAATACACAGAAATTAAGGGTAAAAAGCAAGTTGAAAACATACTTGTCACAAATGACAGAAAAAGCCCTCAGGCCTTGACAGAAACACAGGGAAAGGGGCACTGACAGATGGCAGCGCAGGAAGCCAAGCGGCCTGGAAAAGTGTCCAACAGCCCCAGTAATCAAAGGGATGCCGCGTGAGCAGCTCCAAGGCCCAGACGGAACTCGGAACCGTCAATCTGAACGTCTCTGCAGACTTGGGTAGAAGTTACCGTCTCCTTCTAACGTTCTCATTAGTGTCGGTGCCCTGCCTTTGCCCGGTGCCCCAAGGGCCTGCGTTGCCTACCGGGTGCCAGGAGTGCTGAGCAGGATACAAGACAGCGCCCCTGGGAGGAGATGGACACAGGAGCTGACCGGAGATGGGTGGGGTGGGGGGAGCTCCCGGGCGCGCCGGGAACGGTCAGGGGCACCGCTCATCCCTGTGGGCACAGGGATGGGGGAGCGATGCCTTGTTGCCCAGCACGGAAAGCCAAGCCCGAGCGGCTGGAGATGTATCTGGCGGCAGGCGGCGGGCCGATGATAAATG
The DNA here is from genome assembly GCF_964146895.1 of Miniopterus schreibersii. Classification (NCBI taxonomy): domain Eukaryota; kingdom Metazoa; phylum Chordata; class Mammalia; order Chiroptera; family Miniopteridae; genus Miniopterus; species Miniopterus schreibersii. The sequence continues at coordinate 100,071,566 of NC_138105.1, forward strand.
GCGCCCTGGACCACGCTTGTGAGCCCCGAACCTACTCCTAAGCAGTGGGGACGCGTGTGGAGAGGCATGGGGCTAGCGATCTGGGTAGAAGGCGCGCTAGGGACGCGTCCGCAGCCGTGTCCGGAGCACAGGCTCGCCCTGGGAGGTCAGCGGTGACTGCGGAGGGGTAGAGGCTCGCCGCCCAGCTCCGCGGTGGCGCCTTCTGTGGGGAGCCCGAGGTTTCAGGCAGCGAGAACATTCACCCGGTCGGGTGTGGCCGAGCGCTCCTGCGGGTGGCTCCGTGGAGGGTAGATATGAGGCGGGCAGCCCCGGCCAGGACGGGTTTGCAGGAATGGAGAGGGCCAAGGGACTCGATAGGACACTTACAAGGTCAAACCAACAGAATGTTCTTATTTGCAGGTGGGGACAGGGAGGGACAGGGAATCAAGAATGACCTGTTTCTAACCTGGGAAAGAGCAATGTCAGGAGCGGACGGTTTGTTCTGTTTTGATGGTTTGAGTTTGGAGAACCTGCGGGACATCCAGGTGAGATGTCCAGAGGCCACCTGGTCACATGAGCCCGAAGCTCGGGGGCAGATCCAGGCTGGAATCGCATGTGTGGGAGAGGCAGCCTGTGGGGGAAGGTGGACGGGTGCCCGGCATCGCGAGGGAGAGCACGGAGAATGGAGCCAGTGTCCTGACCATGGGAGCCATGGGAGGCCTACATTTTGGGGGCATGGCTGGAAATGAAATCCTCACGGAGTCAGAGAAGATGGCCAAAGAGCACAAAGAATTCAGAGTGAAGAGAGGCGGGATTTGAGCTGAGGGAGCAAAGAGTTTGCATTTCAGCTCAAGTTCTGAGCCCCACGAAAGCTCCGAAGAGGCCCGGTGGCGACGCTGGCTCGGCGTGGGGCAGGCGTGAGTGCCCGTCTCTGCACCGCAGCCGTCGGCTTGGCCGCGTTGGAGCCGCGGTTTCCTATTCAGCCTGCCGGGAGCTGGCTGCAGAGGGCACCGAGTGGCTGAAGGGCGACTGCTGGATGGGGCTCTCCAGAGTCGTCCACGTGCACAGCGCCGAGTGCAGACCAAATACAATTTCCATCTCAGCGTCCTCATGGCTGGGCCGGTCTTCCCGACCATAATCAGCTCTCACAATCAGCTGCGCCTTGAGGGCTCTGGTTCCTAATAAAAAAACCAGGTCACGGGCACAGAGATGGTGCTGGGCAGGAAGACACGCAGCCGACCGGTGGACACAGCGCAGCCGGCTCAGCAGAGACTAGGCTGACTCTGCACGGCCCGGGTCAGGGTCAGCCCGAGGTGGACGAGCACCCTGTCTCCTCAGGTTCCTCGTGTGATGATGATGATGATAGTGCAGGAAAGTGTGGGTCCTTCCACATTACAGGGCTGAAGGAGACACAGCTGGGGGTCTGAGCGGCTCCAGTTAGGTTTGCAGGGAGCCAGGAGCGCAGGAGGGACAAAGGATGTTCTCAGTCACTTTCCCAGTGAAATGAGGGGATGGCAACTACAGGGGAGGAGCCGAGGGACCTCCCTGGGCTTCTGGCTTGAGCAGCACAGACACAGTGAGGCCTGGAGACCGGCTGCATCAGGAGGTGCGGACAGAGTTGGAAGAAGTTTAGCTGGAGGCGTCTCTGAGACAACCAGAGAGAGGTCTGGGCACAGATGTTATAACGATCGAGCAAAAGGGGCCCCTGGGAGGACATCCAGGAGGCCCTAAAAGCCTGTCCTGAGGCCACCCGAGGGGGAAGAGACGGGAGATGCCGAGGGCTGGAGGAGAGCCAAGGAGGAGGTCTGGGGACGGCCCGGGTGGCAAGGAGGGAAGGGCCCACTGGACACTGGGCACCAGGCTGCACCCGAGGAGACACACAAATATGGTCACAATCACTGTTGTGGTTGACGCTCAAACTGGCCCCAAGCTGGGGCATTAGGAGCCCATTTTAGGGTTCGCCCTGGGGACAACACCGAACCCAGGACCCTGCTCAGGGCAGACATATGCAAAGCCACCTGGTGGGGCCGCAGCCCCAAACCCAGGCTCCCACAGGTGGCCCTCGACCATCCCTCTTGCCCCCGCTGGGCTCCCCCCGCCTTCCGTGTTTCCTGAAGCCGAGCTGTGGTTTTCATCGGCAACTCCGCAGAGCATCGTGGTGACTCACTTGTTGTTTGGGGCCTGAGCCCAAAGGAAAGGCCCAGGACACCACAGCGCAGAGAGAAACTGGAGGACGGCCCGGTCAGCCGTGCCCGGCTACTCACTGTTCTCTGACAGCTCCACGACGTAGTACAGGACCGGGCTGTTCCCGTCGAAGGGGCGGACCCAGGACAGCAGCACGGTGTGGCTGTGGGAGGCGTCCAGGCTGGCCAGCAGGTTCTGCGGGGGGTGAGGCAGCTCGCTGGGTACCAAGGGACAGACGAGAAAAGAAACACACATCAGGCTTGGTGGCCAGCCTGCCGCCCACGCCACGCGGTCCTGGTGCGTCATGTTCGAAAACGGAGAACATAAAATATGCCCTGAACACAAATACCAGTTACCCCCGGCCAGGTAAGCCCGCTCCTTCACCCCTCACACGTTTTACTCTCCGAGCAGGACGTGCCTGAGCCCCCCGGTGGGAACAGAAACAGCCGGCGATCCCCTAACTTAATCAGGAGGGAGGCAGGGCACGACTTTCCACACTATTATTTAATGGAGAAAAGCTGGTCAGCAGCTTGTTTTACACCGGGAGGCGTTTTGTGAAAACGCAGCAGGCCAGGTAAACAGGGAGAGGCCGGGTACGTGTGACCTACTATGGGCTTCCGACGCCAGGCACTTGGAGTTCCGGCCACAACGCCCATGTGTGTTTTTCGACGCCCTGGTGGCCGTCTTGCTGACAGCGCCCTGTCTCTGGCTGGGTGCTGGGGATCTGGGAGAAGCATGGAAAGGGAGATGCAGTGGGGACACCAGCAAACCCCAGGAGAGAGTAAAGAGCACACGAGCAAGGCCCCAGAGTGGGAACACAGCGGAAGCAGACAGGCTCCGAGGATACAGCGGGAAAGGCCTCTCCTGGGACTCGCTGGTCCCAGAGCTCCCAACCCAAGGGCCTGGGTTCTCCCAGCGACTGTGGGCACCTTCCATCGCACCCGCCCACGCCCCGGACGGAGCCCGCGCGTCTCCTGGGCCCGGAGCAGGACCTGCCCCGTAGCATCTCCCTTGATGGACAACGGACGTTCCCAAGCACCCGGGGGAGAGTGGACGCCAGGTGCGCCCTGTGTCACCCACTAACTTGGTCTGGTCTCCCTTAGTCTTCAGTTACGGCTGACCCGCACAGGTCAGCACAGAAAGCCGTAATTACACTTGATATCTGTAATTTAAAAATGTACTCATTACCCTTAGAAACCGGCTACGCTGTTCTGTGCTGGGGCCACCTGAGAAAGCAACTCTCTCCAGCCACACGCACCGTTTACAAACAGGCATTTCTAACTGGGCTGGGACTTCAAGTCGGCACAATAAAGAATAAACTGGAGCTGGGACGCTGGCTTATGTTCTCTGTGCTGTGAAATGAGTTTTAAATTGGAAAAGGAGCTGTTACTTCTGAGTCCCCAGTAGCCGCACCTCCCTGGGACGTCCACCAAGGGCCAGGATGAAGGGCTCGTTGGTGAAAGGACCAGCCCTGCTCTGCTCCGCCCCACTTCCCGCTGGACAGGCTCCTATCGGAAAGCAGGGTGCTCAGCCTGTGGCCCATGAGAAACCGCAGGGCTCCCCGCACCTTGCTCATGGCCTCGCGTGGGCTTAAATCCCCACAGCTGGGAAAACAGGGGCTCTCACGCCGGCTGCAGTCGCGCCTCCCTTAGCCTAACACGAGGGCACACTCGGAACCACCAGGGACGGGGCAGCAGACACCTCCTCCGGGCTGGAGTGCTCTGGAGACCGCGGTCACTTGTAGAGGCCACAGGCTGGGCGCCTTCCCCCACCAGGTGTGAGCTGGCCGCGCCTTTGAGGCTCTGCCCAGTCCCTTGGGCCACCCTCGGAGCCGCTGACTCTCAGGACGTGGTCCTAGCCAGTAGTTCCTGAGGCCCCTCCTCCCAGCAGCTCAAGGCCACCACCGAGAGGGCGGTGAGCCAGCTCCGAGGGGGCACCGTGAACAGCAAAAATGGCAGCCAAGAGCCCGAGATGGAGGTGAAAACATTTTGAAAGAAGATCGAGAGGAAAAAGACTCAGCAACTTAAGGGGCAACGCTGCCTGGAAAGGCCCAATGCCGGCGCCGAGCTGCTCAGCCCAGGAGGCCGAGGACACCATGTCCTGCTGCGTGTCCAGAAGCTACGAGCCCTTGTCCTCGGAGGCCCAACAGACCCCGCTGTGCTGGCTCAGCCTCGCCCAGGACGACGCTGGGGCAGACGAGGTTTCCACACAGGCCTCGGGCGGCAGGAGCTTAGATCTCCCCCAGGCCCAGCCTCTATGCCCTGTGAAACCTGTATAGTATCTTGGGTTGTTTCACCTGTTTCTCGATGCAAAGGGCTTCCTAACACGCCTTGGAAACAAACTGTTTCTTTAAGCGAATCTGGGAAATTAAGCTCCGTGAAAGGCCCGACTAGCCCCTCAATAACCGATAAACGCGGTTTAATATATTCCGAGTCCGTTCCGGAGAGTCTCATCTGATAGAGGGAGATTGCATCTCGGCGCCCTGCTGCCAACCTCGAAGGAGAGACGCGGCCGGCCGAGTGACTCACGGCCGGCGACGCGCAGACAGGGTGACAAATGACGGAGCGGAGGGGACAGTGGAAATGGAGCCTGGTGCTGAGTCACTTCATGCTTTAAAGAGAAGTTGGGGCGGGGTCGCCATCACACCCGCTTGGGCCCCAATAACATCCCAAATCGGCCAGCACCCGGCGGCGGCCCGGGGAGGAGATGAGGCCGCGTGTTTTGAGAGTAACAGCTCTGGAGAAGCCTCGGGAGGAGGCAGTTGGTGAACTCGTGGCGGGGGGGGCGGGGGCTGCTGGGCAGAGCAGCTGGGATCAGAGATTTCCACGAAAGCGCTGCCCCTGAAACGCAGGAATGACAACTGGTCGCACCCATCTTCCTCAGCTCCACTCCGAGGAAGGTGGTGGGGGCCTGGCCGTCCTCGAGAATCGGTAGGAAGTTGTCCGCTCCTCACTGCGGCTCTGTCTCCAGTGTTTTATTGGGACCCTTGCCCGCTGCCTCTGAGCCCCCTGTGGGCCCTGTAATTGGGTGTTCCCTGTACCCTGTTCACAGGAACGAGTCTCTGATCTAATGGGGCCTTTAAATGATTAACAATCAGCCAGTCCACAGAGCCTCGGGAGCTGGTCCCTCGGGTGCTGGGCACTGCTCTGCGGGTACAGAGTCACCCAGACGGTGCCCGCCCTAAGGCAGCAGCCCGCTGGTAGGAGAGAGAACACCAGTGTGTCACCTTGACCGTGCTAATTTACAGGATGCATCACAGGACCAGCAGGGATTGCAGAGCCCCCCTCTCGGGGAGGGGACAAAGCAGAGCCTCCTAAATCCACGGACCCACCTCAACCTAGTCAGTGGGGAGGGCACCTCCCCTGCACCTGTCCCTGTTCTAGGCACCGAGGGCCCAGCAGCAGCCAGACTGGTGGTCACAGGGCTGTGACCACGGTAAAAACCAGACTTCCTGGCCCCCGGGGAGGAGCTGGGCTGCTGAGGAAGGTGGGATGGTGCGTTCATGAGACGGTGAGGAGTTCGGGGGCTGGGCTGATTGCATGTCCACTCTAAGCCAGGTTCCAGGCCGGCATTTTACAAACACGGGTTCACCCAAACCTCACGCCAACGCTTCGAGGTGGAGAACGTGCCCAGTTTACAGCTGAGAAAACGGAGGCTGCAGCGAGGGTCACGGCGTTGGTGAGGGTGGGGGGCCCCAGGGCAGCTGGTTGTGGGCGGCGGCCACTGTGCTGGGTGTGAGGGGCCCAACCCGGCTCCCACAGGGGAGATGGCGTGAAAGGCACACGCGGGGAGCAAACGCGAGAGCCACCTGTGGCCGGCCGCTTTGAGAGCCCACGTCGAATGCTCCTAATTTCTATACTTAAAGTAGCTTTTAACTCAAGTGGGAGGCGGGGGAGCCGGCTTCAGGCTGGTCTGAAGGTCGCTGTTTGGCAGTGACACCTCTGAGCCGCTTCTGCAGTGTGAGGTTTTTCCTTTCCTGTTGTCTGAGTAAATCACGGAAATGCGAGTGGGAGAAGGGAAGTCCTCGAAAAGTGCACCCTGCAGTCATGAGCTGCGACTGTCGTCATCAGTGCTGTCATCCCTGACGTGGGGAGTTGAGCCGTGTGGGCCTGAAGACGCCCGCGCTGTGACCTCCGGCCTCCCTGTTGGTCCTGACTTGGACCCGTGGCGCTCACTCCGCTGACCGCTGCCTCCCGGACCAGCCGGCAGCTGCTGCCCTCGACTGGCCCGAGTCACAGGTCTGTGAATATGTCGGTGTTCAGAGGTGAGGCGTTTTCCCATCACTAGGGGCCTGGATTTTAGAGATACGGCAGCATTTGCTGAAAAGCGTATTTTACTTAGAAGAAATCAAATAAGCAGGCAGTCGGGAAGGTAGGTAAGTCGGCAAAACCTGAAACTCGGAGTGAAAAGAACACCGCACCCGACGTGTGTAATCCAGCCTCTGCCGGCAGCGTCCTCGGGACACGCTGGTGTGGACTGACCTGGCGCCCAGGACGGAAGATGGGAGAGTTCTCAGGGGGCACTTAAATGCGAATGGGGGTTATGTGTATTCACCGGGCCTGTACCCCAATATTACCAAAATTTAAAAAATCCCTAACATGAGCTGCAGACAGGATGGGGAGAGACGCAGGACCAGAGCTGAACAGGGTGGCGCTGGGTGCCCAGGCTCTTGGCCGTGTGCTCTGAGCCTCCGTGTTAGTTCCCAGGGGGGTTGGGGGGAGCCCAGGGCGTGAGCATCGAAGGGGACGAAGGGAACGAGTGAGATCAGGAGGTAGGTCGCCTACGGCCTGCAACACACACGCTCATTCATGCCTCTGACCAACTGGCATGCATCACTGACGCCTGCTGTGACGCGGACACCACCGGGCACTGGGCACGCGGAGCTGCGCCCCTGGGTGCTTCTGCCTCAGCAGGGAAGGGACCGTGCTTCCTGTGTGACCCCCGGGGAGCACCGTGGGGACACCTGGCGCCCAGGGGTGGATTCTACAGGCTGGACAGGCGGGAACCCCAGGTGGAAATGGCAGAGTCAAGCCATGGAGCAGCAGGACGCTGAGGTGCCCTAGTGGGGCTGGGGCACAGGAGGGCAGGGTCGGCGGGTGATCCTGCCATTTCTCACCCACTGGAAGGTCTGATGGGCCTGTTACCGGGGGGAACGCGAGGAAGAGGTGAAGGAGAGCCAGTCGTCAGGCCCTCCAAACCCAGGCTGACCGCGTGCACACGCCTGTGGGGCTGAGGCGCCAACCTCCGGCCGCCGGCTTGAGCGCCGGGGCGGGCGTCACACGGCGAGGAGCCAGCCCCCGGGGAGGGCGGCTCGGTGATGCTGGCGCCCAGGAGCCGGGTCAGGGGACGCGCGCGGTACTCACATCACCTCCAGCCGGGCCGTCCGGGAGTCGTTCCCGCCCTCGGAGAGGATCTGGCAGGTGTAGTCGCCGATGTCGCCCGACCACGTCTGGCTGATGAGTAGGGACCCACCCTTTTCCACCACGACCCTGGAGCTGCTGGACGGGCTGATGACCACACTGTCCTTCTTCCAGACGTAGCTGCGGCCAAGCACAGGGTCTCCAGTTAGAGGGTCCTGAGTGCAGAGCCCGAGCCGGTCCTTCCTTGCCGGTCACAGGGCCAGCGGCTGGCGGCCTCTGGGGGCACTACCACCACCCCGCCTGCTCTTTAAAGGCTGAGTCTTACCCCGTGCGAATCATACGGTGGAAAAAGAAAGGAAAGGGAAAAATAAAGCCACCAGACACCATGGTCATAACACAGCTACAGGAACAGAAGTTGGACGGGACGACGGGTCACTGGAGTCATGGGAGGGGCCTTCGGGGTTAGAGGTGGGGAGAGTGGAGTCCTGGTCACACCTGCCGCCCACTCACACTGCCCCTCGCTCTCCTGTCCAGCGTGTCCCCCAAAACATGATGCCGCCTACACAGGAGGCAACGGCTGTTTAAAAATCCCCAAAGTGGCCCCCAATTCCTGAAAAAGGCTAGACTACACCCCACAAACATCTCCAAATCAAACCATTCTGGCAGACGGTCCTTCAAACTTCATCCCCTCCTCGTTTCATCTTATTTATGACGGTTTTAGCCAAATTTCCTTTTCAGATACAGAACCGACTAAGTGTCTGTCCAGCTTTCACTGAGGATGTTGGGGGCAAGGCCACTACGTGCAGCCAGACAGGGCGAAAGCACTGGCTTTTCACCCCAAAATAACGGGACGGGGTTTTCAGAAGGCGTCTGTTGTTTAGAGGCCCATGTGCAGAGACAGACGTCTACCACCTACTGTCTGAAATCACCCGAGACAGGACAGGCCGGTTCCACGGAGGGCAGGGAGGAGTGGCTCACCCTGGGGGGCACCTGCGGCTGTGACTGTCAGGTCAGGGCCCGTGTCCCTCGGGCAGAGACAGCCTGGGACAAGGGAGTCCCGAGTGAGCCGTCTAATCCCCTCTCGGGAAGGATGCTCCAGTTTCTCCGTTTAATCACAAAAAGTTAGGAGGACCAGAGCCCCAGGGGATTCAGGTGAGCTCTCAGCAGAGAACCAGCCTCTGTCTTCCGTGCCTCCCAGGACCGGCACCCCCGGACCACTGAGGTGAGTGCTGGCCTCCCCAGGCACGAGCATCTCAGACGGCCGCCGAGGGTCTCTAGGGCCTCTGACTGCTGGTTTTCGTCTACTTTTCATTCAACACTCTTGTCACTAAACTGAATGTGGTTTTGAGCTGGGGGAACTGCAGAGGGCCCGCTGGAGACGTGAAGCTCACTGTCTGCCAAACACCTGCCTAGGATGAGTGAGAGAACAGCCGGGTCTCCAAATCCAGTTAACCGCGTGCATGTCAGCTGTCACCTCCCTCTGCCAAGAGTGGGTGCCCCAGAAAGCAGGGGGGACCCTGAGTTCACCTGTTTGGCTGCCTGCCTGCCTTCCGGGCTGAGCCCAGAGTGCAAATACCAGGATGGCTGTGTCTTTCTTTCTACATTTATGTTTAGAGTCTGAGTCTGAAAAGGAAAACCCATCCTGTCCAGCTGGTGTGGCTCAGTGGTTGAGCGTCGGCCTATAAACCAGGAGGCCAGGGTTCAATTCCCGGTCAGGGCACATGCCCGGGTTGTGGGTTTGATCCCCAGTAGGGGGCGTGCAGGAGGCAGCTGACCAATGACTCTCATCATCGATGTTTCTCTCTCTCTCCCTCTCCCCTCCTCTCTCTGAAATCAATAAAGATAAATTTAAAACAAAGAAAACCCATCTGAACGAGTGGGTGTGGGAAGGGGCTCACCACCCGGCCGCCTGGCCTTGGGCTCGTGCTCACCTGGAGGGTCACATTGTCAGCATTCCTCTCCCAGTCTCAGCTCAGTCAAAGACGCTGTAACAACTACCTTAGAGACGCCCCAAGTCACCCAGGCCCCTCTTTCCCCGACTCTCCCTCTAACCGTGTTAGACTCTGTGGGGTGCCTGTCTTCCCTGTGCAGGTCTCCTTGCTCCCTGTCTACAGTGGAGCTGTTCTCGGAGTAGAGAAAACCCCCGAGGACGGCTCAGCCCGGCGTAAACACTCTGAAATCCCCTTGATCCCTGCGGATCTTTCCTTCATTAAGTGCCAGCCTCTGACATGGACGTCCACAGACAGTGTGGTGACCTCGGCAGGGAGGCCTGGAGTGGAACACAACCCCCTGTAAATAATACATAAGGCTGGTGTGGAAAGTGGGATTCGGGTGATTAGCGGGGGGCCGCAGCTGCGCGGCGCCGGAGTCAGGACTCTGTGGCTGGAATCAAAGTCCCCGAAATTCTCCCTTCTGGCCCCAACTTCCCTTCCTCAGCCCACAGAATGTTAACCAGTCCTTGCAGGGGCTGGGGGGCTCACTGGAGGGAGATGCGGGGGTCGTGGGTGGCTCCGCAGCGCAGCGTGGCCGTGGTCCCCTTGATCACCACGAGGTCCTCAGGAGGGTGGACGATGGACGTGCGATCTGGAAACACACAGGTCACAGCTCAGACAAAGTTACACACTTGAGTTGCCTCCCTCCGGGGCAATGAATCGGTCATCTGACACCAGAACCTCCAAGCTCCCTCCTGTCCTGCAAAACGCGTGGAAATCCCGGGAACTGAAACAAGCCTTCCCCACGCCTGGAGCTCCAGACACCCTGGACGATGTGAAAGTGGGGGAAAACCCCGATTCCTCCCCAACTTCATCAGCACCCCGGTCCCCGCGACGCTGCGAAGTGCTTTCTTTCCCGAGGCTCTTATTTAGCCCTCGCAGCAGCCTTGCGAGGCTGTGGTATCACGGACCCGTTTTCAGGAATGAGGTGAGGCTCAGAAATACAGGGGTGCTGGTGCCCGGGCAGGCCTGCGTCTCCCCCCGACAGCAGCCGCCCCAGTCAGGCCCGGCGACAGCCGTGTGGCGCGCATGCCACGTGCACACCTCCGAGGCGGGCGCTGCTGTGAGCAAGGAGCACAGCCTGAGCTCGGGGGTCACCTGACTGGGCTCAGGGCAGCCTGGCCACCTGCCGGCGGCGTCCGGACAGAATCTCCGAGCACTCGCGTCAGGTGTGTGCAGGGGGAGCGACGGGCGCTGGGGCTGCACAGAACGCGGGACGTGCGGGACGACACCCGCAGGCCGGCGTGGCTCCCAGCATTCCCTGTCGTTGGGACCTCGGGTCTCAGCAGAGCCACCGTCGGCCTGGCGAGGACCCGCCGAGGGAAGGGCGTCAGTGTGTCACCGGCCCTTAAGTACACGGTGAATTTTAGGGGCAACAATGAATCAGACGCAGCTGGAGGCGTCGACCACCAAGTGGAACAAACCGCTCCTCAGCTCCTGACAATATTGGGGGAACTGGAACCCACTTCTTCTAAACTCGTGTGTTTTCAGGACACCTCGCTCATTAGAAGGCTGTTTATCACAGTGGATGTCAACGGAATCAGAAAGGCCCACATGGATCTGGAATAAAGGCCCAGTTAGCTTTTCCTGAAGGGTGGCTAAACTCTCTCACTGACGGTTTACGGGAATCCAGTAGCGAGTGCAGATAAATCTGTTCATTTTCTGCTATTTTGAACAATTTTTAGTAAAATAGATACGGCTGAGGCAGAGAGGAGGCAGCTCATTGGTGAGTGAAACTACGGGACGGGGCAGGAATACTTGGCGAGCCAACCCCTATATTCTAGAAAACAGTTTATTCTGCATTTCAAACCCCGTGTGATAGACAAAATAGGAAGGAACAGGAACAGGGAACAAACCTCCCCCCCCCAGTCACTCCTCCCATCTAGGGGGCAGTCCTGTTTCGCAGGCCAGGAGTGTCCTGGGTGGTTATGGTGATAATACAGAAACAAGTACCTTCTCTAGGATTTTAATTCTCGACTCCGTTTTCTTGCATAAGGATCATAAAATCACCCCACCTGCCCGTTTGTTACGTGAGCCACTTGGGGACAATCCCTGCGCCACTGACGTGAAAGTCCGTCTTTTCTCTCCTGAGACGCCCCCTTTACGCCTGGGAACACGCCTTCCAGTTATTTTCTGGAAACTGAGGAATTAACTAGTGAACGGATTCCTACAGGTCCGCGGGCATCGCGAGGTCCCCGGGCAGAGGACGCGATGGCAAAACCAGGACTGAGGGCAGGGCCCCGGGGGACGGCGTCCTTACTCCACACAGTGAGCGTGGCTGACGCGTCCAGGGCCCCCTCCGCGTTGGCTGCGTGGCAGGTGTAGGTGCCGGCATCCTGGACGAAGACGGGGGTAATCCGCAGGCCCCCAGACTCAAGCAGCAGGAACCGGGGAATCCGCACGGAGCCGCTGGCCAGGATGCGGCTCCCTGAGGACAGAGAGAGAAGGGGCGGGTCAGGACCGCAGCACTCGAGGGGAGGCCGTGCTCAGAGCGACGGGCAGAAAACCACTCGGGAAATACGGGGATACGGCGGGGACCGGGCACAGACGTAGCCGCGCGGAGCCCCTGGCGCTGTTCACGGTCACGGACAGGAGCATCCTCGCCGTCCGCACTGAGGCTTGGTGGACAGGTCGTGACTCACGCCTGCGGGGTCCCCTCTGGGGGACGGGGACTGTGCTGAGCTTTCCTTATACTTGGATGTGTTTGGAACGTGCTCTCTGAGCTGATTCCACCTCAATCAGGCAAGAAACAGACACAACAAACGGGGGAGCCCGTCCTGACCATTAACCTGCGTTTTCCCGGATCTTCTGGGGCGCACAGGTTACACCTCTGAGGGTCGAGGGGGCACCTGTGGTCTTCAGGCGGCGTGAAAGAGACCTCGGCTTTGAGGCGCCGCCCGACACAGCCGCCCCGCCCCGCAGCTCAGCGGGGACTTGCCAAGGGCACTGGGGCTGCGGAGACGGCGGGGACCAACACCTCCCCACAGGAACCGAGGGCGCCACGCGTCCCGCGGGGGACGCGAATGATCCTGAGCTGGGAGCACGTTTCTTAGAAAGGCTGTGGGCCTTTGCTTTTAATATCCCCAGGACCCCTCGGTTTCCAGTTCCTTCCAAGTCCAGCGCTGAGGACGTGACGGAGCCCGCGGCCCGTGGCACTCGGGGAAGGATTAGACAGGGACAGTGACAGTCACACAATTTAAAAATGTCTGTAAATAAAGCCAAGGCTGTGAGCTCGTGAAGGTGACGAGGGTCCGGCCTGTCTCACTCATCTCTGCGCCTCAGGCGTCTGGAAGCGGGAGGAACCGTGGCCACCGAGTCCTCACCCAACGAAAGCGCGAGGGCGGGAACAGAGCTCCCCCCGGCCCCTGGGGCAGGGCCGCCACCTACCTCTCCTCCACGTGACGGCGGGTCTGGGAGCCCCCGACACCTCACACCTCAGCGTGGCTGTCATCCCATCGGTGACCGTGGTGTCCATGGGCAGCTGTGTGAAGGTCGGAGCCACATCTAGGCAGAGGGGTCAACAGGGACACACTCAGGGCGTGCCCCCCGAGATGCCCTGCCGGCCAGCTGCACCGTCCACGGGGACTTCTATAGGACTAATCACACAGATAACCAGCGACGACTACGAACCCTCTGGGGAGCGCCTACAGCCTCCACGACTCCTCTCCCAGGAGCTGCCATCTGCCCACAGCCCTCCCGCGTCGTGGACACTCGTGGGGAAGGGAGGGCCCGGCGGGAGCTGCTCTGGGATGGTAACGGGCAGAGGCTGTTATCTGGAGAAACCCAACAGGCTACTTTCATTATTAAAAAACAAAAAAACCTCTAAAAAGCTGATTTTTGAATATCAGGCATTATCCAAATATGACCCTACCACACTTTCTAGGACCTGTTTTGAGAGGTAAAGGGACCCAGTTCCAAGGATTCCGTTGAGAATTTCGGGAGTGTGATGGGCCCACCTGCAGGGGTCTTCTGCTCATGGGGACTGCACGGCCTCCAGCCCCCAGCGCTGAGTTAGACACGAGAGACAGGAGAGCGGGGGCTTCAGCGGGGGCTCACCCCACTGCCCTGCTTGGGACAGTGAGGACACGGGAGTCCCCGGGCAGCACTGGGCTGTGTCTCCCAGGTCTCGTGTGAGGGCCCTTGGGCACCGGGGCTGATGTCCCAGGAGGAAACAGAGCAGGACCCCAGGTGGCCAAGGCACAGCGGCCGCCTGCCCCTCCCAGGGGGGGACACCTACGAACCCCACAGCAGGTCCTACTAATTCTGCCCTAAGCAGAGCCCGGGCCCATCATTTCACCTCCTCTGGGGATACCACCTGGGTGGAGCGGCAGCCTCCTGACTGGTGTCTCGCCTCTTGCTCTTCCCCTCACAATCCATTCTACCCCGGCTTTGGGTGCCCCTGGAAGTGCTGAGTGACACCCTGCCACCCCCTTGCTCACAGCCCCGAGGCCCTGCCTACCCCTCCACCTGTCCTACCGGGCCCCCCGCTCACCTGCAGGCCCGTCCTCACCTGTGGCTTTCTTTTTGCACACACCTGTCCCTCGAAGATGCTTGCAGCCCCCTCCCCTCAACCCCCAACATGCACATCCCCCAACACTTTCTGACAGGCCCCGTTTACCTGCAGATCCTGGGACAGCACCACCTCGGAGAAACCCGCCCAGTCCCCCGAGCCCACCCGTCCAGTCTTCACAGCACCCGTCTCTCGCTGAAGTACCTTGTTCTTTACTGTCTGCCCCCCTGGCCCACTGTCCTGGAATCAGGGGGACCCCTCCAACCCTCCTCAGGGCTGTCACCAAGGCTGCCGGGCCCAGAGGGCCAGAAAAACATGCTCAGTGTTTGTTCAGTGAACGGATAAACACTGACTGTCCTGCTCTGCATTTTCATTCCATTAAAGGTGTTTTAATTTAGAAAAAAGTCCCTTTTGCTAAACCCTGTGCTTACAAGTCATAATAATTTATTTATCTCTTCACTCTCCAGCTGTCATGGTAAGCAGCTTAAGTACCACTTTTGTTTACATTTCCAATCCCACCCTCACAAGAACCCTGTGCACTGGGCTGGGCTGGTCCATTTTGATGATGACACTGAGGCTGAGAAATTCAACGATGACGCTGAGGCTGAGACATTCAGTAAAGCTCCCCAGGATTCTCGCCAGAGAAAGGTCACTATTCACAACCCCTGGGCCAAATCCAGCCCCTGCCTGCTTTTGTCAATAAAGCTTTATTGGAACATGGCCACGCCCACCCGCGCTGAACTGCCCACACTGAACGTCGCTGCTCCAGCAGAACTGAGTCTGTGACAGAGACGATGTCCCCTAAGGCTGAAAACATTCACCACCTGCCCCTTTATAGGAAGAGAGTCCATCCCGCCCTGTACCACCCTGGCAACAACGTACGCTTTAAATAGTTCTAACAGATCACACTTGCTTTCCAGCTAAGTGCCGCATATTATTTCTACGATTTGAAGCGATGCTGGTTTCCTACGCTCCAACCAGGACCGTAGACCTGACGCTTGGCGGGGTTCGGGGACGTGACCCCAGTTTGCTGAAATGCAGCATGAACCTTCCCGCGTCCGTCCGACTTGGCGAGCCCTGCGGACAGGCGCCCGGGCAGCCCACACCAGCTCTCACAGCCAAGGAGACGAGCGTTTTTCGTTCAAAGAGGCAAACATGAGCGGCACAATTCCACAGTCGCGAGATCCTACTTCTTTTTAAAAAGCGAAAACCTACACTACCAGACGGTAAAACCACAGTACGGGAAATTCTACCTCGTCTGAGAAGAACACAACGCGGGAGGCAGAGAGGGCGGCCCACAGGTAAAATGAAAACCTTTACTGTTATTTTATTTTTTCCGAGGGCCCAAGCATTTCTGTTAATGGGGTAATAAAAGAAACTCACAAAAGAACTATAATCGTTCAATAAAACGACAGTAGAGAATGAATACTTAAAAAATGGGGAAAAGATCAGAAGGAAAAGATTAGAAATGAGCTGGATGTCCAGAAAAACGGGGTTTTCCTACCTTTCAGGACAGGGGCTGGTGGGCTGGGACCTCTGACCCCTGCCCAGAACAGGGAGGTCCCTTCTGGGGCCACTGTGCACACATGCTCTGGGCGTCAGCAGAGGTGACTAGGGGGTCAGGGGCGCTTGTGGCCACCTTGGGCCACTCTTCCCTGTCCACTGACATGAGGGGGCTGGACAGACGTGACCACTCTTAAAAGCTCTGGCCGCTCTGATGGTCGGTACTCACTGGTGACATTCAGGTAGGTGTGGGTCTGGACCTCGCCACCCTCGTTGCTGGCAAAACACTGGAAGATCCCGGAGTCCTCGGGATGCAGCCCCTCGATGTGCAGGCCGCCAGCGGGGAGCAGTCTGTAGCGGGGGTTGCGAAGCTGGCTGAGGGGCACGGCGTCCTTGAACCACCGCAGTGTGGGCAGAGGGGCCCCTGCATGGAGCGGGAAGACTGGGTGTTAGAATTAAATTTAGGGTTCTCTTACATGAGGAATGGACAGCAGTCTTTTAATAGGCATGTCAGGTGTCCCTTCCTTTGTCATCTATTAGGATGCAACGGACCCAGAGTGGCATCCAGGGGAGGGCGGGAGGGAATGCTCAGCCCCAACAGACGGTCACCTGGTCAGGAGACAGGAGGAGCAGATCCCATGCCTGTGACACATGCACCTGCCCCGGGTTTGTTTCCTCGCACTGGGAAAGGAGGTGAGTGTCAAAACCTCAAGAGGCTGCTGTGAAGGTGAACTGAGTTTCGTCTGTGTAAAACCTCGAGTGCCCGGCACACGGCAAGTGCTCCACGGATTGAGACCAAGTGCATGGCTGCCCTGCCCTCATCCTAAAGACACTACAGGGACACAGGAACTCACTTGAAGCCAGCTCACCCCGAGGGAGGGGTGTGTGCAGGGGACCAAGGACAAGCTCCCAGGGAGGGGTAAATGCAGGGGACCAAGGACAAGCTCCCAGGGGCAGAACCTGGGCTGGGAATGAGGGCCCGTGGGCCACTGCAGCTGTGCTCTCCCCTCTGGCTGTGGCCGGCACCTGCACCTGCACCCCAGCAAGGACGCAGGCACCCACTGTGCCCCTGGCGGCCTCGCTGCACCAGGCTGACCAGGGAAACACCGTGCTCCTGCTCTGGGTGGCTTTTCCGGTGGCTCAGGTGACTAGCACTAGGCTGCTTCCTTGGGACTTCGCCCTGGCCCCGCCTGGAGCCGCCCCCGAGGACACTGGGGAGCCTGAAGTAGACCTGAGCTCCTGAGACCACAGTCCTGACCTCCGGGGGGCACTGTGCCTGCTGTGGGGCCCGGGAGGCGCAGAAGTCGCCGGGCTTATTTCAGCATCTCAGACGGTCTGCAGCTCCCTCTCCCCAGAGGCAAGATTAACCGAGAGGAGACCGTCCCCCGGGACGCGTGGTGGGAAGCGCACCCAGGTTCCCGATTTCAGACGCTGTGTGGAGATGTCTCCTTTTAATAAGTAGAGTTAATGTCGCGGAATACTTCAAGATAATGTATTCTCGGCTCTGTTCTTCGCCTTAATTATGTTTCCTGTCACTTTTTATTAAATCAGGAAATTAAAAAAAAATCCATTTTGAGGTAAAAGCATAACGAATTCATGTAAAAATCTCATAACGGCAGGTCCACGATGTGGCCTCATCGAGAGGCACTGCCTCGCACCGGCCGCGGCTTCGCTGTCAGGGTTACACAGAGGCAGTAAATTACGGGACGGCCACGCTACGTGCAGGCCCTGCGCGAACAGGTCTGCACGTCTTCACTTGCACGCCCCATCCACGCGGGAAACCGTGTGCAGGAGCAGCGGGTGTCGGGGGAGAGCTTACGATCGCGTGTGTTGGGAGAGGCCTGTGAGCATGGAGGGAACAAGGAGTGTTTCTCTTTGGGGCAATTTCAGGTCCTGAGCACTCTGTGTAGTTCCCCTCTCAGAGCTGTTGGCCTTAAAAAGCTGGTGTTTATACAGAGAGGGAGCAGTGCGACCACAGCAAGGAAAACAGCGCCCTCTAAGATCCGCTCCCCCTCACCCCTCTCCCCGGCCCTGGGCGGCCTAGGGCGGGAACCGAGGGGCAGGAACGGAGCGGCTGTGCGCCTGCCCCCGACAGTGGCCGGGCTGGCAACCAGAGGCTCACGGCTCTGTTAACGGAGTTGCCCGAGAAAGCCTGTGTGTGTGAGGGCTGGTGGGTGCCTTGCCGCTGGGTGGGAAAGGGTGACAGTGGCCGGTGGGCAGTCACGGTGTGCAGGCGGGGCTGGCACTGCTGAGCAACACAGGTGAAGTCGACCCAATGCCAAAAGGCAGAGAAACAGAAATAGTTCCTGTTCCAAGAATTTAAAGCCACCTCTCCGTCTTCAAAGCAGATGTGGTCCTGGGGCCCGATCACTACGTGGATGAGAATGAACTTCCTGCCCCGAGTCCTGGGGCCACACTCTTGTGTTTCAGAGCATTTGAAGGGAGTGAGAAGACAGGCCTCCGCTGGGACCTCCTAGCTGTTCCCATGAGTAAATATTACCACCCCCGCTCTGCAGGTGAGGAAGCAGGTCAGACACCCTGCCAAGGTCAGATACCATCCCTAAGGTCAAATACCTTCCCAAGGTCAGATACCGTCCCTAAGGTCAAATACCTTCCCAAGGTCAGATACCGTCCCTAAGGTCAAATACCTTCCCAAGGTCAGATACCGTCCCTAAGGTCAAATACCTTCCCAAGGTCAGATACCTTCCCTAAGGTCAGATACCTTCCTAAGGTCAGATACCTTCCCTAAGGTCAAATACCTTCCCAAGGTCAGATACCGTCCCTAAGGTCAAATACCTTCCCAAGGTCAGATACCTTCCCTAAGGTCAAGTACCTTCCCAAGGTCAGATAACGTCCCTAAGGTCAAATACCTTCCCAAGGTCAGATACCTTCCCTAAGGTGAAGTACCTTCCCAAGGTCAAATACCTTTTCAAGGTCACATGTACAGTCACTGTGTTCTCCCCTGTCCACAGTCCCTGTTTCTGACCGTCCCACTTGATGTGCGCCCCTGACAATGACGATTCTACCCCGGAGAAGGCCCCGTGTCCCTCCGCACGGCCACCGTCCGCAGCCCCCCACTCACCCACGGCTTCACACGGGACGTCCACGCTTTCTCCCACCTCCGCCACAATCCGGCTCTCGGGCTCAGCAGTGAAGTACGGCGGCTCTTTAAACGGGAAAGCACAGAAGAGCTGCTAAGCGAGGGAGGCGTATTTCAGGAGTCCCCGGGGCCTAGAGAGTCTGAACTCCTTCCGAAAACTATTTTGAAAACTTCATCGGTCACCAACACGTGCACAAACTCAGAACCCAACGAGCAGAGGCCGGAGGCGATTTATATTCTCGGGGCTCAGGAAGCAGATCCCCACTCGGGGCCACGGCTGCTTTCAGTGTGTGGGCTTGAATCACATACGATCTTAATTCAGGTTTTAGAAGGACCGTCCCAGGAGGGGCGTAAAGGCTGGTATTTACTGCACAGTATTTCACTGGCTGCTCTGCTTCAGTATCTAAATGAAACACCAGCTCACGAGGCACGTGGATGAGTCAGAGCCAGGCTCTCGCCTAGCCGGGGACGGGGCAGCCTATTAACGTATTTTTTAAAGTCTTAGCGGTTTTTTTTCATCCAAAATATAGATTTAATACTCCAATGCGACGCAAAATAATAGCTAAGAACAAAGAAAATGGGCCTCGCATCCATCTTTAGGAGCAAACTCTTAACCACTCGCCCATCTCTGGGTACTCCACTCGCCTATTCAACCAAAAAATAATAGTGTTGTATTAAACAATGGATTTCCTTGGAGGGTAAACGGCAGTATTTCTCTCAGTTTACTCAGCAGAAATTCGACGGTGGCCCAGCCGAGTGCACGCAGAGTTAAGGGGGCAGCGATTTCATTTTCGTGACAACGAAGGGCTGTTGTCCTCGCTTCCCGTGTGATAATTAATTTCGGGGTGCCGGCTGCCGGGGGCTTCTGCTCCCCGTAGGGGTGTTGAACGTGGCGCTGCAGCCTGGCGAGCCTCCTCTGCTGGCTGTGTCCTTAAATCACGCCGAGCCCAAGAGGAAAAGGGCCAGCGGAAACGGCACTTCAAAGAGACGACTAAGAAGAGGAGGGGTGCCCGGGGAGGCAGAGTTAGGGATCAATTTTGCAATTATCGGGGTCACGCGAGCAGAATCCGCCTGCCTAGGCGGCCCGTCCGGCTGAGGCAGCGGCTGCAGGTTCCCTGCGGCTGTGTGTGTGGACCAGGCCTAAAGAAACACCGCGAACACCGGGCGTCTGGCTTCAGGCTGCGCGCCTACAGCGCACTCAGCCCGTCCCCTCCGTCGGTGGCGTTTCTGCTCTACGCTATGCGGCTGCTCCTGCCACAGGCCGAGTGCAGGTCCTGCCCAGTGACCGCTGAAGCTGCGGTCCGATTAAAGGGTTGAGCCCGGGGGGCGTCCAGGCTGCACAAGGGGCTGCAGAGGGCGGAGGGGGCACCGTGGCGTCTGCCTCACTGCGTACGGGGGACGTGGGGGTTCCCCACAGGGGCGCAGAGGGGCAGGTCGGGACTAGAGCAGGGTCAGGAGGGGGACACGACGGCCGAGCCCTCGCCTGGTGCTGCCCGGGTGGCGGGGCCGCGGCCTTCAGCAGGCGGGACGGCAGGAATGAAGCCGTGCGGCGGGGAAGGTGACAGGAGAGTAAACAGCTTGTCCGTCTGTCTGTTCTCATCAGTGTGAGATAAAAGTAATTGGAAGGCAATTTGTCTCTGCCGCCTTCCGCCTCATGTTCCTGAGAGCGCTCTCTCCGTGTCTCCGTGGTGACGGGTCTGCGAAGCTGGTGACGTCTCCCAGAACCCCTCTCCCAGCTGCAGGCCTCGGGTGGTCCTCTCCCGAACCTCTCGGAACTGACGGGGCTCCTCAGGCCTCTCCAGGGGACTGGGCCACAAGATCCCACCTGTCACAGCAAGTTCTGATGAATAAAGGGGACTTAAGTCCACATCGAGAAGGAGCCGAGTGTGTCCTGGTCCCTTTAAAAGCAGACAGAGCCGGGAACTCCCGAGAAGCAGAGCAGCCTGGTCCGGAATCAGATGCAGGTGCAGAGCCGAGGTTCACCTCACAGGTTTAAATAGTTTTACAAGGAATTATGATGGAAACAGACATTCTAGTTTATAAGGAGATACACTCTTCTGTTGTTTAAATAACCTTACGAGGGCCCAGCTGGTGTGGCTCAGCGGTTGAGCACTGATCTAGGATCCAGGACACTGCAGTTCGATTCCAGGTCAGGGCACGTGCCCAGGTTGGGGCGCGATCCGCAGTCGGGGATGTGCAGGGGGCAGCCGATCAATGACTCTCATCGTTGATGTTTCTATCTCTCCCCCTCTCCCTTCCTCGCTCTGAAATCAATTAAGATAAATTTAAAAATAAACAAATAACCTTACAAAGTTTGAATGGAACATAGCCCTGTCTACGGGAGACACACACTCACAGGTTTTGACTTGGGCTCTGTCTATAACGTGCCTCACTCAGCTACAGCCAGCCTGGTGAGAAAGTCCTCGTGGGGGTGGGGGTGGCATTCGCCTCGGCAGGTAACCAGGGAGAAGGGTGGCAGGAGGCCCGACCCGGACCCCGTGTGGAATCCACAGGACTTGCCTCTCCAAGCCCGCCTTCCTGGGTCCTGTCAAATCCCCAGACTTCTCTCAGGGGGGCCGACGGTTTTGCGTGGCAGCTGATCAATGACTCATCATTGACGTGTGGCGTCTCATCAATGACTCTCATCACTGAGGTGTGGCGTGACCTTCGGGCCACAGAGCTGTTTCCTAATGATGGGAGGAGAGTGACACACTCCAGGCAAACTTCCTTTTACGCAGCGTTTGATGCTGTTGCTAATTCTGTTTGAAATTAGCTTTTATTTTGTCTTAGTTCGCCAAGTGACAAACGGCACGTTACGTTACGTGGGGAGCTGCTGCTCTCCGGAGGGCCTCCTCCGGCTTGTGCGCTCTCTCGGGGCCCCTCCCTGGAGCAGACCCTGAGGCACGCTTTGTCCACAGCGGCCCCTTCCACTCTCTCTTTGAAAAGCAATGGAAACAATATCCTCTGGTGAAGATTAAAACAAGAAGCTGGTGAAGTGCAGGTGCGGCTCTGCTTTCCCCGGGAAGTGCCGTGGGGCCACCACCCGAGGATGACAGCCCCGTCCCCGGGTTGAGCGTTACCTGTGATGGAGAGAAAGGCCTTGGCTCTGGCCGGCTCGGACGCGCCCCCGGCCAGCGCTGCCTCGCAGACGTACTCCCCCGTGTCCGCGGCTGTGGGGCTGCTGATGGTGAGGCGCCTCCCAGAGCTGTGGAGCCCGCTGGTGACCGTCCCCTGGTTCCTCTTCCAGCTCACACGCAGCTCCTCCAGGGGCCTAGGACAGTGAGGGCACCGGGGACAGGGCTGTGAGTCGTGTGGAGGGCGCGGGCAAAGCCAGTGCTGCTGGGGCCGTGCTGGGTGAACAGTGGACACCTGAGAGCAATCCCCACCCCTCTGCCCCCCACGCTTCCATCAGCCACGCAGCTGCTCCGGGCTGTCGAGCAAGGACAGCTAATTGCAGCTGTAATGGCCCGCGCGCGCTAATGGCTCCGTTTGCTCAGGAAAAGAAGGCCTAAGATAAATGCTGCTGGGGGCTTGGCCACAGGGGAGCTGTGGTCACGGAGCTCAGTCTGGAGAGAACCCCTGGGACTAGAGAGGGGGCGGCCTCCCCTCCTCAGCCAGCCTCTCCGAGGCGGCCCCGCCATGGCCCCGGCTACAGTGAAATGAGTTCTCTGTGACTATAAATACAGCCACGGAGGCCGGGGGCCAGGGCCCCCGCTCCCACACCCCTGTGCTCACAGCCCAGCTGGGCCAACAAGGCACCGTGGCCAGGGGCTCACACCATTGGCGAGGAGTCTCGTCACTGGCATTAGGGACTAGTGTCCCGTGTAGGGGCCAGCACATACCTGGCATTCGCGATGCACTCCAAGGTGACCTCGCTGGACCCAGCCACCACGCTCCTGTTGCCCGGGGGGATCACGATGACGGGGGCCACGGTTTCAGAAGCACCAACGTCGTCCCCTGTGGCAGAAAAAGCACAAGTCTGTGGAACTACGTACAGAAGGTGTGGGGACTGGAAGTGACAAACAAGAGAACCCGTCGGGCCCCTCTGATGGGACACCCGGAATCCCATGACCCACCGCCACCCACCCCCTATGAGGAGGCCTCGGGGGGCCCGTCCCTGGCCGTTATCAGGTACTCGGACCCTGGGGGGATCCCCAGCCCGTAACCTTACACGTCTGTCCCGATTAGGAGCTGGGGGCTGAGAGCCCTGGGCTGTTGCTCGTGTGCCCTGCGGGGCGGGGGCTTTGGGCTGCTGGACATCCTCAGAATGCCTGCTGACTCTGTCCTCTTTGAATTGACTTAAGACGTTGCTTATGGAGTTACTCAGTCCACCCACAGTTTAAAACCTGTTCAATTCCACAAGTACGTCCGGTGCCGGGCACCCTGCTAGGCACGGGGGTGGCTTTCCGATTCGGCCCAGATGCCAACACGCTCAGTGGACGAAGCGTGAGCCCGTCAGTGCGCGTCTGAGCCCTGCCTTCCTGAAAGTCAGCGCCCCGGGTCGTCCCTGTCCCACAAGTATCACACGGTGAGCAATTCAGCTCACACTTCCGGTGACAAGGGAGGAAAGTGACACGTTTTATCCACTTTTCTCTAAAATACGTGTAATATCGACATTAAACTACCGCAGGACACGTTACTACAGTTTGTCCAGCGAGGGCGAGGCCAGATGGAACATTTCCAGGACAGGGATTTCCATTAAGGGTGGAGAAGGGGGAGTCTGGAAATAAAAATAAACTTAAATCGCTGCAGAGGAAACGCTTCATCTAGGACTTCACGCCGAAGAGACTGGGCCTGCCGAGCAGCTGCGAGGACGCGGCACAGGCGAGGCTCAGGGCGCGGACCCGGCAGGGCCGGCACGTGAATCTTTAACTCTACACACCGGTCACACTGGCGTGACGCCGGGCTGCACTGACTGCAGGGCCCCCGCGGCTGCCTGGCCCCCCACCCTGCGGGGCTCTCTGGAGGGCTGCCTGGGACAGTCGCCATGGAGAGCCCGGTAGGGACTGTGGGCCGCTGTCAGGTTTCGGAGGAGATGCCACATGCGGGACAAAGGACGAGAGCTGAATGCCATGCAGGTTAACCACCCGCCTGTCACCTGTGAAAGTCGCTGATGAGGAGAAATGACCCAAGAGGCTAATATTTGCAAATAGCCCTGTGACAAGCAGGAGGGCAGTCTCGAGTGCGCAGAGGTCGCCGGTCAGGTGCTAATCGGGCATTAATCACCCTCAGCCGCGGCGGGGACAGGAGCCCGCGCTCAGCACCTGTCGCTGCCCCGGGGAGATGGTCCCCGGCCGGCCAGCCTCAGCTGCACGCTGACCCCGAGGAACTGGGCACAGGACCAACACATGCCAAGGCCGAGTGACGGCTTCTCAGGGGCACACGGGACGAACGCGGCACCGGGCCCATCGCAGATTCAGCCACGGGACGGGAAGATGAGGTCCTCCACGGTGACCCCACAGCACGGTAACCTGCCTTACATCCCACTCTAGCCACACGAGTGCCCATTTCAATGCACCCTCGCCTCATGGGGTCCCCGGGGCAAGGCGAGCAACAGCCTGACTCAGTGGTAAATGTCTGTCCGTCTCACACCCGGGCCTCGGACCCGATGCCTGTGCTCCTCCCAGTGATGTGTGACCCGCACGTGACACGCGTCGGAGCAGGTGAGGAGGTGCCGGCAGACACGTCGCCGTTCCCAGAAAGGGCGTTTGCGACATACACGTGGGGCCGCTGGGAAGGTGACCTTGACTCAGGGGAACCAGCCTGGCAAGAGCGGAGCAGGTCTCCTGGCGCAGAGCCCGGTGGTGTCTGTGGGACTGGAGCCCGACACCCAGACCTCGGGACAGCGCGGACAGTGCTCCCCGGGGAACACGCTGCTGGCGAGCGTGGGTGTCCTTCCTCGCAAACAATGGTTTCCAAATACAATCAACCTCGTGTGTGCACGTGGACTGCAAACAACAGTGCAGCGAGGCCTAAAGTGAAACGTACCCCCCCATGTGCACGCCTGGTTCGTCACCTGGCAGCTTCCCCTCAATCAGGTGGGGGGCTCACTTGTGTTCTGGAGGGATCTGAGTTCCAGGGGGCAGAGCCCTGTCCTCGGGCCACTCATGCTCCGTGGAGGGGCGTCCCTGTCTGTCTGTCTGTCTGTCCACTGCAGATGCCGAGTACTCTGTACACAGCAGAGGGGCAGGGAGCAGGCAGTTCCAGTCCACACTGTTAACTACCCTGCTTTTAGCTCTAGCCCGTCCATGACCAAGTCCGCGCCAGGTGTCCCCACGCTGAGACCTCTCCCCCACGGTCGTCCCTCCATCCCAGAGTTCCAGGTGTCCCCACGGTCGTCCCTCCATCCCAGAGTTCCAGGTGTCCCCACGGTCGTCCCTCCATCCCAGAGTTCCAGGTGTCCCCACGGTCGTCCCTCCATCCCAGGGTTCCAGGTGTCCCCACGGTCGTCCCTCCATCCCAGAGTTCCAGGTGTCCCCACGGTCGTCCCTCCATCCCAGGGTTCCAGGTGTCCCCACGGTCGTCCCTCCATCCCAGAGTTCCAGGTGTCCCCACGGTCGTCCCTCCATCCCAGAGTTCCAGGTGTCCCCACGGTCGTCCCTCCATCCCAGAGTTCCAGGTGTCCCCACGGTCGTCCCTCCATCCCAGAGTTCCAGGTGTCCCCACGGTCATCCCTCCATCCCAGAGTTCCAGGTGTCCCCACGGTCGTCCCTCCATCCCAGGGTTCCAGGTGTCCCCACGGTCGTCCCTCCATCCCAGGGTTCCAGGTGTCCCCACGGTCGTCCCTCCATCCCAGGGTTCCAGGTGTCCCCACGGTCGTCCCTCCATCCCAGGGTTCCAGGTGTCCCCACGGTCGTCCCTCCATCCCAGAGTTCCAGGTGTCCCCACGGTCGTCCCTCCATCCCAGAGTTCCAGGTGTCCCCACGGTCGTCCCTCCATCCCAGAGTTCCAGGTGTCCCCACGGTCGTCCCTCCATCCCAGGGTTCCAGGTGTCCCCACGGTCGTCCCTCCATCCCAGGGTTCCAGGTGTCCCCACGGTCGTCCCTCCATCCCAGGGTTCCAGGTGTCCCCACGGTCGTCCCTCCATCCCAGGGTTCCAGGTGTCCCCACGGTCGTCCCTCCATCCCAGGGTTCCAGGTGTCCCCACGGTCATCCCTCCATCCCAGGGTTCCAGGTGTCCCCACGGTCGTCCCTCCATCCCAGAGTTCCAGGTGTCCCCACGGTCATCCCTCCATCCCAGGGTTCCAGGTGTCCCCACGGTCGTCCCTCCATCCCAGGGTTCCAGGTGTCCCCACGGTCGTCCCTCCATCCCAGAGTTCCAGGTGTCCCCACGGTCATCCCTCCATCCCAGGGTTCCAGGTGTCCCCATGGTCATCCCTCCATCCCAGGGTTCCAGGTGTCCCCACGGTCGTCCCTCCACCCCAGAGCTGCTCTGCAGGCCCCGGCGTCCCCTCTGGCTGGATGACGGCCGTCTCCCGCCCTCCCGTGGTCGCGTGGGCCAGGGCTCCGCCTCCTGCACCGCTCCTCAGTGGGTCTACTTCTCTCCTAAGTGGGACGAGATAATGGACGTGCATCTCAACCTGCCACGCGGACTTTCCTACCACGTTCTGTTCCCACGCTCAATTTTTGGACAAGAGATGCGTGGAAGAATAGCAGGCAGTCTTAAAAGGGTAAAACCAGCTCTTTACTTCTGCCATTCCCACAGAATTTAGACCTGGTGAGCGTCCATCAAATCTCACCGCTGGCCTGACTCTCTCTAAACATCCTGCACCGATGAGCCGCTGACACTGCCTCCTCCAGAAACATCCCCCTCCCTCCATGTTCCACATTAAAACAGATTTAAATTCCAAATGTCCACGTGTTGAGAATTATTTCCAAGAAGGAAAGTGAAGTGGGAAGAGGGTGGGATCTGTGTTTACCGAGCGCCGCAGGGCACTGGACCTGCCGCTGAATGTTTACACTGACAGACGTCGCCCCGTCGCATCGAAACAGGAGCAAACACGATGTCTGTTACTATCTAAGAAAACCGAGGTGCAAGGTCACGGGACTTCAAATGGCCAGAAAGGGTTCAGGCAGAGGGATGTCTGCGTCGGAGGTTCATGATCTTTCTTTCCCACGACGCTGTTTCCTCCTCATGAAAACTGCTTGGGATCCATTAACCAGAAATTAAGTGAACAGGAACACTCCTTCCCCTAGCGTGTCCTTAGCTGAGACGTAACTGAAGCTTTCCAACCAAACCTTTCCAGGGCCGGTCTGGGCGGCGGGAGGTGAAGGCGTCGAATCAGAGAGATTTCCACGCGGGTCAGCAGCACACGCGCCAGGGAGCTCCGGAGGCAGGGGTTTTGGATGTGGCCTCGCTGCGGTTATGAAAATGCAGAATCGCGACGGCAGAGGCCCGGGGCCCCACAGCCACCGTGACCGGTGATGAGGCTGAGCGGGAGAGGCTGTCCAGGTGCCCGTAACCGAAAAGCACGTTTAAAGATGATAAACTTTCTCCAACAGGGAAACAAAGGCTCACAGCCCAGTGACCTGCTAAGCTTGGGGCCGAGGGGGCAAATGGACAACGGAGGACACCCACTTGCTGCGGCCAAGCACGGTGCTGCGGGTAGAGAGACGGGACAGCTGGGGACATGGGGGGGGGCGAGGCTGGGGGAAGTGAGGAAGGAAAGCAGCCTGGGGCTCTCGGGGCGCAGGGCATCCCAGCCCAGGAGAGCGTGCGGCGAGGTCTAAACCCGCAGGAACAGAGAGAAAAAGGTAGAAACAAACCAAGGAGCAGAGACCTGGGCCGCTCTCAGGGCTGCCTTTTCAAAGAAGCCTTCAACTGTACCAGGATCCGCGCTGACCAGACGAGGTAACAGTTGCAGAAACTCAGAACTCAGGCAGCCGGCGTCCGGACAGGACAGGAGGGGCCCTGGCGGCCCAGCGGGGCAGAGGCCGGCTCCCGGGGCCGCTCCCGTCCCACGGCCGCATCCCGACGGTGGGGGGTCTGTCCGCCTCTGAAACAAGGAGGGGCGTGTGCGCCACGAGCTTTCTCTGAAACAGTGTCCCTGAGACAGCCGCTCTGCGGGGAAGCGCCGCCGAATGAAGAGGGGGGTCAGGTCCCCTCCAAACAGCCCGGTGGCCGTCAGCATCGGGGGACCATCATCGCTGCGGGAGACAGCGGCCGAGCACCCCTCTCACTTCCCGGGCACTGCGCGGGCGCTGGGCACGCAGGGGTACCTGTGGGAGGTCAGCGTGGCCCAGGTGGCCTGGGTCCGAGGGGGACAGCCGGGCACGGCAGGTGCGGGGGCTGCTGTGGGGCTGGGGGGGCTCTAGGGGAGGCTGAGCAGCTCCTCGAGCTGGGCAGGTGTTCGCCCCGCAGACGGGAGGAAAGGCGGCTCAAAGACAGAAAAAGAGGGTGGGCACCGGGGTGGCCTCGGTCCGAGCCCCGGCCTTCCCACGAGGCCCTCTGTACGCCACGGGGCCCGCGGGGGCCGTGGCAGGGCTGGGTCGGCCCTTTGTTCGGCTGCCCAGCTCAGCGTCTGGGAAAGGCGGCCGGCCGTTCTCAGCCTGTTCCCGCGGGTGACCGCGCGCTTAATTGGCCCGTGTTTCGTGATCCCGACCTTCCCCCAGGCACAGCGAGGCGCTGCTGCTCCCCGGGGGGCCGCGAGCGCGGCTCCGGGATTTTCCACTGAAAGGAAACCAGGTGCTGCTCCGAGTCTTCTTCTTTGGCAGCCGCTCCGAGGCTGATCTTGCCCTGCATCATTAACGGCCGGGCAGAGGGGCTGGGTGCCCTCCCGCCTGCACCTGCACCTCCCAGGGGTGCTGGCCTCCTGCTGCCATGGGGGGCCAGCAGCTCAGTGCTCCAATCCTGTAACGCTGAGCCCCCGGGGGGCCAGTTTTTAAGAGACCGAGATACACACAGAGAAAGACACCTCCAGGAACCCACAGCGATGACTGTTTCCTCGTTAAAACCGGCTCCAGTGGGAGGCGTGAGGCAGCAGGCGGCCGGGTCACCCCAGGGCACCAGAGGCGCCGTCTGCAGGCAGAGCTGGCCCTTTGAAGATGCACTTTATGGTGGAAACCGACACGAACAGCACAGTCCTCTCCCGACCGGGAAAATCTTGCCCGCTAAATAGAAAGTCCCCCCAACCCTACCTTTTGCTTCCCTCAAGCTCGCTCTTTGATTTCGGCTCCCCCAGCTCCCCAACAGGTGGAGTGGGCACCCCATCTCTGGGCTGGTCATGTGTCCTGCGAGGAGGTGGCTAAGGAAGGGTGCTGCCCCTAATCCCGCAGGGGTGCGATGGTGTGGGAGGGGCGGGGAGGGGGGGCACCCTCGGGACGAGTGGACACAGCCCTCCCCGCCCCCGAGAGGCCTGCACACCCGTGGACCCAACGCTTACTGCCGGCCGCCCACGAGCAGGAGGGAGGGGCGGCAGGAAACACGGCGTGGTCCCCCTTCACAATTTTATCTCCACAGGAGCCTCCATTTTTTATCTCCATACATTTCCGGACTTTTCTATTGACAGGGGGCGATAAATAAAATAATATGACAGCTTGACAAACGGTCCGGCAGCTTCTCCCCTTCTCATTTATAACGCATCTGAAAACTCGCACATTTGGAAATGAATGGAACCTAACAAAGGACGTATTTCCATCCGCGTTTACTGGGCAGAGAGAAAGGATGTGATAAAAGGCAGCTCCGCAGCGGGCTGATTTATTTATTTGGGGATGGGCACAGACTGGTAACCGTAAAGCAGGCGTGCGGGTCCAGGCAGGGCCGAGTGACCAGGCGACGGGGCGACCCAACACCTGGTTCAGGGGCCGGCAGTGGGTGCCTGCTTTGCATTAAACGTAGGAACCCATGAGCTGCCCTAAACAGTGGAAGTGCCACGGCCAGGTGAGGCCCTAGGCTTGGGTCAGTCTGGGGGGTTGGGGGTCAGAGGGATTGGTCACCAGGTCAGGTCAGTTTTCCAAACGACAACCTAAAATTATCAAGAATGCAACAAGGTATGATCACGTCAGTTTTAGCACCAATAAAAAATGCCTTGAATAATTTTTCCAAACATGCACATCTGGGTGTGGAGCCCAAGCCCACGGGGCCAGTGGCACCACCCGAGGCCATCAGCAGGGACAGTGGGAAATGGCGGGGAGCCTGGGGGGCCTGGGAGCCGTGGTACCCCCCAGCCCACGCTGAGGAGCTCCGTGGCCAAGTCCCGCTCCAGTTCCAGTGACACAAGGTGCACTCGGGTTGGTGGGCATGTAAGAAAAACAGCCCTGCGCTCAGCAGACCGGGGGGAGGGACCACAACCACACTGGTCCTTTTTAATGACCCTACAGCCATCATTAGAGGACACAGACCACACTGACCACCACCTCTGCCTCTGGGGCTGGAGGGCTCCGTGACACGCCGTGACCGTCCCCGGGGCTCTTTACCATCTGGCTCGGCAGGTGCTGTGCCTGTTGGTTTGGTGCACGTCTGCTCCCCACGAGGATGCAAGACCGAGAGGGGCTGTGCCGTTGGCCACCCTCCCGGGCCTCCGAAGTGACCTGGTTAGTCAGTGCTTGTGAACATCCTTCAGTGAACTTGAGAGAAGGTCTTGGGACCAGACTTTCCCTCCTGGGTCGGCAGGAGACCTCTGAGCGGCTACATCTTCAGAGCATGAGACAGGCTCACTGAGGACTCTGCAACAGCTTCCTCCACGTGCAGGTCAAGCCCCGGCCTGGGCGGCCGTGGCCAGGCAGCGGGTCTTTCCCTCGGTGTCCCCTCCAGTGCCGCATTTCCATGCTTCCATCGCCCCGACCACGGGGAGCTCTGCACATCCCACCGGACAGCTTTCTTCTCCATTCCAACCTCTCTCCCGCACTGCTGACCCTGCCCCCCACCCACCCAGCAAGGCCAGGAACATGTCACCTCCTCTAGGAAGGCCCCCCCAGGCCCTCAGTTAAAATGATTTCCCTCTGGGTATGTGTGCTACGCTTTTTTTTTTTTTTTTTTGGAAAAATTGTGGTTAAATATACATAACATGAAGTTTGCCGTTTTTAAGTGTATAACTGTGGCATTGACTCAAATTGTTTTGCAGCTGTCACCACCACCATCCACAGACCCTTCCATCTTCCCGAATGACACTCTGTCCCCACCAAACAACAATCCCTCATCCCCTCCCCCGGCCCCTGGCGCCCACGCCCCTGCCTCCAGTCTCTATGAGTGTTACTCCAGGGACCTCGTACAAGTGGAATCGCACAGTATTGTCCTCTTGTGACTCATTTATTTCGCACAGCACGGTGTCTTCAAGGTTCATCCCTTATAAAACTCGGTTCCTTTTCAAGGCTGCATACTATTCCGTTGTGTGGATGTTCGTGTGTCCAGCTGTGAACAGGCACCGAGGCTGCGAATGACGCACCAGGAACACGGCGTATGAACAGGTGGTCAAGTCTCTGCTCTCGCTTCTGCTGGGCGTATGCCCAGAAGTGGAGCCGCTGGATCCGATGGTAATTCTCTGTTTACTTTTTTCAGGACTCTCAACCTATTTCCACAGCGACTGCACCATGATACATACACACCAGCAATGCAGAAAGGGCTCCAATGTCCCCACATCCTCACTAGCACTTGCTGTTGTGTGTGTTTAAATAACAGCCATCGTAATGACTGTGAGGTGGCACCTCATTTGATTGCATCCTAACGATTAGTGAGGCTGCGCATCCTTCCATGTGCCTTATGGCCATTCCTGTATCACCTCTGGGGAGATGTCTGTTCAGATCCTTTGCCCAGTTTTTAAATCAGGTTGTTTTTTATTTTTAGTTATTGAGTTGTAGAAGTTCTTTATATATTCTGGATATTAATTCGTTATCAGATAAATGACTTGCAAACATTTCCGCCACTCCATGGGCCACCTTTTCACTCTGTGGACGGTGTCCTCTGATGCACAAAAGTTTTTAATTTTGACGAAGTCCAGCGTGTCTGTTTTCCTTCTGTTGCCGGGTCTTTGGTGCCATATCCGAGACATCACCGCCGGATCCAAGGGCATGGAGCTTCCCAGCGACGTGTTCCCCTCCGTTTTCTAGCCCAGGGCTTAGGTTTGGGTCTCTGACCCGCTGTGACCAGGGTCTGCTGTCCGCGGCAGGAGGTGCTCCCTGTGCGGACGAGACGCTGTAGCGGGCACTGCCCACGCCCCGGCCAGTCTCACTCACGGTGCACTTCAGACCCGGTGCGGCGCCTGCCGGGCCTCACTGGGTCGTTCTCGGGCCGGTGGTGGTGGCCCAGGGAATGGAGTGGACACGGGGCTGAATGCCCGTGAAGGGGAGCTCCTGAAAGCTGTCTTCAACCAACAGGGCTCGGGAGCTGATGAGTCAACTCAGCTTTCTCCCCGCTGATAGCAGCCCTGACATGACTTCTCCACAGGCCCCTAGGTCTCCCGGGGGACCGAGGACAGGTGCTCACTGGACGACCCACCTACGCCCCTGTACTGGTGTCTTCCCTTCTGTCTGCTTCACTCCCACTTCCTGGGGTCACCTCTAAATAAATCATGGTGCTCAGGCCTCCGCTGAGCTCACCGGGTGGGGGGGCAGTAAGACAGGAGCCTGTCTCCTTCAGACAAGGGCACTGAGCCTCGCAGGTCTGTCCACCCCGTCATCTCCTTGACGGCACGTGGTACTTACAAGCCCTCAATGCTTCAGAGCCTCTGACAAACAGCGAGTGCCTAATAGGTGCCTGGCCCACTGAATGAAAGCAAGTTTACCCTTCCCAGGGAGATACCAACATTTCTTTCCAGGACCAGACTTCCACAGCTGAGTTTCCAGAGAGGAGCACAGCTCTGCTCCTGGGACACGTAGGGGAATATCTGCCAGGCGCAAACCAACCCAGCTGAAAAATCAGATTTTCTTTACATAGGATGAGATTCACACACAGAATCTGTAACTAAAAAAGTGTCTTTAATACATGAAACATATAAACCCAAGAGCAAAGAAATTCAATCCTGAGTCTCAGGAGCACACAAAGAATCACCCAACAAATGCTCGGAGCACAGGAGAGAAAGAACAAAGGAGCCAGAGAGGAAGGGGCGAGTCTGTCGGCAGAGTGTGTCTTAAAACTCACAATTGTGCCACCCTCCTTAAAGTACAGTAAAGGTCGTTAGAGAACCAGGCTACATGCAGGTGGTTTTCTCTTGCGAGTGCCGCTGTTCAGATCACAGACTAGAAACCGTGGCAACCGAGGCTCACGGCGAGTCCTAGTCTGGCTATGAGGGAGCAGCCGGGGAGCCACACTGCTGGGGACGCGCCCGGGGTGCTGCGCTTTGAGGGCTGCTTGGCTGGAACCACATAAAACCGAAAGCTTTGTGCTTTACACCCTCCCAGCCGTGTGAAAACGCACAGAGAGGAGGGGCCAATGTTTCCAGAACCAGGTTTCTCAAGGTTCGGGTTCTTTACCAGAAGGGGTACCCTCTTTCCATTGTTTCATGCAAGACTGATACCTAATGACACCAGAAAGCCCAAACCAAACAGACCTCGTGTTTACATATTCAGTGTTTCATAAAACTGAAACGCAGAAAGGAGGTTCTACCAGGAAAGACAAAATAGTTCACCAGTCACACGGCCTTTTCTAGTGAATTCCCACCTTAAACGCACATGTCCACACAAATACCCCGACGAACACTCCCTGCACCGTGTTTTTAGGTAACCGATTTCCTGTTAGGGGGACAAGCTCAGGGGTGAGCTCTGGGACAGCGCGTCCGGCAGGATTTCTGTTCTAACCTTCCAGAGGCACCGTGAGCACCAGATGCTCCAAAACAGGGAGCAGCAAGTAAACAACTAGATAGGACCTTTGTTCAAGACATTCCAGGAACGGAGCAGCCTCCCGGAGCCTTTCTCTCCGGAGCACAGGGCGGCCTTCAGCCACCTCTGCTTATGCCCTTGACCAGGCATTAGGGCAGGGCTCACCCAGGGCGGGGCCTGACCCTGGAGGCTCAGTACACCTAGCTGCAGAGCAGTGCCACACCCCACCTGAGCACACAGGCCACCCCTCCTGAGCACATAGGACACACCCCACCTGAGCACACAGGCCACACCCCCTGAGCACATAGGACACACCCCACCTGAGCACACAGGCCACACCCCCTGAGCACAAGGACACACCCCACCTGAGCACACAGGCCACACCCCCTGAGCACATAGGACACACCCCACCTGAGTACACAGGCCACACCCCCTGAGCACACAGGCCACACCCCCTGAGCACACAGGCCACACCCCCTGAGCACACAGGCCACACCCCCTGAGCACATAGGCCACACCCCACCTGAGCACATAGGCCACACCCCACCTGAGCACATAGGCCACACACCCTGAGCACAAGGCCACACCCCACCTGAGCACACAGGTCACCCCCCCCAGCACAAGGCCACACCCACCTGAACACATGCCACGCCCCCTGAGCACAAGGCCCCCTGGAGTGGGGGTGGTGGCTTTTTCCTTGGCCTCTCCCACTGAGGCCTGTGCCTTCTCCCTGTCCATCCCTGGGGACTCCGTGGGTCACCGTCCTTGGCGAGGGACACAGCAAACAAGGCCACAGAAGGAGCAGGGCACGGGGCGCCGTGTGTGTGAAGGATGGGGACTTGTAACCCCGATTTCCCACCCTCCTCTTGTTAGGAGCTGCTGTATGAGAACTGCCCTGGGTCACGGCAGAGGTGCCCCGTCAGGAAATGTGAGGGGAAGAAAGTATTTCTCCTCCTGTCTGCCCTCGCTCCCTCTGAACCAATAAAGCCGGTCCCAGGGTGCGGGAAGAGTCCTCGGCCAGAACAAGACATTTTCTGATAGGACCCAAGGTCACCTGTTTAAACCAACCGATTCTCCACTCAACCTGCTGCAAAGCAGGCTTTTTAAAAAATGTCAACACAGTCTCATTTATATTTTGGTCTAAAATCAGCACCAGCAATACATCTCAGGTTGAAGGCAGACAGGAAGAGCATAAAAGCAGAAGCTGTGTATATAAATTAGTTCAAAACGCAGCGAAGGTCCCTGTTAACATACACACACACACGCGCGTGTTACACAGCGTCAAGGAGGGAGGTGTGCGGCTGCTGGAAGGATGAGAAATCGCTCACAGACCGGGAGGCAGGCGAATGGAGATGAAGCCCTCACCCCATTTGTGGGGTTGTTCAAACATATGAAGGGGTCGGGGAGGCCTGTTTAAACGGATGTCGACGCTGACTCAGTGAACCTGGGCTGTGCCAACTACCCATCCAGACGCGGGGGCGCCGAGCACGTCTCACGCACCTGGCAGGCTGCTGCGGTGTAAAGCCTTGGGCGCTCCGCTCTGAGGCAGCAGGAAACAGGTTGGCAGGAATTTACAGGAAGCCTAAACGTAATAACGAGCCAGGCCCACCGTTAGGACAGGTCCTTCCACCGAACCTCCCCCAGAGCTTCCAACAGGCCGGTGCCGTCTATTGAAAAGTGTGACTTAGTCTCGTTCAATTCCCTCTGTGGGCAGTAAAATGCCCTCTGAGCTCACACGAGGGAGAGAGGAAAGGGCTGGAGCTCGAAGGGCACTGTCCTGGTGACCAGCCGGCGGAGGCCTGGCCAACTCACCGAGGAACTGAGGGGAGTTTCAGGAGCCGAGAATCGACTCCATACATCTGAATGGAAGTCGAGGATCTTCCCCAAAATTACTCTTCCAAAAAGAGTGCGCTGCAGTCGGCTGAGCCCTGACAAAGCCCCTGGGTGACGACGCTCTATTTCTTTATTTTGAGTATTAAATCCTGCTTGGGGAAGGAGAACGAGAGTGGAAATCCACACCGCTGGGCGCGAGGCGAGGGCCCCCGAGACGCACAGCGGGGCCTGAGACACAGCGGCGCCTGAGACACAGCGGCGGCTGGAAAGCAAAGCGCTGAACAGCATGGTCAACGTGCTGCTTCTGGATTGAAAAGGGGCAGACACAAGGCAAGGTTATAGTGCACATTTGCTGCTATTTTACATAAGTTAAAAACAGAAATAATTCAGTGACAGGTGTGGAAGTCGCCGTTCGTTTACAGCTAGGCCTTTCTATGCAATGGCTGTAGACCCGATGTCCTGAACGATGATGGAAACACGCGTCTTAACGCATTTTATCAATGAGCGTCTCATCTCCCGAACCTGGCACAAAATTTATTTTCCTCGGAGTCTTTTCTGGTTAATTCATTGCAACCCACTCATTGCTTAGCTTAATCCGACACCAGTAATCTCAGTTTCCAGGGCACTGAAGGCCACGTTTGCTTTTACAAATGTCCTGAAGACCTTTTTACTTACATCTTCTAAGTCGTGCTTCTCAAACCTGGCGTGCGCCCCGGGGGTCCCCTGAGCATCCTGTTCGGACACAGATTCTAGATCGGCAGGTCTGGGTAGAGCCAAGATTTTACAACGAGTCAGCTCCTCAACGTGGCGCGGGGACCAGCGGTGCAGCCGCCTCCCGGGCGCTGGGCAGGGGGCAGAGCGCTGGGCCGCCCGCCCGCAATGTTTGCGACAAGCTCGCTGGGAGGCGTGACTGCCCCCTCAACCGGAGGAATTCAGTGCCCGGCGACCTGATTCATCTGTGTATCAGTGAGGTAAAAGGAAACACATGAAAACGCTACGTCTCCAAGGACAGGGCTCAGCAGGAAGTGGTCCTGCTGGAGGAGGCGCCCAGGTCCTGGACGATCTCCAGGAGGAGGAAGCTGGGGACGAATCAGGGGACTTCTGTGCAGCAGGACACCCCGGAGCGGAGGAGGAACCCGGCAGGTGGGACTTCCCGCGCACGAGTGAGGCCGCGATGGTGGCGCCTTGGCGGGTGAGAGAGCCGGCAGGCCAAGAGGACCGACACGCACAGGAGGTCATCACAACGTGGAGTCCACCGTGCGGGGAAGGAAGGGGACTGGGGGAAGGGTGGTGAGCCAGGCAGCAGGGACCGGTAGGTACTGAGCGGGAGTGAGCGGGGCAAAGGGCGGGGGGCAGGCTGGGAGCAGAACTGAAGGTCCCGAGGTGGAAATCCTCCGAGGTCGTAAGGAGAGAACAAACACTTACTAACCGCTCAGTATCCCCAGACACTGTGCTGAACAGCCTGTACTCAGTGTTACGTATATTCTTTATTGCTTCCATTTTGACACAGAAGGAAACAGACTCACAGGTGGGTCACCTCCCAGCATCGCAGGGCAGGGCTGGGATGCAGACCCCCGGCTGGAATCTGCTTTCAACCACCTCTCCTGACTCCAAGAAAGAGGCCCCGCATGGCCCCGCGCGGGAAGCAGGGGAGAAGCCCACGGGGAGGGGAAGGTGGCGAACCCGAGCCCGTGTGGCCGTTTCAGCTGAGCGCAGGCTCCTGCCCGGGAATGTGCCCAGCGTGCCCAGGCCTGACGGCCGCCCCCACCTGCCGGCCGCCCTCCACGCTCCCCGGGGTTTTGCATTTTCCTCTCCCTTCCGGAGCAGGGGGCGCTCATCCTTCTGGTCCCGCACATGGCGGGTGTGGCGATGTAACTGGGTTTGCCCGTGAAATGTGAGTGGGAGAGACCTGTGTCCTTCCACAGACGCAGTCGGGCACCTGCACGAGACCCTGTGCCGCATACAGTGGCCCAAAGTCTCCCGTGGATGTGGCCTCATCACACCACAGTGGCACCGCGACACTGGGTCTGAGGACCTTCAGAGGGAGGTCCCCGCGCCCCATAAGGCCCGCATGTGCCGTGACTGAGGAGTAAGCCCTGCTGTTTGGCCGTGAGGCCCCCAGGCGCTCTCTGCTGCAGCCTGGCCCGTGTTCGTACTGAGCGATCTACCTGCCTTCGAGGACCCCTCTGCTCCGTCCTGCCCGGCGCCCCGCCTTCGCGCTCACGCCGCTCCAGCGTCCCTCCTGCTCCAGGGTCCCTCCCGCTCCAGGGTCCCTCCTGCTCCAGCGTCCCTCCCGCTCCAGGGTCCCTCCTGCTCCAGGGTCCCTCCTGCTCCAGTGTCCCTCCTGCTCCAGGGTCCCTCCTGCTCGGCCAGCCGGCCTTCTCACCCCCTGCCTGTGTGGCCTGCAGCTCCCCAGCGCCACGCCGGCTTGCAGTCGGCACCCCATCCCCCCCTACTGCAGCGACCTCGCAAACCACCCAGCGCCACAAACGTCCTCCGAGGGCCGGATCAGATCCCTCTGCCTCTGAAACCTTCCTGAGTCCCTGGGACCTGTCTTCCAAATCCACATAACCTCCCGAAATACATCACGTGTCACACGAGGTGACAGGCCACAGCCACTGTGCTGAGCGGAGCTTAGGAAAGTACTCTGTCTAAAAATGCCAATGCAATCCCGAGATGAACCTTCAAACATTCCTGAAAAAAAAAAAAAAGACCCTATTTCTATGTCCCTACAGGTTGAGGAACAAACCTGGAAGGCTCTTCTGATCCCTGGACTCCAGAAAAGAAAGAGCAGCTGGAGAGGCTTGGGAAAGACACACAAAGCCCCCGTGCAGGCGAGTCGGGCACGTGGAGGTCGGTGCTGCTCACGCGGGCAGGTTAAGGCTGCGCTAAATGACCGCGTCCGTGAAATCCCGAGGCCTACGTATCAGATCAACAGGGACATCGTGTCTCATTATAAGGGCCGGAAATTGGTGGCACGTCTTGCCACTAAGGACAAATGTAACCCAGCCCTACCCAGATCACGGACTGACCGCGGGCAGTAGTTCTAAGGAGCGGGACGCTGAGGACCACCCCTGCATGTTGACACCGTGAAGGACAGGATCTGGTGTCTCCTGACAACACTGAGAAAGTGTCAGACCCAGGGAGCTGGGTCCAGTGAGGCCAATCTTATCTTCTTAGAGGAAGACTCCCTCCAGGTGGCCGTCAGCCGAGTGACCTCGAGGGCCCAGCAGAGTGACCCCGTGTCTGCCCTCAGCTCCCCCGTTACTGTGTGAACTGGGACAGGTTCCTGACCACGATTCAGGCTCCGGGTCTGGAGAGCGGGGCAGGACCTCCTGGCCCAGAGGCCAACCTGAGGGTCGCCTGAGACTGCAGGTGGTACGGCCCCCCCAGGTGCCATGTGGACAATGTCAGTTGCCCCCATTTCTGTCACTGTCATGGCCACTGCTGTGTCTGCATCATCAGTGAGGGAAAGAAAACAGGTTCTTTCCACAGCTCTGGGCAGAACTAAAGCGACACAAACTCCGTCTTACAAGTTCACAGCTCGACCGGAGCTGCTCTGCGCCACTGTAGTGGTTTCTTTTATTAAAAAAGTTCCATCATCATAATCAAGTAATATTCGCACATGCAGATAAAATGTGTGCATATTAATACAATTAACTTGTAAAAGGTTTTTAATTAAGTTGCAGAACTGAGGCATTTTAAGCAAAATAACATTATTAGCTCACCACAGGGAATTTTATACTGAGAAAATAAAAGGCGTGTTCAATTACCCAGAGAATTCAGACCAAAAAATCCACGCGCACGTCCATCTACCCGCGTGGCGGCCCAAGGGTTCTGGATACAGTAGATAATGCCTGTAATTTATGTTCTCGGAGAATTCTATTAATTTCCCTACACCTTTTTTGGAGTTCTATCATTAACTGCTATTAAAGCTTCCTAATCAAGACGGAGCCAGTCACCGAAACAATTAACCTGTTTCCGAGGTGCCAGCAGGAAGACCATCCACCAGTGGCCTGCTTTCCTCCCGCTGCAGGCCCGGCCAGGCTCCGTCACCAACGCCCTCCTCCCGGCCGCTGTCAGCCATCGAGGAAACAGAGGCGATGCTCACGGCTGAGGGTCACCCCTGCAGCCCCTGGGGAGGTACAGCCATTTGCTAACTCAGATAAGCGGCTCGGGCACGACCACAGTCTCCACTATCGAAAGACATTAGCTGAGCGAGATTCCTGCAAACAAATGTCCCTCAACTCAAAACCGAACCTCCTTATGAGACGAGGGGATGCGGTTTTTACCGCCGAGCAGGATTCTCTGGCGTGTCCCGAGGGAGGTCCAGGCCCAGACACGCGAGCTGGACGCAGTAGCGGAAGACGGGGCAGTCGGATTATTTCCTGCCACAGCCGTGGGGACACGAAGGACTGTTAGAAGCACAGTTCCCAAAAGAGAGCTCCCGTCCACCCGCAGGGGAGGCGGAGGCGCGGCCGTCGGGGCACAGGTGGCGCTCGCCCTCTGGCCGGTCGCGGGCACCGAGACTCCAGCTGCGAGCCCAGGTCCCCCGCTGGCGCCGATAATGGTGCCGTCACCAGGAACGAGCATCGGGAGTGAGGAGCGGATAGTGGGATCCCCCCGGGGAAGACCGGGCCCTGCGCCTGCCTCCCCCACATTCGGGACCAAGGGAAGCAAAGGGTTTCGGGGGAGAGTTACGCCGCGTGGCGGGAGGGTGGCGGGTGAGGAGATTCACTGTCATCTTCAGCGCCACTCTGGGACCTCGAGAACGAGGGACGTGAGCCCGAGGGGCAGGCTGCTCCTCCCGTCCCAGGGACCTGGGGAAAGGTCCCCGACACCGTTTCCATCAGCCACGACTGGAGCCTGAGACCCACGAGGGACCGTGGGGGCACCTGTCTGGTGTGAACGCGCGTGCCCAGGGTGGTGCAGGTGTGACGTGAGCAGTGACGGGGACCTGTCACCACGATGCGCTCATGCCCGGCCTGCTGTCCCGCCTGCGTCGCCTGTGGTCACAGTGCCTCCTCCCACCCCCCAGCCAGAGCCATCATCCTGTCCAGGCCAACAGAACCCGAATCTCCTCCCAGACGACCCCCAGGAGCCACACCAGAAACGTCGCCATCCTCACGTCCATCCCTCCCAAACCCCTCACACCCACTGGTCACCACGCTGAGCCACTGTGCCTCAGAAAGCCCTGGGCGCCCACCTCTCTGTGTCCCCACCTCACTCACTGCCTTAGGCGGCCGTCCTCACCTCCCACCTGACAGTCTCTGGTTACACTCCCTCGGGCCACCCTAAGGCTGTCATTTCTTTAAAAATCCAACTATGTCTCTAGGTGATTTAAACGTACCCATCTTAAATCCCCATAAAATTTCCTTTTTTTTTTTTTTTTTAAAAAGAAAATATCTTTATTGATTTCAGACAGAGGAAAGGAGAGGGAAAGAGAGAGAGACAGAAACATCCATGATGAGAGTCATTGATCAAGCCCACAACCCGGGCATGTGCCCTGACCGGGAATCGAACCCCGATCGCCTGGATCCCAGGTCGATGCTCAACCGCTGAGCCACGCCCGGCCGGGCCCCATAAAATTTCCAAGGGGGAAAACAGGGCCACAGCTGTCATGTGAGAGCGAGGCTCACGCCCACCCACAAGAGAACTCCTGCCCACGAGTGCTGAATGTGCCCAGGTGGCAAAGCCTTCGATCTGAAATCCCCACTCGCAAAAGAAGGGTCAGAGGGAATCCCAGGAACCACGCAGCCGCAGCCATGGCCAGAACGCCAGGACTGAGGTCCGAGCAGCCTGCGGGGCTGGCTGAGGGGACAAGCAGCGGTGGACGCCTCGGGCAGGTGCGCAGACATCGCGTGAGGGCCAGACATGGACTTGCTCGCTCCAGACTCGGCTTAAACTTGTGATGGACAGAAACTGCTGCGGGCAGGTGGGCGGCTGTCCCTGATGGGCATCAGAGCCATCCAGGGTGTCTCACTCAGTACATCTGCATTTGCACCCCACTTTGAGAACGTCACGAGCACAGTAAGTGCTGGTGAGAGAGGAGCAGAGCGGAGCCCGGCAATTTCAGGGTGAAAACAAAAGGGGGGAGGACTCCTGGAGCCCCGGAGTAAAACCTTCCGTCCAGTAAGCTGAGCTGCAGTCCCCCCCAGTCTACACGCTCACTAACGTGGCCCAGCGACAGGTAAGTAACCCTACCAGTAAAGCCCATGACACAGGGTCCATGAAAGGGGTCGATTTAAAGAACATGAACGAACATCCCCCTTCCGAAACAGAACCCTTCAGGAGACTTCTGGGTCAAACAAAAACTCGCTGGGAGGTGCCAATAAGCCGAGGTCAGGAAAGGTTGGTTTTAGATGAGGAAACAGTCGCCAAAATTAAAAATGCAACAGAAGTCCCAAACGACAGACTGGGTAGGACATAAAACTAGAGCAGTGAATCTGGCTGGAGCTAGAGCTTCTCCTAGAATTTAGAGAAAACAGAGTAAATGAGCTATGATGAGAAAAGAAGAAAAACGGGAGACTGATCTAGGAGCCGGCGTGAGCACAAGAGGGATTCCGCAAGAGAAAAACAGAGAACAAGAAGCATTAATCAAATTAACAGTGTGGAAAACTTCCCTGACATGAAGAGGGAAAATCTGCATCTTCCAAAAAAGAAAAGCAAAAAGAGCTTGAACGTACCCAGAGAGCCATCGAGTTACATCCCAGTAAGTAAACTGAGCTGCGTGGACAAATAAATAAAACTTACAAGATGAAACTAGGTATCAACTGAGAGCACACGAAAGCTTCGGGTTTCTTCTCTGCAACATTAAATGCTAGAATAGAACGAAGTAACACCTCAGAGTTTTAGAGGAGTTACATTGTATCACAGACACTCTGCGGCTGTCAGTCTCCGGCCACGCCTCCTCCTCACGGCGTCTACCAGCTTTATTCCGTGAATATTCAGCAACCCGCCCTGACCCACACTTGCCAGTTTCCTGGGGCAGGTACGCCCCCCATGGTGGAACGTGGCTGAAAACGGGGCTGCTCCAGCCGGGCGACTTCCAGGTGCCTTCCGGAAGTTTCCACGTTGGCATCTAACACTCAACGTGTCAAAGCAGGATTCACCATCTTGCCCTTTCCTGCCCTTCCCACCTAAGTCTGCTCCTGTGTAACCCTGACCATCTCTGTCGCCCACCTGGTCACTTGGACCAGAAACACCAAAGTCAGAGGAGCCCCGTAAATCAGTATTTGCTGAATCTACAATCTCCCCAAACTCACAGGTACATGCCCTTCTCTCCACACGCTGCAGCCGGGAGGATCTTCCTAAAACGCTCCTAGGTTTACATCCTTGGAGAATTACCGTGACCGCAGAATAACGCCCAGGAGCCCGAGTGTGCGAGCACGACCTTCCCCTGCTGATCCCGAGGCCCACACTCCGAGGCCTCCTCCCTGGCCGCGGCCGCAGCGGAGCCCGCGTTCCCGGGACATCTCCCGCTCTGCCTGCGCTGCCCTCTGGCCCGTCCTCTAGCTGGGTCCTTTTCATCCAGAAAGGTTCGCCTAGGTGCCATCTCCTTTTCTAGAGCTGGCACCGCCCCCAGGTAATCAGGAGCGCCCTCTGGGACCCCAGCCCCTGAGCCTGCCGTAGTGGCCGGCAGCACCCATCACGCCTCTCAGTGTGCTTTGCTCGTCTCTCCCATGAAGAACCGCGACCTCCCTGAAGTCCAAGTCCGCCTGCGATGGGAGGCGGGTGCATCCCATGTCCCGTGCCGGCTCCGACAGGTGGCAGGTCCTAGGGAATTACACGGTAGCATCCCCACTAGACCATAAGTGCTCTTTCCCACCCTGGAAAGTGCAGCACCCCAGTTGCTGGATGAGGCCAATGCTTGTAGGAGTAGACCCTGTGGGGCAGGAAACACAGGTGACATCTGGTCAGTGCTTCGATGCTACGGACACTGTCCACGAACTCGTTCGGTTTCCCGGGAAGAGGCAGACCCTCCTCTCCCTCCCCTTCCCACTGCCTTCTGTTGTCCCTGGATGGTGGGGAGGGCAGGGCCTGTGACCCACCTTGACTCTTGGCCTGTGACATTAGGTGGGTCCCATGGCATCAGCCCAGGCAGACTCCACCTAAATCCAGCGTCACACGGTGCACCCGCGTAAGCCCCACGCCAGCAGGGCTCGCTGTCCCGCCCCACCTCTGCAGATGAACTGACTATTCATTGGTCGCCGACACCATCCATTATGTCCGGGGGGGGGGGCAGGCCTGGCTCCCAGGGTCTGAGAGGACCTCTAGGTTACTCCATGTTTAACAGGGCAGGGAGAAGGCGAAAGGAAGCAGAGGCAGAAGAGGGGCACAGAATTACACAAGGCTCCGGAATATAGCTAATAATGGTAATTATATTAGTGCTAGTGTGAATTATTCACATTTAGTTAATAGTCATTACAATAGCAATGAAGGCGATAGTTACGAGTTAATGGGCTAATGGTGGTTACACACTGTTGTGATAATAACGGGTGTTCATTGGTCGGAGAATGGGTGGGAGAGTCAGTCCCTGCCCACAGATGGCTTTGGAAGCAGGCAGATGGATGCCTGCATGTGTGTGGATGCGCATGGCGTGGACGCACGTGGCATGGATGACTGTGTGGCGTGGATGCACGTGGCATGGATGCCTGTGTGTGGCGTGGATGCCCGTGTGTGGCGTGGATGCCTATGGCGTGGATGCGCATGGCGTGGATGCACGTGGCATGGATACATGTGGCATGGATGCCTGTGTGTGGCATGGATGCCTGTGTGTGGCATGGATGCCTATGTGTGGCGTGGATGCAGTCACAAGGAGAGGGAGTGAGAGGCCACGTATGTGGAAAATCATCCCAGGATACATTGGGCCAGCTGAGAGAGGAAGGCCTTCGGGAGAGACACGTCCAATGTCACTTCCTGCAGGGAGACCCAAGTGACATATGGACACTTCCCAAGTAGCCCAGGTCACCTCGGGGTGGAGTGGAAGGTGCAGGGGCCCACGCTGCTTCCGGGAGCCCCACTGCCCCTGAGCTTGGGGAGGGCTGATGGGAGGCCCGGCCAGAGGAGATGTCGCCGTGTAATCCCATTTAACGAGGTGGCAAAGCACAGAGACAAACAGTAGGTTACAAACTAAAGAAGAAAAGGTAAAATATCTAGATACCTACAAATGAACAGTGATCCCAGGGTACCTGGCCGAGCGAGGGTTTTGATGGTGTCCTGGATGGACCGTGCGTGTGAGTGTGAGGACCAGTGAGTGGGATGTGGCTCAACACCGAGGCCCCGAGGGCGGGTCATCGACTCTCATCCCTAACTCGGGCCACAGAGAGTGCCCGGCGGGCACAGGTACCCCGTGCACCCAATACAAGCCTCCCTGCTCCATCTGGTCCTCTCCCCTCTGCATAACCACCTGGCGCTGCCCAAAGACGGCGAGAACAGGGGAGAAACGGGCTCACCTCCCGGGCCACTACCTGACTGTTCACGTCAGTTCTATTATTTGAAATATATAGTCAACCCCCAGGTGCTCTCAGGGCCACCGCAAAGCCCCCAGGCACAGGGCCCCATCTTTAACCAGCAATCGGGAGCTTTCTGAGAGCAACGTGCCTCCCAACCGGACTTGAGGACGGCCCAGGACTCAGGTGTGACACCTGCACCGTGTGGCCCACACCCAGGGGCGAGAGCTCACTCTCACCTGCCACTCAGACACACACAGGTACTCATCTTTGGAGACTCCTGAAACGATTTCTTTTTAAAAGTTTAAATGATTGCAAAGGTCTCACTT
This sequence comes from Miniopterus schreibersii, assembly GCF_964146895.1. Lineage (NCBI taxonomy): Eukaryota > Metazoa > Chordata > Mammalia > Chiroptera > Miniopteridae > Miniopterus > Miniopterus schreibersii. Next base: position 100,116,558 of record NC_138105.1, read on the forward strand.
AAATTCTCAAAAAGCCAGTTAATCAGCCAATAAGCTGCCTGGCCGCTTCCCCATTGTTCCATTGAGCTGCTAATCAGCCGGGGGCTGTGATGGCTCCTGGGGACCCATTTCTCAGGCCTGCTGCTCAGCCTGTGTCCCTGGTTGTCCTGAACAAGAACGAATCTGCAGGAGGAGCTGGTGGGGTGACTCAGGAGCAGCAGACGCCCGAGAGGTGCCCCCTGCAAGCACTCAGTGTCCTCAGCCCGCTGAGCATCGACCTCCAAGCCCCTCCCGCCTCCCAGGAGCACGGGCGCCCCCCCCCCCCCCCGTGTCGCTCACCTCTGTTCCCATTTCCACCCGGCCTCGCCGTGGCTTCAGTGCGTGTCTCCAAGTGCACGGGAGTGTCCACGTCCCTTCATTCCCCCGAATCTTCGAGCCCCACCCACGCTGCTGGCTGCCTGGTGCCCTCCACACTCACGTCCTGCCCCTGTTCCCAGTGAATCGGGCCCTTGCCTGCGCGACGACCAGCACCCTGCGCACACTCCCCGCCCCCAAAGCTCTGCCTCTTCCCATCCTCTTCCCACCTCCCACATGTCTCCACAGCTGGGGGAGCACGTGGCCCAGCCCTCCCAGGCCGTCTGTTTGGACCTCTGTGAGATGCCACTGAGGGGAAGTCACGGTGTCCTGAGCTCCTCAGGGAGGGGCTGCTCCTGACTCACCTGACTCACCGTCCTCTCCCGTGTGACCTCCCCCGCCAGCTGATGTAGAACAAAGACAAAGCAGGTCCAATAAAGCACCGGGGGCCTGGGCCCTGACCCACTAGGAGACCTTGGGCAGGTCCCCTGCTCCAATTAAGGTTCCGGCGCAGTCATCCAGGTGGACGTGGTTAGAAATCCACCACTTCCGCAGGCAGAGGGGGGTCTCAGCCCGGGCCGTGGGGGGTGCGCACCCTTGGGCGGGTCCATCTCGTGCACCTCCCTTTTCAACTTTGTTCTCATTAAGAAAGAGACGCCCCACAGAATTCCCCGCTGGGACTCTGGTCCCTACAAAACTTAGAGCTGGATGGAGACAAGGGCACCGTCTTGGGAGGGCCACGCAAAGCCAGGTGTGAGGCGAGCAGGAAGCCAGCAGGGCCACGCCCGCAGGTGAACTCAGGACAGGGCTGCCTGGGGCCTGGGGAAGGAGCCCGAGCCTCCATGGCCGGTGTCAAGTTTAGGCGACACAACAGAACGTCAATCATCCAGACAAATGGGGATGTAACGATCTGAGTAATCACTTCTTCTGGATAATTAGGAAGGCTTTGAGAGAAAGAATGTCAGCTCCTCAGGGAGAGAGGCTAGGGCCGGGCCTTCGGGTGTCACACATCCAAAGTTAACACCGAGGACAGTGCACAGGCCAGGACCGCAGGATAGGTGGGCAGCAGAGATGCTCACTCCTACACCTCCGCCAGGTGTGCCGATGCCACAGAGACACTCACTCCTACACCTCCGCCAGGTGTGCCGATGCCACAGAGACACTCACTCCTACACCTCCGCCAGGTGTGCCGATGCCACAGAGACACTCACTCCTACACCTCCGCCAGGTGTGCCGATGGCCACAGAGACACTCACTCCTACACCTCCGCCAGGTGTGCCGATGGCCACAGAGACACTCAGTCCTACACCTCCGCCAGGTGTGCCGATGGCCACAGAGACACTCACTCCTACACCTCCGCCAGGTGTGCCACTGGCCACCTCGTGCAAGAACCTGGACGGGGCGCGCTGTCCTTTGGAGAGGCCTGGAAGGCGGCAGGCCAGCCTGGCAGCGCCCGCGCTACAGATGGCGCCGTCCATTCATACCTGGTGCTGACCTGCTGCGCTCAGGTGCCTCCAGAAAGAAGGAAACAGATTCCCAGCCTGGTGAGCAACACCTTGCGGGTTTCCCCGCACATGTAAATCCCCAGAGAGCCTTTATGGACACAACGCAGTTTTAAATGAGACGCTGTGAGCAGACACCATGTGGGGGGCGGGCAGGCCGATCTGGCTGTGTCCCCCTCTCTTCGGCTCTGTGCTGGGAGGGAGTGGGGCCCTGAGCACGCACAGTCCCGGGAAACGCCGCTGCCTGGGGCAGCCATGCACACAGGGACCCCCCTGTTCCCCTGCGGAGAGGCCGAGCTCCCATGTCAGCCTCGCCCAAAAGTGACAGCCCGTTCAGGGGGCCCTTCAGCCCACAAGGACTGTCAGCACTCACACGTTAAAGGAGCCTCACCGTGACCTCCGCTTCTCCTCACAGGAAATAGTCACTCGGGGGCGCGGACGCGGGGACCCTCACGCTCGCCGTTTCCAGGGCTGTGCTTCACTCCGCTCGCACCGGACTCTCCTCCGGGGGGCGCGTGTGTACTGAGAGGGCCCTTCCTTTGCGCAGGGAGGCGAAGCCACGGAGCGGTTCTCTACTCACCGAGCTTCTCGGGAGTAAGTTTCAAACCACTTGTGCCTAAAAATGTGTATCTGTCTCTTTCTAGAAACATCACAACCTCCTACTGTGGCGTGTCGGCCAACACCACCTACTCACACTCGGCGTTGGGAGATGCTGCACCTGGCACCGTGGGGACCACACGGGCGGCCTCACCCTCGGGCTGCCTCCTGACCCATCACCTACGGGACAGCCAAGGGCATGTGGGAGCCTAAAAGGTCACTTAGTGCTGCTGGCGGCCACTCAGCCCAGACAGAGGCCACAGCAGGCGGCCTGAGGGGCTCCCTAGGACAGCCCACCCCACCCCTACTCCACACACACACACACACACACACACACACACACACTCAAAAACAACCTTTACGTCCCAGAACTCGAGACAAGTAATTTGAGAGACTATGAAACGAGGAGGGTGGAAATGATTAAACCCCAAAGAAGTGGAAATTCTAACGAAGTAATAGACTAATGTGAAAAAGGAGAGGTAGGTTTAAAAAGCAGCAAATAGACCTATCATGAAAAATCGTCATGGGAATTAAAAATTCAAACGTGGGATAAACATCAGATGAAGGAGAACAAAAGTGAAATGATTAAATCGAGGAAATTTCCCAAAGTGAGGCCAAGAGAAAGTAAGGTAGATAAGAAAGTCGAAATATGGTTAAACGGTTCTTCTAGAAAAAGCGGCTACAACAAGGGAAAGAAAAGCAACATTCAGAGAAAAACAACTAAGAATTTTGGAGCTGATAAAAGACACAATGCCTCAGACGTAACAAACACAGTGATTCCTAAGCAGGGGAAATAAACTACTCGTGAAACCCGGCAGCAGAGACGAGGGGGGGTCTTAACAACCACCGTGGGAAGAGATTACCCAGCGAGGAGCAATCCAGCTGGCGGCAGATTTCTTATCAGGGAAATACAGTGGCTGCAAGAGAACGGAGTAACAGCCTCGGGCGTTAGAGAAAGGAAGCTGTCGGTCCAGACCCCCCACGTCCGGCTGTCACTCACACCTAGACCCCCCACACCAGGCTGTCACTCACACCTAGACCCCCCACGTCCGGCTGTCACTCACACCTAGACCCCCCCCACGTCCGGCTGTCACTCACACCTAGACCCCCCCGTCAGGCTGTCACTCTCACCTAGACCCCCCATGTCCGGCTGTCACTCACACCTAGACTCCCCACGTCCGGCTGTCACTCACACCTAGACCCCCCATGTCCGGCTGTCACTCACACCCAGACCCCCCCGTCAGGCTGTCACTCTCACCTAGACCCCCCACGTCCGGCTGTCACTCACACCTAGACCCCCCACACCAGGCTGTCACTCACACCTAGACCCCCCACACCAGGCTGTCACTCACACCTAGACCCCCCCCACCTCAGGCTGTCACTCACACCTAGACCCCCCACGTCAGGCTGTCACTCACACCTAGACCCCCACGTCCGGCTGTCACTCACACCTAGACCCCCCACACCAGGCTGTCACTCACACCTAGATCCCCCACGTCCGGCTGTCACTCAAACCTAGACCCCCCACGTCAGGCTGTCACTCACACCTAGACCCCTCTCTCCCCGTCAGGCTGTCACTCTCACCCAGACCCCTCCCACGTCAGGCTGTCACTCTCACCCAGACCCCTCCCACGTCAGGCTGTCACTCTCACCCAGACCCCTCCCACGTCAGGCTGTCACTCTCACCCAGACCCCTCCCACGTCCGGCTGTCACTCACACCTAGACCCCCCACGTCCGGCTGTCACTCACACCCAGACCCCCCCCGTCAGGCTGTCACTCTCACCTAGACCCCCCATGTCCGGCTGTCACTCACACCTAGACCCCCCCCATGTCCGGCTGTCACTCACACCCAGACCCCCCCGTCAGGCTGTCACTCTCACCTAGACCCCCCACGTCCGGCTGTCACTCACACCTAGACCCCCCACGTCCGGCTGTCACTCACACCTAGACCCCCCACACCAGGCTGTCACTCACACCTAGACCCCCCACACCAGGCTGTCACTCACACCTAGACCCCCCACACCAGGCTGTCACTCACACCTAGACCCCCCCCACCTCAGGCTGTCACTCACACCTAGACCCCCCACGTCAGGCTGTCACTCACACCTAGACCCCCACGTCCGGCTGTCACTCACACCTAGACCCCCCACATCAGGCTGTCATTCACATCTAGACCCCCCACACCAGGCTGTCACTCACACCTAGACTCCCCACCTCAGGCTGTCACTCACACCTAGACCCCCCACACCAGGCTGTCACTCACACCTAGACCCCCCATGTCCGGCTGTCACTCACACCTAGACCCCCCACGTCCGGCTGTCACTTGCACCTAGACCCCCCACGTCAGGCTGTCACTCACACCTAGACCCCTCTCTCCCCGTCAGGCTGTCACTCTCACCCAGACCCCTCCCACGTCAGGCTGTCACTCTCACCCAGACCCCTCCCACGTCAGGCTGTCACTCTCACCCAGACCCCTCCCACATCAGGCTGTCACTCTCACCCAGACCCCTCCCACGTCAGGCTGTCACTCACACCTAGACCCCCCCATCAGGCTGTCACTCACACCCAGACCCCCCACGGCAGGCTGTCACTCACACCCAGACCCCCCAGGTCAGGCTGTCACTCACACCCAGACCCCCCAGGTCAGGCTATCACTCACATCCAGACCCCCCAGGTCCGGCTGTCACTCACACCTAGACCCCCCCCATGTCAGGCTGTCACTCTCACCTAGACCCCCCACACCAGGCTGTCACTCACACCCAGACCCCCCAGGTCAGGCTGTCACTCACATCCAGACCCCCCAGGTCCGGCTGTCACTCACACCTAGACCCCCCCCACGTCAGGCTGTCACTCTCACCTAGACCCCCCACACCAGGCTGTCACTCTCACCCAGACCCCCCCATGTCAGGCTGTCACTCACACCTAGACCCCCCCCACGTCAGGCTGTCACTCTCACCTAGACCCCCCACACCAGGCTGTCACTCACACCCAGACCCCCCCACGTCAGGCTGTCACTCACACCCAGACCCCCCCACATCAGGCTGTCACTGACATCTAGGCTGAAGTTTAAAAACATCAGCACCCACTGCCACGGCGACATCTGAGGCAGGAGCCCGGGAAACAGACGGTAACGTGGCTTCCCAGCATCACCACAGATCTGTAACTAATTACCGAGGAAAACGCACCTTTACATTTAGGGAAATCTGTCAGCCTCCATTTAAACAAATAATCACTTAAGCAGAAATCACCCGTAATGAGACAGACCGACCTCAGGTGGCCTTTCGCTGTGGAGCGAGATATTTAACCCGAATCTAATAAGAGGAAACAATCAGATAAATTCAAGGTTGAAGGACATTTTACAAAACGGCTGGTCGGGGCTTTTTAAAATGTCAATGTCAAGGCAAACAAAGGGCTGGAGACCTCTTAGATCCGGGCGAGGGGCGTGGAACTGAGGCCATGGACAGCCCTTAATTGGACGGGGCATGGAGGAAGGCCATAAAGCCCTTTAGTGGTGTGATCAGGGACGCTGGGCTGGGGACCATATATTAGAAATAGTGGCGAATCGATGAGAAATGTTACAGAGCGATCCTTCTCCTGGGCTGTGGCGGAGACGCTCTTGTCCACACCGGTGGAGGCTGCGGTGTTCAGCTGGATGTCTGATGCCTGCGACGCGCTGCAAAGGCTCAGGCTGCAGAGGAGAGTGTGGGTGCGTGCGTGTGTGTGTGTGAGAGAGTCTGTGTGTGTGTGAGAGACAGAGAGAGTCTGTGTGTGTGTGTGAGAGTCTGTGTGTCTGAGTGTGTGTGTGTGTGAGTCTGTGTGTGTGAGAGAGTCTGTGTGTGTGTGTGTGTGTGTGTGTGTGAGACAGAGAGACAGACGGGGGTGGGGGGAGAGCGGCAGCCGGGAACCGTCGGTGCACCCAGCTAAGGGCTGAGACGCGCACTCACTCACCCCACAGTCCTGCAGGTTGAAATGCTCGAGTGAAGGTGGGGGACCAGGAGAGCGAGAAATAAAACCATCTTCAGACTTTCAACGGAAACGGCCTCTGGCGGAGGCTGGGGGCGGGGGAACCGAGAGGGCGGGAGGTGGGGGGGCGAGGTGTCGGCAGATCGAGGTCAGTGCCGTTGAAGATAATTCTGAATCTTGAATGTGACCAGCTTGCGGGCGGCAAACAGGGTGGGGCCCGCACGGTGGGCCAGGTGTGGAGCACAGGCAAGGTGACCGCACTGGGGGTGGCACCGTCCGTCATGTTCAGACAGCGCTGCCCAACTTTAGACTCGCTCCGCCAAGTCCATTAGGCACGTCCCATATTTGAGGGCAGCCACTTTAAAATGGGAATATTTATGTAAGTTTGAAAACACACAAATGATATTCTGTAGGATTAGGGGGATGAAACCATGTAATAAAATGAGAAAACACAGATTAAAAGGATGCTGCCAACTTCAGGCTAATGGTTCCTTCAGCAAAGAGGCAAAGGGGTGGGGCGGGGGCCTGGTTTTTCTGTAAAATTGTGTTTCCTTAGGATGTTCCTACTTGTCTAGTGTGTAGGGTGCGCTGGTCTCAGCTCACACCCTTCAACATCTGAAGTGTTTCGTCAGTAACAATGTGACACAGCAGCCATCAGAATACCTTTCCGTTTGCGCGGCGAGGCAGAGCCCGAGCTGGGGAACCAAACCCAAGGGAACATCTGCTCTCAAACGGGCTCTGGCCACAGGTGATGGGGACCCAGGAGGAGCCCCCACAGAGGGGCAGGTGAGGGGGACCCAGGAGGAGCCCCCACAGAGGGGCAGGTGAGGGGGACCCAGGAGGAGCCCCCACAGAGGGGCAGGTGAGGGGGTCCCAGGAGGAGCCCCCACAGAGGGGCAGGTGAGGGGGACCCAGGAGGAGCCCCCACAGAGGGGCAGGTGAGGGGGACCCAGGAGGAGCCCCCCACACAGGGGCAGGTGAGGGGGACCCAGGAGGAGCCCCCCACACAGGGGCAGGTGACGGGGACCCAGGAGGAGCCCCCCACAGAGGGGCAGGTGATGGGGACCCAGGAGGAGCCTCACACAGAGGGGCAGGTGAGGGGTCCCAGGAGGAGCCTCACACAGAGGGGTAGGTGAGGGGGTCCCAGGAGGAGCCTCACACAGAGGGGCAGGTGAGGGGGACCCAGGAGGAGCCCCGCACAGAGGAGCAGGTGATGGGGGGGCATGAAGGAGCCCCCACAGAGGGGCAGGTGAGGGGGACCCAGGAGGAGCCCCGCACAGAGGAGGCGTGAAGGGAGGTGCCCTGCAGGCAGCCCCGAGGAAGGAGGGATGCGGGGTGTCTCGGGGGGGACTGAGGGAGAGCTATCAAAACTCAAGGCCGGATGCAGCCCTCCCGCCACCCGAACAAGGAGCGTGAACGTCTTTGTTGCCAAGACAGTTCTCTCCACAACGCCCCACGTAACGTCGCCCGTGAATCTGGGAGGATTACAGGAGATGAGGTATTTTAATAAATTTCTCATTATAAAAATTGAAACCAAAAGGCACCTGGAATCATACTGATCTAATAATAAAATGAGGGGCACACGGCCGGTCTTACCTCACTCAGTAATTGGAAAACCAGTGATTCAGAATGTGTCACTCACAACTCACTTAGGGACTGGGCTAAAATAATCTGTATTTGTTTAAAGGTAAAGTTTCCTCTCAGCAAACCAACAACATAAACAAGATGTCAAAGATGCGTCGAGTCAGGAGGAAGCTTCTTTGCACTTGAAATGAAACACGTTCACAGAAACAGAACCTCTGCGTATTTATTAAACCGGGTTCCCCAGAGCTACGCTTGCAGAGACTGTGAGACAATCCGGGCGACCGCGTGTCTTTAGCACAATAGGACTGAAATTACAAGTTACTCGCTCAAACTTTCCACGCGGGCAGAGGACGCAGCATCGTTAGTCGGAGTTACCGAGGGGCTGCTCCTCTGTCTTGGGAGCCATTGCTTCCTTCAGAACCACAGGACGTAAAAAGAAAAGACAAACGATAAAACTGGAAAAACACCGGCAACACACAAAGTCTAAAGTCAACAAAAAAATGGGCAACGTGCATGCAAAAGAAGTAACGGATCTTATAGCCTGATTTTAGTTGTCACTGCACAAATAACTGTCCACATACTACTTTGAAATCTAAAACGTTAGTTAGAAAGAATTCTTGGGGAAAGAGCTCCGGCCGACAGGGACGCTGTGTGCGGAGGTGAAGGATTTCCCCGTCTGCGTCTCGCTCACGCCTTTTCTTTGACCTAGATTCCGGAACCTTCCACCGCGGCGGGCTGCGTGCGCCCGCTCTCAGGGCGCAGGTCGGCTGTCCGCCCTCCACGAAGCCGGAACAAACGGGCCTGTGCTTCTTGCCTCGTGTGGGCGACGTCAGCCCACGTAACAGTCGCTGATGGTCACACTGTACCCCGCATGGGGACTGGTCTTCGTGCCCACGCGGTGGCTTCACGTAGTGAGCGCACCGTCCGGACGCGGAGGGAGGCGAGGGGACAGGAACGGGCTGAGAGCTGACGGGGACAGGAGAGGAGAGGGCGGGGCAGGGACACAGCCCAGGTCGGAGGTGGCGGCTGCACAGCCGGAGTGTCTCGGAGCTACTGGGCTGCACGTGTAAAGTGTTCGGACAGTCAACTTTATGTCATTTTAATACAATCACAATTTTATTTATAGACGGAGAGGACTTTTGCTGTCAGCCATGAAAGAGCGAGAAGCATTGGATTTATTTCCCCACCTCAAACGGCCAGGAAGCCAGACAAAACGTACGAAACGATGATTTCAGACACAGGCCACCGGCCGCGCAGGACACTGGCCCCTGGGTGGGACAAACACTGGGCGTCCTGGCTCACTGCTTCCAAGAGCTTCCCGCCCAGGGCGAGGGAACCCGCAGATCCCACTGGGCCTCTGAGCCTGGGGAGACCAAGGACAGGAGGCTGGTGCGCAGAGCCCGGATCTGAAGGGCACCCCGCCTCCCGCCGCGCAGACGCGGGCACCCGTGGGCTGTGTGAGAAGCACCAAGGCTGGGGGGAGGCGCGGGGGGAGGAGCAGGCAGGGCAGCCCCAAGAGCCCAGCAGGGAGGGTCTGTGCCCCCCACGCCGGGCACCGGGCGGACCAGCTCTCCCAGGGATGTTAGGACAACGCCCTCGGCAGGAAGGAACGGGTGCCAGGCAGAAGGCTGGGTGCCCCGGGGAATAAAGAGCACCCAACGGGGGACCCATGTGAGGAAATACCGGAGGCTTGTTCCTCATTTAAAACATCTCTTTAAAAGAAAAGTTAGAATCCGTCACGAGATAGATTTGAACAGTATTACAACCAACTCGACCTAATTGATATTTATAGACCACTTCACCCAACGACGGGAAGATTCGAATTCTCTCTAAGTGCACACAGAACATTTGCCAAGATATTCTGGGTCATAAAACAAATCTCAATAAGTTTAAAAGGATTGAAATCATGCAAAGTATGTTCTCTGACCACAACAAAATTAAATCAGGAGTCAATAACAACGATATCTGGAAGATCCCCAGGCAGCTGGAATTTAACAACGCACGCCACGGGCCCGGGGAGGAATTACAAAGCGTATCAGGAACTATTCTGTCATGGACCAGAGGAAACCCGACCTGCCAGGATTTGGGACGCACCTAAATCGGGGCTCAGGGAGGTATTCACAGCCTCGCGCTTGTGTTGGAAACGAAGGCCTCACGCCAGTGACCTAGGACCACTTGGTACAACTTCAAACCCGAAGGGGGCGCGGGGGGGCGGGGTGTGGGTTCGTGGTGAGGGGCGCGGTGCTGGTGCTCGCCGCCCTGCTCAGTGCCTCACGCCCCAGGACGGCCCTGCCGTCTCAGGCTCTGCACCTGCGTTCAGGCAGGAGGAAAGGCGAATGGCAAAGCGGGGTTCGCCCCGAGTTTCTCTTTCACCCTCAGCAGAACACCCTCCTGAAGTCCCACTCACTCGGCAGACCCCCCGAATCCTCTCTGGCCAGACCTTGTGACAGGGCCACATCAGGCTGGGAGTGTCCAGGGGCTGTGCCCGGCGGCGGAGCCTTCAGTGTCGCCCATAGGTTGCCTCCCTGCAAGAGCCCCTAGGGGAGCGGGGGATCGGGCCGGGGATGGAGCCGCAACTGAGGTTGGAACCGAATCAGAGACGCTTTAGCCGAGGGCCGACGCTCTACCCACTGAGCAAACCAGCCGGGCTCGTCTCTGCAACAAAACCGCTTCCCTCAAACCTGGAGGATATTCTGAGCTGCTCTCCTTGTCCTATCGCAGGAACGTCAACCGCATCCCAAGGAAAAGCGACAGAGCTCTCAGGGATGGACGAGACGCGCCCATAATGAGTGGGTGACCCAGAGACGACAGCGCCTGCCCTGGGCTGCAGGCCCACCTGCGCTCACCGATGCCCTGGCGGCCCAGCCGCGCGGAGCAGCCTGCGGTGGGGACGCTGGAGCCCCACGGGCTGCACACCAAGGCTCAGGCTCCTCAGTCACTGGGCCCCGGGCCCGGCACCAATGTCCGTCCAGAGGTGCAGGGACAGACGTGGGTCCCACGGCTTCACCTGGAGCCCGCGGGCCTCTGGGCGCGGGTGTGCAGCCCCCAGGCCCCGACGCTAAAGGGGAGGCTGTCGAGGTGGCGGGAGCCGCGCACGTTTTTAAACAGCTCCTGATGTAAGTTACAGGGAGAAGTAAATTACATTTTGTGAAAGCTTTGACTTTTAATACCATCGGCAGTGTATTAAAACGCTCAGAAGGTTATTTATGACACATATTTTCTAGAACTGGTCCAAGTCCCGTGACAGGAGCGAGAAAGGCTCTGCGGGAGGACTAGGGAGGCTCCGGGCCGTGTTTAGACGGGGAGCCCCCAGCGGCGCTGCTGCAGGAACTCTGTGTCTTCTCCCGGGTTTATCCTCCTGTCTTAGGCATCCTGGCAGGGATGTGCCAGCTGCAACACGGGACATTCAGAAAGGACAGCTCAGGGCATGTGCCAAGGGCCCATGTCCTCAGCAGCATGACACCAGTGCTCAGAGAACCTCGCCCAGACGCCCCTGCTTGTGGGGCCTCGGACTCCAGGGGAGACCAAGCTCCCCAAGGCAACCGGGTTTACACAGGTCCCGAGGGACGTGGCTACGTTCACTCCGAACGCTCCTACGCTGCTTGATAGCTAAGGGGATAGTAGTCACTTTTAAAAACGTCTAGTTGAAATATGCTTATTTTCTGTGGCATGCCTTGTGCAAGATTAACTATGTGTTTTCATGGTTAAATAAAGAGATAAATTGAAAAGAACACATCCTCGTTGATCTGCTGCACAGGATGAAATGCCGAGCGGATCAATCCCTACTTTAAGCAGAAGTAAAGGAATAAGTGACCATTTCTTAAGTGGACGGCTCGAGGCCTCCAGCGGTCGCCGCTGTGACCACGAGCTCTGACTCTGGTACACTCGCCGTCCCTGTGCCTCTTTACCAGCTGCTGAGGCCGATTCCAAGAGGAGCCCAGGCAGGAGCCGAGCACAGCAAACCTGGTGTCTCGGGAAGCGGAGGGCATGGAGGGTGTGGCCCGGGGAGAGACGGGAGGCCGCGACGGAACAGAGCCCAGGCTCAGGGGCCCCGAGAGCGCTGTGTGCCGTGCTCAGGGCAGCGCAGCACCGGCCCAGCCTCCGCAGGCGCGGCTCCCTGATCTCACACTGGGCTGGGGAGCGGGTGTTCTCAGCAGCTCGCTCAGGGACACGCGCACCAGGAGGCGCCGGGCGTCCCCGCGGCCACCTGCCCGGCTGGCGGAGCTGCGCGGACCCGGCAATCTGCACCCAGCTCCTGGCCACTTGCTTGGCTGCCCCTGGACAAGGGTGTCAGACTGTGACTCAACTTAAAGAACTTCCCACGACAGGAACCGCAAAAAGTAATGATCCCAACCCCAGTCCTATGAGCTCAGCTCGGTGCTATCACGCTCACTTCACAGTGAAGGAAACAGGAGTTAAGACGGCCGACGTCCCATGTCTGGTCAGTGGAAGGATGGGATTGGAACTCACATCAGCCCGATTCCCAAACCCCGCTCTTCCTACCACAGCGAGGCTCCTAGGAATGTAGCGTGTTTCTGCCTCAGGAAGCGGTTTGTCCTCAAAATCAGCCCAAGGCACCATCTAATCCAACATGCAGAGGGACCCGGGATGCACAGGGCGAGCTGCTGGTCTAAGGGACCCATGGAGGTGGTGGCTGAGTGGGTCAGGACCTGGCCGGGCCTCACACCTGGTGGCCGAGTGGGTCAGGACCTGGCCGGGCCTCACACCTGGTGGCCGAGCGGGTCAGGACCTGGCCGGGCCTCACACCTGGTGGCCGAGCGGGTCAGGACCTGGCCGGGCCTCACACCTGGTGGCCGAGCGGGTCAGGACCTGGCCGGGCCTCACACCTGGTGGCCGAGCGGGTCAGGACCTGGCCGGGCCTCACACCTGGTGGCCGAGCGGGTCAGGACCTGGCCGGGCCTCACACCTGGTGGCCGAGCGGGTCAGGACCTGGCCGGGCCTCACACCTGGTGGCCGAGCGGGTCAGGACCTGGCCGGGCCTCACACCTGGTGGCCGAGCGGGTCAGGACCTGGCCGGGCCTCACACCTGGTGGCCGAGCGGGTCAGGACCTGGCCGGGCCTCACACCTGGTGGCCGAGCGGGTCAGGACCTGGCCGGGCCTCACACCTGGTGGCCGAGCGGGTCAGGACCTGGCCGGGCCTCACACCTGGTGGCCGAGTGGGTCAGGACCTGGCCGGGCCTCACACCTGGTGGCCGAGTGGGTCAGGACCTGGCCGGGCCTCACACCTGGTGGCCAAGCAGGTCAGGACCTGGGTCTCACACCTCCCCACAAGGCACCCTCTGCCCCCCTGAGCTGAGGCACAGCTGGATGACCCCATAGCTGGGTGACCCCTGGAGGCCTCTGGTCCGTGGCTACGTCGAGCCTCTGCTGCTGCCCCTGTGAACACGCAGTAGGGCTGTTCTCGACGGCTCACCACAGGCCTCTCAATGGGGACCAGCTGTGGAGACTGTCACTGCTCAACATTACTTGCTACCACCCTGTCCCTATCATGACTTCCCGGAGGGTGAGGACACATCCCTCCTGCTCACTCTGGACTTGCCATGTAACTGTGGGAGAGGGGACAGCGTGCCAGCCGGAGCAGAGGCCTTAGGACGCGGTGTGGGGTCCCACCTGCCCTCTGAGCTCCCGCCCTGCGCGGGGGACAGTGCAGCCCAGGTGGCGGCTGCTCGCTCGGCCTCGTCGGTGCGAGAAGCAGGGGAGCATGGCCGGGCTCAGCGGAGCCGCAGCCGACCACAGGGCTCCTAAGTGAGAAATAAATGCTGGTTGCTGGAGGCCACAGAGAGCTGGTGGTCATCAGTCACTGCGGGAAACGCTGACTCGGGCAGAAGCTGGGCCGGGAGACGGAGCGGTACAGGCTCCCTGGCTTCCACCTTTTCTCTGTAGGACGCGGGCTAAGAATGCGCTCGCCCCCGGAGGAGGGAAGGACAGCACATCCTCTGGCGCCGTCCACCGGGAGGATGAGAGACGGGTGGGGCTTGGGAGGGCCGTCAGAGCCCCGCAGGACAAGGGAGGTCTCCCAGGGAGCACGGCAGGGGCTAATCGAGGCACAGTCCCCACTCCCAGACCCGGGGCCTCAGAATATGCTGCCCAGCAGACATCAGGACTGACCTGTCCTGGGAAAGGCTCCACCTTCCTCTCTCCAAAGGGGTATGTCACCGAGCCCGCCCCATCTTCGCTCCACCACCGAATGTCAGGGGGAGGGAGAGGCTTCACTTGCCATGTGGGTCCTGAAGCCCTGGGTCAGGGCGTGGGATCTGGACGGGACGTGGATCTGGGCAGCCTGGACTCAAGCCTGTCGCACTCTGAGACTGTGGACGGGTGCACTCTGCGGGTGGGAGGAGAGTGTGTGCAAGAGCACAGCGTGGGGCAGGCTGTACTCCGAGTTCCCACCCCCCGCTCCCTACGCCCTGCTCTTGCCGTGTTTGCCCCCAGACATCATGCCACGTCTGCTCCAGACCCGGGCCAGGGTGCTGCTGTGAGGCCGGGACTAGGAGAGGAGGTGGCCCTGTGCCGATTCCCAGCAGGGGCTCTAGGGGACACCCTGTGTTGCCCAGCCCCTGAGCCCCTACAATGAGAACAGGCCAGACAGTGGCTGCTCCACCAGGGCCTGGGTCCCAGAAGGACAGCCACGCCTGGCCACGCTCCAGAGCCACAGCTGACCTGGGACCCACAGTGAGCAGCAGATGTTGCTGTGAGCCCCTGAAGCCTGCAGAAGAGTTGTCCCGACAGCAAAAAGGGACGAATACAACACTCAAGTGTGACAGCCACAGACCCGGCGCCACCCACAGAGCCTCAGCGTCACCTTCTCTCATGACTACCCAGCACTCTGTCCAACACAAACACAGGCCGAGTTACACAGGTAACTTTACATCTTCTGGTCGCCTCAATGAAAAGCAAACGAAAAGGTGAAAACAAGTTTAAAAACACATTCAACCTCATCAATATACGTAAGTTATCATTTCAACACGTGACCAACACAGAAACATAAACGTGAGATAGTATCGTCTTCAGAACCTGATGGGATCTGACAGACACAGCCCACGCCAGCTGGGATGAGCCACGGGACATGATCAGTGGCTGCCACACAGGACGGTGGGTGAGCCACGGGACATGATCGGTGGCTGCCACGCGAATGGCGCACACCCGTGGTGATCCTGCTTCCTGACTAGGATCGCCACAAGCAAACAGACGCTGGATCTGGGCGCAGACCCCTCCAGGCCCGGCTCAGCCGCCACTCTGCAGGACTGGGAGCCGGGGCACGTGCAGGAGCCACCTCACAGTGAGGGTCAGGCCATCCCCGAGCCTCTTCCTGCTTTGAGCTCTCAGGAAACATCAAACCAAACCAACGGCTCCCTCAGTCAGGGGTCTGGGTTGTCGACGACAGAAACCAACTCGGCTAATTTATGCAAAAGCACAGAGGGGATGTGGGGGTCTCCTGGGAGGGTCTCAGTAGTTCACAAAGCCGACAAGAGGTTGGCCGGCCAGTCAGCAGGCACAGTCCCCGTCTCCTGGCAGGAACAGCGTGGGGCTGCTCAGGACTTGCCCCCTCTGGACACGACCAAGGCATGTTCTAAAGCAGCTGCTGCTGCCGTAAAGGAACCCAACCTCCCCTCTGTCTTTGGGGCGCCCACCCAGTGTCCTGGGAGACCGGGGTGGAGGCCTGAGTCCTGGGTGCCCGGGACAGGCAGAATCGCCACCTGTGGGTCTCCCCAGCTCCGCCTGGTGAGCGCTCCGACACAGGCACCGGCCTCAGGACTGGGAAGTCTGCGGGAATTCAATTAGATACTCATATTGTCAAGGATCCCGTCACTTGGCCGGGCCCGGGAGGCACTGATTAGACGTCACTCTTGCCGTTCTGCTCAGAGCTGAGCGGCTGGTGGGTGTTTAGAATCTCAGGTCCTGGAGGACTCAGGCTCTGGATGACTTTGCCAGGATCCTTCAGGGGTATCAATACGTCTCATCAAAAATTAATAGCAACAAACATACATTATTCAAACATCTCCACTTAAAATTAAATTTTATAGTTTCTTTTTAAAGTTCTTGCAATTTTCAGAAGTGCTCATAGACTCATTTTTAGCTAAAATAAAAACACTGAAGCCTGGCTGGCGTGGCTCAGCGGCTGAGCATCGACCTAGGATCCAGGGGATCGCAGTTCGATCCCCAGTCAGGGGCGTGCAGGAGGCAGCCGATCAATGACTCTCATCACCAATGTTTCTTTCTCTCCCCCTCTCCCCTCCTCTCTCTGAAATCAATCAAGACATATTTAAAAAAAAATTGAAGTGACCAGTGTTCATCATACAGAATAGGAGAGGAAGAGTCAAAAGGCGTGGAAACCTCGCCAGCTCCGCACGGAAACCGCATCACCAGACTCCTCACGGCAGGGAGCCCCCCTCCCGGGCCTGCCTGCGCCTCCCCGAGGTGCAGAACGAATCTGCGTTTCCAGAGGCCTGACCAGCCCACAGCGGACCTGCCCCGGGGTCCTCGGCCCGGTTTGTTCACAGTGTATCACAGTACCTTTGCCGTGATGGCGGCTCTGTGGTTTTGGGGTGACACACGGGGATGCCATTACCCAAGGTTATCCTGTGAGCCCCAAACACGGGAGCGGCCGTCAGGGCATCATCACTGACGGATCGGACACGCTTCCTCTTGGGTCCTCTAAAGCCTCGGCACATCCCGCCGCCCTGCCAGGGCCAACGCGCGCCAGCCCCGTCCCCGAGGCGGAGACCCGACAGCAGGGTGGGAGGTTCTGGGAACAGCATCAGATCAAGTGACGAGTCGTTCTCTGTTCTCGCTGGAACAAGGATTATTGCCCCAGGTGTCCCCAGAGGGCCGAGTGAGGACAACCCGGGGTCTCCTGAGCGGGGTCTCTGCCAGCCGGCGGCAGGCGGGCATCGTGCCGATGACGGAGGAGGCCGAGCCCCGGCCCTTCCTTTGCTAGAACTCAGCCGGCGCCTCCCTGCGGCTGCTGGTCTCCTCTTGGTGGAATCACATTTTTTAAAAAGCACCACGCAGAACGCATTTGTACATCTTTAGCGGTAAGGTGGCGAGAACGCCATAAATGTCTCTTTCTCTTATAAAACAATGACAGAGAAAAGAAAGAAGGCACCAAGCGACTATGACAATTTGCAGGATGGGAGCCTGGCAGACCTCACCTCAGCTGCCGGCAGGAAAAGGTTCATTAGAATAAATTAGGGTGCAGTTTCTAGTTGTATAGGTGAGGCGATGGCTGGCTGTTACCCGCATGATGATATTTCACGCCGGCAAGATTAATCCTCGACTGTAACGTGGAGGGACAGGGAAGAAAGAGGCGCTGCACCCAATGCGTTGATGAGACGGAGACCACTCGTCTGCTAAGGGGTCACCGGGACCCGGGGGAAATGACAGCAGGCTTTTTTTATTTGTTAAATTACCACGCAGATCTATCTTATTAGCAAGAACAACCTTGGCTCTGAGCGTTTCTGATGAACTGAATTAATGAGCTGCTGACATTTACAGCCTGAGGCAGAATCCTCCAGCCTCTGGGAGCCCCTGGGTGTGCCCTGGGTGGGCCCATCCTGATTGCTTCATTACCACGGCCCTTCCACGGGGAGGCACTTCTGACACTCGGGTCCCAGCAGCCCCTCCCTGCCCTGGGGGCACCCAGAGGCTGCACTTCTGAGCCATTTCGTGATTAACTGGGGCCATGTGAGGAGTTTTGGCTAATAATATGGAAATGCCATTGTCACTTTGGGAGTGACTTAGAGAAAAGCCCAAGCACAGCCCTGTCAGTTCTGTGACCTTCAAAGCTACTGATGAGCCAGGAATAGAGGAGCCACCAGACCAGAGCCACTGGACCCGAGTCACCACGTGGCCCTCTGTGGACTCTGCGTGGCTGAGAAACAGACCCCGTGTTGTGTTAAAACCCTGAGACTATGGGTTGTTATAACAGCAGCAGGACCTAGGGCACTTATTACTAAAGTCTGGGTTAAACATGCATCAGGCCTTGCCGGCTCCCTCAGAGGGGCAGGAACAGCCTCCCTCCTGCAAGCAGGTGGGCTGGGTGCCTCCAGAGCCACCTCCTGGGAGAGGCCTGGTGGGAGCGACACCCAACCTAGGCTGAGGCAGGGGCCAGGCTCACCAAGCAACTGCCGAGCTGAACTGCAAGTCAGGCACCTGGGCTGGAGGGGAGAGGAGTTTCCACAGAAGAGAGAGCACAGGCGACTCACAGGTGTTACCCGAAGCACGAGAGGCCTCTAACCTCAGCTTCGTTGTGTCCAGTGGGAGCAGCATGGTGAGCTCCTGCGCAAAGGCGTGGGGGCTGCCTGGGCCCTCCGGGCTCACCACGCAGTGTGCGTGGCCACCCTCCCCGGGCCAGAGTCTGGACGGTGTCACCTGCCAGCTCTCCCTGGGAGCACAGACTGCTCTGCCCTCACCCAGAGTGGCCAGACCCACGGGGGGACTGGCTGCCTGGCATATAGCTGCCTCCCTCACCACGAGGTCCATGTGTGCACCGGGCACAGGTCCCGAGGGACTACGCTCTGGTCACGCAGCTCTCTGCCTGATTATAACCTCTGACTGGCTGCCTTCCCTTCCCTGTCACGTGTGTGCCTGCCCTACGACGGCCTCCTCAATAAGCCACCTGCACTGACATCCTTGTCTTGACTCGACTGGGGTGGAAGTGGGAGAATCAGGACGAAAAAACAGGCAGGGAGGTGCAGAGTCATGGGCCGTGCGTCCAGGGAGCGCCGGGCAGAGGCTGGCACTTACTACTCTCATGGTTATTTACAGTGACCACGGGAGGAAGCAGAGAGGAAGGCTCGGCGCAGCTCTGCAGTAATGAGGGCTGGCACTGGGGACAGCGGGAAATGAAGCAGGCTGGGAATTAACCAAATAATTAAGCAGCATCCATCCCATTCATTAAGAACCGTGACAGTGGACGCCAAGGCAGCCACCAGCCAGGAGAGAAACCAGCACCCAAATGCCACCCCATAGGCTGGGTGCAGGCCGGGTGCCAGACCTGGGGACTGGAGACCGGGGAGCCAGGTGGGTTCTCGCTCCTGACACACACCTAAGAAGCTGTGTCACCAACACCAGTCATCAGCGGCCTGCGCTGCTCTCTGGAATGAGGACGCGTGTCGTGTGTGAGGAGTGCCTTCCAGCCCAGCCCGCGTGGTCAGGGCCCCGAGTCTCTGTGCTGGGGAGCTGGGCCCAGCACCAGCCAGTCCGCACACGGGGACTCCCACTCGGGCCTGCATGTAGCAGGTGCTCACAGATTGCTGTTGAAAGGACGTGAAATGACAATGAGGAGGTCAGGAAGGTGCAGAGTCTGA
This sequence comes from Miniopterus schreibersii, assembly GCF_964146895.1. Lineage (NCBI taxonomy): Eukaryota > Metazoa > Chordata > Mammalia > Chiroptera > Miniopteridae > Miniopterus > Miniopterus schreibersii. Next base: position 100,135,869 of record NC_138105.1, read on the forward strand.
GACTAGGTTCCTGCTCCAGGGCACGGCGTCAACCTCTCCTGCCACCCGGGGTGTGGTGAGGAGTCAGAGCAGGCCTGAGCCCGCGGGCCAGCTGCCGCACGGTGGCATCCATCAGCAGCTCCACACGAGGAAGACGCCCAGCGGGTTCGGTTCAAATCCACCGGACACGGCTTACACACTGGGGGCAGGAATTCAGGTGCCTGCGCCCTCAGGGACAGGGCTGGACTGTGCTGCGAGGGGAACAGCTGGACGGTATCTGTTACGGTGGTGACTGGGTCGTGTCTGTGCTTGAGAGGTGGGATTTTTGAGACATGTGGAGGCTGAGTAAAGGGAAGAGGCTGGAGACGGAGGAGCAGTGGGGACATCCCACGGTGATGACCAGAGCCCAGCAGTGGACACAGAGGAGGGCGGGAGGCGGGACCCGAGGCAGTGAGCAGCCGGACACACGGGGAGCAAGGGCTGGAGAGCAGCTCTCGGGCGTCTGGCTCTGCCTCACGGTAAGAGCCTGCATTTCTCAGAGGGCGACGAAAGGCCTTCGTGATCTGGGGCCCTCGCAGTCTGCCCCGACCCCGTCTCAGACACACCCTCTCCTTCAGGCTCTCATCACGGACATCAGTCTCATCCTCTCTGAATCCCAAAGGAATCTTAGGAAGAACCTCGATGTAGAAAGCAGGGAAAAGTAGGGGCTGAGCTGGATGAAGTACATGGGGTGGGGGGGCGTTCCTGGAGCCCTACCCACTGGCCACCAGGATCTGCCGCACCGTTGGGGACCTCCCCACACCTGGCGGGGCCCCAGGCTCTGCAGAGCCCCGTGGGAGGAGCTCTGGCTCCATCAGTCACGCAGCAACTCTGTGGTGGCTCCTACATCCCACATTCCTATGGGGATCGTGTCTGCGTGGCCCTCGTGGCCCGTGTAGCCAGCACTTGGGCTGATGCATGGAAATGGGGCAAACGCTCTATTACTGAGATTACACTGGAGGGACGAGAGCCAGAGGCGCCTCCTAGGCCTGCGCGGCTCGAGTGTGGTCTGCACCACCCAGTGCAGTACCTCAGAGCAGGCGGAGGGAGCCTGAATTACAGAACTAAACCAACCACCCTCATTCATTTCAACTGCTCAAATGAAGGGCCAACACAGTGCTTCCGAGGCTGCTTTAAAAAAAACAAGGTTCATTTGTAAACAGGGACACCCGTGAATCTGCGTCCACAAAAGTAGCTGGTTCTCACCTGGCCAGCATGGCTCAGTGGTTGAATGTTGACCTATGAACCAGGAGGTCACCGGTTCGAATCCCAGTCAGGGCACATGCCCGGGTTACGGGCCCGATCCCCAGTGGGGGCGTGCAGGAGGCAGCCGATCAATGACTCTCTCACCATTGATGTTTCTATTTCTCTCTCCCTCTCCCTGAAATTAATAAAAACACATTTTTAAAAAAAAGTAGTCCATGCAAGGAGTCCGAACATGGCCCTGCAATGCTATTTACATGCTACACTGGCTCCATGTCCACTCTTCTCAGGTATGGTGCGGGTGAATTTCTCTCCCGGCCAGGTCAGGTAATCACAGATTCTAAAAGGGTGGAATCCAGAGGAGGTGTCCACCAAGTCCGAGCTCAAATTCAAGGACAGGATCAGAGTCTGGGGTCAGATTAAAAGGGGAGGAGACGATCGCGGCCTGAGAGAAGGTGCCTGCGAGGGAAAGAGTTGGTTCCCGCTGGCCATGACCTTCACTCTCAGCTTCCCAAGGTCAGCCTGCTTGCAGCGTCCCAGGAGCGGCAGGGCGCCCGGGGGGTCTGCCTGCAATTCAGACACAAGCGCCAGGCTCCCACACTCACCCCTTCGTGCAAAGGGAAAGCGCCAAGGACCACTCAGGAGACAGCAAACCCGCCACAGTTTAAAGGCACGTAAATAAACCATTTACAGTGACCACTCCGCGTGCAGGCTCATGTCAGAATCCCCCCCACGACGCAGTCCCTGTGATCTGTCTCCGGGGATGGGCTCTCTTCCTTTGTTCTCCCAGTGAATGGCCGGCTGGGTCCCTTCACCTCTGACCATCTCAGTGAACCTGTGTGTGTCTGAAGCCTCCTCAGCCTCTTCCTCCCCAGGATAAAGGGCCTGAGGCACGCGGTTTCTGGCGAGTCCCGCCTGGCCCTTGCCCACGTGCGGTTCAGAGCCTCTCGGGGGTGGGTGCGGCTCCCGACACCCCTGGAGTGTGTCCCTGTCTAGGCCACGTCAGCTCCCTTCCCTCCACCAACGAACGTTCTGGGGAAAACCAAGAGCAGGAGTGGGTGGGAGGAGCGCAGAGCCGCCGTCTGGGATCTAGCTCAGGTGCTCCTGAGCTCGGAGGATTTTTGGTTCTCACCTGTCTGCATGTTCTTACAGAAACCAGGCCTTGTTTTAAAATGTCACCACTCGTCTGTGCACGGCGGCCCCCCTGCTAATCACAGGCAGGGTCGGGGCCCCGCACCGCGGGCTGGCGGCTGCGGCTCGATCCTCGATTCCGTCTCCGAGTGCCACATGGAGTGGTCTGCAGCCCCGACCTGCTGTGAGGAATCTATTTCTAAGAGAGCTAATATTTAAAAATCGGGTGAGTTTTTTTTTGCCAGAAACTGAGGCTTGCCCAGTCCTCTCCCGCGGGCGCATCGAGCGTCGGCTCATCAGACGTCCCCGTAATGACACCCTTCCCGTCAGAGGGGACGGAGATGCCTGACCCTGCGTCCAGGATCGAGGCGGCACGATTTCTCTTGATTACCAGCAGCAGAATGGAGGGAAATTATAAAGCCATCAGGAGGATTAATACTGCCTTGATCTCTCTCTCCTGGCTCTTTATCTCAAGTGATTAAAATTGTGCAGGAAAAAAAGCCGGGCATGTAGCACACGCTGGCTGCCGCGGCGGATACGGCGTCGGCACGCGCCGGCTCGGCGACAGCCGCCGGGGTTAATTGCGCCCGCGGTGCGAGGCTTGAACCGCGTGTCCCGGGTGCGGCTCCGTCGCAGGCCGGGCTGGGACCCTTCTCCCCGCAGGGAGGCCCTCCAGGCAAGGCAGGGTGTGGGCAGGGACAAAAGGAGGAAAAAACGGGACACTGGCCACAGAGGAGAGATGACGCAAAAGCTGCTGACTGGGCAGTGACATTACACCGGGCGTCCATCCCCAGCTCTCAGCGAGGCCGACTTTGAACCCTCTCCGCCCAGCTCTGAGGTGCACCTGGCACCTGGGGAGGGGGGCGTCCCGGCCAGGAGGGCTATGGCCTCCCACCCTCGGACTCTGTGTCCCGGGGCCTCGGCCGCTGGCCACGGCGCCACAACACCTCACGGGCCCTTCTAAGCCCCTGTCAGCTTCCCCTGCAGAGCAGAGCAGAGCAGAGCGGGGCGCCCGTCTGTCCCCGAGGCCCCACCTGCACCTGGGCACCACAGGTCGGTGCCAACAGCAGCACCGGCGCAGCGCCCACCTGGTTCCGACCGTGCGCTCCCCACCATGTGCTCCACAGCCACCACGCTTTCCCATGCAGCTTCTGGTTTGGTTCCACTGTGGCGGTGAGAACCTTAGAAGGGTCCCCAGGGCCGTCGTGGATAATCTGAAGCCAGGAAGTCACTGCATGTGGACTGCTGAGGGGTAAGTGCCCCCAAGGAGAGCAGAGCAGAGCAGACTGGGGAGACCAAGGAGCGTGTTTTCCCAAAGAGAAGTTACTGACCGTCTGATGTAAAAGCTGCAGTCCGAGGACTTGCCAGGAGGACAATTTTACATTTTTAAATTATGATCATCTGTATTAGAAACTGTCAACAGAAGTTGCTTTATTTTCTATCTTGACCTGAGTGGCACTTACACAGGTGTGTTTGCTTTGCGATAATTTATATGCTGAAGTATCTATACTTTACTCTATGTGTGACACTTCCATTACAAAAGTTAAATGTCACGGGGTAGCCCCGCGGCGGGGAGAGAGTGCTCCTCTAGGAACAGAAGCGGTGACAGTTCCGACGCAGGGAGCAGGTGCGGGAGGGGTGGCGGGCGGCGGCAGGCGTGTGCCCCCTCTCCGGGCCGCTGACCTCGGCCTCGCTGCGCATCTGCGGGGGGAGGGCGTCAGCCGAGGTGGCACTGAAGACCCAGCTTTGATTCCAATCGAGTTTTCACAGTGGCCATGACAAAAGGACCTCGTTTGTTGTTTAAAGCTTCTATTTTTTAAACAACAGTGTTTTTAAAAACTTTAATAAGAAGGAATTTTAAGAAGGTACTATTAGATTTTAGGGAGAAAATGCTCCGGCCTATCAAAGAACATGGAAATCTGTTACTTCGTTCTAAAACGCCTAAATGGGGAGCTGTGGGTGTCACCCCTGCTTTAACGGGGGTACAGCTTAGCACGGCCTCTCCCCGGGAACTGGGTAAAATGTTTCATTACCTAAAATATGCGCTGGCTCTAGAGCAAATCCACTCTAGGACTGAACGCTAAGAGGACAGCCATGTACGTATGAAAATACACACGTGCGAGGCAGCTCCCGGGAAGTCATCTAAATGTCCACCGACGGACATCAGTCCAAGTTCAGCTGATGTGGAAAATGAGGGAGCGGCCTTCTATGACGGTCACCCGCTGACACGGAAACATGCTCGTGATAAGAAATCAAGTGACAAGGAGGCTTCGCAGCATTGTATTTAGCATTACACCTAATTCTTGTGCACAGCTGCGTGTTTCCTCAGGAGAGGGCGTTGAAGGGCATACTTCAGACGGTGGCTAGCGCCGTATGAGGGACTACAGGTGACTTTGCAGGTCTTGTTCACACTTTTTTCTGTATTCTCTAATTGTTTTATACTTCTATAACCGAAATTAAAAAGGGGGAAATCACCTAAGAATTTTTAGCTGGAAAATCGAGAAATATCTCCATTAGATGCGTCACATCTCTGATCAATCCCCCTGCCCCAAAGCTGTGAATTTCCGGAGGCGGCGGAGGCACGCACCTTGAGGGACGCGCTCCTTCCCTCCGAGATGCGGGCATCTACCCGGCTCATGAGAGCCGCTGCCTTCTGCGGAGGGCCTACTGTGTGCGAGGACCACTGTGCCCTGGTCATCCTCCTTACAACCCTGGCAGATGGAGGCTGCTCTCCTCCGGACACAGGGAGGAAACAGGCTCAGAGAGGCTGGCTCCTGGTGCACCGATAGTAGAGGGAGGGACGGTGTCAGCTGCTTGAGGTCAGAACAGCCTGGGGTGAGGGGCTCTCCGAAAGGTCGAGGGGCCACTCTGATTAGTCCAACATTCATTCTGATTGATCGCGGAGCTCCTTCTGATCGATGGGGCGTCTGTTCCTGGCAGGAATTTAAATCCAGGTCTCTCCGATTCTGAAGCTGGATCTTTAACTGCCCTTTCAACTCTGAACACATTGCCTCTGAGTCTGGGAATTAAGATTTATATGTGAGATCGATGGGCGAGGGCAGAGGGAGAGAGGTTATTTACCTCATCAAACAAGTCTCTGCTTTACAAAGAGGACAATGTAGAACCCATTTAAAAAGAAAATCCCCATCAATATTAAGAGATATTTCAACTCCATGGAAATTATTTTAGGAGCACTGAGTCAGGCGTGACAGAGCTGAGCTGACACGCTAAGGTTCGGCGAGCCCAGCTCCACTCTGGCCCAACCTCAGCCGGGAAGACTCCACCGGGAAGCATGGCCGCTTATCTCAACTAAAAGTGCCTCTAGTAAAAAAAACAGTCAGTGCCTATGTTCCTCCAAAAAACAAATCTTTCCTTTGGCGACCGAAGATCCTCTATAGCACTGTATTTTGACTTTCAAAAATCTGAAATGTAATCTTTAGTATCTCAATCTCAAAGTATGTAGGGTGGGGATGTTATGAACTCTCTGTGGCCATGTGACTGCTTTCACATTTTAAAATTATAGAAATAACACCAGAGAAGGACTGTCCTGCAACCAGTTACTAAAAGCCCGATGCTCACTGGCATAGGAAAGGTGCTGGTGAGAGGATGTTACCGATGGATTCCTTCTGTCTTAGCTCCCACTAAGATTCCAAGAAACGTAACAATTTCCTCCACCTTCCACAGCGCAGATCCTCCAAACAGGACCGTGCAACACTCGGGGTCAAGACTCGTTTCGCAGCTTTCAGCTGATCAAAAACTCCCTACCTGAAGGACACCGGGGAAAATAGCACAGACACACAAAAAGATGGAGATGAAAAGGAAACTGCTGGAGTCCCTGGTCAGGATGCTGGGAGTCCTGCCTTCCCCCGCTCACCTCAGGGCACAGGAAGGGGCTCCAGGAGAACCTGGGGAGAGTGTGGATACGTGTCCCTGGCAGTTTGGGAGGAAACAGGACTGGTTCTGACCCACACCGCAGTAATCTGGGCCAAGAGACAGGCTAAGTGCCTGCAGCACAGGAGCTGCCACCTGGAATGTCCCTGTCCTCCCACCTATGGCAACAGTGCTGTGAGGTGGACGTTGCCAATGGGTCACGGGAGAGCCCACCTGGCGCTTGCTAGTTCTTGCCCAAGAGAACTGCCTGGAACGTGAGAGTAGAAGGAAGCTGGAAGCGTAACACCTGACACCTAGGGGTGAAGGAAGGGGCCCCAGGACCTGTGGCCGGAGGACATGCGTGCTTCCACACTATGGGATCTGTAGGTGGAGACTCCCCAGAAGGAATGTCTTGAGCTTTCACAGGAGAACGCCACCTTTAAACACCCAGGCCAGTTCAAGATAGAGCCAGTCGGGTAAGAACGTTCCCGCATCCTTTCTTTACAGCCTCACACAACCTCTAGCCAGTCTTCCTTCCTGTCCCTGAATCTCCAAACTGCGACGGTTCAGGAACACCCATGGCTGGGGGAGAGCAGAAACAGAGGTGGGGAAGCAGGAGACCCAGGCAAACCCGCCCCCACTGCAGCCGGCTCACGCAGGCCGGAAAGGGGAGGGGGCAACGAGCTTCAAGAGCCTCGCCTCCATGTTTTACCAAACAGTTTAATTCTGAACTGGGAATTATCTGGGGTATGGAAGTCAGCGAAGGACTGTTTGTTTTTCTGAGATTGACTTGAAAGGTAAATAGCAGAAATTAATTACAGTGAACATCTGGTTTCAGCTCCAGCATGGAAAGAGCTGGAAAGAGCATCGCTCCCACTGTTACAACAAGCCAAACATTGGACAAGTGCAAACTGGTGACTTCCCTTGAACCTGCCAGAGACCCGAGGCTGCAGGCCAAACAATTAACCCAAAATGCAGAAAGAGACAGGCACTTCCAGGAAAAACAGGGCCCGGGCATTGGCTTATCCGGAGCAGACACCACTGATTGGGGTCAAAGCCCATAGAAAGAGTAGCTACAAGTCTTAATGAACTGTCTAAGGTCAAGTGTGGGCCAGTGTGAGTGTGCACTGTCCTAGGGGTGTGGACATGAGAGGGGCCAAAGGTTGGTGGAGTTTTTCTCAAAGAAACCTACCAGGTGCTCATAGGGAAGGTCAGTGGGGAACCTAAGAAAGCTCCCCACCAGTGGGGACCCTAAGAAAGCTCCTCCACCATGGTGCTGGCTGCTTTGGGCGAACAGCAGCTACTGCTGAAACTCTGCCCAGAACCACCTTTTTTATCCCCTAAAGGAAAAAACCCTTCATCTGTAGGGAAAGCAAAACCATGGCCTTAAGGCGCTGGTGGAAATCCGCTGCGGTGGGGAGGGGAAGAGCAGTCACCACCAAGATTCTGCCCATAACCCTTCCCCCCTAAGTCCCCTAAGGAGCAGAAGCCTCAACATGCAGGAGAAAGAGCAACACAACTGTGGCATGAAAGCACCGTGGGATCCGACTAAGTATTCCTAGGAGGGTAGGTAGGGCAGAGGAGCAGGGTTGGGGAGGCTATACCCTGGAAGGGAGACAGAATATATGCCAGGCCAGCATGACACAGAGAGGAGGAGCGAGAACAGCCCGAGCCCCAGGTTTACAGGGCCTGCCTGGGTAAGGCTTAATCAGAACGTAAGAGAATTCCTTCTGTCCCTGCACTCCATCCCACACAGAACCCCAGGGATAAAAAATAACTGAGGGACACAGCTCAGGATGCTGCAAGAGACAGAATCTGTCTGGGGAGCAATGCAGAGAGAAGAGCCAAAGACAAGATGGGGGACTCAAAGACAAGTGGAAGTAGACAAGGTTCTTCCAGAGCAGAAGAACCCTCTGGAAAATTATCCCACATCATAAACACAAGATATCACTACAGTGGATATTTGAAGCCGCCAGTGGAATAGGGGTAACCAAAACAATAGCAAACTATAAGCCCAGCCCAATTCCTGATTAAATTAACACGAACCCTCATACTAAAGGCCTAGCAGAAGAAAAGGCATGCTTACCTCCAAGCATAGAAAATATTTACCTCAGTATCTATCATCTAGGACATACCTTGCTTTCAACAAAAATTACGAGGCATACCATAAAGCAAAAGAACAAAACATACACACTCCATGAAGAGATAAAACTATCATCAGAAGCAGACTCAGAAATGATATGGATGTTGGACCTCTCAGAAAAGGAATGTAAATGAACTATGTTTAATATGTTAAACACTCTAATGGAAAAGATAGATAACAAACAAGATCAGATAGGTAATTCCACACAGATAGGAAACTGTAAGAAAGAATTAAAGGGAAATGATAGAAATAAAAAACACAGCCCTAGCTGGTTTGGCTGAATGGCTAGAGCACTGGCCCTCGGACTAAAGGGTCCTGGGTTCAATTCCGGATAAGGGCACGTAATTCAGTCACAGGCTCGATCCCCGGCCCTGGTTGGGGCTCGTGTGGGAGGCAACCAATTGATGTATCTCTCTCACATCAAGGCTTCTCTCTCTCTGTCTCTCTCCCTTCCACTCTCTCTGAAAAACAATGGAAAAAATATCCTTAAGTGAGGATTAAAAAAAAAAAAGAAATGAAAAACAGTATTGAGATGAAGATTACCTCTGATGGGATCATATGTACAATTGAAAGAAAACACTACTGAACTTGAAGAGAGATAAACAGAAATCACCCAAACTGAAATACCAAAAATCCCACAAAACACACATAAACAAGCAAACAAGAGAATAAAACAGAATCGAGCATTCAAGAACTGCAGGAGACTATCAAATAGTCTAACAAACACATAATTGGAATTCTACAAGTAGAAGGGAAAAAAGAATAAACAGAAGAAAGGTTGAAGAAATAATGACCAATATTCTTCCAAAATTAGGGACAGACACCAGGCCACAGATGCAAGAAACTCAGAGAACATCAAGTGTGTTTTTTTTAAATCTCACATCTAAACATCATATTCAAACTGCTGAAAACTAAAGACAAAGAAAAAAATCTTGAAGAAAACCAGAGGAAAAATCCACATTGCCTATAAAGGAGCAAGATAGGAAATACAACAAAGTTCTTGTCAGAAACCATGCAAGCAAGAAGACAATGGAAGGACATCAAATGTTGAAAGAAAAATCTATCAATACTGAATTCTACACCCAGTGAAAATTTCAAAAGTGAAAGAGAAATGAAGACTTTTTCACACACACACACCTCTACCTTCAGGGAATTTATTGCCAGAAGACCTACTCTACAAGAAACATTAAACACAATTTTTCAGCAGAATATGGTATAGGTCAGAAACTTAGATATACACAAAGAAGTGAAAAGCATCAACAATGGAATAAATAAAGGTAAATTAAAATCCTTTTTCTTATTTTTAAGTTTCTTAAAATATTAGACTGTTTAAAGCTACTACGGCAACAATATTGTTTGCTTGCATGATTAAAAGTAAAATGTATAATTAAGACTATTTAAAAATATATATTGTAAAGTCTTGTAGCAGCCATGTTAAACGTTTTCAGAAAAGAGGTATAAAATCAATGAAACTAAAGGCTGGTTGTTTGTTTGAAATCAATAAAAGTGATAAACTTCTAGGTAGGTTGATTGAGAAAAAAGAGAGAAGTGACACATTACAAATACTGGAATGAGAGAAGGGATGTCACTATTGATACCATACACATTAAGAAGATAAAAAAGAAATACCACAAACAATTCTATGTCCATAAATTTGATAACTTAGATGACATGAATTAATTCTTTGAAAGAAACAAACTACCAAAATTCACTCAAGAAAAAAAAACATAACCCAGATAGTCTTACATCTATTAACTTAATTGTATTTGTAGTTGAAATATTTAAAAATAAAATGAAACAAAATAAGAAAAACTCCAGAACCAGATAATGTCCCTAGTGAAATCTTGCAAAAATGCTAACTCTATACTATACAGTCTCTTATAGGAAAAAGAAGAAAAGGGAATTCTTCTCAATTCATTTTATGAGGCCAGTATTACCCTAATGCCAAGACTAAATACACATTACAAGCAAATAAAACTACAGATGAATACTCTTCATGAATATAGGTGTAAACACTTTCAACAAAATATTAGCAAAATGAATCCAGAAATATATAAAGGTATACAAAAGAATAATACATTATTGTCAAATAGGGTTTATCCAAGGACTGAAAGGTGGGTTCAATATTTTTAAATAAATCAATATAATTCACCATATTAACAAACTAGATACGTAAGACCACATGATGATCTCAATGCAGAACAAGAATTTGACAAAACTGAGCATCCATTCATGATGAAAGTAAATGATAAACTGAAGGTAACTTTCTTAACCAAATACAGGACATCCACAAAAAACCTACGGCTAACATCATCCTTAATAATGAAAAATTGAGGACTTTCCTCTTAAAATCAGAAACAAGGAAGAAAGTCTTCTCTCAGCACTCCCAGTCAGCATCCTGTTGGGTCTAATTCATATGACAAGGCAAGAAAAGACTCTCTATGTAGTAACCCTCAAGTAATCTATGAAAAAGCTCCTAGAACTAATAAATGAGCTTAGCAAGATGGCAGGATACAGGTCGATATATGAAAGGTCAATATATATACAAAAACAAAACAAAAAGACATAAAACACATAGGTATTAACCTAACAAAACCTGTGCAGAATCTGCATGCAAAAATCTACCCCTATACTAAGGAAAGAATCCAAAGGCCTATATAAATGGAAGGGTATACCATGTTCATTGACTGGAAGATCCACCTCCTGAGGACGTAAAATTCTCTCCAATTTGATCTACAAATTTGATTCAATACCAACCAAATAATCTCTACAAACACCTGACCAGTACCCTTCCAAAGTGTCAAGATCATGAAAACCAAGACGAGAGTAAGAAACTATTACAGGCCGGAGAAGACTCGGAGACATGGCATCTAGATGCAACATGCTGGCTGGATGCATCGTGACAGAAGAGGGCTTAGTGGAGATGTAGGAGAAATCAGAGTGAACTCTGTGCTTCAGCTGCTGGTAACACACCGATGCGATTTCTCGGCTCTGACAAATATGCTGTGGTTATATTAATGTTATGGGAAACTGGATGAAAGGTATACAAAACTCTCTGTCCTAATTATGCAAATCTTCTGAACATATAAATTTATTTTAAATGAAAAGTTTACTTCCTTTTTTTTTTAAAAAAAAAGGTAACTGGCACCTGCTGGAGGTTTCCCCAAGGGGTCGGGGAAGGGCTAATCTAAGGAAAGTGTCTTGAAATGACCGTGAGAGAGAATAGAAGCTATTGATTTAAAAAATATTAGACCTTCTAAGTCCGACTTATTCAATGTGACAGTTACACGCTATCGAGCACTTATCCTACTCCATTGCCTTTCCCTGGAAATTGGCACATAAGGTAGGCTGCCTCGGCTTAAAGGAGGCAAGGAGCTGTAAAATCAGGAGAAATGGCAATTACATTACATATTAGAATAAATTTATAGAATGAGAGAGTTAAGTTTAAAATAGCAGAGACTCCTGGACACTCCGACCCCCAGGTGGTAATATCCTTGTGGAGTCTGAAAGCAAGCACTGGGCGGCATTACCTAAACTCCCCCGAATGCTGACCAAGGCTCGGTGCGTTTTAAACGCCTTTCCTTGTTTTGCTCGTTTTAGCTTTTGATGACAATGATTGTGCTCATTTTACAGGGACCTCCAACATCACACTGAGATGGATGCTCTGGAATAAGTCCACGGGTGTTTCAGTTGTAACACTTGGGGAGCAATAAATATTGAATTGCATTTTTCTTGAATAAAGTGATTTAAACAGCATTTTATTTTCTATCCTGTGGTAACAAAAGGAACCCACAGTCTTAAATTTCAGAGTTAAAAATGGTATGCCCACATTTTCTCATCTGCTAGGAAAACATAGCTGCCCTGTGGGAGCCGAGTGCTGCATGTGGGCGGCAGGGATAGTTATGGACAAGAGCGGGCAGGGCATCGGGGCCACGGGCCAGGACTTCGGGAGGCTAGAGCGGACCTAAGCGCCAGCCACCCCACCTCCCTCTGGGCCTTGCTCCCTGCTGGAACTCTTAGAGAAGTGAGAGCACAGCTGTGCCCGAATGCACTGTGTTAGTGTCCACTTACGTTTCAGAAGGAAGCTTCGACTGACAAGGCCCTGCAGCCAAGCAGAACCCCCGCCCAGAACCCCAGAATCAGCTTTGCTTTCCCGAGTGAGGGGCGTCAATCAACTTTGTCTTTCCCTTTCCTATTACTGCCTTCCACCACGGCGACGCAGTCCCTTGCGTTTCTTATACAGAGCAACGACACTGCACACCGTCTACTCATTTCAGAATCTCGGGCAAAAAGAAACAAAACAAGGGGAACAAGCATGTAGGATGTGCTGAGGACGGTGCCACAGGAAACTCCTTCTTATAAACAGCAGCTGCTGAACACACTGCTGTGTGTGCCAGCGAACGGAATTCTTGCACTAACTTCTGTGACGGAGAAGACGCCGTGCGCTGTGGCCCAGGGAACTTACGCGCCCCTCGTTTCTGCAGAAACACGAAACAGAAGAGCGGAGATTTACACTCCTGCTCACGCCTGAAGCGAGGGTGCGAGCCTCGCCTCTTTATCACGGCAGAATGCGCTACCGACACGGGCAGGGAAGCCCAGATGGGAGAGCAGGGCTTGGCCGCGGCAGCCTGACTTCGTCCCCGCGCGGAGACGTCCGTATGTTTTATTTTATCTAATAGTAATGCAAATTACATTTGCAGCAAAAACAGCCCGCTCCTTACCCAGCTGTCGCCCGGTCAGCGCAGCCAACTTCTGCAAGGAGGCTCTGCTTCCCTATTTCTCCGTTACTAAAGCCTGGCTCCTCTGCACAGTTTAATCTCATTACGTCGAGGGGGCGCTGGGCGGTGGTTAATGACCCCAGCGTTTCCCAGAGACAAATCCTCCTGCTCGGATGGCACCCGTCGCCGGAGTCCACCGAGCCGCGCATTTTTCAGAATCAATGACTGGTGGCAGGTTTGTTTATCGTTCATTAATAAGCAATAAATGATCGTGTTCCTGGCAGGTGATGTCGGGCTACTTGATTATATTTCCTTTCAATTTATAAGGCGGGCGCATCAATTTCGGGCAATCCTTCATCCTGGCCACGGAATGCGCCAGGATTAACATTCTGCTAAACATTCAAACCGAAATCACGCTCTGGTTATGAAACAGGGGTTTCAGGGGAGGTTTTACGTAATCTGCGAGCCCTGATCGTCGCTGGGAACGTGCGAAGGATGAGTGCGATCTGCTGGAAAGTTCTCTCCCCCACGGGTGGAGGAAGGGAACGCACCCGCGCAGGGGGACCGCGCACGGCGAGTGGGAGACGGCTGAGGAAGAAAACGCTGGTGTTCTCGAGGAAAACCCTGGTTTAAAGAAACCCACCGGCTCAAAGCTGGAAGACAACCTAGAGATCAAAACGCATGTTTTAGGTTTTTAAAAATGTTTTCATCAAAGGCAGCTGCATTTTTACATATCTTGACAGCAACATAATCGAATTCTGACTCCGTAATGCGCTCGGGGAAATATGCGTTCAGTAGGAGACCGTATTCTACTCCTGTGTGAAGGGGCGCAGTGGGTTTGAACCCACCCCCTCCGATTAACTGGCCACGGCCAATTATTTCACAGGCTTGCAACATGATAAAAATAATAAAACACGCATTTTCTGTGTTAGCTGAACCTTAATTTCCCTCAGGTCTTATGTTGTTACCTGAAAAATGTGTCTCTTCCATCAGCCCTGGGGGCGAGGCCCAAGCCCACTACACCTGCCGGGACTATGCACCCCAGTGTCCAGCCTGTCCGTTGTCATTTCCTGGGGGACAGGACCAAGGGGATGGCCCCATCCCTCTCCCCTGAATCCCTCCAGAGAACCCAAGGCCACATCGTGACATCAGGGCCACTGAGCTGAGGACTGTGGCCCTGAGGTCATCGGCTCTCGGCAACCCAGCTCCCATGAGCAACGGGGTCCCTCCCATTCACACTCCGGCTTGGAAACCAAAGTCCTTCGGTCCGTCCTTCCCCTTCGTGTCACAGTTTCTCCACTGTCGCCCCACGGCAGCGCTCAGGCTCTCCTGGATCCATGGTCCGCGGATTCTGGGCAGGGTGTGGGGGTGTCCGCGACCCCTGGAACAGTCTGAAACAGCGAGTTTGCGTCGCCCCGCAGAGCGGGTCCCCGGCGCTCCGCTCACACTGAGCGCCCGGCAGCTGCCATGAGGCCGCTCCGCCTTCCTTCCCAACCCTACAAAGCCCCTTCCTTCCTGAGCCTTGTGCGGGTCTCTGGGCCCCTTTGTCATTCGAAGCACATGTCCCTCTAGGGGTGACCGCAGTTAGGTGCTGTTGATGTGCCAGCATCGGTCCACCCCCGAGTGAGAGCCGTGTCCCCCGAGTCCCCAGAGCTGGAGCGGGTCTGGGCAGTGTGGCCGCTCAGTCCCTCCCGCGGAGTTAATGAACACGCGTCCGCCCGTATCCGCCGGGTTAATGGACGGCCTTTCAAGTGGTCTGAGGCCCGAGAGAGGCTCTGGCTTGTTTGCTCTCGATGAGGACGTCGGCTTCCCAACCATCAGGACTCTAGCCGTTCACCCCCAAATATCTAAGAAACCAACGGACACAACGCAGCCAAGACCTCCCGTTCCCCTGTCTCCTGGCCCGTGGCGGTGGCGCCCTTTCCCCCCGACAGGCGTGGGAACCCGTGTGCAGCTGCTGTCTGTCTGTCTGTCAGATGCACGTTCAAGGTCTGTTTGCTTAGCAGCGACCAGGGCTTCCCATCCTGTGCATCCGAAGGTGCTTTCTGGAAAGGCGTTAGTGGTAGGGTCCGGGGTAGGTGGTCTGGGCCGAAGAAATCCCATAAAACCAACTTGTTAGGAACTGAGGGGCACAGTCCCCTGGCTTCCAGCCGGCGGCAGCTCTATCACTTCTTCCTGAAGACAGAATCACCGCGTAGGTGGCCGTGCCGTATGCCAAAGTGCAGAGCCTGTGGTCTTATTTCCTTCACATTTGACACCCTCCAAAGGAGAAGTTTGCGGCTTTGCTGATTAAAACCTTAATTGACTCGGAATGTTCTAGGAATCAGTCTCCGTGAATCACTCCGGGCGCAGGCGGCTACAGTGTCCCCCCTTCTCTCTGGCCAGCTGGCTCCCTCTGGCCGGCCAGCTGCATCTCCCTCTGCAGAGGACCTCACGGCCACCAACCCCGGTCCTCTGCTCGCTCACTCCCCTCTCCCCCGCCCATTTCACAGTGGCTCAGGTACGGATCTTTCTAACTTGTAAATATGAAAAGAAAATCTGACAAGGCTACAAAAGTTACCTTTAGTTATACATTTAACACATAGCCTCGACTGAAAGAAAATACGTCGTCAAAAATCACTGAATTCCAAAGCGACATGGTCACCACGTAACAACACAGACTGACCCCGGCTGCGGGCTGCGGTCACCTGGGGGCTCGGAGACCTGCCGGTGCCGGCTGCGCCCCACTTTCTGCCGTGCAGCCTGAGTGGGCTCTGGGACCTCCCCAAACTCCCTGTGCGCCTCTAACCTGCAGCCGCGGCCGAGAGCTGGTCACACAAAGGAAACCGGTTTCCTAATCACGCCAAAGTGGAAAGATCTGCTGACGGAGAAATTCAAACGAGATGTGTGCAGGGAAGTCCCCCGGCCACGCGCAAGGAGCTTTTTGGAAAATTGCTCTCAAAATGTTTACACAAAACAATACCCGGGAGCCCCGGCTTCAGCTGCTGCTTCACCGGTAGCTGGAGTCTCGGGACCCGGGTCAGCCTCACTCTGGGTAGGTCCGGCGCAGGAAGGCAGCCCGGTGGCCACAGCGAGCCCTGTGCCCAGCAGCCCCTGGGCCTGCGGTCCCGGGAGGAGAGCCCTCCCGCTGGGGCAGGAGACAGACAGACGACCCATAATCAGGGCAGATAAGCACAGCCCTGGATTGTTTTCTTTCCCCAGCCTAGGTTCCCCTTGATGGGAGGCGGTAAAATTAGTCCATGACCCTGAGAAGTTTGCGGCTTTGCTGATTAAAACCTTAATTGACTCGGAATGTTCTAGGAATCAGTCTCCGTGAATCACTCCGGGCGCAGGCGGCTGGGAAAGAAGTGCCAGCCCCGGGCCCCTGTACGGCTCGGACCGAGCACCCGGTTCGCAGGCGCCCGCCGGGGCGGCGTCCTGGTCTCCGCGGGAGGGAAGGAGTCGTGCTCTCTCCCATTGGCTTCACGTTACGGATTCCGTTTCTTTTTGGTGGCACCCAAGCAACGGGGGCGCAGCTAAAACTCTCCGGTTTGAAGCACACAGCGCCCCTGAACCCAGAAACACTCGCGTGGTGATCGGCACCCTCCTGCGTGTGGGCACCACTCGGGGAGGCTCTAATGTACAAAGGCATCCAGCGAGACGGCGAGTGGATTTTGTTTAAACAGAAGATACGACTTAGGAAACTGGGGGAAAGGGGCACCGGTCCTTCTGCAAGGACCGCGTGCTGGACACATGCAGCCACAGGACGGTTTCGGGGCGACCCCAGTACAAACCTCGCTCTCTGGGCGGCCTCACTCACGGCAGCTACTTCTCAGGAACCAAGGGTTAGAGAACCCAGGATTTATCATCGTAACAGGCGTCACCCGGTTGCTCTCCGAAATGGCTGCATTAATTTATGCATCAATTAACGGCACTCTGAAAATTCCATTATCCTACGAATACCCTGCCAATGGTGGGTGTTACCAAACTTTTCAATGCTCGGCAACGTGACGAGTAAAAACGTACATTTTGTTTTAATCTGGATTTCCTAAATTAACAGTGAGCTTGTCCATGTTTTCATGTTTGCTGGCAAGATGCACTCACATTCCATCAACCGCCCGGCACATGCTTTGCCCATATTTCCCCTCGAGCTGTCCTTTCCCCATATTGATCACCCCCAGAGCCGTCAGCTTCGTGGATTAACTGTGCCGCAATTATCTCCTTCCAGCCTGTCTCTTAACTTGGTTCACAGGGCCCTTTGTCACACAGAGGTCTTCCATCTCCGTCTCCTAGAAAGGTGTCTATTTTCTTTCCTGGCTTTACCAGTTTTGTGTTTTACATTTATGCGTCTGATCTGGGTGGAATGACTTTGACAAGTGTGTGTGAGTGACAGAGGCCTCACGGGCGCTGTGGTTGACTCGTTGATGTTGACCCAACCCCTGAAAGTGGGTCTGAGCCACTGAGCACGTGGCTTTCCCCAGGCGGCTGTCACTGCCGTTGACCTAATAGGTCCACAGGGAAGGAGGTTTCATGGTGTGACTTTCTCACTCTCCTGACAGTGTGACAAGGAAGCAGGGAGAAGCCCAAACTGCCACCAGTGGTCACCTTCCAACTTCGAGGGAAGCTGGATTTGGGGTGAAGCCAATGGGGACGCTGCGAATAGGAGAGCAGAAAGACCGGGAGGGCCTGGGGCCTCGATGACACCACAGCCCCCCGGGCCCGCTCTGCCTGTGGACTTAGCCCCGATAACTTACCGGGCGGAGTTTACGCCCAGGCGAGCGGACACTCCGTTTCCCGGAGCCCGAGGCAACCTGACCGACTAGCGGATTTCACGGGAGAGGGCGGCCCCCGCAGCCACCGAAGCGAAGGCCCTGGGGGAGGAGACACCACGAGGACACCGCGTGGAAGGAGACCCGTGGCCCGGCGCCCAGCTGACCGCAGGTAGACTGAATTTGGGGTACGGCGGTTACACTAGACAACCCAACACAGGGCGCTGGTTCACCCCGCCCCAGCGTCACAGCGTGCTACTTTCCCTGCGCGACACGCCTGAGACCCACGGGGAGGCTCCTCCCTCGCGTCTCGTCCCGTGAGGCTTGTGCATCGAGGACCCGCGCTTCCTGAGGGGGTGCAGGCGCTTTCCCGACCCCGGCCCCGCGCCATGAGACACCCCGGGCTCTCACGGAGAGCAAACGAGAAGGCGGCTCCGCAGCCGGAGGCGCTCCTTGCGACTCTCCACTGCCCTGGCCCTCCCGCCCTGTCCACAGGGAGCCACGGACAGCGGCGCCACGTGACTTCTTCTAGACCTGGTTCAATTCGTTTAGCTGTATATACAGGTACCAGTTAAATGCATAAACTATCGCTTTGCGTTTTTTAATGAAATATTATGCTACATGGACATATACACACATGCACTACCTACTTACACATTTTCTAGCAGAGCCGTCAATGTTCAAATTCACGGAATAATAAACCACACGAAGCCCGGCCAGCGTGGCTCAGCGGTGGAGCACCGACCTAGGATCCAGGAGGTTGCAGTTTGATTCCCGGTCAGGGCATGTGCCCGGGTTGCGGGCTCCATCTCCAGTGGGGCCGTGCAGGAGGCAGCCGATCAGTGACTCTCATCATTGATGTATCTGTTTCTCTCTCTCTCTCCCCCACTTCCTCTCTCTGAGATCAATAAAGATATATTTAAAAAAAACACGAAAAACACACACAATGATTGTAATGCATGAGACAAACTAGACTGTGAAGTCCCTGAGGACAGTCACATTTGCTGCTATGACCCCAACAACTGCCACTTGGCTCCAAGCCTGTTGAATAAATGAACAGACCTCCCCTAGAATCCACACCCAGGACCACACGTTTCCAAGGTCAGTCTGCAGAATGGACTGCTTTCCACTGCTGCAGCCAGAAAAACCAGCCTACACCCCGGGCACCATCCGCCACGAACACCCCTTTCTGACTCCCGCTGCCGGGCAGAGAGACAGAACTGGTCAGGGCAGCCACAAGTTAGCGGTCAGGGTAGGAGAGAGAACTGGTCAGGGCAGCCACAAGTTAGCGGTCAGGGTAGGAGAGAGAACTGGTCAGGGCAGCCACAAGTTAGCGGTCAGGGTAGGAGACAGAACTGGTCAGGGCAGCCACAAGTTAGCAGTCAGGGTAGGGAGACAGAACTAGTCAGGGCAGCCACAAGTTAGCAGTCAGGGTAGGGAGACAGAACTGGTCAGGGCAGCCACAAGTTAGCAGTCAGGGTAGGAGACAGAACTGGTCAGGGCAGCCACAAGTTAGCAGTCAGGGTAGGGAGACAGAACTGGTCAGGGCAGCCACAAGTTAGAGGTCAGGGCAGGAGAGAGAACTGGTCAGGGCAGCCACAAGTTAGAGGTCAGGGCAGGAGACAGAACTGGTCAGGGCAGCCACAAGTTAGCGGTCAGGGTAGGGAGACAGAACTAGTCAGGGCCGCCACAAGTTAGCAGTCAGGGTAGGAGAGAGAACTGGTCAGGGCAGCCACAAGTTAGCAGTCAGGGTAGGGAGAGAGAACTGGTCAGGGCAGCCACAAGTTAGCGGTCAGGGTAGGAGAAAGAACTGGTCAGGGCCGCCACAAGTTAGCGGTCAGGGTAGGAGAGAGAACTGGTCAGGGCAGCCACAAGTTAGCAGTCAGGGTAGGGAGACAGAACTGGTCAGGGCAGCCACAAGTTAGCGGTCAGGGTAGGAGAGAGAACTGGTCAGGGCAGCCACAAGTTAGCGGTCAGGGTAGGGAGAGAGAACTGGTCAGGGCAGCCACAAGTTAGCAGTCAGGGTAAGAGACAGAACTGGTCAGGGCAGCCACAAGTTAGCGGTCAGGGTAGGAGACAGAACTGGTCAGGGCAGCCACAAGTTAGCAGTCAGGGTAGGGAGAGAGAACTGGTCAGGGCAGCCACAAGTTAGCGGTCAGGGTAGGAGACAGAACTGGTCAGGGCAGCCACAAGTTAGCGGTCAGGGTAGGAGACAGAACTGGTCAGGGCAGCCACAAGTTAGCGGTCAGGGTAGGAGAGAGAACTGGTCAGGGCAGCCACAAGTTAGCGGTCAGGGTAGGAGAGAGAACTGGTCAGGGCAGCCACAAGTTAGCGGTCAGGGTAGGAGAGAGAACTGGTCAGGGCAGCCACAAGTTAGCGGTCAGGGTAGGAGAGAGAACTAGTCAGGGCAGCCACAAGTTAGCGGTCAGGGTAGGAGAGAGAACTAGTCAGGGCAGCCACAAGTTAGCAGTCTGCCTTCCCAGGGCTGATCTCACAGGGACTCTGTGGCAGGCAACTGCCATGACCAAGGCCCATGGTATTTAAAGACTGAAGGGACTTACGTTTTACTTTCCTTAAATAGCTTTATTGACTGATTGATTGTTTACTGATTTTGAGAGAGAGAGGAAGGGAGAGCGTAGCATTGATGGGCTGCCTCCCGCGCGCCCTCTACCGGGATCAATCCGACACCCAGGCAGGTGTCCTGACTGGGAATCGAACTGGCAACCTTGGGCGCTCAGGACCTCGCTCAACCAACTGAGCCACACCGGCCAGGCAAGCAGCATATTTTAAATGTAAGTTTCAGGAAAGAAATGTGTTAAACCCACGGTACTCCTCCCACCTTTTCCAGGATGCACCTCGGCTGTGACAGCCGATGACAGCACGGCGGCCATAGCAACGCAACCCCACCCTCTGCGGCGAGCTGCCCTTCGGACCTCACCCCGCACGCCGGGCCGGCCAGCTCAGGCTTCTACAGGGCACAGCCCGAACCTCTGGAATGGGCACCCCTAGAGAAAAGGGCAGAGCCACCCGCTGGACACGGCTCAGGAAGAACACGAGGGGCGGGCACTGGCCGTGGGGACTGTTCTCCCATTTGTTGTCTACAAAAGCGCCCTGCGGAGAGCGGCCCTCCTTCCCGCTCTGTTCACCAGATGGACTCAACTCCAGCTCCACGAGCAGGCGCGCAGCACGGCGCAGCTTCAAGCACACTTCAAACAGGCCTCGGCCGGGAACAGTGCTCTCGTTTGTCAGAGTGCGTCGGGGGCCACTTCATCCGCAGGCCGTGTGATCTGATAACCCTCCGGGGTGTCTGCAGCTGCTCAGCCGGTTAGCTTCAGCGTCCGGGCCCTTTCCAGAGGCCACTTCGCGAGTTCACAGGGCTGCCTACGAGGGGGCGCTGCGGGCGGCCGGCGTGAGCTCAGCTTGCCCGTCGAGCCACGCGCCACACCGCCTGACCCCGCGAGCCTCACCTCCAGGTCTCCCGTGAAAGTGCACGGCCTCAGGGCACCTGTGCCTGCCAAGGCCCCTCATCAAAGACATCTCTTATCTAGATCACTATTCCCTTGGGATCAGCACTTTCAAAACGTAGCAAGAATATACACACGGAACACAAAAGCTCATATTAGGCTGCTATCTTCGTGGAAACATGAGTATAAATTAGTTTTAATTGAGATTTAAAATATGTTAAATACTTATAACATTATGAACATGAAGCAGAAATTAAATATCAGTTTCTTTATAAATATGAAAATAGAATAATTCCTTCATTAAAATGGTAATATCACCAAATTATTCAATTAATAAAAAAGGCTATCTCATATCTTCAAGAGAGACACTGTCTCCCAAAAGCTCATTATTCGGGGCAGATAGCATCGTTGCCTGCCTTTAATAAGCTTTAAATGCATTTTAATAAAACGATAATTTTCACTCTCACAAGTGAAATCTCCAACATGTACTGAATAATTCTGAATTACTGATAATGCCCTCATGGGATTTTTTTCAGTGGGTTCATCAGGTTTGGACAAGAACAGGATTTTTAGAAATTTTATAAAAATTATCTTGTTTTTACCACTAATAAAACAATAGCATACAATAATGAAGACAATAAATATCACTTCACTTAATAATTAAGACAATGGTGATTAAAGCAAACCTCACTGTCTACATTTCGGGCCCTGTTGCGCACCCTGTCCCCGTGTCTGTCTGACGGCAGACGCACTCCCACGAGGCAGGAGGGTCTGGGGTGGGCGGGGCGCCTCCATCTCCTGCCCTCCGTGAGAGCCGCCGCCCTCTTCCCTGGGCCTTTACAGGCAGCGTTTTGATGAGTCCTGTACTGGGCCAAGGAAATGTTTGATCGGTACAACGTTTATATAAACCTTTGGATACACACTTCACATATCTGTTCTATATAAGTTTTAGTTTCGTTGGACTCATGAGACCTGGTTCAAACCCCTCATTTTACAAAGGAGGAACGGAGGCCCAGATCCCCGCAGACAGGAAGCTGAGGCCAGATCCCCGTGGACAGGAAGCCGAGGCCCAGATCCCCACAGACAGGAGGCCGAGGCCAGATCCCCGCGGACAGGAGGCCGAGGCCCAGATCCCCGCAGACAGGAAGCCGAGGCCCAGATCCCCGCAGACAGGAAGCCGAGGCCCAGATCCCCGCAGACAGGAGGCTGAGGCCAGATCCCCGCGGACAGGAGGCCGAGGCCCAGATCCCCGCAGAAAGGAAGCAGAGGCCCAGATCCCCGCAGACAGGAGGCCGAGGCCCAGATCCCCACAGACAGGAGGCCGAGGCCAGATCCCCGCGGACAGGAGGCCGAGGCCCAGATCCCCGCGGACAGGAGGCTGAGGCCCCGGCTTTTCACAGGGGAGTCTCTACGACACCCACTTAGGCCAAGTCCCAGCCGGCTCCAGAATGAGATCCTTTGTACAACAATGTCTGAGTTCCCCGCGATAATATTGTCTCAGCTCTAAAAGAAACTAATTAATTTTCATCAAAAGCATTATGAATGAAAAAACCAGATGTGCTAAAAAGTGAATTAAAACTAATGAAGGAATATCACCCATTGAAAACAGGTTGATTATAGTTAATTCGAAGAAAAAAGAGCCCAGGCCTATTTTGCAGGTGATAGGATTTTAACAATTTCTTCTCCAAATGAAAGTGCTTTTTTTTTTTTATAACTAGAGACAAAGTTAATAAATCACATCCCATCCGTGGTCATAAAAGATAATCAGAAGCCGGAATATTCCACCTGGTTGGAGCACAGAGCCACGGGGGCCACTCTGTGCAGAGTTCTGAGCTGGAAGTTACCAGAAGTGGAGGGGAGAGTCCTGGTTTCCCGTTTTGGGCTGGCACTGGGCTCCATGCTCGGACTGGAGGTCAGGTGCAGCTTAGCTAACGTCCAGCATGCAGCGAGGCCCGAGCAGGGGGGAGGCCCTGCGGCCCTGAGCTACACACATTCCTCTGTCATTAGGGACCCACAGGCTGCTCATGAGGCCTGTGTTCTCCGAGGTCCAAGCTGACCGAGGGGCTAAAGCAGGTGCCAGTGCGTCCTCACTAAACAGCGATGGGTGTGGGGCTGCCCTGCTGTCCTTGACTGTGTTCACCTGAGACTCCTTCCCAAGGACACGAGTTTGGTCCACGCTGGACTCACTCCCTCACTCACTCACTCCCTCACTCACTCACTCACTCACTCACTCGCTCAGGGTAGATTTCTGGGTGACCCATGCTCTCTTTGCTATACAGGCTCAGTCCTACTTGTATCAGGGGTGAACTCCAGCGAGGGAGAATGAGGGGAGCAGGGGTGTGGTTCCCTCGCCCTTGGCCAGTACACTGGTCTGGGTGGCCGCACTGCTGGAGTGACCTAGACCTTCCTCCAAGAGTTTAGTTGCTTTTCCAGCTGCTAAACTGACCACTGTCTCCTATCATTGGGTGTGGCAGCATGGGGGACATGCCGGTGAGTCTCCTGGGTTCGGATTCCTCCCTGTCCCCATGGTGCAGCAGGGCCCCAGCTCCTCACGGCCGTCAGCATCCAGTGCCCGTCAGCATCCAGTGCCCACGCCAGCACAGCCCAGGGTACCCTGTGTACCCCAGGGAGGCACTGTCTCCTGGAGCAGTTAGCTCTGGATAGCAGAGCCTGGGTTAGGGAAGGAGGCTTGTGCCCAGAGCCGGGTCAGCGGGCACACGCGATGGAGTCTGCCTGCAGCTCTGCTCTCCCCTTCACTATAGTCTCTAGGAGCATCCCCCGGGGTGTATTGTGCAGGCCCATTCCAGCACCAGCCAAGGTGGTCTGACCACCTAGGAATCAGTCCCCAGCTCTCCGCTCCTTTGTCAGTTGGCTGTGAGAGCCCTGCCCACTGAGGCTACAGTCCTGAGAGGTAGGAGAGGGTCAGAGTTGAGAGGTGGTGACAGGGAGTCCGGGTTCCCCTTTCATGTAGTTTATTCTTGTTTTCTGTATCTGTCTGGGCTCAGCCTCAATGCGCCACTTCCACTCACGACCCTCGTGACCTGGAGACTGACAGGCCCTGGCTCCATCAGGTCTGCTGGATCCAATGATGAAGCCACTGGGACATGTGCACCTAGATCTACTGGATAGCCCTCTCTTGGCATGGCCCCTTGCCCCAAAACTGGCAGCCTCTGTGCCACCCGGTAATGGCTGCGGGCAGTGTTCCCAAGGCTGCACAGGCCTGTGGTGCAGGGAAGGAGGGAGGCACAGCCCACCAGGCCTGTAGAACACTGGCCGGGCCGTGCACGCAGGGCTCCGGGCAGAATAGGTGATCCCGCCTGGAAACGGAGCCCGGGATGGCAGTCTCAGCAGTGACTCTCACTCACCTGGGCTGCAGCTGCTAAGCCCCTAGCCAGCTCTGTGAATGCACTGGGCTGAAAGCGGTCTGAGGGCCCCGTGGATTCTCTCCAGAGCATCGTTCTCGGATTTTATCGAGCACTAGAGTTGCCCAGAGAGCCTGTTGAAACAGATTCCTGGACCCCACGCCTAGAGAGTCTGTGGATTGGTCTGGGGGGTGCCCTGGAAACCTGTGTTCTGGCAGCGTCCAGCTGATGCGGATGCTGTGGCCCGCCCCGAACCCCACTGTGAGCAGCTACGCTCTAGAGCTCGCTTTCCAGCCAGCAGCGCTGGCATCCCCGGGGGCCGGGAGACGTCCGTTTCCTCGGGCTTTACTGCGTGTACGAGTCACCCGCGCATCCTGCTAAGATGGAGCTGGAGCCCGAGTTCCGCACTCCTAACAAGCTCCCTGATGACCCGCATCGCTGGGTCAGGGACCATGCTCTCAGTTTAGCCCCCAAATCCGCAGCCCTGTCTGTACATCACAATCACCTGGTGCCTCTGACAACGTCCTGCACAGCCAGTGACTTTCATGGCACCCGGGGAGAGAAACAGTGGCCCATACTTAAAGTACTTTTATTCCACTTTGTCACTTTTCCTAAGATTATGGCTAAATGTATTGGCCCAGCACTTTTTCAGATTTTTCGGGATTTGCCCTTTGGCGGTCCGACCTCCCTACTTCCCTGTCCCAGCGCCCAGGCAGGCCAGGTCTGGGGTTCTTGCCTCCCCTCCCCACTCCTTCCCTGCTTCTACTGGCATATGCCTTTCACTTCCAGTTTAACTGCACATGGTCTCAATGTATTTCTGTTTGTTACAGCCCATAAAACAATTCTGAAAAAAAACTACATCTCCCTCACATATTTTAAGTTTATATTTCAACATTTACTTTTAATTTCTAGTGCATTTTAAGTAAAACTTTAGATCACTTTTAAATGTATCCAAAGGGACCTGGGTACCATTGTGATTTGCTACCAACCGTCATTCCTATAAAAACCTCCTTTTTAATAACGACATTCTACTCACTTCTTTCCCTCCGTCAACCATGTGCAGGATTTTATTTACTGCAACATATATTATTCCTGAAAGTCTTCCACGGCTGTACCCACTTCTCTATGCAAGAAAGGATAGGTATTTCATTCATTTTTTTTTCAAACTCTTATGACCCTAAAACTCTAAATGTTAAAAAAGTTCTTGGTTGGGTATCCATTGTAATTATTAAAATAATTAATAATCAAACCAACGTGCATCAGTGCGAACGCAGACAAACACTGAACATAAAAGTAAAATTTTCTTGGACATGCATCTCTTAATGAGATAAATGGTACACACCTGGGGCCAAAAATGAGACAGGCGGACTCTAAGGCCACGGGAAACCCACTGTTTCCTTCAGACAGACAGCCATGCGGGGTACACACAGGGGTGCGTGGCGTGGAGGGGACCCAGACAGCAGTGACGGGAAGTGCACTCAGTGTTCTCCCAGGCTCCGGTGATATGCAAAATATTTCGTGACCGACACGGCAGGGCACCCAGCAATCAGAGCAGAAGCCGGCGGGGACAATGGCCTGATATCCGTCACTCAGGAGCAGATTAAGGGTGGACGTGACCAGCTGACCTTCATGCCGGCACAGGGCCCAGGAAATTAGAACCACAGCCTCGTTTTTTATCAAGAACACGCTCCCTGTCATTTTTAATGCTGTAACTAAAATGAACAAAGAAATGAAAGGCTCGAAATATTGCCTATTCGTTTTATATGTCTTTCTGATGGTAACATTCTGCATAATTTTTTAGAGCATTTCCCAACTCAGGAGGCGTTTTCTCACATGTGCTGAAGAAATGAGAAGCCACGTCACTCAGAGAGAGGAGCTCGTGATCAGGGTCAGCCCTGAGCATGCGGTTTCCCCGCTACGTCGTCCTGACTAATTAGGGTACGAGCCACAGTCTGAGGGACAGAGGGAGATGTTCATGCTGGAGACCGGAGCTGGAAACCTCCCCAAACAGGTCACACCCTCCTGCGATTCCACCCCGAACTGAAGGGACCGCAGAGTGACATCCTGAAGGGAGACATGAGCGTGCGCGCCGGTGTTCAGTGACAGGGAGGGGCGCCGCTCGGCGTGGGGCGCGGTCCCGGGTGGGCTGCAGCTCAGCAGCATCCGTTACCAGCAAAACAGGCGCACAGACGGACACGACCCGCGGGGCCAGCCGGGGGGCCATGAGACCCCCTTATCTCCTCTCAGTCCCAACTCCTGCTCCCACGTGCACGCGGGGGACCCACACGGGGAAACGGGTGCTCTTTCGGAGTCTCACTTGAGTCCCTGCACCCCTGGGCCCTGGCTGCATCCTGCTCCCCGGGAAACTTACACAGGCTGGCCTCCGGACTCCACACGCTCAGTCCTACGACCAAGGTGACCCAGAAAACTCAGCTCACATTTCTGTTGTTTTTAATTCTCACCCAAGGATATTTTTCCATTGATTTTTAAAGAATATGGAAGGTAGGGAGAGGGGGAGAGAGAGAAATAGACCGATGTGAGAGAGGCACATCAATTGGTTGCCTTCCACATGCGCCACGACCAGGGCCGGGGATCGAACCCTCGACCCTTCAGTCTGCAAAGGGGATGCTCTTACCACTGAGCAACACTGTCCAGGGCCCCCGTGCACATTTTTATGACTCTATAAAACTGTATAAAAGCATCATCTTTGGAATCCACCTTAAAAAGCCACACCTGCCAGGTATTCCAGGGAAAACGGCAGGTCCAGTGACAATGGGCAGTCATTTCCCAAGCCCTCCAGGGACCTGCTCCGCTGGTACAGAGCCACCTGAGGCTCTGAGGTAGGAGCTGGTCTGTGCCCGGGAGGGTGTTCCTGAAGATGGGAGAGAGGGTCCAGGCAAAGTGACTGCCTGAGACGACACAGAGTCCGCGGCCGAGACTGCCGTGAAGTGCTCGCTAATTAGGACACACAGGAGGAGTGTGGATGTGAAGATACATTTCAGACTCCTGTTATTTCTGATATAAATTCCATTTTTTATATCTCAGCTACATAGTGCCCTTGACAAAGCAGTGGGGGGAGTGCCCTCGTTCTGGATTCGGCCGCGGCCTTCGGGGGAGCTGGTGGCCTTTCGCGTTAACAGACACTTTATCTGATCTTCTCTGGGCTGACTTGATATTCTCAGCCCTGCCGTAAAGGTCTATGGTTTTAATTACCTGCTGTAACTGCCTCGACAAGAGCCAGAGAACATCATCTTTAGTGACCAGCATAAAACGCTACAAGGAAACGGGACCTGCAGACCTGAGCTGGTACCAAAGGTGACCGCGGGCCAGGCCACCTGCATGCAAGTGGCAACCAGATCGAGACCCTCCAGCAGGATGTTAAACAGCGAGAACAATTTTGCAATATACGTAATCTGCAACCTAGAGTCCGAAAACCTCGGAAATTCTGAAGGAAGCGACGCTGAGCAGGTGGTTTTAAGTAGCAGCTTTGGAACGCAGAAGCCGTCGGTGTAGAAGGAACCTGGGAAGAGGCAGGGCCGCAACGGGTTAGCCCAGAAAGGAGCTAAGTGCCGAGGCGAGAGGACTGGCCACACTCATTGTTTGTGTTCAGCTTTACGTACCGTTTTTCCAAGAAAACTATGTTTACAACTGACAGCTGGTGCTGTGGCCTCATCTCAGCCTAGGGCCAGCCAGGGATGCGCCACGAAGGATGCAGAGTTCACACCGTGATCACAGGGGAACTCAGTGTCCTGTGCCCCTGCCTGCGCCCTCAGAACGTCCTCTCTGCTCACATCAATCACAGCGACAGGGAGGCGGACAAATGCTAGGATGAGAGTGGGACATCCAGAGTGTTCAGCGCTGGGGAGATACTCACTGTGTGAGTAACTCACCATGTCGAGCCGCTCTCAATAGAAATTTTGAAATGTGATGTTTACATACCTTGAGCCTACAATGAAATGACCTTAAATTCTCAGCTAATTGAATTCAGGAAGCGGCTGCCAGGCAAGGTTGAGAAATGAGGCCCCAGAGTCAACAGCAAGAATCACTGGCGCTACGTCTAGTCACAGGCCTAGAACTCCTACAATGAAAAGACTCCCACGTTTAAGTCTCTGAATATAATGCTTAAATCAGTACATTTAATAAGGGGGCTGGAGGGGGGGGTGGCTTGGAGAAATTATTAAAGTTACACTTTGTGGAGGAGTTTGTGAAAAATCTGATTAGGCAGATTACTACCCAATGCTAATTTGCGCCCTTAAATAATCATACATAATTGAGAAGCAAATGCACTCGTGGTTCATTTACGGAATCTAAGCAGGCTGCTTGGTGACTGCTCCCCTTCCCGTGGGTGTGACCCACTCACTGTTCAAACTTGCCGCAAGGGGTCAATGGTAACACCTGGAAAGGAGGGGGGCAGCTGTGCACGTCCGTCTTGTGAACCGACCAGGACAGACCACGTCTTTCCGAATGGCCTACACGGTGCCTAATGCATCATTGATAATAACGGGTATGCGCTGTAGCGGAGCACTACGGTGTTCCGGCAGCAAGCACTCCTCCGGCCCCATCTCCACGGCCCCAGCCCACGCAAGCCTGTGCTCACGTGAGCGTGGCCTCACCCACAACCTCCCCTCAGCTGGCTGCAGAAGGGTGCCGGCCTCGAGCTGCCTCCACACAGATAGCACCCCGCTCTACCCAGATTGAATGTTTATTAGGAGTGGTTCCGGCATCGAAACAGGAGCTCTCCCTGTTTAAAACAGTGCTGAGTTCTGAGGTCTGAGAGTGGAAGAGCTCAGAGTCTCCAGTCCAAGGGGAGGGTGGACTCGGTGGGTGCACTGCCCCTGAGACTGGCTTCTCCACGGGCTCCCCTCCCTTGGACACACGCTGACATCAAGAGCACACCCAGCTTCGGGACAGATGCTGTTTCCTTTTTACAGGAGAAACCAGGGCTCTGGGGGTCAAACCAGCCTTGCCTTGACTCCCAATTCCCAGCAGTATTCCTGTGGTTTTGGTCAATGTGTTAACTTCCTGGGGCCTCCGCTCTCAGCTCTGAGATGGGGCCGATCACTAAAGTCAGGGGCCGCTGTGGAGCAGGAGGAAAACGCTCTTGAAGCGCCCGGCTGGTGCTTGGGGAAGGTCAGCGCCCCACTCCTCCAGGCCCTCGGGAACCACTGAAGAGTTCGCGTATTTATCAATTATCGTCGAATCTGACAGAGCGGGGGCAGCGTCTGCTCCTACGTCACCTAAGTGACGTGTGTAAAACTACGCATGCCCACAGTGGAAGCTGATATGTAAAGGTTTTCCAACACAGATTTGCAGGTCTGCAAAATAGGATTTCTAGTGTATTGTAATACATCAACATTCGAGTACGTTTTAATAAAATAAAGCTACTCGGCGCTCCTTTCTGTGTATCCAAAGGAGTTTAAATATTTAATACCCAGCGTCACCCTTTCCAAAAGCGCGTGGACGAGCTCTGAGTTTTAACCAGAAACTATACAGTTCCGTCATCTTCCTCCCAGACCGGGGCCTCATTCGACTCCTCTCACAGAATTCTTCCCTGATTTATTATATTTAATGATTCAAAGTATTTTACTGACCACCCTATTATACCCTCTCAAAAAATATGTATATAAATTAAAATTTCCTCAGCAACCATGCGCCTCTGGGGTATGAACATTTTTTTCTCTTGGATTGAGTTATTACTACAATTATTATCCGCACTCAATAAAAACAAATACATGTATAACAAATTCTGATGAACATTATACTCGGAATTTAAAAACCACTGGAAATGCCTCTCCCCATGGGTCGCGAGGTTTCCTGTGCCTCGAACACTAGTTTCCACTTTATAGATGTAACTGCTGTGAAATCCTGGTCATAGGAGAGTAGATGGGAATGAAAGGAATTTTGTTATAGAAATTGCTCTTGATTCTTTAAACTCCTGGGTATACCCAAGTCACACGGTAATTCATCAGTTAGAACAGACTATTTGTTCCAGTAATGAATAAACCCCGAGGCCTTTGGTGCTCAGTGCACAGGGTTTACCTCCTGCTTGCAGGAAGCCCCATCTGCCAGGCTGTCCCCTCCACATGCTAATTCCAGGCCCTGGGCAGCTCCCTCAGGGCTCTGCCGTCACCACCTGTCTCATGGTCACAGTGGGTCATGAGGTGACATGCTGGCTCTTAGATGCATGGACTAGAGGTGACACACTTCAATCCACTCACACGTCACTGGTTGGAGTTAGTCACCTGGCCCCAACCTGCAGAGGGGCTGGAGTGTCTTCCTGTTCTGAGAGCCAGTGGCCTCCCTGCCGCAGTCAGCGACCATCAAACATCATTTGTAGTAAATGGTCCGCTGATGTTGCATTTGGTCCTGTCTTGTTGTGTAGATGCAAGGAACTGAAAACGCCTGATTATGAAATGACTTATTTATCAGGGCACTTTGCTTCCTCACCTCTGATCAGATTCTCAGAATCACCCCTTGTTCGGCACCGGGATGCTTGTATTCTCAGATTCTGTCTGTACTGAAGATTCAGTGAGTGGGACAGGCCAAGGAGGGGGCTGCGGTGAGAAGCACCCCGAAACTCGGGCATCCCCGGCAGATGTGGTTTTAGAAGGAACACAGGCTGGCACCTGGAGACAGGTCCCTGGGAATCACATGGGGCTGCTCACCCGGGAAACCTGTGTGCCCCCCGAGAGGCACTCAGCCCAACGTGCAGATGGCTGCTTTGGGAGACTGGGGATATCAGACTATCCCAAACTGGTTCAAAAGTCGAGGGCAAATCACAACTTAGAGTTTAGCCCCTTTCCCTAAGATTTACCAAGGGTGAGATTAGGCTGCGATAAGTCAGAGGGGGAGAGAGAGCTGGATGAGGAGAGACGGGAGCGCGGTGGTGAAGACCCACAGGCAACAGAAACAACCCAGTTTTGTCTTGTGGGTGGGAGAGGATTATGGCTTCGTTTATCTGTAATTGCCTTGGTCTTTTTTTCTTTTTAACTGAAGTCTCTGGAGAATCTCCTAGACCTCATTCCAGGCCATATATGCCTGCTCAGAAACAAAACATCGGGGGCACTTTTATTAGTGTTTCGGAACTGAAACCACAAGAGGAACACTCGTCTTTACAGCTGTTGTGCAGAGCAGCTGTCAGGAGGTGGCAGGTCCAACACAGGGTGTGGACGGTCCGAGGGGAGATCCCAAAGTTCTCATTTTCAAGGCGCGGCCGGCCGGCCTTCATATGTCTGTCTGCTCCCAGAACTTCCCAAGGGCCGCGGTCTCACCTCCGTCCGGCGGGGGGGTTCCCGGATCCGTGTTTAGCTCTGACTGAGCGACCCTTCGCAGAGCAGACGGCTGGGTACAAGCGCTCCCGGGGAGAGACCACGGAGCTCAGCTGCTCCGATCAGGCTCAGACGCAGGGCAAACGGCGCTGTCACCATGTGCCCATCATCGGCCGCCTGACCGGGACAAACAATTCTCTGTGATCAGTGCCGTAAGAGTTTGCCCAAATCTAAACATTAGGACAAGTAAAACGGACTTCCGTTTGCTAAACGTATACTGTGCCGTGAGACCTGAGCTAAATAAAGATGGAATGAAACAGTCACGACCAGCGGGACACCGGCGACACCGTGGCTCCCACCTTCCTCCTGTGCCCGACGGCTGCATCTTACAATGTACACATGACTAAGTGTGCCACGGTGCGCTGGACGCCGGGACGTGCTGGCCGGCGAGACCACAGCCTGGGCGTCCTTCTGTCCCGGCCGGGCCAGGGTGCCCCCCGCCCCTCCACAGCCCCACCCAGCAGCCTCGCCACCCGGGGGGTCAAGCTGATCACTCGGCTGTTGGGCACATTTTCTGTTATGCTTCCCACGGTCCGGGAGTCGCGTCCCATGTAACCCATGGAGCCACAGCTGGATCTAAGCTGGTCATTTGTGGTACGGACGCTGTCTCCAGACTGGTTGTTCTCAATGGCTCAACCGTGCCGACTGCTTCGGGAACCAGCCCTTGCGGGGAACAGTGGAAAGAAAGGCTGGTGCCTGCCCCTCTCTTTAACGAGAAGGCAGAGAGTGAGCTGGGCTTGAACGGGGCGCACGGAAGCCTTGTCTCCCGGGGTCCTCTCCGATGACTGTGCCCGGCAGCGTCCTCAGGAATCCACTCTCAACCGATGAACGTACCTGAGGTCTGCAGTTAAATTAGCATCACAGAGGACAAAGAATGTTAAGTGGTCCCGGAATTAAAAGCAAGGGCTTGTCAGCCTGGAGGATCGGTGGAAATGATATCTCATCTGCAGTGTTGTTTGAAGAGGAGACATTAAATGAAAGGTGGAAATAATAGGCAGGAGAGAGGCAGTCATTTCTTTTTTAATCTCGGCTTCATCCCCAGGAGAGAATCTCATTACACTGGACACTGTGAATGTTGGGTCGGAGCTGATGAGTGCCTGGGGCGCGCACAACGGCATTTAAACAATAATTGATTAACCACTTTTCAGAGCTCTCGTCTCCCAACTCTACCTTTTTTCTTCTCTTAAGAAGAAACTCTCATTCGCACCTGGATTCGGCTCGGAAGACCTGACCCACCAGAGTTAACTCGATGCAAGATCTTCAAAGCGGAACCGACAACAGGTTGGCAGGTGTGTGAAGCCTGCCTGGTCTGACCTCGGATGGAAGTGTCTGCTCTCAGCCGAGGCCGGCCCGCGCTTCCTTCCCTGGCGAGCGTCTGAGCTGCGGGAGCCAGCCATGAAAAATTCATGCCGGACGCTCCAGCAGTCCCACCTGTGTCCTTAACATCTGCTGGCTTCGCGTCCCAGGGAAACTTCAAAGCGAACCCACCAAGCTGGCAGCCAGCTTTCCCGGGGCGCGGGGGAAAGGTGCGTGCGGCAGGCGCCTGCTTCCTGACGGGGTGATCTGTGCGGACCACGCTGTCATTTAGCTTCATTTTTTTCTTAATTCTCACCCGAGGATGTTTTTTCCACTGCTTTTCAGAGAGAGTGGAAGGGGGAGAGGGAGAGAGACACCGACGTGAGAGACACACCGACTGGGTGCCTCCCATGCTCGCCCGACTGGGGCCAGGGATGGAACCTGCAACAGAGCTGCGCGCCCGACTGCGAACGGAGCCTGCGCCCCGCCAGCCAGGGCTCCTGCATCTTCTCAGCCCCACGGAGGGGCAGAGACGGTCGGGGGCGGGAGTGCCGCCCGCGGACACGCACAGAGCAGCGCCTCACTTCTGATTGCCATGCGTTTAAAAATTACTTATTTTTTTTCTAAATCCTCTTTATCTTTTGCTTCCCATCAGCCTCGAGTGCAGCCAAAATACAGGGGTCCCCCCAAAATGTGTGCGCACTTTAGCAGCTGACGACTCACTTCATTTTGAAAATGAACTGTGTTAATAAACTCTGGCTTCATAGCCATTCAAAGCGCGCACAGGTTTTTTGGGGACACCCTGTGTTTAGCAACTGAAAAGGTGGTGAGGCTCTGGACCCTCGGTACACGGGCGCTGGGGAAACACTCGGCTTCCTCCTGGCGCTGGGCGCGAGCCCGCCACGCACGGAGCTGCTCTGAGGCGAGGCCGCCCCTGGCGCTACTCCACGGGGAGCTACCCCACGTCTGCGCAGGGCCGGCCCTGCAGGGGGGACGCTGTGCTACTGCGACAGGAAACAGGAGCGGGGCCCACGGCTCTCCAGTTTTAAATTAATTACGGTGCAACCCGCCGGGAATTTCATTTCTAGTACCTCACAGCCCGGTCGCGTTCACTGCACAACGGTTCCCCACTTTAATCTCCTGGGTCCGGGGACAAATTTATCTCTGTTAAATGATAATTGGCTGTAATATCTTTTGATTCCTCAGAAACGCTGGCTGGCAAGTTTTTAAAAATATTCATCAATCTTGTGCGGTGCTTCCTGCTCACCGTCTCCCTCAGATGAAAAGACGTCTGCGTCTCACGCGCGCCGCACCTGCGCCCAGCGTGCGGGGTCTGGAGCAGGCCCAGCTCCTGGGAACCTGGGCAGGCGCGTGCCCCCCGAGTCTCAGGCCCCCCGAGTCTCAGGCCCTGGCCTGCAGACGGCCTGGTACAGCCCTCCCGGGGGTCGGGAAGGGAGCAAGACTTAAACACACAGTTCTGGGGTTTTCTGCGGATTTATCGAGACCTCTGATCTTTAGAGGTTTTTAAAACAGAACTTTTTGTGAGAAACGCATAATTGGTGCCATTTCATGTTTAGCTAAATCCAGCATGTCAACAGGAGGTTCTCCTAAGAATTAAAAGAAGGCTGCTTCCTCGGCTCCCTGCTTCTCACAGTGCACCCGTCCCGACAGGAAGCAAAGGCCCTGTAGGGGAACGAAACGCAGGTTTCCCCGCAGATGTGGAACAAGCCCGTCCGCACCGTCAGCCTCCCTGTATCTCTCTCCCTACACATTTCGCCTGGCGCCAACCGAAAGATAAGAGACAAGGGATTGAAATACAAGGCAGTTAATTATAATATTCATGAGCTGCTTCCAACACGCTTCTTGGTTGGAGTAGAAACTGAAACTATTGAAAGAATTTGCATATTCCAATTACCTGCCGCCATGCTGTTGCTTCGCAGGCAGCCTGCGGGTCGGTCCCGCCTGAGCCACGTCCTGCACGGCCTCGTGGCCTAGGCGTGTCGGACGCGCCTCCACACAGGCTGGCGCGTAACTTCCCCACGTCAGCATCATGTCAGCCAGGACAGCTGTGCTTCCGGCAGCCCAAGGCCGACGTCCCTGTTCTGACTCAGTCTCACCAGCTTGCCCTATGTTGGTTACCCCGGGATGTGTATGACAGGTCAGTGCTGAGTCAGACTTGCTGGCCAGAATAATGGTAGGACTTGAAGATCATAAAAGCAATCACGACCTATTTGAAAATATGCAATTTCCATCCTTCATCATCAACATGGAAAAGATCTTGATAAATCATCCATTTCTACTTTGGTCCTGACTCAGAGGGTCCTCTACACAGGGGCACGTCACCTGCTGCCTGGACCTGCGGCCCGGTGCCTGGCCCAGACAGAACTCTCCGCGGCACCGAAAAGGCCCCGCCGACGGCCAGCTCCGCGCTCAGCCCATGGTCTGGGATCAGGACTTAGTCCTTCCACGGAACTGAGGAGCTGGTGGCAGGACGATGGCCACGTAGGAGCCCTGCCAGGACCGCGTGGGCACACGACAGCACTCAGGTAGCTCCGTCTCCTGCCCCAGGGTCTGCTACAAATGTCCACTCGAAAACCCCACTCGAAGCCACTGCGACCCCCAAGGACCCCGAGGAGCAAACACTAGGATCCCATCCCAGGTGCGAAACAAAACGTTTCAGACCACCTGAAGGGGTCTGTTTTTGAAAAGATGAAATTTATCGGTACCCAGACAGACCCATTTAATTCACTGTTGAATGACGTGGTCATAATATTGTGAAACCTACCACAGCCCTTCCCGCTGCATTTTCTCAACAGCATCATCCCCGACCTCACACCACACAGTGTCACCCGGCCAACATCAGGCGGCACCTCTGACCTGCACACTCGTCTCCTACGTTCAGGATCCCCGCTGCTGGTCATTCCCCTTCCTCAGCAAAGAACTCTTGTCGTAGAGTTTCCGGAGCCTTCTCTCAAGGCCAGACATTTGAACTACGTTTCCTCAAACCAGAATGTCCTTAAATAAACTGAACACGTAACTGACTTGTGTGGATTCTTTACCCGATTCACTTAAGTCAGGTGCAAAAAAACGACCGGCTGATCATGCTTCAGAAACGCTGCTACTCTGAACACAATTATAGTAGTATAAATATTTTCTCAAGGATTTTATTACTAAATTAAAAGAACGTCGCCTGTGCCTAGCCTCCAATAAGACTCACGAATACAACTCCTGTGAGTTTCAAAAGAGCTTTTGCTGTTAGAAACAGTTCCCATTCACAGTGCACAAAAGCAAAGTCATGTTTAAATCCCCCAAACAAATAAAATTTGGAAAATGAGTTCCATTCACATTCTCTGCCTATCACTGCAAAGAAAGCAGCCACTGACATCTGGCCGACAGTTAACCACAAGCAGGGCACTCGCGGGAGGAGACTCCTGCACAGTGCCCTGGGGACTGCGGTCCTTCCTTACACCTGACTCCCCCTCTCGGAAGGAGCGCTGGGGTTTGGAACTCACCCGTGACGCTCAGGCGGATGGGCGGGCTCGTCTTGTTCTCGCCGTTCCTCTCGTTGACGGCCTGTGCGTAGTACGTCCCCTCGTCCCTTGCTGTCGCCGCCAGGATCACCAGCTGATTGTCCAGTGTGATGGCTCTGCGTCAGAGAAGGGACAGCGTCAGGGCCACGCTGAGGAACCTCTTACTCATAAGACACATCAACGTACCAGGCCAGCTGTAAAGGAATGTCCTGGGGGCTTTTAAGGTCAAGAAGGACCTGGAAGGGTGGACACGAACCCACAGTCTGACTTCAGGGAAACGGTGGTGGGGGTGGCACTTCTCACCTCCAGGTGGCCCCATGCCCTTCACCTATACCAGCCGCCACGTCCTAGAAGGGCAAGCTGTCAATCATCCCTGACCCCTTCTCCGATATCCCAATTCTACTGCGACAAGGACTCTCAGACACATTGACTCACGGGAGGGAGGAATAGGTCTCTGGCATGGCCCCTGGTGCTCTGCCAACCGCACCACACGGACTCTCACCAGGTAGCACATTTAAAAGAAGACGCCCTGCCCGGCCGGGCGTGGCTCAGCGGTTGAGCGTCGACCTAGGATCAGGCGATCAGGGTTTGATTCCCGGTCAGGGCACATGCCCAGGATGCGGGCTCAATTCCCAGTCCGGGGCGTGCAGGAGGCAGCCGATCAATGACTCTCTCATCACTGATGTTTCTATCTCTCTCCCTCCCTCTCCTTTCTTCTCTCTGAAGTCTTAAAAATATATTTAAAATAAAATAAAATAAATAAAATAAAATATAAAATAAAATAAAATAAAATAAAATAAATAAAAGAAGACGCCCTGGCCAGTTTGGCCCAGTGGTTAGGATGTCGGCCTGAGGACTGAAGGGTCCCGGGTTTGATTCCGGCCCAGGGCATGTAGCTGGGTCGCAGGCTCCATCCCTGGTCGGGCGCATGCAGGAGGCAACCAATCAATGTGTCTCTCTCACATTGATGTTTCTCTCTCTCCCTTCCACTCTCTCTGAAAAGCAATGGGAAAAGTACCCTCGGGTGAGGGTTAAAAAATAAGTAAATAAGTAAATAAAAATATGAGAAAAATACTACAGATACAGCGTCCATGAACCCAGGCCGCTCTGAGTGAAAGTGGGTGTCCCAGCACCCTTTGCTCTTACTGGGATTCTGTGTCCCTTTTGCTGGTTAAGGAGGTGGGAAAAGCAGAATTTGTTGAAAACAAAAACACAAAGGTGAGGCTGAGCCCACTCTGGCTGGCGCACTGGGTTTTGCGGGGAAGACACCTTCAGTCCGTGGTCTTATTTCCAAACCCCTGGAGACGTCCTGGCCGCCTGGGGTCAGCGGCCCCCTCGCCACTGTGCTTCCCCACAGAGAACGGCTGTTTGTTCTTAAATCCCAGGCAGTCAGGCCCCTCCGGCTCCAGGTAAACTGAGATCTCTGCTCTGGTAACAGAACAGAAAAACCTCTCGGGGGGAACTGCAGTATCATCACCTTCTCCTTCCCGCTCCCTTTCGGAAAGCTTTTCCGAAACACCTTGATTTTCGCACGTTATATAAAATTATCTCAAGCAGTTACTGCTTACTCAGGGTTTCCATAGGATGTATTACAGTTTCAGGTCCCTGTGACTAACTTGCCTCGTTTCTCATTTAAGAAAATGTCTCTATTAGGAAGTTTTCAATTTTTAGTCCCATAAAAACATTTTTAAGAAGTTTTACTACAATATTTATGACTCCTTTATAGATTCCTTTAGAGAACCATAAAAATTATCCCATTTTACTTTAGTATATGTTACATTGGCACCTAAAATTAAATATGAATATTTATTACGCATGAAGTTACACATTTAATAGTACAATTTAAAAACAGTAACTTTTTGCTTTAACATCTGATTTTTGCCACAGTGATTTCAAATGTGCCTATTCTTTCTCAGAAGCATCCTCCAAAAATGCCTGTTAATTCTCTATATTGTATGGCACTGTTTCAAGAGTATTGAAAAATAAAAAAAGTACATAAGGAATAAAAGTATTAAATTTTACATTTATTGTCATTTATATCTTTAAACTCATTTTTTCTTTTAGTTTTTAATTTCCGTACTAGTTTAAGTTAAAACTCATGAAGAAAACTTATCTATTGCCAAAAACACATCACAGAAATGCCCAAACTTGGGAGACCATTAGATTCATAAGGATCAGTTCCCTAGAAAACTTATCTGTTTCCCTATCGAACTCTTTCTGAACACAATGTTCCTATAAAAAAACCCCACAACCTGATTTTTAAATGAAAATGAAAATATCTGACAGCATTCATCTCAATTTCAAATTCTCACAACTGATGAAGGAACACTTTTTAAAGGCAGCGCAGTGGGAACCAAGGGCCCCTCTCTGAGTCTTCTTTCGGAACAGACCCCGCTCTTGCTGTGGGGCCCACCCCTTCCCCAGGTGGCCGTGGGTGTGAGGGATCCAGCCACATTCCCAGCTCCAGGTTCAGACGTTGGTCCTCAGAGGACAGTAAAGGTGCCCAGCCACGTTCAGGACACCAAGGAATCGGCATGGACCAAAGCTGGCCCAACTGGACCCACGGGGGGACCAGGCTTGGAGACAGAGCCCCTCAGTTCTGCTGGACGCCGGCCAGGAAACATGCTGTCCCGGGGCTGGGAGCCACCCTCCGTGGGAGCCCCGAGGGAGGCAGCGGGTAGGCAAAGGCAGGAGGAGGGACAGAACTGGAGCAGTCACACCGAGTGGGAGCCGAGCTGGAGGCGATGCTGAGAAAGTGAGCCAAGTGGTCCTTCCGGGCGACCCTCAGTATGTTCACAGGCTATCCAGTGAGAACAGTCGGTCCCTGGGGCCGGAGCCGGCGCCCGACGTCCTCCGAGTCTCCCCCTTTCGGAGCGGCGGTGCCGTCTGGGGAACCGGCAGCACCCGGTCCGTGCTGACCATGGTCACCCCAGCCCTCTCGCCCAGGACGAGCGGAGGAGGCCCCGTGGAGGCCGTCACTGGGGCGGGTGCCGGTGACTTCCCTGCTCCGGGGCCACAGCCAGGTTCGTCTCATCAGACCAAAGGGCAGGACGCCCAGTCCTCGCTGGGCTCGGGCTTTCTCCCCTCCAGCCATGAAGGAGGAAACGCACTGTCCCGAGGCTCAGGGTGGCAATTCACGGGCGGGAGGGGAACGGCCTTCGCGTGAGGCTGGCAATGTCAGAGGCAGGGCAGCGAGACCGGAAAGGGCCTGGGTCCTTGACCTTGACCACCCGGCAGAGTGGGTGGACCGTCCTCCTCTCCTTCCTGTCCCCGGGCGTCCTGCTCCACCAGCTCAGGTCCTTCATCAGCTTGCCTAAGTTAGCGTTTCTGTTATCAGAGTGAAAGGCATCCCGAGACAGATCCACGACGGCATGGGCAATGCCGTTTATTGGGAGTAAAGATAATAAAAAAGCACGTTTCCTCTGTGCATAGAAAAATAACATTATATGAGTGTTTCAATATATATGTGTAGACACAAAATGTTAGAGTGGTCAGCTCTGAGTGGAAAGATTATAAAGGTTTTGCTTTTGCCTTCTGTGTTGTGAAGCATTTCCCATTTTCCCACAATAAACAGGGCTTTTATTATCAGAATAACAATTCTCAAAGTGAACACAAGGGCAAGCTAAGTGATTACAGGAGCAAAGTTTAATTCTTTGCCCATAATATGAACTTGTGGCTTTATTATAACATAATTCCAAGGTACTAATTTAAAACGTACACAGACTGTACAGCAAAATTATAACATTAGAGCCAGAGAGATTTCCCCTTATTTTGACTTTATTAAAATAAATGTATGTATGGTTTTATATAAGGTTTTCTTAGTCTTTCCCATCTTAATTCTAATTTTCAAAATGAAATCTTATAATTCTAGCTTCTAACTCCATGGGATGATAACAAAGAATGTAAGAAAAAAGTAAATACAAGACTTAGTCTGATATGGGTAAAGTGTACCAAGCTCAGGAAAGCGGGGCCTGGATTCGTCAAAGATGGAACCTCAGAGCAGCTACCCGGGGTCTTCGACCATCGGCACGGATGGGAGACAGCCCTGGAAGGGGCTTATGCACACGGTGTATGGGGCTGGGAGGGGTGGGGGTGCCCAGCTGGGATCCACAGTGAGCTCCCTGCCACGCCTGAAGGGACCAAGCGTGCCCCGCGCCACCCAGAGCACCTGCTTTCAGAGGCTGACACCGACTTTAATTCTACAAGCGCAAGGTTTATGGCGGATGGAAACAGCCCGTGTGCGCCTCGGCGGTGCTCAAGACCAGGCAGGAAAAGCAGGGTATGTGTTCACCTAACTGCCATGGAAACAGAGCCAGCAACTGTCCTCCCGACTGACTCATGCACCATCCGAGTCCCCAGGCCTGGCTCACACCTGAGCCAGGTGCACACTGCCTGTCCCACGGGGCTTAGATCTGGAGGAGTTAAAAACCACGAGAAGTCACAGGAAACCCTTCAGTAGCTTCCCCTTATTAAGAGTGGTGCGGGCCACAGGCAGGCGTCGGGGGATCCCCAGGTTTCCTGACTTTCAGGAAGAGGTTTGTTTCCTTGTCATCAGTAAGCACCCCGACCTTGGACACTCTCAGCACAAACCAGGCGGGTAACGCGCGCACTGCCGTGTAGATTATGATAAACGTCCAGTGAAGGTTCCCTAACACAGGACCCGGCCCATCCAGCAGGCAACCAGAACTGGGTCTGAGGACTTACTGTCGCAAATGCTAAAGCGGCAGCTGATCAGTTTCAACAGACATCCAAGGACGTTTGAAAAAGCCCAGTGCAGAAAAATGCAGAACACTTGTTAAGCCCTTAAGAAATAAAACCCACTTAAAACATGCTCCATTTTAATGAAACAACTTCTGAATGAATGGTTTGGTTTCAAGGTTCGGGGTTTTGAGTATAATCTGGACCTCAGGCCTGTCTGTTTTCGTTGTTGTTGCTGTTTGTTTTTTAAATGTTTTGTATTGATTTTAGAGAGAGAGGAAGGGAGAGGGAGAGGGAGAGAGAGAGAGGGAAACATCCATGAGAGAGAAACATCACATCAATCAGCTGCCTCCTGCACGCCCCTTGCTGGGGATCGAGCCCGAAACCCAGGCATGTGCCCTGACCGGGAATCCAACCGTCACCTCCTGGCTGATAAGTTGATGCTCAACCGCTGAGCCACGCCGGTCAGCAGGTCTCTCCGTTTAATAGCAAGTTCAAGGCAGACAACATCAGCGCTGATGGACTCCCCCCGCGTGCACAATCACGAGAACTAAAGTCGCCTCCCAGGAGACTGGCAGTGACGGGTCTCTGGATACTCAGCAGTTATGGCTCCAGAACGACCCGCTCACTTCCTCATGAAGGAAACCCCTGTGGACCCCCTGCTCTGGGTGCCGGGACGGCTTTCGAGCAAGTGAAGAAAAACCCGGGAGACCTTTCTCAAAATTTCAAGCCAACAGAAACGATGGGGTGAGCTGACTGAGTTGGTTAATGGGCTCAGGCAAGCTCAGCACGGACCACAGGAAGTCGAGGGAAGGGACCGCGACTCGGCACCACCGCACAGGGAGGCAGGCGGCGGTCAGGTCGGAGAGCCCTGGCTGCCCAGAAAGAGGCAGCCTGTCCCGCAGCAGGAGGACGACTGACGGCGACCAGAGAGGGACGACACCAGAGCCAGGCAGGGGCCGGTCAAGCCCTGTCGTCCAGGCCAGTGTAACGCTTCACTTTAGTCCACGCAGGGACTTTCCCTATGGCGTGTGTAGCTAATTCTATAAAGGTAAATGTATGGAAAAACAGAATTAAACCTGTATTAATTCTCCAACGTAATTCTTCTATTTCACCCTAACTGTGAACTAATTCCAGATACAACGGGGTAAGTTGTACAATGGGATTTCTAAAATGGTAACTTGCTTAAAATCGTTGGGATGTGAACTATATTCAGACACACACGTCCTGCTGGAAACCTGCCTCTTCTCGGCACGGCCGCCGTGTCCTACGTGGAACCAACCCTCTTCCTCCAGGAGAGACACTCCTGACGGGAGGTAGAGAAGAAAGGACATCGCAGGGCAACTCAATGTAACTCCTAAAAGAGTCATTTCAGCAGGGGTTTTGCCCAGAAGTGGATTTATTTAGAGCAGTGCTTCTTACATTTTCTACGTGGTTTTGAAAAGGCGTTTTACACTCATTTACACTCACCCGGGGCTGTTTGCTGTTTTAACGGGCTGCTCCAGAGCCAGGCAGGACCGAAGGGTTGTACACAACAGAACCAAGTGAGGAGCTGAGGCTGGGCTCAAGTTTGGGCATAAAAATAGCAAGCCAAGCTTTTTTCCTACTAAAACAATTTTTTTTTTTAAAGAAGAGAAAACAAGACTTTGAAAACTGTGTTGAATACATGTACTAGTTAGGTCTTTATGTCCTGAAATAGTGGGACTTACCCAGAGTGAAAAAACCCATTCAAACCAGAAACCACTGAAAAAACGGCAGGAAGGCGGCTACAAAACAGACGTGCACCAGAGGTGGGTGACGCAGGGGCCCTCTGTCCCCGGCGTCCTCGGAAGCAGCGGGCAGGTCTGAGACAAGCTCATTTGTACATAATATAGTAAAAATGATACATAATTAGGCCAAAAATTGAGTGAGTGTTGGTTGCCATGGACGAGTAATACAGTTTCCCCCAAACGGAGAGAGCGGCAAGGCGAGCGCGGCTGCCAAGCTCGCGGGTGCGGAGCACCGGGAGCAGCCCTGGGCCTCTCGGTCATTCCCAGGCCGGGTGGGCGGGTGGGGCCTGGACGGGGCCATCCCTGCGTAGCGGGGCGAGTCAGGAAAGCCACAGGCTGGAGCTCAGGCTTCCAGACCAGCCGCTCCTCCCGTGTCTCACTTCCTCCCCTTCTGGGGAGGACAGAGGGTGAGCACTGGGCAGGGCACCTGCCCAGCTCCCTGTGGTGCCATTTGCAGGGTCCTGTCCTCCCTGTGGTGCCACCTGCAGGGTCCTGTCCTCCCCATGGTGCCACCTGCAGGGTCCTGTCTTCCCCGTGGTGCCACCTGCAGGGTCCTGTCCTCCCCATGGTGCCACCTGCAGGGCCCTGTCCTCCCCCAGGGACCCAGCACAGGAGGTGCTGCCCTGAGAGAGATCTGGCCTCTGAGAGCCAATGATGGCAGGCGGGCTGCTCTCAGAAAGTCCTTCCCCTCCCAGTCACTCAGCGCGAGGTCCTCTTCACAGGCACGTGATTATTACAA
Organism: Miniopterus schreibersii; assembly: GCF_964146895.1. Classification (NCBI taxonomy): domain Eukaryota; kingdom Metazoa; phylum Chordata; class Mammalia; order Chiroptera; family Miniopteridae; genus Miniopterus; species Miniopterus schreibersii. The sequence continues at coordinate 100,179,886 of NC_138105.1, forward strand.
AGTGCTCCACTCTCTGCTACGCTCTCTGATCACTGGGGGACAGGCTGTGCCGGGAGCCACGAGCACCTGGCTGGCCACGGCCGTCGGGGCCTCAGGTATCACAGCTGGTCTGTGGGAACGTCAGGCCTTCCAAATGGCCTGGAGGGAAAAAAAAATAAGGAAAGAAAAGCCCTGGTCGGTTTGGCTCAGTGGTTGAAGTGTTGGCCTGTGGACTGAAGGGTCCCAGGTTTGATTCTGGCCAAGGGCACACACATACCTGGGTTGCAGGCTTGATCCTGGGCCCCAGTTGGGGCCTGTGTGGGAGGCAACCAGTCGATGTGTCCCTCTCACATCAATGTTTCTCTCTCTCTCTCTCTCTCCCCCTTCCACTCTCTCTGAAAAAAATATCCTCAGATGAAGATTAAAAAAAAAACAAAAAAAAACCCACCAATGGGCCTGGAGAACACGTGCTCCCCAAGCTCCAGAGGAGAGCTCCCCGCTCAAGGACAAAGTCTTCAACATCAGAGATGACGATCTATCTGGGAGATGACTCGTTTCTCTGGATTGCCTTTCCTTCTGGAAGCACCGGCTCCGGGCCTGGTGTCCCTGTGAACAGATTTACCCAGCGCCCCCGAGCTGGCCCTGCTGTCACTCAGCCTGGCCAACGAAGGCAGGGGAAGGGGAGAATGTTGAGGACCAAGAAACGCCCTCATCAACAGGCGGGAGCTTGGCGCGGGAAGGTTAGCATGCTCCTTGTTAACTGTGAAATGAACCTAGGTTCCAGGAAGCCCCCCGCCAGGCTGGGCCGGGGACCAGGAGGCCGGCACCCCTGACACCTGTACTTGGAGCTACTCCAGGGGCCGCGACCAGCGGGTCCAGCTGAACCGCGATTGTGGCTGGGAGCCCGGCACTGGATGGTGTCCAGAGCTCTGCCACCTCCCTGCTCCTCTCCAGCAGCTGGGCGCGTGCGTGCCCTCGACACAGCTCCCTGAGACTGACACTTTGTGCACCCCACAAAGCGGAGCCCCTTTTCCACTCTCCTCTGCTAAGCTGCTGCTCTCCCCCCTCCCAGTACTGACAGAACTGACTGCGAGCACTTTCTGCTCCGCATGCACTGCTGACTCGGTTGGGACAAGGACAGGATGGAGGTGCCTGCGTGGGGTCCCTCCCTGGCGCTCCCTGCTGCGCGCCCTGAGCAGCGCTCAGGCCCTGGTCTGTCCATGGGGATAGCAAGGGCTCCCGTTTCTCAGTGCTGGCATGAGAAGCTAATGAGACAACGTGCAGAAACTGGTTAGCAGGGCACCTAGCATCATGGTTACCTCCTGCCACTATGCCCATTTCACAGACAGGAAACCAAGGCTATTACAGGTGAAGTAACTTGTCCAAAGTGGAAGAATCAAGAATCGCATTCAGTCCCCTCCACCCCACCCGCCCTAAAGGCGGCACTGTCCCCTCGAGGCCCCGCACCCTAACTGTGCCGCCTGCCCCCCACCAGGCCCAGCTAGGTAAGAGCCAGAGCGGTGCTGGAGGCAAACCTGGGTCACAGCGTCCAACGAAGGGCCTCAGGCCTCTGCCTCTATCTATCTCTGTTTGTCAGTCTGTGTGTCTTCATGTCTCTCTCTGTGTCCATGTCTCTCTCTTTCCCTCCCCCCCGCCCTCTCCCATTTTTCTGGGACCCCCATCTGGTCCCTCAGTGGCCCAGACCGTGCCCAACTCTCAGCCTTGACGAGGGAGCAGGTGGTGGGAAGAGGGAGCGGTGACGGCCGTGCGACCAACTCCCATGTGTGACGTCTCCAGGACACCTGCCCCACGATGTGCCAGAGCTTGACAGGGGCCCCTGTGCCTCCAAGGTCCACACGTCGGGTTCCCTGCTCTCCCAGCAGGACCCCACGAGCGGGCCCTCTCGGCCGCTGTTGAAGAAGCCACCTTCCCCACCAGGTCAGGGCCACTGAGCCCGTCACAAGTGGCAGAAACAGGGGACCCGGGTCGGCAGTGACGATCGGCAGAGGCAGTGTTCCTTCTGGAGATAGGAAACGACTTTTCTCAAGAACTCTGAACTCGGGACTTTCTGGAAAATCCTCATAATACCCTTTGTGTGGAACATTGGGATGTGTCTAGAATGAGAAATGCACCGGCGGCTGCGGATTCGCCCGGGTGCGGTGACCTGCCCCAAATGCAGCCATAAATAATTGAAAGAGGACCATTTGGGGAAAGTGTAAGTATATTGAGGACATTATTAACCCTGACAATGGGCCTGTGGGACCCGGCAGCTTGCGTGTCAGGAGCCATCGCTCACGGCGCCCACACGCCCCCGAAAGTAAAAGGAGGAAACCAGTAAACATCGGAGGGTAACGGTCGCTTTCCCCCGCGGCCCCTCCCCGCCGCTTGTGTCCGAGACAGGCGGGCGGCGCCACCTCTCTACCTGCCCCATCGGTCTCAGGGCTGCTGCTCAGGAGGGGGGGCTGCTCCCGGTCCTCACCCGGCTTCTCACTGTGGTCTTGGGTTTGCCACGCGCCGCGGGTACTAGCGCCCTGGCCCCAAAGGATGCAATGCGCCAGGCAGCTGGTGCTGAACCGAACAAAAGGCCACAGCCAACCCTCCGCCAGAGCCCCCCGAGGTAAAGACCTAGCAGGCGCTGAGGGGAAGCCGCTCCTTGCAGGTGGAGACGCAGCACAGGTGAGCGGCCCGGGCTCCGTGGCCCCTCTTACCACATGGTTAGCATATGACCCTCCTTCAGGTCGGCTAGCAGGATAACGGCCCCCAGAGATGGCCACGTCCTAACCCCCGGAACCTGTAAATGTGTCACTTACAGGGCAGAGGGACTTCGAGGACAAGACTGAGCTAAGCATCTCGAGATGGGGAGACGATCTCGGATTTCTGGGTGCGTCCAAGTAATCACAGGTTCTTTAAAGTAAGAGGAGTCAGGAGAGCTGGAGCCAGAGAGAGATTTATGGAGGCCCCGCTGCTGGCTGTGAAGGTCAGGGAGGGGCCATGAGCCCAGGAAAGCAGGTGCCTCTAGAACAGGGGTGGGGGTCATCCAGCCCATGGGCTATACAATCATTTGGCCTCACCACAGAGAAGCAGTTCCAGGCATCACATTAGGGGTGAAGTTCATTAAATGTTTGACCAAATATAGCAGGCTAAATTTTAAGTTGATAATTTTGTATGGCCCTCGAATGACGTTATAAATATCCAGATGGCCCTTGGCAGAAAAAAGGTTCCCCACCCCTGCTCTAGAGGCTGAAAAGGCCAGGAGACAGAGGGTCCTCAGACCCTCCACATTTCAGCTCGGTGAGACCGAGTCCAGGCTCCCGACCTCCACAACTGGGAGACAGTAAATGTGTGTGGTCTCAGTCACTGTGCTGTTTCAACAGCAACAGAAAACTCCTCAGGAGCCCTGGTTCTCAGGCTCTCCCGTCTTTACCTCTGAGACGAGACACCCTGCCTGTCTTGTAGAGGCCCTGTGTGTATAAAGTCTGACATTTGCGGAGCACAGGGCCTGCCACTGGAAATATTCAACAGGGCGCCTCTCACAGTGACACTGGCCAGCTCAGCTCATGACAAGAGGGACGCAGAGCCGCCTCTGGTGAGTACTGGCTCTCGCCCATTCATTGTGGTGAGAACAGGAGAGAGGATTTTCATTCAGAAGCATTTTAATCTTTCTCTTGCTCTTCTCGCGGGGACCTTGTCAAGCAGGCAGAGATCTGGAGCAGGTGGAGGGCCTGGGAATTCACAGTGAGCAAGAAACTGAAGCCTAGACTAGCTCCAGAGGAAGGGGGGAGAGCGGCCGGCTGGCTGCCAGGCAGTCGTGGGGACGGAGGAGACAGGTGTGAGGACTGCTGAGTGGCCCCGAGTTCTGCGGCTCCTGTGAGACTGGGCGTGGCTGGAGCTGCTTTGACATTTCTTTTCTGGAAGGGCTGTTACATTTTTTGCACCAGATGTGTTTCATGCATTCATTTGCTCACCTGATAAACAATCACTGCATCTTCCTGGGGAATTTCCTGGCAGACGAGAGACTATCAGTGGGTTTATCGGTCGCCCTGTTCCAGGGGCTGAGTTCAGCAGCCCACGGCAACGGCTACACGTGCCGGCTCTGACCCCGCACGCCAGGCTCTGCTCTCTCAACGCAGCTCCGCACAAAGGAGCCAGCGCCGTGGGAGACATGGGTGATGGGGGGTCCCGGCAAGGAAAGGTACAAATGAGGGGTGAACATCCTGCACCTCATGGGAAGGGAACAGTGAAAATGAGGACCTAGAGGGCGAACCGAAACGAAGGGACGCAGGGACGTGGGAATCAGGGTGACGAGGCTCCTGCTCCCTCCACAGATGACGAGTTGAACAGGCACCGCGACCGCCGCCCGCAGAATCCTCCGTAAACGACAGAAACGAAGGACCCGCTGATACACGCCACCTGGATGCAGCTCAAGGGCACTGCGCCGGGTCAGGGAAGCCAAGGTCAAAAGGTCAAAAGGTGACACACTGTACGATTCCACTTACATGGCGTTGTTGAAATGACACAGTGACAGAGATGGGAAACAGGTTAGTGGCGGCAGGTAGGGATGCGGTGGGGAGGAAGGCGGGTGAGTACAGAGGGTCAGGAGGGGGTCTCAGGTGGGGGCACTTCTGCGTCTGGATGGCGGTGGTGGGCGCACGAATCCACACGCCCTAGCGCGAGACCACACACACCGCACACGCGGTGCCCACGCCAGTCTCCTGGTCCTGATGTTGGACTGGAGCTGTGTGAACTATGACCACTGGGGGAACCCAACGTGGGACCTCGCCGAGTGAGTTTCCCAGATTTCTGTGAATGTACAATTATTTCAGGTTAAAAAGTTTTAGAAGAGAGAGGGGAGGGAGAGACTCAGGCCAGAGAAAAGAGAAAGGAGGGACACTCCCAATCCACTCTCTGGGGTGGAGCAATTTGGAGGCTGAAACCAACAGCTGTTCTCTCGCCTGGGACACACCTGCGGGTCAGTGGTCAGCTCCGGCTGCAGTTTCTAGGGGAGATGAATGCTGGCATTGAGGACGGAGCAACAGGACAGGGCAGGGGACAGGAAACCGGGGTTAGAGGATCCGGGCAGGGAGCGCCCAGCGCAGGGCCCCAAGTCGGGACAGGCGGGTGTGTTACAGGACGTCAAAGGCGGAGCAGGCACAGCCACGGAGACAGACAGACGGACAGAGAGGAGCTGGGAGCAGCCGCGCCACCGGGAATCTTCCAGACCCTGCTCCCGAGTCGCTCTCCCGGGAAGCCCAGCCCTGAGGGCCCCCAGCCCCTTCCCGCTCAGGTCTGGCTGGTGCTCAGACCCTTGGGGCTGAGGAGGGGAGAAATGAGAGGGTCTGGGCGCAGGCTGACACTGCACAATGGAAATGCATAAATTATGGGAATGCAGCGACTAGAACTCCAAAAGCAGAGCTGAGGTCACTCAGTGCTTTTACGAGAAGGATTAAACAGTTCGGCAGACTCCACGGGTCACGGAACAGGTTCATGCCTTTAACTGTGACCTTGAGGCGACATTGAAAGAGAATAAATTACATGCACCGCGCTCCCAAGAAAAGCAGAAACATATTAAAAAAGTTTTCATTAAAGCCCCACAGAGGGGAAAAAGGTTGTGGTGATAAAAGATTACTCTCGGCTACTAAAAAAGAGCCTGTAACATGAAGCAGCTAATTATACAATAACCCTCAGAATTGAAAAGTAACGTGTCTTTATTTTATCAGCATCGGCGTCTCCCTCGCCATGGCTCGGGCCGCGTTAGCTCTGCTCCAGGCGTCTCGGGGACGCTCCTCGGCTCACAGTGCGGCTCGGTCCCAACAAACCCACCAAAGGCGAAAATCCCGTGAGCGGGAACCGCCTTCACCACCTCGCTGCGGAGCGGGCTGCTGACCGCCTGCCGCGGCTGCCTGGGGCTGTGGGTCTCGGACAATGTCCAGCATCACATCTCGGCAGCCCAGGAAAAGATCGAAACTCAAAATCCAAGCAGAGCTTCTACCAGATGGGAACTGCTCTCACACCATAATGAAGTCAAAGATCACACGTCAAATCGTCATTGGTCGGGGCCCTCTATAGTAAAATAAAAGGAATTTGCTAAAAACTACATTTCATTGTGGAAATATCCGAGTTTGGAACACTTCGCTTAACTGGGTCGATAAGAAAGGAAAGCTAAAGGGAGTTAGCACCACCTGAGCCAAGAACTGTGACGGGGCGAGTGGGCTGAACCCAGAGCAGACCTCGCGGGCCTGCTGGGGCACGGGGCTCCCACCGCCTCTGCAGGGCGGAGAGGCACCTCGAAGGGCGCAGGGATTCTCTCTTCTGCTGCGGGGGAGGCGTGCGTGCAGGCCTGGCACAGATGAAAACTGCTCACTGCTGGAAGTTATGAATCATCTGGTGAGTGATCTCAGAGTCAACGGCACCTTGCTTTACAGAAGAAAAGGTATCTAACTACTTGTATAGTAAAGAGAAATGCTCATCCCCAAATAACAGGAATACAAGTGCAGATGTGTCACAATTCAGACACCAAGTTGGCTAAGAGTTGATGGAAGGAGAGATTTAAAATATAAGACAACAGACTTGCTACGTCCCCTGGTAAGATTAGACTCGCAGGCTGGAAGCCGTCTAACGGTTCACGGGAATACAAGGCAGGAAGCTGGCCACACGGAAGCGAGCTCAACCATGAGGTTGGGGACTGGGGGGGCCCACACCCCTGCCACAGTCCAACCAAGGGACATATGGATGCAGTGCATACACCTGAAGGAACCTAAACAGTTAAACAGTTTTGGGGACAACAAACCAAAACGTCACCCAGAAAAGAAAGAAAAGTGTAGAATGTGCTAGAAAAATCATGGACCAAGTGCCCATTTTATGCCCATTTTATAGTAACTTAGTAAGTTTTAAAACAGATTCAAAAGCAGGTAGTTCCAACCTTGCCCTTTTGAGGAATGTGCACTGGGGCGAGGGCAGAGAAGGGTCACGGCCCACACCTGTCCATTTTAGAACAAATGGGTCTCACACATTCAGGGGTCTTCAGCTGGAGAAGCCAGGAAGGGTCTCGCAGGAACACCTGGGAGATGACAGGCGGACTACGCTCCACACAGGAGAATTCCTGGACCATAAAGAGAGCACTTCTTTCCAGATTTAGTTGCAAAATTTAACAAAATTTTAACGAACATTCCAATTTAAACTTTCTGAAAATGGAAAATATTTTTCAAGCTTGTAAAAATAATAAAAAAGTAATAAAAACCCCAAAGTTTTTAAAAGGAGACTAAACATGAGGGACTTATCCTAATAGTTATCAAGTGACATTAAATCTGTACTATTATAAATAACCCCTGAATAACAGATAATTGAGGGGGAAAAGATTAATTTTCCTCACAGGAGAATTCAAATTAATAAATGTAGAAGTAATGAGCAAAATAAAAAAAAATCACCCTTAGAAATCCCCAGAAATGTAGCAGGCAAGATCCACTGGTGAATGCTAAAATTAGCGAGCAGAACTTTAGGGAGAAACAGGGTGTCTGTATAAGCGCAAAGCATCTACTCAAAACCCGTAGCAGTTGTCGGTGGGGTGTGAACTCACGTGATCTGTCTCCCTGGTAGGTGGAGCCGACCCTCCCCTTGCACGTGGGCTAGACTGAGAGACTCGCTTCTGAGGACAGAGGGGGAAGAGGAGAAGCGGTGGCTTTCCAGTGACAACCTGGCGACCCACCTTGACCAGCGAGCAAGCCTAATGTCACTGGTAACCAGGACGCTGACATCACGGGCCCCTGATAGGAGATGAGGAGTTCGCCTCTCTGGGGTTCTTCCCCCAAATCTACAACCTCAGCCTAATCATGAGAAAACCCGAGACAAGACAACCTGTGGGACACCTCATAAGACAGCTGACTGGTGCCCTCTGAGAGCATAAGGACATGAAAGACAGGAGAGACCAGGACACTGTCCCTGGCAGCAGACATGACAACTGAATGCAATGCGGGGCCTTGGACTGGGTCCTGGAGCAGAAAAAAGGAATCGGGACAAGAAACTGGGGAAAACGAAAGTCTCCGGTTCAGTTACTAGCCCGCAGCAATACTAATTTCTTACTTTTGATGGATGCCCTAGTCACCTAAGACATTAACGTTAGCGGAAGCTGGGTAAGGGAAGACCAGAACTCTCTCACAGCACTTTTATAACTCAATTTATTCCCAAATAAGCATTTTCAAGTGAAATTGAACAAAAACAACTAAACATTGACATCTGTACAGAGCAGAGGGCCTCAAGAAGGCTGTAGCTTATATAAATAATTAATATGAGATAAAGGAAGAGCTATAAACCAATAGGGCAGGAAGAGATAATTCAACAAAACACCCCCAGCCAGCCATTCAGGAAAACAAAATTTAGATCCTTACCTCACGCCACATAGCCACATAAAATTCCAATGGGAAAGAAATAACGGAAAAAGACTATATAAATTAGGATATATACACCATAGGATATAACACACACATTTATTTTATTTATTTTTTTAATCTATCTTTATTGATTTCAGAGAGAGAAAGGAGGAGGGAGAGAGAGAGAGAAACATCAATGATGAGAGTCATTGATTGGCTGCCTCCTGCACGCCCCCTACTGGGGATCGAGTGCGCAACCTGGGCATGTGCCCTGACCAGGAATTGAACCGCGATCTCCTGGATCCTGGTTGATGCTCAACCACTGAGCCACACTGGCTGGGCTGACACAAGCATTTAAAAGGGTGAATTAGAGCTACACAAGCTGAGTTCAGCAATTTTTGGTAGGTACTGCTGAGTATGAAAAGCATGATCCAATGAAAAACCAGTGACAATAAAAATCACCTGTGTGTCTGTGTGTGTGCATGTGCATGTGCATGTGTTTACATGGCACTACGTGACTACACAAGTAAGAAAGAAAAGATACATGGTGGACTGTTAACATGGGCTGGGGGAGGAGAGAGCAAACGGGAAAGGAGGGGAGAAAGCTGAAAGGAAGAAGGAAAGACCAGCTTCTAACGAAGACAAGATCACGTTGAAGCATGTTTAAAATTACGTGTGTGAGCACACGCTTAAAGGAATCCAACAGTCAGGATCACACTTTACAAAACAGAAGTAAAACACAGGCAAGCCCCCACCTAACTGCAGGATACAGCTGCTTCTCTGAGTATAAAACTAGGTAATAACTATCAGAGGAAGAGGCTAATAAACGACTACATCACATCTATAATTTTACTTTATGTAGAAAACAAGGAAACGGAAAGGCAAACTCGCAAAGATGTGTAAAACACACCGAAGGTTTGTTAAAAATTAAAAGTGAGTAATGCGCATCTGAACAGTGCTCGGCATTAACAACAGCCCGAGGATGGCAAACAGGAGCCCTGAGCACAGTGCACTGGCCCTTTGCACTCCCGAGGCTGAGCGCCTGGACCGTGTGTGTGTGTCTATGTGTTTTTGCGTGCGCACGCTTACATGTGTGTGCATGTGTGTATATCCGTGTCCATGTTTTTGTGTGTGCGTGTGTATTTGTGCTTGTATGTGTGTGCATGCGTGTGAATGTGCATGTTTGTGCATGTATATTCATGTGCATGTGCATATGCATGTGTGTGTGCTTGTGTATGCGTTTGTGTGTGTGCATTTGTGTTTGTGTGCATGTGCGTGTGTGTGTGTGTGTGTGTGAGTGGCAGGGGTCAGGAAGAAGTGGTTCGTCCTGGGCATTACTGCAGGCTGCCGATGGGAGTGTTCTGGGCGGGGTGTTGGTGTGGGAGAGAGGGAACCCGCACCCTACGGGCCAGCAGCCTCTGTCTTTCAGGAGCTGTTTCCCTCGAAGCGTGAAGGACACCACCACCCAAGCAGGAAGGTGGCCTCAACACCAAGCTCTGAGACCACTTCTGTGTTCTAGGACCGTCTGGATTCAGGAATCTTTTTCACAGCCAGAGACATCTCCCTGTCTCTACTGAAGCCTCTCCCGTCTATCTGGTCGTCGGTGGCACGGGTGTCATCTCTCTAGCATCGCCCCCACTCCATGTAGAGACCTCATCGGTCGCCCCTGACCCGCCTATCCAAACTCCGCTCTCCCTTCACTTTATGGAGCTCCTGCCCAGCCTTCGATCACCCTCGTCTTCCTCTCCCACACACCACCAGCGGCGGAGCGTCTGCCCTAAGCCAATCGTGAGAGCCGAAGGTAGAAAGGACAGAACGGAACTGTGGGGTCATCTGGTTTCTGAGCAGGTGGCCGAGCGCACAGAACAGCCGGTGGCTATTAGAGCCGAAGGTTACGAGTTCCATTTCCTAGCACCCCAGTGATGGCCACGTGTGCATCTCATCGGGAATCGTTACCTTCCCAGGAACACACTTTACGAGAGTTAACGTGAGGTTTACTGGCCTCACTGATAGTGTCCTGAGTATAATCAGTCAGCTTCACCAATTTTAGTACTTGGCTCCAGGAAGAGTATAAATGGGACTCCCCATCCCGGGGCTCCCCCATCGCCGTGTGAACGGGGAAAACATGGCCCGTCCAGAGCGATGCTTCCGAGGGGGCTCGTTTCAGGTTCGCCCTCAGCTCTCCATCTCAATTTAATGTAAGCTCCTTCCCACGATAAACGAGAGGAGGAGAGGGTGGCAGCCGAAAGGCAGGCCGCTGACACCCAGATACCGTGGGGAAAAAGGCACGTGGCCCCGAGCAGCCAGGCCCCTCCTTTCGCCCTTTCCAGACACCGACCTCCCCGGCCCACGTCTGAAGGAGCTGTGTGCTCTATACTCACGTCCACGTCCTCGAATTCCCCTGTGCCATAAGCTCACAGAACGAGCTACAGAACCTAAGTCGGCCCCTCCAGCAGCTCTGCAGGAGGTGCGGGGGTAGTGGGCTCACAGCCAGGTCTCACTGGGCCTGCCGGCTGGTGGCATCAACTCACAGACTCCACATCCAACATCCCTGCAGGGAAATATCATCACGGCCACCACACGCTGGGCCCATCGCGGCGTGCTGCGGGCCGAGGCAACGGGGTGCCTGCTGATCAGGTCCACCTAGGGTGCCCGGACGCTTGGGGTGGGGGACAGTCTGCAGCCCATCAGCTGTGCCACTGACTGGGACCAGTCATCTGAGCTAACAAAGGCTCCATCACCACCTGAGCAAAGCAGTAACGACGCCTCTTAGGATCTTCTTGATGCAGGAAATAAATGCGCAACCACATGCGAAGCTTCCACGGAGCCGGGCATAGTTCACGCCCACAGTGATGAAAACACCACAGCTACCACGACGTTCCAGCAGCCCACTCATCTCCACCTGAGGAGTGTGGTGCCCAGGAACTCACGGAGGGCCACAGACAGAGGGCCAGTCACACGGAGGAGGGCGGGCGACACCCAGCCCGAGAGCGGGTGGGGCTCCCAACGCCAGGCCCGGCTGTACGCTGCCACCTTGCCTTTGCTAATTTCTTTCTTTTATTTTAAAACGACATCCAGCCTAATTGAGTATAATGGGTGTATTAAAATCGTTCTTTTCATTAAAAATAATCTTAAAATAAAAAAGGAGCTGAAACGGGAACGTTCACTATGAGATTCAGGAGGAGCCTGATGTCAGGGACGGCGGCGCGAGGGCCGACCTCCACACGGCAATGTCGCACGCTCCCAGCTGCAAGCTGACATCCTGTTTGAGGCCCTGTGTACATCTGAAAGAACCTGTAACACGTTTAAAAGGAGGTGAAATTGTAAGATGAACTTAGGCATCCAGTAGGGGAATGTTATAAAGATAGTGCATTTAGTAAAATAAGAGAAGTTTGCCTTGTGCCAAGTCTGGGGACCCCCCTCCCAAACACAGGAGCTGGGGCACCCTCGGGGCCGAGGGCTCAGCCTAGAGGACTCCAGGGCTCTCCAGGGAGCAGGCGGAGAGGACCCTGTCCCTAGGCACGCCTGTTATGACTTAACTGGGAGGAGCCGGCTCAGGCTTAGGCAGATGCGGTGGCTTTTCTGGGCTCGGGGCTCCGCCACTGCCTTCTGTGACCCTGAATAACCGCCCGCGCAGCCAATAAAGACTCGCGTTTACACCTTAAAGCTCACCTCCGGCAGCGCGGCGAGGGGCGGAGGAGGGCAGGGTTGACAAAGAGGCTGTTCACAGCTCCTCAGCTCTAAGGAAACAGCAGGACAATGGCTGCAGAATCGACAGAGGACACAGAAGCTGTGAAGGGCAGAGGCTCGAGGGCCCACTTCACCGTGACCACAGGGTAAGAGGCAGGGCTGTCGAGGTGCCAGGAGCCGCTCAAGAGCTGAAGTGACTCCACTGTGCGCAGAACGCTCAGCGCCGGTCACGCCCCTCGCCGGGCGGGCTGTTCTGTGCGGAGCATGCGGATCTCCGAATGCACAGCTTTGCTGCCCCTTAGAAAATGCGTCTCGTGTAGCTGACTACTCCACTAATAATGGTCCTGTCTTTCCAGGGGACTGCAAGAGGACAAGATTTAGAGCTAAGAAAATGGATCATTTATAGGATCCTAAGGAGTGGAGTGGGGCCCTCACATTTAGAAATGTGTGTTTGTCTTTTACAGAACCAGACCAAAATATTGATCCTATGGCCTTTAAAAGCCTCCATAGTTTTTGCGGGACGTCTGGGTAGGCGGTTTTCATGAGAAGCATCACTCTCCTCAGTGGTTCTGATTTTACCTTCGTCCGTGTGCAGAACCGCGGACCCTCTGCCCCTTTCCCGACGCATCATTGTGAAGGAATCTTTTCCCTCCCATGTTTGTGAGGCTTGAGTTATTACAACATGAACATCTCACTGTTTCAAAGCTACAACTAAACGCATTCACTAAGCTTCTAGGTTGAAACTGGGATAGAATGTGGCCGGAGGAGGTTACATGAGCCAGGACCCAAGAGGAGCCAGCAGTGGTCCTGACACTCAGGAAACAGCTCGGCGGGAGGTGTACGGAGAACCAAGCAGGGTGGGTGAGTGGACGGACGGATGGACAGACAGATAAATGGGTGGATGGATGGATGGACGGATGGATGGATAAGTAAATGGATGGATGGATGGATGGATGGATGGATGGATGGATGGATGGATGAGAGAGAAAGAATGAGACATTTGAGTTCCTGATGAGGGACATCCAGTCAGGCAGTGGCAAAGAAAGTGAGAACATAAAATACCCGGTTTGGACAGTTCACTGACTCATCAACTCAGAGAGTCAGCTCTTTGCTGGGCCTGCTTGGCTGGGGAACAGTGAATTAAAGATGTAAGACAGAGACATCCTAGGAAGGAAAACCAGAAGGTGATTCTCCCACAGTCACTAGAAATAGCTGGAGAAAGGGAAGAGGGAAGCAGGAAGGGGCGAGTGGCACAGGCAGGCACAGGTGCTCTGTGGGGAAGGGGTGCAGGGCTCCCTCGGGACTCTCACTGGTCAGTGGGGGCATGGAAGTAGGAGTGTGGGATAGCCTAGAGCCTAAAGCAGTCCCAGAGGCTTAGTTTGGGGCCCACACATGTTCTAGGAATCTTTGTGCCACGTTTGTCCGAAGAATCCAGGACTAACTTATTATATCCCAAGGGCGCATCCTGAAGTCATCACCCTTAATTGAGGTAATTTCCAAATTGATTGCCCTTCTAGTGATGGGGACTGGGAGGCTTCCTGCAGTCGAGAGGGCACTTGGTGTGAGCCCCACATTCCCCTTCTCCCTCCCCACCCAGGGAGCTACTGGCATCTTCCCACTCAGCCTAAGCCTGGGTCCTGAAGGAATGGGACCAGGGGCATCCCATCAGCAGCTGGAAGGATCTGGGCCACTGTGCTGCTCTGGGCTCATGACCAGCGGCCTGGAGGAGTGAGGACCCCCACCGGCATGAGGTCTCCTCGTGTTTGTACCATGACCTGGTCCAAGTAACGTGGCTTACCTACCGCCCCTAGGCCACCTGGAGCCCCGACATCTAAATCACTCAAGCCCGTTCCCAGGAGTGAAATCGCTCCGGGCTCCTGTTTCACCAGCTGCCGTCCTCCTGGGCGGAAGGGTCCGGCGCATTAGCTCCAGCTCACCGACTCTCTGATGCCCACTAGCCTGGCCCTTACGGTGTTTCTGTTTAACAAGCATTTACACACTGTTTACTGTATGTCAGACACTGTTCAACTTTATGACTACAAAACGATCCTTATAATGCCCTGGAAGACGGGAAGTTATTAGACACTGAGAACAGAAAGGGAAGTAACAGGTCTGTGGGCATCCGGCTCATACTCCGTCCATCTCTGCAGATGACCAGAGCGGCCCCCGGGCTGACTGCCTCTGACGGGTAGCAGGGACACCCCACTGGTCCCGAGGCAGAGGCCCCGACGAGGCCACCCCTCGGGGTTAGAAATGCTTTTATGGGGGTTCGCAGGGCTGCTGAACGGATGAGGGACAGTAGGGGAGGGGGTGCATCACGGCTCTGCCAGGTGGTCACCTGCAGAGGGGCCACGAGAGTGGATCTCAGAGCCAACTGTGCTGAGGCGAACGGGCCGGTATTATACACAGAAAGGAGCCGGGGCAGGGCCCGCTGGACGAATGCACATCGGCACCCGCAGGAGGGAGTCTCCGTTTAGGGAAAGGTACTTTGGGAGTCGCTGGGGGAGAGAAACTGAGGGAACTAGAAGAGATGTCACCTGCCTTAAAAAACTAATGTTTTAAACTGGTTTCTACAAGTATTTATTTCTTCTCTTCACATGGTTCACCCCCAGGGCACGAAGATGCCCTCTGCGCCCGCTGAAGGTCAGGCAGGGCACGTTCACTTAGCTGCGATGCTCCATCACCTCCCCGCCTGCAAATGAAATAAGTCGTTTCTCTGTACTTGCTGAGTTAACGTGAACTTAGGCGCACGGAGTTAGAAGAGTTTCGCGACTTGTGACCAGCATTCGAACGAGGCCAGGAGATTAAAACTACGTAGCAGAGGCCGAAGGCTCAGGCTACACTGCGGCAGACAAGGGTCCCTCCTGCGGTTCAGAAAAATGATCCCGATCCCAAGTCTTTCCTGGGATGGAAGGACGTCACGACAATGAACACATCCAGAGGTCGCACGTCCTGTCTGCACCTGGAAGCAGAGGCAATGCTCACGCCGGCCACCCCCACAGTGCGCGGGACACGGGACACGGGACGAGAACCATGTTCATGCGCCGTCTCGCCTGTTTTCCGTGTTATTTTTATTTATTTTTTAAACCTATCTTTATTGATTTCAGAGAGAGGAAGGGAGAGGGAGAGACAGAAACATCACTGATGAGAGAGCCATCGATGGGCTGCCTCCCGCAGCCCCCGGCTGGGGATCGAGCCCGCAACCCGGGCACATGCCCTGACCCGGAATCAAACTGCGATCTCCTGGATCCCAGGTTGACATTCAATCGCTGAGCCACACCGGCCGGGCTGTCCTTGTTAATTTTAAAACAGCGTGACGTGACTGGCCTTCTCGTGACACCGCTTTGCGGCGAGGCCGGAGGGGGCACGGGGCGCCGAGTCGCGGGCACCGCTGGCTGCGGGCTGCCTGTTCACACGGGAGCTTTGTCAAAGGAAGGGAACTGAAAAGGGCTGGGACCAGCTGAGTGACCTGGTCCCCCCGCAGGGCCCAGCGCACACATTCCTCACACATCAGACAGATATGGACCAAAAAGGTATTTACTGTGTGAAGCTCCCTGTTGTCAGCCAGCCAGATGGTCCTGACTCGTGCTCACGGCTGGGGCATGGATGTCACTGTAACCAGAGCCGTCGACGGGATCCTCTGTGCGTCCATCTGCGCTCCCCCTATGGAGAGGTGTGAGGGTGTCGCTGTGTGACAGTCCCGGGCCAGAATCTAAGATCCTGAACCTGAACTACTGGGCATGTTTTCGGTGGAAAGGAGAAAGGCTAGACAGTGGTAGTGACTTGGGGAGGGGTGTTTCCATCAGTCACTGCTCCTGTTCTAGGGCGTGTGCCCCGAGACTGCTTCACCCATGACGAGTGGACACCAGCACCCGCTGACGAGACGTGAAGGGGGCGGCTGGGGGGCTGTGCGGAAGGCAGCCTGGACGTGCAGAATAATTTCCCAAAAGCGTGTCTCTTCTCACCCGCAGACAATGACTTTAAGAAGCCCTGACGCTGAGTCTGTTAATAAAATACTTAATTTGCAATGTTGCTCTACATTTTCTTGTCTATTTTCACATTTTCTAAGCAGACTGGCCTCAGCTTCTTGATTATGTAATGTCCCCCCAGATGTTCGCTCAGCTGGATCTTTTATTTTGAGCTGCATTAAAGGTAGAGAGACACAGTGTGAAGACCATCCACATCCAGGCACGAGAGCCGTTTTCATTCACGGACATTCAAACCAGCGGTCTGCTCTGGCCAACGGTGGCCTTCCTTGTAGACGCGTTTGTGGGACACTGTCCTCCACACTAGAAAGATCATGTGCTCACGGACCAGAACCAAGGACTGCTCCCATCTCCCATCCGCCTTCAGTCCCATTTGAGATTCGGGGAGCCGGGGTGCAGGAGGGATGTCTGCCGGGCGGACCCACCCGGAGGGGGCTGACTGTGGCCTGTTTAAATGCCACCAGAATCTAAGAGCCGAGGAGAGACACCTCGGCTGACTTTGACTCTACTCATAATTTTCAGAAGTTCTTGAACCAGAGGGTAAATCTAGTCTTCAAGATAGTGTGTTTATTATTTATATCAATCAATTTAAAATAACATAGAACAGAAACTGCAGGATCCTCAGCAAGTGATAAGAGGAGGAACAGCGGTAATTTAACGCTGTCTTTGTTCATTTCTTCTTCCCCTAAGGCGTGCCAAAGCCGCTGCCACTATGGAGCCCCCTGTCCCATGAGGTGTAGAGGGTGTTAACCCCACAAACTGATGGGCCCTTTAGTCTGAGCCATGTAGGTGCCTCGGGGTGCGGTGGGTGAGTCCCCGCCTGAAGACCACGTCGCTGGCAAGGCGGGCGGCCTTACTGTGCGGCCACCGAAGCAGCTAAAGGAACCGCCCGCAGGGCCCTCAGCCCTGCTCAGTTTACATTAAGCAATTAGAAAGTCCTCATTTTGGCTACGCTGAAGTTTAAAGTCAGCCGCCCCGCTGAGTCCTGTTACGATGAAATATATTCCTGGACATTTATGGATCGTACTAGGTTCCTATTTGATCTAAACAGACTTCAGCCTCCTAGAAACACTAGAAACAGGTGATGGGCTTGACGGCAGGGAAAGACAACACACGCTCATGCTGTCTAAGCGTAAACACAGATGCGGGCACATCCTCTGCACCGATGGGTAGGAAGAGCTGCTGGATGAGACACAGACACAGATAAAGACACAAACCCCCACCCAGCCGGCGAGCGAACCACGCAACGGGAAGGGGGTTTCTCAAGGAGGCTCTTTGCTCGAAGCCCAAACACCCGACGAATGCAGTGTTTTAAAACCTAAGCCCCGAGGCTTGTTCTAAAATATAGCGTTATGTTGCTTCCTCAGGTGACAGTTCCTTGAGGAAAGTGCTAATAAAATGTGGAGCAGTGTTGGTGCCGAGCATCCTGGCCTCAGTGACCCCTCTTTCCTGCCGGGGAAAACACACTCGCTTAGAGGGAGGGAGGCTTTCAGAGTGTCCACCACAGGCAGTCACAGAGGTGGCGGTCACCACGGAGTGGAAAGTACACAGTGCCACTGATGGCTTTGCACACGGTACTATACTGAGCGAAATACGCCAGTCAGAGAAAGACAAGTACCACATGATCTCACTCATACGTGGAATCTAATGAACAAAATAAACCGATGAATAAAACAGAGCCAGAGACACAGAAGCATGGAACAGACTGAGGGATCTCAGACGGAAGCAGGGGTGGGTGGGTGGGGAGACATTAACCTAAGAACTTACATGCACATGTGCATAACCCATGGACACAGACATAGGGTGGGGAAGGCCTGGAGGGGACTGCAGGGTGGAGGGGATCGATGGGGGAAAAGGGACATTTGTAAAACTTTCAACAATAAAGATAAATAAAAATTTAAATCACATGGCCCTTTCCTGAAAGGAAGGCTAGAGAAGACCCAGAAAGAGTTCGAGCTGCTTGTGTACAATGAAATCCTATGAAAGGCCAGCTCCCAGCCCCTGCTGTCCTTCCTGGGCAGGTGTGGTGCTCTCACTGCTCAGAATTGGGGTGAGGGGCGACCACGCCTCCTTTTGCCATCGCCGCGACCGTTAGCAGTGCCTCACCAACACCTCTCGGCAAAGTCCCCGAGCTTAAGATAATTATTGCAAGATAATAGATAAATGCATCTTGGAGGAAGGCATGAAAGGCTGCGAGCTGGTGGTCAGTCCAAACTCTCGGGACCCCCACTGCAGCCTCGGCCCAAACGTTCCGGCAGTGGCCCTGGGCGGACCCAGGTGGCAGAGGAGCCCGGGGCTGTCGCAGGTCCGCCGTGGCGGCTGAGCACAGGGACGCGCGGCTCCGATCTGGTCCCGCTGCGCTCCGGTGTGCTCATTCACATCAGAGGCTGTCCCTCACCTGTGAAATGACAGCCACGCCACCTGCCCTGACTACCTCACTCTGACAGCCACAGAGTCGCACTCAACCATTAGACTGTTTGTGAAAAGGCTTAGGAGTGTCTATAAGCCGCGTACCAATCAGGGCAAATTAGCACATGGCCGTCTGAATATAAAGGGTGGGCCAAAGTCACTTGGAGGTCAAACTTGTGCTGCGTTGGGGTCTGCAGGTAAAACATTAAGTTTACCGCTCAGGTGTCTTTATCACGATGCACAGTTTACAGCCCTGTAGTGACTCCTTCCTCTCTTCCTGTGTAAGTCCCGGGGACAGTGAGTAAACCCAGGGAGGGCGAGTGTGAAACAGGTTCGAGAGGAAAGCACCCTCGCGATCAGCCACGAGGGAGCAGCTGTCCGGGCGGCGGGAGCGGGAGAGGGAAGGCGCAGGCACGCGGGGACGGGCGCGGCTCGGCCGGAACGGGCTGGCAGGTGCACGCTGCTCTGCGGGATGCAGCTCTCTGCGTGTTGCCATGGAGATGTCAGCAGCCCCGCTCTACGGTGGGCTACGCGAGACGACCGCATGACACGCTCGGGTCTCAGCAACAAAACCAAGGTCAATTTCTGTCGCATGTTCTCTCCAGATTCATCCTCGCCCGGGAACCCGCTTACAGGCACACGACTTAGGTCTCTGCTTTAATTCTTTAAGAAAAATAAACGTTAGCAAAATACTCCCTTTGCCTCCTTCGGTGGTGGTGTCTCGGGTAATTTACAGCGGCTGTCACTGCGCCCGCGATGATGAATGAGCATCGTGCGTGAGGGCTGCGCGCTGGAAACCGCGCCGTGCGCAGCGTGGCTCACACAGCCCCACGGCAGCTCTGCGAGGCAGCTGAGCGGAGCCACCGCAGAAAAATGGACATCGGTGGACCCGGCCCAGTTCATTATCCGGAGCTGGGAATGGCAGGCGAGACTGAGGGGCCGGCAGTCTGTCCAGGTGACCGTACTCGCGGCCTTCGGCGACGCAGTCGTAAGTCTACGGCACCTTCCCAGGACGGAACCGGGGAGCGGAACGTGGGACCGTGCGGAACAAACGTCCTGTGTGCCCACGCCCTCACATCCCCCCCGGCTGCGCGCCCCGTCAGGCCTCCTGCCGACTGGTCATCTCCCTGAGGACAAGCAGCACCCCGAGGCAAACACCGCGCCCCCAATGACTCCTTTCCACGGGCTCACCAGCAAACTGAGCCCTCGCTGCACGTGGCCTCCTCTCACTCTCGCCCGAGGGCCTGGCACCCAGCCCAGCGGCCGCAGGTGTGAGTGAAGGGGCCCGTGGGCGACACGGGGGAAACAGATCACGCTTGTTAGGGAGCAAACAGGAACCTGCCCGCGAGTCAGTGCAAACACTGGTCACAAGCAATTAAGTCGTAGGAGAGGGAGGGGGAGACGTTAATCTAATAATTATTTCACTTTAAGGGGTAATAACAAGTGAGCATGAGAATTCAAGGGGAAAATATGAAATAGATTAAAATGGTATGGAAGGTGGGAAACGACTCCTAATGCTTCGGCCTGAGCTCCTGGGACAGGCGTGCCTGTGTTGAGAATGGAAAAGGCAGGTCTGGGGACGAGGGAGAAGGGCCTCCTTCCCGGGCAGGTGGGGACGGCGCCCGGCAGGGCCACAGGCGGGGACGGCGCCCGGCAGGGCCACAGGCGGGGACGGCGCCCGGCAGGGCCACAGGGGGGGACGGCGCCCGGCAGGGCCACAGGCGGGGACGGCGCCCGGCAGGGCCACAGGCGGGGACGGCGCCCGGCAGGGCCACAGCGGCTCAGGGGGAGGCAGAGCACCGGGCGTCACCCCAGGCAACTGCCCCCCTCAACTGCTGCCGCCCCACCTCGGGGCCCCTGCACCCAGTCCAGCCTAACAGAAACCAAAAGCCCGAAGGGGAAGAAATGGTGGGGAGACGACAGGAGGAGATAAAAGCGAGCGCCTCGAGTGTGTCTAACCCCGAATGTGACCCGCACGTGCTGGAAACCAGCATGTGTGAAGCAAGGGCCAGGCAACCCCAGAACAACCAGAGCACACATTCACGAGCGTGGCTTCCTCCAGGGGCGGACAGAAGAGCAGGGCTGGGTCCCCGGCTCCCCACGGCTGAGCCCCGTGACCAGTGCGTGGCACTCAGCCTTCGCGGGTCCTGGATGTGGGCCCTGCAGAAAGGACCCGCCATAGGGGCCAAGGCTCCCCTCGGAGGAGAAAGCGTGGGGTGGACAGTTAACAATCCCATTGAGAAGTGGTCTCATCACCGGTTGCCAGACTCTGGGGATCACGGCTATCCTAATACTCACACCACAGGTTAACTTTAAAAGGCTAAACAAAATGCAGAATTCAGAAGGTCATAAATCCTGGAAAAATACCTCCCAACTTCATAACTGGTTTTTTAGATTATAAAAGTAATACACACTTTTCTTAGAAAGCTTGGAAAGTAGAAAAATGCCAAGTATCATGTGGCAAAGACGCACATTTCTGAGAAGACAAAGCAGATTGCTTCCCGTGGTGGACGGCCTGACCTGGATCTGTGCAAAAAACCGAACCCATCCTATGCGGCAAACAGAAATGCCACAGGCCCCTGTCTCTGAAACCAAGCCCAGGCAGGTTAGAGGGCTCCGAACCCAGGAGGCCAACTTGACCACACGCGGGGGTGACAAAGTCAAGGTAAACTGATCACAGTGGCCTCAGTGCTTCACCCCCCATGTGTCTGCAATGGCTTTGCAGGGCCTCCCCTCAGGAGATGGCCTGTGTTTCCCTCCAAGCCCCTAAAGCAGCAGCAGAAGGCAGTGGAGGGGGGCTCACCCACCCAGCACGGAGCAGGAGCCCCGTCAGCAGCGGAAGGTGAGCTGAGGGGCTCAGTCGAGGCACCTGTCAGTCCAGGGCCCACTGAGAAGCAGCAGATCCCTCCCCCCAGCCCTAAGACTTCAGGGTGAGCACGGTGTTTACCCTGGAGCGTGCCCTCAGGAATGGGGACTCTCGTATTCAGCACAGTCCTGGGAGCTCTGACCACGAGGGGAGGGGAAGGGATGAACCGGAGTAAAACCGTCCCTGTTTGCAGACGATCGGATCGTCCCCGTAGGAAATCCCAAGGAGTCTACAAAGCAAGACCTCTTGGAACTAACACATGTGGTGCCCAGAGTCACAGAATGTAAGACAGACACACACGCAAAAACCAATCAGTTTTATTTCCAGACACTAACAACAAACATGGAAATGATCATTGAAGGCGTGATACCACAAGACAGACACACACGCAAAAACCAATCAGTTTTATTTCCAGACACTAATAACAAACATGGAAATGATCATTGAAGGCGTGATACCACTTGCTCCAAAAAAAAAAAGTACTTACTATAAAGTTAACCTGTAGAGACTCTGTGCTGAAAAGTATAAAATGTTGATGAAAAACTCAAAGGCCACACAGATGGAGAGAAACACTGTGCTCACGGAGTTGGACACAACGTGGCCCAGTTGCCAGTTCTCTCCAAACAGGTCTACAGTTTAGTCTGTCTTATTAAAAGCCCAGCGAGGTTTTTTCATACGTAGATGACATTACCCTGAAATCTATGAGGACAGGCAAAGGCCCTGGAACAGCTAAACGATTTTGAGAAACAACATTGAAGTAAGAGGAATCCCTCTCCCCTGTGTTAAAATTCCCACATAGCGACAGCATGGTGGAGCTGGCAGAGGGACAGACACAGAGATCGATGAAAGGGAAAAAAGAACCCAGAAATATGGAAATATGGACCACTGATCTTTGACCAAGGCACAGAAGTAATTGGACAGAACACTGGTGCTTCTAACAGCCGGGCATGCAGAGAGAAAGAAAACTGACCTTGCTCTGCCCCGCGCATCGATACAGAATTAAGTCAAATGGATTGTGGACTTAAATGTCAAATGTAAAACTACAAAAATGTTCGAAAAAAATATATAGGAAAAATGCTTCGGGACCTAGGGCTTGGGGACGAGTTCTTAGATTGACTCCAGTGGCACAATCCACGAGTGGAAACACTGGTACATGAGACCCCATCCAAATGCAAAGCCTCTGCTTGCAAAGCTGCCTGTCAGGAGGGTAAAAGACAAGGCACGGGGTGGCAGAAAATGTCTGCAACCCACAGGTCCAACCAAGACCTGGTGTCTAGAACACGTACGGAACTCCACTCTCAACAGCACAGTCAACTAGGAAACGGACAGTGACAGAGAGACACAGGAAGGGACTGTGCAGATGGCAGACGAGCCGAGTGCAGATGCTCAGCGTCACCCCACCGGGGAAGCGCAAACTAAAACCACGTGAGACCGTGACACACCTACCAGAACGGCTCACACTAAAACAGAGGCACCACCTCGTGTGGCGAGCACGCGCGGGAAGTGGGTCTCAGCCCCTGCGGGGGGGGCAGCAGGCTCTTAGGAGAGGAGCCCGCCCCCCGAGCGGCGGTCCCGCTCCTGGACAATCACCTCCGAGAAACGAGAGCCACGTTCACCCAAACCCCGTGTGCAGGCTTCAGAGCAGCCCCTAACCCTAACAACCCAGGTGTCCTTCCACGGCGAGTGGCAGACACGCCCTGGAATGTCACTGAGCAGTAAAAGGGAATGAACTGTTCATGCACACGACTCAGGTGGACCTCAAGGGAACTGCTGCGGTCTCATCCCCAAACCAGCACCCTAAGGTCGCATCTGTGCCACCCCACAAATAAGAAACGGAGAACAGGCCAGGGTTGCCAGGGGCTGGGGCGGGTTGGGGAGGGGGTGAATGGGGGTCAGTGAGGAGACTGTAGCTATAAAAGGGCAGCTATATTTTCCAAAACAAAAAAATAGTTAAAAGGACGCCAGTTTTACATTTTTGAAAGTGTCTTTAGTGTTTGGCTTAATAGAAAACAGCTGGATCTCATATCTGCGTCTACATCCAATTTACATATTAAAGTACGTATTCATTATGAATTACCTTCTTTTATTCCCCTTTTATATCAAGAGCTAGGGCGCTGTACGGACGCTTTGAAGCTGCACGCGTAGGCTGGTTATTTTATCGGTGGATTTCCCTGACTGAGCACATGCCGCAAGAAGGGGGGTGCTTTGTCCCGCAGGAAGGAGAACCGTCTCACGTCATTTCTCAGCCCACCATCCTCACGAGCTACGGGACCTGGTAGCAATGACACTGCGAGGCAAAGAATCAACGCAGAACTGGAAACCCACAGACACACATAAGAGAGTGACATCGAGAAGGGCAAGTACATCTGAGGGGCATTATTAGAACGGTTTTGACCCCGTGACCCCCCTTTGAGGGCTTCAGGGGTACCCACGAGCCCCAGGGCTGAACTGCTCTATGATGAAAACATCCAGAATCCGGAACAAAGGTTTCTCTGGGGTGACAGTCAGGCTTGATGGGGAAGCAGTCCAAGGGGACGTTTGGGGGGACAGTGACTTTCCATGGCAACGGGCCAGCTGCACATGGAAGTGTGCCTCGTGAGAAACCAACCAAGTGGTGCATTTACCGTCCATGCACTTCAGTGTATGCCAGGGTTACCTGGAAAGAGCAAACAAGTATCCAGCTGGTTAAAACACGCATGAGCGTTTAGGAGTAAGGCGTCCTGGTGTCTGCAACTTACTTGGAAACGAATGGAAGAGATAGACGGGCTGGTAGGAAATAAAGCCCGAGGTAGATGACAGACAGGTCACGAGCAGACAGCAAAAGGCTCACTGTAGAGCCAGGTGGTGGGTATACGTGGTTACTTTACAATCCTTTCTGCATTTGAAAACGTTCATACTGAAATGCTGGAAAAATTCATTGAGTTGTACACTTAAGATTTGTGTACTTTACTGTAGGTAAGTTATACCTCAATAAAAAATTGTAAACTAACAATTAAAAATATTAAGGCTAGGCTAAATAACAGACTAGGCTTATTTATAATTAAGAGAAAGAGGAAATAATATTTACTGAAATCAAATCCAAGACAAATTACACATTATTAAAGTAAATAAAAGTAAATGTGAGATTAACCAAAGAATTTGCATGCATATATGGACACAGACAACAATGGGGTGAAAGCCTGGGGTGGGGAGTGGGTGTGGGATAGGAAGGGTTAATGGGGAAAAAAGGTGACATCTGTAATATTTTCAACAATAAAGATAAATTTTAAAAAATCAAAATCAAAATCTGGATCTTTTTGCAAATAAATGATATCATAAGACCAAAAATAAATAAATGTATGACATTCTCAGAAACAGTGAGGCTTAATTTTAAATGCAGTGTCACAATATTGTACTAGGTGACACGGGACAGGTTACTGACAAAGGATCCCCGAAAACACAGCTCGCACCTCGAATCCCCACCATGCCAAGGGACAGGTCCCGTCTCTCACGCTCAGGGAGGAAGTACCGAGACGCTTCAGCACAACTGTGCTGGGGACTTCTGGGCACAGGGCCAGAGTGAGGCTGAAAAACAGCAGGCGACTCCCCAAATCAGCAACTGCTGCACGTAATTATATATCATAGTCACAGGGTCATGTCACAGAAACAAATAGAGAATGACAATAAATGACATTAAAAATTATTAATAAAGTTTTTTTAACCTTTATTCTTTGAAAAAAATCTTTACACTTCACGTTCCTCTAATTAAGACCGTCTGGCTCGGCGTCTATCCCGATGACTCGGCCCCGTCACTCGCCTGCACACCCACCTGCGGCTGCAGGAGCCGGACGCAGGGGAGCGGCGCCTGGGCCCACGCACCGCGAGGCAGCGCTGCGAGTGCCCAGCAACACAGAGGACAGTTTCCCTCCATTTACTCAGTAGTTGCACTTGTGGAAAATTTCAGTGTATATTAAAACTGCAAAAATACTGTGTGCTTATTTAAAAATGGGATACTAGGCTCGGGTCATGACGAATAGTTGTTTTTGTTTCTGTAAACCTACGTAAACATTCAGGGACACGCGGGAAGACACGTGGGAGCTCAGAACCGTTTATCACCCTGCAAGACCCTCCCCAGCACTGCAGGTGCTCCAGCCCGGCTCCTGACCCCCCACGACCTCCTTGCTGGGACCACCAGAAATGCTCCATAAGCTTCCAAACATCCCTCCAGGGCAGAGCTACCTGCACTAAAAACCACTGATCAGGGTGGGGAAAGGACTGTTTTAGGAACATTTAGATTTTAATAACAGAAATATATTCCCCAGATCAGAATTAGCAGGCTGTAATGTGTTCATTTCTAAATAATTCAACATAAAAATATCATCTTCCATCTCTTTAAGTAATTAGTGGCTAAGTTGTGGTTAAAACAGCATGGGCCCCACAGAGATACACTTAGGTCCTCTGTCGTCTGCTGCTACTTTGTGACTATAGTTTGCTACAAAGGAAGCATTTCAAACAGCAGCTGAAGGCCTGTCACATGGAAACAATGTTCGCTGATTCCCACCAGGGGAGGGACTGAACCACTGAGCTGAAGTGAAAACCTTCACCTTCTGTAAGCCCAACGTCGAAGCAAACACAGCAGTTTCACACTTGTTCTTAAATGCTGCTTTTATGGTTTTGTTATCAATTTTCAGATGATTTAACCTCAGCACTCCAGCCCTGCATGACTTCATGACTTTCGTGTTCCTGTTTCCACTCGTTACTTGGCCACGGCAGCCACGGCATATTTTCACCAGATCAAGCTGTGTCATCTTAACTCCCGAGTCCTCCCACATGCTCCCCACGCCTCCCCAACGTCCTATGTGTCTTCTGTCTGTGCCTCCTCCTGCTTCTCTCTCTCTCCTATTTTTTACCTTCCCTGTACAATGATTAGGCCATTTTTTTTAAAAGCAACACGAAATGAAATGGCACATGAATTCATTTGCTCAGATGAGTTGCCAACAAATAACTAAATCAATCACTAAGTATGGATCGGAAGAAAAATGTGCTTGATCGAAAAAACAACTACTGGATTTTTCAAAGAAATTAAGGGGGGGAAATCAGTCAACTTTAAAAAGCTGTATGTAACTTGGCAATAAAAATGTCCACTAAGGAAAGGCGTTTCCATTCTATGTTCTAGATAAACAAAAATTCTGCAAACCCATCTGTAAAAACAAAACACAGAGCACAGACACACTCCCAGGTCTCCACCCAAGTGAACTGAAAGT
This sequence comes from Miniopterus schreibersii, assembly GCF_964146895.1. Lineage (NCBI taxonomy): Eukaryota > Metazoa > Chordata > Mammalia > Chiroptera > Miniopteridae > Miniopterus > Miniopterus schreibersii. The sequence continues at coordinate 100,206,422 of NC_138105.1, forward strand.
GTAGGTTCACCAAGGCTGTGCAGGCAAAGGGTTATCCATAGTCACCCCGACAACCGGAGCATCCTTCGCTTGTGGGGTGTGGACAGCAAACTGTGGTCCATTCAGATACCGAGCAGGACTCGGCTCCCAAAGGAGTAAAAAGTTGATGCGCACAGCGGCGTGAATAAGTTTTACTTTTATTTATTTGTTTATTTTTAACCCTCACCTGAGGATATTTTTCCACTGTTCTTCAGAGAGAGTGGAAGGGGGAGAGAAACATCGATGTGAGAGAGACAGCCACTGGTTGCCTCCCACATGGGCCCCGGCCGAGGCTGGGGGTCGAGCCTGGAACCGAGGTACGTGCCCTTGGCCAGAATCAAACCCGGACCCTTCAGTCCAAGGCAAAACGCTCTAACCATGAGCCAAACTGGCCAGGGCCAGTGTGAATAAATTTTAAATGCATTTTCCTAGGTGAGAGACCTGAAGGTCCCATTTACACGAAATTCTGGAAAAGGCAAAACTGTGTGGTCAGAAACAAACAGGCGAGTGGCCGGCAGGGGCTGGAGGGCCTCGCCCACAGGGGACACGGTGGGTGACGGAGCCACTCTGCGCAGTGCTGCGGTGACGGACGCACTCTCCGCTTGCTTCCGCGGATCCCACAGAAAGGGACACCAAGGGGCGCACGTACTGTGTGCAAACTAAAAGCAAACGACAACGATCAGCCAGGATGCCGGCAGACCCAGGGCGGGTGCAGACTGCGGCAGATGAACGGCTAGGGAATGGGGCACAAACGTGTGACGGCCTCACTGCACCCAGGGGAGGGCAAGGACCGAGCGCGGCCTCGGGGAAACAGCGCTTTGAGTAGCAGTCGCGGGCTGAAGGGCAGGGGGCACATAAACACTGCTCGGCTGGTCAGCTGTTTGTCACAGGAGTGGGCGTCAGCAACGCCGAAACCAGTGGCCACGGGTGCCCGGGCTGACCCAGGACATAACCTGTAGGGGTGGGAGGGAGCCTCTCCCAGAGAGAGACCACCAATAGGAGACGGGAAACGGACGCGCCCGCGGCCCTGGACCAGAGTCAGAGACGCCCGTGTGAACTCATGGTTGCTTCAAAATACGTACAGATAGACAGAGAGAGAAGTATAGACTTGTGCGTCTACAGGGTTAGGACACACGTCCACCGAGACGCCCTGGAGTGGTGACCATCAGTCATAACAGGCACACTCAGGCCCCAGACCCCAGGTTCGAATCCCATTTCCCCGTGAAAGAAACCAGGACCCTCGCAGAAATGGCAGATCCTGGGGCTGGGGCTGGCAACCTACACAGCGAGCCTGGAGCACGTCATGGGATGAGGGACACAAACCACCGTGAGCAAGGCCCCCGGCGATCACTAAAGCTGGGGGGGGGGGCATCGATTTATTGTCCCACTTGTTCACGCATCACTGGTTGCGTCTTGTATGTGCCTTGACCAGGGATCGAACTTGCAACCTTGGCGTGTTGGGATGATGCAGTCACCACTGAGCTACTCGCCAGGGTCAACCGCAGTGGTTTTAACATAGGCCCCACATAATTCGATACCTCGCCCCCCCCAGAGGTGCAGCTTAATCCCCTCCCCCTGCGGGCGGGCTGGCCCTAGGACTTGCTTCTGGGGAACTGAGGCATCTGGTCTTTGAGTGGCTTCTGGGCATAGAGATCCTAAAACCCCAGGACTTTCCTGAATGATCAGGCTGACGGGAGCATCTTTCGTTCTAATCAGGCAACTCCTGATGGGCTCCCATAGAGCTTCAGGATGGGGGCTGGTCACCACAAACGCCACCCGTGACTAGAAGCTTGGAACTTTCAGATTCACACCAACTTTGGGCAGGGAAAGGGACTGGAGATTGAATTAATCACCAATGGCCAACGATGTAATCGATCAGGCCTAAGTAATGAAACGTCCATAAAAACCCAAACAAAGGGGTCTGTGGAGCTTTGGGGCTGGCGCACATGTAGGTGCCGGGAGGTGGCAGCCTGCAGAGAACAGAGGCTTGGTGCGATACTCACGCCACCCCATGCGTCTCTCCCAGTGGCTGTCCCCAAGTTGTACCCTTCACACAAGACCAGGGACAGCGAGTACAGCACCTTCCTAAACTCTGTGAGCCATCCTGTCCAACCTGGGTGGCTGGATGAGAGCCCTTGAATTTGCAGCAGGCTGGGCAGAAATGTGGGTGGCTGGGCACCCCACTGGCAGCTGGCATCCGAAGGAGAAAAGCTGGTGAATCACAAACAAGTCTAAAGTTTCGTTTTAAAAATAGGGGACAAACTAATGACACACACAGAACAATATGAATGTGTCACAGTTATGCTACGTGAAAGGAGTCAGATTCTAAAGGCCCCGCGTTGTGTGTATCCATTTACAGGACATTGTGGAAGAGGCAAAGCTATAAGGTCAGGAAGCAGGTAAGTGGTTGCATGGGGTCACGGGGAGGGGGGTGACTGCAAAGAGACAGACAAGGGACTTTGGGGGTGACGCTCTGTATCTTCACTGTGGCCATGGTTACCACACTCTACGTCCTTCAAAAAGAGTGAATTTTGCTATATACAAATTAAAAAGTAAATTTTAAAATATCCCCCCTAATTTAAAATTTCCCTCTCAAGGGTATTCAGTTCACACACTGCTGGATATATTTTTCTGTAGAAAATGAGAGACTGAACATAGGGACGGCCAATGGCCGGGCCATGTGTGACAAAGAACTGCGACCCATGTGGGAAGTCAGAAAGATGAGCCGAGTCCCTGTGCCACTGACCCAGCACCACCAGGACTTGGTCCAAGACGGCAAACTTCTCTGTTTTTGCTCCCAAACCCTTTGCAGCCCAGGACCGAATGGAAAAAGCCAAATCTGCTTCCCTAACCAGTCACACAGGATGTCCTGCCTCTAGTCAAGGGCCCCAGCTTGCCCAGGCCCACGCCTCCAGCCAGGGCCCTCCGGCAGCGTCTCCTCGACCCGGGACTCTCCCACTCCCCGCGCCCGGGTTCCACACAAGGCTCCTTGTTGGAGCAGGCCCTGATCTACAGCCCCGTGGCTTCTCCCGTGGCTTCTCCCGTGGTCCTCATTCATTTCCAGGGAGCAAGCCCACTTTGTAAAGCAAAGTCTTATGAGAAACTAGATAAAACACTGCCGCCCGGGTGCTGCGCAGTCAGCAACGCGAGACGCTCGGGGTAACGAATGAAGGAAGGAAGGAAGGGGGCTCCCTGCAGAGCGATTCCGTTTCGAAGTCACCAGACCCTCTGAAGCTCCAGTGTCCCCCTAACCATAGCCATGATATGTTCGCGCTGGCTGTGCAGGACAGGTACAAGCTTGTCGAACGAACGAGACTGCTTTCGTCATGTGTGAATTGTTCACGGGATACTGTTGCCAGTGAAAAGGTTCTGTTGTCGTTACTAAGAAACCAGGTCCTGCTGCTTCTACAGCCAGCAGTCCTGGAGGAGCTTCCTGGTAGGAGGGGACAGGAAGGACAGAGGGGATGAGGACAGAGGGGACAGGGGGATAGAGAGGACAGGGGGACGGAGGGCCTCGGGAAGCAGGGAGAGGAGGAAGCTAAGAGGACTGGCTTTTGTAGGAAAGGTAACTTTGCGTGAAAGGGTACAATGAATCGGTAATGGAATGCCTCCAAGGACTGAGAGGCTCTTTCGCTTACAATGATTTAACATTTTAGTGCTTCCTATAAAGGAGTTTTCTTTCCCACCACCACCTGTACCAGCTTGCCAAGCTATCTAAACTTCAGGGGAAATATTAATAGGGGCTAAATTGGCTGATGTAAAATTAAATTATTCCGACAGAACAACAGCAAGCAAAATTTGCTGAAGGAAGCAATAAATTAAGGAACCTTCTTAAAAATGCAATATTCAATTATAACTTAAATAAATCCCTGGGGTATGAACCGAGACAAGTGTATTAAAAAGTAATGTGAATTTCTCAGGAAAAGTACCGCAGGTTGGTCAAATAAAACCTCTCCAAGGGCCAGCTTCATTAGCCGGCCGCACATCCAGGGCTCTTAGCAGGACCGGCTAACTGGAAACACCTTTTTTCAGCCAATCTCCATGTGGCCTAGTCATTCATGTTCCTAGTTTGGGCAGGAGTCTTGAACGGAAAGCCACAGGGAATGCCAAGAACAGCAAGTTTCTCTTAGAAAGAGTCTCCTCATCAAATCACTTATCTATTTTTTAATGCATTTTACTTTCCTTCAAAATTTTATATTATAGGCGATGCTGAGTTCTCACCAACATATTGTACTAACTATGGTAAACCGAAGGAAAAAAGGACAGCAGGCTCAGAGGGCCCAGTTCCAGCTGCTTCAAAACACGCCTTCTGGGAGGTTCTGTTTGCCAACCGCAGCCCCATTCAGCCCATAAACTCCATGTCACAAGCCCAGGAGCGTCTCCCATGCATTTCGCTGAGGAGAAAAGCCTGGCAACAGCCAGGCCCCACAGAATGTCCCCGGTCTACATCCAGGATGGCGCTGACCCCCGGTGCCCCCGCTTACCAGGGGAGGCCGGGGCCCACAGTGAAAACCTGCAGGAGTCTCTCTGCCTCGGGTGCTGGCAGCCTTGGCTCATTGCCCGACTCTCTGGCAGGGGACTAGTGCCCTGCACGTCTCTCCGCCTGCTGTGAAGGTTCCTTAAGTGGCACTAACACTAGCTTAGAGGATTTGCATTTATTGTGTCTCTGGTATTGACAGTCATGTTTTCTGCTTTTTATTGGTGATGACGTTTTACTATCATGAAATATGGCTGGACATCTAAAGTTTCCAAGGGAATTCAGAAATCAAGTTCACAAAATGACAGAGTATAGACTTTTTATTTTCACAACTTCAGGGTGTTAAAAGAGTAAAGAAATGACCATGAAATTACACTGACATTATAGTGTTTCCAGATACGATACTTCATGACCACGCTGTGGTGTCCAGGTTATGAATGACCACGTCTGGAAACACTGCCCCCCCCCTCGAATCCTTTTGATGTTTGATCCCCACGCAGGCATCTTACTGCTCGGACAGTAACGGAATTCAAAGCCTCTGTGGGGGTTCAGTGTCTGTCCTCTAACGTGTACCATCAACGGTGTCCCCTCTTTATTTTAGGGGGGTGGGGAGACTGCAGTTAGGGAAAGTTGAAATTTAGGGCTGAGCTAATAGCAAAAACTAGATAGAAAAAATTCAGTTTACGTGCTCTAGATTTATTACAATCATTGCTGGGAGTCCCGAGGGAGCGTAAAATAGGAGATAAGCAGGCCCAGGGCTTATTCACGGAAACAAATCCCAATTTTTCACACACTGTTTCCCTAAAGTAAGGTTCTTGCCGTGGAAGATGGGTCTCATGATTCATATAATAAAGATGCAGAGAAAGAAATGGATTCATAGAGTTTTACGAGCTGGGGGCTGGCGGATGAGGAAGGATGAAGCTACCCTACAGTCCCAGGCGATGTAACTCCCGCTAGAATTCTCACACCAGACTCTGCAAAAGCTCTTTCTGTAAATGTCGTTCCTGAAGGTATCTCTTGGCATATTTTTAGTTTCTCAGACACAGAATCATGCTTTAACCAAGAGTTTAAGACTTCTTCCAAGCTCAGTAACAAATAAAGTTTCCCCACAACCCTTGTTTTCTCACCCCTTTTGCATTTAATTCTATTAAAATCCTAAGGTCAGACGACATTAAAAGTGTCGGGAGCTCTTGCAGAATATTAATTATGTGTCAAAGTGAAGGCAGCAAAACTGATTTTCAGAAAACTGTTTAAATGAAAGGAAATCAAAGGAAAGGGGCCTTTGAAGTCCTAAACATGCATTAAGATAAAAATAATTGGTCTAATAAATTCCTTACATAGGCCGCAGACCTCATGACAGTGAGTAACAAGTTATCAGAGCCCATTTTAGGCTCACTCTCAGGCTGGGCCAGATGAAAACAAAAACCGAGATACATGTTAACCATATAGGGAGGCTCAGAAAGTGTCAGTCAGTCAACTTTCTCCCACGAGGTCGTTTGAAATGTAAACCACATTGGTGGGGAGCTCCCTCCCTCCTCTGCTCCCTGGAAACAGGCCCCACCTGAAATACCACCCTCAGTCTTACACTTAGATACACGCACACAAATCTCATCGTTGAACCCGGGCCTAGGAAGCAGTTTCCCAGGGCTTTCAGGAGTGTCCTCAGAGGGAACTTTGAGGAGGGCTGTCTGGAGCTTGGTACCCAGGGTCAGGTGGCCTCATGGCCCCAGAGGCAGGTGTCCTGCCTCAGACCCCGTCCCAGCACCGGTCAGCTGTGTCTGACCACAGAGATCGGCACTGCTGTCCACCAAACGTTAAATGATTCCTTCTGAGAAAAAGGACTCGAGAGGAGGCTGGTGTGGCTGGTCAGGGAACCATCCCTGACCGAGAGACAGTGGGTAAGACTGACAGCGCCAGGCCTGGGGACTGAGCCACACCCACGGCCCATCAGCCCCCCAGCCCTCCGTCCCGCAGCCGGCGTCTGGCCCGCTCTCGGGTCTGGCTGCTGCAGGCAGCGCTGCGGGCTGAGCGGCTGTGCAGAAGTGATGAATTGTGACCATGGTGCCGACGTCAAGGTTTATGGGACAGGAAGTGGAGAGGGGCCTCATCTGAGTTTTATGGCCTCTTATTTGAGGCCTTGAGAAGCCTGGAGTGAATGAACAGGAAGCCCGCTGGCTGGATTCTAAGTGTCACATTAGTGAGGCCCACACGCCCTGGAATAGCAGAGCCAGAGCCCCAAGCCTGGCGGCCCCGTGGGGAAGGGTGGGAGCGCGGTGGCCTCTGGGACAGCAGCCACAAGGGGGAGCTCCGAGGGACGGCTGGGAGGGCAGGCCCCTGGAAGGCAGGCCCTGCACAGGAGGGCACTGAGACATGACTGTTTCACAGACAGCGGCAGCCATACCCCCTCAGCTCTCTGAAGCACACAGTCAGTCAGCTCTCTGAAGCACAGTCAGGCGACCCCTCACAATTTCAGCAGAAAAAGGTGCAAAGAGAAACGTGTGACCAGATGGCAGAAGGAGAACTCTTTATCCACTTGCTGCTACTAAGTATCTTATTTTTTTGTTAATTCTCACTCGAGGACATTGTTTCCATTGATTTTTAGAGAGAGTGGAAGGGAGGGGGAGGGAGAGAGAGAGAAACATGATGTGAGAGTCACATCGACGGGTTGCCTCCCGCACGTGCCCCAACTAGGGTTGGGAATCGAACCTGCAACTGAAGTACATGCCCTTGGCCAGAATCAAACCCTTCCATGGGTGGACTGGTGCTCTAACCACTGAGCCACACTGGAAGGGCCTAAATATCTTCTATTTCACAGTGTTTAGTTCCAGAAAGTGTTACTTATCAGTCACATATTAAATTCTCTTAAACTTGTTAACTTGGCACAGTTACAGGTCTGCCCCACTCTTCACCCCCCGCACAGCGATGGACCCTGCTGGCTGCTGGCTTGAATCGAGCGCGTCCTTTTAAGAGATGCCCGTGAGACTTACTAAACCTCCAGTCCTCCCTGGCAATGACAGAGTGGTACTATTAAGGGATTTTTAATTGAAGCAAGTCAAAATAACCATATATTCTGAGGGTAAAACATTTTGCCAATTTTGTTCAATAAATTGGGTCAATTTTGTGCTAGGCAAATAAATCATGTCCTGGACCCTAAATACCTGTGTCTCCCCATCGTCTGTGAGGCCTGCGTGAGCTTCGTATTAAAGACCTGGGGTGGTGAACATACAGTGCGTTATACAGACAATGCATAGAATTGTACACCTGAAACCTGCATAGTGTGACTAACCAATGTAACCCCAATAAACTTACTGCATGATTAAAAAGTGTAGAAAATGCCTGGACAAGGACCCATGTTAAACCAGAGCTCGCTGGTTGACACGGCTGGGAGAGGTGCGTTACTGCCCCTGGGACGTGGTGACAGGAGCTCTGGATGTCCTGCCCAGTGCATCCGTCAGAGGGACCTCGACCCACTACTCCAGGCCCCGTACAGCAAAACGGGATATAGGTGCGTTTCTCTCCCATACCAGGGCTCACTGCGAACGAGCCAGGCAGGGGACGCGGCTAGATGGCCACGGGCCACTCTGCCATCAATGGAAACTGCTCCCCTCCCTCCCTCCCTCCCTCCCTCCCTTCTTTCCTTCCTTACTCCCTCCCTCCCCCCCCCCCAGAGGAAGGGTCGCTAACCTTTGACGCTTCCCGTCTGTCAGGCACCGTGTTACATCCTGGGGGCACGGAACTGGGAGAATGTGATCCGTCCTAACACACCCGCTGCTGGCAGGTGTCCGTCCACGCACGGTTTGGCTTCTGTTCCCGGCTCTCCCGAGACTAACCCTAACCCAGAACACCGTTATTGCTAATGAACTTCCGTAGGAGAGGGGACGTGCGGATATGGGGGCTCAGATGCGCCTGCACAGCGGCGCTGCGGAGAGTGACACCGAGAACCAAAGCCCGAGGTGGCTGAGGTCCTGATGTGGGCTGTAATTACATGGTTGCACTGCGCACCTTTGAAATTTCAGACTTCTTTCTGCTCCCAGTCAAATGAAAGAGAGACGACATTTAATTCACCCCATGATTTTCCTACGGTAAGAAAACCAGAATTTTTAGAGTTCAATCCATGACACACGAGAAACTCAACGGGTATTAAAATTTCTAAAGCCACCGCCCAAGGCTAGCTGGTTGGAGTTTCTCCGCAGATCCATATGATTGAATAACATATTTCAATGGAAACGTTGCCGCTCAAAGGTCCTGAATGGAAAATGTGCACTGAAGGGTCCTTAAAGGGACAAAGCCAGCATCAGCCCAGACTCTGTCGTTTAGCAGGCGTTTGTCAGGATCATCCCATAAGCCGCTGTGATGTACACAGACCCTTCATTTAAATGTTCCAGGATAAAAGATGAACCTATTTTTCTGAAATAATACATATTTTTCTAAGTAAACAGTAAGACCTATTCATTGTGGAGAAATCATAAAACAGGGGAGACCATGAAAAGCACCGTCCAGCCCACCACGCAGGGAACCACTGGCCCGGCAACATGGAGTTGCCCTCAGTTTCTGCACCCGACGTTTATTTTTCATACAATTTTTCTTTTTCAACATTGAGATTAAACTGTACACGCTGTTTTGCGTCCCACTTCCATCATTCCTATAACATCGTTAAATGTTGCACCACTGTGTCATATATAATGACACGCAATACAATCATAGGCAGTCATCATGTGACAAACACAGACTGGCACGTACACTAATATCACATCACTCCAATTACGTAATTTAATAGAGTTTCATTGTTCTCTTTGAAAACACGATCTTTCAGATCAGTTTCCTGGTTCAAACCTTAAACTGCCCGAAGGTCCGGAGCGGCGTGGCCCTCCCACGCCACGGGCACCGCGAGCCCTGCTGTGCCCTCCCCCGCCCTCTGGCTCCCCGTCACGGGCACCGCGAGCCCTGCTGTGCCCTCCCCCGCCCTCTGGCTCCCCGTCACGGGCACCGCGAGCCCTGCTGTGCCCTCCCCCGCCCTCTGGCTCCCGCTCCCGGCTCCCGCTGCGCCCCGCTGCGCCTGCACCCCATCCCGCCCGCTCTGCTCCTGCAGTTCAGGCTCAGGGGGAACCTCCCCATCGCTGTGCCCACCGCATGCAAGTCCCCACCCTGGCGGGCGCAGCCCCCAGGTAAAGGACTGGCACCCCGAGTCCTTCCCGAGAGCCAGGGGCCCTCGTCTCCCCCCTACTGTCTGCACGTCTGTCTTCCTGTCGCCGAAACGCTCCCGCCCGGCACCCAGCGGTGTCCTGCGTGGAGAAGGCCCAGGCAGGACTTGCTAAAAAGGAGACAGAGTCGATAAAGTCCCAGCAAACAAAACCCATAGTGTCTCATCGCCCTCAGAATGAATTCCTAGAAATACAGCTGTCAACAGGTCCAGAGTCTCAAAGGCCCTGGGTGACCATGGCGCGTCCCCCCCAGAACGCGGCCCGCGCAGGATCCCCCACCCGCCGCGCAGACGCCAGTTGCCACCGTGCCGTTTTCTACATGTCAGCTTGGGAGTGAAGACTGAACGTGGCTGTTGATGTTTTACAATGCGTTTGAAATTACCAACAAGAATAACTGGTTTCCACATATTTACCCGCTGACGGGGCTCCTGCGAGCCCGTCCGTGCACACCTGCGTCTCCCACCCTCCGGTTTACACGCCATGGCATTTTCCAAGCAGCCAGTCATCTGTCTCCACATTTCCTGAAGTCGTGTCTCTGATCATTACTTTCGTGTTCTACTTTCATTGCTTTTAAGAAAAGAGTCTTTATTTTGTTTTCATTTTTTTCTTACTATTTCTCATTTCTTTAGCATCTTTAGAACTTGAGTGTTATTTTCTGAAAGCTCCGGATCTATCTTACAGGGATTTCACTGAAGTTCCATTAAACCAACCTACGGATCAATTGAGAGACACCCCGACCTCACAACGCTGTTTCCCACCCGGGAGGAAGGTGTGCCTGGGCGCACACACGCTTTAGGGACGCTCCTTGGCAAAGTTTTAGTTTGCCTTACAGAGGCCCATACACTTCTTGTTATATTTGTTCCAAATATTATATTGTTTTGAGAATTTCTTTCCACGTTTTCTCTACAGATGCTGCTAATTATAAAGGAAAACCATCTGAAGATATTTTTAAATTGTGAAATAACACACATATAAAAGAGTATATGAAACAGAAATAAATACTCATAAAATATCACTCAGCCCAGCCAGGTGTGGCTCAGCAGTTGAGCGTCGACCTGGGATCCAGGCGATCAGGGTTCGATTCCCGGTCAGGGCACATGCCCGGGTTGCGGGCTCAATCAATGACTCTCATCGTTGATGTTTCTATCTCTCTCTCCCTCTCCTTTCCTTTCTCTGAAATCAATAAAGATATATTAAAAATAAATAAAATAAAATATCACTCAGATCAAAATACAGAACCTTCCCCCTCTTCACGGCCAAACCAACTCCTCGACGACACCCTGATGTGTTTCTCGACACATTTACCACCTGATGTTCATCTCTACAGGTCGTCCTGCAGACAGTCACAGTTTCATATGTACAGTTTGCTGGCTTGTTTGTTTGCAACTAATTTTTTTCTAGGGCACTGTGTTTTATGTCACAAACTCTGATGGATACAGAAGAGATTGAGGAGCGATGGGGAGAGAGAAGAGACAAGAAAAGGCGAGGGGAGGAGGGACAGAGGATTTAAGGAAATCACATAAGCGAAAACTTAGAACTGCCCCCAAATCAGTGTTCTGTCCCCCTATCTCAGCACTAATTCTAAAAGCAGTAAAAACCGCGCAGGTGCTCGTGCACCATCGAACATGGACCCAAATGCAGCACAGAAACTGCGGGGACGGAGCTCACAGTCAGGGGGCCTGGGTGTTGTTGGTTCTGTGTGTGTGTGTGTGTGTGTGTGTCTTTCTGTTATCGAAACACTGCATTCCCAGCACCCAGCACAATGTCCTGCGTCCCTCATACACATATATATTTGGGAAGTCACTGACTATGTGCTCTTTGCTTATGCAGCAGGGAAATTAAAATAATCAACATGTCCATCCCAGCAGTGTGTTTCTTCTTTCGGTGAATTACTGATACTGTGACATGGGATAGCTGGGACTGTAAGTATAAATGTAAGTCAGTTAGGTTGTGTATGTAAATGCTAGTTTAAAAGCTCTATGTAATTTGCATAAATCTGCATACTGAGTTCAAAAGGCACAATCTGTAATATTAAAGTTAATTAGGGCAAACTACTTATTTAATATACATCCAGTACTCAAGAATAACACAGATAACATACAGGGTAGTTTAAACCCAACTGTCTTCATCACTTCCTAAGATACCCAGCTACAGTGAGCTTTACCCACACGTGGCACTGCCCCACAGCCACACAAGCCACTGCGGGGGGCAGAGTGAAGGCAGCGTGTCTCAGAGCTGGAGAGGCACGGGCTGTGTTGACTGCTCCAGCTCCAGCCATGCAGCAGGGCTGACAGGCTCTTCTCAAAGTCTGGGTGCTTCAAAGACACTGGCTGGAGAAGCTTAGAGCCCTGGGGCCAGCCCCACGTTGGGTGAGGGCAGGACCATCCCAGAAACTCCTTCACGTCTTCCTCAGCACTTCAGGAAGCACCTAGAATATCCACCTCATGTGGATCAGGTGGCCAGGTGGGGTGTCAATGACAAGGGGCCAAGGAAGCCACGTGTCCTGAAATCCACAGCTGCTCTCCTCCCTGAGGTTCCAGAGAGCAGCAGGAGGGACGTTAACCACAAGGTCAGGTCCCTGACAGCCCTTCTACACAGTGACCCTTTCTATACAAAGTGTCCTCACCTGACTGAGCCACAACAAGTCACCTGAGAGACCAGAATGGCAAAGTAAAAACCTCTGAAAGTCAGCTCCTCCATAAAAGCAATGAGGACACCGGCAAAAGCCTTTTTCAGAACCCTGGAAATTAATCAGAGGCTCTCCACAACCCAAGGTATGTTTGTTAAAGAAAAAGCAACAGCCCTGAAAACCACAGCGTCCATGAGAACCAAGCCACCCTGAGGCCACTAAGCAGCTAGAAGAGACCAGTGTTGCTGTCTGGTCTGTTGAGAAGCCCCTTTGAAGAGCTCTGCTCTTAGCATTTGCCTTTATTGGATCTGACTCAGAGCTTGCTCTATGTGAAAAGCACTGTCCCTGGGGATTTGTTGAAACTAATCAGTGACAACTGTTCAATACTGCAGTAGCCCGAGGCAGCAATACTAGTTGGGTCTTTCAAGAGACTGGTCAGAAAACTTAAAAGGAAAAACTGTGAAATGAGATGTCCATAGGGGTTTTTTAAAAGCTCAAGCACATTCCAGGAAATTTAGGAGGCCACATGTGCGTGCAGGTCTTTGCACACGTCACATATCCTGGAAAGGCCCTGAAATCTCACCTCTGCAAGGTGAGATATGTTGCAGCATATGAAAGTCAATCAATATAAAATGTGACAGAATGAAGGGTAAACCATATGGTCATCTCAACTGATGCAAAATTTTTAAAAGGCATTTGACAAACGTTAACACCTTTCATGGGAAAACACTGAACAGCGTAGGCACAGAAGGATGCGATCTCAACCTAATCAAGGCCATCTATACAAAAAGCCCACAGCTAATGCCATACTCAGTGGTGACAGACTGACCGCCTTTCCTCTAAGATCGGGAACAAGATAAGGATGCCCACTCTCACCACTTCTGTTCAGCACAGTGTTGCAATTCCTGGCCAGAGCAATCAAGACACACACAAAAAAGGCATCCAAATAGGAAAAAAAAAGTAAAACTATTTGAATGCAGACATGATCTTATACATACATACTCCTAAAATACTACACACACACACACACACACAGTTCAGCAATGTTGCAGGGAACAAAATTAACACATGAAAATCAGTTGCACGTCTATGCACTAACAATGAGCAATCTGAGACGAAAATCAAGAAAACAATTCCATTAAAAAAGCATAATAAATAGTTAGCAAAAAACTTAACCAAGGAGGTGAAAGTCTCCCACACAAAAAACTACAGAACACTGCTGAAAGAAATTAGAGAAGACACAGTAAGCTTCTGTGAAGACGCTCCGTGCTCATAAACTGGAACCCTACCCGAAGTGATCTATAGATTTAACACAATCACTAAGTCCCAATTCTGACTTTTCAGAAAAAGAAAAATCCACCCTACAATTCACGTGGATCCTCAAGGGACCCTGAACTGTCTTGCAAAGGAGAACAGAGTTGGAGGAATCACACCTTCTGTCTTTAAAACTCGTTGTGAAACAGCCGCAATCATGGCGGCGTGGCTCTGGGACAGAGACAGGCACACGGAGCGGTGGAATGGGACAGGGAGCCCAGAAACACATCCCTGCATGGGCAGGTCAGATGACTGTGGACAAAGGTGTCAAGACCATTCGACTGGGAAAGGACAGTCTTTTCAACAAATGGTGCTGGGACAACTGGATGTCCACACGCGAGAGAATGAAGTTGGACCCTTACTTACTACCATATGCAAAAATGAACTCGAAATGGATTAAAGGCCTAAATGAAAGACCAAAAACTCTAAAGCTCTTGGAAAAAAATAAAAGCCTCCTAAAACAGGACTTGGTGATGATTTCCTGGCTATGACACCGCACACACAGGCAGCAAAAGCAAAAGCAGGTAAGTTGGCCGACATCAAAATTAAAACCTTCTGTGCACCCAAGGACCCAATCAACACGAAGGGGCGGCCTACAGGACGGGGGGGAGACATGTATCTGCAAATCTATATCTGATAAGGGGTTAATATTCAGAGTGTACAGAGAACTCCTACAACTCAACAACAAAAATTCAAATAACCCAAATCTAAAATGGGCAAAGGACTCGAGCAGACACTCCTCCCAGGAAGACACACAGATGGCCAACAGCCTGTGGAAAGATGCTCAGGATCATTAGGCAAATGCAAACCCAAACCACAGCGAGCTCACCTGACGCCCATTACAATGGCTGTTATCAAAAGAGAGAAAATAGCAGGTGCTGGTGAGGATGTGGAGAAACGAGCCCTTGTGCACTGCCGACGGGATGTAAAGCGATGTGGCTGCTACGGAGAACGGTGTGGCGGCCCCTCAAGCATGAGCCACAGAGCTCCCACGTGGCCCGGCGGCGCCACTCTGCGTACTGAACCAGGGGGGCTGCAAGCAGGGTCTCGGAGGAAAGCTGCACCCCCTCACAGCAGCACTGCTCACAGCGGCCGGGGGGGCGGCCCGTGCCCATCACTGATGGCCGGAGAGACAACACGTGGAATCTACAGACGATGGGTGTTACTCATCTCCGAAAAGGAAGGCCATTCCCTCACCTCCCACACGATGAGCCCGTAGAATGAGGTGGTAAGTGAAAGAAGCCAGCCACAGAAAGACAGACACTATGTGATTCACTTTGATGAGGGACCCAGAGTGGTCAGACTCAGAGAAACAGGGAGCAGGAGGTGGCCCAGGGGCGAGGGGAGGGGAAACGGGGAACCACCTGTTACTGAAACGGGGACTGAGTCTCCGTCTCGCAAGATGAAAAAGTTCTGGAGATTGTCGCACACCGATGTGAACACACGTAACACTTACAATGGTTAGGATGGTAAGTTTCACGGTATGGGTATTTTATCACAAAATTAAACATAAAAAAGTAAATGGCAAAGAAACAGAAGCTGATAGTCATTAAAAGAAATGAAGCCGAGTTAGAGGGAGGTGCAAAGAGGACTGGGAACCGAGGGGCTTCTGGCTCCTGACCCCACCGGACTCCTGCCCGGGAGTCTGAAGACACCTCCGCCGTCTAACCCCAGATCCTCCACTGGGCTCGCCCAGCCCGAGTGGGCTTCCTGCACCCACAGGAGTCCTGATGGCCACACACACGCGAAGTACAGCGAGGGACGCGTGAGACAGCACGTCGCTTACTTTGCTACACTGCCGAGAGCCTGCTCTGCGCTGAGCTTGGAAACAGCAAACCAGGGATGGAAGGTACTGCCCCTAAGAAGCGGATCCTATGGGTATTACAGGGTCAACTGTTCAACTGAAAATCTACGCAGCAGAAGCTGAAGCGGCTCAGATACACGTCGGGCACACTCGTTTGACCACGTATTGGAAGGGATCATTATTTAAGCTGCAAATGGCAACGCGTCTCAGGTAACATCTACACTGAAATGCTGAGCCTCTCGCTGAATTACTGACTTAAAATGTAAGGAGCGATTCCCTTACAGACAAATTCTAAAATCATCTCTACTTGAGTCTCATCTTTAACATCATCTGTGAGTCTAACTCTGAATGCAGATCTCACGCCCTTTGTCACTGTGGATAGAGGAGTTTCCTCGTGCCAATCTGTGCGGAGACAGAGTTAAACCTTCTTTACCTAGTCGTGCCGATGTCTATTTTATTCCTACGTGGCCACGGAATCCAGGTTCCCCCTTCATTCCTTTCAGAGCCTCAGCTCTACATTAGGCCTCCCCTCTGGAGCAATGGAGCCTCCAACAACACAAATAAAGTTAAAGACATAACAGTTAATATAAGCAGGACTCTTAGGTGAGTGAAGAGAGCTGCTGCTCCTTAATCACAAGGACGGGCCATGAGGAGATATGGGCTCTACGGGCCCAGCCAGGGCCCGTGGTGGGCCTGGGTCAGTAGCCTGGCGTGGATTCCCGGGGTGGTTCTATTAAACCTTAGGACCGATTCCTCGGAGACCCCGAGCCAGTACCTGGGAGGCAGGATTCCTGATGGGCACTCTGCTGTGCCAGCCGTCTGTCTCGAGAGCAGTCACCATAGGCTGTGAGAACTGGGATGGAGCTGCCACCAAACCTCGTGCGTGTAAGGCGGTGAAACAACAGGCCTTCGCAGCACCACACGGAGAAGCAACGTGCACCCTACTGGCTCTTCCATCCATTCCCCTTTTCATAAATGTGTACTGATCACTCCACTGCTAGTCTCAGGTGTAGGGGACACAGACATTAACCACAGGATTAAAGGGGGAGGAGCTACAGAGCACACCCAGGAGCATCCGCCAACAGCCCCTGGTCGCTTGGGTCTCACCACCAGAGCAGGGGGACCTAGAACCTCCAGCTCTGGAGAGAAGACCAAGCGGACCTGTTTAAAACAAAGAGGGTAAAATAAATAAATAAATAAATAAAAATAAAGCAAAGAGGGTGCTCCTATTACTTATAGCCTCTACATATCAATCATGAAAAATAGCTCATAAGACAATATCTGCTGAGTGAAACACTACAAAGAATTTCTGATAGCTCTCCTCACACATTTAGAAGGCTTCCCAGTGTAGTAACTGTTTTCAAGTCATCCTGCTAATTTCTTCAAAGTATCTACTTGGCAACTGAATCTGACACAAGCAGCCTGTTTAGAGACAAGGCGATCCATTCACGCGCCCGTTAAAGACCCACCACATTACCTGGGTAGCAATTCACAGTCATATAACACCTGTTCAAGAAACTTGTCAAACTCTCTTATGCTCATCACTGAACTGCCTAATGTCTGTTTTATTTAATTAGGAAAAAAATACAGCGCTCCAGGGGTAGAGTCACCTGCCAGTGTGCAGACCAACGGCGGAAACACAAGCCTACGGAGCTCGAGGTTACTTTTCTAGAAACCGGCTGGTTCCCTAGACCCCAGGATGACTCCCCGTGAAGATGAGCTTGTTCCCCACGGCCAGTAAGCACGGCCACTTTAACAAGAGTGAAGGGCACATACAGATGCTCTAGTCACTGCCCCCCACTCCAGCGGGACTACACCTGAACCGCACCCGAGCTCTGCCGTGAGCTCTCACTGCAGGGGCCACGGGGTCCTGGATTGAAGGTTTCGCACCCTCCGCCGCTCAATTCACCTCACTGAGAGCATTTCCAGACATGTCAGCTCCCAGAGTAAACAAAGGAGACACGTGGCAGGGAGTGAGCGTTTGCCTCGAGTCTCTGAATACTTCACATGGAGAATACGAAATGAGTAGCTAGTAAGAAAATAAAAGTATAATTATTAGCATTGAACAAAGAAGAAATAGATGAGTAGAAATAGTTAATACTGAAGAGGACGGTGGAAATGCTACAAATTTGAACTGTGTGAAGTAAAAACTTATTTTACAAAGTCTTAGAAAGTCTCCCTTATCTTTTCTTAAAACTTAAGAAAGTTCCATTTCATTGTATCAAAACGAGCTCCAAATAAAAGGGCAGCTCTCAGCTCTCTCCCGCCAAAGTGCAACAATGTATTCTCATTACTCAGATGTTTACACACCTCTGTACTCTCATGGTCACACCAATTTGAAAATCGGCAGTCCCCCCCCCTTTCCCCCACCCCCCCACCCCCCAATGAAACACAGGGCTCGCTGCTGCGCCACCCACTCCTAAAAGGGAAAGCCCGCAGGAGCGCTGCAGTCACTGTCCACACATCCCCTTTCCTTCACCATTCACCTCAAAAATAAAGTTGCCAGGAGGATTTTCTCCCGGGGATTCGTTCTTTTTCTCCCTAAATCTATAGGCTTCTTCCATTTCACTCTGTGCCGTGCGAGTAGGGCTTGCATTCCTGGGGCTTGGATCACCATGCAGGCGACAGTGACTACAAGACAGGAGAGCTACTTAAAGCCCCCAGCCAGCCTGCCCGTGAGGTGGGTCTTGACCACGCAGGTACAGCACAGACGGGTTCAGCTTCAAAGCAGCAGGAGCAGCAGGAAGGAAGCTGCTGGAGAAGCGCCATCTGACTGCAGCCCCGGCCCCGGGCACTGCCCCAGTCCTGGGCCGCGCCGGCCCCCTGGCCCGCTTTCTGGAGCCCCGTCCCTCCCACGCCCACTGACTCCGATGGGCCCGAGGCTCAGTCCCAGGGGGCCCACAGCGGACGGAGTCCCAGCAGCAGCGGTAAGGAGCACCTGCGGATTCCGGCTTTCTCCCCCGGGCCCCTGCTGGGGAAACAGGCCCACCTGCACCTTAGGACAGCACACGGGGACAAGTGGAAGGGAAGTGGCTTCCAACTGGAAGCCTCTGGGCCCGGCCACTTCCAGTCGCCTGCTGTCCATGGCCATGGACGCCCATGGGAGACCGCGTCTGCAGAACCACCTGCCAACCCACAGACTCCTGAGAAATCAGACATCATTGTTTGAAGGCACTGACTTTGGAGGTTTGCTCCACAGCAGCAGATGCAGAAGTAGGACTATGAACCGAGAACCAAAACTGTCAAAGCAAGAGCTGTCTGAGCCCCTCAGGGACCCTAAGCCAAGGATGTACTTCATGGACTCACGTGCAGTCAGGACGGCCTCCAGTCTGGGGGCCAGAGCACCCCCCCCAGGCGCAGAGTCTGGGAGGGCCAGCTCTTTGCTCCCCTCCCCCTCCACTGCACCTGAGGCCCCCCGGCGGCCTCCCGGTGGCTGCTCTGGCCAGTTTCCTGGAAAGAAGGGGCACCTCATTCAGCAGGAAGGAAAAGGATCTGAGACCTGGAGCCCGCACCACCCCCTGCGTGCCATCGGCCTCCTTCCCAGCAGAAAAGGTCCCTTAGACCCGCATCCAGGACACTTAACCCTCCAGTGGGCTCCTCCCACAGGCACTGCCCTCTGCCCCCAGGACCTGCTGGCCACATCTCCATCACCCATGACCCTCCCGCCCACCCTCCCGTCCTTTTACAACCTGCTCTTTGGGAAAGTGGACACAGATGTTCCCAGAAGATTCAGAGTCTTGGTGGTGGCCAGTTCTGCCCACTGGCCCCCGTCCAGGGTTCCCACTCTTGCAAAGGCTGGGAGAGAGGCCCACTGCCCCGGGTGCAGGGTCCTTTAATGATGGTGACAAGGCCCAAGAATGGGGCAGAGCTGCCACCAGCCCGCAGACGCTCGCTAAGTGGTCACTGTGGGGCTAGGATGTCCCTTCCTCTCTCCTAGGCTGACTGCCCATTCAGCCCCACGTGCCCGCGTTCTCCAGGTCACCTGTCTCAAAGGGACCCTCACTGACCCTGGTTCCCAAGCTGTAGGCCACTGTCCCTGTGAGGACAAACATTTCCTTCCAGGGGCATCAAACCCATCTGCACCCAAGCATTTTCTGTAGATGAATAAAAAATGGGTCTCGCACACACACATCTATACTATTGTTTTCGAATGCTGTGGCTAACGACATAGAAATTAAACACCTCACTAAATCCACACCCACTGTGAGTGTGTGTGTGTATGTCTGTGTGTGTCTGTGAGTGTGTCTGTGTGTCTGTGTCTGTGTCTCTGTATGTCTGAGTATCTCTGTATGTCTGTGAGTGTCTGTGTGCCTGCATGTATCTGTGATTATGTCTGTGTGTGTCTGTGTGAGTGTAAGTCTGTACGTGTGCATGCATTAGCACTGTCATGTAGTTTCTCGGTTATTGAGTAGTAAGAGATCAGAAGTTACATGACCCTCCTTGAAAGCTTTGGTCATTAAAAAGGTCTGCATACTCAAACAGGCTGAATGGAAACCACTGTGCTGGAAGTCATTCTAGAACATTCTAGAAGGTTCGTTCTTAGGTTGACCTCGAAATTTTCTGGGATCATCTAACATTTTTCAGACCAAAACAAACACACAGCAACATGTCTCCAGGGCCAGGGAAAGGTGCCCCAGAGAAGTTTCTCAACCTCGGCACTACGGACAACCTGGGTGAGAGCTCCAGGCTGTGGCAGGCTGGCTGTGCACTGTAGGATGTTTAGCAGCGTCCCTGGCCTCTACCACAGGATGTCAGTAGCACCCCGCCACCCAGCTGTCACAATCAAAAAGGTCCCCAGGCCCAGGCTGGTACAGCTCAGCTGTTTGGAGTGTTGTCCCATGCACTGAGAGGTTGTGGGTTCAATTCCCAGTCAGGGCACATACCTGGGTTTGGGGTTTAATTCCTAGTGAGGGCACATACGGGAGGCAACCTACTGATCTCCCTCTTTCTTTCTCTCCACCCTTTCCCCTTGCTCTAAAATCAATAAGCAGGTCTTCAGGAGAGGACTTTTAAAAATGTCCCCAGATATTGTCAGGTGTCCGCTAAGGGACAAAATCCCCCACCCCGACCCACCCATCGAGGCCACCACGCCTGCCTGGAGACGCACTAGAAGGAACGCGCAGCCTTAAGCTGGATGCTCCTCTGAAGGCCCATTTTCATTTGGGCGGAGGCACAATTTCATACCCGATTATCTAAATGTTAACTTTGCCTCTACACTGAAAGCGAAACAGTAAGTGGTTTACTAAGGTAAAGACACAACGTCACTGGCCCCTACAGTCAAGCTTTCATTAACCCCAAGGCAGTCCGGTGCCGTGTTCAACAAGCACCGGCTCCACCAGGCGAGAAGGGCTGTCGGCAGCGAAGCTGAGCACCAAGTGCGATCCCAGGGCCCAGCAGCTGACCTTGAAGGCCAAGGTGGCTCCTTACTCACCCCACGGGCTCTGCCTTCATAATGTTTTAAAATTTATCTTTATTGTTGAAAATATTACAGATGCCCCCCTTTTCCCACTGGCCCCCTCCCCCAGGCCTTCTCCAAATGCTGTCTGTGCCCAGGGTCATGCATATCTGCATGTAGGCTCTCTGGTTAATGTCTCCCCCACCCCCGCTTCCCTCTGAGATTCATCAGTCTTTCTTTTGTAACTTTTAAATACAAGCTTTTCTGTGTCTCCTGTTGACACTAACGAGCTGGTTCTTGAATGCAGTCATTCCAATGGGGAGTTGTGGTTGTCAGACTCAGCATTTCTCACACAAGCTCTAAGGACCTCTAAGGACCTCTGTGCTGTTTCTTCCTGGAGCCTGCATTGTGCTGGGCACCAGCCTGGTGCTAGGGACAAGAGTCCTCATCCTGATGCCCCCGAGGCCCAGGCAGATCTGTGCACATGCCCCGCGAGTGACAGCAGGACAGCACAGGGGAGAACCTTGGAGACATACTCTTTAGGGACACTCTTGAGAGCTCAGCTCCATGCAGAAACTTAGAGGTGACAAGACAGTCTGTGGGAAATTTCACATAAGATGAGAATGAACACTACGGGCTAACAATAAGTAAACGCTCAGGGTTGGGGGGAGAGGGATTTCAGGGAGGTCAACCTTCGCGGCAGACAGAAAAGCAGGCTAACGTCCCAGGGGAAACACTGGCTCCCCTCTGTGACCAGCCACTGGAGCTCGCTAACTCATGACCAAGCAGACTCCTCCCCGCTTACCCCACTCTCACAGGACCCTTTCCACTATTTTTTTTTTTTTAATCCTCACCCGAGGATATTTTTTCCATTGCTTTTCAGAGAGAGTGGAAGGAAGGAGAGAGAGTGAGGGGGAGGAGGGAGAGAGACATTGATGGCCTGACCGGGGCTGGGGATCGAGCCTGCAACCAAGGTACACACCCTTGGCAGGAGTCGAACCCAGGACCCTTCAGTCTGCGAGCCAATGCTCTAACCACTGAGCCAAACCGGCCAGGGAGACCCTTTCCACTGTTGCCCACAAAGCTACTCTTAGAGGATTTCTTAGGATTTACCCATGTGTAAAAGGCAGAATTAAAACAGGCAGACAAAGTATGGAGAGGGGGAAAACAGACTGTTACACAGAGAAACCTGATAAACACACTCAGCTGGTGACCACGGTCAACATCAGCAGGGACAAACCCTTGATGTGATGTGATAAGAGTGGCCTTCCTGTGGCCTTCCTCCTCCAAACTCACAATCCCTGTCCAACCACAGGGAAAATATCAGGAAAACCCACCCTGAAGGACACTATGGAATATCTGACCACACTCCACACAACTGACAAGGTCAAGGACAAGGGGAGTGAGGAGCCATCGCAGGCTGGAGGAGCACAGGACACACGGGACTCGGGGCAGTGTGGTGTCCTGGGCACGGGCCGGAACAGAAGGGGACACCAAGTCAACACCAAGGCAATGTAAATAAAGCACAGACTGGGCTTCATGTTTATTGTGAAATGTTTAAAAAAAATTTTTTTTTAATTTCTAGAGAGAGAGGAAGGGAGAGGGATAGAGAGATAGAAACATCGAGGAGAGAGAGAGACACCATCCATTGGACGCCTCTTCACGGCCCCGCACCTGGGATGGAGCCCGCAACCTGGGCATGTGCCCTGACTGGGCATCGAACCAGCGACCTCCCGGTTCCTGGGTCTACACTCAACCACTGAGTCACGCTGGCTGGGCTTATATTTATTCTTGATGACTCATGTTTAAGCGCTGTCCCTGGCATAAAGGCAAGGACGGGAAGGACAGAGCAGCCTTAAGAGGGCTTCACGCCTGGTGGTGACAGCTGACGGCAGCGCTAATGGCAAATCCAACATCGCATTTCCTTTCCAGAATGCAGAGCAGTGGAATGAAACCATTTCCTATTCAGGGACTCTGATTACACGTTAGATCAGCAGACACAAACAAACAGGGCCCTGATTAAATCAATATGGCAACAAGGTTGCTTTTTAAACTAAAAGTAGCTGCTTCTCTGTTTGCCTCGTACACAATCAGCCAGGGATACTTTTTTTCCAACGCTGTTTATGATGCAAGTGGAAATTTTCAAAACCAATTCCCTTCCAGGGAGGGAAACATTGTTGCCTCCCTCCCAGCCTCTTGCTTCCTTGTCTCAAGCGTGTCACGCCTGTAAAGACTGAAAGGCACTTTCCCAAGACTGTCACTCAGAGACCTACCTTATTCATGATCTATTTATCACAGAGACAGGCAATTACAGTTTGATTAGCAAGTAATAAATGGTGTGTCTTTCCAATATATCTAGCAAAGTGGGCGAGCAAAAACCTTTCCATGTGATTTACACCCCTACGGACTGCATGGTGGAGAGGTGGTTAGTAACAGGGCACTGGGTACAGGGCCAGGTGGCAGAACATTGCCCAGAAATGTGGACCCAGAGGTCGGCGGGCACTGAGGTCGCTGCTGAAGCCTGCTGCATGGAGTGGTGGTCCCCAGCTCCTGATGCACGAGGCAACCCAGGTCTGATGTCCCTACTTTCCACATTTTAATCCTCACCCGAGGATATGTTTATTGATTTTTAGAGAGAGGACAGGAGAGAGAGAGGGGAAGGGAGAAAAAGAGACATCGATGTGAGAGAGAAATATTGACTGGTTCCCTCCCGTCCGTGCCCTGACCTGCAATCCAACCGGCAACCTTTTGGCATATAGGACAATGTTCCAACCATCCGAGCCACCCGGCCAGGGCTATCCACATTTTTTGAAGTTTTTGAAGCATTGAAGGTTTAGATTTTTAGAAATCTATATTATTAATCTTGGAAATTATTTCATAACACGGAATAAAATCAGAAAGGGTTGCATCGTAATGAGTAAAGCAAATAAATATTTTAGAAAGCTCTTACTAGCAAAACACTAAACAAAGAATTCATTTTTCCCCTTAGAAAACAGGTAGAGGGGGTGACAGTCCTCAGAACTTGCCACAAGGCTATGAAAAAATTAATTTCCTATAAGTAAGAGATGCCAATGGTTGAGTCACTGCTTCTCATTTCATTGTTTGCATATCCATCGATCTTAATATCCAAGAGCATTAGCTTCCTTCTTCAAGCTGATCAGAGTTAATGAATTCTCATAAGCGCATCTCAAAACCCCATCACTAGAACACGAAGCTGCTGCCAATCCTCAGCCGTGGTGTCTGCTGGGAGCGGTGTCAGCTGCTAGGGCCGGGTCTAGCACCAGGCTGACTCGGTCCCCAGCAACGACGGCTCAGGTCCCCAGACGTCCCCTATACTGGGAACTCCTGCCCCAACACTGGTGGCAGGCAAGCGCAGAGGACATGGCCTCACGCACACGTGGAAATCAGCACTTTGTTTCCCCCTACAGCTGGTTAACAGATTCCCTCCTGCTCAGAGATATCGGCGCCTGGATGCAGCCCCACGCTCCTCGAGGCGGCATCATTTTGTGATGTAAGCATGTTTCAGCGCCGAATCAATGGACTGTTCAATACAATTGAATTCCGACTGTAATAATTTTAGAAACTTTATTAAGGTAGCAAATTGCAGTTTCAAATCAGATGTCACTCATGACAGTGCCTGCAGAGGGGAGCCCTCTCTCTGATGGCCTCAGCTTCCAGCAACTGTGATGTTTGACTGTGTGCAACCGAGTCCCAGGAAAGACGGCTGTGGTATCTCCCCAGCAAGGCTGTCCTCTCTGTATTGGGGGCGCCTGATCCACACAGGGTTTATGTTAAAAAGTAGAGAGCAAACGAGCAGCGAGGATGGACTCAAGTTCCTGAAACAACAGTAATTTTATCTACGGTATTAAGATTCTTTTAAGGGGACCCTTAACTACAGCTTCTTCTATAATAACTAGAAGGCTTTTTTCTCTTGAATGTGAAATTTGTCAAAACCTGTCATCCTCTGATTGCAGGGAGGACTGACCAGAGGGTCACCTACCAGCAGAGCTGGGCCCTCCCCGCCTCCGTCCTGCAGTGCAGCCCTCACATGGGGTCCAGGCGACCCCGCTGGGTCTGAGCGTGTGGAGTTCTGAGGCGCAGGCCCAAAGACTCCCCCAAAACCTCACGTCCTTTCACCTCTCTTCAGACAGAGGGCAGGTTTCTTGCAGTTCTCAGCCTCAACAAACTGTCTTCCCTAACTGAACTTGAACCAGAAAAATTAATTCCGCCATCAGCTCAAAGTGGCTTCAGCTCCCTAAAACTTCTTGTCTTCAAAGCCCTCCTCTGGCCCATTTACAGGGAAGCCATGGCCTAGGAGGGAAGTGTGCTCAGGTCGCTGGAGGAAGCTGCCTCCTGTGGGGTTAGGTAGGCGGGCTGCCCACCAAACTCCACCCTCTGCTCCTGAAACACACACTTACACCCAGGAAGTGGCTCCCTAGCCACAAACCATGTTCTGACCCCAGGTGCAGGTCAGTGTGGCTGTGAGACAGGTGGCCCTGCCCCATGGGACAGAGGTGGGGACGGGTGCTGCCTCCAGGCCAGACTCTGGGGGCAGGTGTGCCTCCTCCTGGCTCTGCCTCCCAAATGAGCTATTTCTAATCATGGCCTCGCCCAGTGCAGCTCGAGGTTGGGGCCCTCCACAGGCGAGGACAATCTCTGGACCCTGCCTCTCAGCACAGGACACACAGATGCTGCTCAGACACCACAGGCTGAGGCTGGGACAGAGTGACGGCCACTCACACGCCACGGTTCCTTCCTCCACACACTGTCTTCCATGTCTGCAGACTTCACCCAGGGAGAGAGTACGCGTCTGAAATTCAGATTTACAGTGGAATTATCTTAGGTCAACAATACAGATACAACCCTCTCACTGGGCTGTCTGTTACTCACGTGGGAATAAAGAACCGAGGAGGTCCCCTCTTCCCACCTTCCTGTTTGTTAAATCGCCAAGGAACCGTGGTGGCCCTTAGGAATTCCCTTGAGCAACATACATTTTCCAGAAGCTCATATTTAAGATAAAAGTGGTTAATCTAATGTTTCAGAGAGTGCTCTCTGATTTCCATGGTACTCACATGGATTTACGTCTACACCTCAGTACGAAGCTGCCTTACTCTCCCCTCCTGGACCCCACGTACTGCTACAGGAACAGAGCTACCTTATGAACACGGGCCTTTCATTTTAGCACACCCCCGAGGAAGGTCTCAGACAGAACTGCAGACTCCGCTTCCTTCCTAAGGCAGGTGAGCTGCCCGGCCTCGCGAGTGACAGCCTCGAGCTGGTTCCCATGTGTGACACTGAATGTTACAAGCTACTTCCATCTCCCACGGAGCGAAGTGAAGCTTAAGGTTTGTACAGCAGTTTCAGGTGAAAGGAGTCTCCAAACACGAGGGCCTCCGGCTGGCTCTCCTCTCCGCCCTGGGAATACGCATTTCCTGAGGGTGGAGGCCAGAGGCCGGGGGAATGAGGGTGAGGCCCTGTGAGCCACAGCTGTCTGCTCCCACGAGGGCGGGGTGGGTGCCGACTCTGAACTCATCCTGGTCTCTGTGGACCCGGACCCAGCGCCCGCGTCTGGGCACCGGAGGCTGTGTGTTCTGGGAAACACAAGAGGGCCCTTCAGGAGCTCCCAGTGGGTCGCCTGTGTGAGTTGGGCAGCCAGGTGGCCTCTGGGGATTAGAGCTGTGTAGGCACCCTTCACCCTGGGGACTTCCCAGGGCACAGGGACTGCTCTGGCTGTTTCCTCAGCTCAGCCGCCGCTCTGCTCCAGGGTCCCTTCTCTCTAGCGGGGGCTGAGGTGCAGGCTGTGGCCTCCCACTGCCCCTTCTCCCACGAATTCCAAAGCCAGAGCCTTCTTTTCATGTAAACCTCTCAGCCAGATTTACTGCTAATAATTATGAGAAACCAGTGGATCACTGGCACCCAAGGACGGCTGACCATCGTGAAGGTGCCAGGCCACCTGTCCTAGGTCCTAGAGAAATGACACCGTTTCTGCCAGCTCCCAGCTCCATGCTCTTCTCACGGCCCAGCTGTCTTCTCCCCCTTCCTTGGGGAGCACACGATGCACCCCTGACCCCGACCCCCGTCCACTGCAGCAGAGGGGTTTAGAGAGAACAGACCACAGAGGGGCATCTGCATCACAAAGAAATACCAGCCCAAGCGTCACCGGATCATCCCAAGGCCCTCTCTCCAAAATCCAGGTGCTTACACTTTGAAAGTATCATTACTTGCTTTTTGCACATTCAAACTGTATTTTTAATACTTTTGTAAAACTTTGATTTTGGAATAATTCTAGATTCACAAGAAGTGTAGAGAGATGTACCGAAGTCCTGTGCGCCCTTCATCAGGCCCCCCCCCATGCTGACACCTAGCGGAACCACCACAGGACGGTGTCAGCACCAGGAAATGGGCCAGTGCCACCCACAGCGCCGAGGCCGACTCTCCCAGAGGGCGCACGCTCGTGTGCAGGTGTGTAAACACAGGCCTCTGCAACTTCATCACGTGTCAGTGTGTCACTGTCACCACGACTAAGATACGGAGCTGGTCCATGCCCCCGAAGCCCCCTCAGCCACTCCACAGCCACCCCCGCCCCTGCCCCCACCCCGTCCCCAGCTCCTGGAGAGCCATGATCCCTTCCCTTCGAGAATCACATAATGGAACTCTGCAGGATGTGGCCATTGGAGGCTGGCCTTTTCCACTCAGTGTAACTCTCCTGAGGCCCATCTGAGCGTCTGTGCCAACAGACTGTCACTTCTTATGACTGAGCAGCAGTTCATGGCACGAAGCAGCTGTTTTTTAACATTCCTCTACAGCAGGACATTTGGGTTTCTCCAGTTTGGGGCTATTGCAAACGAAGCTGCTGTGAGCACCCGCGTGTGGGTTTCCCGTGGACGCAGCTTCCGCTTCTCGGAGACACGCCCAGGGTGCAGCGGCTGAGTCCCGGTGGTGGGTGCGTTTTTAGGGTTAACAGCAGCTCACGGCCGAGTCCCATGGGGGTGCCTTTTTAGGGTTAACAGCAGCTCACGGCCTACTCTCGGTGTCTGCACCGTTCACACCCCGCCAGCCGGGTCTGCACGGCCCGGCCTCGGCGTCCTCCCCAGCACTGGCTGTTGTCACTGGTTTTTGTTTTAGCCGTCCTGAGAGGGGTGTGACGCTACCTCAGGTGCTTTACCTTGCGCCCCCCTAGTGGGGAGTGAGGCTGAACACCCTTCCCCGCGCTCTGCAGAAACGTCTGAGCCCGTCTCCTGCGCCTCCTCTAACAGCGGTTTCCTCGACGCCGATTCCTGAGAATAGTGCCTCCCTCCTACATAACCTGTAATTCTATGTTCTGTGACCACGTCCTAGTCCTGTCACTTACGTGCTTAACAAATATTTTCTCCATGTCTGCTCTGCAATTTGTCTTTTGTGATCACTTGTAAAAGTTTTTAATCGTGAAGCGGCCCGATTTACCTTCCTTTTGTTTGTGGGCCACACTCCTGGCCTCATCGAGTTGAGGGCCTCCTCTCCTACTCGCACCCCAAAGACATGCTCTGATTTTTCTAAGCTTTACGTTTAAATGTATAGTACATTTCAAATTCACTTTTAAAATAAAGCACAAGGTTCAGGTCAAGGGTCTCTCTCTCCCTCAGTGTTCAATCGCTCTCGCTGCAATTCCTGTAAAGGCCACAGCTCCTTCATCGAATCCCTTCCCTACCTTTGTCAGAAATCGGCTGGACACACATTCATGCGGGTCCATTTCTGGGTTCTCTGCCAATACCGCCCCATTACTGTCGTTACACAGTAACCCTTAACACTGGATGGAGCGACTCTTTCCATTTCATGATTCCTTTTCAAGAATAGTTATTCTAGGGCCTTTGCCATGCCATATAAATTTTAGAATGAGGCTGTCGCTATCCACACAAAAAAAGCTGCTGGGTTTTTTATGTGAGTTGTGCTAACCCAATAGGTCGATTGGGAGAGCACTGACGTCTCTACTGTGTTGAGTTTTCTAATCCATGAACAAAGTAAGTCTCTGCAATTACTTAGGTCTCTCAAAATTTATTCCACTTCTCAGCATTTTCTAATTCTCAGCACACAGCTCCTGCGTGTGCTGTTACGTTGATACCTGGGTGCCTGAAGTTCTCTGAGCAACTTAAGCAGTACTGTTTTTACTTCTGGCTTCCCCCTGCATGTTACTATGCAAGAGTGTGGGTGGCTTTGGTGTGGTGATTTTGTATCCTGCAATCTTACTGAAATCACTAATTAATCTAGGATATTTGGTAAGTTTCTGTGGATTTCCTATGTAGACAACAATGTCATCTGAAAATAGTTACAGTTTTATTGTTCTTATGTCTCGTCCTGCACAGTTTTCTTAGTGGTTGCTCTAATTGTTACAATGTCCACATGCATCTTTCCGCAGCCTGCCCCTAGCAACATTCTACAGCTTCCAGCCAAGTGCTGAGGCCCCCTAGCAACATTCTACAGCTTCCAGCCGAGTGCTGAGGCCCCTTCCCCATTTTAAAACATAATTGTCTTGTCCCCTCGATGCACGTTTATTCTAGCAGGCAGTGTATAGGCTCTAGCCTACTTGCGTGGACTGTAGTTCCGACGACAACTTATTTTTCAGAGCTACTCTGGTCCCTTCATTCTGTCCCGGGTCTGCTGGGGTCCTGCTCTATCTCTGCTCTGCTGCCTGGAAGGACAGTCCCTTCCAGAGGCCGCCTGTGTCCCTGGGTGTGAGGTGAGGGCCATCTGGCCTCAGGCTCGGTTCTGGCCGGTGCCACCCAGGGGGGAAGGGCCAAGTAAACACTTGGTCCATTCTGCCATCTGCGATGGATCAGAAAATGCTGGGTCAAATAGTTTTTAGTTTCATAACATTTCTGGTAAGTAATTACATACATTAATCCCTTTATAGTCTGCAGTTCATCTGCAAAGGTGAAATAAAACCTTAAGTTTGCAGCTCTATTTGAACAATTTATGACAACAGCATGTCTGTGAATAGGGTAGTTTGCTATCCCGCATTAACCGGTGCTAATTATATGTGCAATTATTCTGGAATCTGGTGAGCAACAAGGACAATTACACTCTTAGCTTTTAACAGATTTCAAGTCATCACCGAGAGGCCGGACCGACTGAGGGATGGGTCCTCTCCACTGGCTTCTTCATTTACTTTTTATTTAATTGAGTTTTAATGCCACATAATATTGATTCACAACTTAAAAGATTAGAATAATCATCAGTCTAAGCCCACGCCGCATTCTCTCGAAGCCCATTTTAAAGTCTAAAAATTGGTGCCATTTATTAATTTCATTGCAATTGGCACTTAATTAGAACCTCTCGATGTGTGAGACTGATACACAAAACAACTCGTTCTGGCAACTGGGAAATGAAACCCTCCGAAAGTAAACCTCCCAGACACTTGGTGCTCGAGGCTCCAAGCACGGAGTCACTTTTTAGAGGCATGTTCTGAAATTAATTATAGTGCCGCGGTCCTCTCCCTTCTCACAGTGTATGAGTGACTTTGCCTCTCCCTGAGGGCGGGGGACCCTTGTCACATGCTGTATTGTGCTTTATAACGTAGTGAGGACACGCTTACCCCCCGACGTGAGCGGGGTGTTCCCGACCGCAAAGCGCGGCGAGGATGTTTTTTCCCTGCTACGAATCGGCGAACGGCACGAGCGCTACTGTGGGGTGGGAGGAAGCCGGGCCTCGGCGAGGATCACGGCTAATCACAAGGCAGGTACGGGGCCGGGAAACCCAGCAGCCGCGCCGCACCTTCACGGCGCCGGGCTCTTATCGCGAACGTTTCACTTCATCCTTCCTATTTCGCTCTGCCGGGCCCAGAGCGGACCCGCTGCTGTCCTGGCCATGCCCGCAGAGCCCCGGGGACCTCACACCTGGGCCGCCTCTGCCGCTGGGGCGCGTGCGGGGCCGACGCCTTCCCGATGCGCCTCCCGGCGGTGGCTCTGGGGCTCCTGGCCCGCACTCTGCACCTGTCCCTCTGACGGTGCCGGGCTGCTGGCTCCTTCCTCACTGCTGTCTGCCCGCCTGCCTCTCACCGTCTCTCATCTGATATTTCAATGTTTGTGGCTGAGATGAAATGGCTTTGGAATTAGGGTCTGAGGAGCTGAGCTCTTTTATGTGTATTTTTAATTGTTGAAAAATGTCTTTAGTTGGGATTTTTGTATCTTTCTCTGGGCAAATGTCACTATTTTTATTTTTAGAGAGAGAGGAAGGGAGAGCAAGAACCATCCATCAGCTGCCTCCTGCACGCCCCCTACTGGGGATCGAGCCTGCAAACCGGGCACGTGCCCTGACCGGGAATCGAACCAGCACCCTTTTGGTGCACAGGGTGACACCCAACCAACTGAGCTGCCCAGCCAAGCTCCCTCTTTTAAATCAGACTTTACCATGGCTCTGCAAGGCCTGCTTTGCTGACTCCTGGTTCTCTGTTCTGTTCTGAGCCACAATAATCATTAGATGTGTGACTCGCCAGCAAGAGACAGGCTGTGACTATAACAACTCAGCACGAGCGAGTGATTCAATAATTAACCATTAAGCTGCTGAGGGGTGTGCGTTCAGAGCCAGTCTGTTCTCCACGTGAAAGTTCTGGTTCGGTTTCCACGATCGGCGATCAAACGCCGGGACAGACGCGTTGAAAGGAATCTGATGCCCGATGGGACCCTGCTCTAAGGGAGGCGACACATGTTTGAAAGATTCTTTACCGTGTTTTCTGCTACAAACACTCAAGTCTAGACCAAGCCCCATTCAGCGCGAGGAGGCTGCTGGGGAGGAAGGAATGGGGGCACCTAAGATGGTGACAGCACTGGGGAAGAAATCCCTGGGAGGAGACGTGCGACACTTATCCCCCCCCCTTATTTAAATGCTGAGAGCCCTCAGTTTTCAGGAGTTGGATTTCTCTGGCAGAGAGAGACAAACAACCCTCACTGTACTGTGCATAAGCCTCGGTCCCCAAAGGCTCGGAAGGACAAAGATCGCCCCCCCGTCTTCTGCAGCAGCCACTTGGTGGACCGACAGACTCAGCCTGAAGCCGGGGTTTACCTCTGGGGGGTGCTCACATTTCCTGAGCTTTCTGAGGGGCTCCCTGCGCCCTCTGGCTGTCCACGACCCCCCAATCCTCCAGACTCGGACCCCTGCCCGGGGATGCAGCCTGTCTCCTGCCGTCCTTCAGAGGCCAGCCGCACAGGCAGGCTTCGTCTCGGCTGCTTCTACCCCTCACGACAGGCTCGGGCTAACGACACCATCACTGTTTCGGGTGCTGAGCGTGTGGTTTGTACTTTCAAGGGGTTTGGGGGAACAGGTTCTAACTCAAAGCAAGGGATCCGACGGTTCTACTGAAGGTCGGGGAGATGCCACGAGGGAACTGGGCCAATCACAGGGCCCCTGGGCGTGTATTTAGCCAGACTTCACTCAGCGCCTTCACGCCTTCCGGACCCTTCCCCAGAACACGCGTCTTTCCTCTGTGCCAGGCAGACCCCGAGTGAACTTCAACAGTGACTCCGTACCTCCCTGTGGGCTCAGTGCCCACAGCCTGTGCGCCACGAAGTGTCCTGTCCACCTTTTTAACGACGGTCACAGTTAAGTGTTGTGATACGACTGGGCACCTGCTTTGCCACACAGCAGGCCAACCCTTCCCCATGCGTTTCCTTACAGAACCCTCACACCCCTCACTATCCTGGATGTCGTCTCACAGACGAGGACACCGCCCTCAGAGCCTAAGTGAGTGGCCCGAGGGAACGATCCGGGGGTCAGCCGGCAGGTCTCCCCGGTTTCTGCTTCTATGCAGTGGCCACGTGCACAGATCGGGGCCCACCCATCCCTCTCACGGGGTTCAAAGGTGTCTGCTCTGCTCAGAATAAAGTTCCAAATGACATCCGAAGACTAAAGGGCCTGCAGGGTCTGGGCCCTGCCCCCTGCCTAACGCTCCCCCCCCCCAGGCTCTCCCCGGGCTTATCTCACTCCCGCCCATTCACATTCCTCCTGCCCTTCCCTGGGCTCTCAGAGCTGCCGTCTTCACAGCCTGGGGTGCTCCAACCCAGGGATCCGCTGGCTCCTCGGCGTCCTTCAGGAGCCAGTACAAGGGTCCCCCTCCTAGATCAGCCTTCCTGAGCTGCATAGCAGGGAGCCCACCACCCACCAGCCATCACTGAATTTCCTTCCCAGAGCTCCTGGCTTTCTATAATTACCTTGTTTACTCACTTGTTTACTGTGCCTGCCTCTCCCGCGTAAACCCTGCGGGGTCAGAGACCTTATTTCTCTCGTCTCCGATGCATCCCTGAGTGCAAGCCCAGTGCTGGATAAATATTTAATGACAAAGTAAATGAGTCCTCGACGGCAGAGATGACGGATGGCACCTCTCCCGAGTCAGTGGGGACTGCTCTGCTTTCAAAGGGGAAGGCGGCCTGCAGAAGCACGTGGGAATGTCTTTATGTTGTTTAAAGAGCCACCTCGTGCTGCTTCCTGTGATAAAACAGAGAGCATATCAACCTCCTTAAATTGCACGATCGGAACTTTTGGACAGAAAGCTAGTCCCCCTTCTGAGCAGCAGTATAAACCGCGATCGAATCATAGCTGATGAGCTCGCAAAAGCAGCTCCGGAGAGTTCCCTGGAAATGAAATTTAATTTCAAAGTTTGAAACTGACATGAATGTAAAAGAATAGCTTTCGAATATACTTTATATTTAGAGAAAAACCTCCACATTACGACACGGAGCCAGAGTAATAAGACAGCAGCCAGGCAGTTATTAACGACGCAGCCAGCACTCCGCCTGCACGTGGAGGACACGGGGATGCGGGAACAGGGCAACCGCGCCAGGCGCCTCCCAGGACGCGTCCTCTCGCGCGGGGGCGGGGGCTGGCATCTTCGGTGCCATCGGCCTCTCTGCTGCTGCCTCCCTGTACTAGGAACCCTCCAGTTCAAGCAACGACACAGCCCAGGGCAGTCAGGGCGCAGTGCCCACATCCTTGCCTTAGGGCCGCCGTCCCGTTCCAGCCCGCGAGACAGCTGAGGTACATGCAGACTATTTACCTACGGGAAGCACTGAGACAGGAAGAAAGACTCTCCCTGCCTGACCGGGTAGCCCAGCGTTGGCATCCTCCCAGGCACCAAAAGGTCACCAGTTCAATGCCGGGTCAGGACACAGGCCCGGGTTGCAGGCTCGAAGGCTGGCGGGGGGCGTGCAGGAGGCAGCCGGTCCATGTTTGCTCTCACGCTGACGTTTCTCTCTCTCCCTTCCGCTCTCTAAATATCAAAAAAAAAATTTTAAATCTTAAAAAAAGATTTTTCCTAAACAGCTTGTTTTTGTATCAAAACTAGAGACAACTCCAAGCAGATTACCATCCTCAATAATTTCAACATGTGAATTTAAAAAAAAAAACAAAAAATAACCATCCTTGGGTGATGGACTGTTCTCAGCTGTCGTAAGAATAGCAGAGTAACCGAGCATCCGGAGAACGAGCACGTTGTTAAGTGTCCGGAATGTGACCGTCGCGGGCGAGCCGGGCCTTCTGAGGGTGCAGAGGCCGTGCCCCCCTCTCTGGGAGGCCGGGAGGGCTGGCTACGTGCGTCCACCAGCGTGCACAGCGGACAGTTCCGCGCAGCGCAGCGCCGCGGGGAAGCACCCGCCTCTGCCACAGGAAAGCGAGAGGAACGTCCATCCCCTGCCTGTGCCGAGAAACTTAAATGCAAGAGGCACTGGAAGCAGTATCAACTGGGAGCAGTTAATAAGAAATGTTTAAAGCGTTCTGGTAAAATTTCTTCCTTTCTAGTCAAATAATGTATCAACTACTTTTTTAAAAATTTAGCAAATGATAAAAAACAACGATGAAGAAGATGTTTAAGTCTCGGGGCACCTGCACAGGCTCTGCTCCCGGGGCTGTGAGGCAGCCCACGCGGAGCCCTGGACGCCGAGCACCGCGAGGAGGGAACCGCCCGGCCGGTTTGGCCCAGTGGCTGGAGTGCTGGCCCCGGACTGAAGGGGCCCGGGTGCGACTCCAGCCAAGGGCACGCACCTGGGTTGCAGGCTCGATCCCGGGCCCCAGTCAGGGTGGGTGCGGGAGGCAACCAGTCACTGTGTCTCTCACATCGATGTTTCTCTCTCCCCCTCCACTCTCTCTGAAAAGCAGTGGAAAAAGCGTCCTCAGGTGAGGGTTAAATAAATAAACAAACAAAGAAACGTAACACTTAGTCCCACACATCTGAGCTAATTTTATACCAGGAGTGGGGGGAGGTCAGGATTTATTTTTGCCTGTGGATGGCCAACTGTTCCAGCCCCATGTGTGGAAAAAACTCTCCCCCTCCACGGAACTGCTTGAAAACCTTCATTAAATCTCCACCAGCTACACCAGGTCCTCTGTCTGTGGGTCCCCGTTCCGTCCCATTGACCAGTGTGTCTGTCCCTATGCCGGGCCACACAGTGCAGACTCAGGCTGCGCAGAGAGGCTTCGCCCGCTCCACCCTCTTACTGCTCCAGCTCCTCTGCTTTCCCACCTATACTTTAGAACAATCTTTCTACACCTACCCAAAAAAATCTCACCGAGTGTGATGGGAACTGCGTTAAACCTGCACATCAGTTTTCAGAAAATTGCCTTTTCCATCCCGTGAACATGACCTGTCTCCCTCTACTTTAGGTCTCATCAGTTCTGTGCCATTTCAGCATCAGGCCCCTGGCCTGTTCTGTTAGATTTGCACCTAATTACTCCTTTTTGAAGCAGCTGTGGAAAGTATTGTATTTTTATTTCAATTTTCATATCCTCATCAGACAGGTAGTGATCTGTGTCCTGTGACCTCGCTAACCTTACTTACTCTGTGAGTTGTTTTTTGTTTGGTTTTTGGATGTGTTTCTCTGCTCTGCTCCTTCCCCGCACTGCTTCTAGGTGAGGTGAGGGTCTGGGATCCCCCCTTGGCCACACCCCGGAGTGGAGGGGGGCTCCTCTCACTGGGCTGGGGGGTGAGTTCTAGCTGCCCAGCAGGCCTCTGCTGATCCCACCCAGGATGGGAGTGGAGGGGGGGTCCTGTGCAGCCTCCACGGAACAGCAGGGAGGGAGTCCCCACTCCCACTGGTGGAAGTGAGAGTCCTGACTCCTTACTCGGCCTCCTCTGACATTAGCCCAGGTGTGAGTGTAAGACAGGCTCCCCATGTGGTCCCCCTGACACCAGGCAGGGAGCTCCTGACTACCGGGGGGATTAAGTTTGCTGCCCACTTGGCCTTCTTTCCTGTAGTTCTGGTCAGGGGAGGGGGTGGAGCCTGGAGGTTTGGAAGCCCTGTCCTGCTGGTCTTGCTGTGGGGTTTGTGAGCGTGACTGTGCTTCTGTTTTTCTCTGAAGGACAATGGACTTGTCCACATGTCTCTGTCTGGCTGGGGTTCTCCTTTCATGGTCCTTTGGCTGGAAGAGCAGGGTATCTCAGGGGCTTTTTCCCTCTGTGCCCATTGGCATCTCGGTTTCCAGCTTCCCTGGCACCTGGTCCAGGACAGACGAGGCCAACAGAAAGCTCAGGGAAGCCACCGCTGTGTCACGCTTGCATCCCAAGGTCCCGGGGCCCGAGGCCTTGGCCTCTCTACTTTGTGTCCCTGTGGTTTTCACACACCCGGTTCGGGAACTTAGGCTGTGCTGGAAGGAGGAACAGGGAAAAGCACGTCTAGGCCATCCTTCCTCCCCCCCAGACAGACGGTCAGCAACGCAGGATCCCAGGGCCCTGAGCGCCTAGAAATGCCCGCGGAGCAGCAGGGAGACCTACTGTGAGGTGGGGAGAGAAATGGATAAATTAAGCCGCACACCGAATGTGGCAGTAAAACAAGGACCGAGTCTGCTTTGCTGGGGGCAAAAGATAATGACCGGGAGATGGGGATGATCCAAGAATTGTACGGGCGCCTGGCCGGCGTGGCTCAGCGGCTGAGCATCCACCTGGGATCCAGGAGATCACGGTTCGATTCCCGGTCAGGGCGCATGCCCGGGTTGTGCCCGGGTTGTGGGCTCGATCCCCAGTCGGGGGCGTGAAGGAGGCAGCCGATCAAAGACTTTCATCATTGATGTTTCTCTCTCTCTCTCCCTGAAATCAATAAAGACATATTTTTAAAAAAATCAAATTTATCTTCTTTCATTAAAAAAAGAAAAAGAAAAAAAGAGTTGTACGGGCCCTGAGGGAGACGATGCCCACGCGAGAGGAAGGGTAAAGTGTGTGGACACCACACGGCCTTGGGAACAAAAGCAGGGGCCCTTCCCACAGCCCCCGCTCATTCCACAGGAGGAGGCGAGGCCCACGGCGGGGACGGCGCGGCGATCAGCCGCTCACATCCAGGGACGCACCGCAAGTCACAGCGGCAGGAGAGCGACGCGTCGTTAGCATGACACCTACTTCAGCATCGGGCTTTTCCTGTCATTAGCGGACAGGCGATTTACAAACCGCAGCCCCGCAAGGACTCATCATCGCTATTTTCCAAAGGTAACAGGAGAAACCCAGCAAAGAAGGAACGATGCCGTGCCCGCTCACGCCTGGTTTTACCGCAGGGGCCGGGCAGGCAGGGAGGCAGAGCAACGGTCCAGGAATAAGGGTTTCTCTCGCATCCCACTCCTGCCGCCCACGAGCCCCGACAGCGCGACCCTGCCGAGGTCCCCGGAGCGCGTCCACGCTCACGCCTCGCCGGGCACCGGACTCCAGGTCCCCGCTGCCCTTACGGGGCCTGCCGCTGGCGCCGGGCCGCGGGAGCCGGACAGCGAAGCTCTCCCTTCACGGGAATCACCTTCCCCTAATTACACTTCAGCCTCTAAATTCAATACACTATCTAATGGGATAATTAGAAAATCAACAGACAGGAGAATAATTAAACATATTATTTCTTTCACTCTTTAATTTTCTAACGTTGTTTTAGAAGTTTGCACCTATAAAGGATTAGAAATTTTGACAATCGTTACATTAAATACAGTCAGTGTTGCTTCTGTAACAGCCTTAGATGTAGGTGACAATGCAAAAGGAGAGGGAAGGAGCCCAGGCGAGGGAGCTGGACAGTGCCTGTCAGGGGACCCTCGGCAAGTGCCCAGAAAAACGAAATGGGCAAAAGGGAAGCAGGTTCGTAAGCCCGGCCGGCGTGGCTCAGTGGCTGAGCATCGACCTGGGATCCAGGCGATCGGGGTTCGATTCCCGGTCAGGGCGCATGCCTGGGTTGCGGGCTCCATCCCCAGTTGGTGGGTTATTTTAGGTTGGTTTTTTCTTGATCTAGTCCTAAATTTTCTAAAGTTGTCTATAAGGTTTTTGAATCAGAAATAACTTTTTAATAAAAGAAAATCAGAAATTATTTGAGGTCTCTGAACAGGAATTATCATTATAATGGCAACAAAAATTACTTATACAATTATTTATTGAATGTCTGTCTCCCCACTCGATTATGAATTAAATTACAGTAGGACCTATATCCATCATGCTCACAGCTATAGTCTGAGTGCCTGGTGCATCGCAGGAAAGTAAAAAATATTGATGAATGAATGAAGAAAGAAAGGAGGGAGGGAGGGAGGAGGGAGGGAACTTGGGGGATCTTGGAGACACAGGGCCCCTCTAACTATCGACTTCTTAAGGGCCTCGCCAGTGGCTAACACGTTACCTGGCTTCTAGTCGATGCTGAAAACCTGTTGTAGGAACGACTGAGTAGATAACCCAAGACGCACTCCCGAATTAAGGCGAGCGCACACCACCGGCCCCGCTTCCCTTCTCTGACTTGAACATACCCTGAGCACCACTGAAGCCAGAGCTCGCAGGAGCGGGGATGACAGGCCTTTGGGTTGGTGGGGGAGGACCGAGGTCACCACGGGAAAGCCAGCAAGACCGGTTCACATGGATCATGGCAGATAATAATCTTTTTATTTCTTTGTAAAATATCAGGCGGCCAGAGAACATTTATCTTCCACTTTCCGTGGTGAATACCACTGCCTCCTGGGACAGGTCCCCGAGAAGGGAAGGGGCAGCCTATTTTCCGAGCCATTTCCAACACGCAGCTCGGGAAACCGCTGCGTGCGGGTGTGAACAGCAGAGGCAGGAAGCAGCCTATTCCAGCCCAAAATTAGGCCTGTGACTCGTCAGGCACTTCAAGGAACAGCGCAACCTCCTCGCATCACAAGACGGCCCGGCCCCACCACACGGCACCTTCCCTCTGCTCGGTGGCCACTGGGGAAGGTGAGGAAACCGGAGCTGTCCTGTCCCTCACGGGTCAGAGAGGCGGCATCTCTAGCTGGTTTCCACGGGCATTTGAACGTGTTCACGCCGAAAGGGAACCCTGGGCATGAGACACTGGCGCAACTGTCTGGAAGGCAGTGCACGCTTCTGCCAACCGGTAAGGAAATGAGAGACAAGTATTTCTCCAGGTAAATTAAAGGGTGTGCTTCCAAATAATTTCCCCTGAAGAAAGGAGGCCCCTGATGGGGACACACACGCTGTGCCTGAGTCTTTTGAGGGTCTCGTGAGGAATCGTCAGCCCAGCGAGCGGCCTGCAGGCCGGGGCCAGCGCATGGGGTTTGATTTCTGAGGTGTTTGGAGATTACACATTACAAAAGCTGTTATAAATGCGAAGTATTACTTTTAAGTTAAATTCTCTTGGAACTCAAAAAACAAGACATGTGGCTTCTGTTCATGTAACGTTTATCATAACCTTGCAGGAAAGAGTCTAATCTACTTAAAAAGATAATGGTGTAACGTCCTATGGGGTTAACACTAAGGTGGCACCTTAGAGAGACGGGCTGGGGCTCCCTCTGTGGCCCCCAGTCTCCCTCTCCTCCTTCAGTCCCTCAGGCTGTATCTCTCCCTCTCTCTCCTAAGCTCCAAGGACCTTTGTTTTGAGATGACTTGTTTCCTGAGACCATTTCTTCCAGGGCTCATGGTTCATTTTTTTCTACTTCTGTGATTTTCTAAATAAACTTTCTCTTGAAAAACAAAACAAAACAAAAAAAACCTGCTTTCCTATTTTCTAAACAAGATTGACTGTGCAGCTTTCTTGGTGATTTATGTTTCTCTTTTTTTTTATTTTAGAGGGAGAGGAGGGGAGGGAGGGGGAGAGAGAAACATCGACTTGCGGCTCTACTTATTCATGCCTTATTGCTTGCTCCTCGTGTGCCCTAACCGGGGATCAAACCGGCAACCTTGGTGTCTGGGACGAGCTCTGACCACCTGAGCTCCTGGGCCAGGACTTGGTGATTTATCTGTAAAAGGTACACATGATCTCATAATTCAATATTGGTAAAGCTGCTCAATAATGATTTATTGGTTTTCTCTTTATCCTAAATGCCAGCAAAAGACAGAGGATACCCAGTGGACTTGCTTTTTGATTTACTACAATGAATTTTTTTAAGAGAAACAACATGAGAATTACAAAGGGATAAACCCTTGCCACGATCATTGAATAGTAACAATATGCTTCAAGTGAATTATTATAATTTTGGCCAAAAAAACCCCCACTATTTACTCATGGCCCTCAAAGAAAAAATATAGTTGCAGTAAAAAAAAAAAAAAAAAAAAATCAATATTGTATGATGCTTGAGCCATAAGTATAATGCGGCGTTTAAATCTGGATTCGTGGTAATGGCCGCGTGGAAGTCCACGTGGTCAGCGTGGGGAACGACGTTAGTGGTGTGAGAAGTGCAAAGCACTGCGTGGGCAGTCACCAGTCTGTCTGCCCAGCTGCCAGCCCCCTTTCCTCACGAGGTCAGAACCACTCAGGTTAGAAATGAAACCTCATTCAAGAGCCTAACGGCCCCTGGGTGTTTCTCCAAGGCAATATTCTAAGAAATGGATAAATATATTTGCAAAAGCATTCAGCAAATATATTTTGTAGCTTAACGACTCAAATGCAAAACGCTCATTTCCACACAGATGATCAAAACAAGTATTTGCAAACTGGAAGCCTTTTTCTTTGCAACAGAAACACATGTTCTGGCTGTCATAATGTTTCCAAATAAAAAATGGTTTTTGCAAGATATTTAATCTGACAGATATGTGCCTGTGTAGACTCAGAATCAAAATAATTTAAAATTATGTATATATTCATCAGGAAAAAACATTTTAAAAATAAAAATAATAACAATTATTTGTTTACTGGAGGGGAGGCGCTGAGCAAAAGCTTTATCGTTAATCACCTAACTTAACCCTCGTTATTAAATGTGAGAAACGGGTAAGGAATCTGAGGCTGGAGAAGTTAAGCAACTTGTCCAAAGTTTCACAAACAGTAAAAAGATTTTCAAAAAGTGGATTGCATTGAGTCACAAGCAGCAACAACAATAAACAATTTTAAAGCACCTTAAAAAGTAGGAGTTTACTTTCCCACATAACCGGATAACTAGAGGTAGGGAGTCTGAGACGAGTACAGTAGCTCCAAAACGCCTGTCAAGGATCCTGTCCCCTCTATCTTTCTATAGCTGCAAGGGAAGCGAGGACCCAGGGATGGGATGGCCATAATTTCCCCAGAAGAGGGGTGGGCAAACATTTTCTGCAAAGACCTGGGTAGTAAAAGGTTTAGGGATGGCAGGCCCTTTGGCCTCTGTCACAATTACCCAACTCTGCCCACACAGCTGGAGAACAGCCGTGGGCAACACGTACAAGAATAGGAGGCCATGTGCCCATTAAACCGTGTTTACAGAAACACAAACAGGCAGGGTGGGGGCACGGATTCCCTTGGCTGGCTGTCTCAGGGCGACCATGACTCACACGGAAAGGGGGGCCATGGAGGACAAGGGCACGCGACCCCGTCCCGGACAGATCACTGTTCTGTTGGAAAGCCGAGGGCTGGCCGTGAGTGGCACACATCCCGGGACAGAGCAGGGCTCAGATCCGGGCCTGGCGGACTCCACAGCCTGTGCATTCAACCACCGTGTTACGTTTTCTCGCTTTGCCTCCAACAAGTTCACCTGAGAGCCTAAGGCGGTGAACCCTGGCAGGCAGGCCGCACTGTCCACTCAGACACACGGGGGCGCTAGGTGAGGAGGCGGAGGGGAAAGCAGCGACTGGCCGCGCGGCCCTGCCTGCGGGAAGCGGAGGCGGGATGGGTGTCTTCCCCCGGGCACCAGCGCTGCGGCTCCTGCCTCTGTACCCACAGCAGCCACACTGGCACCGCGGGCACCGAGGAAGTGCTCTGTATCTGTTTGGCTCCTTTACCCTTCAAATGCTCTCAAATGGTTCAAGATACAAGGGTTCACGGCTCAGTTCTTGGTCTACGTATTAGAAATGAAGCCCCAAAGATGAACCAACTTGCCAAAGGCCTGCTGACCAGTACGTGGAGAGGCGGGGAAGGAGCAGGGCCGAGGCGCAAACCCCGCTGGAGTGACTGCGGGGCTCCTGGGGTTCTGGGAGGGCTGTGGGCTCCTCACTACTCACCCCAAAGCTCGGGGAAGCCTCTGCTGTCTGAAGCAGCAGGGACACCACTGACTCTGGGAACACAGGGCTGAGAAAGGAGGCAGGAAAAGCCCCTCATTGCCAAGTGCTCACTGTCTGACAGCTCGGAATGCTCGCTGGCTCCTGGGTACAGTTAAAAATAGCTCCCAGAGTTAAAAATAGCTGCCAGGGAGCTTCCCTCGGGGATCTCCAAAGCTCTGGCGTGAAAGCCTAACAGTCTGTGCAGGTGCCATGCCCCCCCCAACTCTCCCAGGCCTTGTGCCCAGACTATCAATGTCTGAGCCCAGTCCCCAGCAGGAACGAGGGTGGTCACTACAGTTTCCAAAGCAATTTGAAACTGGGCCCCTGAATTACTGATTTTCCTTTTTCCCCCCCAAGAAACTGCAGAAAGTGAGGCTCCAGTCCCTTTTTGTTACCAAGGGGAGAAGAGTCACCTAGAACCAGCAAAACTTCCCGTGATGCCTCCAAGTCACCTCCCACTAATCAAGTTCAGTGCCGACCTAAGGCCCCTCCCGTGAGCTTTCCTTTCTTTATTAATTCAATAAATACTTTTTAAAAACTAGCCTTTCTATGTTGAGATAATTGCAGATCCCATGCAGCTGTGAGAATATTACAGCCCGCAAAACTATGGAACAGGCTCACAACCAGGTCACTGACAGCGACAGCCAGACCCGTTTTCCCACCACCCTGGGAACCCTCCTGTGGCCCTTTATAGTCTCACCCACCCATGTTCCTCGCCTAGGTCACTGATCCCAAGTAACCTCTAATCCGTTCTCCATTCCTGGAAATTCGAATTCAATAATGTCATAGGAATGGAATGACAGGGCCCGTGACCTTTTGGGATGGAGCCTTTTTGCACCTCAACGCCTCAGTGCCTTTCTCCTTCAGATCCACCCCGGCTGCTCAGGCACCGGCGGCTCCCTCCTTCCTGTGCTGAGTCACAGTCCCCACTACTACTGGGGCTCCACAGTTGGTTATCCACTACCCAGCCCAGGGGCATTTGTTTTTTCCAGTTGGGGGTGATTATCAAACTGAACTATTGGGGTGACTGAGCTGAGTGAGCCTTCGATAACTGGAGTGATCCTGCTTAGCCACGACATGTGGTTCTTTTCATACATTGTTGGAATCTACCTGCTAATATTGTATTGATTTTTGTGACTATGTGCATCAGAGACATTGTTTTCTTTTTCTTTTTTGTATTGTCTTGATCTGGTTTTGACATAAAAGTAATATCACCCTCATAAAATGAATTGGGAAGTAGTCTCCCCTCTTCATTTTTTTGGAGGAGACTGGAAAATTGGTTTATTCTTTCAAAGTTTTGTCAAAGTCTCCAGTGAAACTTCAAATGCAGTGACACTGGAAACTGCACGGAAATTTCTTTCAGGAACATTCTAATTATAAGTTCACTTTCCTTACTGGCTACTGGACCATTCAGGTTACTTAGTTCACCTTGGATGAGTTCTGGTGAGCTTTCCTTTTTTGAGGACTAGGCCCGTTTGACCAGCGGTCAAATAGACGCGCATGTATCTGACTGGCCCACACGAGTCCTTTCTCAGCATTTTAACTTTTGCGGGATCTGTAACGATCTCCCCGTTTGTCTCTGATCCTTGGGACTCAGGCCTTTTCTCTCTTCTCTGTCAGTCTTGCTGCAGGTTTTTCAATTCGATCTTTACAAAGAGCTGGGTTTTTTTAAACATATTTTGCAGTTTTCTATTTTGAATCTCATTGATTTCTGCTCTTTCATCATCATTTTCTTCGGACTTACTTTGCTCTTCTTTTTGCAGCTTCTTGAGGTGGGGGCTCCGTTTATTGATTGAGACTCTTCCTCTTTGAGGTAATATAAATATTTACATGCTATAAGTTTTCCTCTCAGACCTGCTTTAGCTACATCCCCCAAAGTTTTGATACAATGTATTTTATTTTCATTCACTTCTCCGTATTGCTAAAAATCCCTTTGAATTTTCCCTTTTGAT
Source organism: Miniopterus schreibersii (assembly GCF_964146895.1). NCBI lineage: Eukaryota > Metazoa > Chordata > Mammalia > Chiroptera > Miniopteridae > Miniopterus > Miniopterus schreibersii. The sequence continues at coordinate 100,250,594 of NC_138105.1, forward strand.
CCAAAGATTATTGAGAAGTATGTTGTTTAATCCCCAAGTGTTTGGAGGTTTCCCTGTTCTTTCTGGTATTTATTTGTAGTTTTAATTCCATTAAGGTGAAAAAAGATTTCTGTAGGATTTCAATTCTTTGTTTTGGTTAGGTTTGTTTTATGACCCAGATAATGTCCATCTTTGAGAATGTTCCAGGTGTGCTTAAAAGGAGTGTTACTTTGTTTCTGCTTAAAACGGGTGTTACTTTGTTTCTGTGCCTGCAGTGTTGTGTGTGCATGTTAATTAAGTTCTCTTGCTGACTGTGTTGCTCAGTCGCTCTGTGTTATTGCTGATTTCCTGCCCAGGAGTCCTGCCCACGGCTGAGACTGGGGTGTTCAAGTCCACAGCTGCGGTGGTGGATCGGTACATTTCTCCTCTCCGCTCTATCGGTTTTTGTTTTATGTATGTTGAGGCTCTGTTGTTCGGTGCATACACATTGAAGATTATCTACTGCTGGTGGGTGTATCTTTTATCATTATGTACAGTCATACCTCATTTTATTGCCCTTCACTTTATTGAGCTTCACAGATATTGTTTATTTTTTACAAATTAAAGGTACGACCCTCCACCAGCAAAAGGATTACAACTCGCTGAAGGCTCAGATGATGGTTAGCACGTTTTGGCAATAAAGTATTTTTAATTAAGTTATGTATGTTGCTTTTTAGACATAGTGCTATTGAATACGTAATAGACTACAGTGCAGTGTTTACATAAATTTATGTTTACATAAATTTTATATGCACTTGGAAACCAAAAACTTCTGTGTGACTCACTTTATTGCAATATTTGCTTTATTGAGGTGGTGGGGAACTGGACCAACAATATCTCCAAGCTATAGCTGTGATGTCCCTCTGTGTCTCTAGCAATTTTCTTTGCTCTGAAGGCTACTGTTATGAGTTGACTTGTGCCTTTTATCATCACCCCTCAAAAAAAAAAAAATCACAAAACAACAAAAATAACCATTTAAGTCCTAACACCCAGCATCTCAGAATGTGACATTTTGGAAATAGGGTCAGTTGAAGATGTAAACAGCTAAGACGAGGCCATTCTGGAGCAGGGTGGGCTAATCCACCGTGACTGGGTTATAAGAAGATTGCCATATGAACAGAGACTCACCATGTGATGATGAGGGCAGGTTGGGGTTAGGTAGCTACAGAGGAAGAGAGGCAAACGACGCCAGCAAACCACCAGAGGTTAGGGACAGGCAGGACGACTCCCCTGCAGGGTCCAGGAAGCCTGGCCCTGCCAGCACCTTGTTTCACATTTCCAGCCTCCAGACCACGAGACAAACATTTTCTGTTGCTTTAAAGCACCCGGTTTGTGGTACTTTCCACACACTCTAAGAGGGCACGTCCAAACCCACCTACTACTCCCTATCTCTCTGTCTGCTCCCTCCTGTCTGAAATAGTTTTTAACAGAGCTTAAGAGGCATGTTTTTCTCAGAGATAAAAGGCACAAACAAATCATCTGGTTAATAAGTAAATATTTGGTGAGTGCAGAGGATGTCCTGGGTCCTGTTATGGGTACCGGGAAAGCATTAGAGAAAAAAATGAAAGCCTTAGGCTGACCCCACGTGCCCTCTCCTGGAGGAGACAGACACGTACAGTAGACACAACCCATCGGGGACTAATCTACATTCATTCATTCAATCAACTCGCCCACGTCAGTGCCGCGCCAGGTAATGCCTTATCTGAAAACTCCGTCCCCGTAAAGCGTGCTGCTTCATTTATAAACCCAGAGGCAGATTTCAGCTCCTCTCCTGTGCCGCTGATGTGGGAAAGAACTCTCACCAAGGGACGAGAGGACACCAGAAGGGAGGTGGGGTGCTCAGGGCCATCGTCCCCGGGTGCAAGGTCAGCAGGTCACACAGGCAGACAGATGAACTCTGACCCTGGGTGGTCTGGGCACATCTGTGCCTTGGCAGGAGCTCTGCCCTGAGCTCTGCTCCAGATTTCAGAATGACTGTGCATGGCTGTGACAGACTCACTGTGAGGGGACCTTTTCCCTTCTGGAAAAGTTAATGTACAAACCCCAGAAACGGCCACTTTCGTCAAAGGGAAGCCGCCATGGCATCTATTGCTGAGACAGTGTTAGAGTCAGGGGACAGGTTGTGTCGGCTCCGTGGTTTAATGCCTGGGGTCAGGCATCATTTCCTGGCGCCTAAACTGCCTCATCTGTGAAGTGGGGGTGAGCACATCTGTGCTGCCTGTCACCACGGAGTCATCACGGAATTTAACACCTTTGCACAAATCCCGAGGTATAGTCTTTTAGCATCATGTTCTTCCCTGGGTGGCCTGACAGGCGGATTCTTCAAAAGTCTGCTAACGAAACCATCACAGCCTCTCCCCTTATCTGCGGTTTCAGTTACCTGCAGCCTGGAAATATTACACGGGAAATCCCAGCAATAGAAATTCATCGTTTTAAACTTTGAGCCATGCTGAGCAGTGATAAAATCTCACACCATCCTGTTCCGTCCTGCCAGGGACAGGAACAGTCCCTTGTCCAGCAGCTCCCGTGGCAGACACGCCCCGCCCGCTGGTCTCCTGGTGGCTGTGTCGCCGCCCCAACCAGCCGCCACAGTGCAGCGGTGCTCCTCCGGTAACCCTGTTTTATTTAATAACGGCCCCAAAGTGCAGGAGTAGTGATGTGGACAATGGGACATGACAGAGAGAAGCTGCAAAGTGATTCCTTTAAGTGAGAAGGTGAAAGTTCTCAACTCGAAGGACATAAATCTTACGCGGAGGCTGCTAAGACCTGCGGTGAGGAGCCTCCGTCCGACACTGTGCGGGAGGAGAAAGCGGCCTGTGCCGGTTCTGCTGTCCCCCTTCCACTGCAAGGTCACAGCCATGGGCCTTGGGAAGTGCTGTCAGGTTGGAAATGGCACGAAAACCGGAAGGGAGACATGAACTGGAAACGTGTCCTGACTGGTGGCAACGCGTCGTGCCAGACAGCACGGAACCTGGGACAAGCCCCACCAGGCCACTTGCCAAAAGCAGGAGGTGCTTACGAGGTTCAGGAACAGGTCTGGCGTTTGATCATCTCCATCAGCGCAAGGAGGGTGGGTGCAGGGCCGTAACACATGCTGGGGGGGGAGACCACACTCACACGCCTCTCAGGGCAGAGTATCGTCACAATTACCTGGTTCATCCGCCGCCGCTCATCTCTGACTGCGCCTCATTTACCGACTGCACTTTACCGGAGGCAGGTGCTGGGCTCCCGCCTGCCGCCGCGGACGTGCTGCCGTGGCCGGGCTGGGCGAGTCCCTGTCCCTGCTGTCAGCTCTTTCAGGCACAGACCCGGGAGCGTTCAGCAGCCGAGGGCCCACCACGCTGCTCCCACCGGGCAGCCCCATTCTCACTCCCATCTCCCCGCAGCTCACCAGCACCGTTCCTCTCCACTTATTTTTAATAACAGCCCCTCTAATGGGTGTGAAGTGGTATCTAACGTGGTTTTGATTTGCGTTTCCCTAGTGACTAACGATGTCAAGCATCTTCTCATGTGCCTATTGGCCATTTGTGTATCTTCTGTGGAGAAAATCCACTCCCATCCCTTACCCATTTTTGAACTGGGTTGTTTGACTTTGTGTGTGGACAGTGCCCCCTATCAGGTTGTACTGAATCTGAGGCATCTATTAGAGTTCCACCTGGGGCTGCTTCGAGCATGATGAAGTCTACAGCAGGGACCGGCACACTCTGGCCTCGGGGTCCCACCCAGACCAGGCCTGTGTTAATATGGTCCACAAGCCAAGACGACTGAGGTCACCGTGTCTCTATCCATGGGGTCAGGAGGGATAGAAAACACTCCCTAATCTCCACCACTCACAATCTCTCCCAATTACCTGCCTGGATTCATCCAAGATGCTCTCTACCCAGTGAGGCCTGACACCAGCTCCTTTTGGCTCAGAAGAGCCAGTTTTGCGCTTTTCTGTCCGACTTTTTATAAAATAATGTCTGGTGGTAGTTGAAACCTGCTTTGGTGGGAGTATTTACACCATGGAAATTGGCAAATGCTACTTTTCCTTGCCAGAAGCCAGTTATTAAACACTTAAGTGCATCACTGCCTCTATCCCTGTTTTGGGGTACAGTCCCAGAATCTCAATTCATCTCTCACCTCCTGCACTCAAGTCCCCAGACAACTCTGAACATCTCCTGCCTCACTGCTTCCGTCATCAGTCCTAGACCCCTAATCACACTCACGGTGCCTTCGGGACTCACAGCACGGCCTCAGCAAAAGCTCCTGTACTGTCGACCTTTCCTTCATCTTGCTTCCTGGGAAACCTGGTCTCCCTTTTTTTTTAATTTTTTTATTTCAGAGAGAGGAAAGGAGAGGGGGAGAGAGGTAGAAACATCAATGATGAGAGAGTCACTGATTGGCTGCCTCCTGCACGCCCCCAACTGGGGATCGAGCCCACAACCCCGGCATGAGCCCTGATCAGGAATCGAACTGTGACCTCCAGGTTCATAGGCCAATGCTCAGCCACTGAGCCACGCCAGCCAGGCTGGTTCTCCCTCTCAATACTCTTGCCCTGGCAGCCTCGAGACCTCCACACCCCTCACGCTGCTGGGCCTGGACGTGGAGTAGGGGCCTCCTAGCTTCTCATGTGAGTGCAGTCCACTCTCCCTCCTCTAACTGCCTCCACACCTAACTTCGAAGGTCACGTCCTCTGACTTCACTTCCCACTACCCCTTCGCCGTGGCAGTGACCTTCCGAGGCTGCCTGTGCCTTACCTCTGGACGACGTGTCCCTAGACTCACTACTCCCACAGGTACGCTGAGAGCTCTTCAGAGCCTTGGTGAACTTCAAAACTTCAAAGGTACTTAAAATCTCTGCACTCAAACAGTGTCCCTGTTGTCACCTCTTAAAAACCTCCTTGAAACAATCCCTTAGTCTCTGAAAAACTCTATCCTGAGCATTAATGAGATAAAAATTGCTTTGTTCTTATTTCTAAGAACGATTTATAATCATTTCATCAATAATGATCTCAATTCTCAAGAAGAAGTCCTTAGAGCTCATTTTAGGGTAGAATTCTCAAATGAGCCCGACAGTTATGCTTTTCTCCCTTGAAGTGAAACTGTTGTCTGCCACATGACAGTGTGGCCCTGCCAGCACCAGGACATGAGACGGGGGGAGCACAGCCCTCGACAGCGAACCCTGTCGATAACAGGCCTCTGGGCCTCCTGCACTAGGATGCACCTACCTGATGCGCTAGGGAAGTGTAACATTCAAATAACACGAGACAGAATTAAATAAAGACTATATGCCAGGCATCGCACAACAGATATGAATCACCTCACCGGGGACCACACCAGCAGAGCTGTTCTTTGCCCGAATTTTCATTCCCACGTGTTAAATGCAGGGTGGGGCAAAGGTAGGTTTACAGTTGTGGGTACGCAAAACACAGGGTTCATCTTGTATTATTACTTATTAGTTATTGTATTATTTTCCATACGAGCAAGTATAAACCTACTTTTGCCCCACCGTGTATTTGATTACTGATTATTAGGAGTTTTGAGATTCTCACATGAGCCAATGAATGACGAGAGGGGGCGCCCGGAAAAGAGCCACTAAGGGACACCAGGAGACGACTTTCAGAAAACAAACTGCTTGGCTTCCTGCTCCCTCCCTGTCGGGCTCCTGGCCCCCGGGCTGTCCATCTAATGAATGGCCCGTGGACCAGAGCCGTCCACAGGCCCGACCGCTGCGAAGCCAGGGCAGTCGGCCTCCTGCTGCAGGACGAACCGCGGCCGCTAAACATCAATCCCCCTGCAACTCGTTTTCTGAAAAGCTTGGCGTTGCACTGAAATTTAGAAACCACTGCCTCTCAGATTGGTCGAACACTACGAAAAAAATAAAAGATCTTAGTATTTTAAGTACTTACTTCTATCAGCAAGAGTTGCTCCATAGCCAAAAGAAGTAAAAAAGAAAAAACAAGTGAGTCCTCTAACGATGCTAGAAGCAGCGACGGAAATCACAGGGATCCTTCCCCACGAATACTGAGAGGTGCACCTAAAACTGCCACTGTTTCCCCAGTGAGGACAGGGCTTTTCCCCACACCCACTGCAGACACGCAGAGGTCGGTCAGTGAGGTTATTCTGGACCGGCCCAGGCGCTGGCTTCCCTCGTCTCCCTTCTCCACCTGCGGGTCCTCTCTGTCTGACAAGGCCTCGGTCTCTTCTCAAGGGTTCCAGTAAGATGCATTTGGACTGTTTTCCACACTGGCCTACGTCCAACAAGGCCAAGCAGAGGAGGATGTCAAGGTTTTCAGGGTGGGGTGGGGGAGGTGGGCCACCTGATGGACTAATGTTCCTGAGAAGCCAGCACCATGGAAACAGGACTGGTGTGGAAGCCACTGGGGGATGTTTCTACCCTCACCAGCAGTCCCAGACCTCCTCCTAGTCTCCCTGCCCTCAATCCACAAGCCCTCGGGTCAGACACACGGTCACTGCACCAGGACCCACCATCCCTTCAGGTCAGACACATGATCACTGCACCAGCACCCACCATCCTTCCAGTCAGACACATGGTCACCGCACCAGGACCCACCATCCCTTCAGGTCAGACACATGGTCATTGCACCAGCACCCACCATCCCTTCAGGTCAGACACATGGTCACTGCACCAGGACCCACCATCCTTCCAGTCAGACACATGGTCACTGCACCAGCACCCACCATCCTTCCAGTCAGACACATGGTCACTGCACCAGCACCCACCATCCTTCCAGTCAGACACATGGTCACTGCACCAGGACCCACCATCCCTTCAGGTCAGACACATGGTCACTGCACCAGGACCCACCATCCCTTCAGGTCAGACACACGGTCACTGCACCAGCACCCACCATCCCTTCAAGTCAGACACATGGTCACTGCACCAGCACCCACCATCCCTTCAGGTCAGACACATGGTCACTGCACCAGCACCCACCATCCCTTCAGGTCAGACACATGGTCACTGCACCAGGACCCACCATCCCTTCAGGTCAGACACACGGTCACTGCACCAGCACCCACCAACCCTCAGATACCAAGAACAGTTCCTGAGGATCCCATGAGACCTTATATCCCAAAACACTGCTAAGTCTTCCCAGAAGCCAACATGACTTCGGAATAGCTATTCCTCGTTTCCAGGGTCTTCAGCTGATTTTCGCACATTACTAAATACAAACAGCAGGCGAGCAGGCAAATAAAAAACTCCCCTCCTCACAAACATTATGAGACCCAATTAAGTTAGAAGGAAAAACAATGATAAAATAGTTTCAGGATTTCCCAGTGGTGCTATGGATTTCATTTCCTGCTCTTAATTTCTACTTAATTTCATTACAAAACTCAATAAAAATGCTTCTGATTTTTCCCAACATTGTCTCCTTAAGGATTACTTTTTTCTGAATGACAACAGCAACAACAAAAAAACGTCTTTGGTTGGCTAACTAGCTGGATAAAGGCAAATTTATTTTATATAATCATTAGCACAGTCTTTTTTTTTAAAAAAAGTGTTTTTATTTATTTCAGAGAGAGGAAGGGAGAAGGGGAGAGAGAGAAAAAAACATCAATGATGAGAGAGCCATTGATCGGCCGCCTCCTGCACGCCCCCAACTGGGGATCAAGCCCGCAACCCGGGCCTGTGCCCTGAGCGGGAATCGAACTGCGATCTCCTGAATCCTAGGTCGATGCTCAACCACTGAGCCACGCCAGCCAGGCAGCTCAGTCTTAAATGTGTTAATGGGGTTAGCAACAATCATATAACCATGCAGACTATATATTTCTCTCACATATTGAGGAAAAGAAATAGCACCACAGTTTATACCGGAGAAGTCCATAATAAGAGAAAGGGCTTCATTCACTGGGCGATAAAGGGACATCTTTCTGTCTTTGGGGGTCTAAATTGATTCCATACCTTTCTTAGAATTCATGACTCTAAATGTTAGAAAAATGGCAAGAGATTTCTTTGATGTGCTAGAGTCACAAAATGTACAGTTGAAGGGAGCCTTAGAGAACATCACGCCCAATTTTCCCACTGTGCTGGGGAAGAGATGAGCCCAGAGAGGGGTGATGACTCCACATTAATGACAGAAACAGATGGGAGCCAGATCCGACTCCGGGCTGGCGTTTCCTCCTTCGTCACACAGTCCTTAGTGAGCACTCACCCCAGGCGAGACCAGGGGCGGGAACACACGGCAGGTGACCACCGCAAGGCGCGACAGCTTAGTCCCTACCGCAGAAGCACAAGTTACTGGTACAGGAAACACCACGGCGATCACAGACGCATTGTGTTGGGTGAAAGAAGCCAGAGCCAAAAGGTTACAGGCTGTAAGGTTCCGTTCACGTGACATTCTGAAAAACTGAACTACGGGGATGGGAACAGATCGGTGACAGGTCGGGTGGTGGGGAACAGCTGCCTATAAGGGGGCATGAGGGAATTCTGGGGGGTGATGGACATATTTTATATCTTGGTTGTGGGGGTGGGTCGAGAACTGCATGTGTTTGTCACAATTCATTGAGCTGTACATGAAAAGGGGGATTTTATACCTTAATTTTTTAAATGAAGGGAAAAAAAAGTCACCTTTGGGTAGGAAAGACTCAGGGTAGGGAGACTTTCTTTCATGGACACAGATCTTCTGGACATGAAGCACAGCCATGTTCAAAGGCACTGGCAGGGCCACAGGGGCTGCTGGGCTAAGCCATCGGGGACTGAGGCAGCATTCCTGCCTGTCTCTCTGTCTGTCCCTGTCTGTCTGTCTCCCTGTCTCTGTCCCTCCCACTGAGCCTCGTTCATGCCTCATTTCCATTTTCCTATTAGCACCTGTCCCTCATCCCCTTTGCAGAACTGCTTCCTCTATTTGTTGGGGCTCCTCTGTGACCCCATAACTTCAGGTATATGTGGCTTTGGCTTTTCCAAGAAACAATTCTCCAGGCTTTGGTTTCTGGATTCCTCAGCACACCTTTCTTCAAAGATTCTGTTCAGTCAACGATTGGCCAATGAATTAACTTCTCCGCCACCTCTGGTCTGAAATCAGCAGCGACCAGAGGACAGAGTCATGTGATTGAAACGTAGCCCATCAGGTTCTGCCCATCGGCAGGAAATGAGACTGTGAGACACGTGCCAGAGAAGGAGGAATGAGCTGGAAAGCTTCTGTATAATAAGTCACCAAATGGGAGTTTTTAAAAGTGATAGATTTAATGAACCCAGCGACAAATGAACCCAGACATAAAAATGACATAATTAACCAAAGTAAAAAAGTGACAAACCACACAATGTGTTTCAAAAATAGCCAGTGGCCTGTTCTGCCTAAAGCAGGAGATTTTTTTGCAGTTAGGATTAAAGACAGAGAAGCTGACAGGCTCAGGAAAACTGATGCCTGTGGCTGGAGAGGGAGCAAGAGGGGCTGGGGAGGGGCTGGAGAAAAACCATGAATCACATAATAACCTGGGGAAAAGGCTACGTTCAGAAACAAAGTCGGAAAAGTTGACTCACTACTGTATCGTGTCCTTCCTGATGGGAGTGTAACTCCTGAGGGCAGGGGTGGGGGGGTGGAGGGGGTCGGGGTGGGGGGTCAGCAGGTAGCCTGGGGGGGAAAGTGCAAAAAAAAAAGATCAGCTGTTTCTCTGGCCCAGTTCAAGAGAGAAAGAGACTGGACTGGCTGCATATGAAACACCCAGGGAGACTGCTGTAGAGACAGGACAAAGGGTCCAGCCTCCCGGTGGCTCAGAATACACATTTGTTAAATGGTCCAGCTCCTTTCACCCACACGGGAAACGATTGTGATGCCACTTGGCTTCCTAGATGCTCTGACACGGGGAAGGGGTGGCCTGGAGGACAGGATAGCAGTCCTAGGAAAGTGCCATTCTTCATTAAGCAGGTGTCTTGGCTCTTACGTCCATCCCGGTCTTCTCAGTAGGATCAATTCCAAGAATTCACACCAAAAAAAAGAGAAACCACCCAGAGAAACAAAACAAAACAGAAACAGAAACAGGCCAGTCCAGGGTGTGCAGGGCTGAGGAGGACCCTGGCTGTGGGGATGAGTCACTATAGGAGCAGCTGGTCCCCTGACGAGATGCCATCTCCTCCTGCTGACACTACGCCCAACCACAGATTTGTAAGGAGCTCTGAACACCAGAAAAATAGATATAATTTAATCACAGATACAATAAATGACATTGTGGGTTTTCAAATTTAATATACAGTCACCGGAATGGTCTGTTAGGGACGTTTCCCCGGTGAAGTGAGTGGGAACGTGGCCTAGACATGGCCAGGAAGGGGACGGCAACGGCCAGTCAGACAGCAGGAGCTGGGACGGCGGCGGGTGTGGGAGGAAGGACACCGGAGAGAGGAGGGGCACAGACAACACTCAACGGGGCACAGGTTAGGGGTTCAACTGTGAGGGCAGAGCCACGAGGCTTTCAGAAGGTAAAAGGCAATTTAAGAGAACATCAGTGAGCCCCTGGACAGGGAAAGGCCTTAAACAGGACTACAGAGGCATTAGCCACAAAGGAAAGGTGGGTGAACATAACTAGAGTGAACACAAGCTCTTCTCCTGAACAGGCCCTACAAGGAGTGAAAGAGCAAGCCAGGGAGACAGAAGGATATACCCAGCTAAGGGCCTGTGCCCAGTGTTTATGAAGAACCCCTACAAATTAATGAGAAAATATAAAGAACCCAAGAGAGAAAATGGACAGGAGCCTTGAAGATTAAACAGGCCCTTCACAGGACAGGAAACGCAGCTGACAAACATATAAAAACATCCCTGACCTCATTAAGCACCAGGGAGACGCCGATTAAAGCCGTAAGGGAGTGTTACACCTGCTAGACTGGTGCAAATTTAAAAATCTGACAATTCCAAGTGCTGTTTTCATGGAGCACAGAGCGGCTCCAGTAATGAACCCAACTGAGAGACCGACCGCCTGTCCCGCTAAAAATCGACGTGAATCCGTTCACAAGGCAAGAGCAGCAGCACAGGCCACAGGGTGCTTCCGACGTGACCACACCCCTACCACTCTCCTCTCCGGATTCCTGGGGTCAGGGGAGCAGGAGGCAAAGGCTGCAGAGAAAGGGCCGCTCCCCCGGATCACATGGGGTAACAACTCAACTCACTCATCCCTGCCCTGTGCTGGGCAGCATGTCCTTTCTGAAGGGGGGAGGGAGAGGGGGGAGGGAGGATGGGGACAGGGAGGGGGAGGGGAGGATGGGGAGGGAGGAAGGATGGAGGGGGAGGGAGGAGGAAGGGGGAGGATGGGGAGGGGCAAGGAGGGAGGGGGAGTTGGGAGGGGGAGGGGAGGGGGACGAAGGATGCTGTCCCCTAGAGATAGAAAAAGAACGTTTCCTGTTTCCTGGAGTCAGTGTTTCTTTGAGAAACAAGGAGCCAAGTTGTCAGAACCTACAAATTTCATTAACCAACATCACCCCAATAAATTCAATAAAAACACACACAGTTTCCTTGGGCCCCTTTGTATTTCTTCCCTCCTGCCCTGCTGCACCTCCCTCCTCTATCCCCTAGAGAATACTTTCTATGTAAACGGAACTTTATGTAAATAGAAGTGTCGGGTACATGCTCCTCTGGGTGGCCTCCTTGCTGGGCACAGTGGGTCTGAGACTCACCCACGCTCTTTCCTTATTAATAGCCCCTTTCTTTTTATTGTGGTGGCTTTACTGAGATGTACATGAACCACACAATCCGCCCATTTAAAGTATAAACTCAGAGGGTTTTAGAAGTTCAACTTATTTATTTATAACATACAAATGTTGGTGGGCATTTGGTTTGTTCCCAGATTTGGCTATTACAAATGAAGGTGCTTTGAACACTGAATAAGAAAGGCTTGGCCGGCCTGGCTCAGCAGTTGAGCTTCACCCTAGGATCCAGGAGATCAAGGTTCAATTCCCGGTCAGGGCACATGCCTGTGCTGTCAGTGACTCTCATCATTGATGTTTCTGTCTCTCTCTCCCTCTCCCTTCCTCTCTCTGAAATCAATAAAGACATATTTAAAAAAAGAAAAACTCATGCAGACTTCATCGACTTCTACAAGTAAGCAAAAAAAATAAAAGGCTCCCTAGAAAGAGGAAAGCACCTGGGAAGCTGAGCCCTGCCATTTCTACAATTCCTGTTGTTCACTCTGATGAGCACAGAACTACGGCTGTGAGACGACCCGAGTAAAATGCGCTATAAGAATGGAGCGCAGGTTAGAGGTTCTCATTTCCTTTCTCACAACTCGGCTCACTGTGGCTGGAGCTGCCCTGAGCTGCGGGGTAGTTAAGCCTGGGTTTCCTCGGTCCTCCTTATAACAGCTGCTGGGACTGCGAGGATCCCGGTGACGTGACGCGTGGCTGGCGCCCTCCTGGCTTGCCTGTGTTTACAGGTGACACCATGGCTGGCACCCTCCTGGCTTGCCTGTGTTTACAGGTGACACCGTGGCTGGCACCCTCCTGATTTGCCTGTGTTTACAGGTGACACCCTGGCTGGCACCCTCCTGGCTTGCCTGTGTTTACACCTCCTCCGAGGCACGGGAGTTTTTGTCAAGCATTCTGCCAAGAAGGAAGAAAAACATGTCCCTGTGGGAACCGAGAAATGCTCACTGGACTCATCTCAACAGGTGTGTTTCTGCAGCCCCGGGCCCTGTTTACCTGGAGCACAAAGCGGGACATAAACCAGAACCCTGGGGAAGGTGTGACTCTGTGGGGCCAGGACAGATGCTGGGGCAGGAACCATGGCCAAGGCCTCGCCTGCGAGGCAGCACATCCACTCTTCCTTTGTTGACAGTGATGTGCCACTAAGAAAACGCTGAAGATAAACTGGGCCCTGCTCATGGAACACCCCTGCCTCGCTGAACAGGCAGGATGCTCAGCTAACGCTTGGTCTGTTTCCCTCCCTCCATGCTTCCTGGCAGAAGCAGGGCCTCTGACATGAGTGGGGGACACATGTAGTTACAATGCAGCGGATGTTTATTCCACAGTGGCCACAGAAAACAAGCAGTGTGGCTGACCATCCTGGTTTGCCTGGGGACTTAATGGACTTTCAGTACAAAACAGGACAGTCCTGGGTGAACTAGACAAGGCGGTTACCCTGCAGGTCACACTCTCTCCTGCTAGCCACATGGTCTAACAGTGTCTTTTTTTTTTTTTTTTAATATGTCTTTATTGATTTCAGAGACAGGAAAGAAGAGAGAGAGAGAGAGAAACATCAATGATGAGAGAGTCATTGATCGGCTGCCTCCTGCACGCCCCCTATTGGGGATCGAGCCCACAACCCAGGCATGTGCCCTAACCTGGAATTGAACCACGATCTCCTGGATCATAGGGCAATGTTCAACCACTGAGCCACGCCAGCCGGGCATTAACAGTATCTTAATGTACTCGACTCACCCAATGCTCTGCTGTAAAATCCCCCGGTTCATGCATAAATCTCTAGAGTGAACTTCGCAGAAAGTAAACCAGCCGTGAGAACAGCCCAGTTCAAGAAGCTGTGTCAAAAGCAACATTCAACTTAAATCATATTTTATTTAGTTAAAAGCTCAAAAAAGAAAAGCAATGTGCGTGAAATAAGCTCCCATCATTGTACAATCCCCCCTCCAATCACCCCGCCTGAAGGCAGACACACGGACGCTCGTTTCTCTGACCCTGGATGTCTCATTGGCCTACAAACCTCCCTCTAACAGTCAGTATCACAATTTGCTCAAATATGGATGAGTTGAAGCCTTTTACCTTTTTTATGGATTTTAAAATATGGAAACTCTTTACTCAGCTTTATTTAGTCACATAGATGTGACAGGTGTGACATACACATGCGCACACGCATGCACACACACACATGCACACCTATGCGCACAGGCACATATAAAATAAGTACATTTGGCGTTTAAACACGCGTTACGTTCTCAGTAAACGCCCCACTGCCTGACCCCGCGCTGTGAGCTCTGACCGCCCGGCAGTCCTCGGCAGCACCTCCTTTGCCTGGGGCCTCAGGAAAGGCGATCTGGCCACCAGAACCTCCCCATCTGGCTACAGTAGGGTCTAGAAAAGGACGAATGGAACCTCACAGAGCCAGGAGCAGTGATGCGCCTGCTCCTTTCAGGGCCGAGGGGTATGGCAAGGAACGGCGGCCACGGAAGGGAGTCTGCAAGCCTCGCCGTGAAAGGCGGGAGGGCCTCGTTCCCGGAGCTGAAAAGGACATCTTCTGGAAGAGCACGTGTGCGCTCGGCCAACGCGTAAATCCCGCACGCTTGATCATAGCCCCCCCCCGGGTCTGTGCCACGGTGGCTTCCTCAGTCCCTCCTCACCTGCTGCTACTGAGGACTGGGCTCAGGTTCACATGAAGGGTTAAGGAAACAACCGTCACGCCTCCGGATGGGATGGCAGTGATCAGAAACAAATTCAATTTCGCTTTGCGAGACTTCCTTGATGGGAACTAACACCAAGAGGATAATACAAACAATGTCTTTTCCTCGTTTGAAAGGCTCAGACGAGCGACGGTAATGAGTGACAAGCGCCACTGGGAGTTAGGGTGCCCATATGCGATCCAGGACTAGCCAGCCCTCTAAATGGACGGGTGCTTACCCAGGTGCCCCTCACCTCCCGCGAGGCAGACACTGCTGTCACAGAAGGGAAACCGAGGTACAGAGAAGCTGAGCCATGTGCCCAAGGCCACACAACTCCCCAGGGCAGAGCCAGGCTCTGGCCTCAGGGGTCAACGTCAGGCTTCGCGACCTCCGCCACTGCTCTCTGTAGCTTCCTTGCGAGTCACATCTACCCCCTTACTCAAGATAGTAAGAAGAATAGTAAGATAACAGAAAATGCTACACCAAGGACATTTTCCACTAAGTATCCAGAAACAGCATTTTTAAAATCATTGGATGCTTTTCAAAAATCCCATGATTGCCACAATTCCTTATTCCATCGTTAGATCAGAGAAAAGGCTGAACCGTATCCGGGCATTTACAGTTTCTTTAAATTCACAGAGTGTGTCAGATGAGAGCCAGGCACCAAAGAGCCAGACGTCCCAGGCACAGCTCAGCGGAGACGCCAGCGGCAGGTGGCCAGCTCCTCCTCTCTCCCAGCCTTAACTAACAGAGTACTGCTCACATTCATTCCCAGAGACAAAACTCTTACATTTCACTGAAATATAACCCAGTAATACTAACCCACATACAACAGCTCCAGAACAGACTGTGGCTTTTCTGTATATATCCGGTTTTAAAACGAGGAAAAGATTGGTAATAAACTCATTGTTCAAACGATGCGGCCGGACACAGGCTTCAGACAGACTACTCAGCACAACAGCACAGAGGCGAGTGGGGCCTGGATCTTCGGAGCAGGCAGGGCTGGCCGCCCAGTGGTTTTAGTAAATGAGAGGGATGCGTAAAAATGACCGTCAACATGGGTACACATCACACAGGTAATGCCCAAACACCCCAAATTACTCGCCATAAGTAATTCACAAAACCGTTTCATGCACTAAACCTGAGACGCAGACTATAAAACTAAAGTTTACACAGTGCAAGTAGAACAAAGGACATAATTTATCTCTTGGACATAATTATTCACCTGGCCCGGTAACGAATGGGCACATCTGGACTAAAGAAGGGGAGATCCATGCTCTGGAGTATGTCAAATCTATAACCTTCTAAGGTAAACTGTGCCGTTCCGCCCGCGATGAGAGGACCGAGCTCTAACACCCGTGGGAAAGTCGTCTTCAGTGAAGCTTGAGCCAGTGCTGTCACGGCTGTGGGATCCCGGCATCCCCTTCTGTATGAGCACAGCTCTCCTGGAGGGCCTCTGACGGATGCCACGGCCAAGGAGCATGCATTGTCGCCCAGAGAGGCCGCAGGAAAGTCCTCTCCGGGTGGTTCCCTGGCATCCATAGCTCCCGGCTGCCTCCCCTCCCGCGTTCCTGTGGGCATCTCATCCCTCTACCTCTCTTTAGATGTCTTAGCTCCTCAGAGCTTCTCTTCTTTCCATATGAACTCTCTCCCCTGAGAAGAGCTCATTGCTCTCGTGGTTCAAAATCCTACCTCTACACCCAGTTTGTGTCTCCAGCCCAGACCTTCCCTCCAAGCCCCAGGCCTGTGTATACCCAGCTCTGGCTATGAAGATTGTTCTCAAGATCTCTCTTCACCTTAGCACGTCCCAGACCATTCTCACCCAGCTGACAACACGGATGGACCTTGAGAGCATGATGCTCAGTGACACAAGTCAGACAGAGAAAAGACAAAGCCGTGTGATGCCACTTACATGTGGAATCCAAACACCTGGACTCGTGGTTACAGAGAGCAGAGCGGTGGTCGCCAAAGATGGGAGGAAGGGGAGGAACAGGTGACAGTGGTGAAAGGTGTAAACATCAGCTATCCTGGGGACTATATATGCACAGCATGACGTCCAGAGTTAACAACACTGAACTGTAGATTTGAAAGTTGCAAAGAGAGCAGATCTTGATCTTAAAATGTCTCATCACAACAACAAAAAATTTGTAACTATATGTGGTGATGGATGTTAACTAAACTTATTGTGATAGTCATTTCTTAACATATACATACGTCAAGTCATGTTGTACACCTTAAAATAATACATTGTTATATGTTAACTACGTCAATAAAACAGGGGGGCAACAACGAAAACCATTTCTTTGCTTCAAGGGATTAAAGTTCGTCGCAAACAAGCAGCCACATGCGAGGAGCTGAGCAGACACACGAGAGCTGTAAGGGGACAGAGTATTTGGTGGTGCATATGATTATACGCATTAAAGGTGCCTCCTGCTCATGATTGTTGCCATTTGAAAACATAATGTGGATACAGATTTACGAGCTAACAGAGAGCAAGCTATGATTCAACGAACATAACCAGGCTTGGCAGCCTCAGAATTTATTGTTCATTAAAGCTGTATTTTAATTATCCCAGTTTTAATTAAAGTATTACATAGAGTTGGTGAAATGTAATTATGGGCGACTGACTTAAGGTGTATAATAGGCTAATATTTGAAGAGCTATGCATTATTGTCACACAATCAGCTCATGCAAAATGAAGTGGCATTTATTTCCAAATGAAAAACTGGCACAGGGAATATTAAACTCTTGTCATTAAGGTTAAATACTACATTGCCAGCTCAAATGGAACCAGGTAGTTCTAAGACCCTCTCCCTTAGACTAGGACCGGGAAGGGCTCTCTAGCTGGGACCCACCTTTCCCAGCACAGTGGGTACTGTCAGCAGCCTGCACATGCCCCCCACACACTACCAGAGAGGAGACGCTGCGGCAACCATCACCGAGTCCGTCTGCATCCAGCCGCCACGCTGCAGCCCATAGCCTGATCTGAGTGTTTCTAAGGTAACCTGCATCCAGTAACGTCACACAGCCTTGCAACCGCAAAGAAAATGAATTCTCACCACAGCTCACCCACCTCCCCACGTGCAGTGAAGTTGTGGCAAGTCAGCATCCTGCACACCACGGGCTGAGGCAATGGGACACTTCCAGTCCTTCTCTACGGACACTGATTAGCCCAGTTAATGTCAGCTCGGATGTGGGACTCCTGAATATGGTTAGAACGATGACAGCAGAACATTCTAGGCTTTAGAAGCCAGCGCTTGGATGAGCCCATGTGGTCTGTATAGGAGCTAAGGCGTCCTGGGCCAAGGGCCGTGCCCAGGCTCAACACACTCTCTGCCCGGCCCCTCCCTCAAGCTGGCACCAAGTCTCAGAGGATACCCACTGGCCCAGCCGCAGGCAGAGCCACAGCCACACATCTCTGAGGTGAGCATCAGGACAGGATGTGGGGCGGCATATAGCAGGTGTGGTCTTGCAGTTACTCGCACACAGCTGGTTGATTACCTGTCACTCATTATGTCTTGTTAAACCTCATGACAACTCCAGAGGACATCACTGGGAGGCTGCGTGACCTGTCTGAGGACGGACACCTCCCTGGTGGGTGTCCAGGTCCTTTGAGGCCCCTAAAACTGACACCACATCTAGGTCTCTATAAACAAAACATAATGTCTTGCAGCTCTGGACGTGGACGTCCAAGTCCCAGGCTGGCAGATGGGGCGTCTGGGGAGCCGCCTCCTGGTACTGCCCTGGGGATTAGGTCTCCTCATTTTAGGAAGCATCTCGACAATGACCTCTCTGGACAGCACCCCATCCTCTCTGGTCATTCCTTCTGGAATGCTGCCTCGGTGTCTGATTATTCCAGCCTCACATCTCAGCCTGTCCTCCGCCTTCCCACCTTCTTACCTCTGTGCTTTCCTCTGAGTGTTTTACTCACATCTACCAGAACAGTATTTCTCACTCCAGCTGCACAGTGTCGTCTCTTTGGCCCATTCAGTTAACTTTTTAAATAAACGATCAAGAAGTTTAGTTTCTTCCATTAGCCATTAGAGAAATGCAAATTAAAAACACCATAGTTACGACTGCACACCTATCAGGAAGGCTAAAATCAAACGCTAGTGAGGAAGCAGGGACGCTGGACACTCAAGAGTTGCTGGTGGGCATGAAATGGCCACTCTGTCAAATGGTCCACCTGCTGCTAACAAACTGACTCTGCGGCTGCCGTACAACCCGGCCACCAGGCACTTAATCCCGAGAAACGAAGATTTGTGTCCACACGGAAACCTGTACAAGAATCTTCACTGCAGCTTTGTTCGTGACGGCGAGAGCGTGGGATCACCCAGGTGTCCTTCTGCAGGTGAGAGGCCATGCAGGCGGTGGCAGGTCCACACCACAGATACCAACCAGACACTGAGAGGGAACCAACACGGGCCCACGGAGACGGGGCTTCAGAGCTATGCTGAGCGGCGAGAGCCAACCCCAGAATGCCGTGGGCAGCGCGGCTCCCTTCACCACCATTCTCTCCGCGGGAAAGTGCAGCCACGGAGGGCACGTGGGTGACTGCAGGTTCGGGGGGGGCCGGAGGACACGGCTGTGGCCGCACAGGCAGCCCGAGGTCCCGTGCCGGTGGAAGCGTCCGCATCGGCACCGCGTCCACACCAGGACCCGCCCGTGATGCTGGGCTGCAGCTGAGCGGTCTCACGTTTGGGGAAACTGGGCAAAAGGCGCAGGGATCTCCCGTATTATTTCTTACAACTGCACGGGAATCTACAGTTAACTCAAAATGCCCGGTTTAATTAAAAACGGGAGAAAGGTGCACTGTATGACTCCACGTCTGTGACGCCCTGGGCTCCTTGATCACAGGGACAGAGCAGAATGGCGGGGGCCGGGCCGGGGTGATGTTAGGGGTGGTGAGCGCAGCTTTACAGGACCAAGAGCTCGGGGTTTACGGTGGTGGTGGCTACGTGACCAGGTGATGAGAGTAATGCCACCGAACCACAGACTGAAACAGTCAAGACGATAAATTTTATGTGCGTATTTTACCACAATTTCAAAAAACATTTCCAAAAATCCACAAACCCTTCCAAGTCCCCCCCCCCCACTGTGTACGGAATAAAGTCCACATTCCTTTCTGGGTTCCGGGGCCTCTGGGTCCGTTTCCTTTTCCAGCCTCTTCTCCCCCCCCCCCCAACCCCTCCCAACATGCCACAGCCCCTGGCTGAGCACATACAAGCCCTTCCCTGATCCGCGTGGCCGCCCTCAGCTCAGACACGCCCGGGGAGCGTGGGCTCAGGCACCGAACGCCTCCAACTCAGACCAGCCGGGGGCCTCTCTCTGCCTCAGCTCCCGTTGGAAAAGCAAGGATAACAGACTCGCTGGGCTGCTGTGAGGATCAATTGAATCGTTACATAAAAAACACTTACAATGGAGCCTGGCAGTCAAAATTATTAATAATTACTGTTATTAAATATCACCCTGGGACTATCACAGAAATTATGTGGAATAAAAGAAGCCAGACACAAACGACTTCATATCCTATAACCCCATTTATATGAAATTAGCTCATGGTAATAGAATCAGACGGGCGGGTGGGGGTGGGGCGGGGGGGAGGGGAGGAGGCCCCACCGCATGAGGGAGCCTGACTGGGATGGTGGTTACAGCCACTGTTCAAAGTCAACAACTGTGAGCTTAAAACCTGTGCCTTGTGCTGTGTACAAATTATACTCAGTGACGTGAGTCTTAGAATGTCACCTGCACAGTGAGGCTGCCCGGGATCAGGCAATGCGGAGTGGCATCCACCTCTCCTCTCCCACTCGGTTCTCTCATCCCCCCATTCAGTCCCGAGAGTATCCTATTTATTAACTGGTTTCCACACTGGCCCACAACGCACGAGGGCAGCACCCCCAAAGCCTCATCTTTGTCCCTCGCAGCCAGAAGAGCGCCCAGCACAAAGTAAGTGCTCAGTAAGCATCTCCTGAGTGCAGGAGGGAAGGGAGAGGGCGGGAGAGGAGAACTGGCGAGAACGCCCCTCCCATGAGCATCGTGAAGGGGGTCCCTGGGCGCCTTCCCCATTCCACTGTGAGACAGGAGGCGAGAGCACAGTAAGGAACCCGCCCCCCCAAGGTCAGAACTGGTAGAAGCAGGTCCGGGACCCGTAACTCCTGGTCTTTTTTACTTAGAGCAAAAATGGCTCAATTCACACATATAGAATAGTCTATAAACACTCACAAAATGCCTATAAAACATAATATAAAAATTTTAAAAGCACGTTACTCTGAAAGTCCAGTTAACTATAAAAATATCATTAAGACCGGGTCTTCGCTCAAGCATTACGTTGTGGCTCCCATTACAAGCGCTAATTTAAACAAATCCTTCTGGAAGCCACTGGGGTGAAATGGTAATGAGTCAGTGGGTGACCCAGTGTTAAGCATGAACAGCTAAGTGTCGGACGTGTCTCAGTCACCTGCGAGGCTGCCACCGCCCACACTCACCAGGCACACCATTCTAGCCAGTTGCTTCTCAGAGCTGAGATTTAAAATACGTAACCTACAAGCTCGGCATCTGCAGGGAAACCCATGCAAGCGCCAGGTTTCCACTCTCCCGTCGGGGAGGCTGCTGGATGCAACCTGAGCACGGGAACCTGCAACAAGGCAGAGGGACGGCATCGCACAGGGCGAGTGGCCGCGTCCTGCCCTGGAACTGCCGCTGTGACTGACCTCCCGGGGGTAAGAGGGGTGCCACGTGCCCTCAACCTCACACGCCGTGTTTTGAGAAATAGAGGGAAACAAAGAACAGACATCTAACTGAGATAACACAGAACAATTTTAGCATCAAATTAGACTCCATTTTTTAAGGACAAGGCCATACTCATCTTTGAAATGCAAAGAAAGCAAAATAACTGTTTGGATTTGGTGCATCAGAAAATAAACGTGTTTTTTCATCTTCTCACATAAACGAAACCTACCATCACCCACTCAGAATTGAGTGTAACTTTCTCACAGCATCGCCTGCCTTTCCAGCTCAGAGTGCCCTTCACTGATGGTGATCTTCCTGGGTCTGTTACGCTTTTTCCCCTTCTGGCGAGGAGGTTTACAGCTGTTACGTGACTCTGCTTCACCCTCACTCACTCATTTGTTCGCTCGTCCAGCCTTTGCCATGTCGCTCATCTGTTATGCACAGCACCGGGCCAGCTGGACTTACAGAAACAGAGGTTCTCGGTGGTCAGCACCCAGGGGGCGCCCAGTACCTGAGGAGGCAGGACCTACACGTGTGAGCGGGACCGAGACTCACAGCTGACGTCGGAAGACAGGTGTGGAGAGGAAGAGCTGCCGGCGTTTGGTGTGTGAGGCCACAGGGCCCAGACACTACACCAGACTGCAGGGTGGTAAGACATGGCCTTTTCCTTCTGTCCCACTTTGTTAGCTCCCTATGGCTTCTGCCGCCTTGACCCCCCTGCGCCCGTTACCTAACATACTCCCACAAGTCTCAGAAACTAGGGCCTGCACAACCTCGGGAGGCCAGGGAAGCTGACTTGCTCCCTGCTCCGTGGGCTGGGAGCAGCCCCGTGACGGTCCTGTCCTCTCCTGGCTCGGTTCCATGTTCTCTACGTGCTCGGTGCATTTTCTCTTTCCTGGCCACACACCCTCTGTGACTCCGAGGCTTCGCTCACTGGCTTGCAAAGTTCACAGAGCTTTAAAGGGCCCCACCTGCACCGACTCCACCAACACCCCCTCTTCGCCGACTCCCAGTCTGAAGTGCATGCCCATCCAGTCCTGGGATCCTCCTGCCCGTCCGCATGCGTCTCAAACCTACACGTCCCAAACAAACTTCAGACGCCACTGCCAACCCCAGACACCCACAAAACCTGCTCCGCCCACGTGGTCTCCCCAGGGGTAACTCTGCCCTGCCAGCGGCTCAGGCCGAAATTCCTAGAGGTGTCCGTCGCCCCCTTCCTTCTCATACCCCAGGTCCAGTCTGAGGGACAGCCTACCGACTCCACTCTCAAAACACATCAGCACCCGACACTCACCACCGCTCCCCAACCACCCTGACGACTGTGGACCCCACCAGCCTCCTGCGTCCTGATTCTGTCCCCCACAAGCTAATTGCTAACAGAAGAATTATAAGTGAGGCTGTGTCCCTGTTCTGCTCAGACCCTCGGTAATGGCCGAAGTCCACGCCACAGCCGAGTAGCCTGGTTCTGAAGACCTGGCCCAGACACCTCGACAGCCTCGTCTCCAGCCCTCTCCTGGCTCCACCTGTACAGAGGCGCCCTGCACTTGGGGACTTTCTTTCGTTTGTGCCGCCTACCCAGAGCCTGGGATGGCCCCTGGCACAGAGTGTGCCCTCCCCAGGTGCTTGGTGAATGAATGGGGAAAATGCCCATGCTGCAGTCAGAACTCTGTACGTGTTTCTCTTTTTTTAATTTTTACTGAATTTATTAGGTGACGTTGGTTAATGAAGTTGCACAGGTTCCAAGTGGACGGCTCTGTAACGTGATCTGGACACTGCACTGTGTGTCCACCCCCCAGAGCCGAGTCTCGAGTTTCATGCAGACCTTCTCAGGGGCCGTCACTGGGACGCTCACCAGCTGCTCTTCTGGGAACAAGGGTGTGTTTCTGCTGCCGCTTCTCCCACACGGTCCAAACCTCCTCATCCGACGAGAGTCTCGCTCGGGAGCAAAGAGGCTGCCCAAGAGCAGGAGCCGGGCCTGCACGTGGTGACCACACATCTCTGGTTCCCCCTCGTGGGGATCCCTTCACAGAGAGATTTCCCATCTCCGTCCCCACCTCCGAATTTCACCAAGTCCCTGACTTACTGGAAGGCCACTGCTGCCTCCTCTTTGTCAAAAATTTCTACAGGTAGGGACCAGGAGGCCCCATACAAAGGGACCCATTTGCATACACAGGCACACTCTGCACTGATGTGGGCACGTGAGTTTGTGTGTGCCCGTGACTCACGTAACCCATCCTAACCTCTGGTATTTCACATTGGAAGCTGGTGTTGTAGAGAAGGAGAGAGAAAAAGACCAAAGCAGTGCATAAAAAAATAAATAAGTCAAAAGCACGAAGAAGGTTTAGCCGAATGAAGTAAAAAGAAGAATTGGCCTGATGCAGATAGGGTGCGATCAGTCGGGCAGACCTGGGTTTGAATCCCAGCTCTGCCATCTGCCAGCTCTGTGCCCGTGGGTAAGTCGTTTAGCATCTCTCATCTCCAGTTCCAAGAGCCCTAAGTGGAGTTGTTAAACCTGCCTCCGAAGGCGGCTATAAGGATTAGAGAAGATACATTTAAAGGAGGGACTCGATACATAATAGCTGCAGTTAAATTTAGTAATGGGCTATGCAACTAATTTTTCAAGTATGGAAACATTAGACTTACCGTTTCCCTTGGAAATGAAAATAAATCATTTAATTGCAAGACTAGAGCTGACATTTGGAAGGTCGTGAGATAATGCTGAAAGTTGGGGCGGGGTAGGGGGATGAAGCTGTTCCTCCCCAGGATACACAGCTGGGTCAGGGCGCTGACCTAGGACAGTCAGGTAAGAAGCAGGTGCAGAGTGTGAGACATTCTGAGCTGAACGTCCCGGGTTTGAGATGACCCCCTGGTGCAGAACAGACCCAGGGGGTCTGACTGTCCGCCAAGCCTCCAACAGGCAACGCAGAAATGCCCTCCCACCTGCAGCCTCTGAACTTTCTTAGCAGTGGCAAGTGATGAGTCTCTGAACGTACAAGTGTGGGGAGGAAACCACGCTGGGACTGATTTATGGCACCTTGCACAGCAGGTACTTAATAAACACGAGGGTGTCGATGAGCTGGAAACTATGAAGCTGAAGGGCCTTGCAAAGTGTAAATGCCCAAATCAGCCTCATCTCTGCTCTTTACTAAAAAGGGCGCGGGCTTATTCTCCTCCTGGGACGGAGATCTGTCAACAGTTCCAAGGCTGTACGCAGGCCCTTTGTTGGAGGTGGCGCTGAGCTAAACCCACACTAGAGTCTTTGTATTATTAGCTCACCGGGAATTAATCAGTCTTGAGCAAAATTTGCAAGTGAAAGAAAAAAGCTATTTATAAATTAAGAGTTGGTCTTTCATCCTCTATCCTTCCCTCCTTCTTGGATAAACGTTATCTCATGAATATGTGCAGATCCCAGGTTAACAAGTGAGTTACCCTATAATCATTTGCTGCCGAGTGAAAACACTCCTTCCACCAGGAACTGTGGTCCCAGTGCCGTTCATTAGAAGCTTGGTGTTTGAGAGGAAGCTCCAGTCAATCTTCCCCACTCCCGAGCACCAACCTTCCCAGGACTCAGCTCAACTTGCTCAACACTGGAACCTTCTGGAACACTTCACAGGACTCTGCCTTAGCTGCCTTTTGCCCAGCCAGTCTTCTGATCCCTCATTCTTGTCTCGCCCCAACACAAGAGGCGTTTGCTATCATTGGAATTGCTATAAAGGTGGCCACCCAAGCAACTTTTAATAAAACAAAGGACAGCAGTTATCCCATTTCTAAGGTAACTGATCTTTTCACTAGAATTTAAAAATATGGCTTTTACATATATTTCAAATTTTTTCCTGTTTCCAGTCGCCAAAATAGAAACACTTGCCAGAGAAACTAAGCACAGTCTAGGGTTGTGTAGGGTTCAGATGCCTGGGTGGGAAGGGGTGAGGCTGGGCTTAGGACGGGGCTCCACGCTGCTCAGGTTGGGGGAGCAAGCTTAGAACCCACGGTTACTTTCCTGGTCACATCTGACACCTACTCAGCAAGTTGTGTCACACACACTCTTTAGAAAAAAACAAAACACGAGCATTCGCTTCTCCTGAGATTTTTATCTCAGTGAATCATCTGCTGGCATAAATACTTGACTTGTAGCTCGAGCTCATACAATTTCCGGTTCTTTTGGATGGATGTTCACCTCTGAAACCTTTAGATTTGGTTTACCGTCTTTATATCACATTGCAAAATGCACAGCTAGGAAATATATGCCCAGTGTCCTTTCTAATCACTTAAAGCAAAATGAAGAAAACCTGTTTGCCATTAGATAAATACGCTGAATGTAGGACAAGTGAGAAGACCTTGAATTAATGCTCAACTAACCACAACACAACTTTTCTGCAACAGACGAGTGAATCACTAGTTGGACAGAGGACATAAAACTGCCAGGGCAGGAGAGAGGAGTCGAGAGAAGGAAGCAGTAATTACTGCATTGTCGTCAGAGGAAGCAGCGTCAAACACACTCAGTAAGAGGACAACCCACAGCTCTGCAAGTAAACGACGGCAGTCATTGCACCAGTACTCAGAGCCGAACACACCAGGCTGACCGCGACGTCCCCGAGGGGCACTCAGGAAGGGAGCCGTGGCGGCAAGGGGAGAGGAAGGGGGTGCGGCAAACTCAGGAATCACGGCACCTGACCGCTTTCTAATCTCTCTTGCGTTTCCAAGCCAGGCTCGACGTCGCTGCTTTCTAAGAGCTGGGGCAGGGCCACTGACGAGGTTATTCTAAGACGGGCTGGACAACCTAACGTGTGAACGGCGCCGACAGGTGCAGTGGTCTGCATTTTAAGCCTGGACGCTCGGGATGACTCACATTCTGTCGCTGGGAATAATCTTGTGTCCTTCCCTGAACCAGGTCACTTGCGGTCTAGGGTAGCTGCTGAGGGGCAGTAGGTCCAGGACGGCTGCCTGTCCTCGCGGAACTGTCTTCCTCTGGTCTGCATCCAGGAAGTTCCCCATATCTGCAGAGAAAAACCAGGCCCTGTCAGTTCTAGAAGACTTGGAGGGGCCCCAGATGGAAATGACAATTTCGCAGCGGTCCCCGACATTGCTACGATGAAGTGATGCGTGAGCATCTGCGTCTCACCCGGTCACTGGTAATTCCAGGACAGCAAAGGAACTAGAAGTCATCTTACTTTATGTAGCAACCCTGACAACTGCAGGCCTTAACCGTGGTGGGAACTCGGAGACGGCACGCTGCCCTGGCTGGTGAGCAGGGTCCAGCCTAGGAGCTCACGAGGGTTCGCTCTCTGACGTCTGCTACAATCTATTCATGGGGATTTAAAATTTCGTAACACCCTCTGCTCTCTTTGAAAGGAAGAGACATTCTGGTAGCAAATTCACAGTATAATGAGGCAGAGAGGCCACTTGAGATGGATGAACCTGTCACAGATTTGGGGCTGGAAAAGTACTAAATGCCCTGCACAGGCCAACGTCTCTCCCCTTCAGCTACACGAGAACCCAAGCTCCCTGCGCTTGGGTGGCTCCTTCAGTTACTTCCCAGTGCCCTTCTCTAAAATGGGTTGCCCAACAGGGAGTCAGTTACACCACGGGAGCATCAATACCATCAGGACATCCCTGTCCACCCACTTTTTGTTCTGCAGCCAAAGGATTTCTAAACACATTGTCATTGGGAAAACTGACTCTAACTTGATGAAATTTTACCTGATTTGGTTTAATTTTCTTATGCTAAAAACATCTGAATATAATGAAAACTAAGAGCAGCTAACTCACTCATAAAGCAGAGGGCATTTCGCACTTTCTGTCTTTATTTTTTACCCTTTATTTTTTAGGGGCCCTCGATCGGCTGAAGGGAGCAGGTGGCCCTCACCGAAGCCTCATCGTCACCGTCGGGGCAGCTACATGGGCAAGTTACTTATCGCTCAGCCAGCGTTAGCAAGGACTGTATCTCAGTCCCTGGGGCGGCCGGAGGGGACGCTCTGACTAGCACCCCGCGCTGTTCCCGGCGAGGAGAGCTCGGCGGACACGTACACGCGACGCGGACCTCCGACCTCCTCTGCAGGAGCGCCCCCATCCTGTTCCGCACGGTGCAGCGGTAAGACCCGGCGTCCAGCCTCCCCAAGGACGGGATGATGTACCTGCAAACAGCAGACACAGGTATTAGCGGGGCCTGCGGAGCGGCCGGCGTCTCGCCTGGGATGTGCTCCACAAAGGCTGTTCTTGGTCAACAGTGTCTGCGCGCCCTGCCCTGACCAGCACCCTGCCCGCAGCCGCGGTTCACTTGAGAGATTACTTAGTCCGTCTCGGTGCCCCAACCAGCTACACACGCTCCGTGACCGGGATCCGGGTCTGTCCTGTTCGTGCCAAGCACGCAGGCGATGTCCCTCGTGCCGGCAGAAGGAACGGGGACTGTAAAAAGCTAAATTATTACACTTGAACCAGACCTCTCAACACATTTTATAGTCCTATCTCAGAATCTCTAAAAATTATCTCTAGAACTGGCAAGAGTTTTATCATAATGTGCATGTCACTCATCAGCTTAAAAACGGCTTTCAGGACGACATACAGATGTCATTAAGGCAAAGGCAGCAGGGACGTCCTGCCAGTGTCGCCGTGTCCCTCCCCTCCCCCTCGCCGCTGTGGGCGTCGCCCAACCACCACTGGCTTCCCTTTCCTTCTTCTCCATACCTGGCCCCATATTAATTTTAAAACCTTGTTGGGCGGCTGAAAGGTCATTTCATTTGTATTTTCCATTCCTGTGACTGTCAGTAATCATCCCTCGAATCAACACCTTTCAAAAAACGTCCGTAAAATTTTATAGGGGAAAAAAGGCGTCTGGAAGACAGTTTCCATGAAAGCCCTGCTTTGTTAGGTTTCCTGTTAGTTTCATAACGTAGGATGCTTCGGATCCGCAAGCGAGCAGGATGTACGGCCCAGAGCCGCTTAGAGCGAGTTCCCGGCTCCGAGGCCAGGCCCTGGCGCCGCAGGAGAGCGCACATTAACCGGTTTCGAGGCCACGCTCACACACCAACCAAGAGTCGGGTTTAAGGGCTGAGGCTTGGACGCTTTTGGCACAGGGAAGGTGTCTGTCGCAGGGAAGGAGAGAGCTGAAGCCCAGTGAGCGGCGGCCTATTTCCCGAAAAGGAGAAGGTACCGTGACGGTGTCCTCTACTGAAAAGGGGCTCTGGGGGTAGTCGTCGTCAGTTCAAAAATACTGCCCCTTACAAAGGATAATCAGAGTAACCTAAAGCAGGGAGAAGGCACCACATATGGTATAATTTTTTTTAAATTTGATTTTTAAAGAGGGAAAGAGGAACATGGATGTGAGAGCGAAACAGCAATTGGCTGCCTCCTGCACGCCCCCTGCTGGGGATCGAGCCCGCAGCCCGGGCCTGTGCCAGCCGGAATCGAACCGCGACCTTTCAGTGCCCAGGGCGGCACCCAACCAGCCGAGCCTCGCGGCCAGGCCGTGTGATGCGCTTCACTGCTCGGCTCCTAAGCACACGCTGAAATCACTCACGTTCAACTAACTGCTCATCTTTTCACTCAAGTGTGTCCATTGGTCAATCGGAAAAAGGGACTGAGAGGCGTAATTTTTAAGTGAATAAAGCATTTGGACAATACGGCTATTTCGGTATTAAGCAAATATTAATCAAAGTATGTTTTCCCTAAGCTGGCCATCTTGAGATCCCATGGCAAGGTTAATAAAATCTTTTATGAGATAAATATTGCTGAGTTTTAATCTTTAAAATTCCATTCTTTTCTGAGGAATGGTTTACCTCAAATAAAAAATCAATTAGTGAATATAATCAGAATAATCAAACTGAACACAAGGAATTGGTGCTATTTATTTAAATTACAAACAAAACTATAAGGATGAGCGATTTTTATTATGTTCTATGATTGTAACAGGAGTTTTGTGATTACATTAAAACGAAATCAACGAAAGTTTCTGGAAAGGAAATAACAGTTATTGGAGCACATATTTGAGAAACTATAGAAACTGTTTCATCGCTGCAGCATAACCACGTTTATATAATTGTTATTTGTGCTATTTTCTCGTTTTTGTCAAATCTTAACCACATTTTACATTCCTACGAATGTCTTCAGTGACCCTACATACTAGTGCACCCACGGCGCTGCTTCCTAACAGCGGAGGAAAGCAGGCTGGCTGAGTGTCAGGCATATGCTGTTTTGAACCAGATCTTTAGCTGAACGTCTCACCAGGGGAAAAAATATACAAAAACGCTGCAAAGTACTCCACCCATTACAGGAATTTCCTACACAACTTATGTTCACCTAACAGATGGGGATGTTCATTGCACGCCCATTGTTTATAAACACATATTTTTAAGCAGAGAAAGTTTCCTGGCTCTTTATAAGAAACTATGATGAAGCCTTAGCACCATATGCCACTAAAATACAGAAACTGCTGCTCCCATTTCAGTGAGCACGGAGGGGATGTCTGTACCTGCTGGTCACAGCATAATTCCACTCCAGGGCTGGGGAACGCCTGCCCGTGAGCTACGGTATGTGGCCGTGAAATCATCTGGCCAGGCCCTGCCAAGGCCCCACCAGAGAGCAGCAGTTCCAGCCATCACATTGGGGGGGAGTTCATTAAATGTGTGACCAAACATAGCAGGCTAATTTTTAAGTTGATAATTTTGTATGGCCTTCAAATGATGTCATAAATATCCAAAAGGCCCTTGGCAGAGAAATGGTTCCCCACCCCTGTACTAGGCTAACAGAACAGTTCCCAGGCCGGTCCGTGACCAGGAAGAGCAAATTAAAGAAAATCTGACAAGACCACAACAAAACCGAGGGTTTCAATGTCCACTTCTAACGGGAAGAACACCTCAGTTCTGAACCGCCCCGACATCTCCAGGAGGCCGCGCAGGTCCACCGCAGCCCCCCTGGAGTGGCCAGCTGACATTCTGGGCTCCTGGTGTTCCACATCTGGAGGAGGCTCCGCTCTCCAAGTCTTGGCGGCGGCTGACCCAGACACCGGCCACAGGCACTGTGGACACTGACCCGGGGCTGGCAATGCACAGAGTGGGTCAGAGGCAGACATGTGGGCAGCAGCAGTGGTGGGTGCCATGGAGCCCTGGGGCTGGCCAGCAGTACATATGTCCTGTGCCAATCGGGGCGCCGGCCCCAGTGGTGACACCCACTATCCCGTGTCACCAGCAGCAGGGCCCTTGCTCAAATAAGAAAAATAACTCATTCCACTAACTCCACTAACCCTGTGGTATGAGGTGGAAATGGTACCTGACTATCCTGCTGGAGGGGACTCAACAGCAGGTACAAGTGACATTGAAGTTCGAAGAACAGACTCCGCTTGGCCCTCCTGTGCTCCATTTTGAAAACCCACTGGCCCCACCTTTCGTCTGAGCCAGCGATGGCCCCCAGCTCCCCATGGGCATCCTCACATTGGCCCATGCCTCAGGCTTCATGATTCCTGTGCTGAGGGCTCTCTGGCCAGAATAGACATGGGCACTGATGCCCGAGTAACCAGAAGTGAGGGCCGATGGCCACAGGCCCACAGCCCATCGGCTCTCAGCCTTGGGTGGGATGGTTCTGAGATGCACTTCACAAGGCTCCGAAGGGCCCAGTGGGATGTGGCTGGAGCCACCTGAAACGACCATCCATCTGATGGTGGGTGAGTCTTGGTTTCTCTGGGTTGTACTGGGTCTTCCTCCTCCCGTCGCGGGCTCCGGCCTCTGCCCTCGCTGCCTGAGAATGGTCCCCAAGTTGACAACCTCATGCAGACCTGAGTCTCCTGCACCATTTTCACAGAATCCAGGTTACTGCAGATAACAAACCTGTCTGACTCGTTGCAAATATTTTTCTGGTTTATTAGTTGCCTTTTAATTTGTAAGGATGATTTGAGCAAAACATAAAATTGGATATGATTGTAATCTATTTTTGGTTAATTTTTGCAATGTCTTTTATAGTTTGTCTTCGTATATTTAGAGATCATTAACCTTTGTTTTTCTTATATTTTATTTTTCAATTTAACTCTTAAATGTATCTGAAATTTATTTTGGTGTTTGGTATAAAATGAGGGTCCACTTCAATACTGTTCCCAAATACCTGAATTATTTACCAATGGTTCTAGCGCTCATTTGATTATATGGATATTTACGAATGCGATGGTCTCGTTTGAACTCCCTTCTGGAATATTTCTGTTTATTTTTGTGCCACTAGCGTGCTATTTAATTACTGTGGCATTCTACTATGCTTCTGGGAAGGAAATTCCTCCATCATTCACCTAGTGTTTTGAAAATTTGTTGGTATTTGTTTCTGTTTGTATTTCTACAGGAGCCTTGGGACCATCTCATGAATCAAGTTATCCTAAAAACAGTCCCATTAGGGACTTGGACAGCAGTTTAAACTTGGACAGCAGTTTCAGGGAACGGACATGTTTGGCGTGTTTAGATCTCCCAGCTGGGATTCTCTTATACTGGTGACATTTGCTACTTTTCTTCATGTAGGTTCTACAGGAAGTTGATTTCCAGGTATTTCATAATTTTTATTGATACTGTGAAATTTTTTGTCTTTTTACAAGACTTAAGAAAAAGTAACTTTTCCCTGAACAATTCCTATGTTTTACTGAAATTTTTTTTTAAAAAGTAAACTTCCATCGAATTCCTACGTCTGGACTGTCAGAGTCTGGACCCAGAGCCAGGCCATGGTGGGAAACTCAGATTTTCGGCAGTTCAGAGCATCCAAGGTTTCCTCCTTTGTAACAGTGAGTATTGTACATGGCATTAAGATTTTTGCCTTGGAGATACTTACTTTTAATATAACTGCAAAATAATTTTTTTACCCCGAAACAGAAAATAATTTAGAATAAATGTTTTCTGGTGGGAAAACACATATAAACAGGCAGGCACCTGCCTGGGACACCCAGGCACGCAGCGCGGTTTATTCAACTGAGCCGCGTGTGAACCACACGGCATCTGAAAGGTGCCCAACGCATCGGGCAGCGTAACCGTAACACAGCAGCCACAAAAATGCTGGTGTTTTTTGTTAAAGCTGCAAAGGGTGAGTTTATATTATTTTCTCTTTTATAGGGTTAGCATTTCCATAACGGACACCAAACATGGGGGTGGGGAGGTAGGGATTCAATTTCAGGCAGGAAACAGCTCCCATTTCTGCGAGGTCCCGTGCTTTCAATTTGAGACTTGGAGCGGGCTCGTGGAGGTTAATGCCTGACAGCTAAAGGTGCTTATTGGCAGTAAGGAGATGAAAGAGTAATTTGAAAAAAACAGCATGAGATTTTTAGACAGGTCTTATAGCTTGAAAAAAAATGATGACAAAACACGATGGATCCCTGATAACCCATCTCAGGGTCTGAAGCCCTCGGTGAACAGAATATAATTTATCACGTCTGCCCCAAATCATTCTGCTTCAGGAAAACCCATCTCTTCTTATCGAGCTCCCGGTGAGGTGGTGGCGGAGCATCTGCTTGTTCTAATGGTCCGTGTGTAACGAGCCACCCCCGGTCTGGCTCCAGCACAACCCACTGTCTCCTGCGGACTAGCCGGAGCGCACTGAATTAACAGGTGCACTCGCTGGTGCAGAGAGCAATGCAGAGTCCATCTCCTCCCGTATATTTAAGTTCACACCAAAATCATTTTGCTGTAAGTTTAAACAGTTGCTATGTATGTTCTAGAACGAAACTGATACTCCACTGTTTAAATGTATCCAGTGGAATCTAAATAACATAGTGACTTTGACACCCACCGTATCCATTTTTTAAAATGAATTACCAGCCAGTACAACTTTCTCGTTGTTTGTTTACCTCTTTGAAGCTGAGCGTTAATCTATTTACCCCACAGAAATTTATTCTAATGTAACAGATTTTTATGCCTTAAAGATACACATTGATTTCCCATGATACTTCTCTGAAATAAAAATATACATATAAATACAATTTAAAGAGATGTTTCTTTGACCAAAAGACTCAAAGTGCCTTTAAAAAACTTTCTTCTGGGTTACATGTTCGCTATTAATCAAAACACAACAAATGTGCTACATATTTTGAAAAATACTGACTAAGCATTAGAACTTAGAAAGGAAATGTGTTTCTCCATGAGATGGAAGTGACTGATTTTTTTTAATTACTTTACATTTCATTAAGTGGAAAGCTATTTAGTACTAGAATGAACAGAATTATACAGAAACTAACATCAAAAGGAAGAGAAAGTCTGACCACAAGTCTGCATGCAGTTCATTTAAATAAAATGACTATGAGAGAGAAATAAACAAACAAGCAGAGAGGAGGCTGGGCCTGGCCACAGTGAAGCACAATGAAGTAGTAAAAATGGACAGGGGCCTAGACAGCGAATATTCTTTCATTGCAAACGTTAATGAGACTGTCTTCTGCACAAATGTTTGAAGACACATGAGGCACAAACTTCCCGTCCTGTGTGTTCCTCCTACATCAAGACAGAACACGGCCCTGGCCAGCTTGGCTCAGTGGTTAGAACGTCAGCCAGTCGACTGAAGGGTCCTGGACTCGATTCCGGTCAAGGGCACTTATCTCAGTTGCAGGCTCGACCCCAGCCCCGGCCCCGGCCCTGGGCATGCGGAAGGCAACCAATCAATGTCTCTCTCTCACATCTCACATCGATGTTTCTCTCTCTCTTCCTCTCCCCCTGCTTCCACTCTCTCTGAAAAGCAATGGAAAAAATATCCTTGGGTGAGGGTTAAAAAGTAAAAAGACAGAACCTGGATCTGCAGTGTAAAGGGAACCTGTTACCTGTCCTCCCTGGAATCTGTAACTGAGTCAGGCGAAACGCAGGCAGAGTGTGCCATAGAAGACTATTTTCAACTTGTTTTACATTTCAAACAAATCTTGGGTATTCCAATTCTAATGTATGTAAGCGACGAGCCACAGAGCAGTGCCGCAGGCTTGCCCCTGAAGAAGCAGGCGCCCTCGCCTGTGGCATTTCCTGCAGGTGCCGTCTCAGCCCTGCACTCACTGAACATCCTCAAGGCTCAGCATCCTCTCTGCTGACAGGCGGGGTAGAGAGGGTAAGGTGGTGAGCCGAGCCTGGTACGGCGCTGGCTGCCCACTGCACAGCACATCGAAACTGAGAAAAAGCTCCAAGACTGGTCCAATGTCCCACTTCTAGAGTCTTACTTTGCACTTACAAGAAACATGTATAGAATGAAAGGCAGGAAGCTCTTCTGTGCTTGTCTAAAAGGGCCCAATATTGTGTGGTTAAGCCAGATATTTGGAACTGTGTGTTTGTCTGGTGTCCCGAGGTGGAGTTGGGCAGGAAGTCTCAGATGGGAGGTGGCCTCTGTCGTGACACGAGAGGTTGGACAAGAGAACTGGCAGGTGCCTACACCCAGGCGTCTTCTCAGGCAGCTCAATTTCAGAAAATGAGCAAGTGGAAACTGAGGATCTAGAAAACCGTCCATTTGCCACTGTCCGTGCAACACCCAGTGTGGAGACACTTACAGATTATCCAATCGTTCCTTCTTATTAGGGTGAACAATCTGGATCCCTTATAACGTCATCCCTTTCTTCCTGGGGCACCACGACGCTGTCATCTGGTTTTTACAAGACTCCTCTGAGGTGGGCTTTGTTATACCCATTTTACAAATGAGAAAAGTGAGATCTCTCTGGTTAGATAACTTGTCCAAAGTCACACAGATAGGAAGCTGAAGAGAAGTATCTGAACTCAGGTCGTCTGCTGTTAAAGCCCCTGGCTCATACAGGGTCCTCGTTTCCAAGTTCACTCTATTCCTTATGCTCCTCCTGACAGAGCAGGCCCATCTGCTCTGACAGCAGGCAGTACAGTAACACACAATGTCGCCCAGGACTTACTCACACAGAGCCGTGGCTGGACAACATGCTATGGACACACCTTAGAGCCTTTCCCAGCTGACAATGGCACCAGTGAGGTGTGACTGCCCTCTGCGGATGCTGAAGGTGCGGCTCAAGGGCACCCTGCCTGAGGTCTTCCATCATGCTAACTGGTGGGGAGCGGGGATTCATACCCAGGTCCACTCTAGGTCACCGAACTCTTTACCACTATGACAAATCGCTCCCAGCAGCAGGCACTCTGACAGAGTGCAGAGGACTGAGTGGCCCTGCCTCCACCGAGGGGCAGAGCTGCCAGTGCCTGTGTTGTGTGGGGGCCATGACTGGTCAGAGGAGCTGGAAAGCCATTTTTGTACTGTCATCAAATGCTGGTGATCAAGTAAGAAATCCATTCTGTGTGTATATCCACATATACTTTTAAATTGCTTTTTTTTACACATACACACACCAAACTGCAGACAGACAGAATGGGGTTCAGGGGTCAACCTATTAGAACCTCTGAGGCTCAGAGTGGTGGGCCATGCCCCTTGTTGAGAAGCTCATTGCTCTATTTAAAACATCTCCAGAGCCCTGGCCAGGGTGCTCAGTTGGCTGGAGCATTGTCCCACACACTGAAAGGTCACTCGTTGGATTCAGGTCAGGACAAATACCCCAGTTTCAGGTTCACAACTCATTGATGTCTCTCTCTCTCCTCCTCCCCCCTCTCTAAAATAATTTTTTTAAAAAGCATGTAAAAAATTAAAAAACAAAACTCTCCAGAAAGCCCATTCTCTTTCCTATTTCATTTGAACAGGAGCATGGAATTGCTGGTTTGCGCTGTGTGGGGTTCTTTGGACTTGTTAGGGAGCCACCAATCCTCTGTCTCCCCCCAGAACAGCAGCATCTGGCACAACAACCCTCACATGGAAACGGAGGTTAAACAGACATGAATCTGGAAAGACCCCTGAGGCTTGTGAGCTGGAGCTGCTGCTTCCCGGGTGAGGCCACAGCTCAGTCACAGCCTGACCTCAGGATTCCCCGTCTCTGTCCTAGCACTCAGTCCCCCAGCACAGCACTCACCCCTGGACCCATACCCAGCACCTGGCGGCGAGCTTTGCTGCTGAATGCAGATGCCCTCCTGGTACCCACCCTCCAGGGCCCCATCGCTCCCACCCCAACTCCGCCAGCTCGCCAAGGAAGTTTCCTCGACCCCTTGGAGCTGCACATGTGCTCCTCAGGCAGGAGCCTGACTGGGGTTGGGCTGTGGCCAGAGAATGCAGGTTTCCATGTTGAAGCGGTTGTTTGTGTTCCTCTCCTACAATAGCTTTTCTGGTCTGGCAATTTCACTACCGGGCTTGGTTTTACAGATACAATGAGACCTCCAAGGTGCAAATACAACCTACATCAGAATAGTAAGTCCCGTTCTAGGTATGTGCTCAATCTATTCCTTCAATCCTCGGTGCAGCAGAAATTCAGTATTTCCCCCCTGCACTACGGAGGCCAACAAGGTGGCTCTTCCAAGCACATCTACCTGACACGCGATCGTGTTACAGGCGGGCAGTTACCTATATTCGCTGGAGTAGGGGGTGAGCTCTCTGTCGTCACGGAGCCACCTGAACTCCAGAGGCCAGCTCCCCTCAGCCAGGCAGGTGAGGACCAGGCGGTTCCCCTCCAGGTGCGTCTGCGGCAGGCCCGGCTCTGTCTTAAAGTACGGCACCACGTCATCTGAAATATTAAATAAAGAGGAAGAAGAAAAACTGAATAAAGTGCATGAAAACAGCCTCATCCAGTCAATGAATCACCTGTTCAAACAGACCTGGTTTCAAAGAGTAGAAACGACAGCCCTTGATTCTCTGAAACGTGCGACACCCTAGATACCAGGTGGCACCTCAAACACGGAGGGCTCATGGAGAGCTCTGCCGGAAAGCACCTGACAAGTTCGTCCTGGCCGCTCCCACGGAGGATTAATCCTCATTTATCAGAGGGGCACAGCGGGCGACCTCTGCCCATACCAGCCTGTGGAGTGCCTAGGCCTTCTATTCCCACAGTCACAACAGGGAGGCCTTCTATTCCCACAGTCACAACAGGGTCTAACCCCGGGCTCTGAAGGGAAGTGTCCTCCTATAGCGTTCCGTGCTTTAAAAAGGAACCGGGATGAGAATTAACACACAGAGGCCACGAGTCACCCAGCTCTCACTCCCACACACGCAGGAACGGACGCGGTGAGGGGCGAGGGCTGTGGCGGGAATGCGTCCCTCGAAGGTAGAACCCAACCCTCACCCTGGCCCAAGAGGCTGTGCTCCTGCTGCGCGTCACGTGCCCCGAGCTGCGTCCTGAGTGCGTTTCTAGGCTCCAGTCCTCGGCCGTGTGTGTCCAGCTTCGCTGTTTGCTGGGCACTCCAGCCGAGTCACCCACTCTCAGGACCCAGGCCCACTGATAAAGCTGAACTCGGTGGCCGCAGCTTTGGTACCTGCGGCTGGCGGAGCCACAGGTTTTATTAATGTCCTGCCACCTGCACTGTACTTGATGACAGGAAAAGAAATGCCACCTCCTACGGTCCCAGCATCCTAAAGAATAAGTCACAAGAAATACATCTTTTTGAAGAATACGCACTTCGAGGAAGACACTTGAGAATGTGAATTTGGTTTTGCAATGGACAAAGCATCAATTTAATATTCGATGCGATGGTTTTGAATGCCAACGATGCCGTACTTCATTTTTTTCATAGAATTCACAGCTTACTAAACATGCCTGGACTGTGCAGAAACGACACTGGGTGCTGTCAGCAGGAGGACTCTTCATAAAGGCAGCTCCATACAGCAGGCAAGCAAAGCACCTTGCGAGGCAAGCGGCTGCAGAGCTGTGGCGAGCACAGAAGCTAACATTTATCCCAGGATGAAGGGCAGAATCTTAAGCGTCTACGTGAAAATTACTACTGCAGGACTTTTAACGTAGATTAGCCAATGCACAGAACACCACGGTCGAACAGCACAGTCACCCTTCCGAGCCCAGCACTGACATATACACAGATCGTGAAGTTAAAGGAGGTATAAAGGTAGCAACACGCAAAAGCTCGGGAGAAAGCAAGAGAGACAGAAGGATTAGTATTCAGGTTGGCACAGACCCCCACGAAAGCCTGTGATCTTTATGTGCCTTAAGTGGAACAGAAAAAGTCTGTGAAGGTCCATAAAGACAAAAATGATTGAGTTATCTCTGCGATAAGAGGATCAGACTCTGGCCTGGGAAAAAGCCAGCTGGGTCCACCTGGTGCTCTCTGAAGTAGTGTGTGTGAGCATGTGTGTGCATGTGGGTACATGTGCACACTGTGTGTGTGCACACATTTGTGTGTGTGCATGTGTGCACACGTGTGTGTTCACGTGTGTGCGTTGTGCATTTGCACGTGCCCACTTGTTTCCCCCATCATAACTAAAAGATCTCCCTTCCTCAGGAAAATGAGCAGAGACGAGCTGCTGTGTTCTCACAATGATCATCACAAGGCGACCCTGGGATGAATTACTAAGGAAACCTGACATTTCCATTTTCACATACTTTTAAAGAGAACATGAATCATTAGTGAAGAGAGATAGGCCCGTCTGTCTGGGTAACACAGATTTAAGGTCCGCCCAGAGGAGAGGGACGGACTTAATGCTCTCTCCAGACAACATCATAATTTTATAATGCAGCAGTCACTTTCCCAAGTGGACTCCTGCGGTTTTCGGGTATAACGTGAACGCATTTACTCTCCTGTCCACTGTGAAGATCATCTGTGCTCATCCAGAAGAGCCACCAGCGCGGGGAAGCTGGGGGTTAGACGCTGTGAGGTGGGGCCACGTCCCGTGGGAACAGGCTTCCCACCACCAGGAGTGGACTGCCATGGGGTTAACATCTGCTCACAGTGGAAACCGGAGGCTCTACCACCAGAAACTCATTCATGGCAGAAGGGGCAGGAATTAACCACCAGATGCCATGAACGTCAGGCCCACCTAGTCTGTGACTCTGCCAACGGGCACTCGGCTGGGCACTGTAGTTTGTGCACTGGCTCCCACTTCTCCTCCACTTATAGCAACTGTGAATAAAAATAATAATCCACGTCCGCTGAGCAGAGGACTCCACGGGACCACAGACGAGGGTGTCTAAAGCAGAGGAACCCCATGGGCTCTAGACCGGTGATGATGAGATTTACCACCCCGCTGGCAGGCCGCTGGCGAGACGCAGGCACAGCAGCAGGACCGCGGCAGTGGGCTGGGGGGGCCTCCTCTGACGGAATCGGCTTCCACAGCTCAACTTCCCAGGGCAACTAATCTTTTGGTTTAAACCCCTAATCTTCCTTTCAGAACTTCTTTTATACCAAATTGAAACATTTTCATGCCACAAGCTTGTGAATTTACCACTAATGCAAAGTTTCATTTTTCAAACCCCAGGGAGAAACAAGAGCATGGGCATCATGATGTCTGATTTGTGAGCAACCCCCCAAAAAGGCGGCACAGGTCCCTGGGTGGTGAACACGCCACGCCGCGCAGACCCCACTGCACCGATGATCACGGCACCCACGGCCGCCGGGACTTAACCTCACAGCCAGCGCTGCTCTTTCCCTCAGGGGGATACTAATCTTTTTAAAGAAAATAGCGGCATATTTCAAATGTGCTTCTGAGATAAAATTTAAACATATGATGAGGTATGCTGTCCAGTTAAATATTCACATACAGGGAGGTCGCACATCAAAGCTGCAGGATGCCCGTGAGGTCACTGTCTCGGCACAAAGTCCTCTGGGCGCTCAGGGACCTGCCGACTCACGCTGCACTTTCTCTAACCACGGACGTGGACCCTTTGGTGGTTAAGGTTGGGAGGAGGCGGCGGCGAGGGAGCCGTGGTGGGGGCTCTGTCCTCACGGCTAATTCTCAGGCTGCATTCTCCTAGCTTATCAGAAACATTTATAAAAATTTTCCAGTGACAGGCCTTCAAGCACAGTAGGATGCACCACCACATTTTGTGGATCTAAAAAAAGTAGCCAACTTCTCTGTATGTCACTTTATATATTTCCACTCCTACCTTATAAAAATAAACGAGTGTCAGAAATTTCAGGGTGAAAGGTGGTTACAATCGAGCAAATATATATATATACACACACACACACACACGTGTGTATATATATGGGTTGGCAACAGTAGGTTTACAGTTGTGAGTACGCAAAACAGAGTTCATTCTTGTATTACCATTTATTAATTATTGTATTACTTATTTGTATTATAACTATAAACCTGCTTTCTCCCACCCACCTGTCTGTCTATGTATGTATGTGTATATATAGATATATCTGTGATTTCAAACAATAAAAACCAACCCAGCTGTTATGGCTACAAACATAGGAACAGGGTTTCTGTGCTGTTCACTCTCTCAAGCCTGCTGAGAGGCATGGCTGGGGGAGTAACAGTAAGCGTCTCCACCGCGCAGCAGCTCTCTGACCACCCGGGAGGCCCTCGCTGCCTTCTCCATGTTCAGGGCTCCACCCAGGAGGCCCTCGCTGCCTTCTCCGTGTTCAGGGCTCCACCAGCAGGCCCTCGCTGCCTTCTCCATGATCAGGGCTCCACCCAGGAGGCCCTCGCTGCCTTCTCCGTGTTCAGGGCTCCACCAGCAGGCCCTCGCTGCCTTCTCCATGATCAGGGCTCCACCCAGGAGGCCCTCGCTGCCTTCTCCATGATCAGGGCTCCACCCAGGAGGCCCTTGCTGCCTTCTCCGTGTTCAGGGCTCCACCCAGGGGGCCCTCGCTGCCTTCTCCATGATCAGGGCTCCACCCAGGAGGCCCTCGCTGCCTTCTCCATGATCAGGGCTCCACCAGCAGGCCCTCGCTGCCTTCTCCATGATCAGGGCTCCACCCAGGAGGCCCTCGCTGCCTTCTCCATGATCAGGGCTCCACCCAGGAGGCCCTCGCTGCCTTCTCCGTGTTCAGGGCTCCACCAGCAGGCCCTCGCTGCCTTCTCCATGATCAGGGCTCCACCCAGGAGGCCCTCGCTGCCTTCTCCATGATCAGGGCTCCACCCAGGGGGCCCTCGCTGCCTTCTCCGTGTTCAGGGCTCCACCAGCAGGCCCTCGCTGCCTTCTCCATGATCAGGGCTCCACCCAGGAGGCCCTTGCTGCCTTCTCCGTGTTCAGGGCTCCACAAGCAGGCCCTCACTGCCTTCTCCATGTTCAGGGCTCCACCCAGGGGGCCCTCGCTGCCTTCTCCATGTTCAGGGCTCCACCCAGGAGGCCCTCGCTGCCTTCTCCATGTTCAGGGCTCCACCCAGGGGGCCCTCGCTGCCTTCTCCATGTTCAAGGCTCCACCCAGCAGGCCCTCGCTGCCTTCTCCATGTTCAGGGCTCCACCAGCAGGCCCTCGCTGCCTTCTCCATGTTCAGGGCTTCACCCAGGAAGCCCTCGCTGCCTTCTCCGTGTTCAGGGCTCCACCCAGGGGGCCCTCACTGCCTTCTCCATGTTCAGGGCTTCACCCAGGAAGCCCTCGCTGCCTTCTCCGTGTTCAGGGCTCCACCCAGGGGGCCCTCACTGCCTTCTCCATGTTCAAGGCTCCACCCAGGGGGCCCTCGCTGCCTTCTCCATGTTCAGGGCTCCACCCAGGGGGCCCTTGCTGCCTTCTCCGTGTTCAGGGCTCCACCAGCAGGCCCTCACTGCCTTCTCCATGTTCAGGGCTCCACCCAGGGGGCCCTCGCTGCCTTCTCCATGTTCAGGGCTCCACCCAGGAGGCCCTCGCTGCCTTCTCCATGTTCAGGGCTCCACCCAGGGGGCCCTCGCTGCCTTCTCCGTGTTCAGGGCTCCACCCAGCAGAGGAGGCGCACTGCGAAGCACATGGTCCCTCCTGCCCCACAGTTACAGAGGCTCTGCATCATTCCTGCAGCCTTCACCAAGTGTCTTCTGGCTGCTGAGCACTGAAGACACAGTGGTCCCTGCCCTGAGCAGCCAAAGTCCAGGAGGGGAGGGACCAGCCCACAAGCCAAGGGCAATGCCAGGAGCCGCTGTCTGACAGGACCTTCGATGGGGTTCATGGCCGCGGGGCTTCTGTGGCAAAGGTGCCCATGTGGCAGCTAGGGTGGTGCTGAAGGGGCCCCAGTGCCCGGGGAGCCCAGGGACACGCATGGACCAGGTGTCCTGGGGGCTGAGGCTCCGAGGTCTCCGGGAATCGTGAGGCTCAGGGACACGGGTGCTGCCTCAGCTCTACAAAGGCTCTGGAAGGCT
The DNA here is from genome assembly GCF_964146895.1 of Miniopterus schreibersii. NCBI lineage: Eukaryota > Metazoa > Chordata > Mammalia > Chiroptera > Miniopteridae > Miniopterus > Miniopterus schreibersii. The sequence goes on from NC_138105.1 coordinate 100,292,698, forward strand.
TGTTAAAGAGCCATCCGCCCTTTACAACAAATGGGAATTTTTTAGAGAAGCGCACTTCTCCACTCCTACTCAGGAGTGCACGTGTGTGGCCATCTGTCTGTCTGTCCGTGAAAGGTGAGCGGTGCTGCAGGAACACCTGGCACCTGCAGCCCTCTGAGGGTGAGGAATGGCATGGTGGGTTCCAGGACCGCGAAGCCCGGTCGGGGCACAGCGTGGGGAGACAGGGGCCAGGATGCCTAAGCACACACAGTGCCAGCGAGTGACAGGCAGGCGGCTTGCCCACTCGCAGGGCTGTGTCCCAGTGTTTTCTGGAGGCACCACCATCAGAAGGGAGAAAGCAGAACAGAGCTTGCTTAGCATATTCCCAGATCTCACTCTAAAGCCCTCATTTGCGTAGGATTTTCTCTGAGCAGAGTAGTTCGTCTGCAGTATATCCTGGGTATTTGGATCCAAGCACGTGACAACGGGCAAAGCAGGGAGGGTTCCCGAGATTTCTGTCACACAGCCCTGGGAGCAGCATGCAGTGGGGACTTCAGACATTTACCTCTGTTTTCTCTGAGATCAATGCAAATTAGGAGCCTGTTTAAGGGAACTCCTGGGGTGAAGCTACCCCGCCAGCGTTTTCCCCTAAGAAGCCGTCCTGCTCTCCCTGAGATTAGTCTGCGGTGAGCCGACGGTGGGAGTGAACGTCTGCGTTTATGGACTGGTTTGATCCTGTGCCATGCTAATCGGCTCCCGCACTTAAATTAATAAGAGGCGAGGGAATAGAAGCAATTCCCCTGTTCCTCCAAACTGAAATGCGCTCCCGGCTCTCCAAAAGTTTATTTCAAACCAGAGTCACACTAAATTGTCTCTTCTACGGTTTGCAGTGAAAAAACATGACCAACTGAAGTATAAACAACCAACATTTCTCTTGAACATGGTTCAATGTTTCTTTCAAATATTCTTTCAAATAATCCTGAAAATCCAACTCAGATGAAATAAAAGGCCAAAACATCCAGGAAGCCACGCTGGGGTGTGGTTGACCTTTCCCTGCCCAGATGCTTACTGATGAGTTTATGTCACAGGCACTGATGCAGAAATAGGGGCTCTCATTCCAGACCAAGGAAAGGACACCTGAAAAGCACCTCTTAGGGATATCTACATTCATGGAGAGAAGGCCTATGGATTTCAGCAAGGCTACAAACCGTGACGTCTGCTCCAGAAGTCCCGGGTGTCACGGCAGCTTAGCGGGGCTGCCTGGGTTCGAGTCCCAGCTCCTCCTGCAGGAGCGGTGTGGGCCGGGCAGGCAACTCCGCTTCCGGCGCTCGGGTTTCCCAACCGACAAAACGGCAGGACGGGCTCCCTCAGAGCGGCGGTTCTCGGGCCTTCTGGTCTTAAGACCCTTTATAGCTTTTCAAAAAATGACTGACAACCCCAAACTTCTTGCTTATGTGAGTTGTATCTTTCTCCATCGTATTGGAAAGACTGAGGGCTCTTGAAATATCTCTTCATTCATTTAAAAATAATAACATTAAAGTTATGACACTTCATTTAGGCTTCAATGTCTGGCTTAACAAAAGACATCTAGATTCCCAGATATGCTTTTGCATTTAACCTCTTGCAATTGTGCTGTTTTGATTGAAGGATATAAAATAATCCAGCCTCCCACAGACATGTTGCAAAAGGGAGGTGTATTTTAACAGCATTTTCAGGTCATTGTGAATCTTCTTGAAAGTGCACCAAAACTGAGCAGCAGTTCCATGAAGATTAGCTGCAGTGTGGATCTGAAACTATCGGTGAAATTCTGGTGCTTCCTTTCATTAAAATCCTTGGCCTCCCCTGCATTTTGAGCGGCGCTCACACACACTCGCCTCAGCAGGCCCACTGACTGGCGCAGCTCTCCCAGGCGTGGGCACACTTCACTAGGCAATATAAAAACACCACATGTTCATACCTCCACCCACCCCACCAGAAAGTCCTTCACAATAGCGGGGTGCTGCCAGGCTCGTGGTGGCACACAGATTTCCCGAATTCCAATTTTTGCTTAAGAGCTTGGTATTTATTATTAGTAACAAATATTGTCCATTGTTTTTGGTGATGCAACATTAATCATTTTCAAGAAAATGCCACCAAATCCCCAACTCTGACAGCCAAGTGTGTCTATGAATTGCTACTTCAGGTTCGAATGGGTGCCGTGGAAAAAGCAGCCGTGCGGCTCACAGCGCCAGCACCTCACAGGACGTGGTCGCCACACGCGGTACCCGGCGGCAGAGGGGGGGTGTGACTCTCATTTTCAATGCAGAGTAGAAAGGCAGACATCAGAGCCAAGATTTAGTAAAATTAATTAGTTTCGCTACCTCATCAAGAATATTCTCAGGAACTGGATTTATTTTCATCACGGCGTGTGGCAGGAAAGACCACGGCGAGGGAGCGAGCTCCGCGCTGCCGCCAGCGCCACACCTGCCTGAGGCCCAGGAGTTTCCTCGGGACTGCTCGGTACCAGCAGCGAGGTCTCAGCACGGGAAAAGCAAACGCTTCCTAGCGCCGCGGTAACGGCGCCCGACTCTCAGAGCCCCGCAAAGGCTCTTGGTTCAGGAACCAGAAAACGTCCTCAGAACACGCTTTGGGAACCACCACCCTGGAGCTGTCAGGGTTAAACCAGCTACTGTGCTCAAAGCGCTGAGCACAGTCCCCGGCACCAAAGCTCAGCAGACACATCAGCTTTTATTAAAACATATTGTCACAGAATGAAATTGCATCTTTTCACAGAATGTTGAATATTGAGCATCATTCAAAACACATCTTCTGTTGTCCTCCTAAATAACACACATAAATCAGGTTAGTCTTAAATGTGAGAGATTAAGCCAAAGAAGTTGTTCAATTAAAAACACACAACAAAACAGGTGTTCACATTTTTAATAATTTCAGAATTCCAGAGAAACCTAAATATTGATTGTTTTATTGCTGTTAATTCTCACCTGAGGATATTTTTTACACTGCTTTTTGAGAGAGAGAGAGAGAGAGAGAGGGAAGGAGGGAGGAGAGAGAAACATCAATGTGAGAGAGACTCATAGATTGGTTGCCTCCCACACGCACTCTGATCTGTGCCAGGTACCAAACCCGCAACCCAGATACGTGCCCTTGACTGGAAATTGAACCCGGGACCCTTCGGTGGGCTGGCAGATGCTCTAACCACTGAGCACACCGGCCAGAACTAAATATTGATTTAATTATCTGTTCTTTCATTCAACAAATATTTGTGAAATGGCACCCCATTTATGAGATGGAAATACAGATGTAACTAAAAATTTTTTAAATCACATCTCCATGTAGTTTACATTCTAGTTAAGGGAGATCGGTAGTAAACAATACGAAAAATATACAGCACAGTCAGTTTTGCTAACGCTCTTATTTCTTCTACCCAGATCATGGCATTTGTGGTTGATAAACAGAAAGCTGATATTGGTATAACATGAAAGTGGTATCATTTACACATGATTTCTCCTAGCACGTTAATGTTATAATGTGATGATAGACAATCTTTATCTATTAAAAAGTGAGCCTGAACTGCCCTAAAATTAAAGACGCTCCTTCCTGAGTGTCGGGCAGGCAGTGCCTGGTTTAGGGGTCTTGGGGACCACTTCACTTCCCAGGACAGGCACCAGGGAGACAAGCTGCATGTGCAGGCAACAAACTCAGAGGCCTCGCCCTTTTTATCAAAATAGCAAATCGATAGAGGTTACTAGGAGTAGTATTTGTTTTTAGTGCCCCTATGTTTTGGGTGATCTGCCCCCTAACACTATTTCCCCCATAACTTCTGTTATTTTAGTGCATGGAACTTCTCAGGAATACACATACATGTTCTTGAAAGATAAGTATATTTCCCAAAAAAAAAAAAAAAAAAAATCACTGACAAGAGTGTGGCACTATTTCACATTTTTATTTCAAATTTCTTCAATGTCCGGCACAATAAAAGACAACTAGATTCTCATATATGCTTTTGCATTTACTCTCTTGCAATTATTTGTTCCTGGCCTAAAAACAAACCTCAACTCAGCTAAAAGAACCAAATTCATATAGAATATATCCTCTGGCCACAAGGGAATCACACTAGAAATCAGTAACAAAAAGACAACAGAAAAATCTTCAAACATCTGTAAAGTAAAAAAGGTTTTAAAGAAGCCAGGAGTCAAAGAGAAAGTCTGAAAGGAAATTAAATACTACCTAAATTGAATGAAAGTGAAAATACAATATATCAAAATATGTGGGCACAGCTAAAGCAGTACTGAGAGGAAAATTTATAGCACTAAACACATCAGAAAACAGGAAAAGCCTCAAATCAATAACCTTACTTCCTACCTCAAAAAAAGAAAAAAAAGAAAAATCAGGATTAAAATAAACCCAAAGCAAGCGGAAGGAGAAAAATAATAAAGCAGAATCAATAAAATTGAAAAAGAGAAACAATACAGAAAATCAATGGATCAAAAAGCTGATTATTCAAGGGAAAAATACAACTGACAAACCTCTAACAAGACCTAAAAAGGTAGACAGCCTGAAGAGTCCTATATCCCATTAGAGAAATTAAATTTGGAATTAAAAGTTCCTGAAGCCCTGGCCAATGTGGCTCAGTGGGTTGGAGCGTCGTCCCCTACACCAAAAGGTCTCAGGTTTGATTCCAGTCAGGGCACATACCCAGGTTGCTAGTTTGATTCCCGGAAGGGGTGCTTGGGGTAGACAACCGATTGATGTTTCTCTCTCATCGGCGTTTCTCTCTCTCTCCCTCTTTCCCTCCCTCTCTCCCTCGAGTCAATGGGAACATATCCTGGGGTGAGGAATTAAAAAAAAAAAGGTCCTGAAAGAGAAATCTCTAGACCCAAATAATTTCACTGGAGAATTTTATCAAAAACTTAAAAGAATTCACATCAGTTTTACACAATTTTAAAAAAAGAAAGAAACATTTTGCAACTCATTTTTTGAGCCTAGTTTTATCCTGAATATCTCTAGCATCTAAAGGTAAGCAAAAGGTCTCAGACCTGACACCCAAACCACAACATGTGAAAGATAAAAACAGACAAACTGAACCTTATCGAAATTAAAAATGTTTGTTCTACAAGCGTCCCTGTGAAATGGATGAAAGACAAGCACAAATTAGGAGAAAATGCGTCCAAATCATGTACCTGGAGAACTAGAATCTAAAACGTCTAAAGAACACTCAGCCATCAACAGTACAAAATGAACAAGCCGAACAGAAAATGAGCGAGAGATCTGAACAGGCATTTCACTACAGGGGACCTGCGGGTGGAAGAGACACAGGAAAGAGGCCAGACCGTGGACCGTGGCCGGGACGCAAAGTAAAACCACACTCACTTATCAGAACGGCTGAACTGAAACACAGTGGCAATACCAACACTGAGGATGCAAGAAAATAAAATATAAAATATAAAATATAAAATAAAAAATATAAAATAAAACCTGGACCATGCAGGCCTTGTTGCATGGATGCGTAAAGTAATAGAGCCATTCAGAAAGGCTCGGCAGGTTCCGATAAAACCAAACACACAACTCCCACACAGCCCAGCAATTCCACTCTGGGGCACTTACCCCCAAAGAAGTGAAGATTCATGTTCACAAAAGAACCTGCACACGACGCTAACAGCAGCTTTAGTCGTAACAGCTCAAAACTGGGTACACCCAGCTCTCCTTTGAAAGGGAATGTTTCCACAAAGCATGGTGCACCCACATGTGGTCTACCACCCCATAATAAAGGGACCAACCACTGAGGCGCGCGGCAACTGGGGTGAAGCCACAGAACTGCCGAGGAAAAAAATCTACTCCCAAAAGGTCACACAGATTATCACCTCCCATAGATTACCATTCCTTTTATATAACATCCTTGAAATGACAAACTTGTAGGATGGGGAACCCCAAAGAGTTTGTAAGGGCCAATTGGAGGCAGAGGAAGGAGGCGGGGGTGAAACGGGAGGGCAACTCAGGGGTTCTGGAGGCGACGCACGTCCTGAACAGTCATTGCAGCCACATCAGTTTCCCAGTTACAATCGTGCACGACAATTTTGCAGGATGTTACTGTTAAGTAGCAAGTTTCACGGCCAAAAGCTTTTCTGGAAGACAGGGTTTACTGAGCCACAGGCTAGCGGGAAAATGGGCCAGGTCCCGGGGCACACAGCCCGAACTGCTAGCTGCAGGGCCGAATGGAACAGGCAAGGCATCCGCCGTTTACTTGGGGGTGTTCAAAAGCTAGAATATGGTGGTTGCACAACTCTGTAAACATTAAAAACCTCAAATTTATACTTTAAACAGGCGGCCTTTATGTCTATAAATTACATCTCAGTAAAACTGTTGGAAGAGTATACTTAGGAAATAATAGCAATTTGTGCTAAGCGTGGAAGGACTATTATTTTAACTCTTTTACAGATGAGGAAACTGGGGCCCAGAGGGGCCCAGGAATTCGCTCAGTGGTGCACAGCTGGGAGTGGCAGGGCCAGCACTGGCGCCCGGGAACCCGTCGGCCGAGTCCATGCTCTCACCCACTGGGCCGCGTGTCCTCTTGGGCAGAGCCAGGCTGCGGTCTGTGGGTGTCAGCAGGGGGCAGTGTGCAGGAGGAAGGGGAGGGAGACTGGAGGGGACACTGGAGGGGACACAGAAGAGGCCAGAGAAGGATGGAAGACAGCAGGCCTAAGTTTGGACATTGTTCTTGGAAGCTAGAAGGCTTTCCCCAGTTGCCTGGGGCACCTTCCTTTGGACGGTCCCGAGGTGAGGCTGAGCCACACGACTTGAGAATAGGGAGGAAAAGCATCATGAGAAGGCATCTTCCAAGTTCTCCTCAAATAATCATGTTCCAAATGAGCAGAATTATACAGAGATGAGCTAAGCACTTTCAGAGTCCCCAGGGTCCCCAAGTAAAGCACAACTTAAGAAAAGAGGCGGCTGACCCATGGTCATGGACCTTCTTGCGGGGCGGATGCCCCGTGGGAATAGTCTCGGGTGTTTCCTCCGCACCAGAGGGGGTGGGCCAGCGACAGTGGGGTGGACCTGAGAAGGCACGTGCCCTGTGCCAGGTCCCGCGAGCTGAGGAGAGAAGCACTGCTCCATAGGGTGATCCTGACATCCAGAAATAGGCCTCTAAAATAAAGACGACTCTAAAATAGCACCTGAGCCCTGGCTGTGCTCACAGAGCTGAACCAGCCGGAATAGTTCCCAACGGAAAGACAGCAGGCGGGTCTCTGAGCCCCCCTCCAGCTGCAAGGCCACAGAGTCTTTATAGGTGAGTATCTCTTCCCAGGGATGTGTCTCAGCCCCCAGCCCCTGCAAGCCTGGGGGGGGGGAGCGCGGAGGGCGCAGCCTCCAGATCTCTCATCCCCATTAGCCACTCTCTGCTCACCTTCACCCCAAGGAGAGCCCTAAGTGACGCATTAAAACCCCCACACCAACTCCCCGGGGCCTTCAGACCCATGCAGCAAACACACACTCTCACACTGTAGGATAAAATGTTTGAGACGCAATCTAAGCTGTTCCCGGAGCTGCTATTTAGCCGAGTTCTTCTTTGTTAAGAGCGGTGACATTTACCCAAAGAGGGCTCCGCAGCAGGAGTCTCCGGGCCCCATCAGCCTGCTGTGCGTGTACAAGGGCGTGGGGAGGGACGGCTGCAGAGCTCAGAGAGGAAGCAGGACAGGATGGGCAGACAGAGGGCGGAATCCAGCCCGGGGACAAGTAAATACAAAACCTTCACTGGGTAGGTCCGTCAGCAGCAAGCCACAGCCAGCATCACGAAAACGTCAGGAGTGGCCGGAGTTGGAGAGAAAGGAGAGGGCGGGGAGTGGGGTGAAACTGCGGGACCATGAAAGGGCTCAAAGCAGAAGGCAGGCTCTCCAAGGCGCAAGGCTTGGACCTCGGATGCCCCCCGTTTTATAAGGATCCTGTGATTCTGAAATGTTTGAACGTAAGGGGGTAGCAATTATAGTTTTTAATGGTGTGTAATATTTTTACGACAGATAGCCGGCATTTTATAGTCAGACATCATTTCGATTTCAAACTGTTGGGTGATTCTTCTAATGGCTTGAGGAGCTCAGAGGGAATAAATTAGCAGCAGGTGGTCAGTCAAACACTGAGAAATTCCTCACTCCACAGGCAGTAACAGGCTGAAATACTTCCTCCACGACTTCCAAAAATAGAGCAGAGTGATGCACGGGCCTCTGAAGTCTCAAAACTGCAACTTCCACTAACGGTAAAATATTCATTTATTTCTATACAGAACCACCAATGGCCTTGTTTGTTATCTGTATCAGGGCCTCTAAAAAAGGGGGCGCTGTGGGAAATCTGTGTAAATCGGGGCCTCTCAGGCTTTGAACCCTATCCTGAGCTGACCCCGATATACCTACAAAAGCTTGAGAATCACTAATGTAAACATTTTCCTCACAGATTTCACAAACATTTTAAAAATGAGCTTCAGCCAGGCCCTTAGGCTCAGTTGGTTGAGTGTCATCCCATGGACCAAGAGGTCGCCGGTTCCATGCAGGGTCAGGCAGGGCACATGCCCAGGTTTCGGGCTCAATCCCCAGTAGGGGGTATGCTGGAGGCAGCTGATCCATGTTTCTCTCTCTCCCTCTCCCTTCCTCTCTCTATAAAATCAATAAAATCATATTTAAGAAATATAAATATAAATGATATTCAAGTTTGAAATACAAAAACAATATTGTATGTACATCCTACTTTGTACGTGCATACACACTCACACACACATTCTCACACACACTCAAACACTCACACACAGTACAACACACACTCACACAAACACTACCACTCACACATACACTCTCACACTTTCACACGCTCACACAAACACACTACCACAAACACACTACCACACACACACTCACACAAACACACTCACACATGCACCCCAAATGACTGCAAAGATTGTGGGTGGCTTCCAGCAGCTACGGCCCAGACATGGTCAGTAACCCTTCCCACCCACAGTGCACAGTAGGCCCACTGCAAATTCTACCAAGAAACACACAAAAAGGTGCTCGGTGCCCACTGTTCCAGGGAGAAGCCCCAGCACTGCTGGGATTTGTTTCTCCAAATGTCAGGATGAGCAGCCAGTGCAGAATATTTCTCTAATTTCATGACTTTCACAACGTGGCCCATGCTGAGGCCTCTGGGCAGACACAGAGGACGTCCGGAAAGGAATTAATAATGCCAGGGCCTCCCTGGGCGGCCGGTGATCCTCCCACGTCAATCAGATGAAAGCACTGAATTAGCCAAGGCCCTGCAGTACCCTGCAGGCTCGGCGCAGTTTAAAGGGGTCTGTGGGGAGGTTTAAAACCTGGATCCCGCACTCAGCACTGCGATGCTGCAGGCGGAAAAGGGTGACCTGCACGGCAGCCGCTCCCACAGCAGAAAGACTTTCAGGTAAAGGTCAGCACGCAGTTACGTAGCGGCTGAAATGAGCTGCCTTCCGCGGAGCAGTGCCACTCTCAAGTCAAAATGTTAAAACAGAGACGCACCTATAAAACATCACCAACTATAATAAAGGAATTACTGCAATAAAGACAGTGGCTCTTAACACTGGATGCACATTAGGGTCTCCTGGGAGTTTGTAAAAATGCTGATACTGCCCCAGGCGGTGGGCCAAGTGGTTAGAGCATCGGCCAGAGGACTGAAGGATCCGGGTTCGATTCCGGCCAAGGGCACGTATCTGGGTTTCAGGCTTGATCCTTGGCCCCGGTTGGGGCCCGTGCGGGAGGCAACCCGTCCATGTCTCTCTCTCACATTGACGTTTCTCTCTCTCCCTTCACCTCTCTCTGAAAAGCAACGGAAAAAGTATCCTCAGGTGAGGATTGAAAATAAATAAAAATGCTGACACCCAGGCACACCCCAGGCCATTAAATCTGGTAAAAGTCAGCACACTATATGTACATCCTAGTACATATGTGCGCACGCACACACACACACACACACTCACACTCACACTGGAAGTGAGGCCCAGGCATCAGCATTTTTCAAGTTTCCCTTCTGACTTCAATGTGCAGCCAAGGTGGAGAGCCACTGAGAGGAGCTGAGAATACATACCACACTCAGGTACTTGAAACTAGCAATCTTCCCCAAAATATGTTTAGAATTTTGGTTTTTATCACTAGGTCTCTGCTATATAAAGCAAGAAATTACTGTGATTTTGTGATTTAAAACTTATTAGCATTCGTTTTTTTAGACACTAAACAGAATAGTTTAAATGTCAATTCATTTTTTCATATAGTTTATTTCATCAAATTTATTATGCAATTTAAAAGTAATAAATCTTTGTTCTATAGAGTTTTGTTGTCCAATTTACCCATAATCTGCCCTCTCTGTTGGTATATTGTCTATAGCATTATTTATTCACGCTTCAATCAAAAGAAAGGCAAAGGAAATGAGAGGAGGTAGAAAGTCTAAATCTGTTTCTTTACTTCAGGCCAACTAGAATGCAAGAAACACGATCGATGTTTCTACTCCAAATCCACGAAGATTCAACTTTGACTCAGGAATAGCCACAGTGGGTGAAGAATCTACACAGGTGCCCTCGAAGGTCTGGAGCGCGGTCTGAAGACACCTGCTCTGAGCTCTCTCTACATTTCGATTTAAGTTTTCAATTGCATATTCCCACACGTGGCTTGTCTCACGACTACACTGATGCCAACGTGAAAACAAAGTTCCCCCTCAGCTTCCCTTCCCTGTGTATCCTGACCCAGGGCCACGTAACCAGCTCAGGAGGATCCAGTTCTGGTTGGGTGGAGACTGACTGTGATGAGCACAGACTGAGAGTCGTAATCATCTAAAAATTCCAGTTAGCTCGGCTGGTGTGGCTCAGTGGTTGAGCATCGACCTAGGATCCAGGAGATCGCGGTTCGATTCCTGGTCAGGGCACATGTCCAGGTTGTGGGCTCGATCCCCAGTCGGGGGCATGCAGGAGGCAGCCGATCAATGACTCTCTCTCATCATTGATGTTTCTATCTCCCTCTCCCTTCCTCTCTGAAATCAATAAAAAGAAAAACATTAAAAAAAAGATTCCATTTATACATATTTGTCATATTACCCAAACAGGATGATTATTCAAGACACTGGTATGTAAGCAACATCACACTGTCTTTGGAAACTAGTGGTCTCAGCAGCCGACACAAAGGGTGTATGTAAAACCTGAAGGAAGACAATCGGGGTAAGGAGGCAGGCTTGGCAGACACACACCTGCAGGCCAAGTTCCTTTGTCCCCGAGTCTCAGTTTCCAGATGGGTAAAATGGGGTAACAATGGCTACCCCCCAGAGCTGACACCTGAACAACAGCTCTTCCCTGACACCAGCACAAACTCACTCCTGCCCTCACACCTGACTTCCTCTCCATATCGAGAAACTAACATCCCGGAGGAGCAGGAAGCTTCCTTTGTAGTAAATGACAACTTCAAAACCACGCCTGACGGGCAGACGCCACGTGGAAATGCCAGGGCGGAGAAAGAGGAGCAAGCATGACACCCACTTTGATTTTTTTATTTCTTTCATTTGGATCATCCAAGATCGTGATCCAAAGTAGCTCTGCGTTTTTCTCAAGTTTCTCACATCTAGTAAATTACTTATTCCAGAGCAGAGCAGGACGACATTGACTCAGCCCAACACAGGTGTTGATAAAACCCGATCCATTTAAAATGAGTAATTCAATCAGCAAGGTGTTCAGAAGGTTCCACTACATCTCCCAGCATCTTTCCCACACGTAACATGAAGCCACTGCCTGGAGAGATTTCCATCACCTCAGCAGTGGCTCTGGAGGCCACCCTGGGGACCCCAGCCTGGGCACCTGTCTCCTCATCTGTCATTCCCACAGTCCCGAGAAAACTAAATGCTTTGACCCAGGGTCTCCCATAAGGGAATTTCCTTAGCCAGAAGCTTTCCGCTTTGGATGTTCTTTTGTTTTTGTTTTTACTCCCTAACCTGCCATAAACCACAGAGCTGTACAATACAGTCACGTGTCGTCCAAGGACGGGGACACGTGCTGAGGAACGCATCTGCGGGCAGTTTCACCGTGCAAATCACAGCGTGCGCTTGCTCACACCTGGGGGTGCAGCCACCTCCCACCGGCTGCTCCCCGGCTACACACCTGTACAGCAGGTTACCGCACAAAACGATACGAGATTAAATCAAGGACGAGAGAAAATGGCGCGATTGAGAGACGTACCACAGGAGGTGGGGGGCCGCTGCTGGGGCACCGCGGCATACTGTTTTTTAGCAAACTTTTTATATATGTAGAAAGTACCCTCTAAGATAATGATAAAAAGTACAGGATAGTAAATACGTGAACCAGTACCACAGTCACTCGTCATGACCGAGTGCACTCCGAACACACTGTGTGTGTCACACTCCCACACGACTGAGCGCAGCAGGTCTGCACCGGCCTCACAGCCCTGGGTGACGTGTTAGCTGCAACGCTACGCGCCGCAACATCGCCAGGGGACAGGAATTTTCCAGCTCCGATACAGTCTCATGGGACCACCTCCGTATGCCGGCCCATCACTGACCGAAATGCCACTATGTAGCAGGTGACGTAGAGACTTCACTCATTAGTGTATCACTGAAATAACGTTTAATCTAAACAAATCACCATGTATCTGCAGGCTAAAGGCAAATACTGCTGAAAATACGATGTTACTGACCTGATGTTATAAACCCCATAGATGGCTTTTCACACAGTCTCTCTCTACATAAATAACAGGTACACGCTGTTTTAAGAAACCTCCATTTAACCAACAAACCAGACGGTGACACGTCATGCAGTTTCTCTGTGCCTCAGCTTCCCTATGGGCACAGCACGAACATAACAGGGGAAAGGGCTCTTGGACTCCCAGTCCCCTGGGCTCTGTAAATGCTGAGCATCCCTGGCCCGTCTGAAATGAGATTCAATTTGCCACGAATTGATTCACCCACAGCCTTTCGGGAGCAGGTCTGCACTGGCACAGGCATGAGTTTACTGGATCAATGAACCGTCCCACACACTCTCATTGAACATTGAGCACATGGAAAACATCGTCAGCTGCAGAGAACATGAGGGGGAAGGGAGGGGCCTGCCCAGGAGAAGCTGAGCTTGGGTGTGGAGATCTGACAGACACACCTGGGTTTCGGTCACCGAGTAGTGGGAGCGTTAACTTCATGTGACCTTGACTAGGCCCCGGGATGACAGAAAGCTGGGTAAACATCATCTCTGGGTGAGTATGTGAGGGTCTGGGCAGCGGTGAGCATTGAATCAGTGGACTGAAGGAGATGGCCCTTCTCACTGTGGGTGGGGATCACGCAATCCCACTTAAGGGTCAGGAAGGGACAAGAGAGCAGAGGAAGCCGCCCTCGGTGTGCCTGGCAGCCTGGGCTGGAACACAGATCTCCTGTCCTCTGCGCAGCTGCTTCTCAGGCCTTCAGACCCCGACCCAGGCCTCCTGGGCGGAAGCCTGCAGATGGCAGACCCTGGGCCTCGCAGCCTTCATGACTGTGTGAGCCACCACATACCATCAATCTCTCTCTCACGCATGTCTTGTGTCTCTGGAGGCGCTTGACTAATAAAAGCAGCAAATGCTGAAAATCTCCAGCCCTCTCACCCCTGACCACCACTCCTTGACACCTCCTCCCTCCACCCCTGCAGGTTCCCCATCTTTGGGTCTCCCCTCTTGCCTAGGTCCGCAAGCAGAGCTGGGGTTAGACCTCGGCTGTGGTCTGGACCTGTACCCAGCCCTTCCCACAAGATCTCACCTATGTCCAAGAATCCCTCCTGGACAGGATCTGCCCCATGACCACCATGGCAATGCCCACACCTCAGCACCAGGCCCACTCTCATTCCTCCCCCTGCCCCTTCTACTACAAGGAGCAATCATGCCGACTGCCTCACTATGATGCCAGCTAAACCCTATTTGGACCTTCATTCCCTTAAAAAAATCGCATGGCCTTCTCCTCACACTGGCTCTCACTTCTCCAGCACATGGCACCTCTCCGCAGACGTGGGGGCGTCTCCAACCCACTGAGAGCTCTCCCCTGCCCATGCAAACATTAAGAAGTCCCCCAGGACATCCAGATGACAGCTAAAGTTACCCTGTCCTTGGACACGGTAATAAAACTGCTTCTGTTGTCCTTTCCCACGTGCTGTGGGGAGTCCAAAGCCCTCCTCAATTTTGTGGCTTATCCCTAAGAGACATGTTCTCACGGTCACATCAACTGGGCACACTTGCCCCGCTCACAGCTGCTGGCCCATGCTGACCAGTAGAACTTAGCCCTTTTTTTGGTACCACTTAAATTCTTCCTCTCTGCCCACTCCTGCCCAGGACCCCCATTCGAGGCGATTCTGTGATGGCACCTGGCACCGAAAGTAAGGGCAACTTCCCGCCTCCCACTGCCTAATAATCCTGCACAGTGCTCGCTTCTGTCTGATGAGGGCCCCCCCCAGGCCAGCTTCCCCCAAAGAACCCCCTACTTTATTTGCACAGAGGTTCGGCTCTCTCTCACCCCATCGCTCGGGAGCCTACATCTGCACATTCAAGAGCTCACTCCTTTTCTGCTTGAACGAAGGGCCACACACTGTCTCCTTCGGCAAAAAAGAAGTGGCCAAGCCCTGACCTGTCAGTCTTCCCTCCAGTGTCTCTGCCACCGGTCCCCAAGGGCAGAAGAGAGAAACAGCCCCCACTGATGAAATCCATCCCATCTTCAGAGGCAGCAGGGCTGCAGCCTGGTCTGCTCCTGCACCTTTCCCTGGATCACCTACCTTACCCTTTCCTCAGCCCTGAGGGATCTCCCCAACACCATGCCCTTTCCCCCACCAGACTTCACATATTGGGGCCACTGCAGCAGTACCCTGCATCCCAGACAGAATGGGATGCACTGTTCTGTCCTCACCAGGGACCACTTAGGCAGAGTCCCAGTCCTCGACCCCTGGTTCTATTACTGCCCGCGTCCAGAGCCTCAACCGCCAGTTCTGTTACTGCCCAAGTCCAGGGTCTTGACCCCCGGTTCTGTGACTGCCCTTTAGTATCCCCAATGGCTTGGCTCCACCCCTGCCTGTGATCAGTCCCCTCTCTGTCAGCAGACGATGCACAGCAAGAGCCCAGACACTCCTCATGTGCCCACCAGCTATAAGGGAAACGAACCTGCTGGCCCCCAAAGGCAGGTGCAGGCTCTACATCCCAGCAAGCAGCAGCTGCCGTCTGCCTCACAGGGACTGTGCATATAATTTACAAGTACACACCCTCCCTCGAACCAAGAAACGTCAGGAACAAGACATGAAAGCTCTAGTTTTTGGGGCAAGAGAGAAATACCACTGTCAGTCTGTGCACATGGGCTCCACCCAGCAAAGCACAGCCGCACACATGACCGTGCACAGCTCACGGGGACAAGCAGTGTCCCCCACGCTGACGGAAATGCTAGAATCGACTGACGGCTTCTGCAGGCAGGTTGGAGCTACTGGCAGCTTTCCACAGAGCAGGCAACACAGTCAGGTACAGAAGTCGTCTGCTGCAGAGCGGTGGGCCTGGCATCCATGAGCTAGATCCGTTCCTTAAGAGACCGCAGGTTAAGGCTCAGAGGACCTCCCACTGTCAGCACTGCGTGGGCTGCCCCCTGGGGCTTCCTGCTCACTGCTCTCTGCCCCTGCTCACCAGCCCCTGAGGACACCCGGGCTTGCTCCGTACAGCTGTGTGTGGCTCACCTCGCCTCTCGACGCCCCGGCTTGTCACAGGCAGGCAGAGGCGTCTGCTGTAACTCCAGAAGCCCTTGCCTGGGGCAGGCCACTGTCAACTCTGCAAACAAGGTGGCCCCAGGGACCTAGTTGGGGTGATGGCCACAAAGACGTCTGAATGGTGCAGCACTGTCTTCCTACGTGACTTAGAATGGTCCACGGGAGGCCCCACCTGCAGCTGGCTAATGGAAAATTCCCCCAGAGCTGGAAGCGATAATGTGGCTTCGTGGAGTTACAATTTCAAGTCTGCTCTGAAATGTAAAGTCAGACTTGTGATCTTCCTCCTTTCCCCTTCCTTTCTCTTCACCTTTGAACACAACCAGGTAAACAAACAGGCCAGCAAGGATGGCGGGAGCACGAATCGCTGCTCGCCGGGTCACGCGGGGAGAGCTGCGCGGAGATGAAAGGCCCGTCTCCCGTTTCTCTCGGCTATTCACGGCCCCGCTCAGGAATCTGCACCTTTAATAAAAAATAAATAATAGCGTGCAGGCTCCCGACGGCAACGAGACAGAGACAGACGCTGTTGTGTTTGGTTTCAGGGACACACAATAGACTGGGAAGCCTGTTCTTGATTCGGTCCCGAAACTTTAAGAGAACAAAGGAAACCTGATGGGTTTGAGTGCTGCTAACAAGTCAGTCCCAGAACTTCCTCTACACAGATTTACTGCCTTTATTCCAACAGTCCCTTTGAAGCTCTTGGTTAATGGAATTCTATTGTTTATTCCTGGTTTGTTTTTCTTGAAAACTCGAAAGCCAGCCAAAACTATTTAAGCCAATGTTGATTTTTTTCCCTCTAGAAACATATAACTGTATTCTTTTAGGTAAAATGAAAAGAGCAAATGAGATGTTGTGATGGACTGAACGTTTCTGTCCCCCAAACTCATCTGTGGGGGCCCTAGCCCCCAGTGTGATGATATCTGGAGATGAGGCCTGTGGGAGGTGCTCAGGGTGAGAATAAGTCCTGAGCAGGGTCCTCGTGATGGGATTAGCGCCCCCATGAGAAGAGACACCAGAAAGCTCCCTCCTCCCCTCTCTGGCTCTCTCTTCTTCCTCCCCAACCCCGAGTGAGGACACAGCGAGAAGGTGGCCATCTGCGAGCCAGGGGAGAACTCTCACCAGGCGCCAAGCTGGCCAACTCCTTGACCTTGGAAGCCCAGGCTCCAGAAGTGTGCAGAGAAATCACGCCTGTTGTTTAAGCCGCCCAGCCTACGGTATTTTGTTGTGACGGCCAGAGCAGACCAAGACGGGTCTCAATTCCAACTTCAGGACCTGTCTTCTGAGAGGCAACAGAGGCCTTCGTTGAGTGTAGGCTGTAGAGCAGAGATCATTCAAGCAACTTGAAGGGGGCCGGATGGAGCAACTCAGAGTAGTAGCCCCCTGCACGCCGAGAGGCCAAGTGGCCGCCACCTGACTCACGGCCACCCTCAGACACTTTCTGTGCCTCAGAGGAGTGCCTTTCACAGCACTGATCTGCGAGCCTGTTGCGAGGGGAGCTGCTCCCTGTTCCCCTTCTTCAGAGGACCCGTTCCAGCTGCACCCTGCACCTCCTCCTTACCACGAGTATTCGCCCTTCAGCCTCACCGCCTGTCTGACTCTCCACAGAACTGAAGGCCCCGGGGGGCAACGAGCAGGTCTGCCTGTTGGCAGGTGAATCCTCTGCTCCCAGTACCGAGCCTGTCACACGCCAGGCCCTCGAGACAGGCCTGATGAAAGGCAGGGCGTCCTCACCGAGCAAAGCGCATCGGAACGAAACAGTAACGAGAGAGGAACAGCAGGGGCTGCTCAGCGTCACACAGTGACCCGCCTGCGAGCCCTCTCTATGCCTGGCTCACTTAACTGCGCTCTGTCTGGCACATTCCAGCTGTCTCCCCTTTGGCCGTCCAGTGGTCTGTCCACTCAATAGGACAGATGGGGGAAGTCCCCTGCGGACACAATGTCTGGCCAAGCCCGGGGCTCGACCCCGCCGTGAACATACCTCCACGCTCTGGCCCTGAGGTTGAGAAGCGCCCAACCCCCAAAGGCTCGCACCTTCTCCAACGAGGCAGGACTGTCAGTAACTAAACATGCCGTACTTTCCAAAATTCACGAAACACCAGGAAACGAATTAGAAGTGTAGCCAAGTAACAGAGGAAAGCAGGGGTGTAAATTACGCAAGATCAGGAGCTGCTGATTTACTAGCCCTACTACCAGCCACGTTACTTTGGGCGTAGTTAGGACCCAACAGATGCTGTTTGAGTTGGGTTAGAAACACTGGTCTCTTCTTGCTGATCTGTAAGCCTCATTTAACGGGCCAGGCGCCCTCTCTTTGAAGGCTGGGCATTGGTGGTTAGCCAGTTAATCCTGCGCACTTACATGTTCAAACAGTAGACTCTGAAGATTTTCCTAATAGAACAGCAAGTGAGCAAGTTTGATGAGAGAAGGGAGAGCAACCGAGGGCTTTCTAGGGCCAGGCGGAGGGCGACCAAGCAGCTGAAAGCAGAGACAGTTGAACCCAACAAGCAAACAGGTCCCGTCACGCTTCCTCACGGCTTCGGCGAGAGCAGCTCGTCCGGGTTGAAAAGTGGGTCCTGTTCTCTGTCTCAAAGTTGATTATTTTAAAAAGGGTTTTAGGTGAGCAAATAATCTTTAAAAGAAGTGGACTTGGGAATTCCCTTGTAGCAAACTCTCAAACAAAAAGCTACTTTGTTAACAACAAAGGTCCTACAGTGACAGCAACATTGAAACCAAGATTCCGCAGATTGGTGATATAAAGTATTCACACACACACACACACACACACACACACACACACACACGGTGGGCAAAGGCAGTCTACACTTGCTTGTATGGGAAATAACACAATAATTAATCAACAATAACACAGGAATAAAGTGTTTCGTGTACTCACAACTGAGACATGGATATTTCAGCTGCTGCATCATGTAAGTAAAACTCAACTTCAATAGCCAACTCTAGATTAAACTGAACAATATAGGACACTTGAATAGAATTTTAAAAATGAACATTTCCACAAGAAGACCCTGATTTCGTTAAAGAAGCATTGTGTGCTGGTTTGGTGTGATTTCAAGCCACTTATTTACGGCAAAAACGGGGTTGTTTTCCAGAGTCCAGCGGCTCTCAGGTAAGAGTGAGGGGAGCACGTGGGGTGCCACCATCTCCGCCGTGTGGGTGATGAGCAGTCACAGCTCAGCTTCTGAGGGGCCCCAGGGATGTGTCCACAAGAACGTGGGAAGGAGCAAGGGCAGCAGGGGGACATTTAGACGACAAACGCTGGAGTCTGAGGATCATCCAGGGGTGTCCCGTCTGCTGATCTAAACAGCTCCTCGAAGACCCTGCGGCGCGGTTCCTGCCACGGTAAAGGCGACCCTTCTATCAGCAGTGCTAAAAGCCGTCTGGCAGCCCCGAGAACATGAGCCCCTCACCATGGGCGTCCATCCCTAGCGACGGGCTCTCGCAGCATCAGCTCCGGCCGCCGCGCCCTCCGAGCGCAGCTCCGTACAGGGGCTCCCCGTCCCCCCCGGACTCCATTCCTTCACCTCCCGCCTGGACAGTGCTGTGGCTAATCCAGCGCGGGCTGGACTGCGATTCCTTCTTAGCTGATTAGGAGACAGTGCCCATATGCTGCTGGCCTGTGAAATTACTGTAATTCCTGCGGTGAGCCTGTGTTCAATAAACTACTGGCAAAGATAATCTCAGTCTCCCAGCATAATTTTGCCCCCAAAACAAAACAATAAACATATTTGAGGAAACTATAGAAGTTTAGCCCGCTGGGAAAGCACACAGCAAATGCGCACACTGTAAGCAGTGTCTCGGTCCAGGTTCTGACGGAAATTCGTGCTGCAGACGGCAAACAGAAAGCAGGCGGCGCGTGGGGTGCTAAGTGAGCAGGTGACTGTGGTCAGAATGGACTCGGCATTTGTGTTTTGACAAAAAGCCAAGTAGAGAAAAATAGAGAACGTTAATTTGTGTTAAATACAGCACTGCATGGAGCCCAGTTTGAAATGCCTCAGGGACCATGGGTGCAGTAACCCCCCCCCCCCGGCGTGGCTCGGCAGGCCATGCTGTGGGACACAGCCAGGCCACTGCCACCTGTGGCTGTGACACAACTCAATGATGTGTTGTCATAAATAAAACTATCGTTCGAAAACAAGAAGCATCTCCAGGTAAGAGAAGCTGAGAGATTCTCACAGGGGTGATGGGTCCAGTGGGGAACCTCGCCATCAGTGACAGGCAGTTCAGTGACATGGAAGGAGGCAGGGACGAGGCAGCCAGCAGGATGCCAATGGCTTCTGTCCTGCCTCTCAGATGGTGGAGTTGCTGTCCGTGACTTAGGGTTGTAAGGAAAAGAATCTGCTTTATCTGTTGAGCCTTGGGCACCAGGGAGCTGGCTGGGATCCCCTTATCCAGTTGGTGCCACGAAGCCTGCCACTGAAACAGGGCGTGGTTGTGGCAAATGACCCACGCTTGCCTCGTCCTCTATCCGCCTCAAAGCTGGGTCTAGCTTGTGGGCCTGCCTCTGCCTTTCCTTGCTTTCCTCACTGCTCACTGATACATGCTTTGTGTTCTCTGTATCCTTTCACCAACTCTAAATGCATTTTAAACTAAGTAAGATATACATTTCAAATGAGCAAATAAATACAAAAATACAAACTTGTTAATTTTTCAAATGAGAAAATTGCAATCCAAATATGGCCTATAGTACCAATGTGATACTAGAAAAACACATACGCCACGGTTAATATTCAGAAATAAATCCGAAGAGTTAATCTGAAGACAAAGGTTTATTTGTTTAGTGAAAAAAGTTACTAAGTCAGCTTGTCTGTAGTTCCTTTGGGAACATATTTTCTGTTCATTAACAATGTAAAACGCACATGCGCTCCTGTGTAGGGCACCTTGTTGGATGTGAAAGGGGCTTAAAGGGAGCTGGGACCAGCATTACCCACCACAGACTCTCCGAGATGAGGTCAACTTAGGAAAGAATCATCTCACACCACAGAGCCTGCCAGAGGCCACATCTAGGTGTCACACAAGGTACAGGCATAAATTATAAAGGCTCCATCTGCCAGGGTCAGCCCTTGGCCATGGAAAGTGCTGCAGATCACTTCTGGGGTCAACTGGAATGTGGTCATGACTCACCTCGGGACACTGAGTGTTTGCCAGAAAGAAGCCCAAGACACCAACAGGGAAGGTCAACATTCAACTCGACAAAACTCCTGGAATGTTAATCGTTCTATGGATTCCAAGACGAACCATTCATCACCCCTGACCAGAATAATCAGAAATCTAACGAGGGGAATATGTTTACCATCACACAAAGAACAGCGACTATCTGGGTGAGGGTGGCTGTGACAATGTGCAGGGTGGTGGGGCACTGAGAGCGACACCTTCATCTGGATGGAAGAGAGGACATTGGGAGGGCACCACAGAGCAGTCTAAAGCAGCACCTAACAAAGACAAGCACAGTAAGCAAACTGTTTCAAACAACAGATCTCTTTTCTAAAAAATATTTATATATATATATATATATATATATATATATATATATATAAATTTAAGAATAGTTTCTTGATTTTTAGAGAGAGGAAGGGAGGAGAGAGAAACATCAATGTGAGAGCACAACATCAATCGGCTGCCTCCTGCATGCCTCCCACCGGGGATCGAACCCAAAACCCGGGCATATGCCCTGACCGGGAATTGAACCAGCAACCTCCTGGCACACGGGACGACGCCCAACCAACTGAGTCACACCGGCAACAACAGTCCTCTTGAGACCCATGGAGAATGGGACTGACCAGCAATGGGCAGCCATTTAAACCCCACCCCATGAGGAACCAAAGCGAACAGACGGAGAGCCTCGGGGGCATATCCTCTCTTCACTGACACAAGGAAAGAGAAGCTGGGGAGGTGAGCCGAATGCCGGGCCCATCGGAATGAGCGCGCCGCGAAAATGGGCCACAACTTCGTGGTTCCCTGCAATGCTTGCTAACATCTAACGCATCGTGGATCTCATTTACTTTTTTAAAATTTACTGTGGTAGTTTAGCTCCACCAGGGCAGGATTTTTGTCTAGTTGTCTACTTTGTCTAAATGCCAAGACGAAACAGTGGGCACTCAATAAATATTTATTGAACGGACCAATGACTGATGAGCTTTAGAAAGGAAAGTTCATACCAATTAACCCGGAGCTTCTGTTTCTAGAAATAACACTATAGTAATAGGTATCATTTATTAAGCAGGTTATTGTGTGCCAGGCACGCTCTAATCCGGTTAGAGGTTTGAGCCATTAAATTCTTACAACAACCCATGGAGGAAGAGAGACACAGGATAAATAGCCTGCCCGAGGTGACACAGTTAGTAAACAAAGCACTGTTCTTTCTAAGTAGATGACCTGAAATGTGGCCAAATAAATAGATGCAAAGATGTTCATCACACTGTGTCTTACAGACCCTAAACCCATCTAGATACCTACCAGTAGGGGGCAGCATTCATCAATTATACTCCACCCATAAGGGGAATAGCCCATGTCCATCGAAATGTATGCTCACTAAGCATTTTGACCACGAGATGTGATGTTCAGCACAAAACCAGAACACAACACTAGATATATACTGAGATCTCAACTATGTGTAAAAATAAAAACCAAGAGAAAATGCAGATTCCTTTTTTTTACCCTCCAGGGCAGAAGCTTTAATTAATCCTACTCTTCCTCGAACAGCCTTTTATGGATGGTCCGTGCGAGGCGCCCTTTTGTTCATAGGTATGGACTGATCTGTGTGTAGACTCCCTCTGAAGTCCACTCCCATACTCATCCCACAGCCCTGCCAGAAGCAACAGTCCTGAGCTCTGTGGGTCTCTCATGATTTGTTTTTGTTTTGTTTTTTTAATATATCATTATTGATTTCAGAGAGGAAGGGAGAGAGAGATAGAAACATCAATGATGAGAGAGTCACTGATCAGCTGCCTCCTGCACGGCCCTGATCTGGAATCAAACCCGATCTTCTGGATCCTAGGTGGACACTCACCTACTGAGCCACGCAGGCCGGCGGGTCTCTCTTGATTTGAATGTGCTCTTCGAAAGGCATATCATTCTGTGTCCATGTACTTTTAATTCAAATGAACGGTGGCACCTGTATTAAGCTACTAATCTCGCCCTGCTGCTTCCCTCTCCTCCCCTCCCGTCCTGTGACATCTCACCACACCCATGTGCACAGTAGCTGCAGTTGCCCCCGGTCGCCCTGCGCCACTGCTCTCCTAGGGTGGCCCCCACACTTCCTGCCTCCACCCAAAGATAACAGTGCCGCAAACCTCGCCCAGGTCCCGTGCTCAATCATCAACAGTGTCCTTGGCACGTACACCCAGGGGGATGAATGTTGAGCCACAGAGCTCGTGTTTCCAATTTGTTAGAGGAAGTCAGAGTGTCCCCGATACAGCTGCAGGAGTCTCGGTCCCGCCACAGCCCGAGGGTCCCTACTCACGCTGACCCACCGGCGCTGGACTTCTCCACTTCCCAGTCATCACTAGTGTCATGGCGACTGTCCCACTGTATCAGTTCTCGTTTCTCTGGCTACGGTGACTGGCGATTTCTTCACATGCTGGCCGGCCGCGTGGGTCCGCTCCCTCGGGAAGGGCGTGCCTGCGTCCCGCCCGCGCTTCCACGGGATCGCTGCCCTCTTCATGCTGCTTTGCAGGAGTTTCTTGCCGCCTCAGACACCGATTTGCTAAAACCTCTTACAAGTTTGGACACTGCATGTACACCGTCTCCCATTCCGTCCTCTGTCCCTCTGTGCATAGACGCCTTCATTTCACAGAAATCCACGGCTTAACCAAATTACCCATTTTCCCCACTGCTTTATGCTTCTGTTGAAGTTTACCAAGTCTTTAAAAACAGACAAGTAAAAACTTAAGACTGAATTGAATTCCAACGTTAATATAGGGAGAACTGATGCCTTCTTAACACTACATCCAAGAGAATGAAAAGTCTCTTTATATATTCACTCACATAATCTTAGTCTTTTATTAGAGTTTGAAATTTTTCTCTAAAGAGATACTGTGCATTCTTGATTAATTCATAGATACCACATAGTTTCTGTTACTGTTATGAGCAGTATCTTGTTTTATTCCATTTTTAATTGGATATTACCAGTATAGATAAATTACACTGATTCTTGTAGATGAATCATATATACAGCGACGTCACCACACTTATACTTCTAATAACCAGTGTATTACATTCTGCTGGCCAGGATGACCACACTGCCCATGAATAATGACAATCCATCCACTCCTGCCAGTGCTCAGGCTCATGTGCTTCCCCTCCCGGGCAGCGCCCGCCCAGACATCGATGCTGCGTCAGGGCAGCGGGGACAGGGAGGTGTGGCGGGCACTTTGATTGAATCTCCCGAACTCCATCCCTCTCTCCCCGCATCTGCCTAGGTCTGAAATCTAAAAACTGCGTTTCTCAGGCTCCCTCAGAGCGAAGGCTCCGGATGCAACCTGAGGTCTGTCCGCTAGACACTCTCTCACGAGACTTGGAAAAGAGAGGGCGAGGCCACTCGCCTGCCCAGTGGGCGGTGGAAAGCAAGGCTGGAGGCGGTTTGTGGGGCTGCAGTCTGCAGTCTGGCGTCTAGTTACCAGCTTGTAGGGGTGCAAAGCAAATGGAGAGTGGAAGCCGCAGCAACGTCCTGTCCCTGACTACGGCTGGGCAACCTTGAAATCTGTCCCCAGAGCCGCTCCTTCCAACAGCGTCCTAACTACCGGACCCACTGTGACATCTTTCTGCTCGAAACCTGGACTGTTTGTGTTTCCTGCACCGACTGTGCCAGGCAGCGCTGTGCCCGCCCTCTTCCCTGCACTAGCGGGACGGATCCTAATGTCTCTGTTACACCATCTTTGACACAGTCCTTGGTCGGCAGGCATAAGGAAAGTCCCTTCTGCTACACTGTTTGAGATTCACGTTCTTTCCTTCGTCCTTTCAATGCGCGGCGTTACGTTCACTCGCTTTGAAAACAGTTTCAGCAGCTTTATAAAAGGAGCTGGGCGCCTTTCTCCCTACCTTCTACTTTCTGGAACAACTTGTAAAAGATAAGGAGTGATTGTTTCTTAGACGTTTATCAGAAATCACCCATAAAATCCTCCCTGGAAATCCTGGGACAAAAGGTCCGTGGCTATTTCCACGGGGTGGTCCAATCACGTTAGCCTAGTCACGTTCTCCGTTTCTTCTCGTGACAATCTGACAGTGTCTTATCTTTCAAGGAACCAGCTCCTGATTTTCTTAACCTTCTCCGTCATGAGTGCCATCGTAATTCTGCATTTCATTGCTTTCAGTACCTACCTTTACTGTTTCCTCGGGTGCGTTTTGTTGCTCTTTTTGACCAACTTTGAGTCGAATGCTTGGCTCACGCGGTTTTTAACCTTCCTTGTTTACTGATAAGTGTATTTAAGACGGCAAACCCCTTTCAGCACTGTGAGAACTATATTCCACAATTCCGGCATTTAAGTTTATCTTTCAGTTCTAAATATGTCAAAATTTCATTTTTATTTCCTTTTTAACCCAATAGCTATTTAGAAATAAGTTACTTAATTAGTAACCATGAGGAATTTATTTTTTTGTGTGGGGGGCTATCTTTTGTTAGTAATTTTTTATTGCATTGCAGGCTACTGAGGAAACCCAATTCGTACAACTTTCATTCTTGGGAACTTATCTGAGCTGCCTCTGGGGCACGATGCACGGTTTGTTTTTATTACCATTCCCTCTAAACTCAGAAGATGCACATTTCCTGTGCAGTACCCAGTTTTAAACACAGTTCCAACAGTTGGAGCTCAGTAACTGTGTATTCGGGTCCTGTCCACAGCTGCTTATTTTCTGGCTGCAGGATTCCCGATGTCTGAGAACAGAGTTGGAAACCTCAAAGCAGGTGAGATTCCGTCTCCCTGCAGCTCCGCCGGGTGCTGCGTGTGTTTCGGGCTGCGCTGGTAGGAGAGACCCATGTTTGACAACTACACTTTCCCGTTCCAGTGCCCCTTCTGTTGCTACGGCACAGTCCTCTCCCCCTTGGAATATACTTATTACCACCACTTTCTCTTGGTTCTATTTGCGTAGTAGCTCTGTTTCTACCTTTTTACTTTTTAAATTTATCTTTATTGTTGAAAGTATTACAGATGCCCCCTTTGTTCCCCATTGCCCCTTCCTCCCTGTACCCACCCCTGCCCCAGGCCTCCCCCACACTATTGTCTTTCCATGGGCTATGCACATATGCGTCTAAGTTCTTTGGTTAATCTCCCCCCTTCCCGCTGAGATCCCTCAGTCTGTTTCCTGCTTCTATGTCACTGAATCTACACTTTTATTTTCAACATTTCGCTGCCTTTTTAAAAAAATTTTTCCTCTAGATAACTCACTTCTGCATCTTGTTTTCCTATCTGGTCTGAGAATTTCTCTTTACAGTGGGTGACCTAGTAGCAGGCACTGTAATTACGGTCACATTAGATTCTGGACTCTTTATTCATTTCCACTTAATGTACTCGCTTTTGCTTCCTTCCCCCCGCCCACCCCCTTGCCTGTTTCTGATGGGCTGGACCAACATTTCTTAGGCTGGTTTCAAAGCTACACCTCTTGTTTCTGTTCTTTGGCCTTTAAGATCTATCTTATGTCCATTTACCCCCAGGTCAGTCCCTTTGGTTTTCCCTCCACCCAGTAGTGCAGGTTGTATCTAGAATTTTAGTCCTGGGTTATTTTGCCTGTGGTTGTGTTTTTCTTTGGTCCTTGACTTTTTTAAAGGCACCAATAAATTTAATTCATATATCGGGACTCACAGAACGGAGGCTGCCCAGTGGCTCAGCCCTCGTCACAAATCAAAACCTGTCAGCCTGCACGTGAGGAAACACCTGTCAAGGAGACCTGGCACCACCAATCGCAATCCTCGTCGGCTGCAGCCAGCTGGCCCCCCTCGGCACACAGGCCTGCGCCTCACCCGGAGACCCAGCCCGGCCACCACGCCTGTGTCCACGCTGCCCTTCCTAACGCACTGGAGAGCTCACTCTTGCTTCCCCTGAACAAAGGGCATAAACTGGTTACTACACGGTATCATTTCTGTCACGTGACAATATCAACAAGCTCTCTTAGGGGACCGATCCTCCTGACGTCCCTTCTCTCTTGGAGCTGCTGCTGTGCCTGTGACCCTGCGCACTCAGATACCTCCTCCCAACACAGTTCGGTGGGGTCTGCGTGTGGAGCATCCCGAGGCCCTTGCAGCCAAAGAAACTCATTACGTTTGTGGGACAACTGGGCTGGAAACGAAATTCAAGGGGAAACCGGAACTTAATGTGGAAGTACTTAGTGCCACTGAACTGTACTCTGGAGATGGTTAAAATGGTAAGTTTGATGTTATGTATATTTTACCACACATTTTTAAAATAGTTAAACAGACAAAGCTTTCCTCCAGGATCCCATGACACCTCTGGCTGCATTCTGCGCCCCCCAACAGGTGCAGCCTCCTGCTTCCCAACGATGTGAAAGTGGGGGGCCCTCCTGCTCCTTGTGAGTTCTCAGTACCCGTATGTCCCGTGAGCTTTTATCTTTTCTCCGAGCTAATCTGGGGTAGAAGTCAGCTGTCCATGCTACCATCCCGGCTGGGACTAAAGGCCTATATGTCACTTTGCCTTTAAAATCTACAGAAGAAAACGCCAAAACATTTTCTATGGTGAGCATGTTTTGCTTAAATAAACAAAGTATTATTTTGAAGGTCAGGGTCAAAGCCAATGATGGCACCTTAGTTGTGGAAACTGTCCAGTCTGGTCTGAGGTCCTCAGAGACAGGACCTGCCTTGCAAGTGGCATCATTTTTCCAAATGTCCACATTACATGCCCCAGTGAGTGCGGGCTCCGAGGCAGGGCGCTGTGGAGCCAGCACTGTATTCTGTCCCCATTGACAACGTCAGCATCGCCGTGGGTTGTTGAAAAACAGAGACTTAAAATATTTATGATTGCATATTTTCTCTGCATTTTCCCCCACCGGCATTTTTGTTAAATTAATCTTCCTCAATCCATTTTAACAAGAAAATGAGAGCAGATGTAAATTTAAAAAGGAAACTTTGATAAGAAAGTGAAATATTCATAAGTTACAGGTACCTTATAAAAACACATTTCACATGCAAGGCCAGCCCTGTAATGAATCGTATCTGAACCCGGAGCCAGGAAACGTGTTTAGCCTGCTTGCTAGAAATACGCGTTCCGGAGGGAAACGGGTGCTCCTGCAGCTTGGCCTCTGATATGATCTCCGCGGCTTCAGAATGTGAAAGTGTGGAGGCCATGTGTGAGCCATACAGAGAGACCCTCAACTCCTCAAATCAAATTCAGGGCCCAGTCTCGACTCATGCATGACTTGAGCACCTGCTATGTGCCAGGCATCAGGCCTGGGCAAAGACCAGCATTCAGGAAAACAGACAATCCACACCCATCAGCAAGTCTCCTGGGAAGAGTGTCCAGAGGAAACACAGTGGGCTCGAGAAGTTAATGCTCCCAGGAACTTCCAGGTCTACAGCCAAGTTCACAGGTGCCAATATGTAGAGATGCACCTGGGAGATCGATCTGGAAATAAGGGACTGGAAAGGAGACGGAGTCTTCATTTTCTCCACTAGAAGCTTGTCCGCGATGCCTGAAGAAAGCGGCGGCCACGGACAACTAGGAGGGTATCTGGTATGTATTTCTGACAAACGTTGGCCTAATATCCTACAGATAAGAAGTGGGCTTCAGACTTTGAGGGCGAGTGTTAGGGATCTGATCCCAAGAACAGTGTGAGAGAAGTTAAAGGAAGTGTTGTGGTCAAACTCTGGAGAGAGACCAGGGTTAACTGAAGATTTTCTGCGTGCCTGTGACGTAGCAGGTGCCGTCCCAGCCTACCTTCATCAGGCCCACAGTCTAGGGATGCATGGGGTGGGAAGAGGGAGGCAGAGAGAAAGAAATACTTTCAACACATAAAACATACAGAAAAAAGTGAGAAAGAGGGTGTGTTTCGTGGTGGGTGTAAAATTGTAGGTAGAATGGATGGGCAGACCTCACAGTAAATGTGACTGTTGAGCAAAGGCCTGGATGAAGTGTGGAAGGCAGTTGTCTGTCAGGATCTCGGGGAGCAGCAGGTCTGGGAGAGAGAACAGCAGATGAAAAGGCCTGAGCAGCAGCAACTCCGGCTGGAGGGGTCACAAGGGCGCCAGGGCGGCCGGGACAGACAGCAAGCCGGGAGGGTTAGGGTTAGGCAGGAGAGGAGGTGCCCAGTGGGGTGGGGAGGACGCTGCAGGGCCAGCGAGGACTCAGGCCTCCACTCTGCTTGGATGGCAATCCCTGGAGAGTGCTGTGCAGGGTGCCACCAGGGTCTCAGGTGTGTGTTTATGGGGTGACATTGACGCATATGGAGACTAAGCTGTGGGGGGCAGGGCAGGGCAGATGCAGGGAGACCAGTCACAAGACTACCGCTCGGACCCAGGAGAGAGGTGTTAAAAAACAAACTGAGGCACGTTAGAAATGTTGAGTTTGAACAAAACTCTATTTGGATCGGGCAGCACCAGACAGGAGGTGCTCAGGTGGGCTGCGGGGGAGACTCACAGAGAGCGCTGGAGCTAAGAAGGGGAGGTGTCTGACCGGCTGTAGCCTACGGTGTAGTTGGCTGGCTGTGACTGGCTTGTCCTTTGCATTTTGACTTTGTAACATTGGGGCCTTAACAGGCTCAGATGTTGGGTTACTTGTGTTGGCCACCACGGCGGTAGTCACCCCAGTCTAGGGGCCTCCTCATCTAATTAAACAGAGACGATGGCGCCAGTCTGCTAGCAATAGCAGGGGTGTCACAGTGGCCAAATTCAGGGTAAACCCTCCAGGTACAGAGACAGCAGTGTTTCCCAGCAGACGGGACATAAACAGAGAGGGAAACAAGTCAAGGCGACAACAATTTTTTGCCCAATCACCTGGAAACATAGAGGTGTCATTAACCAAGATGACGAATCCAGGAGTGAGGCAAAGGCAGGAGATACGAATCTGATGTCATCGGCATATAAATAGCACTTTTTAAGTGCTATTTTTGTTCAAATTCTAGTAAGTAGAATTTTACTAATTGGGCATTTGTATTTTTCAAAAGCAATACAAGTAGCCTAGAGGTGCGTTAGTTAGGGCTCTTCAGGATACGCACAGAGTGTTTTCCAGAAGGATATTACTTTATGATAGCATTTAAGATGATTTTTGTAATAAAACAAACATTCTTAATATAAAGTAGAATTCAAAATTGGTATGAGTTTTTAAGTATGAGTTTTTAAGATAAAACACCAGACTTCAAAGAACTGTGCCTGTGACAGGTTGCTCTGAGCTGCATCCTAGTCTCCTGGGCCCTGCATCTCTCTCTTCTGCCAATACGTTTTTCTGTGTTCTTCCAAGTTCTAAGGCGCTCAGTACTTTTTAAGTTCATTCAACATCAATCATCCTGAAACATTTATTGAGTGTCAAGCACTGTACTGGGAGCTGGGGATACAGCGTCAACCCACAGCCCCTGCCCTGGCGATGTCTGCAGTCTGAGTTGATGAGATTAAGCTCATCTGCAATTGTTTTTATTTAGGTAGATTTTTAGAGGAAAAAATTGTACCATCTCTGTTTATACTTTGCAGGATTATTTTGCAGCTCAAATACTTACAATTGCAAAAATAGTTTGGGAAACGTAAATAGATACAGAGGTGAGTTGAGTCAACACGGCTCAGCCAACAGGGCTTCGGACAGGTGAAGTAAAAGCTACTGCAGGACACTCAGGGGTGAATCAGAAACGAGTGCAGATGGATGTACATCTGGGCTCTAAACTGGGCTCCAAGTGCTCTGGCAATAAAGAAAAACTTAAGGCACTTTCTGTTTGTTTGTTTCCTGGCAGAGAAACACAAAAATGCATTGGCAGAGGAAACATTTCTCCTGGCACAGGGCTCATGTGGGCCTCCCTGTGAGCCATTCTGGGTAACAGGGCGGACACTGCCCACTCCGTCTACAGAGGAGACAGTGCATTGTTTGCTCAATAGATGGTTCCCATGCTCACGAGTGTGATGTCAGGAGGCATAGCAGCAAATCACTCAATCATCAAACTCTGGCAAGAGGCATTTTTCTGTACTGTTTGTGATTTTATTTCCAGGTGCACATCTGACTTTTGTAATAATAGTAAAAACAATTATATATATGTCACAGTTAGGCTCAGCATCTGAGTTACAGACTTTAAAAGCTTCCAGGAAAATGCCTTCAGTCAGAAAGGCTATGCTCGCTTTCTATTCTCACTCTTAAAATTTCAAAATAATACAACCTGCATGTTAACAAAAATTTAAAGCATTCACCAGGCCAGTGTGGCTCAGTAGTTGAGCATCAACCCATGAACCTGGAGGTCAGGGTTCGATTCCCAGTCAGGGCACATGTCCAGGTTGTGGTAGGAAAAGGTGATTTATGTGAATCTGTAACTGAGTACATATCTTCCTAGTAAAAGCGAGTATCGAAAATATACAAATATCATTTCTTGTTTAAATGCTAGTTTTGAGATATTTTTGAAATTCTCTAAATTGGCTTGTCATTCCAGAGGAGAAAATTCTACTGAACTCAAAAGGAATAAAATTAGATTCACTTTAAAAATTAGTTTCATGCCCAGCCGGGCGTGGCTCAGCGATTGAGCATCGACCTAGGATCCAGGCGATCAGGGTTCGATTCCCGGTCAGGGCACATGCCCAGGTTGTGGGCTCGATCAATGACTCTCTCATTGATATTTCTATCTCTCTCTCTCCCTCCCCTTTCCTCACTCTGAAATCAATAAAGATATATTTTAAAAATAATAAAAATAAAATAAAATAAAAATTAGTTTCATATGTATGATTTAACTATCATTCATCCAGACTGGAGCTCTCAAGTGTCACATTTTTGGACCCTGAAGTCTCTCTAGGTCTCAGAATCATCCCTGGAAAATCACAGTCCCACAACTGTGTGAACGTTGAATAGGTAACACACGTAGAGCTCTTGCTCTCCACTCTCTGTGAAATAAGCACTCAGTGACCAATACAGTTTTTGTGGGGGAAAAAAATATGAATAGAAAAGGCCAGAAGGAAATCCATTAAATAATTATACCTCTAGGATCATGGGTACTTTTAAATTTTCTTCTTTTATATTTCTCTGTATTTTCCAAATGTTCTACAATTAACAGGTTTTAGTTTGATGATAAAAGAAATTTTAAAAGTAAGTCTAATCTAAACATGTACCTTATCACCTCTTAAGGTACTTATTCAAACATCTTCTGCACAGTCCTCAGATAAAGTGAGGGCGATGAGTGTGTCAGTGAGATCCCGGCTTAGCTTCCATTTGTGGGTTTATGGACAGCAGGATGCAATGACTGGGCAAGACCACTGTACTCTGCCACTCTATTCTGAAAATGTAATGATGGTTTCACAGTCTTTCGTTTCCCTTAACCCCTAAAGTGGCCTAATTAGCAAACTGCAAGGCAGCAAAGAGAAACAGGTTAATATGACTCACGGCCACAGATAAGGTAAGATCCTACTCTGTGGTCAGTCCAGCCCCAAAACACTGCTCAGAATTAACTCAACAGAAGGAAGCTCTTTAAAATGGGATCCAGCAACATGGAAACAATCGCTGGCAAAAAAAAAAAACTATCACAAACTAACATATTAGCAAGGCCCGCCTTCCTTTGAGACTGAGTCAGTGCAGGTTTGGGGAAAGAGGAGGTGGGTAAAGACCTAGCAGCCCCAGTAATTCGAAGTGGCCTTGTGAGCATTAGGTCAGCAAACACCTCTGAGGGCCTGGGGCCTTGATCTCGAGGAACCGCAGGTCTGAAAGGGCACAATCTCACATGTAGGGGCTGTAGCAAACTCAGACCTGAATGACTTATGCCATAATATCAGTACTTCATTTGCTCGATTAAATTAAGAAGTTTTTCTAAAGCTTGGTAACATGATTCACAATTTCTAGGTCTAAATCATTCCCCCTTATGAAAATTTTTCTTTAAAAATACTTTTAAGGTTGTCTGTTATATGAAACTACTAAATTTAAGGGGAAAGTGGAGTCAGATAAACTGATGTTTCTGGTTTTATTTTTGGACAGCTTCAATTCCAGGGGGAAAAAAGACTGAAGAGGCATGCAAGTGAGCCCTGTGGTATACAAATATGCACCAAACAGCCCACTTTCAAGCAGGGAAACATCCCTGTACGTTGTGTCCAGCTTCAGGCTCGTGCCCAGCTCTGTAAATTGGTGAAATTGCAGCTGATGCCCCATTTGGATTTGAAACTTTTACCAGGATAATCTTGGCAGATCGCATTGCATATGAACATTAAAAATTCATTTTATTTCACATACCATAAAACAGTACACAGATGCTCACTTTAAATAATTCACATTCCCATCAGGTACTGATATATTAAAGTAATATGACCTATATTAATAAATATTGCATTATAAACACAGATGTGCTTTATTTTTGGCCAGGTTTAAGTCCTAAAAACATCTACTTCTGGCAAACAACTGTTCCAATAAAGAAAATACAAAGGAACAAAGAAGAAAAAAATTTTAAACAAAAAAGAAAATTTAGTTTGTATGATTTAAAAGTAGGTAAGGTCCTTAGCTAGGTTTTCTCCTATCCTGCTAAAAAAAAATTACTAAAAGCTGGCTAAGTTCACTCAACGTTTATAAAATTCAGTTTAACCTTTACTTCTTTTAACAATAAGGAATAATAAAGAGCCCGGCCGGTGTGGCTCAGTGGTTGAGCATCAACCTATGAACCAGGAGGTCAGGGTTCGATCCCTGTTCTGGGCACCGATCAATGACTCTCTGTCATCATCGATGTTTCCATCTCTTTCTCCCTCTCTGTTCCTCTCTCTGAAATCAATTTAAAAAAAAAATTTTTTTAAGAAAAAAAATAATACATGGGTTTAAAATCAGCGAATATGTTCATTTCAACGAGGCTTCCGAGCTGTTACAACAAATAATTACAAATCGCTTATTTTTACTAGAGTAAAACATTTCCTAGAAACATCAAAGTATGAAAATAGAAGGAACTGATAGTTCTTACAAGACGTCTAATCTTTCTTAATCAGCTGTCACAGTAATATTAATATCACACAAAGCGCTTCAAATTTTACTTTACATTTTAATGACTAAGGGCAAGTTTCTGAGCACATCTGTCAGGTGCATGGAATCAGCACGGGGAATCTCTGACTTGGTCTGCCTCTTCTCTAAGTTCACTTTTAGGAGCTACCCATCAAGTACCGTGGAACGAGAAAAGCCAGACTGATACATGACAGACAGGCGAAGATGTTTCCAATGAGCACTGTTCCAATAAAACCAGAGAAGGGCAAGAGTGTCCAGCACCAAGCGTGAGGGGCCCTGAAGGCAGAGGGGCGGGGACACGCACTGCCCTGGTGGCTGCCAGGGCTGCTTCCCGGTAGCGCGCAGCGCCCATAATTCCCATTTTGCCCTAATGCGTGGATTTTGAGTATACTAATTCATCTGAAGACTGCATTAGAAAAGACAAGAAAGTGAAAATTACTAACTATAGAACTTAAAAAATTCCAGGCACTGAAATATTGTAGGTTCCTTTATATATCACAAGATACCTAAATTTTGCAGCCTCTTTAATAAATCACATGTAATCTGTGTTAACTCTCTCTATATATACATAAGCACATGGACTGTGTATACTATATATAACATAGATTGATATATATGTTAAGAATACACATATACATAAGTATATTGAGAGATATTGAGGTATATTATGCATATTTATACATAAAGCTAAATATTTATGACTTCACTGATATTATCATTGTGATAATTGTGCTGATACTTAAAAACATTATATACACATTTTGTAGAATTCATTTATCTACATACTATTTTTAGATGCAGCTTTAAGGAGACCATAAGTGAAGCTGCCTACATTGTTTTTTCTTAGTGTCACATACACCAAAATTGGATTTTTTTCCCTTCCCACTAAATCTAGCTTCAGGAGAGCAGGGGCTATGTAAAAATAACCAAATAAATAAGCAATTTACACACTGACTCTGTTTACATACTGACTGGTCTGAGATAAACAGAAAGGAACAGTAAAGAGCAGAGCCTAATGCATGAAGCCATTTACAGGGAGATCGACAGTGTGATGGGTCAGGGCCAACTTAAACAACTCCTTTAATTTCCACCTGACTTACAGTAGAGTAGCTTAATGTAAAAACAAAACTCCTACTGCATGGACCCAGGTACTGACGGCAGGACGCACAGGCTCCGTCAGCAGGTGTGCGCAGTGACTGATGGCACCCCTCCATCCTGTCACACTCAGCACTGTGAGACAGAAAACTCCCTACTCACGGAGAACTTCCTTGTATTTTCCTTTGGCACAGGAATAATATTTAATACAGTATATTATTTCAAAATTTAAGTAAAATGGCAATTCACAAGAAATTCTATGCACATCAGATAATTAGTGAGAGGTCCTCATTTCAACTCTGTCTCTCTTTGGCTACCGACGAAGGTATAAAAGTATTTGGGACAAAAGTAAATAATCTTATGTGAGCCCTGTGGTGGCTTCCACATCTGCCTCACAGGAAGGCTGGAACTCAGAGAAATCCCATTTCATGGCCTTCAGAATTAGCTCTGTAAATTCTAGTCTCCATAACAGAAAAACCTGTATGCATGAAAGACGATCAAACACAGGAGTGAGTCTTAACAGTACATGCTTTTGGTTCAGTTTGGAAACACCCTGCCCTTGCATTGAGTAGGTAATGGGGAGGGACAGAAGTGTGTAACGGCGAGCCCAACCAAGGGGTGCAATTCACCGAGCGTGAGGGGGGCTTCGGGCCTCCAGCACCTTGGATACATTGATCCCAAGGACAGTAAAACCCTACTGTTGTTCTCTGTGACTGGATCTTCACAGAGGTCTCTGATGAATGCTAGAGAAGGGGGTATTTGGGGTCAAAGAGGTGATATTTCCTTCATGAGCTTATTAATGTTACTTTGTAATCATAATAAAAAGAGTAAAAGACGATCAGCTCCACACTGCACGGGAAGCCCTAAGTTAATTAGAAACTTGCTAATATAAAGAGAAGATGGGAGTTTAGTAATTTTCTATAACAAATGATGGTCTACCCTGAACGGAAAAAATAGTAAGACAGCGCAACAAAAGAACAAAATCATTCACTGGCACTGCCTTTCTGAAGAGCAATTTGGAAATTCATTTCAAAAGCCTTAAAAAATGTGTCTCCTTTGACCCAG
Source organism: Miniopterus schreibersii (assembly GCF_964146895.1). Classification (NCBI taxonomy): domain Eukaryota; kingdom Metazoa; phylum Chordata; class Mammalia; order Chiroptera; family Miniopteridae; genus Miniopterus; species Miniopterus schreibersii. Next base: position 100,328,692 of record NC_138105.1, read on the forward strand.
CTACTTCACTTCCAGGAATGTGTCCTAAGAAAATAATCACAGATCCACTTATCAATTGAGACATAAGTATGTTCATCACAGCATTATTTATAATGGCTAAAAAAACGGAAACAATCAAATGCTGAGCAATAGAAAACATTTTCCGCCCTGCCTCTCCTTCAGGAACTGTAACATGGCAACATCTATCAACAGTTACAATGTAGCGTGCGGCTTGGGAGTGAAACCCACCCGGACCCCAACCATAAGGGGAGCTAGTATCTACAGACACACTCCACCATCTAGAGCTCAATCTATTACCTGGATGGAGTCTTGGCCCAAGATAAATCTCAACAATAGTTATTGTCAAAAACAATTTTAGCCAGCCAGTGTTGCTCAGCGGTTGCACATCGACCTATGATCCAGGAGATCGAGGTTCGATCCCCAGTCAGGGCACGTGCCTGGGTTGTGGGCTCGATCCCCAGTTGGGGGCATGGAGGAGGCAGCCGATCAATGACTCTCTCCTCATTAATGCTTCTCTCTCTCCCTCCCTTTCCCTTCCTCCCTCTGAAATAAAAACATATTTTTTTTAAAAAACCACCATTTTAATTCGCCAGATAAAAAGCTTTGAGCTGTAAAATGATCTCTGTGTTTTCTGCTTATTTGGGACTCTCCCGTTTCCCTGACCCCTTCCTCAGTCCTGGGATACTTTTCTGCTTTCTGTCTAAGGCCCCTTCCCCATCCCTAACAACTCTGATGCCAGCTTACCATCCTGCTTCTGCACAATATAGAAATGTCTCAAGCAGAAATCTGTGACCTATCAATTCAAAGTCTCCCCTAACGTTGGCTTTGGTCGGGAGATCTCCTCTGCAATGTGGTTTCGATGCTCCTGCCCATTAGAGTCCCGCTCCCCTCCCAGGCTGGGCTGGGACTGGCTTCCCTGCCCGCTCAGTTGGGTACAGCATCTTGCTTCAGCCAACGAAATGCAAGCCAGGGGGCTCTAGGCCATCACACTTCCTTCCCCTTGACAGGTATCAGCAGCATTTGAGACCGCGGCCCCTCCGTCAGCCTAGGACCCCAAGTGACTGCGCTGAGCAGAAACACCCCTGCCTCCCACACTGGACATGTAGCCTCAGCACAAAATAAACCGAGACTTAAAATCCAGACTCCCAGTCCCGTGCTCTCTGGGTGCCCCACAGAGGCTGGGAGGGTGCTGGAGGTCCAACGCTGCTTCGTCCACGCCATCTCCAACAGCGCCTGGGCTGACAGAACGCGCTCTGCTCTAAATTAAGTTGCAGAGGAAAATGTCTTTTAAATTATTCTGGCAGTTATAAACTGTTGGGAACCCAGACGAATACATATGGTCCCTGCAAAGTGAGGAATTCTTACGGAACTATATTAGAAAATTTATAAGCAGTCAAGCATGTCTCTGCAAGCATTTAACACTGAAATTGATGCTATAAAGGCCAGATAGTCAAAAGCATTTACTAAAGAGAAAAGCTGTTAGCCAAGGATAACATAATTTACGAGAAAAATAATTCAAATATAAAAACTACAATTTTTATGTCTGAGGAAGGATTAAACCCCTTGAACAGCAGCATAGATGGCAAGTGATAACAGTCTATGAGCAAAGAAATGATTGTCTTTCAAAAATGAAGCCCCATCTTGATGAAAACAAAAAGTTTATAAGACTCAAATTGCTCCTGGTGTTTTTTACTAGCCGTTAACACATAAATGAATATTTTGAGGTAATTTACAAACTAACATTCATTAAATACTCTGAAAGATCATCCCTTTGTATAGAATAAATAAAAAATGAAATTCAGAACATTTGAATATCAACAGGATTTAAGCCACATTGTAACAAGAAGGGACATGCGATCCTGCCCCCGTCTGTGAGCACAGCACAGCCTGAGAAAGATACCGGATGGCGTTCACTACAGACCTTCCTCGGAAGTGAGCAAATGGCCATCTTATGTTCCCGGACCTGCCTCTGTGTGGCTATGTGTCACCTTTGTTACCCACTATTAGGAGCGCCCATCGACAGATGAATGGATGGAAGAGATGTGATAACATATATACAATGGAATATTATTCAGCAATAAAAAAGAATGAAATATTGCCGCTTGTGACGACATGGTAGACGCAGAGGGTATTATGCTATGTGAAATAAATCAAACAGTAAAGACAAACACCATATGATTTAACTTACATATGGACTCTAAAAGGCAAAACACGTGAACAAACAAAACAAAACGGAAACAGACTCACAGATCCAGAGAACAAACTGGTAGTTGCCAGAGGGGTCTGGGGTTGGGGCGGGGTCGATGGGCATGATCGGTGAAGGGAATTAAAAGGTACAAGTTTCCAGTTATGAAATGATTAAGTCACAGGGACTGAATTTACAAGGCAGGAACTACAGTCAATAATATTATTATAATAACTTTGCTGACAGATGGTTACCAGAGTTAACGTGTGATCGTTTTGTAAGGTATTTAAATGTCACACCACTGTGGTACAGCTGATGCTAATGCAATATTGTATATCAACCATAGTCCAAAGGGGAAATAATTAAATGGGATACAGTTTAGGAAGCTGACCGTTTGTGGAAGAAAAATTAGTTAAGTGCTGAGTCTATACAAAGTGCTACGGGAACAAGAACGAGGAGTGTCAGGGACCCTACAGAGGGAGTGACATTCGAGACTGTCCCTGAAGCTTAAGTAGACATTCAAGAGAAAGACGAGACTAAGACACAGCTGGGCATGGGCGGAAGATTCCCAGGAGGCAGACCTAGGAGGAAATGGAGGCAGGGGGCGGGCAGAACCATCCGGTGGTCAGGCCGCGGCCTCTCCAGCATGACAACAATTCACTCTGCGTGGCCCTGAGCCCGGGGAAGTCCATGGAGGGCCTGAGTCGATGGGCTTCGTTTGTCCACTAAACAATTTCTAAACTGCACAAATGATTATAAGTTTTCAAGAAATAAAATAAAAACAAAAACATCTATTAGTCCAATACCTTAGGCAGGATATACTTTGCTACACTCAAGGATACACCTTGTTCAAATGCACATGTCACGTGAAGAAACATGGATCAGGTTTCAGAAATAAAAATGATTGTGTCAGATGCTTGAGAGGCTTGGAAATCTGTTCTTTGGTAGATAACATGACAAAAAATTAATACTGGGACTTTAACTGGGCTTCCCTCCAATAAAATAAAACCTCCTGGAATAGGACCTACTGTCATAACTTTCCCAGACGGACAAGACAAAGGCCCATCCCATCACGCTGAAGATATGAAAAGGGTGATTTCCTTGACAGTTTCATGTAAATTCCTTAAAATATTTTAACTACTTCTTTACAGTGTTATATTATAGATACATGAATGGTCTTCAAAATGTCAAACTAATTTATAGAAACTTGGACTCTTTTCGGGACAAAGCTTTAAGGAAATAACTTTTAAAACAAGCTTGATCCCATGGATGCCCCGAGTCGCGGTCTCGCCCGTATTTATGCCAGACTAGCAGCAGCTGCATCGTGTTAATAGGCACGCTCCCTGTCTCCAAGAGTGATTCACAGTGAGTTCTAATTACTGGACTTCTCCATAACATAGATCACAGCAGACACCCGTCAACCTTGCCCAGATTTCTGGAGAGTTTTCCCTTCAAGTTCTCTGCTTTCCTCCAGCCCTTTAGTTGTTCATTCTCAAGCTTTTCAGGCGGGGGGTTGTTTTCTTCCACCTGCCCCTGAAATGAAGGTTCCTGGCAGCCCGGCCCTCCTCCCGTGATTTGCTGGACACCACAACATAAAGGCCTACGGGCCAAATCTGACCCATGTGTATGTTTCATTTGTTCCTCGGAGCATTATAAATATAAGTGTAAAACCCAGAATATTTCCTGTTACCATCAGAGTTTTGCTTCCATCAGAAATACTGGGAGCTTTGTAATCATGTCCAGGGGCTGCAGGTAGGCAGGAACTGCCCCCTTCTGACAAGGTGCTTGCTGTCCACCCAGCCACCACTGCCCCGCACTGCGCCAAGCTTCAGACTCAGCCAGAGGGGGGCGCTCTTAACTCATCTGTTTGGACTCTGTTTGCACGGAGTTGAGCCTGTGATGAGCCTAGCAGCTGCCATGACTCATCTTGGTGTGGGTGACGACCATGCTGATAACCGCCTGGATTAATCAGTCTACAATCGCTTACTGAGCACCTCTCACATGCCATGAGCTGTGCCAGTTGCCAAGGATTCCAAAACAAATGAGATGTACCTTCTCTACACGCGCCTGTGATCCAGAGTAGGGAGCCAGGCAAGCGCATCAGTCTACACCGAGCTCCAGCCCAGAGTCTCCAGGCCAGAGGGATGGGAGCCAGCACAAATCCAGTGTGTCCAGCCTAAACTCCCGCCAACAAGCCCTCTTCTGGGCACTGCAGGTGGCCAGGGCAAGGACCCACAGCTCTTCTTTCACTTCCCAATAAAATTCCACGGAAACACTCAAACAAGGTTTAAACCATTCATCTATCAGGTCTTGGAAGGAACTGCTAAAACAAAGCACCAACTGGATGAGGTCTTCATCGCCACATTCCAATTTCTTGGAACATACAAGTTAGAGGATGTTCTAACTACCCCTCCCCAGCTAGTCCTGTCCTGTGGGGGAGAAAGTTTAGCAACCTGGGAACGAGGTGGTGTGAGCACAAAGGAAGGAGCTACTGGGAAACCTCTCCCTTGGGTCTTTTTGTCCCCCTAATGCTGGTGGGTGTATCCCACACAGGGACAACCAAACCTGAGGCCATTTCTCATGAGCTGAGCCGCACTGGATGGTGACTGGGTTGAAAAGGCAGAGGGGAGATGATGCCAATTTGGGAGACAGGACAGAAACAGGAACAGGAATCCAGCACACGCCTCTCTTGGCGCCAACCACCGTGAAAGCGTGCCAGCAGCAGGGAGGTGCTCTGGGTCTCTTTCTTTTTTTCTCTTTTGTTCCTTAAAACATTGTCCAGCCACCAAAGTGATTTTCTCTTGACCTGGGACCAAATGGGCCCTTCTGCCCTTCCTCCAGGCTCATGGATTCTAAGGTGAGGAACATCTTGAATGTCTGTGTCCTAGCCTAGCACTAGCAGCTGACCATGTGGACTTAGTCCATCCTCACGTCAAAGGACAAAATACAAATTCCTTAGCATGACACCCCGGCACTCCACAGCCCGATACACCGTCCTCTCCAGGTAGGTGGGGACGGGCCCTATGGGCGGATCAGGATGAGCTGCTGACCGGGCGACAGGAAGGTGCCTGCAGCCAAAATTACACTGATCCCCAGACAGTACAGAAATTCAGCATTTCTGAACCAGTCCCCGAACTAACAAAAGAAAACTTATTAATTAAAAGACAAAAGTTAATAAAAAGAGATCTATTCCCAGTCTGATCAAACAAAAAAGACTTCCAAGATGAAGATGGCAGATTGAAGGCGCATATTTATTTTAATTCTCTTCTGAAACTTCTCTGGAACGGCAGTGAAAGGATTTTCTATGAAAGATGAAGGGAGCACAGGAGAGAATACAAAACGTGGACAGCCGCAACCCAAGCCCCTCCCGCTACAGCCCAGGAAACGACAGCAGCGAGGTTCAGGACCCTGTATCAGGTCCCACAGCTCACTAAGCAAGTAACGCGACCTGGAAGATTCGCTTCTCGTGCCCAGGCCAGCTTTCCTTCCACGCCGTGGCCACAGGATACAAGTAATCGAATTGTTGTTAGAATTAAAAATAAGAGCCATGAATTTATGAATGTAACAGTCAACACTAAGGCATGCAATTAGAATGGTGCACATTTTACTTTTAAATTAAACCAAGAGATAAGCAAGGGGCTCCTTAGAGCCTTCCATAGTTGTTTGAATGTAACAGAACTACCCACACTTTACCCAGTCACACTAATGAAAATTAACGTCCAAGCCTTTTATTTTATTAGCTTTGATAGTTCTGAAAGGAACGGGTGCGTTTTATTAATTTAAACCATAAGCTAAATGCACTTTTCTCACTTTATAAGACCCTTAGCATCTATTAGTAAAACGAGTTTGAGAAAATATCTACCACAGCTCTTTCTGTGAAAACACTGAACTTAATATGTGAAAACTACCTATTTTTTTTACACTGGTTTAAAACATTTAAGTTATTCTTCTATGAAATAGTTTTTAAACAACTAAGTGTTTAAGCATGAAGAAAATGGCCCGTTACCTCATCCTAATTAAGGGCCGCAGTGATGAAGTATCGCTCAGTTCTCACCCACACAAGGGGCTGCCATTCGACCAGAAGTGTGTGCTGCACTCGGTTAGTCTAAGCCCAACGTAGCCCATGAGTTACAGCGAGCTTTAGAAAACTGGGATTGCAATGCCCTGCATACACCACCCTCCCCATTCAAAAAAAGGCAGGGACTCTGCCCCCAGTTCCCCCGACAAAACCTCCCACACCAAACACCCTGGAAACAGATTATGCTAATATTTAAGAACCAAAAAATTAATAAGCTTTCAGAAGTTATAAAGCGTTCCATGATAAAAATTCAATGAAATACCAAATATCCCCGGAACTTAAGTCTTTCTCAAGCTTAGTTTAAATGGCTTTCTAGTTTTGCTGGTTAAACCTGGAGAACTTAATATACATACAGTCACCAACAGCTGGAGAGCCCGTGAAATAAGACGGGTTGCCTCGCCGCAGAGCACCTGGGTCCCATCTGCATGTAAGGAGTTTATGACCAATAGACACCTGAGGAAGGCCTGTAACAAGTGGACAGAGGGCGGAGCGAGCAAGTGTAGAAGCAGCTGCAGAAGGAGGGGGAGGGGAGGGAAAGGGAAGGGGAGGGAAGGAGGAGGAGGGGGGAGAGGGGAGAGGAGGGAGAGGGGAGAGGAGAGAGGAGGGAGGGGGGAGGGGGTGGGAGGAGTCAGCAGCAGGCGCTGCAATGAGGAAAGCAGAAGGAAAAATGTATCCTCAGATAAGATATGTCAGTAAAAGGACTTATGTCCTTACCTGTGGGTTATTCAACATAATCAGTTTACTTCGAGAGCTCACACCCTTCCGCCCCATCATACTTTTATTTGGTTTTATTGCATGTTGGAAAGGGGATTCTGATGGGAGTCTGGTCAGCAGTACATTAGCTGTCCAGTGTGTGATGAGAGAGGTCGGCGTCACGGACCATGTGCACTCAGGGTGTTCACTGGGTCTACTCTACACTAATCACATGGTTCAGGTTGCTTACGACACTCGGATCCTTTTAAAATCATTTCTGTCTACATATGCACAGTTCACCTGTTTTCTCTCTGAGTTTCGTTTTTTTTCTACCCATTGGTGTTCACTCTCTGCCCCTGGGTGTCCATGTTTGTTCACAGGGCCTCCATCTCCCTCTTTCTCCCCATATTTCCTTCATTTATTGAGCACTTGGATTGGCCAAGTGGATGGGGCTTTAGTAGGCGATGAATCCAGGGGCAGGGAGCAGAGCAAGGAGGGGAAAGAGGCAAACGATGGCGAGGAACTGAACCAAGGCCATGAAGAGAGATGGAGAGGACGGAAGGCTCTAGAGACACCAGGCTGTGAACCGGACAAGTTTTAGAAACTCTTAGAATGGAGAGGCGGGCAAGTCTAGGAGGATGCTCGCTTCCAGTCTGGGGGAGAGGGTGAGTAACAAGAGCACAGCAAGAAAGAACACAGACCTTTCAACTCATCGAGACTGATGACAATGTTGCTAATAAATACCTAGAGTTAGCATCCTAGACCTGGGAGAAAAGCACTGGGCTTTGAGACAGGGGACCGAGTCTCAAACCCAAATTGCTGCCACTACTGAGTGTGTAAACTGGGCAATTCCCAGAACCCCCTCCTGGGGCTCAGCTTCCTCACCTGGGAAGGACAGGTGAAGGCACCAGGTAGACTTAGCATGTCGTGAGTAACCGACCTTTCAGAGCGAAGCTCCAAATAGAGAGCAGCCTGGGGACAGGTGAATGCCCGGCGGGCTGACCGAGCAGACGCCACTGATGCAGGTACAGCCGTGGGGCCGCTGAACGCCTGAGGGGGCCGGCTGGGAGGACCGGCCCTGACGCACGGGCCGCCGTGGAGATGTGTGACTGCCAGACACGGCTGACCAAGCAGACCGGCCCTGGCGCATGGGCCGCCGTGGAGATGTGTGACTGCCAGACACGGCTGACCAAGCAGACCGGCCCTGGCGCATGGGCGACCGTGGGCCCTCAACGTGCCCTCCTGGATTCTGACTTTCCACACCCAGGAATTCCCAACAGCTTTGGTTTCATGAGCCATGGAGAACAAAGAGCAATGCCTAGAGAAGGAAGAATCATTCAAGGTGGACACAACACAAGAAGAAATGGCATCTCATTGGTCATCTCACCAGGAAGAAAAAACTTTAAAAGTAGGCATAACATTCAGCTGCTTCATGTTAAAAAAATAATGGTCCTGAGTCATCAGAAAGAAAAAAGAAATTACACTGAGTATTCTGATTAAGAAAACATGGGAAAGTAAGAGGGTAGAAAGTGTATAATATATTTTATAAAAATTTCCATCAAAAATTGTTAAATTTAAAAGATTTCAGTCCTTGAAGGTGTAAGATTCAGTTACCTGGAAAACTAATTTATGATCAGTTACCTGGAAAATTCCATCTTATTCTGCAAAATGACCAGATAAATGGAGTGTAACTGAATGTGCTACTTTAGTACAAATAGATGAATCAAGTTTAAAACAAAAGCCGATTTAATTTCTGGACAGCTCCTTTTACCTGAACTGCAAAGTATGTCCTATGAATTCCTTGTGCATTTAAAATATTAATGTGTGACACTTTACAATGGTCAGATAACCATTGTAAATAGAAACCAAAACCATTCCTCTTTCAAGAATAAACTCTCCCATGTATCACTTCTACAAATGTCAGCACCCACGTGGAAGCAACACAAATAAATAATGGAATGAATTTAATTATTTACATTATTGGGGGAGGAAATAGGATGGGTAATACCAAATAATGAATATTTTAAAATCATTATTTGACTGAGACATACTTAGATAGTAGCACAAATTTAATACTTATACACTAAATATATTCTAACCAACCTGTTTCCCTGATGCCTAGACTCAGAATATGGCTAGGAAAAGTTGGTTCTCTGTGGGAAAAAAAACAAAAAACAGAAGACACAGAAAATCTGGAAGAAATGGATACATTCTTAGAAACATACAATCCTCCAAAACTGAATCAGGGAGAATCAGAAAATATGAATAAATAGATTATAACTCGTGAAATTGAAGCAGTAATAAAAAAAAAAACCACACACACACAAAAAAAACTCCCAACAATTAAAAGTCCTGGATCAGATGGCTTCACAGGTGAATCTTACCAAACATTCAAAGAAGAACTAACACCTGTCCTTCTCAAACTATTCCAGAAATTTCAAGAGGAGGGAATACTTCCAAGCTCATTTTACAAGGCCAGTATTATCCTAATTCCAAAAAACACTACAAAGAAAGAAAATTATAGGCGAATATCCCTGATGAACACAGATGCTAAAATCCTCAAGAAAATATTAGCAAACAGGCTCCAGCAATACATTAAGATCATACACCATGTTCAAGTGGGATTTATTCAGGAGATGCAAGGTTGGTTCAATATCCACAAATCAATAAACATAATACATCACATAAACAAAGTGAAGGACAAGAACCACATGATCATACCAACAGATGCAGGAAAAGCACTTGATAAAATCCAGCACCCATTTATGATAAAAACCCTCAGCAAAGTGGGAATAGAGGGAGCATACCTCAGTGTAATAAAGGCCATAGATGACAAACCCACAGCCAATAGGCAAAAAATAACCCTTAAGATCAGGAACAAGACAGGGATCTACACTTTCACCACTCCTATTCAACATAGTACTGGACGTCCTAGACACAGAGATCAGACAAGAAGAAATAAAAGGCATCTGAATTGGAAAGGAAGAAGTAAAACTGTCATTACTCGCAGATGACATGATATTGTACATAGAAAACCCTGAAGACTCCACCAAAAAGCTACCAGATCTAATAAATGAATTCAACAAAGTAGCAGGATACAAAATTAATATCCAGAAATCAGTGGCATTTTTATACACCAATAATGAACTCTCAGAAAGAAAAACTAAAAAAAAAATCCTATTTACCATTGTGACTAAAAAATAAGGTACCTATGAATAAATTTAACCAAGGAGGTAAAATACCTGTACTTGGAAAGCTAGAGGATATTGAAGAAAGAACTGAGGAAAATACAAACAAGTGGTAGCATATCCCATGTTCATGGATTAGAAGAATTAACATCATTAAAATGTTCGTATTACCCAAAGCAATCTATACATTCAATGCAACTCCTATTAAAATACCAATGGCATATTTCACAGATCTAGAACAAATATTCCCAAAATTTATATGGAACCAAGAAAGACCCCAAAGAGTTGCAGCAATCTTGAGAAAGAAGAACAGAATTGGAGGGATCACAATACCTCATATCAAACTATACTACAAGGCCATCAATAAACCAACAAACAGTAAGTGCTGGTGAGGATGTGGGGAAAGGGAAACCTGGTGCACTGCTGATGGCGATGTAGACTGGTGTAACCACTATGGAAAACAGCACATGGAGGTCCCTCAAAAAATTAAAAATGGAGCTGCATTTTGACACAGTGATCCCACTTCTAGGAATATGTCCTAAGAATCCTGAAACACTAATCAGAAAGAATATACGCACCCCCTATGTTCATAGCAGCGCAATTTACAATAGCTAAGACCTGGAAACAGCCCAAGTGCCCATCAGTAGATGAGTGGATAAAACAGCTGTGGGGCATTTACACTATGGAATATTATGCAGCTGTAAAAAAGAAGGATCTCGTACCCTTTGGGACAGCATGGAGGGATCTGGAGAGCATTATGCTCAGTGAAATAAGCCAGTCAGAGAAAGACAAATACCACAAGATCTCACTTATATATGAAATCTAGTGAACAAAATAAACTGATGAACGAAACAGAAACAGAGGCATAGCTACATGGAAGAGATCGACAGCCGTGAGAGGGGAGAGGCAGCGGCGGGGGGCTGAAGGAAGGTGAAGAGATTAACCAAAGAACCTATATGCGTAACCCGTGGACACAGACAACAGTGACCCGGGTAAGGGCCAGCAGGGAGGAGGGGGTTGGGAGGGGGCTGGGTGCAGGTGGGCAAAGAGGTGGAAAATGGGGACATCTGTAACAGTGTCAATAATAAAAACAAAGTTTAAAAAATCATAAGGTAAAAATAATTAAAAATCCAAAGGACAGATTAACTGCTCAAATTGCAGGTTCTTTAAATTCAGTTTTTAAGTTTTAAGAAAGTAAAAGTTGAATTTAGCCTTCCAAATACCCGTTATTCAAATAAATTTGTTTCTGTCCCATTTCTCACTACCCTTAAGTAACTGAAGTCAAAATAATCACGAACCTTTCGATACAAAACTAAGGGTAATAAAAGGACACACACTAAAGCACTAACAAAGGGTGCAGATTAAGATCAATCCCAAATGTGCCCCTGAACTAGACAAGTAAAAACACGGGCTTATCAAAGACCCACACTTAATATCAGCTGAAAACCCTGTGTGGTTCGAGGGTCAGTACTTGGCCTGCGAGCAGGGAACTAACCCAGTATTCACGGTAGGATTCACATTCGTCAAATCCTGTTAGACTCCGCAATAAATGATTCATTCACTGGTACATGAAGCAGAGCCATTTGGGTAGAACATTCTAGGAGCATAATTCCAAACACCGGCCATATCATTCCCAAGCCAAGAAAAATTCAACCGAGATGATCAGCTGTACAAATAAGGATTTTCCACTGAGAAACAAATTTTCATAATATTTAGACCTGACCTCCTGGATAATTGTCTATGTTTTTATACATAGAGAAATAACAAGGCAAGCAATTAATTCTTTCAGAAAGTAGGTTATCGCACAAATTGCCCCCAGATGCAATTTCTCAGGCTCCCCATGAAGGGAATGGGGTGCCCACGTGTGAGGTCAGCAGCCACGGCTGGCATCTCTGTCCTGCACGTGGGCTACCTTCCGAGTCAAGGTGTCGGATACGCACTAAAAAGCGCACCGAAACGGAATACAGGCTATGTGAGTGACTACTCTTTGCTTTCCTCTTTATAGGTTACCATCATCTCTATGGACACACGTTTCTTTTAAATTCAGGGGGAAACGAAGATGGCTGTAAAAGAAGTGAGCTTTATTTTCTGTTCTGTTGATGTGACAGCGTGGCTGGCGGCTGGGGACAGGAGGTCGTGGCAGTCTCGCTGTAGCTGGGGGTCTTCACGCACCTCTATAGACACGATGAGCCTCCCAGGCCTGTGAGGAGAGCTGGTGGGAGCAGGGGAGCCCTCCCCAAGACGCCTCCCCTGACCGTCCCGTCCCGTGTCCTCAGCTCCATCCCGCCCCGCCTTCCTTTCTTTCCGGTACGTCCCACTATTTTTAGCTCTGTAATGTGTTCTGTCCACCTGCTCATGGTCTGCCTCCCACACTAGAATGTGATTCTGATAGGGGTGCCCTAGTCACTGTGGTATTCTCATTACTTATCACCAATACATGGTGGGCATTTAATAAATACCCGCTAAACTGACCCATTAGCAGAAACGTATGTATCACAAACTGTTATGAAAGGAAATATGATCATCTGAAGATATGGATTTACTGTAAATGGCAAAATAAAAGGGTTAGTGACCACCAGCAACATCAAGAACAGTCCACCAACCAGAGACATGCCATTACTAACAGAATTTATATAATTATGGAAACGGAAACTGAGGGTAGATTTATAGCGATTTAACAGACAGCCTGCCGTGCGCGCATTAGAGAAAGTGAGCCGGGAGTGTCTAGGAAAAGGCTTTCGGAGCTGCCCCGATGACAAATATCTTCATAATAATACAAAGCTAAATCTGGGAGACACATGCAGGATTCAAAACTGCACACTCGGGTGGCCTGTCGACGCACCAAGAATGAAAATCGAGCACATAAAAGGCCATCCGTGCTCTGTGCAGCCGTGAAAAAAGAAACAGAACCGGTACGCAAATGAGGCAGATTGATGACACGAAGGAAAACCTGACAAAAATAAATGGGACTGCAGGAAACAATCATGACGGTGAGGGAGAGAAATGAGAGTCACCATTCCGACCGGCACCAGCTTCCCAAGCAAAGCAACAGAGGAAAAGTGTAACAACTAAAAATAAAGGTGCCACCAAGTAACTATCTGCAGAAACGACAACAACCACATAGGTAACATACTCTCCTCACTACATACAGCGAGGATGCAGGAGGCTGGCAGAATTTCAATCCAGAAACATGATTCTTAAATGGAAGCTATATTCAGTCACGGGGTGAACACTGAAAGTTCTTGCATTCTTGTCACGAGAAGCTCCCTCTTTCCGCCCTTTCTTTCCAGGTATCTCTGAGGAAACGGGTGTTAGTGAGCCAGCAGCGGCCATCACTTCACAGCGCACGCAGTCGAGGCCTCGTGCTGTGCGCCTGAAACTGACACGGGGTGGATGTCAATTACACCCCAGTAAAACTGGAAAAAAATAATAAAAATTTTCTCCAATATATGAAAATATTGCGTTTGCAGTGGAACAGGTATCATAAAAAACACCCGTGGTAGGTTCTACCGTGTAAAACTGATGATGGTAACAACTCCTACAAAGGCTGAAATGCAAGTTACTTGGGAGCAGGGACAACACCTCCTATAAGGACTAAAATGTGAATTATTTGGGAGCAGGGACATATTATCATGTCACTAATCCCCATCCCAACCCCATGCTAGGTCCTGGTAAACTCTGAACTTTATTTAAGTGAACAAAATTACATAGGACAAGTGATTCCATCCAATTGGGTAGCTTTTACTGGTCAGAGAGTGGGGAGCTGGGAATCCCAGATAAAAGAGATCAGCCACAACGCAGCTGAGACGGACAGTGGCAGGCACGTGGGGGAGCCAGCAGGGAGACCAACTCCGAGCGCGGCTTCCGGGCTGATGCCACCGGCCCAGAAGCCATCCTTCACCCAGACGGGATGCTAAGACAAAGGGGAGGCCGGGGGAGTCAGTCCAGGCCCCACACAAAAGCAGAGGACTCTGCAATGAGGATACGGTACCTATAGCAGCTACAAAACATTCCCCCGGCTGCTGGTGCCGGGGACACTTCTGATTACCTCCACCTTCTCAGCAACCAGCCACACTCAGACCGCACGTGGGGAGTGAACGTGCGGCCGTCAACCTCCCACAGAAGGGAGACAGAGTCTGAACGACCTCAAGAGCAAAGAGGTTCTCCTGGGTGCATGTGGTTAAACCGCCCATCACAAACCTGCTCCATAAAGCAAGGGCGGGGCAGAAAACGACCTGCTGTGCCCAGAACCCACCCCTGCGGCTTGAACCCACGCAGAGATGGCCGCCATCGTTGACAGAAACGACCACTCCCTCGCAGGCGTGAACCCCACATCCACACCCAAGAGCTGGCCACGTTTAGAGAAAGACACTCAGTCAGACTGACTGGGCTCCCTTTAAACTCACGGTCACACACCTCAACGGGTCCCTTCTTGCTTTGCTGCCTGGTCCCTCCCCTCCCCTGGATGACAATGTTACACGCCTTTCCCCAAACCCCCCACATCCCCTCCCTCATCCTTGTTCTCGGCTTGCTCCCGGGTCTCTGAGAAAATAAGTGCCACCCGAAGAGCCCTGCACAAGCCCCCACACCTCCCCTCCCCACCGTCTCCGTACCCGTGGGCGCAGCCCTCTCTCCTGTCCCTAGACAAGCTGGCCACGCTCCGCCTGGCGCCCGAGCCCGCGGCAGCGCACTGGATGGAGAGCGCAATTCCAGCAGTTTTGCCCCCTGTCCTCACCACTCAAGAAATAAGTAAATGAATTCCTTCTGTATGGGAACGTGAACACAGGTGGTGGGGATCTGGAGGCCATCTGCAGGCAAAGGGAGGTGCTCACGCTCCCCGAACAAGGCAACAGGGGACGGCGTCACCCTCGTCCTGCAGGTGGGTGAGCTGTTCCCGAACCTCACGTGTCATCACACGAAGCTGCTGAAATGGAAGTGGGCCTTTGCAAGGGAATGTAAAAAGGTAATGGAAACCACTAGAAACGCAATACTTTACGACAAAAAACATTTCGTTCACACTACAATGCTCCACCCCCATGCTCCTGAGCATTCACTGGGCACCTGCAAAAGCAAAGGACATGGCTGGGGTGGGGCAGGAGGATGGGAAGCAAATCTAGGATGGTCCCAGGAGCAGAGCTGACTCCTGTGCGAGCTAAAGGCCTTTCGTTCTCGTTTTCATTTTCTAGCTCGGTGGAAAGGAAAGTGTTTTCACGCTGCTGCAAAAGTCTGACTGTCGTGAACACAGTTTATTTAACATTCCATCATGCCGACTTCTGACAGCTACACGGTTTCCTCCTGCTGTCCCCACTGGGGTATCACGGACGCCGGCAGAGAAGCACCCACTGCATGCCATCGGGTGAGGGCGGGTCAGAAAAGGCCCTGCAGGACCGTTACAGGACTCAGCCTCGCCCTGAAAGATCAGCAGCCGCTGACCAGGCAGGCATGGTTAGAAGCAGGGTCAGCCTCATTCCCTAACCCAGTACTCAGTGATGCCCTACTGTGTGCTGGGCACTCACTGCACACGTTGCTACCCGGGAAACGTGCCCCGCGTCTGTCTGTCTCCCGCCCGCCCGCCCCCGCTGGAGTAGAAGCCAGGCTACCTGTCTGGGACCTAGTACCGAGCACAGTCCCCTGCGTAGAGAAGACGTTCCTAACCGGTTGTTAAACAAAAAACACTGTTTCATTCCTGATTTACAGGCGCATTCACAGTACTTGGTGGCTCTTTAACAAGGACATCATTCAGGTCCATTGCACATAGTGCTTTTCAGGGGATTTCGCCCCTTCAAGTTTTCTTTAAAATATACAAATATTGTCATTTCTAATTCAGATGTGATACCTAAAATTCTTCCTTTACTTAATCCTGATCTGCATCACCTGTCTCATGATATAAAAGTTAAAGGTATACCAATTTACCACTTAGCATTAAATTACAGATTTGCCTCCAAGAGGGTTTTTATAAAACTATTACCCACGTCCTGTGCGGTGTAATTAAATAAGTCAAACCAGCCCTTGGGGACCTCTTACTTTGAAATGAAATTGTAGAGCCACGAACGCCTGTAACCTTTCCTGAAATCATGTCTAAAATGCTGGTTTGAATTTAGCAAACTAATTGGATCTCCTTAGAAAAGGCTAGTCACACTCTCTGATGTGAATCTCACTCCCCCCCCAAAGATCAATACGGAAATTATTTTAAAACAAGATCTGGGCCTGGCCGGGCGTGGCTCAGCGGTTGAGTGTCAACCTAGGATCCAGGCGATTGGGGTTCGATTCCCGGTCAGGGCACAGGCCCGGGTTGCGGGCTCGATCCCCAGTCGGGGGCGTGCAGGAGGCAGCCAATCAATGACTCTCTCATCATTGATGTTTCTCTCTCTCCCTCTCCTTTCCTCTCTCTGAAATCAATAAAGATATATTTAAAAAACAACAAAAACAAGATCTTGTTTTCAAAGGGAGCTGTGAGCCTTCAAGCTGGAGCCCATGCATGCGTCAGTGATTCAGGCTGGGATCTTCCAGGTGAGGTGACAGGCCCTCAAGCCTCTGGCGGTTTGGAAAGAAGCAGCCTTTCAAAGGTCCACAGGACAAGAGTGACGCCATCTCGTGTCGCCTTGTTTAGGGAGCCTGTGCTCCTCCCTTTGCCAGCTATTGGCATCCAAATGTTCAGTCTCCTGTAGTTCACTTACCTGTACAAGAGGAATTCATTCATTTATTTGTTTATCTGTTCAGTAGGTGGCCCAGTCATCAATCACTAATTTAATAAGCATCTCTTTCTACAAGCCTGGCCCCATGATAAGCTCCGGGGCAGCAGGATGACCAAGTCCCTGCATCCGGAGCCCCAGGGCATGTACTGTATGCCATGTGATGTCCTTAAACTTAGCACATCTGTGCATATTTACTTAGCAGGAAGATGATTCCGCTCAGTCTAAAGTGTGTCTGGTGTCAGGTGTGTGTTGGTGTCAGGTATATGTCTGGTGTAAGGTGTGTGTTAGTGTCAGGTGTATGTCTGGTGTAAGGTGCATGTCTAGTCTAAGGTGTGTGTTGGTGTAAGGTGTGTCTAGTGTCAGGTGTGTGTTTGGTGTAAGGTGTGTGTCTAGTCTAAGGTGTGTGTCTGGTGTAAGGTGTGTGTTGGTGTAAGATGTGTGTCTAGTGTCGGGTGTGGGTCTGGTGTAAGGTGGGTGTTGGTGTAAGGTGTGTGTCTAGTCTAAGATGTGTGTGTAGTCTAAGATGTGTGTCTGGTGTAAGGTGTGTGTTGGTGTAAGGTGTGTGTCTAGTGTGAGGTGTATGTCTTGTGTAAGGTGTGTGTTGGTGTAAGATGTGTGTCTAGTGTCGGGTGTGTGTCTGGTGTAAGGTGTGTGTTGGTGTAAGGTGTGTGTCTAGTGTCAGGTGTATGTCTTGTGTAAGGTGTGTGTTGGTGTAAGATGTGTGTCTAGTGTCGGGTGTGTGTCTGGTGTAAGGTGTGTGTTGGTGTAAGGTGTGTGTCTAGTGTCAGGTGTATGTCTTGTGTAAGGTGTGTGTTGGTGTAAGATGTGTGTCTAGTGTCAGGTGTGTGTCTGGTGTAAGGTGTGTGTCTAGTCTAAGGTGTGTGTCTGGTGTAAGGTATATGTTGGTGTAAGATGTGTGTCTAGTGTCGGGTGTGTGTCTGGTGTAAGGTGTGTGTTGGTGTCAGGTGTATGTCTGGTGTAAGGTGTGTGTCGGTGTAAGATGTGTGTCTAGTGTCGGGTGTGTGTCTGGTGTAAGGTGGGTGTCTGAAGATTTTTCTCAGCGTATCCCTGAGAAGAGCTGAGGGACCGGGAGCTGGATCTGAATTAGAGCCCAGCATTTTGCTTCCACTTATGACACTGAGGTGCCGAATGCTCTTGATAAAATGACTTCAGATTCTGATCTGAGCGCTCTGTATCCACACGGGAAAGGAATTCTTTCTTCCTACTCTGGAGGCGCCCTGCAGACAGCTGCCAGAACAGGACGTGGAGCACTCAAGTCTGACCTGGCAGAAACATCTCTCTCACTGACATCACAGCCTCAGAAAGCAAAACAGAGACTGACTGTGCAATAAAACCACAAGGCAGTACCATCAGTGAAGGAGCTAATGAAGCAGCCGTCTAAAGTGTATGCTTTCAAATCACAAAAGTCTCAGGACGTTAAGATTCAAGACAAGCAAAGCACGAGGAGCTTGGTGATGGTGCCAGCCTGAACCCCTCGCCCAGGCGGTGGCAGCACCGCTCACCTGTCCTAACTCCACCCTCCCCACCTTCCACCCACCCTGCATCTCTCTGCCAGACTAACCCTCAGGAAACGCAATTTCTTATCACTCTCTTAGTCTAAAACTCAGTGCTTTCCGACTTTAGGAAATCATCCTGAAATTCCATCGCAGGGCTCCCTAACCTAGTCTGTTTACCTTACACCTACTATTTCTAGCTGAGTCTAAGAAGCTTCTTCGGCGGCACGTAAGTCTCCATGCCCAAGACGACATCCTATTTGTTCAAGCCGATCAGGGGCTCCCGCCCCCTACACTCTCCCTCCATCCTCAGAGTACCGAAATCCACAGGGTCTCAAAGGGCCCCTCATCTTGCTCCTCCTAAAGACTCCCTATTCTTCATCTGCGCTAACTTCACTTTCCTCTAAAATCCTAAAGCACCAACATACGTGTTTATCACAGTGCTCAACTAGTTTTTACCAACTCGCGGTCGGGACTATATCCCTTATTTTCTGGGGACCCTCTGCCGCGGACAGCACCATGCTCACCACAGAGAAGAGATGAGTTTCTACGCACGGGAACAAACAGGCGCATGGTGGCCACCAGAGCAGCCCCGAAACCTGCCCACACCCTAATCCCTGGGACCCAAGCATATGTGACGTTGCTTCGTGTTGGGGAGATTTTCCTGGGCATCTGGGTGGGCCCAATCTGATCACTTTAGCTCATAAAGCAGAGAGATGTAGCAGAAGGAAAGGGAAGAGTCCTCTGACTGGATCAAACCGCTGTTTCTGGAGAGAGCATTGTGGGAAACGTCGGAAGGAACACGGGTAGCCTCTGAGAGCAGAGATCAGCCCCTGGAGCCAGCAGGAAACGGGGATGTCAGTCCTTCAACCACAAGGAACTGAATTCAGACAGCAACCTGAATGAGCTTGGAGGCAGATTTGTCATCAGAGCTTTCAGTAAGGAGCACAGCCCTGTGAGGCTCTAAGCAGCGGAACCAGGAGAGCTCCACTGTACCCAGATTTCTGATCTACAGAACAGCAAAATAATAAACGAGTGTTGTTTTAAGCTGCTTAAGTTTGTGGTAATTTATTACGGCAGCACAGGTCAAACAAGAAGGTACACAGACCAAAATGCAATTCCGCACGTGCTACCCACACAGAAGCAGCACAGACAGAAGACCAGCATGCCCACCTAAATAGGAGAAACCAGAAAGAGATTTTATTTCAGGGAATTAGGAGAGGTTCCCAAACTGAATTTTAAATAACTGGGTCCAATACATTAGAACTAATGTACATGAGAAGGCTATTTCCTTCAACTGCTTTTGAAACAAAGTGAGAAACATATACTCAAAACTTCAAGACATTCAGGCAAAAACACTCCCTTATGAGCCAGTGAGTTTTCTTTGGCAGGATTAGGGTTACTGCCTGCACCACGAAACACAGCAAAGTTAAACAGCCTGTCAGGGCTCGTACACTAATTTTGTTATTAATAATGTTACACTAATGAGACACCCATGCAAGGCTCGATGGAGCCAACAGATAACTACACAGGGTGTCAACTCAACTGGCAACGTGGATGTAATAAATCATGGAACAGAGAGCAGTTGTCCAGCAGCTCTGGATAAATAGGGTGAAACGACGAACTTGTTCATCAAAATCCTGACACCACGTCCCTCACAAAACCACAGTGTCAAAGGCCCAGTGGAGTGTAAAGGCAACGCCCAGAAGAAGGGCTGCAGAGGTGCTGGTAATTTGATAGCTAGCATTTTTACTCACCTAACTGGCACAATGGCAAAAATATAGTTAAAGGTAATAACTTTGAATCTAATTTAAACAATTTTAAATAACCCTTTTTCCAAATGAAAAATAATGTGATAAATGGAAAAAACTTGGGAAACAGAAAAAAACACACAAATAAAATCACTCACAATCCCAACATCCAGAGGTAACCAATACTATTAATATTCTGTTACATGGTTTATTTATGTAGTATTTATATTTCAGTATATGGGTATTAATGTCCTTTTTATTAAAATAGCATCATACTTTTCTAACTTTTAACATTAATGGAAGGCATTTTCCACAACTTGAATCTTTAATGTCCTCATAACATTCTATTATATGATTCTCTTCTTAATTAATATAACGTCTCTTTGTGGAAGTATAAGTGTATTTAAATTTTTTAATCTTTTATTTACATTTTGTGCACATTTCTGCATGTAATAGACACAATAAAATCTTGGCTTCACCATTCACTAGCTATGTGAGACTGGACAAAGTACATAACATCAGTAACATCAATATTTTAACCTAAGAAATGGATATAACAACAGTACCTACTTCATAAGGTTATGATGAGTTAGATATGTTAACATGTAAAATGCTTAAAACAGTGTCCCAAACATAGCAAGTGGTATAAAGATGTTAGCTATGATTGTTATTTCATACAACAGATTCCAAAAAGTGTGATTATTGGGTAGAAAGGTTCACATTTCAAGAATTTTTAATATGTATTATAATTTTTTTCCAGAAAAGATAATGTGGGTCAGTTGGCTGAGTGTTGCCCCATGTGCCAAGAGGTCGGTGGCCAGTTCTATTCTGGGTCAGGGCACTTGCCTGGGTTGCAGCCTGCACCACAAAACACAGCAAAGTTAAACAGCCTGTGAGGGCTCGTACACTAATTTTGTTATTAATAATGTTACACTAGTGAGACACCCATGCAAGGCTCGATGGAGCCAACAGATAACTACACAGGGTATGAACTCAACTGGCAACGTGGGGGCGTCGGGGGCGCGCAGGAGGCAGCTAATTGATGTTTGTCTCTCATCGATGTTTCTATCTCTCTGTCCCTCTCTCTTCCTCTCTCTCTAAAAAAATCAATAAAAACATATTTTTAAAAATCACCAACATAACTTATTCACCTATAAAAAATGTATTTTCCTGCTTCATATCAACACTAGGTATACTACTACATAAATTCAGCCTACCTTTTAGGTAAAAACAAACTATAAACATTAACATAAATATCATAAATATCTCACACAAAAAACACTGTGAAGGATAAATTATGTTTTGACAAGAAAGGGCCTAAAACTCTAACTTAATTTAGCTCTTTAAATACTCCTGGTAGGCTTCTCTGCCAAAGAGAGAGGGGGCACAGAAACAAACCACCAAACAAAATACAAAATGAATTACCATTAGACTAAGGAAAATATTCAGTCACTGGCTAACGATACAGCCTAATAACAAGGAATTTGTTTTCTGAAAAGAGTAACGTCAATGGTAGTGTCGGGTGCTAGAAAAATGGTGTTATTTAGTGATGACCCAGGAGAAGAGACGCACCAGGAATTCTCCAGATGGGCGGGAAGAGAAAGCACAGGGTGGTGGTGAAACTCAAGGCGGACTGACTATGCGCCATGCAAACACTGAGTGTGGGCTCAACCTGAACAGCTCGCAGGCAACACACTTGAGATAACAACTCAGCCTACCCCAGGAACGGCCGGCTCGGAGCGATGAGTAGGAAAGGTGACACGTTCGTGGCTCCCTAAGTTGTCCTGGGCTTTCCTAATGAAACAGTTCAGCAAGTTCCTGCAGAAAGCATGCGAGAGAGGCGAGTGCCACCGGGCAGTCTGGGAAACAACATGACTTGCCTTCCCTTCTGTGGGACCATGTCCTTTCTACCTCTGATGCTGTACAGAATCCGCACAGGTATGACTCCGCAGAGACGAGTGAACCAAGCACAACCAAGCTACAACAATTAAGAGGATATAAAAGACCCACATAACGACAGACTAAAAGCACAGTGCTCTACAGCATGGACGGGGACACTGGGCACAGCTGGAGCCTGTATCTAATGGGTGTGAGGGATGTCCGGGCGCCCCTGTGGACCTGAAAGACGCAGCTTCCTTGCCACCAGGGCACCGCTGCGACCCTCTCAGAAGGCTTGGGGACAGGTTCCGTCTAGAAACAGCTCAGACTAGAAACGCGAGTGGGCTCAATGAGAGTTTTCATACATTGATGAATGGTGTACACAGTAGAGGTCACAGAGGAGAACCAGGGCTGTGTGCACATAACCCCAATTCCCCAAGCTGACACAGAGCGAACATGCTCCTTCCCCACAAAAATCATCAGAGAGCCACCAGCAGGCTCACCTGACCCCACATGGCACTCCACAGCTCTTTATGTGAGTGCTTTTTCGTGTCCCCAAATTGTGGGTAATGAACTCCATTACAGTTAATGAATTAAGAAAGTACGTGCTTTCCTTTGAATTATTTTGTATCCATTTCTTTTAAAGTAACAATGTATAATACTACATATATTTCAAATTGTTGTCAGACAATAACCACAGTTCTGCACACTAGACTTCCATGAACTTTTCCAAATCACCACTTATACAAACCCACAGCCATTCATTGGAAAGGCCATTACACCCTAACTAATATATTATCAGAGCATTTGCTGAAGCACTGCTAGGAGCGCACTAGGAAACGGATTCCTTAGGAGGTCACGGCAGCTCTAAAAACACTTCAGTTAGAAATCACGAGAATGTTTTCATAAAGGGTTTGCCAATTATCTAATTATTTCTTAAAAACACAAAACAGACCTTTTAAGTCAAATACTTAAATTTTCCCCATTGTACTTTCAATTTTTGCTTAAAAGCATATAAAATAAGTATCATCCAGCAGGAAGGTGTGACATAGGCTTCCATTCAAGGGCTGCATGTGTGTGTGTGCGCGTGCGTGCGCGTGTGCGCGCATACATGTGTGTGCACTTGGCAAATTATATATAGGAGCCTGTATGTATAAACACAGCATATATGCATCATACATAATGTATAGCATACATGATACATGTATATGTGTAAAACCTACATAATTATATTATATAATATATAACATAGGTACATAAAATATATAGTTTGAATATGTATCTTGTTTTATACTCACACATATGTCTATTTTGAAAGCTGACCATAAAACAAGACAATATCTTGAGTTAAAGGATTAAACCAAGGAAAGTTCTAAAATTTTCTTACATTCTTTCAGCTTCGTGCATTAAAGACAATACATCGGCTCACATCTGATGAATTATAAGTATAAAATAACAACGAAATAATTACATATGCAGAAAGCCCATCTAATCATACTACATGAACATTTTCAAAGGTCAAAAATGAAAAATTTCAGCTAAGTCTCTTATTCATAGTAGAGAGAATTTTTCATTAGTTATGTTTCAATTTTCAAAAATTGATCAAAATAAGGTGATTTATATCTTTGAGAGTGTACTATGGGGATCTCTTAATAATGCATGTGTAACTGCAAGCAATTTGTAATTTGTAAAGTCAAGTAATTTGTAAAATCAAGTGAGTCAAAAAATAGTACAAAATGTACAAACCAAAATTTACATCAATATTTCTCTTTGGCTTAAGCCTTATATACAATTTTAAATGACCTCCAAACACTAAACTAAAGAAGATACATGCACTCTCAGTTCTAACCCTGGAGGTCAAGAAAAGTTTGTATATTTGAAAAGCACATTCCATATTACAGTGGATATTTGATATTATCAAAAATGCAAGTCTGAGAGTAAATTATTGAGCATTTCCCTGCACCGCTGGGTTCTTAAAATCACTCATGAAGCTATAACTGGGTTTAAAGTTCTGAGTTACACCCAGCTTTAGCCCTGCCATTACTGTGTCATCGCCATTAAAAACACGTAGGAAGGGCCTCGTGACACGGACCTGTGCTAAGGCAGTTCCTAAGGATGCAACTTTCGCTCCAGAATCTTGCTGGTCAGAGGCACCTCTCCTTCTGAAGTCAATATAGAGACATCAAAAAAGAATGGATTTTCTTCTTTTCTCAAAATATGGAACTCTTTTCTCCTAAGGGACTGTATGTGAGGATAGTCCCGGGAGGTTAAGAGTCGGCTCTCAGAAGAAGACATGCTCACTTCTAGGCTTGTCCAACGCACAGTGGGGGAGCTGCTGCACTTCCAGCCTGGTCCCCTCCGGCCAAGCCCAGCCTCCCCCTTCCTTCATCTGCCGCCTCCGCCCACAGAATATCCTGGGTGATGTTCAGAGGTGTCTCCAAGCCTGATGATGCCACATGGTGAAAATACGTTCAGTGATGAAAGGGGCTGGAGGGATTATTTTTCTAATTCATGTTAGAAATGTTTCCTTTGTGCGTATTACACATAAAATAAATAAATGCTGATGTGTGTGTGTGTGACAATAAATACAAATAAGGCGGAGCAGAGACAGCTACTAGTCTAGCCCAACATCCATTCTTCCATTTCTCCTGATACTTACTTCCAGCCAGTGAGACGAAGTTAAGCACTGTGAGACAACCTCCAGGTACCTTCTTAAAAGAAAACTAGGCAAATGCCATTTGCCCTGTTTTCCCTTGTTTTCCCCCATCCTGCAAGCTGAACTGCATGAGAGCTGGCCAAGAGCACCCCTTTAGGGCAATGAAGAGACATCTACGGATGCACAGTGGTAGGTCACATGGAGCCTGAATCCTAATGACTGCGGACCCGCCACCCAGCCCTGGACGACCCACCTCTCTAAATTTAAGACAGAAATAAGCCTCTCTCTTGTATAAACCACATGGATTTTCTATTGAAACTAACTAAAGCTAACCTGATATGTAAATCATTTACAAATACATTTTGTGAACCTTAACTACATATATTTCATTATTTCATTAACAGAAAATACAAATTGACACATAAAACATACTCAAGAAACAAAAAATTATACTCCATATTTAATTTATGAAATGCAGAAATGTCGACTGTAAATCTCTCCACACCCCCCACACACACACACAAATTATACTTGGGCTTTAGACTAAACACATACAAACTCCACCAAACGGTGTGTGTAGACATTTGCTCTGAAACACTGACAATGAGTCTTTTCTTATTTCTGCTCTTTCCTTATTTCTAAAATGCTAATATTCTGCTTATATTGATTGCAATAAATTTATCTTTTAGCCACATGAGTCTTAAGTCTTCATTAACCCAGGTTAAAATGACAAAGATTTGAACAAAGAGATTGCTATGTGTAGAAAAACTATTTTTAAATGCCAGTTGTTTCCAAACTGATTTAATGTCAACACAATGCCAAACAAAATCCTCAAATTAAGGCAAAATGTGCATGTAAATATTCTCAACTTTCTGAATGATGTTTCTATGTTTCAAGGCAATAAAAGAAATCATAAGAGAAACAAATGAATCTACTCAGACCATAATTTTTTAAAAATTCAAAAATTGCAATCAAATCTTAAAAACTTAAAATTAAAAAGCAAACCACAAACCTGGACAAAATAGTGGTAACATATGACACAACATAGAGAGGTAATTTTCTCATGAATAAAGGGGTCCACAGCAGGTTAATAGAAATTTAAGGACAAGAAAAGACAATGCACAAAACAAGGTATACAAATTAATACATAGCTGAGTAACTTTTCACTAATTTTCAAAGCAAACCAAACAAGAAACCATATCTCAAAATTAGTGAGATTTTAAAATGGACACTTGACAATATCGGGTCCCCGGGACTGGGAACAGACGCAGTACCTTCTCCCACGCAGAGCAGCGGCACAGCCGAGCGGAGCAGGAGCCGGGCTCGGGGACATAGGCCTGGGTCTCAGTCCCAACTGCTCTGAACGGCCCGTGGGCTTTCAGTCTCTCAGCAGTGAAGCAGGGCCGCGATCGTCACACGTCCGCCACCCAGGCTGCTGGGAGGGTTTCACGAGCTAAAGCATCACGAGGACTAAGAATACCGCCAGGCGCGGCGTAGAGCTCAATCTTGATAAGTGCTATTATTTTTATTAGTGGAATTATTGGACAGCAACCTCATACTAGGTATAATGACCCTCGAAAACGATTCTATTCTCTAAACTAGTCACTTAACTTCAGAATGGTAAAATTATGATTGATTTTTTAAAATTTTTGCTTCTTTAAACTTTATGATTTACTAATTTTCTACAATGGATTTATTTTTATAATAAAGAATTTTCTAAAATTGCTATCTACTGCCAATTATCACAATTACCAGGAAAAAAAATGAATTAGTGAAGATTCTACAAATTCAGACAACAGGAATAAATGCTAAATAAACATTTTGACAAGCCATTTAACAAAGTCTGACAACTTGATTAGCAGATTTTACGTATTAGTTAAACGTTCATTAAACAGAAAAATTTAAATGTAAAGCACTAATGTAAGTAAAATGACCTACATAATCTACTTATTGAACTTTAAATAATTTAAACTTCAATAAAATTAGAGTTATTTTTGAACTAGAGCTTTACTTAAAATCATTAGCCCTGAAATCCCAGAACATTTAAATAGGTAAAGATATTATCATTGAGCAAATGAAAAGAAAATAAGAATAATCTAAATAACAGTAGTTTTCAGAACACACTAAATTATGTTATAAATGCCCAATAACGAAGAAATAAAATGCTCAATCACCTTATTAAGTAACAGGTGCAGCCTGACTCCTGTCCAGACCACACATCCATCACGGAATCAACTCCACTGCCACCACCCTCAGAGGCATCGCCACCACCCTAGCCCAGCCACCTTGGGCCCGGATCACCGCCACAGCCCACTGCTGTCCCCTGGCCTCCCTGCTGTCCCCTCACCCTTACACTCTTCAGCACAGCGGCCCCAGCAGTGCTTTTCTGCTGGATCCTGTCGCTTCTTGTTCAGGCAGCCAAGCCCCTGGTATCTCTCTAGCTTACTTTCTTCTACCGACCCCTGCTGTCTCCATCCCGGGGCCTCCCGGGGGCCTCCTGGAAGCCGCTGAACCATTCTCCCTCCCAGCATCTGCGCTCAGCAGAACTCTCTCCCCAGAGATAACCGCACTGCTCACCCTCTCACTTCCCTCAAGTCTCTGCTCAACTGTCACCCCCAACCACTCTGTTTAAACTGCAGCCCACTCAACCCCATCACTCACCCTCTGCCAGTTTCTTTCCCACAGCATTCTCACCTTATAACATCCGTGTAATTCATGTTACATTTATGATTTGTTCTTACCCCTCTTTGCACTGCCACCAAATAAAAGCTCAAGGAGGGCAGAAAGTTTTGCCCATTTGGTTCACAGATGTCTCCCAAGCATCTGCAGTTTAACTGGCACATAATACATGCTAAATAAATGTGTTAAATGAATGAAAAAAGTGGAACATTGACCATGGCACACAGGCATACCATGGGGAATCTGCCTAAACATCATTTAAAGTGTGAGACTTCTCTCTTGTAAGACCAGCCACACTTAATCCTGCTGCTAAAGGTAATTATCATGACACATCAGGAAACTACCCTTACTGTGGGGAAGACATGCCCTGAAATATCTGAAAAGAAAGAAAGGGATTTCTCCTCCAAAGCTAGCCTCTCGTCAACCTTTAGTCCCTCTCTTAGTCTTCTATCTACCATGCTAATGTTCTTCTTAAAAAACAGAAACCATAATGTCAGTAGTTAGTTGAAATGCTGTCACATGACACAGACAACCAAACACTGCATGGCCGGCAAACACAGGCAAAGGAAAAACTTCAAGCAGCCAAGACATTATGAGTAACACTTATCGGCAAGAAAATTTTCTGTGCAAACCAACTGCAATTTGAGTATCAGACATTGCTTCCCTATGACATTTTAAACTCCCTGAGGGACACTGCTTGTCTTTCACCACGGTGACCAGCAGCACACAGTGGTATTCAAAGCTGAATTCAAGCTGCAGTAAAAAAAATTCGCAGGTCCAAGCCCTGGGAAGACATCATGATACCTACTTTCGACGAGGTTGTCTTAGAGAACCTGGGGGAGTAAGATAATGACTGAGTCTCCAGCCAGCTCCACATCAATGGTTCTTCTCAACCAGGCTGCACCCCTCAGAGCCACCTTTGGAGCCTTGAAAAGCACTGGCCCCACCCACAGGAGGCTCTGATCCTCAGGTGCAGTCTGAGTTTAGAATCACTGACCTAACTCATTCTAATGTCTAAAATTTAGACTCTAAATGCTCATTTTCTATGTGTAGTCAGGGCTCTCTCTGCCTGTCCTGTTCCTTGTCCTACAGAAAATCATATACAAGGCCAATGGCAGAGAACACCCATCCTGTTTGGCAGTTGCTGCATGAACCTGCCCGAGACCTAAAGCAGCAGTTACATGGTGAGTGAAGAGGCAATGTACTCTACATGTCATTGGAGTCCTGGAAATGGAAAATTATTTGAGGATACAATGTTTAAATTTTGGTAAATTAAAAATACAAACCCATGTATCTAAAAGGCCAACAAACCCCAAATAGGAAAAAAAAACAAAAAAACTAAGAAAATAAACTTGGGCACATCAGAATGAAATTCCTGACAACTAATGACAAAGAGAAATACTTACAATGCATCCAGAAGAACAAAAAAAGATAAGTTACACAGAGGGAGTAGATAAGAGTTATCACTGACTTTTCACCCGAAACAATACAAGTCAGAAGACAATGGACGAACACCCTTATCTTTCAGGAAAAAATAAGACTGTCACCTTGGAATTCTATATCGAATGAAAATGTCATTTAAAAATAGGACCAAAATTGGTTTTCCATCAAAAAAATGCTTAGAGAATTTTTCAAAAGAACTGAACTGAAAAAAGAAAAAAAGCTTTAAAAAAGGTCTGCAAGGCCAAAGGAAAAAGTTACAAGATGAAAACTTATATCTACAAAAATAAATAAATAAATAAAAGTATTATAAATTGTAAGCATGGTTACATATAAACTAATTTTTTCTTACTTTTTAACTTCTTTAAAAGATAATTGAGAGTTAAAAGCAAAAATTAAAATTATTGTAGAGCTTGTAACATGCATACAGTACGTGATGATAACAGCACAAGCGGCAGGAGGGGAAGTAACAGAATACCACTGTAGTGCATATCTTTCACAGGAAGGGATAGAATACTATTTAGAGAGAGACAAAAATATTAAATATATGTATTATAAACCCTATAGCAACCAGTAAAATTTAAAGAGGTTTAGTTAATAAGGCAAAAGAGAAGATAATAGGTTGTACTTTAAAATACTCAATCCATAAGAAATATTAAGAAAAAAGGAAAATTTCTACTTTATTTTCAAATACATATAACCTATATACTTTAAGGAAAACCATTGTAATAGTCAAAGGGGCTTACCAAACAGAAAAATAGCCAAATTAAACATCTAAAGTTATATCTCCACTGGAAATTTTATATTATTTGTTTATATTATGATGCAAGGCACATGAAGTGCTCAAAAATATTAGTTGAATGAATAAGCTAAGGATATGTGTGTGTGTGTGTGTGTGTGTGTGTGTGTGTGGTAAACCAGATCCTTATAAATAGTGGTTCATGCTTTGACTATCTACTTCCCATCATTTTATTTTATTTATTTAAAATATTTTATTTATTGATTTCAGAGAGAGGAAGGGAGAGGGAGAGAGCGAAAGAAACATCAATGATGAGAGTCATTGATTGGCTGCCTCCTGCAAGCCCCCTACTGAGGATTGAGCCCACAACCTGGGCATGTGCCCTGACCAGGAATAGAACCTCACCTCCAGGCTCATGGGTGGATGCTCAACCGCTGAGCCATGCCCATCATTTTATTTTAATAGTAGTACAATCCATTTTCCAAACAAAATCTTAAGTGGAACCACAATCTATATGATGAGTAAAAGAGGGACTTGTTAGAGACTAGAGGAGAGCCGGGGTCCCCAAGGCCCTGCCACTTGGCAGCCCCCAAGTACATCTGACACAAAAAAGGCCCATGAAGTACAGTCCAAGAACTTCTGCTGTTTATCATTTTACTGATGGCTACAGAAAAGCTGGGCTTTATTTATAGTTTCATTGAGATTATCATATGCCATGAGATGTAAAGTGTACAATTTAATGGCTTTAGTATATTCACATAAATGTGTCACTGACAACCTAATATTAGAATACTTCATCACCCCAAAAGAAATTCCATATCCCTTAACAAGTCACCCCTATTCCCCACCTCATCCCAGCCCTAGGAAACTACTCATCTTTTCTTTCTATACACAGTTGCCTGTTCTGGACTTTTTATATAAATGAAATGACAGAGTATGTGGTCTCTTGTGTCTGCTTTCCCGCCCTTAGTATAACGTTTTCAAGGCACTCCCAGGTCACAGGATGCATCGGTGTCTCATTCTTTGTGTTGCTGGGTAATATTCAAGTGTACAGGCACATGACATTTTATTTACCAGTTCATTGGTTGATGGACATTACGGTTGATTCCACTTTGGGGCTATTATAAATGATGCTGCTAGGAACATTCGTGTGCACATTTTTAAGTGGATGTGTATTTTCATTTCTCTTGGGCACGTGAATGAGAGTGGAACTGCTGGGTCGTGTGGTAACTGCATCTTTGACATTTTGAGGAACTGTGGAACTGCTTTCCAAAGCGGCCGCACCATTTCCCATTCCCACAGCCGTGTATGAAAAATGGTTCTCCTTCTGTGCTTGTGCTTTTGGTGTAATATCTAGGAAACTATTCCCTAACCTAAGGTCTTCAGATTACTGTGTTTTCCTCTAAGAGTATTGTAGCTTGAGCTAGTAGAAAGACTCAGAGTTAATTTTTGTGCAGGTGTGAGGTAGGGGTCCAAGCCCTTTTTCACACGGATACCCAGCTGTCTCAGCACAACCTGCTCAAAAGACTACTGTTTTGCCCATTTAACTGAATTGTCTTAGTATTCCGGTTAAGATCAAGTGACTATTAAATGTAAGGGGTTATTTCTGGGCTTCCCATTTTATTCCACTGGCCTGTGTCTTTTTTATGCCAGCACCACAGGGTCTTGGTTACTGTAGCTCCAGGGCGTTTGCATTGGAAAGTACGATACCCCTGGCTCTGACTTGCTTCTCCAGTGCTGTCTGCTTATTCTGGGTCCTCTGTATTTTCCATGTGATTGTAGGGTCAGCTTGATAATTCTGCAACAATAAAAAATTTCAGCCGGAATTTTGAGATGAATTGTGTTTGATCTGTATATTAATTTAGGGACTAATGCCATGTTAATAATGTTAAGTCTTCCCATCTATAAACATGTCATAGCTTTCCATTTACTAAGACCTTCTTTGATTTATTTTAACAATGTTTTGTAATTTTCCATGTACTAGTCTTGCATTTAATTTTTGCCCTTAAGTATTTCACTCTTTTCAATGCGATTGTAAGTGAGGTTGCTATCTTAATTTCATTTGTGGACTGTTAGCGGCTGTACTGTCTGACAAGGCTCAGTCATCATGGGCTGAAAATGAATATTCGGAAATACTATTAATACCGTAACCCAAGTCACCTAATCCTTCCAAATGCAGCTGCTGGGATTCCTGGGTCTTAATGATATGTTCTTTCTCCTTTCTCCCCGGAGCTGATAAACTCTTCAGAACCTTGTAATTATGTATAATTTAAATATTTCATGTTAATATTCACTTGTCATTTTCAGGGGAGGGCAAGACTGCAGCCAGTGCACCACTATCTCCACGTAATTTTAATTAAAAGAACCCCAAACATTAGCTGACACAATGGCACCACCATCCAGTCCAATGTGCTGAGCACAGTGCACAGGGTCAGTGATGTTATCATCGATTTATGTAATTCCAATTCTCAGGAGAACAAAATACTTTACAAACATTAGTTCATTAATCCTTCAGCGCTGCACTGATTTGGTAGGATCGGGATTAACCTCTTCCTCTCGGTGTTACAGCCAGGAAAAGTGTGTTCAAGGAAAAGTAAACAATTAGCTCAAAGTCAGTCATTCAGAAAACCAGAGGCTGCAGCTGATTCCTAATAAAAGGCCCTCTCGTTTGTCAAGAAATACAGGTGAATGCTCATGCAAAACATGTAGTTCTGAAAAGTATGTGAGTCCAAATTTTGTATATGTGATTAAACTTTAAATGTATTAGAGGTGCAATTAAAAATAAGTCATCTTATGGCCCATTTTGGAAAAAAATTTTTTGTTAAAACTCTGAAGCAGCAGCCCCCAAATAACAGCCCTTGTGTGCACTTGGAAGTTCATCTCAGAGGTTTGTTTTCACGACCGTGACCAAGTAAGCCCTAATTATAACAATATGTTTAATCACAGCAACCAAATGACAGTGAGCTCATGTACAAATGGACTTTTTGTTAAAATTCTGCCTATCACTGGAAATTCAACTGTTTATAAAAAATAAAGTCATAAAGAACAAACAGCTCTCATTGGGGAGGGAAAACAAGCCGGGGTAAGGACAAGTTAGACGGCTGCAGATGCTTTAAATTCCAAATGGCTTCACACCAACAGGAACCCATGATCCGGACCTTGGAGAACATCAAAGAAACATCTCTCACAATGGTCCCTGTTACTCTTGAGAACTGTGGATAGTCTATAATAGCTGGAAAAAGTTCAAATGACTGCTCTGCTTTAACAAAAAACATTATGGTAATGATGGACCAGTAGTATTTTCTTCCATAACTAGAAAGGTTAGAGAACAAATTAATGAAGCATTTTATACTCAACTAGAGAAGGTCGTGTTACTCCGGACAATCTGCATTA
Organism: Miniopterus schreibersii; assembly: GCF_964146895.1. Classification (NCBI taxonomy): domain Eukaryota; kingdom Metazoa; phylum Chordata; class Mammalia; order Chiroptera; family Miniopteridae; genus Miniopterus; species Miniopterus schreibersii. Next base: position 100,361,581 of record NC_138105.1, read on the forward strand.
ATACTCCATCTATTCAGAATTCAGTTACATGAACATGTCATGTTTCCAGAATGCGTCCAAGGATGCGAAATAAACAAAAACATGTTTCTGGGTCACCAAAAGGATGCCAAAAATCCACACATTTAAAGCAGTTTATGCACAGACAGGTCCCTTCAGCTGCCACCCCGAATCTGACTGTGCTAAGTTCAAACAATCCCAACCAGGTGTTTCTTCCCCCAGCTCTCTAGCCTGCAGCACACTGGAAACAGCAAATCAGAGAAAAGGAAAGGGAGGGAAAATGGCCACAAGTCAAGCAAGAGATTGAAGGAAACTTCTCTAGGGAATCTGGTCAGTCTAAGAAGAATAGGCTAAAGATGCGAACATCAAAGGAGACCCCAAAAGGGCTCAGGCAGATCACCCCGCAATGAAGCACAAAGCTAGCACGTCCCACCCACGGGCTCATCACCTCAGTCAACTGTTCAGCCGCCACTCTGCGTGAGAAGCACGTATCTAGGATTAACGGTCATCTAAGGAAAGACTTCAACAGAGAAGTCGGAAAGCAAAATGTCCGTAGCGCAGATAAAAGCAACCTGGGGAAACCCAGACTTTTCAGAGAGGAGAAAATTTTTTTTAAAACCCTATTAACCACCTCGGGGGTATGAGAAATGCAAAGCATCTATTCCTAGAACAGGATGCAATGAGAAGGGACAGGACGAGAAGAACTGTTTAAAATGAACAGGAGGGGGGACGGGGTGGAGAATGAAGTTGAGGAATCTCCCAGAAAGTGGAGCAAAAAGTCAAAGAAACGCAAGATGAAAGGAAAGACAAGAGTCGAGGCCGGCACAGGAGGCACAGCACCCGAACAATAGAAGTGGAGGGGGAACCACCGCGGTTATCATGATTTTAATTATTAACAAGATGAAACTGTTCTAAACTCAGGGAAATCAGTTTCTGGATTTAAGGGCACCCATGGAGCACCCGGCCCAATGGGGGAAATGCACCCCCACCCAGGCAGTTCCCAGGGGAGCCTCAACATTGAGGAAAAGAGATGTTCTTACAAATAGCAAAAGAAAACCAGGGGGTCACATCAAAGAACTAGGTGGTAGAACGGCTCATAACTCTCCACAGAAGCACTGGGGCGAGAAGACAAGGCAACAGCGCCTTCAAATTACAGACCCAACTGACGCCCAACCAGGAATCCTCTGTTGTCTTTCTGAAGGTGAGGGTGGAATAAAGGCACAGTTAGATAGATAAAAGCTCGAAAGCCGCATCCCCACACTGCCTGATCTCGGAGAACATGGGGGATGTGCTCCACCACACAAGAAAGCAGTCCGAGGACCAGGGAAGTGTGGGCGCAGGAAGCAAACAGACACCTGGGAACAATGACCCCAGGGTCAGAGCTGCTCACAAACACAGAAGGAACTGACCCAAACTTCAGCCATGTGACTCCAGAGAAGAAAGGCTGAGGGCTGTCCCCACAAAAATCCCCCCCCCCCGTTCTTACCATCTTTTCTACCTGAACACAAATGCCCAAATGAGCCTGGGCCAGACTCTCATCTGCACTTGGCTTATCGGATCCACAAGTTACTGGCATTCCTACTCCCCCCACCGAGTCCCGACGCAGGTCGTCGATGCCTTTATCCCTCAGGATGTCCCTCACCCTACAGCAGCTACTCTGGTCTACTCTGCAGAGCAAGGGTGGGCACAGTGCACTTAGACACAGAACAAAGAGAAGCGATGAGCCCCTCGTAGCACGTTTCTTCCAGGCATCTAACACAGACCTGCACAGCAGCCCCCCAACTGCTCTGACTACGGCAAACCCCACGCTTCCCAGGACTCACTCGTGACCTTGACCACCACCTTCCCCAGAAGGGACTTTGTAAGCTCCCAGGGAAATGCAGCCCAGCTCTGACCCAGAGACGAGTTGAGGTTCTCTAACTATGGGGTCCTGCAGTGGTAACACAACCCTTCGCTTGCACAGCCAGGTGTACCTACGTTACTCACTTTTTCAAAAACAGTAACGTTTCGTGGAAAACAGCAAAGGGCGGTTACCCTGGAAAGAGCAGGGAAGCACTATGGGCTTACCTGTGGGGTGAGTCAGAGGAAACAATGCGGAAGGGGCTCACTGCGGGCTTCTGAGATGCTGACGATACTCTTTTCTGAATCTGGAGGTGTTCATTTTATTACCATTCTTTAGAGCACATCACACATGTTATACACTCTTCCTCATGTCATATACATCTCACAATTTTAAAAAAATAAAAGCAAAAATGGCAAAACAATGGCTGAGGCATTAAGGAATGATTGGTTAATAAACCCAATTTTAATAAAGCAAGTTAGCACTTTATGAAATGACTGGAAAAAGCTACAGCACTTTCCTCGCAGGTGCAATGAGGTCTGAGCACAGAGCAACAGAGTGATAAACACCAGCTACCAAAAATCTAAAATTAAATGCAAAAAAAGAGTAGGGAGTTTGAAAGTCAGTTATGCAAGTTCGGGTTACATATATGACTATTTGTTTTTAATCCTCACTGGTATTTCTTCCATTGTTTTTCAGAGAGAGTGGAAGGAAGAGCGAGAGAGAGAAACATCAATGTGAGAGAGACACATCGACTGACTGCCTCCCGCACGAGCCCCGATCAGCACCAGGGATCGAGCCTGCACCTGAGGTACATGCCCTGGGTCAGAACAGACCCTGGGACCCTTCAGTCCGAGGGCCGACACTCTAACCACTGAGCAAAACCAGCCAGGGCACATATATGACTGTTAACTGTTGAGTGAAATCAAAGCATAAGATAAGTTCAGAAAGAAATCATTTAATGCTGCACTAAGTACAGTCTCACCAGTTCAGGAAATGAGGGTTTCCAAAACCAGTAATTCCAGAGGCATCATAAGAACCACAAGTTAGTTGTCGGAGGGGACACCAGACTAAAATTCACTTGTATTATAGTGTGAAATGCAACATTGGATTTTAAAACACAGAAAGTATAAGATACCAACACTGTAATTAACTTTGTATTTCTACATATTATCAATTAACCAATAGAGCTGTCTCAAAAAAAAAGAGCTGTCTCCAGATCAATGGCACTCATTCCAGAACTGACCTTTGCCTGCCCTCTGGCCCCTGACCTACCTGAAGTAGGATAAGAGGAGCCTGTCAGGGGAGCCCCGCAAGGGAGAGCTGGGTTGGAGGTCACACAGTGCGAGCTGAGGCCTGGCGGTAGGTGAGACGATCTACAGGGTGGAGAGTGGAGAGGAAGGAACCACAGAAGAAGCAGGGCTGCCAGCAGCAGCAGCGGGTAACTGGTAACAGCGGTCGGTAGTGAGATCCATCTTTACTTCTCACGCTCAGTGCGCCAGGCAGCCTGCTAAGCGCCTGACGTGTACCATTTCCCTTGACTCTCCCAATGACGCCATGAGACAGGTACTCTCATCGTCCACTTTACAGATTCAAGGGCTCAGATTAAGTAATGAGCACGAATCTAGAAGGCTGGTAAGTAAGGAAGCCAGTCCTGACACCCTAGTCCACTAAGTTCTCAACTCTTGCAAAATCTGAGAGGCATAAATCCAATATGACTACACACTCATCTGTAGTCTTTAGAGTACAAAATATTCTTTATAGAAGTTGATGTTTTTCAAGGCAGGCCACGAGGTTCTTCACCACCAAACCTCACACAGCCCCGGCCAGTGTGGCTCAGTGGTTGGGCATCCTCCAGAGCACAGAGAGGTTGCCGGTTCGATTCCCGGTCAGGGCACACGCCCAGGTTGTGGGCCCAATCCCTGGTTGGGGGGCCTGCAGGAGGCAGCTGACTGATGTTTTGCTCTCACATCAATGTTTCTCTCTCTCTCTCCCTTCCTCTCTCTCTAAAAATCAATTTTAAAAATCTTTATAAACAAATAAACAAACCTAAAAACCTCACACAGACAAGGAACTAGGCTTAATTTTACATATCGGTCCAAAACAAGTTTCAGAATAAAGGCTTTTAGAACTTCAAATTAAACATAGGCCAATTTAGCCTAAGGGTTTTAAATGACCAACTTTCAGAGAGCTGGTTTCTCTAAATCAATTATGATCGATAGAAGCCAGATGGCTGGGCTGTCAAACCGGATAGAGCTGTCTGTGTGATAAGGTCACTGCATCTGTCACCAGGAGACTCTGGAAAAAGTGTCACATCCAGAAACTCCCTAACCTCAGAGCCCGCACATCTGAGAGGAGCCCAGGGGGATCAGGAGGTGCCATGAGGGGATTAGATGGCGTTCCAGTGTCTGACGGTGTTTGTTTGTCAAATTATTGTTTGCATTTTTATTTTGGGAGTAAAGACAGAAAACAGAACCTGAAGCTCTCCGCAGTCTAAGGAATGTGATTTCACCCTTCATCTCTAAACCGCTTTTTACTCCACCTTCCTATAAACAATATAATCTTAACGGGCACCACGCTGTGTCTGATATCAGGAAGGATACTGCCATAATTAAATGGTGTTTCTGCGAGGATGTGTGTGTTACAGGCTGAGACAAGATCATACACGGTATTATCTTGCAATTTGCAAAATCATCTCACTCCTGCTGCTTCGGAAACCGGCCCCGGAATAGCAATGACAGTGAGGCGACAGCACGTTCATAACAAAGGTGCCTGAGGTCTGCAACAGAGCCACAGAGAGTGATAAACATCATCCATCAAGAAGTAAAAGCCAAATGTAAAAGGAGTAGGTGGCTTGACATTCCCCGCAAAGACTGCATCTATTCGCACCTATCCCCAAGCACCCGTCCCCTGTGAACGGTTCCATTTCGCAGTTTCAGCGCCAGGGATGCCTGGCTTCAGGGCAAAGCCATCTGAAAAATAAAAGAGTAACCACTGTGCTCGCATAGAGGTAAGGACCTCACAGGCGCATTTTCGGGGGTCTCTGTTTTTGGACAAGTTACAGATTAAAGCGAGGCCTTGGGAAAGCACCGTCTGGTCTGGGAACAGGCGCTCCTGTTGGAATGATTTTAGCACTCAGTGTTTGTTGTGGGCGTTTTCCATTGGGAAAGTGACATGACCACCAACAGTAATTATGTAGCAATTCCATGCTGAGAATGTAAAAAGACAGAAACATGAGTTCGGGGACCCAGACTGTTAGGCTGCCTCACAACCACAATTAAGTCAGGTGACCTCTGGAGAGGAGTCTGGTGGTAGACGCCTAGCCTCACCGCGGGAGGGAACGCGGTTTTACCTCTAGCCTGTAGAGGAAACTAGCCAAGTTCAGCTCGGTGCGTACACCTTCCCTACACTAAGTGAATCAGCCAACGGGCCATTCTTTGTGCTTTCAGAATGTAACAAATGAAACCGAACTGAGAAGCAAGATATTCAGCATTCAGACATTCTTCATGAAACAGAGAAATTCAACGTGTGAGACTTCATCGTCTTGAAACGTACTGAACGTAAACAAGTCTATTACACTTGACCTGATTCCTCGCTGATTCAAATTTTCACCTTCTTCGGGCAACCTGTCCCGATCAACTCTTTAGTTAGTGCAAAATGATCTGCTTTCCCCTGTACTTTACAATTAGGGAGCTAAACAAGATAAAGGAGGTACCGACATCCTTTTTCTATGATGCTGAAAATGTGATGTTAAAATAGGGCCTGATATCCTCACAAGTGATAGAAACGTAGGAGACAGAACCCTCTAGATACACTGTGGGGGTTACAAACACAGCCACAAACACGGGTCAGAAGGGATGCTAACAACAACAAGCTAAAATACACAGCCCATGATTCCAACCAGCACTGTCCGCGAAGCTTCAGGCATTTGACCTGTGCGCTCCGGAAGCAGCCCTTGGAGGCAGGTGCCACGTCGTGCCCACTGGAGGGGCAAGGAGGCAGGGCTGGCAGACAGTACAGTCACAAGCGACTCACGGAGCTGAGGCAGGAACCCAGACTGAGCCATGTGCCTGCAGGGTCCAAGCCTTAACCACTATGTTGCATTGTGTCTATTCCTTGGAAAACTTGTATTGATAATTTTACTTTACAACTAAGATCTTATTTAATTCTATAGTGGCAGGCCACTGAGAAAATATGATAAACATATGCTAATTATGTACAAACTTTGCTGAACTTTTTTATGAGGTGAGATGCAGAGACATGGAGGTAAACAGATCTCACTACAGTGAGATGCTAACTAGGGAAAGCTGGTGGACCATCTCTGTGGCCTTGGCAGTGAGAACACCGTGGGCAAAGGCGCAGAGCTGTGGTGGAACCCGGACGGGTGGGGACCAGAGTGGCTGTGAGGACAAGGCGGCAGGGGTGGGGGGGAGCGCCAGCTGAAGGCAGGCACTGAAAGGAGACCACCAGGAGCTCGGGAGGTCTCCGTGGGAAGCATGACATCACCACCACTGTGTTTAAGGAGAATCACCTGGCCGGCGCGGTGGACAGCCTACAGGCAGGGGAGCCCGTCAGTGCTGCTACATAGTCCAGCCACGGGGTGAACTAAGGCAGCGGGAAAGGACAGGGAGTGTCACAGAGATGACAGTTCTGAGGGACAGTGCTGAGGGCATTGAGACTGATAAGCAGGCTATGAGTATGTACTAAGGAAAGCACCGAATTTGCTCCATGGCTTCAAGCTTGAGACAGAGAGCGGGGCCCCTCACTCACCGAGACAGGGGTGCCCAGAGTCCCGGCGCTTGCAGGAGACAGGCGAAATGTCTTAAATGCCTTTATTACAGATTTAAATTCTGGAGAAGCTCCTTTTTCCCGTGCAAAGAGTTCATAAATAGAGACAGCAGAGCCAGTTCTTCATTTAAAAACACCATTTGGGAACAGGTAAAAGATGACATTCTTAGGCATCGGTCCAACTTCTTGATGTTCAGACAGCCACAGCACAAGGTGAGTGAGGCGACCTCACCGCCCAGAACTGAGGGGCGAATTCCCACACTTCACAGGCAAGGATAAAAATCTATGTGGTCTGAAAGGGAAAAGGCTACTCCCCAAAACCTCCCGGGAGGGTCCCAAACTTTCCAACTGAGACGATGTGGCGTTTCCTGGCCCACTGGCCTCAGGAAGTTTCCCCACATGTGCATCGATTACCTTCCATCTCTTTCTGCACAAACGTGTTCCGGTCACACTGGGCCTCGGGCTCCCACAGGAGAGGACAGTGCTAAGCCTCCACCCGCAAGAAATGATGGTCTTAAACCCACGTGAGAGGTTATGTGACAGAGCAAGACAGACACACACCAAGCCCTGTGGCCAAGGAGAAGTCCCCACGTCACGTCTTGCCCAGGATTGGTGTTTCCAAACAAAGCACCCGCTGTGACCTCTAAATTATGCAGCATAATCCGTGAATGAGGTGATCCAATAGGTGGCCCTCAGAAACACTTGCTCTTATAATTTTAAACATTAGGTTAAAATTGTAACAATTTTGGTGGTTTTCCCAGTATATTCCCCTGTCTTTTTAGAAAAGTACATAAAACATAACCCTTTTTCACAAATGTATAATTCCTACACTAATTTTCACAGTATGACATAACGTTGTGATGCCCTTAGAGGTACCATGGGCTCAGAGTTAAATATTTACTACCACCACCCCCAAATGTCCCCAGGCCATCCAAGTTTCTTCCCTCGCTTCCAGGAGTGATGCCTCTCTAATCACACATCACCCCCCTAAATGCCTATCTTTTACCTGGATGAGAAAGGAATAATATATAACAGAGCACATTAAAATCAAATATAAAGTAAAAATAAACCAATTCAAGCTTTAAAAGTAAACACAGTTTTCCTATGTAATAAGGAAAGGGGCTTTGCAATCGCTATTTTGAGTGCTGGAGGGAGGAACAGGTGTTTATTTGCTTTCTCCTAGATTCTTGGTAAATATTTTACTCCTAAATTAAGGGAAGAAACATTTACTAAAAAAATCTAGATTTTCAAAACTCAGTGAACAGTCTGCACCCCAGATGATTCCCCTGCCTGCTCGGCTACATCAAACTGCTGGGACGTCTGATGACTGAGCTGCTTGGGTTGATATCCCCAGTTCAAGCTGCAGGGTTGGGTGAAGGACTTGCAGTGGCACTCAGGGAAGGAGTCGGAGCAGTTCAGTCTGGTCATTCCACATAGAGACGGACGCAGACCGATCCACTAGAGCCCATGCAGTGCTCCCCAAGTCACGTGGCCTGCGTCCTAAGTGAGGAAGGGTGATCAAGTGCAGCATTCAGGAGCTAGCACAAGAATAATTCTCTTAACCTCACGGGGAAGAAATCGAAACCAAGAAGGCCTGACTCATGAAAATGGGATCCACAGAATTCTCAAATCACTCGCCTTTAGCCTACTTTCTTAAATAAGGGCACTACTTTCTTAAATAAGGGCACAGTCCAAGGAAAATCAGATTTCTCAATAATTATGATTATTTTATCATTGTGGGCACGTCCCTGTAAATATGTGTAAATTAGAAATAAAGAAAACAATGCCCTGTAGTGAAAACAGCACACTGCATCGGAAGTAACATTTTTAATTTTCTTCCTGAGAGCAAAATCTATAAGCAGCATTACAATCTGAGTAATATGATAGATAACTCAAAGGACTGAGCCCTGGATTTAAAGATTAAAAGCTCAGGTAGAGTTCTGGCTCTCAAGGAATGTCAAGAATGGATAAGTAGATAGACAATAGGTAGGTAGGTAGACAGACAGACATATTTAAATCCTTGTTTGGAATACAGTACATGCAAAAGCTGCCTGTTACTTGAATCTCAATTCAACTCCCAGTGTTTGCTTGGCTCATCTTTAAATATAACAATATTAGTCATCGGTCAACTAAAGGCAGAGTTATGTTTTATGTTTAATCAAGGCGCGCAAGCTACACAGCTGCAGTGTCCGTCTGCCAGGACTGTCAATGAGCGGGGACTTTGTTTCATAATTGCAGTCTTAATCGGGTGTCAGGGTGTGATGTAACAAACAGAGCTTCAGTCACCCAGAAAGCAGCAGGGCATTTGTAAAAGAGAAGTGCTGAGACGCAGGATCAAGCAGGCCACGTAGGGGGAGGACACTAACTGAGGGCTCTCGGCGTGACGCCTGCTGCCCGCATGCTCAGCTGAGGTCGCCCAGCTCCACAGGCACATCTGTCAGGCCCCGGTGTCTATTAGAGACATTACTCTTTAGCTCACAGATCTGCCCTCACACACACAGTGAGCAACTGTAGCAGAGAAGAGAGTTTGAGATGAACAAAAGAGACTTTCGGAAACGCTCTGGATTTAAATAAGCAGTTATGACTGTTTTCTCATGTTTTAAGTCCCTGAGAAAGTATCTGAGGAAACTTGGACATTCCTGCCAAATGTCCAACTTACATCTGGCTTTGAAAATTAAATCAATGCTTTAAGGCATATCCAGAAGCCAACAGGAAATCGCTGTGACCTGGAAGGAAAGGTAACGAGTTCCATATGGACAGAGCATTTTCAAGGCCTGTAATGTTTCACAAGACACCTGCATTCACAGCACCAAGCAAAGGGTGGTCAGTCAGATACTGTTCCCTATGCTAGCTGCTGCTTCTAACTCTTAAATTTAGATTCTGTTCAAGAGTAAGGCATCTTGCCTGGCTGGCGTGGCTCAGTGGTTGAGCATCAACCTGGGATACAGGAGATTGAGGTTCGATTCCTGGTCAGGGCACATGCCCAGGGTTTGAGCTCGATCCCCAGTTGGGGGTGTGCAGGAGGCAGCCGATCAATGACTTTCATCATTGATGTTTCGATCTCTCTCCCTCTCCCTCTCCCTCTTCCTCTTCCTTTCCTCTCTCTGAAATCAATACTTTTTTTTTTTTAAAGTAATATTTAGATGGTTACTTTGTACTTTGATTACAAAATTGGTGGCATCTGAAAAAAAGGGTTTGGCTGGCAAACAACATTGGATTTACTGCTCACTTAAAAAGCCATAGCACTTGGTTACTTTCAGCAAGCAGAGACGATACTTAAAGTTCTACCTCTGCCTTAATTAGCAGCTGCGAAAAGACTTCAGGAGAGACGTGGCCATGTGCTTATTTCTTTTTCTGAGTAAATTTCGTCAGGCAAAATTAGGCAATTCTGTAGAGTTAAGATGGCTATACAATGGCTTATGAATGGAGAAAGAAGAAATGTCTTAATCTTTAATTCATTTTATAGGCAATTCAACAACAGCTTCTGTGGCATCTACCATAAAACAGCACCAGCGCACTGTTCGAAGCTCTACCCCAGCGGTTCTCACGTTTGGCTGCCTACTGAAGTGGTTTGGGAACTTGACAAAATCCTGATGCCCGATTCCACTGCAGAGGCTCGGATTAGTTGGCGGGAGGAGGCAATCTGAGAATCAGTGGTCACCAAAGCTCCAGAGACCTCCGAGCCCAGAGGGGACCGCTGCTCTGAGCCAGATGGGCTCTGGGCACCTGGGTCCTCGGGACATGGGCGGGCATCTACTTGCAGCGAGTGCTCCACGCTGAGGGTTCCGATCGAGGCTACGCTGACCCGCCTCGCTGCAGTCTCACTGCCTGGTGTCAACACGGGAGACACTTAGTCACCATGAGTCTGGGCGTCCTGCTCACTAAGGCAACTACATACACAGGTAAAGCGAAGTTCCCTGAGCACATGCCTGAACGTCTACCAGGCGACCCAGATGAGAGCCCCTTCCTTCCTTCCCTGTGATCTGTAGAGCTGAGGAACACGAGGCTCTGAGCCAACGCGCACAGAGCACACGGCAGGGGAGGTGGTCAGCCTGCTGATGGCGGCGTTCACATCTGCACTGTGGGCCCCAGGACGAATGCTGCACAGGACTGAATGCCAAACACACAGGGCAGACCTGCCTGTGGAAGCAGGGGGCAGGGAGAACCCACTGCTCTCCAAGGCTTTGCCCAGAGTTCCGAGAAAGCCCCCAAAAGGAGAAGGAACACACTTCATCAAGACCGAAAGGAAGGTCCCGCCTCAGAGAAGCGGGGATGCTGCCCAAATGTGGGGACGGGGGCTCCCTGCGTATCCGAGGCTGTTACACAGGAGGGGAGGTCACGGACCACTCAGGTCAGGGACGTGGGCAGGCAGCGTTTCCCACTCGCTCCCTAGCCGCGGAAGCAGTGGAGTGTTCGGGCGTCATGTTCAGTCCTCTGCACACACTGAATTCTACTCCTGACAGAAAGGTGACTGGGCGATGGGAAGCTGACCATTCTGTAAGGTAAATTCTTCACACAGAAGGTCTCTAGAGAAGTATCAGAAGAAAAGGAATGGCGATCTCTAAAATGATGAATGAAGGGCACGAATGACCGGCAATCACAAACACTCAATAAATACTTGTTGAATCAATGAATAAATCTGTTCTACGCCAGACGCAATACCTAGGCCAGATTTCACACACCTTCCCCAAAAGTAACAAAACGATACCCTGAAAGACCTATTAAGAAATATAAATCCTCGAAATTCATTTCTCCTCTGCTAATTGGTATCAGTGATAAAGGCCGTTAGCTTAAAATATGTCTATTTCCTGTGAAAATAACTTAATAATCCACCCTTCATATTAAATTACCTGAGCACAAAGTAAAGACTCTAGCAGTTGCAAGATTAGACAGTTATAAGATACACTATACCAATAGTACTAAATTTACTTAACACAGACTTCTTTTCACTTAATTGGTACCTACGTCCAAACATCAAGATAAATAATTGCAGTTTGAAGGCAAGTGACAATGTATCATTTTTGTGAATTCTCTCAACAAAAATGAAAATAAACAAATGACCAGTAAGCACCAGGGGGATAAAAAAGCTCATCTTGACAATGAGCCATCCCAATGCGCTAGCCTTTGATTATTTTATGTGTAATTGGCAGTATCACTTCTTCATGACAGGACTCAGTGACACTATGACGTCTCATTAACTCAGCATTTCACACAAACTTGAACTAGTAATTAGTTGGTGTGAATCTTGCTGCATTATCATATATACTTTGTGACCAAATTTTAATAGGACCATCTCATCTGTATTCATACAATGCTGTTAAAACCAATTATTTTTATATGTTGCCTTAAAGTAAATCTACTTTATTTTTCATAGTAGAAGCTTTCCCTGTATTACAAATATGCAGGAAAAATAACATTTTAATAAAAACACAGTAGGGTAGCTAATCACATCTGGAGTTACACTCCAATCTTCAGACATGTGCCTGTCTTTTATTACTAATAATTGGTTTCTGGAAATCCAGTGCTCAGTGCCGGACAAACTAGAAAGAAAGAGTCTGCTCAAAATCCCAAGATTCTAAGTTATAAAGAATATAGCCAAAATATATGTGATGTGCTCATAGTAATAGGAGAAGAATTTTATAGTGATCATTTTTCAGTCAAGCTGCAATTATTTATTAAAGACAAGAATCACACCAAACTTTCCGGGATAAATTCAATTTTCTACAGCCAAAATGATGCTTGTTTAGTTTACGGCTGAAGGAGTGACTGCCACAGCGAAGTGGGTGGGTGGCTGACGCAGTGTCACCGCTGACAACATCCACTGTGTGGACAGTATCGGTTTCCACCCCACCCCGTCCCTGCGCACCCTGCCGCACCCAGCCTCAAACCACACTGGGAGCCCTGCTCGGGTTCACCTGGCCCAGGGTCTATGCTCGTCGGGCTGTTGTCCCTTCTGCATCCCCAACCGACTCGCCCTCCAGCAGCAAACCATGGCTGCACTTACTACCCACAGTGGTGACATTCCCAATGGCTGGACACGGAATGGGCTGTAACACCGTTCTGGCCATTGAAAGGGCTTGTCAGATCTACAGGAAGTTTCTGGGGAGGCCTTGCGTGCGCGCGCGCACACACACACACACACACACACACACGCATTAAAGCGGGACACTTACTCTTCTTAGTCTCTGGTCGTTTGCTGAGAGAGCCATCCTGAAACCTCGAGGACAGCCAGCCTAAGAGGACAAGCCCAAGCTACCCAGCTGAGGTGAGGAGAGTGGAAAATAGAAGACACTTAAGTTTCTGATGATGCTACCGAGGCCCCCAGTTCACAATCCCTGGAATTACCCCACTTCAGGGCTTCTTGTGTAGATAATAGATTTCCTTCCTGCATAAGCCACTTTCAGGAGGTTTTCCATTACCTGCAGCTGAAAGCTTCCTAACTTATGGTCACTGAAATGGATGTCAAAAATCATTCTGTGACCACAGAACACTTATAAAACCTGATTACGTATCACGCCACAAACTCTCAATTCAGAAAAACAAATTACAGAGATCATAGTCTCTGAAAATAACGTACTAAAAACTAAAACTCATGACAAAACATATAAACTGAAAATAGCTAAGGAAGGTAAAAAAATTTTAATTCTCCTCAAATACTAAATCATTTCTCAAAGAAGCAGCTAAAGAAACAATTATAAAATCTTTAGAAAATAAAGACAGTAAGAACATTGCATACAAAAAAAGAGAGGAAGAGCAAAGACAGGAAAAGAAAATGAAATATTAATATGGCCAGGTATATAATCAGAAGAAAAAATATAGCATGAAATTAAGGAGAAGGGAGGCAGAAAAAAATTATTCAATTAAAGATATCAGAAAGCAACATAAAGATAAGAGATAAAAAGAGATGAATGTGGAAGAGTTAATTGGAAAACAAATCTCTGGGAGCCCTTGAAAGGGGTGGGGGAGAGACGTCAGCTAACCTAAGAAAGAACAGTTAAAGAATCGCACTGCGAGGTTGCAGCGAGCAAACCGTGGAACCCCAGACACAGACACTGCAAAAAGTTTAAAGAACCCTGCATTCAAGAAAGGGTCAGAAATTCGAGTATCTTACCATTTCCTCGTAATCATGCCCCCAGGAGCCTTTCCTAACCAACGCCCTGCCCGGGAAATTAAATGCTGAGGTAGGTCAAGCTTTAGGGAGCTACAAACCATAATTTCTGAGATATTTTTGCCTCTCGCAACCCACCAGTTTTCACAACGTTGTCCGTGTTGAGAATGCTTGCATTAATACTAAGTATAGTGCTTCATAAAAATAAGGATCCTCCGTACTGATTCACAAGGAAGAAAACCAGATTACTGAAACAATGCGTCAGGTTGTACAAATTTCCAATAAATTACTACCAAAAAAGGTTAGGAGAACGGGTGACAGTGCGGGTAGATAATATCTAAATTTCAGGGTCTCATAGTCCTTATGCTAGACTAGGAGTTGGCACACTAAGACCTCGGAGGGCCAGTTCTGGCTGCCACGTTTTTATAAATAAAGTTTTATTAAAACACGGCCACACTCTCACGTACAGGTCATCTAAGGCTGCTCTCATTGATACAATAGCAGAGTTAAGCAGTTGTGACAGAAACCATCTGGCTCACAGAGCCTAAAATACTTAGGATCTGGTCCTTTACAAGAAAAAGTGCCTGCCCCTGTGCCAAGACCATAAAATGATGGCTGATACATCAGCAAAGCAAACATAACCTCATGCACTTCACACGACAGCTTTAATATGTCCATAAGATAAATACAAGGAGAAATTGGTAGAGAATAGACAGTTAAGAGAGGCAGACAATAAAGTACATTCTTATCAAACACAAGTGAACCATTCTCCAAAATTACCAATTGAGTATTGTGACAAGAAATAAAAAAAATAGAAGTCATACGAGCCCTGTTAAATGAAGGGTAATGGGATAAAATTAAAACGTGGTTACAAAAAATACTCTCCATCTACCTATGTGTTAAACCATACTTACACATGAGTTGGGAGAGACAGAAAAAAATTCCATTTCTTTTACACCTAAATAACAATTGCAGCTTACAGAACAAGAACTGGGAAAGAGCCACAGCAGGGTCCAGGAAGAGCACGACGTAAGGGGCAGTATTAGAAAATACAAAGACTGAAAATAATTAGCTTTTAACTCGGAAAATGAGAGAGAGAAAAACTTCAAAAAAACACCCACAAAGGAAAAGTAGAGTAGATTATTGAAGATAAAAGAAGGAATGAATTAGGAAACAAAACAAAAATACCAGGACATCTGAAACCCAGGTTTTTTGAAATGATCAACAAAACTAGCTACGCGCTGGCAAGTCCGAAGACGAAAAAAGAGTCCAAACCAAACACTAGAAATGGAAAAGGGAACATAACTTCAGATTTTAAAGCGATCTTTTTCCCCATATAACTTTAATTAATTTGAAAACCTAGGCAAAATGGATGAAATATTAGAAAAATATACAAAAACTTTCACATGAATAAAAAGGAACATGAACACACTAAATAGTCATAGAAAAAACTAAAACGATAGATAACGATTTAACTCTAAAAAGAATAAAAGTAAAAGCACTAGGCTCAGATGGGTTTTGGAAGAGTTTTCTAAATCTTCGAGGGAAAGATAATTACCATGTTTTTTATAAACTGTCTCAGGACAAAGCAAAAGATTTTTTAAAAAAGAAAAGGAGAGAAAAGCTACCTCACATATTTTAAGAGGCCAACGTAAGTGGACAAATCTGCATTGTAGGTGGAAACAGCATTTATGAACATAGATGTGACACTTTTAAATAAAGTATTCTGAAGTGTAACAGCCACATGCTGTGACCACGTGGGGTTTACACAAGGTCTATAAATACACTTCACTGATGAAAAAAGGAAAAAGAAAAAAGTCGCAGTGAATTTATTACTTTGTCATATTTTTTAAAAAAACATACAATTATCAAATAGAGGCTGAAATATCACTCGATAATATTCAAGTCCAATTCCTAACAAACATGCTGAGCAAATCTGGATAATGAGGATAGACCAGAAGTTTATAGAAAATTTTAACTCGATGGTGAAAATGTTAGAAACATCCACTGAACAGAAGAGTGAAGCACAAAGGTCTGTTCTACCTGCCACGACCCCACACTGCACTGACTTGGGTATTGCAATGAGATAAACAAAAGTAAGAGCTATAAATATTGGAAAGCAAAAGACAGGACTATCATAATTCACAAACAACAGGGCTATTCACCTATAAAATCAACAGAAAAATAGTAAGAAATTTTGGCAATTGGACCACATACAAGGTCAACACAAAAATCGATAGCTCTCTTACACCGCCAAAATAGCCAATTTAAGGATCTAACAGAAAAAAGGCAACATAAACACTACAGTGGGTGTAAAACTAAAACAAATGTGCAAGATCTTTACGAAGTCTAGTATAAAACTTTACTAAGGGCCTTAAAAGAAGCCTGTGTAAATGAAAAGATGCAGCCTGTTCAAGAAGGGTCAGCCTGGCTAGTGTGGTTCAGCGGTTACAGTGTTGGCCCATGGACTGAAGGGCCCCGGGTTCGATTCTGGCCAAGGGTACATACCTGGGTTGCAGGCTCAGCCTGATCAGGGTGCATGAGGGAGGCAACCAACGTATGTGTCTCTCTCACATCGATGTTTCTCTCTCTCTCCCTCTCCCTCTCCCCCTCTCTTCCTCCCTCCCTCCCTCTCTCTCTCTCTCTGAAAAAGCAACGGAAAAAATATCCTCTGGTGAGGACTGAAAGAAAGAATGTTAAGATAATTTTGTAAAGATACCAGTTTTTGACAAAGTCGTTCTGATACGTGTAATCCCTACCCCTATCAAAATTCACACATAATCTTTGGGGAATTTGACAAGCTCATTCTAGAACTAACATAAAACAAAAAAATATGTAAGAAAAATGTTGTAAAGAACAGTGGAAGACTTTGATCTATACAACACGACACGTAAACAACACCGCCTTACACAAGTTGAACGGTATCATACCACCACGGGCAGAGGAGAATGAAACGGCCCTGGGCACCCTCATCACCCCTCAGCTTACATGCACTTGGCACTGAGGACGCGCCAGGGGCGGTTCGAAGTCTATCACATAGATAAGCTCACTTCATTCTCACCACAATCCTTTAAAGTAGGTATTTTTACGAGGCCCACTTTATAGTTGAGAAAACGACGACCCAGAAAGTCTCAGTAACAACCAGGGCCTGAGGGAATCTGCACTCAGCCCAGTGCGTCCGCCACGGCTACCACCATGCTGTCCCGGGAGAGGGCGCGTAGTTCACGGAGCCTGAGGAATACAGACGGGAAAACTCCCAGCCAGTGGACGCGCCGAACAGCATCCATCTGCTTTCCTAGATGCTCGGGGCGGCAGCCTGCTCTGCACCTGAAAGGCTGTTAGTGGCTCCTGTGACTTCCGGTGGGTTTCAGTCAATGGGGAATGAGGTGAGGAATCAGGACAAGGTAGCCACTCTGGCCCCTGAGCCTGACCGCCCCCCCCCCCAACTATCGCCATTCTACAGAGTGGCCACGGGGCCCTCCACGAGACGCCACAGCCCCTCCCGGGTGGCCCTCTCCGCTCGGTCCTCGGAACGTCTCTTTCCCGCTTCCATGCCTCCACCCCTAAGGCCTCGCCGTGGAAAAGGCAGTGGTCGCCTGCTTCCGAGTCAGGGAATTCCTGCAGGTCTCCGTCAGCGGCCAGGCCTTTGGCCTCACTTCTCCGCATCCCTGTTTGCCTGCGCAATCTGCTTCCCGCCCAGACCCCGACAGACGCTCTGAGAAAAGATCAGTGAATCAAATCAACTACCCTTCAGGGGAAACAAATGATTAAAGCCCTACCTCGTATCAGTCGCAAGAAATATTCCAGATGAACTGAAGATCAATGTATTCAAAATAAATACTGATAGAAGATACTGTATGACCTTGGGTGAGTATTCCTTCTTTAAAAAGACATAAAACTTAACACACGTAAGAAAAGCTTAGTGAATTTAATGACGTTGAAATTTAAATTTCTGTGTGACCACAAAAAGGTCAACAGATTTGTCTGGCAGAACTTGTACCGTAAGAAAGGATCAGTAATTAGAGCATGTACAGAACGTCAAATCTGTGAGAAAGAAGAGTGAAAGGGTAGGGTCTACCAGGGACGCTGAAATGCTCTACGAATAAAATGTGTAGAGCTAGGGGTGGAAAGGATACGGGTTTTATTTCACAGTATTACGAAAGACCAGACATCCTAAGCTACGTATCTACGACAACAATTAAAAATGTCAGATGAAATATTTCAAAAACGGCTCTTCCAAAATGTATTCTGATCAGGTAAGAGAGTGAGGAATATGCAGGGGACAGTGAGAGCTGGTCTCCAGGGGACAGTGAGCGCCCCCCAACTCTCTGAACTCCGGTGGCCTGGAGCCTCCGGTCTGACGGCTGCACTGGGCACCAGAGACAGGCAATAAAGCCCTACAGTCTCCACAAACTGGGAAGCCCAAAGGAGACGCTGAGTAAGTTGAAATCACCAAGTCCTTTGATTCCAGAGTAAAGGTGAATGAAAAAGAAACCCCTGTGTTGAAGAGAAAAGCAAAGAAACAAGTCTGCCTTATCAGAGTTGAAGGGAAAGCACTTCCCTGAGAATTTACAACCACCAGGGGCCTCACACAGCCCTGCAACCCAGATCCCACTACACTAACAGGAGTCCAAGATGACCTCAAGTGAACAATTTTCAAATGTAGTTTCCAGGTAGCTGTGCCCCAGGCAACTGGCAACAGCAAATGCAGATCCTCTCCAGAGAAAGCGGCTTCGACCCAGATTCAAAGCATTACTGAAGGTAGCCAAATAGAAAACCTAGGTAAAGGATATGCAAGCCAATCGCACAAGATGAACTACACACAATCAATAGGGAGCACGGGAAAAGGGGCATCATCTCACCAGGAGAAACCAGGGACGCGCGGACGGAAAGAACAAGGCAATGCCGTCCCACCCACTTCACTGGCAGGTTTATAAATCTCGCCGCGTGCGTGCTAACAAGGACGGGGAACCGAGCTCTCCCATGTGACCTCATTCATTATTCAACAAGTGTTTGCAGAGCTCCTAACAGGCACCTGGCATTATTTTAGTGAAAACATAAAGTCTGTTTTGAAGCTTATATTCTAGTGACCAGAGCCAAACAATGAATAAATAATTAAATGTCAAGGGGAGAGCAGAGGGCTAAGGGCTGGGGAGGGAAATGAACCAGGGGACATCTACAGAGCAGGGCTCTGCCAGTCTTTTCTGTAAAAGGCCAGAGAGTAGGAATTTCAGGCAACACAAGCCAAATGGCCTCTGTCAGAACTACTCAACACACTGCCAAGATAGCACCAGAGCAGCCACAGACAGTACATAGACACATCTACAACCACGTTCCAATAAAACTTTATTTACAAGGACCTCCATGGGGCCAGGTTTGGCCCTCAGACAACAGTCTGTCAACCCCTATCACAGAATGAAAAGCAAATAATTTGGTTTGTTTTTAACTATTGTAAAAGCCTCAAATGTAAAGAAAAGTACAAAAAACAGTCTAATGAATATCTATATACCCACCACCCATGTTTAATGACATGTTGCCATGTTTGTCATCAACATTTTGTTGAATTATTTTCAGGTAGATACCAGACATCAGGATATATAGCCTGTGCATACTCCAGCAGGTACCTCTTAAAAATATCATGAAACCACAAAACACCAAAGACAAACAGCCAATCGTAGGAACAGCAATTCGATTCAGAGAACTTCTCAATAGTGGTATTGGAAGCCAGAAGACAATTGAATGTTTTATGATGCAGGAAAAAAAAAGTTCATTCTAGAATATGTTTGTGATACTGAGAAAAAATAGCTGTTAGCCTAGATGCTATAGCAAACAAAACTATCTTTCAAATGCAATAGCAAAACAACATTGTTCAGACAAACAAATACAAAAGCCATGCGCCCTGGCTGGTGTGGCTCGGCTGGTGACCAGTTCCATTTCCGGTCAGGGCATGTGCCCTGCTTATGGGCTCATCCTGGTGGGGGACGGGCAGGAGGCAGCCAATCGATAGTTTGCTCTCCCATCAATGTTTCTCTCTCTCCCCCTTCTCCCTTTCCCTCTCTCTAAAAACCAATAAAAATTCTTTAAAAATAAAACGTAAAAAGGAAATGAGAGGCTTCAGAAACAAAGCACATACACCCAGAAGGATGGTCTGAGAGACACAAAGAAAAGCTTGGCCAAGGAAATAGTAAATGTGGCTAATTCCAAACAAAAATTTCTAAATAAAAACAATACTGAATTTGGGGGTTACATGAAAATCAAGATAGAATAACAAAAAATACTGAGAAATAAGCCTGTGGAGGAGAAATGACCACAGTTCCTCGGATTATAGGAAGAAGTCTTCAGTGTGTGTTAAACTTCTAGGAGTAACTATGAAAACAATAGGAATGTAGTTTATTAAATCCAAAATAGTGGAGGAAAACATGATAAGGAGAAATTATGTTTAAAAATTAAAATGGGATGAAATACAATGGTAGAAATAAAATAGCAAAAATAATTCCAAAAGTATTGGTAATCATACTAAGTAATTGTTCTGCTTTCTCTAATTCAAAACAAATATTGTCAGACAAGATAAAAAATTCTAAATCTACTTACATAATGCTTACAAGAGATGGGCTTGAGGCGCAAGCACACTGAAAGAGAGGAGGTAAGCGAGGTTCCTGGAAACAAATACTAACAACGTCCCATGCACGTCTCACTAGGCCGCCCTTCGCAGAGCTCGGCTCCATTCTGACACCGCAAGGAAGAATCCACCCATGTCCTGTCTTTTCCCGCTTCCAGAGGCCGCCTGCGTGATGTGACTCATGGCCCCTTCCATCTTCGATGGCTGACAAGTCCTTCCCACATCATACCACTCTGACTTCTTCTGCCCCCTAGTCCACATTCAAGACCCTACTGATAACATTGGGCCCACCCAGTAATGCAAAATCATCTCCCTGTTTTAGGATCACATGCCTAGGAACCTTAATTCCTTCTGCTACCTTAATTCTCCTTTGCCGTGTAAGCTGAAAACTTCCTGAGTTCTGAGAATTAGGATGCGGGCATCTTCTGAGGAGGCAGGAAACACAGAGAGGGGGCCTTATTTTCCCTGCCTAAGAACAGACTCAAATTTATAAAGGAAAATACTGTACGAACTTTGGGAAATTTACAGATGCATCATTTAGTGGAATATTTTAACATCTCTCTAGGTAATTGCTAATCAGGATAAAACAATTATTAAGGATATTGGAGATTTGCACAATACAATTAACAAGCTGATTGATATTTTTAGACCCCTATATCCAACAATTAGAGTCTAGATAATCTCATGCAAATGTGAAACATTTATAAGAAGTGACCACATACTGGGCCATAAAGTAAGTCTCAACAACTTGTAAACAATCAGCTTAAAACACCTCAAATTCTCTGACCTTAGTGCAACTATGTTAGAAATCAATATTTTGAAAAACAGTAAGACATTTTTATATTTAAAATGCATCTAAATAATGCATTCGTTAAAGAAAAAATTGTAATTAAAATGTTAAAATATGCATGAAAAATAATGAAAATAACACATCAGAACTACTAAGCAGCAGCAAAAGTGATTAGAAAAAATCATAAACTTAAATGCTTAAATTTAAGAGAAGACAGGCTGAATGGCAACATGTTAAACACCTAATTTAAGCATTAGGAAAGGAATACTGGAATAAACTAAATCAGGCAGAATGAAGGGAATAATAAAAGAGCAGAAATAAATTAACAAAGATTCAACAGAAGCTCAACAAAAACTTTGATTCTTTGAAAAGCCAATAAAATTGATAAATCTCAGCAACACTGGTCAAGAGGCCCCCACACAATTGAAAACAAAGATATGAGTAAAACTCGTGGCCATAGATATCTGATTTTATTTGTATTTTATTTAAAAAAGAAGATACAAAAGACTGTAAGAAAATACTATGAACAACTATATGCCATCAAACTGGTGGCAATCTGGGTGAAATGGATAAATTCCTAGAAACATACCATCTTCTAAAATTGAATCAGGAAGAATCAGAAAAATTGAACCTACTTTTTTATTGAAAATACTTTATAACTTTGCTTTAAAATTTTTCTTAGGAAACCATTTGAAAATTACATACTTAATTTAATAAAATATTTTAGCCACAAAAAATAAAAATAAATAAAAAGATGTAAATACCATGACATTCCCAGGTTCTTTCTCAATAATTACCACATTTGTGTTTTTACAAATTTTCTCTCAATTAAAAAAAAGGAAATGAAGAGCTCATTCACAAAAATAATAATATAAAATGCCTAAAAGTACATTGACAAGAAATATGGATCTATCTTAAAAAATTAGGGACCTAAAAATACTAGATATATAAAGAGATTTACTATGTTTCTGAAATAGATAGGAAAACCTAATCACATAAAGATGTCAAAACTCACATATGAATTTATAAAATGAGTTTACAAAATGAATGGAATCCTCAGTCAGCACTTCATAAGTTATTTTATATTAAAAAAGAAAAAACACAAAAAACAATTCTCAAATTAATCCTGAAGAATAAATGGCCAAGAATTTTGGGGGAAATAACAAGGGAGATTAGCCCTAAAAAACATGAAAACATATTACAAGAGGATAACACTTTAAAATGTTTTTATTGATAAAGGAATGTAAAGACAAATCAATGAAACCAAAGAGAATATCCACAGCAGGTACAGTTTAGTTTCATAAGAGAAGCAGGTCATAAATCAATGGGAAAAAATACAATTTAATAAGTAATGGGAAACTGGAACAAAGCAAAGGCAGACCTCCAACTCATACCACACAACCAAATATGCTACTTATGTCCTGCAACCCTTGTGAAATAAACAAACGTTTCATAAACATGAGAAGGAGATACAGGCACATTTCACCCACCTTCTCATCCCACACATTAGATAAAAATCATAAAGTAAAAATGAATAATTAAGATGTCTTCAGTTGCAAACTGGAAATCTGTACCAACTGACCTAAACAAGAAAACAGTGTAACGGCTCATGTAACCGCAAATACAGAGGTAGCTCCTGTGCCAGGCTCACTGTGTCCAAGCCCTGGTGCCCTTTCTCTTCCATTCTGAAACCCGCCCTCCTCCAGCACCGGCTGCGCCCACAGCACAGCTTCCACCACACCTTCAGGGTCCCAGTCCTACATGTTGCAGGCCCCACCAGCTACAGAGTTTCTCTCCTTCCATCCCCTCCTCTGAATAGTCGCTACGATACAGAGAATGCCACGCATTGGTTAAGTCAGGCCCAAGTTCACTCACAGAAAGGGGACTGAGGTTATGCCTTTAAATTCAACAAAATAGGGTCAACCCTTATGCCTGCGGGTGAGACCACCCAAACCAAATTATAGCTGCAGAAATGGTGGTAAGTAAGAACTGGAGGCTGGGAAAATAGACTACAAAGAGAGCAACAAGTTTAACTATATAAAAATGCCAGATTTCAATACATAAAATAAATCCACCATCAAGAAAATGAAAAGGCCATGGCCTAGGGAGAAAAATCAGATATATAATGAAATAAAATAATTTTTATTACCAAATTTTTGGTAATAAAGTCTTGGAGGATTTTACTAAGTTGTATCATTTGGCAGAAAAGGGAAATATATATTTCAATGCGAGCAATAGTATAACAATCTGGGGGGGGGGGGGAGTAATGCCTACTTAAAATACCGCCTCGTAGTGTCACATGGTACCAAGACAGGGCCTAGTAACTAAAGACACTGCCTACATACACATGACGCTCCTCTGGCTCAGGAAATGCTGTGTCGTGTCAGGTCACGGCACTGAGGACAGCCATGAAGGGAGAACTGACCGAGGAAAGAACTCGGGAAAAGCTTCCCGTGCATCTCACACGTTCAGGAAGCGCTCCACGAACTCTGATGACTGAGGCGGAATATAAATACCATCAGTCACCTAATCCACAAGTGAGAGATATTGTTTTGAAATAGGTTTTAAATTGGTTTTAAAAATACAGGTTTTAAAAATATGAAGCCTGTCATGACAAGCAGAAGTTTTAATTACCAAGGGAGGATAAGTAGGCTTTAAAACTAAATTAAAGCAACTAAATGACAGTGGGATTGTAAAGGGAAAACCAAAATGTTTGAGTTAATTAGTCTTTGGGGGCAGAAAGGACGCAGGACAATGAATAACAAACGCCGCAGTGCCGGTGCTGCGGGAGCCACCGGGGAGTCGGGGGCAACTGCTTTAGATGTGGGTCCACCGGGAAGTCGCAGGGCTGTGCACCGAGAGCACCGTGTATGCGCTCCACAGGCTCGACGGGACGGTTTAGTCAGTTTCCCCACCTTTAGTCCTGCTCTCCCTGGACTTTAACCTGGAGGGGAAATAAAAACTGGCCGTAACATAGCAAGTCATATCTAAATCTTTTAAAAATCAAACCATTAAAGAGACATATTTTTGCAGTAAAACATTAATAATCAAAATAAAATTCACAGTTGGACAATGTTGGAAAAGAAACTAGTACATCAAGCATCTACTATGCTCCACAGGGTTCTGCCAAATCAGGGGACACTGAGTGAGGCAGAGAGCTCGGGGGAA
This sequence comes from Miniopterus schreibersii, assembly GCF_964146895.1. Classification (NCBI taxonomy): domain Eukaryota; kingdom Metazoa; phylum Chordata; class Mammalia; order Chiroptera; family Miniopteridae; genus Miniopterus; species Miniopterus schreibersii. The sequence goes on from NC_138105.1 coordinate 100,385,891, forward strand.
GGGAGGGGATTATGGGGGAGCCTGCGGAAAGGAGCCCACAGGGCTTGAGATCTGCAAGGAGACTCAGCAGTCAGAGCCTCCCCAGAGGGCTGCGCATGAGCATGAACATGAGCGTGAGTAGTTGTCAACCAGGGGAAACAGGTGGCACAGCAAAGGGGACAGGGCTGGGGAGCGGCAGGGAGAAGGAGCTCCAGAGGAAAAGCGGAGAGAGCAGTTCTGGAGACAACAGAAAGCAGTGAGAACCAAAGAGCAAGAGGAGAGTGCAGGTTCCAGACCACGTGGGACCTAACTATGGGCCGTGCCTTACAGAAGGGGCAGTGGAAGGAACTGAGAGTTGTGAGCAAGAGGACGGCACCATTAAATTTGTTCTGAAAACAGAATGGGCTGGAGGGTACCTGAGTGAATGCAGGGGAGTCAGTCAGGGTGTTGCCACAATGACGTGGTGAGACGTGGCAGTAATATGAACTAATACGCTGTCATCAGAGGTGGAGGGAAAAAGGAGACTGGTGAGAGAGAGATGTAGGAGGTAAACACAGCAAAGCTAATGGAGGAGGGAGGGGGAGGGGGGAGGGAGGGAAGGAGGGGGAGTGAGGGGGAGGGAGGGAGGGGGAGAGAGAGAGAGGGAAGGAGGGAGGGAGGAAAGGAGGGAGGGAGGGAAGAAGGGAGAGTGGGAGGGAAGGAGGGAGAGAGGGAAGGAGGGAGAGAGGGAAGGAGGGAGAGAGGGAAGGAGGGAGAGAGGGAAGGAAGGAGGGAGGGAGGGAAGGAAGGAGGGAGGGAGGAAAGGAGGGAGGGAAGAAAGGAGGGAGGGAGGGAAGGAGGGAGGAAGGGAAGGAGGGAAGGAGGGAGAGTGGGAGGGAAGGAGGGAGAGAGGGAAGGAGGGAGGGAGGGAAGGAGGGAGGAAGGGAAGGAGGGAGAGAGGGAAGGAGGGAGGGAGGGAGGGAAGGAGGGAGAGTGGGAGGGAGGGAAGGAGGGAGGGAGGGAAGGAGGGAGAGAGGGAAGGAGGGAGGGAGGGAGGGAAGGAGGGAAGGAGGGAGGGAGGGAGGGAGGGAGGGAAGGAGGGAGAGTGGGAGGGAAGGAGGGAGAGAGGGAAGGAGGGAGAGTGGGAGGGAAGGAGGGAGAGAGGGAAGGAGGGAGGGAGGGAAGGAGGGAGAGTGAGAGGGAAGGAGGGAGGGAGGGAAGGAGGGAGGGAGGGAAGGAGGGAGAGTGAGAGGGAAGGAGGGAGAGTGGGAGGGAAGGAGGGAGGGAGGGAGGGAAGGAAGGAGGGAGGGAGGGAGGGAGGGAGGGAGGGAGGGAGAGTGGGAGGGAGGGAGCTGAGGAGGGAGAGATAACTAGTGGAGGTGGGTAACATTTACCAAGTCAGGAAACAGAGAGAGGAAAGGTCAAGGGTGGGTCAGGGTTTGACAGAGAGATTGACGTTGGTTCTGGACACAGGGGCAAGAGATGTTTTAAAACATCTCCTGGACCCTCCTGCAATCCCACATGGTGGCATCTACTCTCATCTTACAGGTGAAGACATCAAGACCCAAAGATGTCAAGGGACTTGCCTAAGACCGCAGAGCCGCAAACGGTGACGGGCATCTCTCAACCCAAACTATCCCAATTTGAAAGCTCAGACCCTCCACCCCATTCACTGCCGTGGTGGCTAAAGGTGTATATGAATTTGGAAAGATAGCCTAAGGAAAACAATAAAACAACACAATAGTCTAAGCGACCACCTAGTGTCATCCCCCTCGCTGAACATTATCATATATATGAACACTTTATTTGGGGAGCTAGAAAGAAGAATAAAGGTAACTAGAAAAATAAAATAAAAGCAATCACTCAAGATACATTAGTAGCTGAACCCTGGGAAAAAGCGGACTGAGCAAGCAGATGGAAGTGTCGGGTAGAATGCAAAGGGCCTTTTTAAAGTCACTGAGACTCTGGACACCCCAGGGAATGCAAGAGTCCCATCTGAGGAGGGGCCCCTCCCCTCGGGGGCTAAAACCTCCCCAAAGCTGTCCCTAAACCAGCCTAGGCTTCTGTTTATGCTCTGTAACTACCAATGCACACAGCACAAATCACCAGGGGTTCCTGGAGAAGCAGATTTATAAAGCATTTAAAAGGTGCCAGGCAAGTGATTACAATAAGCACTTAAACCCAATCTCGCTCCTCATGTTCTACGAGTTCTCTGATTGATTCCCGGGTCTGGGGAAGGACGCGGTGGCAGGAGCTTCCTGAGGGGCAGTGGGGGGGCTCGGGGCGGGAGGTGGGGCCTGAGGTCTCGCTTCACCTACTGCAGCGCGTTAGCTCCCTGACTGGCAGCTGCTGGACCTTCCTCAGGAGGTCGCTGTGCTGCTCAGGGGCATTAGTGTAAGGAACAGAATCCTGTTTTGTAAACCATAAGGAGCCATGTAAACATGAGGGCAGGGACACTAAGGGTGTTGATGATGATGGAGGAGGAAGAGTAGCAAGAGGAGCCGGGAAAGGGGGCGGGGGAGGGCCACACAGGACCTTTGGCTTGTTCCCCAGCGCCGCTCACCCGCCTTTCTTCCCGCATCACCAACACCTTGAATGCCGGTGACTAACGGCCACCCTTTTTCTAATGCTGGCACTACCACTGACCAGCTGTGTGACTCAGGCAAGCCGAGCCTCAGTTCCTTCTGACGTAAGCTGAATCATTTTGGCTAATGTTCTAAATTTTGAAAGCTTTCTGGTGCTACGCAAATTTCAATAAGGTAGTAATTCATTTTCTTTAAAATTCGAAAGGCAGTATCCCCTTTAGCTCAAGGCCTTGTGATGGGGAGGTAACCATTTTTAACTAAATACAGAACCAGTCATTATCAGTTACAATTATTCTGCTACAATATAACTATCATAACCTTGTATTTTTGTTCTTTTAAAACATACTTATTATCTTTATCTTATGTTGTTTTCTAACTTATTAGCCTTTGCCCTCTCATTAGACCATAAATCTCTTCAGGCAGGAAAAATTACTAACTTTTTACTCACGACCTTCACAATACCTGGCAAAGTGCTGGTCATGAGCCAGATGCTCAATAAAATTTGCACAAACTATGTAACATGTAGAAACTTAAATGTCCTTTGTTACAATCTCTTCCCCTATAGTAAGAGGCATTCCAAAAATATTAAAACACTATGACTAAAAATGGAATTCCATGGGTATCTAAAAGACAAGAGATGCAAAATACTATTTACAATCCTTTTTGCCAAGAAAAAGTAACAAAGAGAAGTGTGAATTTACTAACCCACCATAAAGAGGGGAAGGAGACACGGGGGAGGGAAGCCCTCACCCTCCCTAAGGACACCACCTCTTTTACATAAGCAAGGCAGCAAGGGACATACAGATCACAAAGGTGAAAACGTGCAGACTGCTCAGGACTGCGATGCAGGTGGCAAGTAAGAGTGACTGTGGTCATGAATAACTTGAAGAGTTTGAGTATGTGAAAGACGGAAATAAGCCTTTCCCCAAATCAAGTGCAAAAAACTGCAATTTCTGCCTCAGAGAAACTTCACATGACAACAGGAGTTTAACACATAGAGTCCCGGAGAGCATTTCAGGCAGTGTAACCAGACAAGTTTTATATTAAAAATAAAGCCAAATTGCCCGGCTGGCGTGGCTCAGTGGTTGAGTGTCAACCTAGGATCCAAGAGATTGCGGTTCGATTCCCGGTCAGGACCCATGCTAGGGCTCGATCCTCAGTCGGGGGCGTGCAGGAGGCAGCCGATCAATGACTCTCTCATCATTGATGTTTCTATCTCTCTCTTTCTCTCTCTGAAATCAATAAAGACAGATGATTGATTGATGATGATGATAGATAGATAGATGATAGATAGATAAATAGATAGATAGATAGATAGATAGATAGATAGATAGATAGATAGATGATAGATAGATGATAGATAGATAGATAGATAGATAGATAGATAGATAGATAGATAGATAGATAGATAGATAGATGATAGATAGATAGAGCCAAATGGACTATAAGAAGTAAAGCCATGCAAAGCACATCTTGGTTCTTGGCTAGAAGAGCAGTATGTTACCTATTTCTTACAGTGTTAACCAGCCTTGAACACAAACTGTTGGCCACTGAAGCTGTCTTACTCCTGACTTACTTCAAACCTCGTAGGCAAACTGAAAACACGGTGTAAATATGCAAAGCTGAACTTCATCTGAGTGAGTTGAAGAAAGTAATCTGATTGCTCATGTTGCTAACTTTATTAATGACTCCTTAATTAGCAAGGTTGTAAGTACCTGTAGTTTGAGGATTAGCACATACTAAAAATAACGGTGTGAAAAAACCCAATTTACAGTATCAGAAGATAATAATGATTTTGCAGAAATAAACATGTTCTAATAAAAATAATCTAGATGCCTAACACCACTACTGACAATCACAGCTTTATGTCATGCTAAAATTACATACTTATCTCCTCATTAGCAATTAATCTCACTTACTCTTCTTGCCAAAGCAATTATGAGAAAATGTTCAGGCTCAAAGGAATTAATAGGACACTTGGACCTCTCTCAGTCCTCTCATGACTCAAGTAATTAACAAGCACTTGTATATGAAAACCAGATGGTTTTCCTGAACTAATTAATAAAATGAAGGACATCAAAATGTTATCAACCGGTAGTAACTCATGTCCCATGTACCAGTAGCCCTCAAACAGATGTAATAATTGCCAGGTGTTGGCGGGGTCTTTTGGTTAACGCAGACTAATTTGGGGTGTCGCCGAGGACAACGAAGGAGAGGTGGCTGCTTACCAAACAAAGCAAACCTGATGTGATAAAGGAAAGTTTTATAGGCAACACCTCGTCTATTAAACAGCCTCTGGATTCTCCAACTCTTTAAGCACATAATACAAAGTGAATAAGTGATTATAGCAGAAATTTGCATTTATATGATATTTTCCTCCAAGCAGCCCACAGTGGAAGAGCAGAAGGCTGAGACATTTTCTCAAAATTTCATAAGACTGGAATTTCTGAGAGGGAATTTGGAGAGCTTGAATCTCCTGCCAATTCCTTATTTTCTGTGCCCCTTCAACCATTCATTTCAGAAATCAAACTGTAGCCCTTCGTTAGACTTTCATACTGTTTCTTTTCCTGTCACACTCCCAAACGCAATAAAAAGTGTTCGCTGTCCCCAGCTATTCCTTTCTCCCCAGGGTTTTCTTACTGACTGGATGATAGCCTCAAAGCAGGCTTTTTTACAGACATATTTGTTATAAATTAACTTCTTAGCTCTAGCTTTTACAAGGCTAAGTTAATAGTAAATCGGAAAGTAATTAGTTTGATTACAAATTTTACATTTCTTCACTAAAACTGAGACCCTGCAGCTCTTTCCAAGGCTGTGCACGGGTTTCGAGGACAGTGCTCTGACGCTCTCTGAAGCCCACAGCATGTCAGATCCTATCCCCGTTAGGTTTACTCGTGGAAAACAGTACAAACTAGAGTCTGCACAGAAGAAGCACTCTCTCTCTATTTGTTTAAAAGCAGGGAGGGAGGAGGGAGATGAGCATATTCATATTTGAAATTTTTAATTTCTAGATCCAGAAAGGACCAGCTGAAAATTCTCCCTCTGACACTAGGCCCCAAAGGGGCTGAGAACAAATGGAACCTTGTTTGTCTCTCCATGGACACCCGTTGTGCTAAATACAGGAGAATGAATGGAAAGAAGCTGCTTCTGGCCATCAACACTACTGCGTGGACTTTTGTACTTGAGGCAAGATCTAAAAGACCCCTTCGTGCCGAGCCAAGCAAGTCTCTGAAGTCTGGGCCCATGACTGAGCCATCGACCAGCTCAGTCATTTCCCGAATTCCTGCTGCAATGGAGGGGCTGCACCTGATCTGAAGTCTCAGGAAGTCTCTGGTTACTTGGGAAAATGCCTGGAGACTTCCTTTTAATCTCCCGTTAGATAAAGCTCTCTGAAGATCAAAGGGGCCTCCTCACGAAGATGTGTTTTGCTGTCAGTGGCTAAGAGGAAAAAAACTGACTTCAAGCAAAATGCTCGGAGACTCCTTAAATAATTAGGCATTTGATGGAGAAGACAAAGCCTTTGGAAAGGTCAACAGATGCGGGGAAGCATGGCATTCAAACCAAAAGTAAACCTTTGGAAAACCAACCTAGAAATAAGCACTGTCTGAAATGCTAAATCACAATTAAGGACACAAGCTTTGCATAAATAATGAAAAATATTGAAGTAACATAAGCTCATGCTAGTTACTGCAGGTCTTACGTTCTACTAAAGGGTATCTATGCAATCAACTGCTACAAAATTCCCAGTTTAAAATCAGCCTGTACATAATCACATGACCACATAAATCAAGTGTTTAACCTAACAACACACTCTTAATGAAATTTCATAACTTCATGTGACCAGAGAGCAGCCTGAATTGTGTAAACAGCCCCCAAATTACATTAACCAAGGTCTGCTTCTACCCTTTCAGAAGACACGTCTCTGGGCACAAGAGACCGGTTTCCCTCTGGTGAAATCAACTCCTCTCGACACTGAGAGCACAGGAGGTAAGGAGAGAGGAGAGCCTGACACGTATCTGAACGAACTTTCTCACAGCTCCAGCCAACGAACGATTTCTCCGTGCTTTTTTTCCTCCATTTAAAAATACTGAGATAACAATTCATTTCTTGAATGTATTACAAATGTATTATAAATGTCTGAGGCAAAGAACTGATTAAAATCCTCATTAAAGACATAGGATAATGACAGTGATTATGTCACCCAAGTATGACAAGGAGAAACCCAGAAGGCCTGAAAATTAGACAAAGCAGGGTCTCCAATAAACTTGTGATGCATTTTCTGGTTCCTCCAAGCATTGTTCCAGTGTGTAGCTAATAAATAAAGTCTAATGTTAAAAGAAAAGAAACTACATTTGCATTTGGAGAGTAAGCTTTAATTAAATTCTGTCCAATTAAAACATTTTTACCATAAAATTAAGTTTAACTTTAATCCTACCTCAATTTATAAATACAAAATAAAATGTAGAAATAAATCACTAATGAAATTGATTATAAGTCAAATTTCTTAAGGAAACCTGATAGTTGCAAAGATGATGGACTATGATTTTTATTGCATTTTAGTAACAGGTACCAACTTTAAGAGAATTTACCATAATAAAGATTAACTAAAAGCAAACTCACTCAGGTAAAAGAACATCTGGTTCATTTTTTCCCCCCAAAAGCCTAATAGATTGCTATTTTGCCAGGTGCGATTTTTACATGAACCAAGAGTACAGTGGGCATCGATTCTTCAGTGCCCATGAGCAGGGCTGTGAATCACAGCAGTAAAAAGACTTTCTATTGAGAGATGTAAGTGGTACTTAGCTCCCTCCAATTCAAATGTTGCTCAATATGCAAATTTTACTGTTTTTAATTATTGGCAAATTTTAAAAGCATATGTTCTTTTGTAAAAGAATATGTGCTTATGATAGAAAAAATATTTTTACCAATGATAAAAATAATACATGTCCCCCATGAAGCATAGAGCAAAGTGCACAGAAGTTAAAAGTATCCCAAATTCTACCATCCACGTGTGAACTCATTTATCAACATTTTGATGTCTTTCCTTAGTCTTTCTTGCTAACTACATGTCTCATATAAGAGGTGGGAAAGGATATAGGGGGCAAAAATGGTAATGGAAAAAAATAGAATTAAAAAAAAACAACTAGAGAGAAGATATTAATGAAAAAATTTGAATTGTACATAATGCTTCCCATGGATGGTTTGCAAATATTCCCAATTTGAAAAGCTCAGTGCCTACAGTCATTCGGCATCAGTTTAAACAATACCAAATCATTCGTCAAAACCCTAAGCCATGAAAATTCCCATTCCGTTGTTCAACTCAACTCTGCTTTGGCGAAGGGAGTGGGGGGCAGGTTGTGTAACCCTCCTCACAGATGAGCACGATCATTTGGATAATTCTGTCGTTACTAGGAAATGCTACAGTAGAAAGGAGTCAGGGACTATTTTAAGAAGAATGACAAGCAATGTCATGTGAACGGTGGTTGTGGAGCAGGGTTCAGAAAGGACACACCCATCCTGGGATAAGAGCAGACCGAGACGAGGGAACGTCTCAGAAGCGCGCAAGGCTGAGCTCACACCCAGCTAAAGGATCCAGCTGGCAGCCCAAATGGACTCTTGAAGTTAGGCCACAAACAAAGTAAGAGACTGTCTGTGACAATAACGCTCATTTGTTCTCAAGTGGGCACCCGGCGTGTCTCTGACGTCAGAGAGAAAGGGCATGACTAGATGCTACCAAGCGTCTGCTGGTGTTTGGGGAGCAGCTCACTGTCGGGGCGACGTCTGCGTCCACACCCGCAGAGCACAGCTCCCAGCACTAGCCAGAAAGCTGAGAACCTGCCTGAAAAGGCTGAGGCTCGCTCTATCCCCAAAACGAAACAAAGTTACACAGGTGCCCTGAATGTGCCCAGGGCCCATTCTTACCCAAGCAGCAAAGCCTCTCCTTCTAAAAGAGCTGTCCTGGGGTGTGGGGCAGGAGCCGGGTAGAGGGGGGCAACGGGGGGTAAGTGGGGACATCTGTAATACACTCAATAAAAAAATAAAAATAAAAAACTAAACTAAAACAAAAGAGTTGTCCCGGGAAGGAGAGAAGAACATTGCATTCAAAAGCATCCACGCCCCAACTTCACTATCAGTCCAGAAAAACCAAGGGATGGGAAATTAATCCGAAAGGACTTGGTCATGTGAACGTGCCTCAGGCATGGTCAGTACAGCGTCCTCCCCAGCACATCCCCATGGCTGGTTGGGGTTTTAGAGCAATGGTTACTCAGTGCTGAGCCCCTGAAATGCTCCATCGTGGGCTGCACAGGGCTTCAGTAAACACCAGTAAACAAGTCCAGTGCTGGATGGTCAGGGAAGCAAACGGGAAGGAGCCTGGACGCCTCCTTCGTGAGCCTTTCCCGTCCTGCACACGGTGGCCCATCAAGAAAGGCGCTAAGAGTACACTGGGGGCTCGATCCCACCAAAACCCAGCATTGTGCGGCCGTGGCAATTAGGGTGATGGAGAGCCTTTCGAAGAAGGAAGGAAGCTTTGAGGTATTAAACAACGGGGGAACCGATGGGTAGAAACACCGCAGCAGCTCTAAGAGAAAGTAATACCTCTTCCCAAATGATGCTGAGGTTTCTCACTGTTTTATATACCTGTTTCTCCTAATTTTCACTTTTGGTTTAAATAGTTTTATTTATAGTTGAATTTCCATGTGTTATGCAAACGTTGGGAAAAAAATATGGTAACCTCTAGAGAATGCCGATTGTCACAGGTGACGAACTGAACATGAGGGCCTGTTTCCCCCAGAAGCTGGGCCAATTACATGGCAAAACGTACGTGACACGGTTTGTCCTGAGAATCCCACGGTTCCCTCTCAAGTGCAGGCGTGACTCCAGCTTGCCTGGGAAGCCTCTACCTGCAGCCTCACTTACAGAGCTGGCTCCGCCACACTCCCGTTTCCTGACTCTCCATTTCTGTAAAGGTCTGAGCCTTAGCCACATGAAGTATATATTTTTAAATACTCAGTGGAGTTTTTTAAATACTCAATGAAAAATATAGTTCGATGTCAATTCCCAAAGGAAAAAAAAAAATCACATAAATGCATATTTTCTCCAGATAAGAATTTAATATACAACATAGAGTCATGATGTATTTTATAAAAATCTGCTATAAAAAATTAAACTGACAAATAAGTCATAAAATTAAAATATATTTCAAGCAAGACACCTTATGTCTGTATAAATATACATATATACACATAAACCATGAATGTTAAAAACATACTATGAATCAGATATGAAGCAAATATTTATTATCTTTGTATTATAAATGCTGGCTTTAAAAAATAGCTTTTCTTTAAAAAAGTAGCTGACAGAATGAAAAGGCATTTCAAGTTTTAACTTTAATATCTTGCTTTAACAGAATTCAAAAGCTTCTCTGTCCCAAAAAAGTTCCATCTGAAATGTGCATTTACAAGTTCCACTGAGAGAAAGATGTGTCAGTACAACAGTACTCAGAAATAAGCCCGTGAAACATTTTAAAGTGCTTTTTACAATTGGTTAAGTCATAGTGAAAACAGACCATGAGGAGTTTGATTGGTTTTAGATTAAAGCTATCAGAAAAGGAGAGACTGCAGTAAGAGGAACATTTTGCTTGGCCTCCTGAGTGCTAAAGCTCCAGAGACGGAGGCAGTGGCCCTGAGCCTGCGGATGCCCGGATGAGATAAAAGAGCTGGGGGCCATTTGCCTGGAATGTGTCAAAGAAGCCAGTTCAGGTTCAAAGTCAGCATTAAATTAGGTCCTCCCCCTGCAGCCGTTTCTCGAGGGAACATGTTAAAAGCAATCAGACTCTAACAGAGAGAAGGGGGGGGGGGGGTAATGAGACCAGAAGGGCCCCTCACCAATGCCTAACCCCTGTCCTCATCATTTTTTCATTGACAATAGTTTAAATATACACAGAAAAGTCACTTACTTTAGAAAACCAAAAGTTATAAACACTCCTATAGCAATTATCCTGATCATCTGATGATTTACCAACATGCATCACGGCTGGCACTGAACGAAGCACTTTACATTTATATTATTACACTGTGTGTGTATATAGTACCCCATGGAATTTCCACCTCAAATGGGTATGTTTCCCAAACTGGCCGTGAGGTGTTCTTAAATGTTTTTGTATTATTTAGGATGTGAAAAGAAACATTTCTCTGTCAAAGATAAAGAGGTGCCAGGCTGGGGTGGCTCAGCGTCTGAGCATCGACCTATGAACCAGGAGATCGCAGTTTGATTCCCAGTCAGGGCACATGCCCGGGTTGCGGGCTCGATCCCCAGTAGGGGGCGTGCGGGAGGCAGCCGATCCATGACTCTCATCATTGATGTTTCTATCTCTCTCTCTCTCCCCCTCCCTTCCTCTCTCTGAAATTAATAAAAACATATAAAAAATCTTTAGTCAAGAATCTAGACTAAAACTTATTTTAAAAATACCAAATGACAGGAGCAGAGCAGTGAGGAAACACAAATGACCAGGACTGGGCTCTGTAAGTGGGTAACTTCCGTGGGTTAATAAGTTAGTAAGACTCACGGGTCAGTGGGTGAAATGAGATCCATTCACTCTCCAGCTTTTAACAAAAGGGCTGTTTGGGGCCTCTCAGTAAGTTCTTTTTAATGAATTCATTCACAGTGACTATGCAAAGCCACCTGACACCACAGGCAGGAAACTATTTTTAATTGTCTTCAAACTGAAGCATTAGGCAAGATAATATCATCAATAAGGTAAGGACATAGGGAAAAATGGCAAGATTCAAGTGATTAAATTTGGAAACGGTGTAAATGCGATTGTGTATAAGTCGGTTATTACGACGTACTGGCTGACACACTCTAAACTGTCGAGCCCCTACTCTTCCTAACTACACATCCCAAATTCTTTCTTTTTGAATCCTGGAAAAAAAACAATCAGTTCTAAAACCTGAATTGTCATCAAATAACAAAAGATATACATAAAACAATTTCAGTTATTTGGTGACATTAACACCTACAGCCTATAAAAAAAGATATTTACTGACTCAGATTCTAAAGCAGAGTTCCTAAAAATTAATAATTCACTAAACCTTCTCAGATAAAGTGAAATAATTTACCAGTTTCCATTAAATGGAAACTGGTAAATTAGGTTAATCATCCCAAAACCTAGCTATGGCAAGCAGGAAGTAGTAGGTGGCTCACCTGCACTGCAGTACCATTCTATTATTTGGCTGAGGAAAATTTAGAAAGCATTTTCCCACCAGAAAGGTAAACACCATTATGCCTAAAACACTCCAGGAGGCAACAGTTTATGGAAATTGGAATGCCATTTACCATCTCAAAATATCACCATATCTTAACAGACACAAAACAGATTTCAAAATAAACATTTATCCCAAAATTACTTAATTTTAAAGTGTTGGATAAAACGAAAAAAAAACCTAAAATTTAAAATCACTTTCTTTGCTATCCGAAAAGAAGGCAAGTTTCTGAAAATAAAACCAAATGGTATACTGAGAAACCTAAATAAATGTGACAGACACCTTTTCCTGCCTACACAATCTTTCTCTCCTCTTTTGCAGCTAAAACAACCCCAATCAGTTCGAGTAGCAAGAGAGAGGGGAGGGCCTCACCCAGGCCAAGGGTATGAGTTATGGCCGGTCCGAATCAGCTGAAGTGACCTCACACCCTGAGCAGCGATGGCCTGGAGGGTCCCTGCCAGTGAGTCTGGCCAACAACAGCTGTGACTCTGGGTGGGGACTTGAGAAGGCTTTTGCTTTCCTGATTTTAAGAGAGAGAGAACATACACATTCTCCCTTCATCCCTTGGCCACTCTCCCTACTTCCTGCCTGGAACAGGGAAGCAATGCCTCAATTAGGAGGCAATAGGCACAGGGAGGAAATCAACACCCTGAGGAAGGGGAAGCAGAAAGGCAGGAAGAAGCTGGGTTCCTGATGGCATTGGGCAGCAGTCACCCCAGCCCTGCACTGACCCTCTGTCAACTTCAGATAAAGTTTAAAAAAAACCCACATAATACAAAACACATGACTCGAGAGTTTCAAATTGTTTAAAACCAAAAACACTTCAAAGTGATACAGCATAAACAAAGCATAAGAAAACATACCTTATGCAAAGAGAGGTGCAAGAATTTACTACAAATATAACACCAAACCCCCGCTAAACAGTGATGGGGAACGTTGGTCTGGCCCTGCCAAGGCAATCGCAGGGAGGACTTGAAATTCAAAAAACTCAGGAGCTTTCTGCATAGCTAATTTTTAAGTGGATAATTTTGTATAGCCCGAGAATGATGTTATAAATATCCAAATGGCCCTCGGCAGAAAGAAGGTTCCCCAACCCTGTGCTGAATGAACAAGATGCTGCAGGGAACAGACAAGACAAAACTCCCATGCAATTTGTTCTAAAAAAAAAAAGAAAAAATTACAACTATAAGAATAATAGACAAAAGTCATGGATTAAAAGATCCAGTAAAGAGGTGACTGCTCCCCAGTCAACTCACAGGTTTAACGCAGCCCCATTCAAAATCTTCAGAGTACTTCGTGTGCATCGGTACGTGTGTGATCTGACCCACTGATTCTACCACCTTACGTGGAAATACAGAAAGGTCAGTAACGATCAAGACAATCTCAAATAAGAAAAAGTCAAAGAATTCATTACTAAATATGAATTGGGTTTATAAAATGACAGCAATTAAAACAGCGCGGTAATGGTGCAAGGACAAAGAGATGGGCGAAATGGACCCTGTTTGCTTGCGCGACCAGGAGTGGCCCCCGCACAGCGGCTGCACTGGAGCAAGGATGGTCCCATGAGCAGTGACGGCACATCAGTGGACGGACACACAGGGGAAAAGTCAACCGTGGCCTCTATCTCATGCCATATGAAAAGCAGCGGCAGACAGGCTGCAGACCGTAGGCTATTCTGCTTCCTGCCACCACTCGAACCATAGATGTGCTTTCCAAAAAAAAATGAAGGAAAAAGAGGGGGGAAGAAGGGCTCTTGGAAAACAGTAACACATTACCAGACCAACAACAGGAAAACAGGAAGATTAACTGGGGAAATCTCCCTGTGTGTGGACAGAAAGAAAAAGAGCTGTACGGTAAAAGAGGAAAGACAATTAAGAGATCAACCTAGGAGCCCTGGCCGGCTGCTCCACGGTTAGAGCATCAGCCTGAAGACTGAAGGGTCCCGGGTTCGATTCCAGCCAAGGGAACGAAATGTGCCTTTGTTGCAGGTGGGAGGCAACCAGTCGATGTCTCTCTCAAATCCATGTTTCTCTCTCTCTCTCTCCCTTCCACTCTCTCTGAAAAGTAATGGAAAAAGTATCCTCAGGAGAGGATTAAAAAAAAAAAAAGGATAAACCCAGGAGATTTAACTGCCAAGCAGACATTCAATCACTCATTCATTCAACAAGTATTTATTATATAAAGCACTTAGTCTGTAAAGACAATGTTCCAGGCACCTCAGGTAAAATATAAACAAAAAAGACAAAAATCTCTCTATTTTGGAGCATATATTCTAGCAGAATTCCATGAAGTGAGAAGAGAGACACAAAAGGCAAGACATTCCCAAAGAAATAATATTAGACATTTTCCCAGGAAAGAAAAACAGTGTCCAGATTAAAGTAGCCCTCTAAGGTTCAGCCCAACAGCACATCAAAGCAAAATTTGGAAACATCAAAGATAAAGGGAAGTATCTAAAAGTATTCACATCCTTGTGTCTCAAGAATGAGAATGCCATTTGATTTCCCAAGAGAGTCAATGGAGGCCGTAAGGCAGGGGCAACACTGAAAATTCTGAGGGAAAATGATTTTCAACCAAGATTTTCATACCCAAACAAGTGTGAAAGAAAAACAAAGGTATTTTCAAAGATCAAAGTGTCTAAAAATTTACTTCTCACACATGCCCTCCCAGGAAACTCCCAGAGGGTATGCTCCAACAAACCAGAAGCCAAATAAAAACTGAGGTGACGTGTAGAATCCAAGGACTCAGGCAATAAAGGAGACCAGGAGGGAGAGAATGGGGGTGATGTAAAGTATACAGGCCCAGAGAACAACCAGGGCAAACCGAAGCCGCCTCTTTGAGGAACATCTCTGCGGGGGGCGGAGAAGCCGGCTGATATTTTTGTCCACTTTAAGCTGAATTTCAAAGACTTTTCTATATACCTAATAATAGGTATATAGAAAACAGAAACTTGTCACGAAAAAAAATATCCCGACAGTGAACTGTGTGTGTCCACTATGAACGATAACGAATCGTCATTAAAATGTAAGCACTGAGTTCTGCTTCAACCCAAAGTTGTGAAACTGGGAGAGTGAAGGGAGGGGAAAGGCACAAGAACCCACTGAGAGCATGCACTGAGTCCTCACCCCGCAGGACTTCTGAAGCGCGGAAAGAGGGAAGTGAGCTATGCAGGGACGCCAGGATTGGAGGAACAACAGAATGGCAGGGCATCTTACGAAGCCACACCTAAGGGAGGAAACAAACCAGGCCCAGTGTTGCCCAGCCTCTAAACTAGCCCAAGAGGCAGCTCAGGCAGGCTCCATTCTCCCCTTTACCAACAGGGACCTCAGCAATGACACCAGCAGTACCAGAGAGGGGCTCAAGTAAGAGCCTCAGGGTCAAGAGGCCAGAGGCAGTGCTCCCTCCCCGCTTGGTCTGAGACTCCCTTCCCCCAAAATCACCAGGCAGCCCAGGCGAGGGAAGCACCTCTGCACCCCAGGAGGCACCAGCAGGAATCAGTGCAGGCCTGGGTGGTATCAGATGGTGGGGGAGCGGGGGTGTCCAAAAAAAAACACACAAAACAAGACCAAGGCTCTAAAAATTTAGTGTCTTTGGAACCACTCACAGAAGTGGACCAGGAACTGAGTGCTGAACCTAAACAATGACTGTCGACTAAAATAAAAGGTGAAGTAGGACCGAGAGTCTCCTAACACAATGGTCAAAATGTCCAAGAACAATTAAAAGTCGTATGTTGTACTAAAACCCAGGAAAATCACAACTTGACTGAGAAGACTGTCAACTGATGCCAACACTAAGATGACACATGTTCGAATTATCTGACGAGAACTTTAAAGCCGCCAGCATAAAGATGCACCAATGAGCATGCAAGTCCCTTTGGAACAAGTTAAAGAAAAAGAGAGGGAAAGGCCCTCTCAGCCAAGAAATGAAACAGGAGTCGTCAAAAAGAAACCAAGTGAAAGTTATGAAATTGAGGATACTACACAGTAATGGAATAAAATTAAAAAAGAAACTTGCTGGAAGCATTCAATAGGGGAGTGTAGATAACAGGATAAAACTGGTGAACTTGAAGAGAGAAAAAAACAGTTAACCAATCAGAATAGCAGAGAAAATGCACTGGGGGGAAATGACAGAGCCCAGTAACAAAAAAGCCCAAAATTTGTATCACTGGAGTCCCAGAAGGAGAGGAGAAAGCTAGTGGGGCTGAAAGAATACTTGAAGAAATAATCGCTAAATATGTCCCAAATTTAGCAAAAGACATAAACCTACAGATTCACGAGGCTGAATGAATCTAAATATGATAAACTCCAAAAATTCTACAGAGACAGATTAGTGAAAACTAAAGAAAAACACTGTTTGAAATCAGAGACAGAAATGCCACCTTATTTAGAGGGGAATCACAATTCAATGACGGATTTCTCAGCAGGAACCATGGAGGCCAGAAGGAAGTGACAGAGTTTCCAAGTTCTGAAAGAAAAGAACGGTCACCCACAACCTCAAAGCCAACAAAGCCTCCTCAAGGAACAAAGAGGAAATGAACACATTCCGAGGCAAAGGAAAACTGCAAGAACTCACGACCAGCAAATCTCTTCTTAAAGTACATCAGTTCTCCCCACAAACTGCTCTATCAGTAACACGATTTCTATCAAAATCCCAGTCAACAGACACTGTAGACAGACAAGATTATTCAAAACTTTATATGGAAAGACAAAGAACCCGGAGCAGCTCCAACAATCTTGACCCAGGAGAACAGAGTGAAAGGAATCACTCCACCCGCCTCCAGGCCTACTGCAGAGTCAAGGCAACTGCAGGCTAGTTCTTTCCTTCCTTCGGAGCTCAGCTGAGGTCACCACCTCCAGGACATCCTCAGGACTGCACACAGTCTGATTTGTGCACCTGGCCTACACGTTTGTAGCATCCTGAGCGCCCACTAACTGGTAGAGCACAGTATTTCACTGAGACAACTTACCTGTCCACCAGCTGGTGAGCTACTGGACGGAGAAGACTATGCCCTTCATCTCTGCTCCCCAGAGCCTAAGGGAGCCCCAAAGCACAGCTGGTACTCGGTGAACATGAGGTAAACGAACAAACTAGCCACACGAGTCTCTTTGCTGCTTGGTATCTGACTTTAAATGCTGGGTATCCACTGCCGGTACTGCTCTATTATGAAACATAGTGAGAATATTTACCGACTATACAGATCCATCAAAAACATATTTAACAGTTGCACACTAGTCCTTCTGGGATTACAGCAGATTCTAGTTGCTTGTGTCCTCACTGTCCGATATTTAAGCTGTTCCATTAAGGATTCTTTGTATTGCAAGAGCCTATTTCTAATGACGAAGATAATCTGTCGTTACTATCATGTGATATATAACCAAACCTTCTCAAACCTGCCATCAATACCATCCTTCCAGCCCCCTCCTGGTTGGAGACGCTGCAGGCACCTCTCCTCCATCACTGGTCTGGTGGTAGACTGGCCCAGTCGGCAAAGACTGTGGAAAACGCGGTGCTAATCCCAAGCCCAAGGAGTTATTTCTGCAACAAACAGACTGGGTCTCTCTGTGCAGGGCACACTGAAAGGATAAGCCCAAAATAAAACTGTGAAGTCTGCAGTTTGCCTTCAGATGCCCCGTAAGTACGGCGCTGGGGTGTCCCTCTCCCAGAGCCTGACACGGCCATACTTGGACAGCCATCCCCACACAGCTAAGCCGCGGAGGAGGGAGGCCTTGGCAAGCCTAATTTCTCTGTGTGCTTGAAAAGAAGAGTGCTTTCTTATATTTAATACACAACTTTCTTCACAGTACTTACGTTAGTGCTTTTGTAGATGCACCGAATGAATACCCCCAACTTCCCTCTTTCCCCTGGATCTTAACATTGTTCAGCCGCACCGAGAGGTGGACTTGTTCAGGGCAACAGGCCTTCCTGGGCCTGCAGCTTCGTTCAGCAACAGCAAAGAGCACAGGTGCCGCAAGAGCAAGAGCAAAGAGCCCAGATGGCCCGACGCGGAGCACAGGGAAATAACCTTCCCAATTAACTAAAGCCTGCTTATAAAAAGTCATTACCCCATTGGAAATGGGTCAACCTGGAGAAGAAATATAATCATCGAAATATTTTAAAAGGATACTGATGGCATTCAAATTCAGAGGGAAAGGGTGGTTTATTTACTAAATGGCATTAGCATAATAAAACGGCTAGCTAGCTATCAGAAAAAGGCAAAAGTTGTCGCCTGTATTTCACCACACATAAAAGCAAATTCCAGATGAACTAAAGATTTCCATATAAAAAGTTAGACAGTACATTCATAATAAGATAATTTAAGGGACTATTTATACAACTAGGAAGGTAGGAAACCCACAGTGATATGAAGACAGAGAACTGTGATAACAAGTATCTTTCATTTATTCTAGAGCAAAAAAATACTGCAAACCTCTAAAGAAACTTACAGATTGGTAAAAAAAAACAACACAAAAAACAAAAACTTCCAAAATAAATAATCACCAAAGAGTTAATATCCTTGATATATAAAGTATTCCCAAATCAATTAAAAAAAAAAAAAAAAAAAGACAGCTCAGTGAAAAAAATAGCAAATGACATAAAGAAGAAATTCACAGAAGGCCAAATTGAAGAGGCCAGTGTCAAAGTAGGAACCGTCCAAGCCTGTAGAGAATTTTTATGAGTTTATTTGAGCCAAACTGACAACTGCTGGGAAGCAAAATCTCAAGGAAATAAGGAAATGCTCTGGAGACTGGGTTACATGAAATCCATGGGTGGCAGATTAAGGGGGTGAGGGAAAGCAAAGCAGCGGAATCTCTGGGACTGAACAAAAAGTAAAATGGAGACACAAACTTCTTTTACATTGGTGGGAACAGGACAGTTAACAGTCAGCGCTTACAACACACAGAGGTGGGGTTCCGGGAACAAAATAACCATGAGGGGCTTTCCTACTCTGGGGAGGTGGGTGTGCCCTGAGAAGTCCCAGAAAAGAAGATTACATTGACATTTCGAAGGTATGTTATCTTAGATGCTTCCAGACGATAAACAGACTCGCTTACGAAAAGATTGACCTTTCTAAAGAAGGCAATAGACCTGGGATATGACTCGCCATGACTCACGTTTAGTTAGGAATTTTTATGTCCAGGCCATCCTGTGTGGTCACTTTTGGTCTCTGAGTTTGTAGGGCCCGCATGCTGGCCTCCCCTGAGCTTGTCAGGTTTAGTATGTGACCCCTTTTCCCTCCACACCAATCAACATGAAGAGATGTTCAATGTCACCAATAGTCAGACAGTACCACTTAACGCAAAAATGAGATCATCTTTTTCATGCATCAAATCAGCAAAAATTACAAAGAGAAATAACACCTACTGGTGTTTAAGAAGTGAAAAAATGAGCACTGTCATGAAATAGTTTTAGGACTAATTGCAATAAACATTTGGGAAAGAAATCTAGTGATATCTATACAAAATTGGGTATACATATAGTCTCATTATCAAAAATCTACCCGTTGGAAATAACGGCATTGCTGTATAAGAATGAAGATACATAAGCAAAGATGCTTATTGCCTCACTGTTTGTGGTTGCAAACTATTGTTTGTATAATAGCAACAGAAAATCTCACAGGAAACTACCCAAATGTTCATCGATAAACTGACACATCCATACTACAGATACTATATACTGTATTTATACACGTTAAATAACTTTGATTTATATATAGTGTCCTGGAAGAATAAGAAAAGGGAAATTTGAAGACTTGCATGTATGGTCCCATTTATGAAGCATGTAATTATTATTAATGAAGTCCACTGCATGGCGGGGGGGGGTGGGGGTGGGAGCGCTCGCGCCTGTACTTGCTTGAGCATAGAGAAAAGGACAGAAAAGATAAACCCTACAATGTTAACATCAGCTGGGAAGAGGGGACATGAAGGAAAGGAGGCTGGGGGGAAAATAATTAACTTTTCCTACATAATATGTTCATTGCTTCCATTGTTAACAATTAAGTTACTTTACTTTTGTAATTTAAAAAAAAAAGAGAAACACGAAATATTGTCTTCTCTAATGCAGTTTAATGTATAATAGCTAATATATTAAAAAATATATAAATAATACTGAATTATAAGCCTGTTGAGTAGAGAACCCTTTTAAAATGAGATTTATTCTACCTGCATCATCACAGATTTTAATGAGGTTTCAGGTTCATGGCTCTGTAACCTGTCACCTGCACAACAAAGGGACCCTAACCCTCTGCACAGCCCATCCATTCACATTTCACATCGCTCCAGCAACTTTCCCTTCACGGAATTCATCTGCCTCTTCTTCAATTTTTTTCTTGAAAGCTGTTCTATTGATTACATGGTGTCTAAAAAGATAAGCCACATAAATGCAAAGTCTGACAAAAATTTTGAAGAGAATAAATTCATGGTAAAGCAACAATCTCATAGGCAAACCTACCTGGCAGTTGAGTGTAACATCCTCCAACACTTGTAGATAAAACCACCTCCGGGGCATTACCCTGGCTCTGTGTAGCGCCACTGACTTGATATTAGTTATTTCTTAAGGATTTAACTCAAGTACAGTTTCATCTTGTTTGGAAACAGGTGCTGCTTAGAATCGCTGTCAACGTGCTCTACAATCTATTTTATAGAACACTGTGAGGAATCTTCTAGAGAAAATTAAAGGCACGGACTTAATAGAGTTTAAATGGATCCCAAATATTTAACATAAAGTTTCTGAAAGTAAGTGCAGCTAAAACTATGGGCATTATATATAAAACCATCATTAAAAGACTCTAGCCCTGGCCAGTTTGGCTCAGTGGTTAGAGCACTGGTTCCCAGACTGAAGGGTCTTGGGTTCGATTACGGTCAAGGGCACATACCATGGCTGCAGGCTCGAATCCTGGCCCTGGTTGGGGCTTGTGCAGGAGGCAACCAATCGATGGGTCTCTCACATCGATGTCTCTCTCTCTCTTCCTTCCTCTCTCTCTGAAAAGCAATGGAAATAATATCCTCAGGTGAGGATAAAAAGAAAATTTTTAAATAGACTCTGAAAGGTGGAGAGAAGTCACAGTGGCCGGGGACATGGGGACCCAACGAATGACACAGCAGTACATTCTTTGAGTTTTATTTTGCCTCATCCCAGATTGGATGCTGCAGAAGATGGCAATCTAGGAAAGCCAACAAAGGTCGACATAAGTATCTCCAAGAAACACTTGCTCCCTCTAACGTAAAGGACTAGGAAGGGTAGAGCCTATCAAGACAGAAAACGTTTAGATAATAACCACTCTGCTCTAGCCAAACGCCACAGAAAAACACACACAACCACAAGCCTATTAGCAAAGGGCAAATGGGCCACCTAAACTGCCGCCCTTGCCCAGCTATACCGGGTGCCACCACTCATCCCACTGGAGTGACAATATTAGAGCAGACAAAGGACTTGCATCGCCACCTAGCAGTGACAAGCTCCAACCTTCTCCCTCCCCACCTCAAGTCACCTGTGCGAATGGGAATCACTGCTTCACGTAAAGGTGCCACCCTCCAGTCAAGCTGGATGTTGGCCTGTCACAAATGGAGTGTCCATCAGGAATAGCGATCTGACAGC
This sequence comes from Miniopterus schreibersii, assembly GCF_964146895.1. Taxonomy (NCBI): domain Eukaryota; kingdom Metazoa; phylum Chordata; class Mammalia; order Chiroptera; family Miniopteridae; genus Miniopterus; species Miniopterus schreibersii. The sequence continues at coordinate 100,407,288 of NC_138105.1, forward strand.
TCACTGTGGAGTAGATACACATGGCCCGGGAGGGGAGCACAGACCTGGGGCCCTCTAGGAGAGCCTGCAGTGCACAGGAAAAGAGTGTGTCCAGTCCTGGGTGACCGACTTCTAAAAGAACTTTGAAAAACTGTAGTTTTCTTGTCAAAGAAATGGAGTTTTCTTGTTCTCGGATGGAGAGTCTTCCCTCTTCTCAGAACCACCTACTAATAATTATACCCTGAATTCACCCACTCATTCAACAGACAGCATTATCCTAAACACCAGGATACAAAAATGAGTGAGAGAGAGAAGCAGGAAGGAGGAAGTCGAGAAACCCATTTGCAGAAAGGAAAATCAGAGTGACACGAAGGACGTGTGAAGTCGGAGGTGTCTGGGAGACATCCAAGCGCAGACGTCAAACAGGCAAAATGAGCTGGCAGACAAGCATAAGTGCTGTAAGACCACCTCCTGGAGAGGCCACAGAGCGGGGGCCTGGGTCCAGGAGGTATCAGTCACGTCCACCTTATGCACGAGGACAGAACGGGACTGTCCCTTCCAGGAGACCGGCAGTGCACGGTGCAGAGGGAGTTGGCACGGGTGGGAACGCAGCCCTTGGTATCTTGAATCTTTGTGCTTATTGCTTCCTGTTGGGCTTCCATGCTTATTGCCAAAACAACTGTAATTACTTCCCAACTGCTCTAGCCCACAGCCACATTGGCTCATTTCAATCCATTTTCTAATTGCAGCTATAGAGATTTGTATCGAAACTGAAATGTGCTCCTTACCTCCTTTCCTTAATCCCTCCAGTGGATCCCCTTTGCTCTATAGCAGGGATGGGGATCCCTGCTATAGCGCCCAAGAAATCATTTGGTCTGGGGCTGCCAAGGCCTCACCAAAGACAAGCAGTTTGAGCCATTACATTAAGGGTGAGTTCATTAAATGTTTGACCAAATATAGCAGGCTAATTTTTAAGTGGATAATTCTGTACGGCCTGTGAATGATGTTATAAATATCCAAATGGCCCTTGGCAGAAAAAAGGTTCCCCACCCCTACTCTACAGCCTGAAGACACATCCGCAACTGGTTTTCTGGGCCCTGCATACTCTGGCTCTTCCCTAGCCCTCCAGAACCATCTGTAACCTGGCTCGCCGTGACCCGTGACCCACTGTGACCCTCCCTGGCCTTCTCTAAGCACCTCAACTACTGAGTGTGGTGGTGTCCTCTCCTCCACAGGGCCTCCACACTAGCCCTTCCCTCCCTTTCACCTCGTCAACTTCAATCGTAATCTAAGCCATGCATCCTCACGGAAGCCTTCTTGACCGCCAGCAGCCATGACAACAAAATGTCCCTGCCCTTCAAAATACCCACCAGTTAGAACTGTCGGTGTGACAAGTTGTCTGCCTCCCCTCAGAGTGTAAGCTGCTGAGAGACGCTGAGCACTGGCACCACCATGTCCCCACACTCGGGTTCCTGCCGAGCACACAGGGAGTTCTTGTAGGCACCGGTTCACAGAACAGACGAGCTGAACCCAAAAGCAAGGCTCATGATCACAAGCGAGTACATGTTCTGAAGTCAGAAACACCTGATAGCACCTCTTGTTTATGCTTAGAAGTTCATCAGCCATATGAAGTGTTCCTCTTTCATGTTAAAGTGAATGCCACGTTATATGACGATAATGCTCTTCTGTTATTAAACCATTTCTGTTAATAGTACTCTGCACTCGAGTCTTCGAGTCAGATCGTGCTCTGTTCAGCTTTAATTGAACTTGAAATCATCTGTTTGCATTTTATTGTGGAACTTCCAGTGGTGATATCACTAGCCTGATGACAATAAATTTATAAAAGAGAATCTAAAAATGAAAGCTATTATGTTTGCTGACCACAGACATACTGTCTTCAAGGTCGCGCAGAGCTGAGGCTCACAAACCCCGTTTCCCCTTAGCGGGCACAGATGAAGAAAGCGAGCACAAACCAAGCCACCGCCGAGGCTGGTGCGCCGCCTCCTCCCACAGCTGCAGGAGGAAGGTTTAACTTGGTATACAGCTAGCACTCTGGGTTTTGTGACTCGTCGGCGTGTCCTTCATTAATGAGCAGTTAGCAACAAAATCGGATCACATCAGCTGTGCAGTTAATTACAGATAGAAAATATTCAGGGTATACAGGGTAAATTTTATTAGCATTGCTGACATCTGTCAACTATGTCGGTTAATTACTCCTGAATTTGGATCCCAGTCTTCCACTATTTCAAATTTTAGCATATTTGACACAGACATTTTCAAGCTACCATTATCTGCGTTGAGCATTTCCGCCTTATTCCTGTTCTAAAATGGTCACAAATAAGCACTGTTAGCTCTCGCACTGACACGGCTCGTTCTGCAGCTAAATAAAATAAATTGTTAATTAGCAGAAAACTACCTACCACGTGGTTAATTTTTTTCTGGCCAATGCTTATTAAATACTTCTAGCGTTGCTATATAGGACACGAAGTATTTTGAACTCTCCAAATTACACGTTAAGGGTATAACCCTAAAACTTTTCCCAACTTCGGAGTAGAAAAAAGCACTTGGCATTTTGTTTTTATGGGTTAGGTATGGCGAGGCTGTCTGTGTTGCTCTGTAAGTGAACGTGTTTTCCATCCCTGCTCTAGTCATCTGTGGTGTGTGAGGGCAGGTGTCTTGGAAGACACTAGTTTTGTGGTGAAGGAAACGCTCACGGGGGCGAAGGGAAAAGATCACACAAGGAAGAGGGAATGCAGGAGGTGGGATGGGGTGCGCGAACAAATAATTTACAGGGAGTAAAACAAAGGCCGATCATCGAACACAGTTCACATGTTCACAGGTCGTCATGGCAACAAGAAATACAGAATTAAAGATGAAAAGTGGGAAAAGAGACTATGCTAAAAACACAAAATGTACCAAGTACACTAATCCCAAGTATTTACTTTTAATCTCTCTAGGCTTTTACAATTTCCCTTAAAGAAGAAAGGCTTAGGGAAACTGAGTCCCCAGATCTGCAAAGGCAGTGGGATCATCTGAACCCAGGCTGGTGACTTCCTGTCCTCAACCACAAACTACCCTAGTTCGAAAGATATCTTCTCCACGTGAGAGGATAGGCCCACTCTCAATAAGTGCTCGGTCCCGTACCCGAAGAACTAGCGCGGGATCTGCAATGACCCAGTCAGCATTCCACCTGTCATCTTTACACAACTGACTAAACTGGACTGTGGTATCAGCTACAGTGGTAATAATCCCATCACCCAGTCAAAGCTTAGGCTCGGTACTGTCATCAACACTCAGGAAAGACAAAAACAAAAAAGAAAAAAGTGAGCCCCCAAGAGGAAAGCCCATATTCTAGTAAATACCTGGGTGCCCTGGCCTCCTCCCTTCACCACTCGTACGCTGCCCCGATTAATAACCGCTTCATCATCTTTGTTGCATACATGCCTTCGCTTTCCCTACAGGAAACTCCCAAGGGGCGGCTGATCAGAAGAGAATCTGGATATTCTTGGACCACTCGATTAAATCTATCCTAACCTCACCCAAATGACCACCATCTGGTAGGGTGTCAGCAGAGTAGGTGAGTGCACGTATCTATGGTCACCTGGCATCTGTGTGACAAGGATGCCAATGGAGGTTACTATTTGGGGAAAGGCATCTAACATTTAGACATCTCATGGTAAGTGAGAATTCTGTGGAGAACTGGTCAGGAAAATCAAGTAAAAAGACCAATTCCCAGTGTCTTGCTTGACCTAAGAGTGAGGCACCCTAAGTATCCCTATGGCCTTCTTTCCTGATCAGTGATCCTGAGTGGTTTACATTTTAAACCCAGATAATGGTTCTAAATTTCAGAGACCCAAAGACCCTGCTCATGGTCTAAAAGACTTAATATTGTTAAGATGTTAATTCTCCCCAAATTGATCTATAAATTCAGTGTAATCCCAATCAAAATCTCAGCAGACCTTTTGGTAGAAATTGACAAGCTGGTTCTAAAATCCACGCAGAAGAGCGAAAGCAGCTTTGAAAAAGGAGAACACAGTTGGAAGACTAATGCCACTTGATTCCAAGAATCTTTATAAAGCTGCTTTAATCGAAACAGTGTAGTACTGGTGTAAAAGGAGACAGGGCAATGGGACAAAGAGGGAGTCCAAAACAGACCCACACAGTCAGGGACGAACGATTTCCAAGAGTTGGAAATTTGGCAACTGAACTGCCCGAATGCCTACCACATGACTCCAACACTCCAGCCCTACATTTTACCCAGGAGAAAAGTCAATGTGTCTAGATAGACACAAGGGTTCATACCAGCGTTAGTTATGAGTCCAAACCTAGAAATAATCCAAATACCCATCAACACACGAATGTTCAAACAAACTGTATATCCATACAATGCGGTATTACTTGGCAATAAAAACGAGAAATTGATCCAAGCAAGAAACATGCATGAATCTCAGAAAAACTAGGGCAGGCAAAAAGAAAACATACTACACATGCCTTCATTCTAGATAAAAACTAGAAAATGCAAATTCGTCTACAGTGACAACAATCAGATCAGTGATTGATGATGGGGCCTGTATAAACAGCCAAGGGAGGGGCTACAACTCCGATCAGTGAAATTTGAGAAGAGAAACAAATACCTTCACTACCTTGACCTGATCGTGGTGACCATTTCACAATGTATATACATCAAAACTTACCTAATTGTACACTTTTAAGGATTTTCAGGTTGTTGTATGTCAATTACACCTCAGCAGAGCTGTAACTTTAAGCAGCGGTCCCGTACAGGTTAGTGCGGGAGTTCATTTAATTAGCGTCCCGTTCTGATCCACCGCGGGAGCGCCTGGCGCACAGAAAGGCCCCTGGAAAGGACGGTCCTCACATGCATAGTCAGAGCCTCGGGAGCCATTCTGTCCCCCTCTCACAAAGCGGATGGCTTTACATCGTGATAATAAAACCAATGTGTGAATGAAAATGCTTTATCTGTTCTATGAAGCGCACTATGATATGTCACTCAAAACTGTATCAGATCCTAAAGAAATTCTTTCTTTTTTACCCACTGTAAAGAACTAATCCAACCCGGGACGTTCTTGGCAGCAGTGGCTCATACTAACCTTCCCATAGAGAGTCAGTATGATCATGAGCGTGTGGATCTGGGGACTTGGCTTACGTATCCTGGCATGTAACTGACCGCTGAGTCAGTCTGTGGAAAGGCTGCCCACACCCCAAACAATCTGATATTTCTCTGACCATTCCTCTGGGGAGTGGAAGGCGTGGAATGTGGTCTCCTTGGGAGAGCTGGCCCTGAGCCTGCCTGCCCCTCCCGTGTAACTGTGGCTTGAGAAACGTCAGCTTCTAGGTTTTAAGCAAGAAAGCGGCTTACATTTGGGATGGAATGTTCACTCAGGAAATATAAGGGTATTTATCTTTTAAAAACGAGTTAACTCTACTATGTCTCAACAGCTGACTCAACTGAAAACTGCCATGAGCTACACATTCAAAATGCTCAACAATTAATGAAAAAGAGAGACAGGGTTGCTGCCCACAGGGGAATCAAGGAAGAATAAACCTTTTGGGATGGGGTATGTGGGTCGCTTGAAGGAGGAGGTTCTGTGGAGAGAAACGCTGAGAATTTAAGTGGGGAAATAACGAAAGGTCTGGTGATGAAGAGGAGAGGCCAGGAGTGGACCCCAGACCCAGCCTGCTCAGAGCCAGGCTCCAACAACTGCACCAACCCAGCTCTCTTTATGCCGCTGGTGGGCCGGAGGGCTTCCCAGCACACAGTCCAGGAGGCCGGGCTGTCCCTGTAGCTGTCATTGTACAGGTGGCACAGACGGAGCAAGAACACTCAGCAACAACAGGCAACAGGAACACTCAGGAGGCCTCGTTCATACAGGAACCTTAGGCATACCCAGCACATTCTGTCTTCCTGATGCCTTTAAATGAAGGTGTCCAACTTAGCTGGAAGACAGATGACACACGAGAAATGATAATCCCGGCTACATGCTCTCATGCAGAAGTCATATTCATTGGGAATGTGAAATAATAACGCCACACGGGTCTTCAGAACAAATTTTTGGCTTAGTGTTAACTTTAATGCATGAAATCAAAAGAATCACAAGACCACATTGATGCAGCCAGCGCCTTAAAAGCCCTGCAGGGGGACAGAGTTTCTAAAGATCTGGAGGGGAGATTAGATGCCAATGTTACCCATGAGGCACTGGGTAACTTAATTATTCCCAGTCCATGTCTTCGTCTGTAAAGTGCAGCACAATGCCGCCTGCCCCAACCGCATCCTGCCCCAGGACCGGGAGGGTCAAATGAGATGATGGAAGGGAGGCAGCCGAGTCTCTCACAGGAGTGCGGGGACGCTGGCTGCCAGCATGCTGTCTCCTTTAGACACGGGCTGCGTGCTTTCTCCACCTGGAAGCCCCAAACTGCAAAGGAAAAGCTCCTGTTCAGCCAGAACCTCTGCAAGGCTATCTGGGCAGCTTCCTGTTCTCCGCAATCAGATCTAGCTTAACGCTGACGTCTGATAGGGCATCACAGGCTTCATAAGTTTCCATCTCGTTAAAAAGGTTTGCTTTTCATATACTATAAATATTTGTGGTATTATGCGAACTTATTCTTTTTTCTTTTTTTAAGTCAAATTCAGCCTGAAAAATAATCACATTCACCTTTTATTCCACCTCAAAACCCACCCCTCAATTCTGGGAAACAGCAACATCAGAAGAGTTCCCTTTTCAGGACCGCCTGTTACTCATCACTCGGTTAGCACTCGGGCATATTTTGTGCATCAGAATCTCTCCTTTCACCCCTGAAGGGCGCTGAGCAATGAAGATGAAGGACTACAATAAAGTCGCCTGTGCTGATTTTTAAGGGTTGTGTCAATCGTCTTTTAGTGTAGTAAGGTCTTTGAGAAAGAGAAGCAATGTTAAACCAGACTGGGCTCTCCTGGATTCAAGGGGAGGGGCTGCTGCCCCTTGGATTTCGAACCCAGGAAGTTATTTTTGGTATGACTAATCTATTCGATATTCTAAGTCCTACATTTTTTATTAGTAAATGACAATGAAGTAAAGGAACGCTTTCATTAGAGAACATTCTCTCGTCTATGCAGGTTTCTCGGGAAGGTGGATGAGCTTTTAAAAGGTAGTCTAGCCTCTTTCTGGGTTTTGTTTGTACTTCAGAGCACAAGTTTCAGGGAAAGAGAGAAGTGAGCACAGAGACTGTTCTAATTTAAATATTCTTCATGATTTAACAGTAGTTACTTCTTTCAAGGTTCAATCACCTTCTAAATATTACACGATAAAAGGAACAGAAAAATTACATGTTTCCTAGCCAAGAACAGTAGTAAAAGTACTTTCTAAAGTATAATCATTATTTTCATTTTCTAGTTAAAATTTTTCAGTTTTTTATCATCTCAGTTGCCAAATTTCAATCTTCATTGATTAGAAACACAGCAGAGCTCCTTGCATACAAATTTATTCAGGTTTGCAAACATTAAATCATCATTAGATCAGAATGACAAGCATGACAAAATTAATACTCCAGAAGAGCTCAGGGAAATATAACATCTAAAATGTATTGAATTGGGCTTTAAATTGAACCCGTACAAGTTTAAGTTCAATGAAAACTAATATTACTCACCTTTTAATCAATTATTTCATAATCATCCCCCTGAATCCTTTAATTCACCAAGAAATCCTATCTAAAACATTCTCTAATGTCAGCCACAATATACCACTGAAATGCAAACTGAATCTTTTTAAAATATATATACATACATATATATATATTGATTTCAGAAAGAGGAAGGGAGAGGGAGAGAGATAGAAACATCAACAATGAGAGAGTCTTTGATCGGCTGCCTCCTGCATGCCTCAGACTGAGGATTGAGCCCACAACCCAGGCACGTGCCCTGGCCGGGAATAGAACCGCGGTCTCCTGGATCCTAGGTGGATAGTCAACCACTGAGCCACGCCTGGCAGGGCACACACTGAATCTAAACTTCCGTTAAACCCATCAACTGTCACCTTACCTCATGCATCCAATCACTTGACAGGAGTGACTGTGAAGTACGCTCCATGCTCATTAGTGTTACAATTAAAGGCAATATTGTATGGAAAATAAAATGGCACAATTACTTGGAACCATTATGGATCTAAACACCTTAAAATAACTTACCATGCAAGTCACATGATACTAAGCTCATTTACAACCTTAAACATAATTTAGAACTAATTTCCAAAGCTAACATTTAGTCAAGAGCAATAGGCCTATCTTTTTAAAATATTTTTAGTGAAGAGAAAAACCTGTGATGGTTCCACTACGCAATCTGCAGTTAAGCAGTGATACAGGGGAGAGGGTGTTGGGAAATACAGGTTTGGGAGTCATCCTAAATCCACGAGAAAGGATGAGATCCCCAGACAGTGATACAGACAGAGCAGAGAGGAGGAGAGCAGAGTGGGATTCAGACGAAGACTTGGCAATTAGAAAACGTCTTCAAACAGTGATCTAGAAATCTAGCCCATTATCTTTCCTCCAAAAAAATCACCTGTGAAACAAAAGAACATGAATATACATTTCCATAAAATGGGTCAATTCCAACCTGGGTCTGGGCCTACTAGGGGGTCAACATGGCGACAACAGGAGACTCCACCAGGATATGCTCTGCTTTCCGTGATTCTGACCCATTCTGCGGCCAGCGTTACTGTCCAGCAGGGGCTACAACTCAGAACCCTAAAAGGAGACAGGGTTGGGCTGGTGATGGCAACAACTCACACTTCATGGAGAAGCAATCTAGAGAAGGAGCTGGGACCGTCCCCAGTGGGTCCAGTTGACTTGGCCTGGAATCCCAGCTTGGTGACATAACTGGGCCTTGGCTGAGCTACTCAACGCCTCTGCGCCAGAGCTGCCCATCTGTGAAATGGTGACTGCAGCTGTGGAGTGGTGAGGATTAAAATGAAGAAATGTACGCGACCTTCAATAAACGGCAGCTGTTAGGTATGGCACCCTGCCTTCCCCAAGAGAAGCGGGTGGCACTTCCTCAGGGAAGGGTAAGGTGGCATCACAGGACACTTGTCCTCAGTAAAATTAACAAAGAGAGGACCTGAGTGAAAACTCCACTGCATGCACAAAAGTCAAAGGGAACAAAGTGGAAATTCTCTTACAGGCCCCTGGTGAAAGAAAAATCAAAGTAACACATTCATATGCCTTAAATGAGTCTTTGAAAACATGGTTCCCAATCTCTTCTCCATCACACTGCTCCCTGGCCTGGTAGGGTGAGCAGCACTGCATGCTGACTTTCTAACTCTAGGTCCTCAAAGGGAAAAAAACATCACAAAATAGGCCAAAATTACCAGCAAAAGCAGCTTATAAGATGGACCCATATCTATGGTTCGTTCCTTTTCTGTTATTATTCCTTTGATAAACTTCCTTCGATTAACTGCTTGAAAGGCGCACTGCTGTAAATGGCCAGGCATGTGGGGTACCAATTCCTAACACTTCCCTAATGCGCTGTAGTATTTACGTGCAAAGTAACCTACTTAACAAAAGTTAAACTTACTAATAAATCATTAAGTTCACAGAAAACTTCAATGTGAAACTGTGTTTACAACACAAACGCGTGAAGTCAACTGCAGCACGCACATAACCTGTATGGTTGTCAGCCTGTGATGTGGAAGAGCCATGTCAGAGATGAGAGTTTCTTAAATTCCCAATAGTTTCTTTTTTCTGATGAGCACTGACTGCTATTCTTAAAAATTTCCTGAGTCAGTTGAGCTGGAATGGGGCAAAAAGATTTCCAACATGTGTGTGTTTGATGTTGGTCCCTAAAGGCTGCTGTACAAAGATTAATAGTTTCTCGGCCAAGCAGTCTTTCATGTGCAATCCCCCCATCACTGCGCTGGAACTTATTTTCTATTTAATGGAACCTAAGGAAGAGGGAGAGCAAGGAAGGAAGGAAGGGAAGAGGAGAGAAAAAGAGGAAATGGAGACTGAGCTGGAGAGGGAGAGGGGAGGGGAGCTTATTAATGAACCGAACAGTATAGGGACTCGCCTTCCCTTTCTGAGAAAAAAGTAACAGAAATCGAATCCAACCTACCCCTCCTCCCAGCTGAAATGACTAAACCAAACGTCAACTCGCACACACCTTTAGAAATGACTTTAACCAGAAATGGTAATGGCAAGACATCTGCAGTGTTCCACAGGGCCACACAGTTTCTCCTGGTGGAACGTGTACGTGAGGCCAACTGAAATGAGGACTGAAGTGGCTAACCAGACAACTGAGGCAAAAGCAGACGTCTCCTCTGGCCTCCACCAGGCTTCACTTGGGCTTGAATACTGGGCTGTCACGCTTGGAATCCACTGGTCAGCATGACTTATGTTGCTGTAATCTCGGGGGGGGGGGGGGGGGGGTAGGTTTTGCAATCAGCATGAAACTTTTTGGGAAAACCTTCCTCAAAAATGAATGGAAAACTAGCTTAACTCAGCTAGAACTCTCAGCACCAATATAAACGACTCAAATAAGAGTCTAGTCGCTGTTCACTGTAAATGAGTATTTGCACGTCTTATTAGTAACGTGCTGTGAATCATGAAGTTCTTTCTGGAAATGGCAGCACAGTAGAATTCATCTTCAGACTGGTTTGGGAGAATACTTTTAGATGTAAAGAAAGAATTTTATTTGGGGGCTATAATAAGCAAATTTTGTTACCATATCTAGGGGTGAAACTGACTCCTTCAAGAGGAACTCACATGTAGCTTCTGCTCCACACACAATCAGCCAACACCCTTTTCTGACGGTTCGGGGTGCAATCTACACTGAGATGTCACACGCCTGGGCTCCTAAGATGCAAGTACTGTATCTCTAGTCACTTAATCTCTGTGCTTCAAAAGTTTCTTATGCAAAACCTGGCAAAATACATTTCTTTCCTACAGTAATGTACTTATAAATAACTGGGGCTGATATGTAAATTCAGCATAAACATATGACAAACTACTGTGGCAGCAGGTGAACAATGGAAGCTGCCTCGGGTTGGTCCTGGTGGGCAAAATGACATGGCACCTGGGGATGTGAGCCCAGCACCAGTGTCAGGATGGCCAGAGCAATTCGATGATGCCCATGTCCACAAGACAGCAAGACTACGGCAAACATGGCACCTGTGTCATTCTCATGCTGGAAATAACTCACCTGAAATCCAAGGTGCGGGGTACTCTGTTTACTGCAGCCTGCAGACACTGCATTTAAAGTATCTCACATGGATTTACTGGGCTCTTGTCATAATCCTAAGAGAGAATTTTTTCCCCTCTATCCAATGGGTGTACTTTTTTTCAACTCACATGTATAAATTTAACTTTTGTCAATCAAAGTTTAAAAGACTGAGAAGTCTTAAAGGAATTCTAGGGAGAATCATTTTATAAATCAGTCGTCTCATAGTGAAAAAAAAAACAACCCCCCCCCCCCACACACACACATTTCTGATTTGTATAAAATCTTTAATACTCAGTGGGCTCAAATCAGAAGGTACCTATGTTTTACCAGGTAGACCCCATTCTGCATATGAGGAAGTAGACAAAGGTCAATGGATATTGACCTCTGTCTCAAGGTCACAAAGCTAGTCACTAGTTGCCAAATAGATTCTATCTCTGAGCTCCAAGAGCCAGGCAGTCATGTAGGACTTTGTGCTCAGGGTCTAGAGTCTAGACAAACCAGTAAATGGACAGAAAAGAAAAAGCTGACAAGTGAAAAACAAAGCTTGCTTCAAGCGACCTCAAAGGCTGAGAGTGGGAGATAGAGACAGCCAGAGATGGGCCAGATGAAGAGACAAGTCCCAGGTATCTAACAAAGTTCCGGTCCCTGGTCCCTTGGGGGCAGGAGATGCTAATGTGAAATGCCTACCATAGCCTTAGAATTGGTGTATTTTTAGTCAGTTGAGTCTGGTTCTGTTGCTTGCTATCAAAAGAACTTTAATTACTGATTAAAACACAGTCCCAATACACAAGTTTATACGGTGAGAGAAATGGAAGGTAGAGTATATCAAGTAACTTCCTCTTTTCTCAAATGTAAAACACCTGAGAGGTGGTTCACTGACATGGCTGCTTCTCTCCTGAACACACAGAGATGGAGACAGATGCCATTCCTGCAGGTGAAAGCATTTAACCACTCACAAACTCCTAGTTATTGAGGGCGCAGCGGGCAGAAGGGCTGGCCTCCCGGTGAGGAGCAGAGTTCCCAGGATCCCCAAGCAGGGGCTCAAAAGGCAGTATTTTATATAATAATCACATGCATTTTTTTAAGTACAGAAAAAGTTGTATAAAGAGATAGGTATAGATACAAAGACACAGACATACAGGTATACATATAAAACAGGTTTTTGCGGTGTGGCCCAGGTACCAAATCACATTTTCAAACATTTTTACAGAAAGGTGTATTTTGAGGTCCGTATAACAGCCTTAGTTCAAGATCAAAGATGAGAAACGTGCTCCCTAAATATCTTTCTTTTAACAATGTATTAGTCTGGTACCTTTCACTTAAGAGCTATGTGATATAGTTATAGGAGCTTGGGTTTTTTAGAAAATTTTCAGCTTTACCACTAACTCTGTTAACTTAGGAAAGTTCACTTTTCCGAGTCTCACTGTAACACCTGCTAACCAGATTTTTATGAGAATCACAAAATTAAGAATAAAAGCCACGCACAAGGCCTGGCATTTTAGAGACACTGAACAATGCCCCCTTTTATCTTTAATCATATTTTTCTCAGCTTTCATCATTCCAGGCCTTACCACCAATCCTTTAGTCCACCCTGTCACAGCTCTCTGCCCCCCGGCCAACGTTAGATGCTGCACGATGGCCTCCTCAGTTCTGGAAGCTGAACTGATCCTCAGAATCACACTCACTCTGATTTAACCCCTTGGTGTGGGCTCCCACCGCCAGCTGGCCAATGATGGAGCAGGGACTACATGAGGCTGGCCTGACTCCCAGTATCGCCCATCCTAACCAGGTGTCTCCACTGCTAATTACTCAGCAAATTTCTCTCCACATGACTCCCGGGGTGTTCCTTTCATTCTAAGGGCTTTTTTATTGGGTTGGCCCATCTTTCATTCCAAGACTGAGGACTCTTGATTCATTCCGAAAACAGCCACCTAAGGTAAGGTCAGGTGTGTCACCAGCTTCCAGAAGCTTCCTACAATAATTCATTTTTCAGATTCCAGAAGCTTCCTACAATAATTCATTTGCCACATAAGCTCTGGCAAATTTACATGGTCAGCCCAGTTAGGCAGAGAGAGTCCCTACAGAGCTATAGACTTAATTAGATGTGCTTAAGAGTTTTTTTAAAAAGACAATCCACTAGTAATTCAGATTCCATCAATATTTCCTTTGACAGAAGCATCAGGAGACAGGTTGTGCCTCCTTATAACATTAAAGGCCAGAGACATTTAAAAAGTTTTATTAATGGCTTCTGACATTTTTAGCTATGTGACCTCAAGCAGTTATTGAATCTTCCCGAGACTCGGTTTCTTTCTTTGTAGACTGGTCATTACAGGCAGTCCTTAGAGTGCACAGTTCTGATATGTCTACATTTCAGTTACCACATTTTTGTCAAATAACACCCCCCCCCAATAGTGGGGTTCAGATGTCAGTTACTGTGGGATACACTATGAAAACTGCCTCCAAGACAAGCTTCACCACTGGCTCTCTAGTCCACCAACCACTGGAGCGGTAACAGGTGTGGCTCAGGGCAATGACCAAATCATATCACTTCTTTCAAAGCCCCTCGGTGCTGGGTCACTGGGCATCTGCTGGTTCACACAGACAGCAAGGTGGGTGGCTGCGCTGCCTCCCTGTCTCCCAGTGATAAACCCACTTGACATCCTGCAAAAACGGGCAATCTCCAGAGCACTGGCCAACAAAAGGACGGAAGTGCAGCAAAGAAACCTACGTGGCAACTGGCAGTGAGCCCTGAACAAGCAGAAATGGGCTTCGAGAAGAGCAAGCTGACCAGGGGATGTCAGCACCTCTGCTGTTTGAAAGACTCTCCATGTGCAGAGCAGACACGGGAACTGAGGGACTGAGGGACAGCAGCTCATTTATCAGCATGAGCCAAAGGATGAATGAAGATGTCCAGAGGGAGCGGTGCCGGCAAGAACCTCCGCATGAGAACCTCCAGGAGGGATTCCTAACACTGGCAGCCCAGGGGACAAAATGCAGGAGCTGACTAAACTCAGGAAGGAGCAGGACAGCTCCCAAGCCATCGAAAGGTGCTCCGTGTTCTGTGTTACCCAAGATGAAGGGAGGAACTGTGTACAGGGCTCTCACTCCCCATGTTTCCATTGCCTTGTACTAAACCAACATCAGCGTCATGATGTTTTCATTTCCCTACACACTGATAACAACTAAGAGGATACTTAATGTTTTAACAAAAAGTTACAAAGGTCCTGGGACCCGTGGAGCTTCCCTGGTGCTTATTAAGATCGTTTTGCATGGCCCAGCTCTGCGCGGCCCTGCAGGATGAGAATTGCAGCCACTTTGCAAGGCTGGAGAGAGAATTAAATAATATGTTCATAAACGTCTGTTGGGAGAGGAGCTGGGACGGAAAGCAAGGCTGAATTCTGAAGAACCTTGCTGCCTTCAGTGCTGAAGATTAATTACCAAGTCCTTAAGGACCACCGGGAACCACAGAAGGGACGTAGGGAGAGTGGCCCGGCAAGATATGCGTTGTACAAAATTAACTCGTCATATTGAGCAGTTGGATGGACTTCAGGAGAATTTTACTAAAAGAAGCAACTAAATAATTAATAATCGATTAGGAGTTGCTAACCTAAGGCTGTGGTTCTCCAGATGAAGAAACCATCTCTAAGGAACATATAAATGGAGAACTGACCCCAGGTGGTGGCTCACTAAGGCAGGCGCTGAGGACAGCCGCAGGTGTCCACCAGGGTCATCATGGCTGATACCTGTCAAATGCCTTGTGCCAGGTGCTATCCTGAGCTCTTTGGATCTACAGATGAACTCGGTTAGCCCTCCTAATGAGCTGAGGAGGCAGGTTCTTTCATTATTTATTGTCATTTAGAGGTCAGGAAAACAAGGCATAGAAAAGAGAGCATCTTGCCTGGGTCACCCAGCTAATAGGTGCTGCTGCTGGGACTGGGCCAGGCTGTTCGACCCCACGGCCACAGGCGGAGCCATTCTCACCCCACTCAGGCAGGGGCCCAGCCCTTTCCACTCCTGCCCCATCTCCACACTCCGAGCCCCCTCGTGCTTCCCTCCCTTCCCACGGGCTGCTTTCCCTCCTGCTGTCCTCTAGCCGATACTGACTGACACACACTAGGGCGCCCGCACTGTCCTGCTCTTCTTACTGCAGTAAAAGTTCCCTTTAAAACTACCCAGATCAACGGCTTATCTCCTGACCAACCATTTCTTCCATCATGTTAACTGTCTGAGTCTTACAGTTGCCTGAAACCAGAGGAAGATAAAGAACGGACCATTTATTTGAGAAGAAAAGAACAAGTTCACGCATTTTGTAGCCAGTCCATTTATAGATCAAAATTTATAGATCAAAATTTTATAAATTATAAATCAAAATTTTAGTGAGGGTAGAATAGTATCCATGAAGTTATTTTTTTAAACCACCTGACTCATAGCTTCCCATCCTACGTGGGCTGTGCATCTCCCCTCTCGTTTCCAGAAAGGTGTTTTAGGAAAGTGTGTTCAAAACATCCTGGCCTGTGATGTTCTTACACCTTCCTAGGACCTCCCATAAAAAGTTTTTAGTCTGCAAATGTCCTAGAATGACTGACTTTTTCTATCTATTTATTTCCCCTAATTAACAGCACATTTTATCATAAGTGCCTTTAAAATGAAACATGTAACATTTCATTTTCTTTCTCCTGCCTTAAAAGGTAGATATAGTTGCTTTGGTCATTCCCATTAATGGGATTCCCACTTTATAAATTTGCTTTCTACTCGTGACTATTATCTGAGTTATTTATTGAGTTACATGAGGGATCCAGGTGAACTCCAGAACTACCTAGCAGAAGAAAAACAAATCTATCATTCTGGTATTAAGTTATATTTCACTTACTCGGTTTATGCCAAAATATAGAAAATTGGTAGAAGAGGGTAATTTAAGTGGGTTACCAAAAAGTCACTCAGAAATCAACTTCCCAATCATAGATCTATGCTCAGAGGGAAAAGTAGGCTTTCAATTCTTGATTTATACCAGCCTTTCATGAAAGTCTTCAACAGATAAGGGCCGTAAATTGCTCTCTGTCAAAGTGTAAATCATAGCCCCGGGGACAACACAGGGCTGCAGCTCAGCAGCTTGAGGGGGGAGGGTAGGTAGTTTTTAGTTTAGTAGTCCCTACAACTTTTCTACCACTTGCCAAAAAGCTGACAATTTTATAACTCTCAAGAATGGAAAAACAAAGACCTCCAGGATTTTTTTACTTTTTTTTTCCTGTATGGGGTTATAACTACATTGATAAATGCTTGATTTAGCTAAAAATGGCTTTAATCACTTTAGCTACTTCAAAATATGAAAAATACTTAGCTGTCTATCTTAGATATTTTAGGTTTTATTTTTTTAAAAATTAAATGTGTTAACTATAAATGTACTTTGTTTTAAAGGAAAATTCCTAGGAAACTAAACCAAATTAAATTGCCTATCAGCCACACTATCAGCAAAAAATAAAATAATTAAATTGGGATGCAGTGAGATTCATAAATGAGACACATCCTCACCGACCTCCCATTTTCTTCTTTCCACACCAATACTAAAGTCTCTCACCTTCATCTTCCTGAAAAGGTTTCCTGAAATATCCCACAGAGTTCATAAACCCCTTATACTTGAGGGTGGTGTAAGTAGGCTGAATGTTTAAGGACATGATTTCAGAGAAAAGATTTGTCTAAATACAGGCATTCTAAAAAGATAGCACGTATCTACAGCAAGCTACCTTGGTTAGCACATATTTCAGCAAAAAATAATGCATCTTTTTACAATTTTGTTCAAAATGAACTATAAAATAATATTCCTAAATTAAATTAATATGCATTTGCCAAGAACCAATTGTTTATTGTTTGGGATGTATAGGGAGAAAAAGAGTAATGGTTTTTCTTATTTTACTCTCTATTATTTATGGAGAATCTAACATTAAAAAAAAAAAAATGCTACAAGATTGAATTGTAATTTTCATAGCAAAGAAAGTGATATAATGTCTATCTGATTTTCTGGTCCACGGTTCCCCAAAAGGAGTTTTCCTAGTCCATTCAGATATCAAAACCAAAACGATATTCAGCTTAAATTCCTGAGTACCCTGTTACAATACTACCTAGAAATATGCTTCCTTTATGTTTAGGATTCTCTGTATGGAAAATAAAATTTTTAAAAGTATGAAAAACAATTGGCTCCATGATTAAACCACAATTCAGGGGCTTATCGATTGACTTTTCATTCCTGTTTTTATGTTCTCTCTATCCCCAAAAATCCATCATAGAAAATCACAGAAACCTGCTTATCTCAAGAAACCCTCCCTGCTGAAGATTCGATCGGCCCTGCTCTGCACTCCCTTTGCTCAGCCAGTCTGCCCAGCAGCCCGGTTTCTTTGACAGGAATCCTGAAAATTAACTACAGAGTTTCCTCTTCCAAAGACAGAAAACTCAGATCCTGACTCCTCAATAAAAACTTTACTTTTCTCTACTGTCTGATATAAACCAAGCCAACTATATTGGCCATAATAAAAAAATATAAATTATTGGAATCATTTGTGCTTAAATTTTCTTAGAAAGAATGACAGTTCTCATGAACCAATTTATTCTTTCTCTTTACATGCTGGATGTACAATCATTTCCTTCACTCTTACTGATTATGACCACTCCCTGGACTTTTCAATTTAAGAGTAAAGGAGAAATAGTACAAAAAAAGACTTTAAAATTAATTTCTCTCTAATATTAATGAATGCTTATTAGACTTTAGCAAGTATATAAAATTGGCCTTTCCATTAATAGCCCTGATAATATGAGAAAAATAAAGTACTTAGCACAGGACTTTGAAATACTTAATAAATGCTATCTATTTTTATGATTACTTTTTAAAATCAGATGAACTGTTTCTGGTGTTTTTCCCTGGAACTGACAGTCTATCACATTTGCATCACTTCCCACACCTAAATATCCTTACTTTAACCCCCGCCTTTCATCTCCTGGCCCAGGTTTTGCCAGTAGATTTTTCTTTTTTTTCTAAACATATCTTTATTGATTTCAGAGAGAGAAGAAGGGAGAGTGAGAGAGAGATAGAAACATCAATAGGAGAGAGAAACATCAATCAGCTGCCTCCTGTATGCCCCCTGCTGGGGATGGGGCCTGAAACCAGGCATGTGCCCTGACGAGGAATCGAACCTCAGTCTCCTGGATCATAGGTCGATGCTCAACCACTGAGCCACGCCGGCTGGGCCAGAGTAGATTTTTCAGTCAATTAATTAGAAATGCATGTGAATTCAAGAGCTATAGAAAGAAAGAATTTGTTTGACTTTTGTAAAAAATAAAAACCTCCACTGTTATTAAGAAAAGAATTTTTTATGCAATAAATCCACTTAGCTTCACAACCTATTAACAATTATTTAGACTCAATTCAAGTTTCACTGATTGCATGTAAGTTCTTTCTTATTAGAGTATGTGGGGTTTTCAGCCTTGATTTCACCACTGCCTTCAAAATAGTCTTAATTTTTTCCTGAAATGACTCATGTTAGAACAATGGCATGTCTACATAGTAGTTTGGCTAGGTATAGCATTCTTGAGTTCATCTGATTTTCTTCCACTTAAAGGTAACATGTTTTCTTCTGATTACAGAACTGTGGATTTTCTCTTTACTTTGAAACTCAGAAATCTCATTATAGATATATAATAACATATCTTATTATATGCCTGTTGGTGATCAGGCCTATTTGATTTTGAGCACCAGTCTATTTAATTCCCCCATTCAGAAACTATGCTTTACATATCCAAGAATTCTATCTCACACCCAGATTGTTTCCCTTTGATATCAGTCTCTTCTTATATTACAGATTTAGCGCAATGCAAATTTCATTAAGGATTTAATTAGCAGGTCTCAGCTTAAATGTTATTCATGTAGTACCCAGGGTAGATGCAAACTAAAACCTAGGCTATCTAGTTTTTATTCAGGCTAGTCATAAGAAAAAAACAGGGAAGTCTGTGGAAGTGAGGAAGTAGTACTTAGATCCCACAGAGTAGGCTCAGTCACTCCAGGGATCTCAAGTTGACTGAACCGATACATTATCTCAAGAACTTTGCCCACTTTCCAAAAGAGCCTCTAGTGCCCAGAAATCAGGAAGGAAAGACACAGCCCTGGAGCAGCTCTATTATTTGAGGCTGTGAGCAGATTAGCATAAACCCACAGTACTCTAAATGTCATCCTTAAATTAGGGGCGGGCAGTTACATCTTTTAGTAAAACATCCATTGTCAAGTGCACAAGAAGGCCCCAACCAAGAACCAGTAGAAAGCTACCTATTGCCTAGATGTGTTCTTTAGTTTTGGACACTCATGTGATGTGGAAAATGTCCATTCTCTCGATTTCATTTCACAATATAATCAGTTTACATGTGATACCTCAATACTGAAAATTAATTCTACTTTAAACATCTAAGCTAATATAAGTAACATGAAATTTTTAAATTATTCATAAAATAATTAGGTCAAAAAATCTTCCTGTCAGGAAGTAGCAAAAAATATAAAAATGCAGTTTTAAAATCTTTGGTAATTGTGAACATCAAGATTACTTCGTGACAAACAATAAACTTAACATTGAACTAACTGAAAGTGCAGAGAAGGAAATTTGTTGTAAAAACATCACAGATAAAAGGCTTTATGTACTCGTTCCCCCCTGGACTATCATTTAAGCAACAATGCAATACAGCAGTCCAAGTATTGTGTTTTAAAAGATAATTGTTCTTGAGATGTGGTAAATTATTCCATAAGGATTCTCTTTATGTTACAATGAATGAGACAACACTTTCAGTTTCTCTTAAAAAAACCACCACATGACTTATTAGAATTCTTACTATTGAGCCACATACCCAGGTCTGTAAACAACAAAGGATACCACAGAATTAAGTAAAACCTCCCCTTCCTCCTCCCCAAGCGATTAGCCAAGCTTTCGACAGCTATGATGAAGCAGACACACAGACATGGGCGATGCGCCGGAGAAGTTCATTAGCACCTGACTCCGTAACCGTCTCCTCTGCGTACAGGAAAATGATTACAGCTCTGACGGAAAAAATGAGAAAGGGAGAGATGCAAGAAGATCAGAGGGTCTTCCCTGCTGCTGGCAATCTATCAAACTGTGCAAAATAAATGCTGTTTCATCGAACCCTTAAAAATCTTTTTGGTTAAACAATACTTTCAAATTCACCAAGACAAAAATATGATGGGAAAATTTTAATGCCAATGTGACAATACTGTTAATCCTGTTATATTATTACTAACACCTTCAAACTTAAAGGATATCAAGTTGAATATTAAATAACATCCTATTTTGTTTTTATTCTAGGACACTCTTCTCTGTGCAGTAACTATGGAAGGCTCTCCAGTCCGCCACTAACAAAGAGGTCTGGGTGCCAGAGAGATGCTTCAAAAAGCCAGAGCGTGGAGGCATGGCCACAGGGCTTGGATGCATTTCTCATTATTACCTACTTCTGAGCCAATGCTCCATCTCCAGCGGCTTTGCATATTTCCCAATATTTTTATTTATCTTTGCTTTTCCACATTTTGCCCTTTTGATTGTGGAACTTCTGGGCAGGGATTAAGACCAGGCCACACTGAGCTTAGTTTTGTTCCTTAGAGAAAGCTGCTAATTCTTTTAATAGCACCGTGCATTTCATGAACACCAGGAACTTGGCTACTTCCTGATATGCAGGTATTTATCAACTTAAAAACAGATTATGTTCTGAGTGTCCTTGTAAATCAGCTGGCGGGACTAGGAACATATTTTCCCATGCGCTCAACTGTGAGGGGGGGACTATGGTTCCTGAGCAGCAATCACTAACTGAATCCCCATGAAGCCCGTACTACAGAAGAATCCTTCAGAGCCCACTTGGTGACCAGAGAGCCTGGTGCACCCAGAGTGGCGGCACCCTGCAGAGCTGCCCTGATGGGAGGCGGTGGAAGCCCCTGCGTGCACGTTTCTCTAGACACACTGGAGGTGAAGAGGAAACAGGTGCGCTAGCATCAGGGGTGAGGAAGCAAACGGGCAGGACAGCGGTGGCAGAGAGCGCAGGGCCATCAATCCTAGGCTCTGACTTGATGTGGAGGGCCCACAGAGACACGGCACATCACAGCAGGTGAGAGTGCGGGAACAGAGCCAGAAGTCCCGGGGGCAACGCCAGCCCACCACCCAGAAAGTTACTTATGCTCTCTGAGCTCCTGTCTCCTGACCAGTGGAAAAGAAACAGGGCAGCTTCCTCACATGTTCATTGTGAGGACTGAATGACAGTTCATTTCCCACCGTGTTGTATCTGTTACTATTAATGACTTTTCATACATAGGACAAGCCAGGACCAAGCACGGCATTGCCCATGGGCCTGCCCAGGGCACCTCCCACAACACTCCCTGGAAGGTACTCACAGTGAATGTCTTCACAGGCCAGCTCTATTATACAGGGTGGGCAAGAGTAGGTTTCCAGTTGTTCATATGGAAAATAATACAATAATTAGTAAGTAATAATACAAGAATAAATTGTTTCACATGCTCACAACTGTAAACCTACTTTTGCCCCACCCTGTATAACCAAGAAAAATGAAACCCATGTTCTCATAAAAACCTGTCCATGAATGTTTACAGAAGTATTATCTGTGAAAGCCAAAAAGTAGAAACAACTCACATGTCCATCAACCAATGAATACGTAAGTAAAACGTGGTATATCCACATACTAGAGTATTACTCAGCAGTAAAAAGGAAAGAATACTGATCCCCACTGCTACACTGATGAACCGTGAAAACTTTATGTTAGGGGGGGAAACAGTCACCAAATGTCACATACTGTGTTTCCATTTGTAAGAAATATCCAGAAAAGGCAAATTCATAAAGACAAAAAGTAGACTAATGGTTGCCAGGGGCTGAAGGGAGGGGAGAATCGGGAGTGATTTCTAACCAGTATGGGAGTCCTTTCTGAAGTGATGACAGCTGATTACGTGGTGGTGGTGTTCGCAAAACTTTGTGAATATACTAGAAATCAGTGAACTGTGCACTTTCAATTGGTGAGTTT
Source organism: Miniopterus schreibersii (assembly GCF_964146895.1). Taxonomy (NCBI): domain Eukaryota; kingdom Metazoa; phylum Chordata; class Mammalia; order Chiroptera; family Miniopteridae; genus Miniopterus; species Miniopterus schreibersii. The sequence goes on from NC_138105.1 coordinate 100,429,534, forward strand.
TATGGCATATAAAATATATATCGAAAAAAAGCTCTAACCTGTAAACCTCCCCAGGATACGAACTCTGCCTTACGCACCTTTGCGTTCCCCCAAATACCATGTATCCAAGTAGGTTCTCAACTTGTATTTGCTGCATCAATGTTATGGGCACCGGGTATCTTATCCTTAGACCACCCCGACTCATACCTGCTCTTTGCCCTCTGGCGAGATGAAATGTAATTCATATGCATGAGGACAGAGGCCACCCTATCACCGCTGAGGGAGTTGCCAGGCTCTGGATGGTCAGTGTGCCATCTTGTAAACACGATGAAGAAAACCCGCAAACACCAGCACGCAGGATGCTTGGCAGGCTGGGCCAGGGTCTGGGGCGACAATGCACGCACTGTCCAGGGTCCTGAACTTGGCGCAGTAAGCCTCCCACCCACCACCCACACATGCACATAGTCAGTCTGAATCTCAGAAAAGCCTCGTTTTGTTACAGGAAAGAAATTATACTTGATGGCAATTTACCTAGTCTGTTTTCTATTTTTGGCTGAGTTTGAAACAACATGTTAATTATGCACATCATTACATTGTGTCAGATAAACTGTAAATTTTATCAATACGAAGCTCCATGGAGAGTTCCTTCAATCCTTACACAAAGTACATTTATTAGTTTTTTTTAAATATGCTTTTTAGAGAGAGGAAGGGAGATGGAAAGAGAGAGAATCATCAATGATGAGAGTTACTGATTGGCTGCCTCCTGCACGCCCCCTACTGGGGATCGAGGAGCCTGCAACTTGGGCATATACCCTGACTGGGAATTGAACCTCGACCTCCAAGTTCATATGTAGACGCTCAACCGCTGAGCCACGATAGCCAGGGCTAAAGCACATTTATTAAGGACCTACTGTCCCAGGCAATGGGTTCGTGTCTGGAGAACAAAGTCGCCGCCCCTGGCCCCATTCCACAAGTTAAGCACCAGACATCACAGTCTGTTGCTCTCAAGTTACAGTCAAGTCAGCTCACGCTTTTCTAATTGTGGAGAGAGCAGACATAAAGAACACAGGGAAAATGAGAAAAATGTGCGTGAATAAAAGAAATCACCACATTCAAGGGAGCTTTCCCAGGTTAACACTGCACAGTGTTCATCATTACACGTTGGGTATCGACTGCACCTCAGGTCTGCTGAGAAGCATCACAGATGCCTGACAGCTGAGCTTTGCAACTGGATCTCTAATTAGGCTGACAAGTGTCAGACACCGCTTGCTAGCAGGATACTCCACTGATAAAACGTGTGAGTTGGGAAAGGGGAGGAATTAAAAGAATAGATATAAGCTCCAAATTTTAGCTCCTTATTCATCTGTATCAGTGGATCATATGTTTCTGTTTCTTATCACTGTGCTGACAGTCCATTGCTTTTAGCTCCAAGGGGAAATAAACGTAATCTGTTATCAAAGGAGTGGCCTGACTGCCTTCTCTCAGGTCTCCCTCTCCTCGACCTCCACGCTGCACTTGACATCACCGACCAACAGGTACTTTTTGCAGCGCTCTTGTCCCTAAATGCAGAAGCTACATGACCTTCCTTTTGTCCTGTCAGTCTCTCACTCTCTGTTCCCTGTGGACCTTCCTTCGTTCTCAAATGCCAACCTCACCCTCATCCTCTGTCAGATTTCTCTCTTACAATGACAACTGTTACTAAAAAGCTCTCCTTACAGTGGTTGTCCACTTGATGCTCCAACAAGCTTCTGTGCATTAGGTAGCTGGTCCCCTCTTTCCTCTACACCACGCAGCCTCTGTGGGAGATGATCTCATTTTCACAAGCAAAGGAGAGACATGCGTAGTTAAGAATACAGTTTGACCTGGGTTCAAATTCTGACTCCTCCCCTGGTCATGTGAACCTTTGGCAGAGGAAGTTAAGTTGCTTGAACCATAGGTTCCTCTTCTATAAAACGAGTATAAAACCTCTTTCCAAAGAGACGATGTATTAAATGGTGGTGATGATAACTAACATTTAAATATTGGTTGTTAAGTGCTAGATACTGTCGAGCACTTTATAGATATTAATTCATTTAATCTTCATGAGAATCCTACTATTCTGACCCTTACAGAAGAGGAAACTAAGACACAGACACGTGCATAAAGCCCTTGTCACAGGAGCTTACAGGCTCTCAATATACAGCGGCTGCTCTGTGGCCTCCTCCACACCGCGGCTCTCTGACACGTGTCATTCCCCTCCACCCCACCCAGCCACACCCAGCGTGGTTCTCTCTCAACCTCTCTCACTGGGCCAGCGGGCAGCAGGTTGAACCCTGTCGCCCCCGACGCCCTCCTGCTGCTGTCTTCAGCCCAGCTCCGGTCTGGAGTCTTCCTACTTGTACTCCTCTTATCTCCATTTCCACGGCCCTTATCCCTGTCCCATCCGAGGGGTAAATTCCAGAGCCAAACAAATTATGCTAAATGTATGCTTCTGGAGTAATTCCGCCTTTTAAATAGTTTGATGAACACAGGAAGCAGCAGCACCTCAAAGCCGCTCTGTGAAGGACTGAAAGGCAACGGAGGGAGACAAGGCTGAACAAGGCCACCTGAGCACGCAGGCATCTGGACCACAGACACGGGAGCAAACGTGACCAGGGTGGAATCTGTACTCAGAGGAACCAAGGGCATCATTCAAATGGCTTCGAAAGCACCCAGGACAAAAATGTAATGAAATCTTAGGAGAGGCCACCATGAGGGAAAGGCGGGGTGAAGGACCTGAAGTGAGGAAAAGGGCCTGTGTCAATCAGAGGTGAAAGTGAGTTTACATCATCTGGTTTTGCTTCTATGTCGTGGAAAGGAAAGCCAACTCGTACCTGAAGGGTGGGGAGAAAGGCACTATCCACAGTAACGCCGCCCTTATGCTTCCATTTTAGCAGCGTGACAAGCCAGCACAGTGCGCCTCTGACAGAGCCACTTACACTAATTAACCAGCCAGCTTTTTAAAATGCAAAGGGAACAGTACATCGGCACCACTTAACTGTTTCAAATCTGGGAACTGCTAAATAAATATCGTGAAGCCTTTAGTAAATAAAGGGCGTTGCCGTTCCGTAATGCATCATTATTATTAGTGAGTACTGTTGAGTATACAATAGCAAATGAAGTTCTAAAAGCAGAATTTGAAATATATATTAAAATAAAACTTACATTTCATAAGTAGAGCAATCTATGATACCGCCCAACATGTCAAATGTAAAGTTAATTCAAGAACAGGCCCAATCGATAAGTTTATTTAAATAGGTGCTTAAAAAGAATGATCAGCTCAGCATACAAGAAGCAAATCGTAATTGGCTAAAACTCCCTTGGATAACAGGATACATGATACTTGAGTATATTACTTAAATCTTATTTTTCAGTGGTCCGCCAAGCGGCATGCTGTGTGGAGCTGGCCTGTAACTTCCTTTAGAAATAACAACAATTGTAAATGTTTCTTAAAAAATCAATAAAGCAAACGCTTATAACTAGAGGCTGGGGGTTGTTAAGCAGTATTATAAACTAGAGGAAAAGCAACACTTCAGCCATCAAGGGGATGACTCGGGTCATCGCAGTGCATGGGCCTTTCCCGAATTCTCTGCGGGTTCTGCTAATTCCTCCCAGGCCCCTGCCTGTGCCTTCCTCCTAACACCAGGGTCTGCTGAGAACAGGACTGTGTCTGCCCCTTCTCCAGAGTCTGGTACTGCGCCTGGCACACGGTAGTCAGGATCTGTCGTAGTTAAAGGGTCTTTTTACAAGTCTGTCTCTGCCACAAAAGTGGAATCCTTGAAAGGAGAGGCGAATTCTCATTTATCCTTGTGTACCCACTGCCTAGAACGGTGCCTCACGTATGATATGCACCCGAGAAATGTTTGCCAAGTTAAGGATCTTCATTTTCAATTTATAATAGTCCCCAGCTTGGGATCTCATAATGTAGGTAAATATTAGGATCTATGTCACTCACATAAAGCTGGTTTCCTGAAAATAAACCTAATTTGTTCAATGAGGGCTGGCTGCCCAGTGTCACGTGCTGAGATAAATCATTCCTGAAGGTGAACACACTGTCACTGTTTGTTTTCTCCTTCCTTGCCGTGTTCTTTCACTCAGGTCTTTTAGCACAGGTATTTCAGCAGGTTGCTGAGACCAGTCAACTATGGCACTGGCCACAAGCAACACCCCTCACCAGGCTACAGGATCCGGGAAGCCTGGCACCGCGCATGAGGCTCACAGAGCTCTGTTTTCAGTCAGTCACTGAAAGAAACGCTTGGTGATGGCCATCAGCAAAGACCATGTTGCTTGGAAATCCACGCTGCAATCCATGAAATTTTAATACAGAGTTTAAGGAAGCCCGGAGAAGGCTGAGTAGGTTGAGAACTGATGGGGAAACAGAGCTGCCTGTAAGGACGTCTTTCACCCCAGCCACGGTTAGCGCAGACCTACACTCCCTGCCTGTTCACTGTGCGTTTTCTGCTTTTGTTTTTTCCTACCCTTCATGGAGAGACAGAGCAGTCTGGGGTGAGAGGGTGCTCTCTGTCCTTTCCTCCGGGATTCTGGCCCCCATGGGCAACCAATTCTCTGGGCCTCATCCACTCTGTGGTTTGCTCAATCCTGTCCACAAAGATAAAAAGATTAGGGATCAGAATTAACGCTTTCTGCTTTTCTGTTTCAGTATAAAAGTGGACTGCTTACATTACAAATGTACTGTCCATGCTTACTCTACAAAATGGAAACTCCGGTTTTCAACTAACTTTCCAAATCATTTTGTGCATATATCAGTTTGTATACACCCACAGATAAACATCCTTATGCGTGTGTGTTCACATATGGTCAGTGTATGTGGCTTCTCAGTCATTCGAAAAAAATCTCTGATGAATGATCAGAGATTATTAACATTTTCCCTTCAATGTTCCTTTTTCTGAAACACCCCCCAAAACTAGCCTTGGCTTATCTTAGTTAAGTATCCTAGTCTGGATGGCAAAGCTAAATGCTTTCAGTACGATGTTTCGTTTAATCTGCAAAATAACCTGTAGAGTAAGAAACCAAAACTCAGGTGGATCAATAAACTGGCCCAAAGTTGAACAAAGAGAGGCAGGGTTTGAACATGGTCTGACTGACGCCGGAGTATGACCTTGAAGGTAATACTCCAAGGCAGCACAGCAGGGCAGGAAAAAATAATCCAGGAAGTTCCCCTCAGACACAAGTCATAATCTAGAGAGAGAGAAACAAATGTTCCACTTAAGTACAAGTCTGAGTTACTTAAATGTCTGGGCTATCTGAAGAACTGTCCCATAGGTGGCAGCAGGGTGATAGGCAGCTAGGTAGGTAGATGGGAAAGAAAACAGAGAGACAGACAGACAGACAGATTTTTTAAGCCCAGTGTCTGGTGTAATGCACACATCCAAGTTCAATGCCAAGAGAAGTTCAGTGAGAAGGTAACTGACTGGGTTCATAGTTCAATGCAAGTTTTTACATGAGGGCCAAAAATTACTTGGGTGAGTCACTTGACTAACTTGTTCTGGAGTTTGGTTAGAAAATAAACATACAAAACTATACTGAGGAAGAAAGTAATGAAGTAAAATCAAGAATATGGGTGTTAACTTTCCTGCAGGGTCAGACACCCAGCCACCTGACTGCTCCATCCACCCTGCCCGCACTGCTGAAATAAACTCTGCTACAGGCCTGTCCGGTGATGTCTCTCTCCTCGCAAAATCCTCCTGTCTACACACTGCCCCAGCGTGCGGTCAACTCCAAAGCTTTCAAAGGCAAATGGCAGGTGAATCGGTCCAGTATGAGACTCAAGAAGAGCAGAGATTGTGGGAGTGGAAGGAGCATACACCCAGTAAAGGTGTTTGGACAAACTATGTTCAGGATGAGCATGAAAACCAGTGGGCAGCCCAGTGGCTACTTGTTTCCAACTTGTGCGCTCACAGGGTAAAATCTGCACCGCTCTATCCAGCACAGGGCTCTGGCTTTTCTGGACGTGGCATGTCCGAGTTTTACTCCTGATTACTCCGCCCTACCCCTCCAACTTCAAGCTTGTGTCATGGTGGGGCACTCATAGGGCCACCAATAGGCCACACTTCTTTCAAAGAATATTCCGGAACTAAGCAAAGTTTCACAAATGAGGACATGGGAATGGAACGGTCTTGGAATAGAGCCTCTTAATTTCTAAATTTTATTTCTCAATTACGGTTTACATTCAATATTATTTTGTATTAGTTTCAGGTGACAGCACAGTGGTTAGACAATCATATACTTTACAAAGTGGTCCCCCCAATATTTCTAGTACCCACCTGGCACCACACGTAGTTATTACAATATTATTGACTATGTTCCCTATGCTGTACTTTACATCCTGTGACTATTCTGTGACTACCGATCTGTACTTCTTAATCCCTCTAACCCCCTCCCCTCTGGCAACCATCCATCTGTTCTCTGTGCCTATGAGTATGTTCCTATTTTATTTGTTTATTTTGTTCTTTAGATTCCACATACAGTGAGTCACATGGTATCTGTCATTCGCTGTCTGACATTTCATTTAGCGTAATGCTCCCAGATCCTTCTATGCCGTGACCCGTCGGCAGACGAGGGGATAGGAAGCCTCGGGACAGAGCCTCTTCGACAATGAGAAGACAGATTGCCAGGGTCACAGAGGCTGCTGGTAGGCAGGCCAGGGTTAGAACCTCTGGCAGCTAGTTCAACTCTCTAAATCCAACTCTTATTGTTCAGAATATTTTTACATATAGGCAATTTCCCTCTTATAAAAGGCTTATTTGAATATTTTCATTTACTTAATATAAACATTGAAACCCGAATCCTATTATATACCATCAGCACAGAACACAAAACCAACAGGTTACATTATTTTAAACTTTGTGCCTTTGAAAACACTCCAAAATAGCTTTTACATTTTCATCCAATCAAAGTGCATTTATTCAAACTCCGATTATGGCAGCATTTAGAGGGTCCTACACCGAGGCACTGGACAGCACTGAGCCACGTGCCAAGGCCACGAGCTGTTTCAGCTCCAAAGAAACTGACCTCAGTCATGTAAAAACACTGGCAAGAATCAACTGGCTTTCAGCCCAGAGAAGCTTTCAAAACCCGTTCAGAAATATTTAATAATTTTAAACATTTCAAACTCCTTTCCACCGAGTATTCTCACACTCCTGAAATAATGTCAAGCCTAAGGGCAGACAAATAAATTGTTTAGGTATAAAAGAAAAGCCAATAGACTCCAACAATAATAAAGCCACCCACTCTCTACTATCTGACACAGAAAGACAGGTAGAGAGAGAGATGCTACACACACCTACATATAAACATCACACTGCCTTCCTGCAGCTTGGAATACACTAGCCCAGTACCTAGACGGTGTGTGGTAACCACCTCAGTTCTTAGATGGACGTGCAGTAACCAGTCCAGCACCCGGGGGGACCTGCAGTAACCAGTCCAGCACCCAGGGGGACCTGCAGTAACCACTCCAGCACCCGGGGGGACCTGCAGTAACCAGTCCAGCACCCGGGGGGACCTGCAGTAACCACCCCAGCACCCGGGGGGACCTGCAGTAACCACCCCAGCACCCGGGGGGACCTGCAGTAACCACTCCAGCACCTGGGCGGATGTGTAGCACTCCCACCCTCAGAGAGAGCACATAAGGGAGCAATCGGTATGGAAACAGACACGGTAACAGGCTATTTCAATGACAGTAACCACTGAGCTAGTTTACATCAAAAACTGATCTGGAGTCTCCCTTTCTTATCAGGCTTGTGTCCTTTTCAGGCTCTGGTCAGATGGCGAGGTATCGTCTGCTATTTTCTTCATAAGTACAAAGACACTTTTGTTTGCCTGAGTCATTATGCTGCTATCTAAACCCACTGGTGTTCCTTACGTTAGAACCAGATCACTTGTTTTCAGTGTCACGCAGGAGCTGGCACCAAAAATCAAACAGGAAACGCTGTCCACTAGTCACTAGGATATTAAAATAACCTGAGATGGGCAATAACAGCAAAAAATCTTCCAATATTAATTTCCAAACATTTGAAAGGAATAATTATTCATTACTTTTATGGGAAACAAAGTGAAATAAAATGAAATCACAAAATTTTAGAGAAAAGGAATCTTAGCAATCTCCTAATGTGTAAGCTAATGATAAACAGAGGTATAGAAATGTCAGTTTATCTAATTTATAATAAACCAAAGTGTACATAAATAAATCTCTACCAATCAGAAGCCATCACCTCTACATAAGAGCAAAATAAGTTTCCACACAGAGTTATAATAGAATCTATTGTTGAGTTTAGAATAAAGTTTATATTAACTAATAGACTCAATAATGCTGAAAGTTAAACACATTGGTTTCTATTTTTAACCTGCACAAATAGTGAAGGGGAAACTGCAATCAAGAAGAAAACACTGTGATTTAAACAGCTGAAAATGTCACCATAAAATGGCCCATATAAAAAAAAGGAACTAATTCAAATTATTTGCCTTTCACAATGCATATTCTTATTTCACTGAGAAAATTTAATTGTGTTTTGCGTATGACCTTTAGAGCATCATTGTCACAGCTTGATGATAACATCCAAATAATTCCAATAAAACATCTACCACAGATGGGAAGTAATAAAATCATAATAGAAATACTCCAACTTTATAATGGCATCTAGGAGAAATTTGTTCTAAAACTTAGTCTTTGCCTTTTAGAAATGAATGTTGTGCTTCCAGGTGGGTTTCTTGAGACAACACAGTGAAAACTACTGAAGTACTTTGCCCACTACTCACTGAATAGCCCAATTCCACCATCCTAATGTCTTGAAACTCTACTGCTCGGACCTCATCAGGGCCTTTCCTAAGACTCTCAGTCGGGTCCTACACATACTCCGGCACAGCCCACTGAGTCAAGGCGCTAAGTCACAGGGAGCTTTCCCTGCTTTAAGGGGTGTTGTTTTTGCATTTATTTTTCTGCATATTATTTCCTGTAAATGACACCACTCTGTCATTTATGATTCACATAAAAGGCATACATCACAAGTCAGGCTGAGTTCCATGAGGGTAGGACCCAATTTCCTGCTTCTTTCCTATCTCCCACAAGAGCCAGCACAAGGTATGTATACAGCAGGTGTTTATAACTCCCAACTGACTAATGCAGTAAAGACAGCCACACAAATAGACAGATGAGAGCATGAGCCACACACTGGCCTTCATGCCCATTTAGTTCAATAACGATAAAATTGAATGGCTATGCATCCGTGCAAATACCATTTGCTCTCATTTGGGCCAAAATTTAAACATTATTTTACATTTTAAATATTTGAGAAACTCAGGAGTAATTTTTATATTCTAATATTAGTAGATACAAAATCATTACAGACAGACAGTACTATTCCCATGGCTCAGGGCATAGCTAAGGCTTGGTGAATGATGTAACAGCCCAAAGTGTAAGAAAGAAGCAAACCCAGAATTAATCTCTATCAGTTAGAAACCATCACATCTTCATAGGAGTAAAAGAATTTTTTTTAATATGTCTTTATTGATTTCAAAGAGAGGAAGGGTGAGGAAGAGAGAGAGAGAAACATCAATGATGAGAGAGTCACTGATCAGCTGCCTCCTGCACGTCCCCTGCTGGGGATCGAGCCCGCAAGCCGGGCATGTGCCCTGACCTGGAATCGAACCTCGATCTCCTGGATCCTAGGTCAATGCTCAACCACTGAGCCACGTCGGCCGGGCAGGAGTAAAAGAATTTTAATGTGCTTCCACATAGTTATAACAGGATCCACTGTTGAGTTAGGATAAAGTTTACATAAATTAATAGACTCAGTAATGTTGAGACTTGAACACATTGGTTTCTATTTCATTCTTGAAAACAAGAAACTAATTGTTTACTTTTCCATTTCCTTAGTTACCTTTCCATTCTGATCCTGCCTCCACGGCGCTATGCTCAACTCATCTTGACTGTGGCTTGGGTATTTCCGCCGCCCCCCAAACCTTCACTTCATTATTCTGAGTCGTCTCCTGGCCACTGTGCAAGCGGTGAACATCCCACTTTGAGAACGGATTCTGACACGGGCGGCACCACCTATGTATGAACCGGGCTGACAGCTCCATTATGGGGCTGGGGACTAAGACTCAGGTGGAGGCAGAGAGCCAGGCAGGCGCGGTGCTGGACACCCATGGGCCTCCACATGGCACAGCGGCCACAACCTCTTCCGTCATTACCCCGGACTTGTCCAGAGCTGGAGTCGGGCCCGCTGAGGCAGCCCCGCAGGAAGTGGGGTCGTGTTATGCTCCCTAAGTAATTCCTCTGCCTGTAAAAAAATGACTTTAAAAGCTGAGGTGGAGGCTCCTTTATAAAACTCCGTTGCATAATAGATTCCCCATCTTACATGTTAATGTGAAAACAGCCATAATCATAAAATGTTTTTACTCGTGTATGTTTTTAATAATGTAACAAAAACCCATGAACCCACTACTCCATAATAAAACAATCTTAATTATAACATAAAAATTCCTATGGACTCCCAACCCATCCCTTGGTCTGCCCCCGCCTGGAATGACAACTCCCACACTCTTCTTTTTAGAGTTTTATGCTCATTTATGTTCATTTATTTCCATGTAATGCAAATAAACACATTTTATGTATATACGTATATGCATGTTCTTTTAGTTGTTTCTAAGTTTATAAAATGGGTAAAATGCTGTATGTAATCTTCGGGGGCTTACTGTTTTCACTTGCTATTAAAATTCATCCACATGGTGGGGACGGGGTGAGGGGTGGGGTGGTAAGTGGGCCGCAGAACTTCCAGACAGTGGAGTGAGGACCTGTGTAGATGCTCTCATCCATAAAAACAATGCAAACAAACACTGGCACAATTGTAAAAATCAATTTCCCAAAATTCTGGATATTAACCAAAGGCTTACAACAATCTAAGTAAGAAGCAATCTCCTAGGAAAACCGCTGAACCTTGGTTAGAACATCTGGGCTTATGGCATTTTAATATTGTCTATAGTATACACTTCTCCTGTGCTCTGCAGCAGCCTTAAAGACCAGCAACCTCCCAAACCAGCAGTCTCCCAATCCAACAACCTTCCAAACCAGCAGCCTTAAAAATCAGCAGCCTCCCAAACCAGCAGCCTCCCATGCACAGTAACCGTGAAAACCTGTAGCCCTGAAACCATGGGATTGGACCTCCTAACAAGCCCCATCTCAGAGCACTGTCACCATCTGACCTGTCTCAGCTCGTGGGAGAAGCCCCATTCACAAAGTATTATCATTATTTCCTGTCACCCAGAGCTCACTAGCAGGAAAAGCCTATCCTCAGGGTGTCTGTCAAAACCAATTAGCTGCAATTGATTACTACTGCAGCTCTTCTGTCTGCCATACCAGTTGGGCAAACAAGAGTCCAGCCAAAATTTAAAAGGAAGGTCTATGGGATGAGCTGTCCAGAGAAGGTTTTTTAAAAATCAGAGAAATTTGGGGGGGCCCAGAACTCTGCATACGCAGATGTGCATTCCCAGGAAAGACCTGAGAGCCCACTCTCCCACTCTGGATGACCTTGAGGCCCTGCACAGCTAGAAGGTGAAGGCAGACTCATCAAGCCCCTGATGAAAGTATGACCCAACATGCATACACAACCACTCATGAAGGTCCAAAAGATTTATTAATAACAGGAATTTAAGAAAATATTTGTCCCATCATTAGCTTACCACTAATCAAACCAAGCAGAGACTTTAGTGGCCACACACAACAAAGAAAAGAGACTTCGCAGGATTAGCCCAGAAAAGTCACCAAGCAAACAGCAGCGACACGGGGGGAGGATACCCTGAGGAGATGAGGAACTCTGAGTCCCAAAGTTTATGCACTAAATCATTTAAAATTTCCAGTTTTTGACCAAAAAATTACAAGACATCAAAGAAGCAGGGAAGCGTGGCCCATACACAGAAAAGAGCTGTCAACAGAAAACTGTCCCAGGAAAAGCCCAGACTTTGGACTTATTAGACAAAGACTTTAAATAATCTATCATAAATATGTTCAAAGAACAAAAGGAAATCACATCTTAAAGTATGAGAACAATTTCTCACAAAATAATGAATTTCAATAAAGACGTGGACATTATAAAAAGGAACCAAGTAGAAACTCTTGGGTTAAAAAATATAATAACTGAGGGGAAAAATCCACTACAGCAGCTCGACAGCAGACTTGAACTGGAAGAAGGAAGAACCAACAAGTTTGAAGATAACCCGAACTGAGATTATCCAGTTCAAAAAAGAGAAGGAAGAGAGTAAAGAAAGATGAACAAACCTCTGAGACCTCGAGGATCTCACCAAGCGCACAAAGATAAGCTTGATGGGAGTCCCAGAAGGAGAGGAGAGGGAAATAGAAAAAATATTTGAAGAAATAATGGGACTGCTGGTTTCCACTGCAATTTACAAAGACCTTGGAAGTCATCACTTAAAATAAGATAATCACAAACGTACAATATTATGACTCTGCTTGTATGAAATGTCTATAATAGGCAAATCCATAGACAGAAAGTGGATTAGAAGTCAACCGGGGTCGGGAAGCAGGGAATGGGGGAGTTCTTGCTTAATGGCTACAAAGGTCCTGTTTAATGAAAACATTTTAGAAATACTGTAGGTCGTGGTGACAGTGGCATGACACTATGAATATTATTAATGCCACTGAACTGTATACTTAAAAATGACTAAGATGCCAATTTTTATGATATATGTCCAGGGTGGGGCAAAAGTAGGTTTACCGTTGTGTGTGCGAGAAATACAGAGTTTATTCTTGTATCATTATTGTATATTGTATTATTTTCCATATGAACAGTAAACCTACTTTTGCCCCACCCTACGTAAAAAATTATTTAAAAAATTAATGGAGCCATGCCCTAGCTGTTTTGGCTCAGTGGTTAGAGCATCAGCCTGAAGGGTCCTGGGTTCGATTCCAGCCAAGGGCATGTACCTCGGTTGCAGGCTCAATCCCCAGCCCTGGTAGGGGTGCATATGGGGGGCAACCAATCAATGTGTCTCTCTCACATCTCTCTCTCTCTCTCATCCCTCCACTCTCTCTGATAAGCAATGGAAAAAATATCCTCAGGTGAGGATTAAAAAAAAACAACTAATGGAGTCATGTCAGAATGTCACAAGATCCAACTTAAAGGGGCCACAATTAGCCAAAGATGTGACAATTTGAGTATCGATAAAAACTGACAACTGACATGGATCAAACACCTCAAATACGTAAAAATTCATAAAGCAGTAGTGATACTCAATTTTTTAAAATCACTGGTCACCATAGAAATTGCTAGGGTATTATGGTAGATTAAAAATGGCTGCAAATTCTTTCCTATTCCTCCCTTAAAATCAAAACTGGCCTTAATGACTAACTCAACCAACAGAATACAGGAGTATATTCTGAGGCTTCAAGGCTAGGACATAAGGAGCTTTGCAGCTTACACCCGGGGCCCTCGCAACATCCTCTCCAGGAACTCTGAGCTGCCGAAGAAAAGGTCCAGCCCACCTGGGCCCTCCCTGCCTGAGGGTCCGTGGAGAGGCTCTCTGACCCACAGTCCCAGGTGAGCCCAACCTCCTAACTATTCCCTCCCATGTGCCAGACATGTGAGCGAAGCCATCGCAGACCCTCCAGACCAGCCAGCCCGCCGGCTAAACACCTCCTTCCACATAGAACAGAATCACCAGCCAAGCCCCCCCCAAATTCCTGACCTATCAAATCATGGTGTCTAATGAAACGGTTGTTGTCTTATGTCCCTTGAGTTTTGGGTAATTTGTTATGCAGCAGTAGATAAGCAAGCAGGCATCAGCTCATTACTCTGAAAATTGATCAAGAAGAAAAAAAGTCAAGCCTTTATCCTGCCCTTCCAATATAAACTATTTCAGAGCAACGATCTAGCTGATGAGAGTTGAGTTCTATAGAGTTCTAGCTAATAAAAGCATAAGAAATGATGTAATTAGAAATGCACTGTCTTTCAAACCCTGAGGAAATCACAGTTCTAGGCAATAATCATCAGCAAACACTAAAACCTCAGGTGGGAGGTTTATAAGAGGGATCAGGCTCATCCCACTGGCACGTGTGCCCCCCCGGGCCCCCCCAACAAATCAACTGCAGGAAATAAAATGAGGAGAGGAGAGGCCATTAGACAATGAAAGAGGCTTAAAGGACATAACAATCAAATACAACGTAAGGACCTTGCCTTGCTTGCATCCTGATTCAAGTAAACCAACTGTAAAAAGCCATCTGGGAGATGCCTGAGAAATCTGATATGGATGGAAAATTAGATAATATTAAGGAATTATTCATTTTTAAGGTCTGATAAAAGAATAGTAGTTATGTTTTTTAAAAAATCAGTCCTTATCAGTCAGAGATACAAACTGGAGTGATGAGAGGTAAACCAGCATGATGATCTCTGGTCCTGCTTAAAAATCCTCCAGGAAAGGAAACCACCACCCTCGCCCCCTCGAGTCCCTGGAACTACACCAAGATTGCCAAACGCTGGTAACTGTTAGAGCAGGATGACCCGGGTGACGGGGACATGGGCTCATTACACTACCTTTCACTTTTTGGGAGTTTGAAAATGTCTGTAATGAAAATGTTTTAGTGTCCCATTATTGACTGGAACTGAATTTATGGATTAATGTGGGGATGAGTGCCCTCTTTAGAATACCGATACTTTCATTGTGAATGTGGTACATAAGTGCATTTATTTGTGTCTTTTATGTCTCGGGAAAGGCTCTGCATGCTTTTTAATTTAACCTTAGGTAGTATATGTACATTGCTATTGTGAATGTGATACAGTCTTTTTAAGATATTTCTATTGTTCAACAATAGAATACTATCCGTATCTACTTTTAGACAGTTTGTAAACACATTTTGGGTACAATGACTCCTTTGTGAGAAGGAATGTTTCATCCTGTAACAGAAAACCTAACAGGAGAAGAATCGCTTCACTTCTGAATGCGCTTCAGCTTCCAGGGACAACTCTGCTGCACACCACGAGGCACCCGGTAGGCCCAGCCTCGCTGTCGGCAACTGATTAGGTTCCAAGTGCATTCCCACGTCCTGCACGGGGCAGCAGGGGTCCTGGGGCCTGCCGGGCGGAGGAAAGGAAGGACGGAGGAGGACTTTGTAAGAGCTGACGCTTGCAGCGCCTGCCACACACAGCCCAGGGCACAAATGCCCAGTGAAGGAAGAAATGGCGGAAGACACGGCACCACTTTCTGCACCTTCCTTCTCGACTCCCGGTGCCCTCTCGGCTTGACGTTAGGTGTGAGCCTGTTCCAGGTCTCTTTCCTGCATTCTAAAGCTTAACTGGTACAGAAGGTGGAAGGATTACCCAGGGACTAACTCCAGCTTCCGGATGCCGAAGCTGAAAAACAGCCATCGTTTTCGCTGCCTCTATGAAAGGGTGACACTTTCTGTTGGGTTTTTAAAAATTAACTTGTTAGGGTTCATTACTTAATTTTTACTTGTTGGAAGATGTACTAGTTCCTTAGGGCTCCCATAACAAAATACCATAAACTGGGTGTCTTAAAACCACCAAAATGTATTCTCTCACAGTTCTGGAGACCAGAAGTCCAAGACCAGAACGGCAGCAGGGCTGGTCCCTGCTTGGGAGCTCGGGAGGAGAGCCTGTTCCCTGCCTCTCCTACCTTGTGGTTGCTGACAGTCCCTGGCGTTCCTGGGCTGGCAGAAGCACAACTTCTCTGTCTGCTTTTGTCTTTACAAGGCATTCTCTCCTTGTGCATCCCTGGTATTCAAATTCCCCTCGTGGTACAAGGACACCAGTCACTGAATTAGGGCCCACCCATCCTGTATGACCTCATCTCAACTCCCTTACATCTGCAAATACCCTATTTCCAAATAAGGTCACACTCACAGATTCCTGAAGAACATGAACTTAAGGTAAACACTATTCAACCCACATACAGTTTCTAAAATAATAAGAGAATGCAGAGTTGTTATATATTGACTTAGACTATTAGTATCACCAAAAAACAAACTCATTTCTAATAGATATGATGCAAAACCAAATGTTCCACATCTTCAAATAACATTAACCTAACATTACACAATGTTATCATAATTTGAATGGGTCCTAATGCCTAAAAGGAGCCTTCTTTCTAGTCCTAAGTATTTTAAAGTTATCAATATCATTTTAAAACAGCAGTTCCATTTTTTCCCATTGTTACCTACTCAATCTATCAAGAGAAATATATTTATCAGATTAATATTCCTGACTAATGAAAACCTACAGCATTTTTACTGTAAATTTAGCTCTAAGGTGCTGAAAGCATGGGATGAAAAGCTATACAAGCAAACACACATTGCTCCAAAGAAGTTGTGTTAAGGTTTAGAATTCAGAACACTGCACTGCCCACTGACATCCAGAGCGTGGTCTTCACAAACAACATGTGTGACAAAGTGTCTGGCAGTGGCAAGAATTAGGAAGAAAAGAGCAGGGATAGAGAGGTACACACAGGGACAGTTTTTGGTCGGGGACAGGAGGGAAGGGGAACAGAAAATAGTTTAGTTTGCCCTTGATGTTTCAAGTGTCCTAGAGAGATCGCATCCATCTTCATACTTGGGAACATCACACCTTGTTAAGCCTGGTGATGCCGTTTTCTGCGTCTTGAAGAAGGCAGGTGGGAATATGCCATGGACTGCTGAGATTTTCTCATCTATTTATTCAACAAATATTTTCTGATCTGCTATCTGCCATCCACTGCAGGCAATGCAGTGAATAAATTGAGTATGTGTGCACAGGCGTGTGTGTATCTATATACGTGTGTGCACATCCTCATAAGTGGGTTTATCTGTCTGTGCAGGTGTGTATATACACGGGCATGAGTGGGCAGAGGTGTAGCAGAGAAACACAACTGCTACATTTGGACACTGATGCAGGGTTTGGGGAGGAGAGCTAAAGCTTGTGACAGGAGATCACAGGGTGACCGTGGGCCACAAGGGCACAGGTGGTGCTCAGGATGCTCACCGGGGGCATGGAAGTTTCTGCCATCAGACAAGTCTAGGAAACACTGGAGTGGACGATGGGTCAGTTGATTTATTTCCTTGCTCTAGATTTTCTCAGGTCCTTCAATGTTAATGCGACTACTCTAAGAAGGGGATATAGTGTGCAGTCTTCAACAAGTTTATTGAACAAAAGAATTAGTGCTCATCAGACTGTCCTTCAGGATATATTACTATTGAAAAATAAAAGTATATTCCACTTAACTACTTTGGAACCTGCTACTGACTATAAAACACTAAAAAGCATAACATAAAAAGAAAAATTAAAAAACCAAGTTTAAGAAATACATAATAAATTAAACCCTGGCATTTTTAAATAAAATGAAAATATTAACAATAAAACATCAAAGTCTCCCTCCATGCATAGCTATAAAAGAAGCTTTATCTCAGATGCCCACAGTGATAACTGTGCATAAATTTCATCTAACTCTTTAAGGCCTAAGTTACATCTGTATAAAATACAAAAATTTTACTTATAAATTTCAAGTAATAACTTAGTAGTTCTACAAAGTACAGTGTGGATAATATAGTTACCTTTTGAAATAAAAACTATTTTAATATCTTATATTTTTAAGGATAAGAATCTATCATGGCTTCAGTTCTCCAGCTGAAGAGTTTAAAGAAACGTTTCTCTAAAACAGAAAAAAGGGCACCATGTACCGCTGTCCTTTGGATGAGACCATTTGTTCACGAAGGGCTAGTCTAACTTACTTAAATTATTCACATGATACTAGCGTTTAATAGGCTCCATGCATCAAAGATGTTTGACAATCATTAACCTTTTAGGGCCACGGTAATTTGTGCAATTAGCTTGGAGGAAATTATTTTTCTCAGTCACATAATTAATTGTCCCTGCCTTTTTAAAAGAATTCTTGTACCTGAACTAAAAGTTACACAGACACACAACACACAAGACTACATGGTCTAAGATCAGGTCCTCGACAGAGAGAGTGAAACTAGCTGGGCACTTGCGAGTGTTCTGAGTAGGCATGCCCCCTATCTGACCACACAGAGGTCACACGGAGATGGCCAACTACCCTCCCAAGCTGTCCGCAACCACAGTTCCACAGGCGTCACTCTGATCCTTTTAACTAAGACTCTGTAACTGGGAAAACAACGCCCGATTTCTAAGTTCATCATTTTAAATGGCAGTTTTTAGCTGAAGTGTGAGGATGTAATTTAATAACTAATACTTCATTAGTGAAGCCCACTGAGCAAGAACCAACCCACGTTTCCTGAGCCTCTACCACTCGCTAGTCAGATGTGAGACGTTCAACTAGAGCATGCACACTTGATCACATATATGCATATTCTGGGTTATATAACATAGTTTCTATATATTTGATT
Organism: Miniopterus schreibersii; assembly: GCF_964146895.1. NCBI lineage: Eukaryota > Metazoa > Chordata > Mammalia > Chiroptera > Miniopteridae > Miniopterus > Miniopterus schreibersii. The sequence goes on from NC_138105.1 coordinate 100,447,916, forward strand.
TTCAACTTTTCTATGATTGCTTTTATAATCAGAAAAAAATTGTTCTTAAAAGAAACTGATGTTTATCAATATGGTTTGGCTTATCATGATTATGTATACATAAGTATATTATAGACAGATAATAGGCAGATATAAAAATGAGTACTAAAGAAGCAGGCTTACAACTATTCCAACTTAGTTCATTTTTATGTTTTATTCGTGTTGTGAGAAACTAGATTTGCAATGTTTGTTTTCTTCTATATCTTTTCCAACATTTCCCTCCCCCACAAAATACAATTTGTCAGGAAAAGACAGCATCACTGTCAAAATGTACTCATTTAAAATAAATAAGTATATTAGTCAAAAGTTATCACCATGTGATGATTTAAAAAATCAGAATAATTAAGGCTATATTTCAAAATGCTACAATAGATTACAGCCATTAAAACACTTAGGGCAAAGCCTGGCACAAAGCAGTCCTGTGATCTTGGCAATTATTTTGGTAAGTATATTAGGTTGAACTATAAAACTAACAATCTTTTATCATTTTTTTCCTACTAACAGGCAATTTTATACGGTTCAATCTGCACGAGAGTAGTTACTAACACTGCTCTGCAGTCCAAGAGATGTAGTTCAAATCCTGCTGTTACCACTAACCAGCCACAGGATCCAGGACATGTTATTTAAGTTACCTGAGCCTCAGTTTTGTCATCTTTAAAATGGGCACAGTAATACCTGCCTCATAGGTTTTTCTTGTGAAGCCTGCATAAATAATGCAGGTAAGATGCTTAGCTTTTCATCTAGGACAGAGTAGGTTCTCAGTAAATGTTAGTTATTATTATAAATTACTTGTTTTAGAGACAAAACTACTACACACTTCGACTGCTTTTTGTAAAATGCTTGTAGGTATCATTCAAAATCGTCAACAAAAATTTTTGGTTTCTGTTAGGATAACGGCACAACACAGACTGGTACTGCTGAACTTCATCCAACCCAGCTCTCTGACACAACCGGGCTCTAATGCAGCCTAGTTACAGTGGGTACGTTTCACTCTCCCAAATTCTCTAAAACATGAATCGATGGTCTCGTCCATCGTCTACAGACTCCAGGTCTGCCGCCTCTTCCTAACACTGAGGATGATGTCTTTCCTCATTTCCCAGAGAAGACAAAGGCCACTAGGTCACCTCCCATAGCCCTGCCACCAAATTACACATGCCCCTCCACATCCACTCATCTTTCCTTCCTTCAAAACTCATCCTTCCCCTGGGCTTGGATCTCAACACCTTCCGCCTCCCTTGGGAAATACAACCCTCCCGTCACCTCCTTCTCAAATACCGTCAAGGTGTACCCATGCTCTGGTGTTGCTTTCCTTGAGCCCGCATCTCCCTCCATCACCCTGCTCCCTGCCCCTGCCTGTTTTGCTTCCAGTGGCGGGAGTCATTTACTGTCATGGTCACTACTGTACCCCCTCTTCACTCCTCAGCCCATGGCCACCACTGAAAATGCTTTCTTCAAGGTCACCAGGGGCTTCCCTTTGCTGAACCTCAAGTTTAAGCCTCAGTTCCTGGTGTACTGGACTCACCAGCACACAGGGCAATGTAAACTCTACCCGTCTCCCTCACCCTGGGCTTGCATTACGCCCCCTCCAGGCGACCACCTCCAACCACTGGCTCCCGGTCCCTCTTCCTAGTGTCCTTTGAGCGAGCATGTGTTCCCGTGTCCCTCCCACACAACGCTCCTCAGCGTTCTTTCTTGCTGCTCCTTACTCCCTCTGGGTAATCATCACACTCCTGACTCCGGTCACCACCTGTGGGCAAACAGCTCCTGCAGCCGACACAGCAAGTTGCCAAACCAATACCCACCCTTCACTAACTGAGCTGATTCTGTTTTGAAGAGGGACGTGCTCTGGTTTAAAAACAAAGAGCAAAAGCTTGATTTCTCAGGTTTCCGCATAACTGAAGATGGTTCTGTGACACAGTTCTGGCCAGTGACGTGTAAATGGAAGTCTAATGAGTGAGGTTTCTACAAATGCTACTGTTTTTTTCTGATAGAGACAAACCCAGCTGGAATACCCCTCCTCCTCTGGCCTCTTGGATCACAGGTGGAACTTCTGGAGCCACAGCAGCCACCCAGTTACCATGAAATCAAAGCCTTACTAAAAAGACAGTAGATCGGGAAGAAAGCCTGGCTCCTTCATGGCACATAACAGAACTACCACACATGTTCTGAACTTCAAGAAATTAAAATGTTGAAATTAAATTTCAACCTTGCTCTCTTTAAATTACTTGTTTCAGCAATTGTCTGGGTCCATGCTACTTGCAGCTGAACACAATCCCAACTGATATAATACCAAAGTTAGCCCCATTAAATTGCCAGCTCCTAAACACATATTCCAGGCTGAGTATCTAATTCCACAGACATGTCAATATCGAGGCATCTAAAACTCATGGTTTTTCAGTAAAGCTTAAAACATTATTTGTAGGATAAAAGGATTTAATGTCTTTGATGACTATGAACCACTTAACAGCTCTAAGACAATTATATCATGAGACATTGGCAAGAATCCTTAAGTATGAAGTAATTGTCTCCTACTCATGGGTCAGTTCTGCCACTGCCTACATGCCATTTCCATTAAGTGCATATTAACATCTTTATGACACTGCAGTTGGTACTCCATCGACCTGTTAACAAACTCTGCATTTTTACATATCATTATAAGCCAAACCATAAGACAAATCTCAGTTTCTTTTAAGAACATTATTTTTCTGATTATAACAGCCATTTACACACACAGAAAAGTAGAAAATCAAACAGAAGTTTTCAAAAAGGCCTGTATTCATAGTTAGGAGTCCTTTCCACTCCAGAGGTATAAAATACTCGGCCTTATTTTATTCTAAATACATCAATGGTTTTATTTTTTACTTTTACATTGTCAATCCCTCTGGAATTTTCTTAATAAAAGGAGTACAGAAAGAATCCTACTTATTTTTTCTCCCTAAATACTGGCTGGCCCAGCCGGCGTGGCTCAGCGATTGAGCATCGACCTAGGATCCAGGAGATCACAGTTCGTTTCCCCGGTCAGGGCGCACGCCTGGGTTGAGGGCTTGATCCCCAGTAGGGGGTGGGCAGGAGGCAGCCGATCAATGACTCATCATTGATGTTTCTATCTCTCTGTCCCGCCCTCTCCCTTCCTCTCTCTGAAATCAATGTATTAAAAAAAAAAAATACTTGCTGCACATCCCAACACCATTTATTGAACAATCTCTCTGATCAATTACCTATTTCTGTTTAAGAAATTATCCCAACACTTGGTGGCTTAAAACAACATTAGTTTCTGTAGCTCAGCCATCCATGAGCCGCTTAGCTCCGTGCTTTTAGCTTCATGATCCTCATGAGGTGGCAGGTGAGGTGGCCCCCAGTCACCTGAAGGCTTGACTGCAGCAGGAGGACCCACTTCCCAGATGGCCCCTTGGCACGACTGGCAAGTGGATGTGTGCCTGTGTGTACTGGGAGGGGCGCCGTTAGCTCTTTAACAGCTTCACTTTCTGCTATTAATATTGCTATCTTATTTTCTCTCTCTACTTAAGTCAATTTGGGTAATTATATTTTCCTAGGAAAGTATCCACTTAATTGGGGTTTCAAATTTAAGAATATATAGTCATACAAATAAATACGCATTTCCTTAATTTCCCTTTCTCATTCCTAATTTTTCATATCTTGTTGTGTCTCAGGCTACAAAGCCTCACCCACAATATTGGAGTTTTTTTCTCAGAAATCACAATACTTAAATTTATCAACTGTACTGCCACTGTTTCCTAGTGCATATAATACCTTTAATAACTTTCTTACACTTTCATCTTCATGATCCTTTTGTCCCATTTTAATGCTTTGTCTTTTAGTAATAATAGGCCTCAGATTGTGTTTGCATTTACCGATGTCTCTCCTTGAAGCCTGGGTTATTTTATTTGATATGTAGCTTTTACAAAGGAAATAAAGTTGTATTGTTCTTAACTTTGTGTTTGGTTGGTAGGCTTTTAACTCTCTAACTGTAACGGGGCTACATTTTCCGTTGGACGGTCCACCTTCCTGATCCGTTGAGAGGGCCTTGCCTCAGAGCCTGCACTGCTCACCGCCTATCTTAGGACATGATACCTAACTATATCCCAACCTCCCAAAAGGGCAGGAGGCTATGAAACTTCATGCTCTCCCAAGTCAGGGAAATAAGCAAAATCCAAGAGTAATCTCTTCCATGGGTGAAATATTTATCTAGGTAACTTTTTAAGGGATGGAACATGAATGCTCTTGTTTTACATCTTAAAACAGTCATTAAATTTTATATTAACAGCCAAACTGAATATAGTTACTGGGTCACAGACTTACAGACTTCTGACATTTAATAGACAAGATATCTGAGACAAACCTAATTTGTGTTCCTTTGTAGGTAACCTGCTTTAATCTCCTGGGCTTGTTTTATCCTTAAAATTCAAATATTTTGCCAGGATAAGTCTAAGTAGGAACCTTTCTTCATAACTGCGAGCGGGTTCTCCAGGGGCCCTTCTGATATTTACTCACACTCTTCCCTGGCACAGAAAAGTTCAGTCACGATTCCCCTGATTTCTGCTCTAAACGCTTCCTGGGCTGAAGCACTGTTATCTGTCCTCCACAGATACTTTTCCTATTTGCGTATCTTTGCCCCTTTTCCTCTTCATTCTGGAGTGTTCTCAAGTCTGTGGTCCCTACAACTCTTCTTTTTCTTGAGTGTCAACTCTTGATTGCCTCAACACAAATGTTAAATGTTACTGCAATTCTGGTTTCCTTGTGTTCTTTTATTTCAACCAGCTTTTTGACATTCCTACTTTCATCTCATCCCGTTCCTCTATAAAAGGCTCTCTGGTTTCCATGTCACATAAGGCGATGATTTTATTTTTTAAGACATCAGAGATTCATCCTAGATTTCTTATAAATTTACACTAAATTTGTTTCTACATGTAATCGTTTTCAGCGAGATGCACTGCATCATCGGAGTCACTTTTTCCTTCCCTTGACATTCTAGAGTGTTTTCCAAAGCCCCGGGCGAGGTGCCCAGGTGTCCTACCTTCCATGAGGAGAGTTCTATTTAGACCTAATGTTCTTGCACCCAAGGGAAATGCCCCCAGGCTCCTCGGTGTCCACTAGATGCCAGCAGGTTCTCCTTCTCAGATTAAAATTTGGATTTGAGAGATTTGCGCCTGGCCGGCGTGGCTCAACGGCTGAGCTTCGACCTGTGAACCAGGAGATCCCAGTTCAATTCCCGGTCAGGGCACATGCCCGGGTTCTGCGCTCGCTCGATCCCCACCAGGGGGTGTGTAGGAGGCAGCCGATCAATGACTCTCATCACTGATGTCTCTCTCTGAAATCAATAAAAACATATTTTAAAAAAGAGAGAAAGCAAGCTCTGTTCCAGGCTCGGCGGGATAGGTAACGTGACAGTCATTCCTTCCATGTGAGCGTGTGGGTATAGCTATTTTTGTCCAATAGTCAAGGTACTCCCGGCAGCTGTCACATGCACCATACATAACACATGAAACACGCAGGCACCCATAGCTCCATTTTAAAAGCCCTCCTTTAAATGACATGCGTCCGGCGGTGCAGTGCACCCTCACCCCCCACCACGTCCCCAACCTCCAGCTCCTGCTGCTGGGCTGCACGTGGGAGTGACAGTTTTTAGATGAGAGTGAATAGACAGGAGCTGGTGGAGCTGGGGAAGGGGCAGGACACGGGCACTGGTCTGCGTGGCTCGTCTGCCAACGGCAGTTACCCCTCGGCATCCTCACATGCCTCCTGAAATCAGGCCTGCTGTGCAAATCAGTTTTTAAACTGTGTCCTACTTTTTGTGGGGCCATGAGCCCTGCTCCAGTTCAGAAGTAGAACATATGCTGTTTGGCCCCAAACTAGTCTCAGTCCATCCCACCCACGACATTCAGGAAGTTTCTAGCGAGACCTTGGCACGTGGCCTTTGCTTTATAGTACAACGGCCTGTGTTGTCATCTCCGTGGGTGTTTTAACCGGGACTGCGAAGCGGTACATCAGGCCCAAGTGGGCTGCCATGCTGTCCCAGAAACGTCAGACTTCACCTTACTTCCTTTAAGCAAATTACATCATCTTCCACTGTCTCACTGAGAACCGGGGTATCGGCTGCACACTATTCTCAAGACCAGACCACTTTCCCGCGTCGTTCTGTAGTCAAGCTTCAGGCTTATAAAGAGCAGCTGACAGAACTCCCTCCCTCCCTCAGGGGTTACCATTTGTGTGGCTGTCTCTCTGGTTGGCAGTCCCTGTACTGAAGGAAAAGAGCCATCTGCCTGGCTGGCTGAAAAACACCACTGTCTGATATTCCCCTGCCTGGAAGGAGGCTGCTCTGAAAACCCAAGTACTCATGGAGCAGATTCACATTTTTTTAAATCCTCACTGGGGGACATGCTTGGGGAGCGGGGGGAGAAACACTGATGTTAAGAGAGAAACATCGATTGGTTGCTTCCCATACGCATCCTGCATCCCCACCGGGGATCGAACCCACAACCTAGGTATGTGCCCTGACTGGTAATGGAAACCACAGCCTTTTGGGGCATAGGATGATGTTCCAACCAACGATCCCACCCAGCCAGGGCCAGATTCACTTTCGAAACATTAACAATCACACTCTCAAAACCAAACTCTCTGAAGTCATATACATATTTCAATTTTAAATCAGGTCTAAATTCAAATTTTATCTGAGGCCTGTGCTCATACTATTTATTATGGCACTGAATATAGTGATTCAGATAAGAGTCGCAATACATTTTAAAACAAAGATGGTTGTAAAGTTCTTTTCACTGGGCAGTAACATGCTGCCTCCCGTGGATGAAGGTGACACCACTGAGGCCCAGCCTGGGGCGAGTGAGCCGACAAGGCCTAGTGCTGCCCTGAGATACTCTCATGAAAGTAAACTGTTTCATGTCACAAATGAGAATATCTTTAGTCTTTTTTTTTTCTTTATTGTTGAAAGTATTATAAATGTCCCCTATTCCGCCCCCACCCCCCCACTGAACCCCTCCACCAGGCATCCCCTCTCCCCAGGTCTTTTCCACACTACTGTGTCCATAGGTCATGTATATATGCATCTAAGTTCTTTAATTAATCTCTCCCCCTACACTCCCCACGCCCACTTTCCCTCTGAAAGTCATCCGACTGCTCCATGGTTCTATCTCTGTATCTGTTTTGTTCATCAGTTTATTTTGTTCATTAGATCCCACATATGAGTGAGATCATGTGGTACTTGTCTTTCTCTGACTGGTTTGTTTCACTCAGCATAATACTCTCCAAGTCCCTCCATGCTGTTGAAAAGGGTAAGAGGTCCTTCTTTTTCACAACTGCATAGTATTCCATGGTGTAAATGTCCCACAGCTTTTTTATCCACTCACCTGGTGGGCACTTGGGTTGTTTCCAGATCTTAGCTATTGTAAATTGCACTGCTGTGAACATAGGGGTGCATAAGTTCTTTCTAATTGGTGTTTTGGGTTTCTTAGGATATATTCCTAGACATGGGATCACTGGGTCAAATGGCAGTTCCATTATAAGTGAAAAGAAATGTACACAAATTTTATGGGTTTAGCTTTCATTTGTTAGGAAAGAAAAGGAATATCAAACCTTCAAATTAACTCACATAGTTTACTGCCACTGGTAATGTTTTATCAGTTTACAGTTCTTCAAAATCAGCTCTTTGGCAGCAGAATAGAAATCTGCAGAAATTTTTTGTTCTAACCTCTTTGATTCAACACCATTTGCTTCAACGTAAGATGTCAAAGAAGTGAAGACAACATGCTGGTTTCAGAAACTGTTCTACACTTGAATCCTTTCTACTTACTTTCACTCTTGATCAGACCCTACGCACCACGGGTGGGCAAGCTTTTCCTGTAACACCCAGATCATAAATATTTGTGGTTCTGAAGGCCATATAATGTCACATCTTTTCCTTTTTTCTTTTTATTTTAAATGTCTTTATCGATTTCAGAGAGAGGAAGGGAGAGGGGGAGAGGGGGAGAGAGAGAAAGAGAAATATCAATGATGAGAGTCATTGATTGGCTGCCTCCTGCACACCCCCTGCTGGGGATTGAGCCCACAACCCGGGCATGTGCCCTGACTCAGAATTGAACCTCGATCTCCTGGGTCACAGGTCAACGCTCAACTGCTGAGCCATGCCAGCCAGGCATATCTTTTCAACTCTTGTCATTACAGAGTGAAAGCAGCCACAGACGATATGTAAACAAATGAGCATACCATTTTCAATAAAATCTTATCTACATTATTACATGAGGCAGCAGGAAGCAGCATAGTTAGTTCAGTGAGATAAAAATTTGGACAACACAATTTCATAGAGTTACAGAGATTTCTTTACTTTTTTACGTATATATAAAATAGAGAAAGCCAGGGCAATGTTTATATTATTTAATAGCAATCAGATTTTATGTGTACTAGCTAACTTTCACTCAGCTCTTACCATGTGTCAAGCACTGTTCTCAGTGCTTTCCATTTACTGTCTTATAACAACCCAAAGAGATTTTAAATGGACTGTTAAGATTCTGTTTATTAAGAGGAGATACCAGGTCATCTCAAGCTACCTCTCACTTCTAGAGTAGAAAGGCCCAAATGGCGCAAGCTTTAAGCTCAAATAACAAACTCTCAAGTCCTAGGAGTTTGCAGATCATTTTCACAGTGACGAGGGATCTGACAGCGCTCCAGTACCTGCTGCTTGCTGGTATTTCTGCAAGGCTCATCCTCAAATGGAATACTGTCAGCACCAGCAGCATCCAACAAACAGGAAGCTAAGCATGTTCTAGTTGTTCTAATTTTCTAAGAAAATCGCTTCCCTATATATTTATTTTGTGCTATAATAATAGTTTATATCAAAAATAGAGTAAATGAAATCTAATCATCATCATCATCCAAACAATACACCGAATTCCCTGGCAGGACATGACTCTATTATCTGATTTTACAGCCATGGAAATTGGTAAAAGCTTATTCAAAATAACAGCAAGGAAGGGAGCCGTTAAACAGGTGGAAGTGGAGTTAAATTAGAATAGTCTAGACCAGGGTTCGACAGACTAGAGCCCACAGGTCAAATCTGCCCACTCTGCTCCCTCCGCCTGTTTTTGCAAACAAAATTTCACTTGAACACAGCCATGCCCATTTATTTACATATTGCCTGTGGCTGCTTTTACATTACAACAAATTTGAGTAAGTGTGTCAAAGACCATACTGCCTGCAAAGTGTAACATATTTACTTCTGGCCCTTCAGAGAAAAAGATCGTAAATCCCTGGTCTGAACAAGGATCCAGGGAACACAGATTATGGAAATTAATTACAAATACAGAGGGAAAAACAAATGGTGCTGAAGCAATTGAACATCCATTGGTTTAAAAAAAAAAAAGAACCTCAACACATAAAAAAATTAATTGTAAATGGATCACAGACTTTAATGGGAAACACAAAACTATAAAACTTCAGAATCTATAGCCAGGCAATGAGTTCTTAGACTTAACACCAAAAGCATGATCCATAAAAGGAAAATTAATTCAACCTTATCAAAATTAAACTTCTGCCTGCAAAAGACCCTGTTAAAAAGATGAGAGTCGCCCTGGCCGGTGTGGCTCAGTTGGCTGGGCGTCGTCCGTTGCACCAAAAGGTCACAGGATTGATTCTGGGTCAGGGCCCATGTCCAGGTTGCAGGCTGGATCACAGGTAGGGGGCATGCAGGCGGCTGCTGATCCATGTTTCACTCTCACATCCACGTTCTCTCTCCCTTTCTCCCTTCCTCTCTCTCTATAAGTCAATAAACATCTTTTTAAAAAAGGTAAGAGTCTACAGTGAGAGAAAATATCTGTAAACCCCAAGTCCAGCAAATGACTGGTATCTGAAACATATACTAAGAACTCTCGAAACTCAACACTGAAAAACAATCCAATTAGAAAATGGCAAAAGACAGAGACATTTCCCCAAAGAGGATCCATGTATGACAAATAAGAACGTGAACACATGTTCAACACTGGGAAAAAGTGAAGTGAAATGGAAAAAAAGCATCACTATACACCCATCAGAATGGCTAAAATAAAAGAAATGATAACACTAAGTGTTGATGAGCATCTAGATAAACCAGATCCCATTCACACACTGCTGGTGACAACGTAAAATAATCAAGCTACTTCAGAAACAGTTTCCTAAAAGTTACACATTCCACAAATATACAACCCGGCGATTGCATTCCTGGGTGTTTAGATGGTACATAACATGAAAATGTCTTCCAGGAAGAAAATTGGTTAGATAGTCATATAATTTTCAACAAATATTGTTTTTCTTTAATTATATGTTTCAATACTGTTTCACACTGCAGCGTGTTAGCTTATAAAACAAATGCAAATTTTTTTATTTTCTAAAAATTAATACATTTTAAATCTTGTATATTTCTTCAGAAACCTAAGGGGAAAAATTACACTTTTATAAAACATTTTTATCTGTTTTTTAATGTGTTTTTTTTCACTTTTTATTAATTTTTTATTGTTCAAAATATTACAAATGTCCCTTTTTTTCCTCATTGACCCCTTCCACCCCGCACCCACTGTATAAAACATTTTTAAACCTTAATATTCCAATGAAGCTTACAAAGGTATGAGAAAAACATGAAAAATTGGCACTTCTTTAGATGTAGTAAATCCAAGAACAATTATGAGTTTCTGCTACTGTATACTGCATACATTTGTGTTCAAACACAACCATCAAAATCCTACTAAGATCACCAAGATGACGACGAGAGAAGATTCAAGCGCGTGTTAGATATATCCTTTCCAAAAAGTGTCTTCCAGAAGGTAGTCAAGAAAAAGGAAGGGAAGGCTGCCTGTACACTCAGCACACACACGCATCTGTGTACTCTGTGAAAACAGGTTCCAAGAGCATAATCGCCCACCGAACACCTCAGGGACACACAGGGTTCTGCCAGGGTTAGTATCACCCAGATTCTACAGTAAGTTATTTATCACAGGAGAGTCCTCAGATCAAAATTCTATCCTAAGAACTAGGTCCCTTCACTCAGAAAATTTATTTTTATTTCCTTTCCTCCCCATCCTGCTCTAAAACTGCAATAATAAACTTTAAATCCTTTAGGCCTCAGAGGTTTGCAATAAAGAGTGATACTAAGATATACCTCCACGTAGAGAAAATCAGGACTGCCACTGGAAATGTAATCTGCTCCCAGGTATAGATCTAAAATACTTAAACAGACGTTTACTTCTAATGCCAGGCTGTGTGGATGGCTTACGTTCAGAATGTATTACCAGGATGGCACTTTAAATAATCACCCTGAAAAATTCACCAGTTATTTTTAATTGATTGAGATTAGAAACCTGCCAGCTACATTGGTCATGAAACAATTATAATGTTATATGTTTTTGCCTCTAATAAGCAGTAAAGGCTTTATATACTTTGCATGACCAAAGGGGAAGTTGAGACACCAGCTCTAAAAGGAGGCAGCCACAGGGTAGTTTGTCAGGCAGCATATCTGAAACTGCTTACTGAGTTTTGTAAGTCATTTTTAAAAATAATCACATGAGATAGTCAAATTGTAAATTTAACGGGACAAATCAAAGGCAGAGGGGATGAACAGAGAAGATGAGGAAATGGAGGCGGGGGAGAAGAGAGTAACCCGAGGAAGAGGCACAGAGATGGAGAAGACAGGACCAGGAAAGTAAAATGGTAAAAACAAGAAGAGAACCTACCAGCAGGTGGGACCAGAGAAGGGTATCCCAAGAGAACTGCAAATATTCCTACCCAGCCTTTAGGAAATTAACACTAATTTCAATCCAGGTTTTTAAGTGAAATGATTTTATTCCAGAAACAACTACAGTACCAGAGATCACTGATCATATATATTCTTAAGAATTCATATGTGTTTAAGATTATCTGTTGGTCATCATTAATCTTCTGAGAGTATAAATGTGTCACTTTAAAATTCAACCAAAGTGGAAAGAGGACAGACGTGACTGTATTGTCACCTATAAATGGCACCTAGAGGCCTTACTATTCAGTGTGGTAAATACAGCCTCTAACACACAGGCAACACCATTCCCAATGGGAGCTTCCTCAGATTCAGTCTCCCCCACTCCCTCCAGTGACCTCCCAATTCACAGCCTCTGCTCCCCTGGAGGGGCTCTGCTGATGCAGCCAGGCTCTGCTCTCAGGCTGTTCCAACTCAGGCAGGGAAGGCGGCTGGGACTGCGGCAACACGGGCCAGGGTGACATAGGTGACATAACCCAGGACAACCCAGCCAGCACCAGCTTGTCACATGTTCTTCACACGTTTTAAAACACACAGACATAAAAAGTTTATGTGTTTCATCAGCAATGTTCAACCATTACTTGTACTGAAGATGCCTATAAACCTAAGGAGGCCTCTAACGAAAGAATTGAAAGTAAAATTTGTTTCCATCCATTTGGACATTTTTAGACACACGCTCTCTAATTTACCACACACATGACTCCCTCTCCCTCCCCCTCTCCCATTCCTACCGACCGCATCCCGAGCACCTGTTGTGCGGGTGCCCTGTGCGGGTGCTCCATGCGGCTAGTGAAGGATGTGCTGGGGAACAAGACAAACTTGACCCATCCTCCTGGAGCTCACACTGAGCATTAAAGACAGGATGCTCTGGCCTACGAACGCTGAAGGCCATGAAAGAGGAGCACCCTCCCATCCTTGTTGTGTGGCTAGCAAAGATGACGGCAGAATGGCAAGACCTTTAGTACAATGGAGGAAGAGTTGCTTATGAGATGTCTTTGTGGCCCTGGCCAATGTAGCTCAGCTGGTTGAAGCATCATCCAGTACGCCAGAAGGTGGCAGGTTCGATTCCCAGTCAGGGCACATATCTGGGTTTTGGGTTCGATCCCCATTTGGGGTATGTGCAGGAGGCAGCCGATCGATGTCTGTCTCTCTCCCTCTCTCTCCCTCTCTAAAATCAATAAAATAACTAAAAAAATCTTTTTTCTTTGTGAACATGCCTGTTGCTATAAATGAGGACAATAATTCCAGGGTCAAGGCAGAAACCTGAAGATTCATTCAGCCAAAGAGCCTTCTTTGGTTTGTCCCAAGACTACAGTTAGAATCCCTGTCTCCAGGGCTTAATTACTAATTATATTCCTTTTCGCAGTGACCTCCAGGATGTCCTGAGTAGTAGCATCCCCCAAAGAGTCCCACAAAGCCTAAAGGTATTGTCCTATAATTGCTAAACTCTTGAAAATGAGGTTTGCACACTTGATAGTGAGGCAAGGGCTGCCTGAAGTGGCGCGTCTGCTCCAGTGCCCTGGAGTTTCCAGACAGGGAGCCCTGAATCCTCCGGACTAGCAGCTCAGCACCAGGGACTGCAGTAATCCTGTTCTGGGAACAGACACGTTAGAGAAGTTATCCAAAGTGTTTTATTTGCATGGGTTTCTGGCCAGGTACAGAATCTTTCATCACAAGCAACCAAAAATATAATAATAAATTAAAAACTGAAAGCCCAGGCTCCATGATTCTTTTAATAACAACAGCCTGACAGTACAGCTCCTAATTTGCCGTCTTCTCTGAGTATTGTTCACATTTCTTAATTCTAAGTGGGGGGAAAACTCACGTAACCTAAACAAAAAAAGACAGTGTACTCACCATGCAGGTGAGTAGCCTGGAGAGGAAGCCTTCTACCCTTGCAGGACCCAGATCCCTAGAGTGCCATGGGGGCGGTGTTCCCTGGCTCTGCTCCCTCCACGTGCAGCATCTTTAGGAGCTCCACAGAGCCAGGAGGAAGCCACTTGGCAGCCCTCACACAGGGAGCAATCCAGAAAGAAAAACCTTTCCTCAATAATCCTGCAGAAACACACCAAATGGACCGCCAACTGACCCAGTTGATCACATCCCCACCCGCTGAACTACTCTCTCCAGAAGGAGGCTATCAAGTTCTGTGATGGGAGAAAGTGTGGAGGGCACAGTAACTAACAGCTTCCACCACAGAGGTGTGCTCAGGCAGGTGCACAGAGTGGGATGAAGGTGGGGTTTGGGAAAGGAACAAGACGTCAGAAGGAAAACCATTCCAGACAGAAAACTATAGGTACCACAGCCCACTGTACTACTTTTTCAACTTTTCATTTTTATGAAAGTAAATCTTTCTTTAAATTAAACCTTACATGTTATTTTTGTATAGAAGGCAAATAAGTAAAACAGAAAAGCAGAGCTGGGTGGAAAGTGGGGAGAGGAACAACGTCTGACCCCCACCCCCAACACACACACCCCTACGTACACTCCTTACTCCCAGGGTGATGTCTCAGGAAATTCCCCAAACTCCTGGGGTTCTAAGGAACAGTCTAAAAACAAGGCTCCAATTCAGATGTTGGGGGGAAGCTGCGGTAATATCTCAGGTCATGCCTTAGAGGTGCGTATGCCATGGTCCCACCTGTAACAATCATTAAATCCTTATGTGCAATTAAAAGAAAATTTAAGAGTTAAAATGCTGAATGCTCTTATTAAATGCTTACAACCCGCAGCATTTTGGCTCCATCTTGGGTGCATTATTTACTGTAGTGCAAGTACATTTAAAGATCTCAGAGCTCAAGTCCTCCAGGGGATGGCTGCCAATTGGTTTAATTTTCAAAATCAATAGCAATGCTCAGAGCTGCTACCACCTTCAATCCTGCAGGAGTCTGCTGCATAGTAATGCCAGACAACACTCGGCTCTATTTTGAGACTGCTTTTACAGAAAAACTTTTCTTCCGAGTCATGCCTTAATGTATGGTGTAAGCGCGAAAGAACATTTTAATGATTAGACTAACTGTCCCAAATATCCTGTCATTAAAATAACTTATTGAGACAAACTGTCAAAGATCATCACTCTGGCACAAGACATAGATGGAAGCACCTTACACATCCATCTGTGAAAATCATTAATGGTCTAAAGTTTTATTATGCTACATTCTTTGTCTTACTAAATACATCGTTTTTAAAAGCAAATATAATTGAAAAATACATCTGTGTGTGACTAAGATCGCAGGAGTGAGGAAAATATATGCTTAATCACAAGTCAAAAGTCCAATAGCAGAGAAGTTCATAGTTTATCTTTGTTTTCAAGAAGGTCCCGTCATTGCAAAAGATGTGCTCGGTGCGCATCTAACAGGACGTGCGCCTGATGTGCTCGGTGCGCATCTAACAGGACGTGCGCCTGATGTGCTCGGTGCGCATCTAACAGGACGTGCGCCTATCAGACCAGCCCCAAATACGTTCCTCACTCTCTCCTCATGGAAATATTAGCCTGACTTTGGTCCCTAGGTCACAGCTATATGATATGCAGGTACTCTGAGTGCCAGGGTCATTAGTTTAAAATTTTGGTTCTGTGTTTTTTTTGTCTTTGTTTCTGTGTCATGTTCATGGAAGAGGAAAAGAGGGGACAGTGAGAGAGGTGGACAGAGCCAGGGCAAAAAGAAAAAAAATAACAAAGGAACAAGCCTGGTAAAGAGGGATGCAGGAGGAAACGACACAGGAGCACGAAGTGCCACGTCCTGAGACCATGGCTGTGAACTTGTGTGTCAGGGAGTCCAGGGTCCCGAGAAGGCTGAATTCTGACGTGAAGCACACAGAAAGAGGTGGGAGAGAGACTTAAAGAACTGAACAGGGTCAAGCAGGAACTTTTCTGATGAGTTCAGATTTCCAAAGGAAAAGTGCAGAAGACAGAAAGAGGCATCAGGTGTACGAAAGAATGCCATGAATCTCTAAAGTAGCATCAGGAAACAATCTCAGGATACAAGAGGTCTGTGGGGAATGGGCAGGGTTCATTTAGTGACACTACCTCATGACAAACAATTATAGAAAACATGGTAAGTCTACACCTGCTTTCTTGGCCAAAGAAAATAATCTTCAGAGTACATCCAGGAAACTAAACATTGGGGAAGCGGGGTACCTAAAATTCAAAAACTGGTGAAGACAGTCAAGTGATGAATCTTAGAAACTCTAAATAAATAAACTGCAGCCTCCTAACCTGCATGAATTACAACATAGGAACTTGTACACAAACTCACGGGATATCTGCCTTCATCTTCAGAGAGATAACAAAAGCAAGGGCTTCTGGGAGCTGGCGATGTCCTACTTCTTGACCTAGGTGGTGATTACACGGGGGTTTGTTTTACAGTCGAGTGAGCTGTACATCTGCTCTATGGACTTTTTTACACATTCTACATTTCACACAAAAAGCAGACTGAAAAATCTAAGTGGTGCAAGGTAACTGGAGAAGGGCAAATGCTGTCTAAACTTTGAAATGCTATGGACAGACATACCTACCGTGACTCCCTAGCGAGATTTACACACGAAGAGACTAGTTAGCAAAAGCTAGTGAAGCTGAAGGGGGAATCCGTATATACTATGTGGTATGGAACCCCTTTTAACAGTGTGGCCCATCAGATACTAATTTCAGAAAATAGCCCTTAACTTCTTCTAGCATCCCCAAATTTGTTATACCTTTAAAATATAAGTGGTAAGGATGGGTGCCTAAATTAACAAACATGGGACAGGGGGCTCCTTTCTTCTGTGAAGGGCACCTGTGGGGAGGGAGGGACGGGGGCTGTGAAGGACGGGACGCTCTGAAGAGCCGATGCAGGGAATGAAGAGACTGGAAGCACCGTGGAAGTGTTGAGATTTAGTTTATAAATGGCAAACACTATTTTCACCAATAGATGTTTATATTTTAAAAACAACTCCATTACCTATGTGAATAACTCCTCATTTACATTCAACAGACTTTTAGCCCTAATCTCAGAATATTCACAACTGATTTTTAGATATGAGACATTCTGAAATCTTCAGTTACTTATTTTTTTAAACCTTGATATATATATTAATAAAATATAGTATCAATGGAATCATCCGCTAACATAACGGAAAAAGGACTAGATTTGGCAAGGTAAGTCCCATCCCAGGTTAATCAAAGAAAGTGAGAAAATAAGCTAATGGAAACTTATTTATAATCATATAATTAGAGCTTCCCAATAAATACAAGAAAGTAAACCATCTTTACATACAGTAAGTGTTATCCTCTGGACTACTTTAAGCAGCAAGGACTCTTTAATGTAGTCAACTAAATGTAGCTTAAGTCCAATAGTTTCCTTGTTTAACTTTGCTTCATTCTATTTCATTTTGAGATATTTAAGTGTAACATAGCCAATAATATTTTGCCCTTATCACTTTAGGATATATTTTTAATAAGGTCAAGGGTTAATGCCTTAGCTAGCAGAGCTAAACAGTCTACCCCACACTTACAAAGCCAATATGAATTGCCAATGAAATGTAATTAACTGTACATAATTTAATAAATGTGTGACTTTGATGAAAATAATATTGATCACTTGAATTAATTCTTTTTAGAAGCTGTTAAAGCATTAAATGACACCAAAATAATGTTCTTGCAAATGAAATGTGAAGACTGTTAACTTCAACTTTTATAATGTTGCTTTACCAACATTTTCCTCAAAAATTGGTTTCTAGAATGATTATAAGCACCAACAAAAACGAGTATTTCTAAAACCACCTTTTCCTTATATTCAACTCTCCAGACATGAACATGAGCCTAAAGTGAAGTCCTACTGTCTTGATGTGTCCACAGCCCTAGTTTTCTTTTTTGTTTCTTTGTCTTAAAATACAATCTGAACCTTGGTGAAACGGACAGTGGTCTGACATGTTGATTCAGAACCACATCTACCACGAAATGTGTTACATGGGCAAGTTGGTCAACCTCACTGTGGCCCATCTCCAACTGCATGGGGTCATTACGAGGACCACACAGGTACCTCTGGAAAGCACTCTGCATGGAGGCAGGCACACAGGACATGCTCAAGAACATCAGACAGCATCTCCTGGTAACCGTTTATATGGCGTCCTCAATGACAAACACAGTCCCTGTAACTATGAATTGTGTGGGCTGTGTGCGTTAATCTAGTTATTGTGGTTTCCATGCATGACAGTGAAAGTCTCATCATCTGCAATAGGTCTAGGAGGGGGAGCAGCCCCGCGAGGCACTCAGAAATGGACTCCAGCCCACTCTTGGGTGAACCATTAAGGAAACTACACACAGGACATAACTAATATGAGCTATACATTACTTTTTTAATTTTACAAAGAGTAGAAACAGAGAATATGGGTTATTCTAGTAATTCCAATAAGTAATATAAATGTAACTGTCTCTCGATTAATTTGTTTTAATTTTTTTATAGTATGTTTATTTCAAAAACTGGGAATCATGTTCAGTACATTTTATAAATTCAAACATAGGCTAAGTTTATATCAACGTTTATTCTGAATGCCATCAATTTTCAAAATAACCGCAAAATGAAAGATGTTCATTAAATATATAATTAGCTAACCAAGATTAAGTCACGCACTGTAAGAAGAGCAAAGAGGGTAATACCTACTTAATGGTTCTTAAATTCGTGGGTGCCATCATTCACATCACCTAGATACCAGCCCCTACTCAAAAAGGTAACAGCAGAAACAAAGGAGGGAAACTGCCTCAGTCAGAGAAATGATAAGTTGGGATAATATAGACAATTAAAACAACAATTAATGACCCACTGGGACATGGTCACCAGAAAAACACACGTATCTACCTGACATGCATCGTACTTCCTGCGTCCATGACATACAAAGTATTCCTTCAACCACGCGTCGGTTTAGATTCTCACCTTTCAGAACTCATTTCCTTGCAAGAAGCTGTGAATGCCTGAATCTTTTTGTGCTACTCAAACCTTAGAAAGGGCGGGGGCGACAGCAGGAGGGGGCAAGCTTCTCTAGATCCCAACAATCAGTAATACTCTGAAAAGTCTCTTCTCTTTTTTCCTCAAAAGTGGAAATGGGAGAGGTGGTTAAATCCCAAGCCTGTGCATCTAAGAGGACCTGAGGGTGCCTCCGTTACCATTATTTAAACAGGGAAGCAGAAATAATCTACTTCAACCTGCCTGAGCCTAGAATTTCCCTAAGCCTCTGGCCCAAGGTCACACTGCAGGCTCAGCTGGCTCCTGGGCTCTAGGGAAATGAACACAAGAGCCACAGCCAGTACAGTAAACTTGCATGTAAATGTCCTGTTTGCAGTAAATCCGGACTTCCGATCCTGGCGCACCCTTTTGCCATCAGCAGAGACGGCCTTGTCCCCAGTCAGCTCAGAGGTTTACCTTCCTAATCCAACTTAGAGGATCACTGGCCTCCAAGGAAGTGAGAATTTTTTAAAAAATATTGGAGATCTCTGGAATACAGAAGTATCAAATATTTGGACATTAAGAAAAACACATCCAAATGCTGACAATCTAGTTACTAGGTTCAGTGATACAGTGACTTTTTTTTGGTGGTGTTTTTTTAAAAAAAAATTTTTTTTTTTAAATTTCTGAGAGAAGGGAGAGGGAGAGAGATAGAAGCATCAATGATGAGAGCGAGTCATTGATCTGCTGCCCCCTGCACACCCCTTGCTGGGGATTGAGCCCTCAACCCGGGCATGAGCCCTGGCCAGGAATGGAACCATGATCTGTGTTCATAGGTCGACACTCAACCACTGAGCCACCCTGGCCAGGCTTTTTGGTGTTTTTTAAATGACAGTTTTCTGTCCTTCCAATACTATCATAAAACTTCATTAATCTATAAAATATTTGGAAGCATGTTTCTTAATTTTCAGACCTATGGGGATTTTCCTATTATCTTTGATTTTTTGCATAATTCCACTACATTTAGGAAACATACTCTACATGATTTTGATCATTTGAAGTTTGTTGAGGCCTGCTTTACAGTCCTTTACATAACCCATGTCGAATGTTCCATAGTGCTTGAAAAGAAAAAGGGCAGTCAGAAAGTGTGTAACGTTCTATGTAAGTCTACCAAGTCGTGACTCATGTTCTTTAAACTGTCTATATCCTTCAAAATTTTCCATCTGCTGCTTCTATCAATTATTCAGTTTGGTTTGTTAGCTTTCCACAGATTGTGAATTTGGCTATTTTCCTTCTGTTTTTGTATATCTTTTCTTATGTAATTCGTACCTATGTTACTGGGTACCTAGGTTCTCACACCTGGTGAACGGAACATTTTACTATTGTGTAGTGACTTCTTCGTCTCTACTGATGCCTTTACCTTAATGTCTATTTTGTCTAATAGCAATATAGTTACACCAGCTTCCTTTTCATTAGAATTAGCTTGAAATATAATTTTCCATTGGTTTGCCTGCTATATGCTTATGTTTTGGGTATGCTTCTTACAAACCTAGTATCTCATTAGATTTGGAGTTTTTATCTAATCTGACAACCTTTGTCTTTTAACTAAATCGTCTAGTCTACATTTATTGTAATTACTGACACTTGGATTTATAATTATGTTATTTTGCACTGTTTCTTCTGCCTCTTCTCTATTTTTTCTCTTCATAGAAGACAATAGTGTTAAGGTCCTTTTTTTTTTTTTTCTAATTTCCCCGTTATGTTCCTGTTGAGAAATAACAGTAAATTATTAGGTAAATAAAATGACTCATCCATTTTTGTTCTTTTTATTTATATGCTCATTTTTTCATTGGAATGGGGTGATGTTTAACTTTTCTAGTTAATAAATACTTATGCTTTTACCTGATAGCAAAACACAGGACATAAAATTTTGATACAACTACCATCTGGTCTTCAAGATTAACCAATCCATGGAAGTACAAGGCTACCCGTTAAAAATAATGGCAGCAGACTCTCGGAATAACTGCTGTTGGGGCAGTAACCAAGCTGCTTTCAAATCTGTTTTATTCTTCTAGTTCCAGCCAATGAAACTAAGGTATATTATCACAAAATAGACACCTCCATATCAGATATTATCGATCCTTCCAGCAACCAGATGTCCCTAATTGTGTTTATTCTATCATAATTCTCTTTTAACATCAAGCCCAAAAGAAAAACCAGTTGAAGTCAAATTTTTCACAAACAAAACAGTGTTATTTCACTTTTCATGGGGAAAAACTGATTATAATTGTCTCTCTAATTTTTTTAAGTTTCAAGTAAACTACCACGTGGATACATGCTCCCATTGTGAGAAGTAAATAAACAGCTGTGGAGTTTAGCATTTTATATAAAACAGAGCAACATTCACAGGACATGTTTGGTGACTAGAGAAGTAAAAGCTGGAGCCTCACCAGAAAAAGGCTACCGGGCCATGTCCAATGCCTCACAGACTAGCAGTCCAGGACAAGATCCTCAGTTTTGTAGCCCAGAGACCTTATCATAGTTAAGACTCAGGAAAAACACCTCAGGCCAAACAAACTTAAAAGCAGTCAATTATATAAAACAAAATGGCATGTTTTCAATACTAGCAATTTACAAGAAAATAAATAACAGCCAAGATGCACACTGAGCTCTTCGGGTGACTGAGATCTGCCCCAGAGGTGAGCTACAGTGGAGAACAGGAAACGCACGTCAGACGCGCACTCAGTAGAGCCGCCATCACAGAGAGCGAGTCACTGGTTCCAGAGGCTCCTGCGTCGTGCTGTAGCTGCTCCCACTATGAGAATATGCTCTTTGCTAGACAACGCTCACAGAGGCACTGACCAACTGACTGATTCTTGGGCGCTGTTTATTTCTGAGCTCACCGCTGGAGGACCATTTTCCTTTGTGGCATGCATATCCATCCTGTTATTTCTTCTAGGTCATGTTATTTGCTGGGCTGGGGGCATCTCTCACTCCTTTCCCTTTTGACCCACTATACACTGGTGGACTCGGAATGGTTTACCCCTCCCCAAGCCAAACTTACTATTACTGGGGCATCTCACCCACACACCACTAACAGCATGAACTTTCATTACTGTGCTGCATAAAAAGGCAGCATAAACGTGAGATATCTAAAGACCCCAAGTTGGACTTCATCCTCATGCTGCTACTTTATCAGCAGCCCAGCAATGCCCAAGGAGTCAACCCTTTAAATCTACCAACCTAGGGCGCTACCTTAAGACACATGTACTCTGGCCTCAAAAGGCAAGTATGACTGCACAGGCTGCCTGCCCATCGCCCTCACTTCTTAGTCCTGTACCTGCCTCTACATAGATGGTCCTTCCCAGACACCTGTCAAGGCAGCTCCTATCTGGACACCTGGGCCATCACACTCAGGTCCGAGACTGAAGTAGATTTCGTCCTACAGCAACCCATAGTTCTCCTTACCACTGCCACCCTCCCTCACCAATGCCAGCCCTGTTCCCCTCTCCGGTCTGAGCAGCGAGCCTCTTTTCCAGATGAGCAAATCCAAGGAGGGCTTTCCCCTTAAGTGATAATGAGCCATAGTCTAATAAGGGTGAGACCCTTTTTTTTTTTTTTTTAACAAAGCCAGTCTGACTCCATTTAATTTTATATATTTCTTTTCTATATATGTTTTTATTGATTTTAGAGAGAGGAAGGGAGAGGGAATCAAACTGGTGACTTCCTGGTTCACAGGATGACTCTCAACCACTGAGCCATGCTGGCCAGGCAGGACCACGCTCTTATCACAGAACCACAGCCCCCATCAAGTCAAAGTCACACACCTACATACGGACGATCTGAGGCTTTTTAAACTGCAACTGTAGGGCAGCTGTAGGCAAGGGAAGACTGAAAGTAGCAAAAGTAGGGGAGGCACAAAGATACAAGAGAGAAATGAAGAAAATGCCAAGAACTAGAGTTCACTTTCAAGCTACTGCTGCCTAGGGGATGGGGGGGAGGCCAGGCCAGCCACAAGCTCTCAGTGACACATACAAAACTGTGGGAAGGGCATCCAAAGGCAGTGCAGCACCTACCACACAAGACACAGATGCAGGGTGTTGAAACATCTTACACCACGCGTGGCTTATTACATCTGCACCCAAAACGTGGAACTCTGCAGATGGACTTGTGTTAGTAATACAGACAGCGAAAGCTACTCTCTCTCCAGCAATGGCTACCACGTCCCACGCACGGCACTCGGCACTTTTGATCACTTACTTCATCGGACCGGCTCCAAAAGTCACAATGATGAGTAATAAAAATAGCACTTACTGAGTTGTTCCTCTTCATAACAACTTTCTGTTAGGTACTGGTATTATTCCAGTTCAAAGGTGAAAAAAGCTGAGCCAGAGAGGTTAATTAATTTGCCTAAAGTCACCCAATTATCAAGTAGTAAAGCCAGGAACTGAGCCCAGTCAGTGACCTGGGTTACACCCTGAAACCTCAGTGCTAACCCGTTCCATGCTGTCTCCAGTGTGAGCATACTCCCCACTTTAGAAAAATGCAGAGAGGCTCATCTATAAGGTCTCACAGAAGTACAGCGCTGAGCTGAGGCCTGCACCTGCTTCGTATTATTATAATCATCCCCTTCTCACACTGAAACACGCACACATTTAACTGTTTATGAAGCAGGATTCCTAGATTTCCGCTCAATCTCCACCTGTTTTCAAAGGCTCAGATCTACTTTATCAAGGAAAAACCTAGTGTGTAACTGGCTGGATACTAAGCTACAGTCTAATGCATAAATTATTCCCTGGGAATTAATAAGGTGCTTAAGAAACTTGTATTAACTCTTTCAGGCCACAGGGGCGTCATCCAATGAACTGAATTCTTAATTTACTAAAATGATGTCCCAGGGCTTCAAGAGCACATAATTTCCTCAGAAGGCCTGTGGAGTAAAAAACCAGCACAGTCATTAGCAACAAACTAAATTCAGAATACAATTAAAAACCAAGCTACAGGGAAATACTGCTCCAGCGGATTACCCTCTGGCCCTCAAAAATTTGGCAGAAAAGAAACTGCAAGGTGGCTGGAAATACCCAGGTCCTCTCGATGGAAAACCAGAACACAAGGGTTTGGCCCAATGGCAAGGGGCAGGCTTGACAGCAGGCATCAGAGGGCGGGTAAAAGGCTATTCTGCTCCTGCTTCATTGGATACTTTTGGCAAAGACGGTGAGAGCAGTGGCTTCAGGCAGAGTCCTCAGGCCTGCAGTGGCTCCACCACCTCCAGTTGGCCCGCACCCTCCCACACTAGGCAGCTCTAACCTGTCCGTCTGTCTCCCAGGAGCAGTCCCCCTCCTGTCTCAAGGCCACAGCACATCAGTATTTACAAGTCTCCAGCAATCTACGTCTGAACGTATATATAGATTCTCAAGAGAACGTAAACACTACTAATGCCAAATTAAATACACTCTTTAGCCTACAAAGCTATTGCTCCACATACCACATAGTATTAGAAGATTTATACCAGTCTTGTCAGCACAGCACAAAACTGCTCTAAGAAAAGCAAGAATATAAAAGGGTCATTTCTGATGTGTGCAGGTGGAGAGAAGTTCTGGAGGAAGTGGCATCTAAGCAGGGACTGTAAGGACAAGTACATTTTAAATAGGCTAACAGCTAGATGCAGATGACGACAAAAGGCAGACGCAAGAGCCGGGCAAATGAATGGCAGTGAGAAGATGCGGAGTCTTTCAGGGAGCAGCAAGTAAAGGATTCAACGGCAGACTCTGGCATCTGAAGTGAAACTTTCTCCGATTTCTTTAGTAAAGACGAACAAAGAGTCCTCGCACTTCACGGCTAATGTCTTTTCATCTCTGGCCTCCCTGACTTTCTTACTGATCCTGATGTTCTTACCAATGCTCGCCTTGAACACCTTTCCCACATCGAATGTCTAGTAAAGACATAACTAGCCGTACGTAGTATGGTTTGAGTGTCCTTTTCTAGTGTTCACTTGCAGCTTTTTCTTAAAATAGCCTCTTCAATAATATTACTGCCCTTATGTGATTCATGCTTCAATTCTTCTACTCCTGTTGAGAGACATGAGTGCTGCCATGGACAAAAATGGGTGGAGGTGGTCAAAGGTTCAGTCCTCCGGCTATAAAATAGTCAGTCCTGAGGAAGTAATGGGCAGTGTGGTGACTATGGTTGATAATATTGTATGTATATCTAAAAGCTGCTGAGAGTAGATCTTAAAGGGTCTCATCACAAGAAAAAAAACTAATTTTGTGGGATCATGGATGTTAACTAGATTTAATGCGGTAATTATTTTGCAATATACACACATATTGAATCATTATATTGTATCCCTGAAACCAAAATAATGTTATATGTCAATTACATCTCAAAAAAGCCTAACTGGGTCCAATCACATAGCTAGGTTCAAATCCTGGCTCCACCACTTCCAAGCCACGTGTTCCTGGACAGACCACGGCACACTTCCTCGGTGACATGACAAGGGCAAGCATGGCACCTACTCATGCTCCCGCTGCATGGGTCCAGTAAAACAACGGGTGTTAAGTGTCTGGCAAAGCGTTTAACAAATGTTGGCTCAAATTATTATTATGACAAAGGCACCAGAGCACAACCCGTTTAGAGAACTTCAAGTAGTTTTGTATGACAGGACTGCAGCTGTCTGTCTGTGGTGTTGCAGCAGGAAAGAGACAGAATAATGTGGAGCCTAAGGAGAAAGCGAAAGCCTGAGGAGCCTTTTTTTTAATTTATCTTTATTACTGAAAGTATTACAAATGGGACTGTTCGAAAAGAAATTTTTTTTCCCCCATTGACCCCCTCCACCCTGCATCCGCCCCACCCCCAGGGCCTTCCCCCACACTATTGTCTGTGACCATGGGTTATGCATTTATGCATATAAGTTCTTTGATTAATCTCTTCCCCCCCCCCCACGTATACACACACACCACCACCCCTTCCCTCTGAGATTCATCAGTCTGTTCCATGCTTCTATGTCTCTGAATCTACTTTGTTCATCAGTTTATTTTGTTCATTATATTCCACATATGAGTGAGATCATGTGATACTTGTCTTTCTCTGACCAGCTCATTTCATTTAGCACAATACTCTCCAGGTCCCTCCATGCTGTCTGAAAGGGTAAAAGATCCTTCTTTTTCACAGCTGCATAGTATTCCATGGTGTAAATGTACCACAGCCTCTCCATCCACTCATCTACTGATGGGCACTTTATGAAGGCTCTCTGAGGTCCACTAGCCCACACAAGGACTCTGATAACTGGAGAGGTGCCCCACCACCAGCAGCCCCAGGGCTTACACAGTAGACAGACCGGTGGGACTCGCCTCCTTCCTGGTACCACATGTAGGGCACAACCCCCTTTACTGCAAGCAACAGTCCTTGTGCTTGAGAGTTTGAATTTCACTCTGAGGACAACAGAAATCCCTTGAAAGATTTGAAGAAGAATAAGAGGTATTCAAAGTATCAGTTTAGAAAAATTGAGACTCTCAGTCTTAAAAATTAGGCCCAAACTACAGAGAGTTTATGCAGGAGTACAAACACCAGAAACATGTAACAACGGGACTGTTCTAAAAGAAATGTTTTCGTTATTATACTTAAAGGAAAGATAGAAAACAAGAACTGAATGCTATAAACATGTGATGACAGTGTGATTCCCACAACCCGAGCATGGCTGGACACTGGTGTCTCAACCGCCCAGGCTGCCTAATCCGGACAGGGCGGCGTGCAGATCAAAAACTATTGCCAGCAGCTATTTAATGCGGAAAAAATCTCGTAAGTTTCTTGCTACAAGGTCATTTACCACGGAGGAGGAGACACCCCAGGGAAGCCTGGGAGAGGAAAGTGAAAAGGAAAGGCATGACCAGAGTAAACACATCCTGCTGAAGGATCTTTTAAAGAACCCACCCTGGAATTCGAGTTTCTGTAAACATGTAACAGGTTCTGAGCAGTGAGATTACCATACCCCTCTTGAAAATCAAGAAGAATCTTCTAGATAAATGAGAGCTCGTGTTATTGAATGGTGTTAATATTTTACGATTAAAAATATTGCTTTGCCAATCATGCTTCTTGTAGGAATAATTAAAATATATTTAATGTGTATCACTAAAGATGGCTTTATGTAATTTTTTTCAGGAAAACATGATCTCATAAAAAATGACAGCTACTTTATTTACATGATGTATTTATGTTGAATTAAAGGTTAGCTTAGTCTTTGTTTATTCTCATTTGTTTCTTAACATATGTTACTGTCCCAATATCTTTTTTACAAGTTGACTTCTTTTGAAGTTAAGATATTTAAACTGTGGAAATATTGTTAATCTAGTACAAGGAAATAAATCATTATATCAGCATAAACATTTTCACTACACAGCCAATAAATCATCTGAAAAATAAAATCCTCAACACCCAAAACACAGTTCCTAACGGCATTCCTTCCACACACTACAGGGCAGTGATTATCGATCTCCGTCCCGTGAAGCCCCAACATTCAGCAGCAAAACCTCAAAACGCCCATATACACTTAATTCTTTTCCACATATTTATTTTAATCTGTAATAAAGCACAGCAGTCATAATCACGTGGGTACTACCCTAAATTTTTACATACAGATGTCCCTGAAGCAGTGCCCTGTGCAGTCAGTTTATTGTGTGCTTGTGTAGACCTTGAAATAAAGCTCTCTCGCTATTACTGTGCAAGGGTACGTATGGCCTGCAGTAATCATGCCATTAACTGGAAAGGTTCACCACTCACTGTTTCCTCAATTCGAGACTGTTGAATTTTTATGTTCACTCACACAGAACTATACTACCAAGTACACTTCTGCAATACATACGCACAAGCTAAATTATACACCAGAGAGGGCCTAGGCACGTCCAACAGAAACGTGCTTGCAGGATGCCATTTAGTCAGTTCGGCAACAACAAATGGAGACAATATCCATCCATTCTGAGATCACAGTGTAGTTTTAACGTCTGTTGCAAATTTAGGGGTCTTTTCTATTTATGGTAATAACAAGAGCAGCTGTCACATTTTTATTCAGCTTGGAAATAAACTCCCTACAGTTCTTTTGAGCTTCTATATCAATATAACTAAAGCACATCTTGAAACTGCAAGAGAAACCATTCTTAAAAGCTATTAACAACTGTCGCTACTTAAGTAAATCAGAATTTTTTCATATCATGCTACTAAAATAAAACAGAGTAAAACCGGATCCTAAACACAATATGATTGCATACATTACCCATAAATCTTCAATTCCTTTTTTTACAACCATCCAGTTCTCACTGATGGACTTTATTGTAAGTCAATGTTATAAATCTGAGCTTATAAGATGCCCTCAGGGTGCTAATGGTCTAATGACAATCCTGTCAAGTGCTATATGGAAAGCTGTAGCTGAGTCACAAAAACAGTGCTTGGGGAAAGCACCACAACGTTTCAAGCATGAATTGCTGGGCACCTGCAGACAACAAAGACTTTGCGTTTAGTCAGAGGAAATAGCGTGAGCATTGTAGCTGAGCCCAACATTGCAAGAGTGAGGCTACTATGCCTCAAAGCACCGCTACAGTCTAAACACAGAACCTGTACAAAAAACAAACATGTTGTGCAGGTCTTGTTTTCAGGTTCTCTTTTTAAAAATTATTATGCACATATGCTTCATAAACAGTTTACATACCGGGTACAGAGTTCCTGTATAAGTGTGGGAATAGCACCCATACCGCTCTGCAGTGCTTAAGGGGTCTCCCCTTTCCTGTCCCCTCTCCCTTGTCCTGATAACAACATCATGTCCTCTACATTTTCCTCCATCATATAGTAGTATGCACATATGGACCAAGAGGCTTTGTCATTACCTGCATTACAAAAACAGGGTCAAGGTATACTATACTCTTTTGCAATTTGATTTTCACATTCAACACTTCATGCAAGTTCCTCCAAGACATCGGACAGAGCTCTGTTTCTTCTATTCGTTCCATGGTTACGTGTGGTCTGGACGAATCAGTTTATTCAGCCCTACTTCTATTAATGGTCACCGTCTTTGTTTTCCATTGTCTCTGCAGGCAATGCCACAATAAAACACTCTCTCATCGCCCGACACACTGGCAGAGATTCCATGGGATAGTCTCAAGAGTGGGCACAAAGTCAAAGGGCATGTATATGTGATGTGAAGCAAGCTGCTATGTACGTGGGTGAGTTTTAATAATTGATGTTGCTAGACTGCTTTCCCAAAAATTTGTATTAAATCATGTTGCTATCTTTCCTCCACATCCCCAGTGATAGCTTTTTAAATTCTGTTTGGCCTCATTGTCACTTTTGCATTTTTCTGCTTCCTAGCTAATGTCAGCAACTTTCCATGCTTGGTGACCAGTTACACTTGCTCCTCCATGGTTTGATTAATCAGGTTTGCCATTTTATCAGTTGTTTACTTAATGTCAATCTGTAATAGTTCTTTTATATTATTCCTTTATCCTTTGAATAGCAAATCACTTCCTGAATATATCACTTGTTTTCCTTATATTTTATAAGGAAAGTGTTTAGATTTTACATCACCAAATGTGCTGCTTTTACTAAGTTCTGAGTTTTCACTCTTGGTTTAAAAAGGTCTCCCTGGCTCCTATATTGTACATATGTCTCTGAGATCATCATGTTTTCGTTTTTACACTAAAGTCTTTAATCAATCTAGAATTTATTTATATACGACTTTTATTATTTAGTTATGTTATTTATGGATATATTTTTTATATTTTTAAATGTCTAGTTTTATTTTCTTCCAGATGGACAGAAAGCTGTAACACCATCACTTTCCCACTGACTTGAATTCCACCTTTGATACACAAAAAATTCTCACATATGCTGGAACCTAAATGTCTCTTCTGTTCTGCTGACCATTTTACTATCCTGGCACTAGCACCGGACTGATTAAAGCATCTGGCTATAGATGAGACAAGGCAAACGCTCCTTCAATCTTTTTCTTAATCCTGTTCGTGGCCATGTTCAGGCATTTATTTTTCCATATACACTTTAAAATCATTGTTATCAAATCAGTAGTCATAAGTGTAGTCAAGTTTCCACTTTCTTTAGGTTGATTTTGATCATTTATAATTCGCCAGAAAATAATTCCTCTTAATTTTCACAGCATTCTTCTTGATTTGTAGTTTTACCACAGACTTGTTGGGTGTTTTCATATCACCCTCTTACACACTTCTGCTTCTGAGGCTGAATCTCTTCTGTTTTGAATAACTAATTTTACTCTTTTTTTCCTCATCAGTGCCTTGAGGGACATATCCAGTTTGTTCATCTTTCCCAAGACTGGGGTTTTAGATTTATGTATCTTTTCTATGTTGTCTATTTCATTAATTTCACTCTTTATTAATTTCTTCTTCCAGGTTTCTTTTGGTTTATATGTTCATATGTTGTTCCAATTGATTAAAATGGGGTACGTAGCCAAGGACTTGAGCAGACATTTCTTCAAAGAAGATATATAGCTAAGAAGCACGTGAAAAGATGCTCCACATCATTAATCATAAGGGAAGTGCAAATCAACACAACGAGATACACTACCTCATACCCATTAGGATGGCTACTGCCCCCCCATCACCAAAAAACAACTCAGAAAATAAGCGTTGGCGAGGAATGTAAGATGATACAGCCACTTTGGAAACAGTATTAACAATTCCTGAAGGATTTTTTCTTTTGGGCACATAGAGAATTTGTGGTTAACGGTCCTTTTCTTCCCGCACTGGAAAAATGGTGTCAGTCCCTTCCGACCACGGGTCCAGACAGAGGGCTCCTCTCATTTGCACTAGTTTTCCAGATAAGTAGGGTGTTTATGTCTGGCTACTTTCAATGGTTTTCCTTTCTTTAGTTTGCAGAAGTTCATAGATTTCTTTGCATTTATCTTGATTGGGAGTCATCCAGCTTCTTGAATCTGTAAGTTTTTGTGTGTTTTTTTTTACCAGAGTTGGTAAATTTTCAGATACTTCTTTGAATACTTTTTGGTCTGTCTCTGTCTCTCCTTTCCTCTGGGACTTTGACATGCATATTAACTTTTTTCTTATTGTCCCACAGGTCATTTTTTTCCATCTATTTTCTCTGTTGCTCATATTGGGTAAATTCTATTGGTTTCTCTTCAAGTTCACCGATGCTACCATCATCGCTCTACTATTGAGTCCACTCAGCATTTTCCTTTAATTTCAGTTATTTTTCAGCTCTACTATTTCTTTTTGGTTCTCTTTTTAATAAATTCTATTTCTTTCTGGGACTTTCTACTTTTTTTATTTATTGCAAGAGAATTTGTAAAGCTTGTTAAAACATTTTTATCATGGCTGCTTTCAAATCTTTATCAGATTAACAACAGTGTGGACACCTGCTGATGGTTCTTCTCATCCACGAGTGATTTTCCTGGTTCTTGGTATGACAAGTGGCGAACTGTATCCTGGACGTTTTCATTAAGAAACTCTAGATCCTACTACACCTTCCTTAGTTGGCAGTCCCCATGTTAAGGCTTAATGCCCGGGATGGGAGTGTACCCATACTCAGCTGCCTACTGGGCCCTTCTCCAACCCAACACCCAGACAAAAGTGAGGCGCTGATTCACTCTATCTTGTTGCAGACGGGTGAGGTGGAAGTTCAGATTACTGACACCTTCCCAGCAAAAGTGTAGCTCCAATCCACCATTTCTGTTGCCTTCATGTGGGATCAGCATCCCCTTGGGCCAAGCTGCCACTAGGGAGAGGAAACCCAAGGGCTAAGACATACCACCCTTTGCTGCAAAGTCACTTAAACCCTAATGCGCCCAGAATACCACAGGAGGGGAGAGAGGAAGTGGAGTATCAACTAGCTCTGCCTCCCTCCACCCACTCTATCTTCTTGATGCCAGTGGGTGCAGAAGCCCGGTTCCCCACTGGGGGCCTACTGGTGGTCAGGTAGAGGGACATCAAGCCTAGC
This sequence comes from Miniopterus schreibersii, assembly GCF_964146895.1. Classification (NCBI taxonomy): domain Eukaryota; kingdom Metazoa; phylum Chordata; class Mammalia; order Chiroptera; family Miniopteridae; genus Miniopterus; species Miniopterus schreibersii. The sequence continues at coordinate 100,479,620 of NC_138105.1, forward strand.
AGCAATTAGCCCCTATTTGCACCACCTGGTTAAACCTCATTGAGGCTGGCTGGCCCTGTCACACCACCTGGGAGGAAAATTGAAGTGCCACCTGCTTCTGCCAGGCAGGGAATAGATGATTAGCTCCCTGATCCAGGCATGGCTCCAACCTCCAGGCAGGGACTGGAGCATGCTGCCTAATTCTAAGGGGTGTCGGGGGGAGGGGACAGAAAGTCAACTCCTTGCTCAGCCCTGCTGAAAATGTGTAACTGCAGAGGGGTTCCCTTAGTGTTTGGATGAAGCAGGGTGAGTAGTGGACAAAGCTTTTTCATAGACCATCCTTTCCCTGTCCTTGGCTAGAGGGAGCAGCCTCCTCTTGGAGCTTTCTGCTGGTGCCTGCTCAGGGCTGGAAGCTTCTGCAGCCCTCTCTCTGGGACGTACGGGAAACGGTGAGGAAATCCAAGGAACTCACCCTCTTGTGGTTCAGTTCCCAGGTGCCTAGACACTCTGCTGCCTTCTCTCCACCTTTCAGAGTCTTCCTATGCTTGTTAGTGTGTTATCTCAGGGATTCTGAGCTGTGAGGGGTGGGGCAGGGCGAATGGGAGTCCATCTGGGCTGACCAGGGAGTCTGGCCCACTCCCACCCACGTCCTTCATCTGGCGCTAGTTCCTCACTCCTCCTGGCTTGGTTGGCTTATTCCCTCCACTTTTTCTCTGATTAATCTGGAAGTTCCATGTTGCATCATTCCTAATGCTTCCTTTCTCTCACCTGCAGTGATCACTGGTCGCATATTTTACTACTCTTACAAACTGCGCCCCCCCACAGACACTTCATACCTCAATCTCACACACTAAAACAGGACCATTAGAATAATGCCACTGCCCCTGCTTCCAATCAGCAAATATCTGAGGACCTACTATGTGCCAGGCAAAGAAAGCATGAAACAGGGAGCAAAACAAAGTTCTACCCTCAAGAAGCTTATATTCCAGTGGGGAACAGAAAAAATTATATATACCAACTACATATCTATCCCAATAAATGACACAGGGAAAACAGGAGGCCAGCGTGGAGGCAGTTTAGTGAGCCAGATGGAACCAGGAGGTAAGGTCAGAAACACAGCCAGGATCACACACAGAGAGCCCTGCAGGCCACATTAGGGCCTCTAGATTGTATTCTAGATGCAATGGGATTTACATGCTAACTGACAAGGAAAGGCAGGATCAGACCTACTCACTCTGGCAGCTGGGTACAGAAGAGCAGAGTGAGGGCAGCCATAGATAAGGGCTGTTAGTGATGGTGGTGGCCTGGGGATGTCAACAATAGGTGGGTTACAAGGGGTCAGTGTCAGGATTACGCTTGAGGGCAGAGCCAAAAGAACTTATGAATTAAATGTGTGAGATGAGAAAGAGAAAAGAACAAGTTTCACTCCAAGATTTGAGGCCTGAGTTGCTGGGTAAATTATAATGCCATCCACCAAGATGGGGGGCAACAGGTAAAGGGCAGTTTGGGAGGAGAAAGAATCAAGAGTCTGGTTTTAGACATGTTAGGTGTGGGAAGACCTGAGGTATCTAAGAGAAGATCAATGTAGGTCATTGAAAACGTAGGCGTAGACTTCTGGGGAAGGTTGGGGGGGGCTGGAGATAAACTAGCGAGGAGACCACCCACCGAGAGAGAAGGACTGAGCCTCAGCCCAGGAGAGAATTCAATGAAGAAAAGAAAGGGCTTTGTTTAGTTGGTGAGAGAGGAGTGACGTGCCTTGGGCCCCGAGTGAGCAAATGTTCTTGGGTAGAAACAAGGAATTTGATGGCGTCACACACGACAGGCTGCTTTTGGAGCCTCCAGAATGGTTTATTTCCTTCCTCTACTTGTCTTCCTCACCTCATGGACCCCAGTTCCCAGGGCCTCTGTGTCCTGCCTCTCTCCCTCCTTTCCCGTTCCATACAACAGTGCTCCGGCCATTACACTGATTTGAAAGGAACAGGGAGAGGCCAAAAGAGCAATTAGGTCCAGTTCATGCCACAGCTTCTTTTTCTTTCAAGCTTAGGGTCCAGTCATCTGCTAAGAGTGAAGGGGCCGCAGTAAAGTAGAGTAGGGACGGCCACTGTAAGGGCAGGTGGAAGGACAGCATGGCAATTTTGATGAACCAGTTTGGAAATCAGACATTTGTGGAAAGCACTGTAGACTGATGTGGAAATCTACCGTGGCCTTCCACTGGAGAGACGCTGGAAAGCTAACTGCCACATTTCCCAGCCCTCTTGCTACTGGATGGGACTGCAGGTCTGCCTATCAGGTCATGGCAAACGTGAAGCATACAAAGCATGAATTTGTATGATCGATCCAACTTAGTTAAGACTGAAACAGAATTAAGTGGGGAGAGAAAGTGTGGCATATCCATCACTCTCATGGATGGCAGCCAAGGTCGTGTGGTTCTGGGGCCAGGAACTGAGCAGCAGCATCTACTTCAATCAGCCCCTGATCAGGCTGGAACATTCGCTCCCCTGGAAGTCTGGCTCTGTGGGTAGATATGGGAGTCTCCTAGCAAGTCAGCTACAGCATGTCTTTAAGTCCCCTCAACAATTCAGCAAGGTATTTAATTCCCTGTAATAAATCCCTTTCTGTTTAGAGTAGAAAGAATTGGATTCTGTTCTCTATGACTGAACCCTGACCAATACAAACAACAGTCTTTGAAGTGGTTCCAATTCACCCCAAAGTACGGAGCAATGTGGCGACCAGAGCAGATAAGGCAAGAAGTCTGTGTGGGTTAGGGACATGCATGTCAGGAGATTATAGCAGCACAGACACAAAGCATCCTGGAGGCGGATGTAAGAGTGGAGATGACCCTGGAATCCAGGCTGAGTGTGGAAGGAAATAAAGCCCCACCTACAAGTCAGAGATAATGAAAGACACACAGAGTGTAGGGGCCAACTAAAGGAAAGCAGAACCCGAAGCAGAGCATCACACAGCTGCAGGATACATCCCTGGACTTGGTTAAAAGGTGACATTCAGTTATGAAACACAATGAGCAGCTCAGGAAGTGCAACGCCTCTTTTATGCACCACTTGTATGTACTCTCCGGAAGTCAGTGGATGCCCCAGACATAAGAAACCTCGACATTCCACAGTAGCTTCCGAGTGTCATCACATTGCCGATAACTGGCCCCATGGGCTCTGTGCATCTTAGCCCTCGTCAGGGATCAGGTACCCCCAGCACAACAGACACGCAGCCCCCAATTCCTTTAGCAAGAGCTCTGCATGCACAGCACACCTGGGATAATGCCCAAGGCAAACACCCTGTCTGGAGCAGCAGCCTCTTCCTGCCTCAGCAGTGCCCTGATGAAGGGTTACGACACACGGACAAGGAGAAATGTGAAGCTTTTTCTGGACGGTAAAACCCAGTCTCAGCTCAGCCTTCAGTTCTAATCAGTGGTAATGTCAGAGTGGTCAGCCAAATAACCAACCGCTGAACTCAGAATGTTAATACTGTTTAGGTGCCATCAATGATATAATGAGAATCCCATTTAAAAAAAAAAAAAGGCAGATTTACCAAAAATACTTCTTGTGTCTATTTCTGGGGTGGGGAGAGGGGGTAGTTATTTGGAAATCATAACTTACTGGCCAGCCTGGCCGGGCGTGGCTCAGCGGTTGAGCGTCGACCTAGGATGCAGGTGACCGTGGTTCGATTCCCGGCCAGGGCACATGCCTGGGTTGAGGGCTTGATCAATGACTCTCTCATCATTGATGTTTCTATCTCTCTCTCTCCCTCTCCTTTCCTCTCTCTGAAATCAATAAAGATATATTTAAATAAATAAATTACTGGCTGAACATCAGGACCTTTAAAAGCATTGCTGTCCCCTATAGCACAGTATGGCATTCCTAAAAATGGTTCCAGTTTATACTCACTTTAATTTAATTATGAAATGCAGAGTCTTTCTAGGGTCTAGAAATAATTATTTCTAAAATACGGGGTTGGGGGCTCGATAAGAAAGGTGAAGGGATTAAGCAAAGAAAAAAAGACGACTCATGGACACAAACAACAGTATGGTGATGGCCAGAGGGGGGCAGGTAGAAGAAAGTTAAGGGGGGAATCAATAGTGATGGAAGGAGACTTGACCTGGGGTGGTGAACACACAGTACAATATACAGATGATGTGCTGTAGAATGTACACCTGAGATCTGTATAATTTTATTAACCAATGTCATCCCAATAAATTTAATAAGATAAAAAGGAAAAAAAAATTTTTTAAATAAAATAAATGGTAGGACATTTATATTTACTATAAATGCCAATAAAATTTGTTTTTCCAAATAACAGATTGCATTATCATTCCATTATAATTACTCCAAGTTCACTCAAAAGTTCTTACCTATTAGAAATAAGGAAGGCAATTTTTAAGTTCCTGAATCCCATTGAACTTATATCCCTTTTTACCCACAAAATAAGAATTTGTATCTACATCAGATATAATGCGAGAATAAGTAGACTAATGGGAGGACAATTTACAGCACTGATGCTAATGGGTGCGAGGATTAATTTGTACAACTGATGTACATCAATTACACAGAAAAAAGTGAGGAAATTTAAAACTAGAATAAAGAAAATTTTTTAACTTTCTGTGGATGACCAAAAATAAATCAGCTTAAATCTCAAAAAATCTCAGGTATCAGTGTCATTCAAAAATCTTAAGAGATATTAACTTTTTAAAAATTAATCCTCACCCAAGGATATGTTCTCATTGATTTTAGAAAGAGAGGGAGAGACATCGATGCGAGAGAGAAACATCGATCGATTGCCTCCCATACATGCCCCAACCAGGGATCGAACCCAAAACCTAGGTATATGCTCTGACGGGAAATTAAACCCACAACCTTTTGGCGTGCAGGACGATGCTCCAACTGAGCCACCTGGACCAGAGCAAGAGATATTAACTTTTTTTTTTTTAATTTGCCTTTTTTTAATTTCTCTTTATTGTTGAAAGTATTACAGATGTCCCCCTTTTTCCCCCCACTGATCCCCCCACCCACTCCCACCTACCCTCCCCAGGCCTTCTCCACACTATTTCTGTGTCCATAGGTCATGCATATATGCATCTAAGCTCTTTGACTAATCTCTCCCCCCATCCCTACTCCCTCTTCCCTCTGACATTCGTCTGACTGTTCCGTGGTTCTATCTCTGTATCTGTCTTTGTTCATCAGTTTATTTTGTTCATCAGATTCCACACATGAGTGAGATCATTTGATACTTGTCTTTCTCTGACTGGCTTATTTAATAATAGTTTACCTGCAACAAATTCATCACCATCTTCTTAGCAAAAAGGAGAGGCTTAACACTAATCAACATAAACTAAGGCATGAGAAAGCTACATCCTGAAGTTGTAAAAATAGATTATTTTAGTACCTATAAAGTAAGAACAAATGTTTTACATAAACATGCAAAACTACATTGCAAGGACACATTTTATTGTAAAAGCTAGATTAATTTTCTTATGGAAATACCTTCAACCATACTTCCAAGTAAATATCTAAGTCACCCTGGCCAATGTGGCTCAGTTGGTTGGGCATTGTCATGGGCACCGAAAGGTGGCCAGTTGAATTCCCGGTCAGGACACATGCCCAGATTGCCCTCAGTCCCCCAGAGGGGGCGTGCAGGAGGCAGCCAATTGATGTTTCTCTCTCCCCACTCCCGGCCACTCTCTCTAAAAAAATCAATAAAAATAAAGTTGGATATAGATACATAGATACATAGATACAGAGAGTGGATTAGATAGGGTTGGGTTGGGTTGGGTTGGGTTGGGTTGGGTTGGGTTGGGTTGGGTTAGGTTAGGTTAGGTTAGGTTAGGTTAGGTTAGGTTAGGTGTTAAGCTGATTCGCCCCATAGGGCTCCCACATAGGAAGGGATAAACAGCATTCATGAACAGTTGGTAAAAAGATACAATGGTGAGACCTTTTGTTTAGGTAATGTGACACTATCAGTATGTTTAGATGTATACAGCCAGCATTTCCATACTAGGAATCTACCTTTTGGATTTTCTTGCAAAAATTATGTCAAACTACACATACAAAGCTGTTCACTGCATGATCATTTCTAATAATAACAAAAAATAAGTAAATAATCTAAAAGTCCATCAAGGACTGGTTATGAAAGTCATGGTCCACATGGACTACCACACAGTGACTAAAGAGAAAGTAGGTCTATGTGTGCACTTATCGAAATATCTCTAAGACACACATGTGAAAAAACAATGGACAATATAAAGAATATATAATCCTATTTGTATAATTTTTAAATTTAGACATATACTGACACAAATAAAAATTCTTGGAAAAAATACACCAAAACTTTAGTAACAGTTGCCTTTGGGTGGAAGGACTGGGAGGAGACATTTTTTACATAACACCTTTTTCTGCTGTTTATTTTTTTAGCCAAATGAGTGGTTGCTCATTTTATAAATAAGTACATTTTTAAACCATACTGCCTTTCTCTCTGTGAGAAGTTTGTGTTGTGGCTTATAATACAAGCTGCCGAGATCACTCGAACGAAAATGTTAGCATGATCTAAAATGAAATCATCGTCATTTACAAGCAACTTCAACGCATATGCCTAAAAGAAAAATCAAAGCGCTCATAAATGTAGAGTTTAAAATAGGCCTGATTCTGTTTTATGATGCATTACTTCATTTCAAATAATTCGAAATAACACTATACTACACTGATCAGATGGATAAAGTGAAAGATTTTAAAACATCATCTGTCATTTGCCTCTAGAAGACGACACTCTGTTGAACAGCTATAATGGTTCAACTACATATTTCAACATTATTCTCTGCACTTTCAGAAGGCACGTAACACATGTGCAGAATAATAACACAGCACTAGTAACATGTTATTCATCGGCTGTCCTATTCTGAGTACGTTCTACGTGTTAATCTAGTTCTCACAGCCTCCAAAGGTACAAACTGGGGAACTACTATCCTCATTTTACTTAGTAACCAGGCATCAAAATACAGTGTACCATTCAACACAGGAAAAAATGACAGTGTAGGTACAGAAACCCTTGGGACAGAAGAGTTCCCAAGTTCAGATTTCCTTCAGAATTGGGAGGGTGATGACTTGACGCAGCATTACCTCCCGCACCCTGGGGGTGTGGGAAAGCTCAGTGTATCTAACACGTTACTACCTCTGCAAAGGAACATACGACTACTCACAGCGAATGGAGGACATCCGTTCAGGCCCAGGTTTGCCCCTGTGAGTTATAAACACATTGCAGAACTTTTACTTTGAACTATAGGGGTGGGATGCTGGGCAGCTTACTAGCTGGAAAATGGTTTTTTCCCTACTGGAGCCTTTTATTGTATAGCAAAATAACTTCAAACCTCAAAGTTAAATCCTCGTTTGGAGAGGTGGGTGTGTGAAGTAAAATCCGACAAAGAGCATCATTTCTGCCACTTCGCCAACCACTTGCTTTCATCAGCTGTATGTAAACAAAATCAGTAAAAGCCGAAGTATGAGAAGCCCAAGAGGAGATGTAATTTCTGCTTCTTAATTAGCTTCCTCCTTTTATCCCAGAGCCCTTCCACAAGATGCATCTTCAGATAGTTGTCACCATTCATCACCCTCCTCCCTCAGCTTTGACTTCTCCAAATGGAAGACCCCACCTGGCTCCTTCCCCATTCTCTGGGTGGTCCCTCCTTTCACCACCCTGGTCATTCTATTCTGGAGATGCTCGTCTATCAAAGTGCTGAGCCTGTCTCAGCCAGACAAATGCTGCAGATGCTATCCGCCCGGCACAGTGTCACGTCCCTGGAACCGAACATTATCTTGACATCTAACACCTTGAGATTATTAAACCTAAGTGCTAAATCACACTGATGCAACTGGTGTAAAACCACAAAAAGAAAATCAACTGGCTGACTATTACATTAAAATGTATAACCACTTTGTACCAAATATGTCCCTAAAAGAATGCTCATTCTCAGTAATAAATGAAAAGGTGTGAATAAAAGTGAGATATTAAAATTTTCACATGGATTAAATAATATGTCTGGAACTTGCTTCACACTAAATGGAAGGGAAACAGACAGGCTTAGATCAAACAAGATCAGCCATGAGTTGAAATTACTGAAACTGGGTGATGGGAGCATTTTCCTATGTTGCATCTTTCATGATAAAAAGTTAAAGCAATAAAATAAAAAAATTTAAAAAAAGGAAAGATAAAGTGGGGAAAAAGAAATTATCAGTTTGTGCATTTTTTATTTGAAATAATTTTAAAAGCCTGACAAAGCAGTGACGGTGAGAAGATGCGGAAATGAGGACTTGGTGGAAGTGTAAATTAACAATGCCTCTCTGAAGAGCAGCCTGGTGATGGGGACAAAGAGGACGCACTCCGCCGCCCAGCTATCCCACTCCTGGTGCTCACCCTGACTCAGGCCACCATCAGACTGGTAAGGGAAGACAGGTACCCAGTCATACTCATCACATTGTGATTTTAAGAACTAAAACCACCCCAATGTCGATGAATAGGAGAGTTAAGGAAAATGACAGCAGAGGTGTGCATCCACTGAAAATAAAGGTGAGTGTACATATTTAGAGATTTGCAAAGTGACAGACTGTTGAGTGAAAGATCTCAAAACAGTATACAACTCAAGCCCACTTCATGGCTATGTGTACTTTTACATACGAACACAGGCACAGGGAGATTTCTGAAACTAGTCCACCAACATGTTAACAATGGTTATGTCCGTGGAGGAAGGTTTCTGTTGATTTTTTTCCTCTAGTTTGACTTTTACTTTCTCTATACTTTTCTTCACTCTCCATTTTTAAATGAACAATCTTTTTATATTAAAGGTTTTTATAAAATCTTTTTATATTAAAAGATATTTTACAACTTATCTATAGACAGGGTGGCACAAAAGTAGGTTTTACAGTTGTGAGTATGCAAAACACTAAGTCTGATCTTGTATTATTAATTGTTGCATTATTTTCCATACGAAAAACAGTAAACTTACTTTGCCCCACCCTGCATATAAACACCTAAGTCTGATTCTGCCTTTTTCTTTGGTTGCTGTCTGTCCCCGTGGGAGTGCACGTGGATACAGCAAGTGAGATGGTCTTCCCCAGGTCTTTCAGAGGGGTGTATTTAATTCCTGCAACCTAGTCATGGTTTCTAAAATCCCACGACTTTCATTATAACAACCAACAGTAAGAGTCTCCTGCTCATGAAAAATCAGTTGAGCAAAATGTCATAGAGAAATTCAAGGGATCTGAGGACTATTTATATCTTTTTTTTAAATGTGTCAGACATGACTCACCCATTGCTCCAGCACTCGTTTATAGAAACATGAAACTATATTACTCAACAACAATAATTTTACACAAGTAGCTGGTTTACTCTGTTGATACGCACTTTAATCCCTTAAAACAGTCCTATGATGGAAATACTTTTATATTCTGTTGTCTATAATTAAAATCAAATCGTTTTGGTCCCTGGGACTGAGACAAAATAAAAAGAATTTCTTCACGTGCTTTGTATAAAAAGCATTTTAAGTGCAACCCCTAAACTCTCAAATAAAAATAGATCCACATTTTCCTGTTCAAGTCAGTCTTCTTTGAATATTAGTGAAAATAAAAAGTGAAATTACTTAGGTCACGTAGGAATGTAATCAATAATCCATGCAGCTAGAGTACAGAGCAACAGGTTAAGATGCTACGTAGAAAGATCAGGATGTTGTATATAAAAGGCTGAGGTTACTATAATATACATAATTAGAAAAAATAGGCTACCGCTGCTCAGGCTGTGGATCGATGTTCATGAGATGGCCCACTGCTTTGAGACTGAAATTCCTACATTAGACACCGCATCAGAACCCATGTGTTTAAGAAGCTGTCCCTTCCGAGAGTCTAGGATTCTCTCAGTAGCAGTACGATAAATGCAGTTCTAGAGACACGTAACTAATAGGTCTTCCATTAGCCGAGTCCACCACATCACCTAGGGCCTGGATAGTTTCCTAAAGCTTGTCATATGTGCAAACAGTAATTCAAAATGGGAAGCTTGCCGTCTGTTAAAATAGAAAAATTAACCATGGAAAAGGGACTTCCTTTCCAATGTTTGGCCGTAAGAACTTTCAAACATATAAATTCTGACATCATATCTTTTACTTGCTTCTGGGCACAGGTTTAATAAAATTATAAAAGAGAAACACTAAAAACTCTGACCTTGAAAATGTAAAAGCCAATAACCACCTCGAACTGGCCCCATTAGGATGATTTCCCTAAAGAACAGTTTTCCAGTCTCTTATTTTATTTTTATATTTTTATTGATTTCAGAGAGAGGAAAGGAGAGAGAGAGAGAGAGAAGCATCAGTAATGAGACAGTCATTGATCGGCTGCCTTCTGCATGCCCCCTACTGGGTTTGGAGCCCACAACCCAGGCATGTGCCCTGACCAGGAATCGAACCTCAATCTCCTGGTTCCTAGGTCGATGCTCAACCACTGAGCCACGCCAGCCAGACTCTATTTTAACAGCAAAAGAAAGAGCCCACTCCTGCTCTGAATGTAAAACCCATTTTTATAACTAAAAGTGATTTATACAGTGGGAGTTGATTTCCTACCACTGAGAAGATAAGGCATCTGGCCCTACATCCCCTTTGATCACTGGGTAACCCTCTGCAGCAAACAAACCTGCCTCCTAATGATTCTTATCCCAGGCCCCAAACAGTTCAATTTAAGAATTATCTTGCCCGGGCGGGCGTGGCTCAGCAGTTGAGCATCAACCAAGGATCCAGGCGATCGGGGTTTGATTCCCGGTCAGGGCACATGCCCAGGTTGCGGGTTCGATCAATGACTCTCTCATCATTGATGTTTCTATCTCTCTCTCTCTCTCTCCCTCTCCTTTCCTCTCTCTGAAATCAACAAAGATATGTTAAAAAAAAAAAATTATCTTTTTACACCTACTTCTTAAATTAAAATAATAAAAGCTGTAGTAAAAAATATATTAAGTAGGCTCAAAGGTCATCAAATTAACAGGTAGACAAAACAGTGCTTTCAAAGAGACCGATCGCATAGTCAGGCTTCCGGGGTAAATGTTCTAATGTTTGATCTAGGCATTAATTACAAGCACATGTTCCAGTTGTGAAATTTATCAAGTAATGCATTTATTATCTGTGTACCTTTCTGTGTGTCTATTTTAATTAAAAGCTTACTTTAAAAACAACAACATTTTGCTTACAATCAACATAATCTACTCTGATTTCAATGCTAAGATAAAAAGAGTAGAACGACAAGAAAATCAATCTGACCTTAAAATTGAGATGTGAAAAAGGAGAGAAGCATGAATCACGTCTCCCTAGGACAATGCACACAAGATTTCATCGTGGGTACCAGCGGTCCATTTAGACTCATTTCTCTCAAGCTTATTTCTACATTATGAGATACATCACATGATTAAAATTCTTGTCACATAGGCAGGAAATGAGAACAAGGAGCTTGAAGAAATGGAAGCAGGTCATGTAAACCCTGAAGTCAAAAGGCAGAGAGAGAGACATTTCACCGGCTAAAGCAGAACCATCACCCAGTCTGTCAAAACATCACTGAACTGGAGCACTGCAGTGGGTAGAACCTCAAAGATGCCCCGCCCACCTCCGGGCCTGTGGCTGTGGTGACATCACCTCTGTGATGATGGCGTTATACACAGCACATTTAACCTTCATACAGATACAGAGATTATCCCAGGGGGCCTGCTCTGGGCACGTAAGTTCCTCTGGCTGAAAACAGTAGTCAGAGGTTCACAGAGCATGGGAAGGACCTGGTGTGTGGTTGCTGAAGAAAGGGCCACATGAGAAGGAAGGTGAGTGGCCTCTAGGAGCAGAGAGTAGCCCTGGCTACAGCCAACACGGAAGGGACCTCAGTCCTACAACTGCAAGGAGCTGAACTTGATCAACAGCCTGAATGAGCTTGGAAGGGGAGTATTTTTATTGAGAATCTCCAGATATAGCCCGGCCGGGCGTGGCTCAGCGGTTGAGCGTCGCCCTGGGATCCAGGCAATCGGGGTTCGATTCCCGGTCAGGGCACATGCGCGGGTTTCGGGCTCCATCAATGACTCTCTCATCATTGATGTTTCTATCTCTCTCTCTCCCTCGCCTTTCCTCTCTCTGAAATCAATAAAGATATATTTTAAAAAAAAAGAGAGAGAGAATCTCCAGATATATTACAACCCACCCAAATGCTGGCCCACATTAGCATCTATTTTCTTCCTATCTTTTACAGCAGGTTCTGGAAATTCAATATGCACAAACCTAAGTGGTAATAAAGGAAAAAATTAACAATGTACTACTCAACGAGCGTTTATTAGGTTCCTATTATGTAATGGCACTGTGCCAGGGGCAAGAAATGTAGCGATGAGTAAAAGAACCCTATCTTTTGAAGTTCTCAAACTGGTGAGTGGACTATAATGAGGAAGGTACCAGCAGGAAGATGCATGGAGCACTGTGGGAACCCAGATGGTGCATGGTGTGGAGGAAGCAAATCAGAAAGGGCTACCAGGAGGCAAGAGTGCCTGACTGAGCTGAAGTTTGTCTGGGTAAAGGTGGGGTGGGAGAGGGAATTAGGAGTAGCATTCAGGGCTAAAGGGACCTGAAAAACCGAGGCAAGGAGGCAAAAACATCACGAGATGGAGAGAAGGGAGCAAGCACAAGGACCTACTGGTGATTCAGTATGCGGAGAGTGCCGAGTGGAACCCGGGAAGAGATGACACTCCCAAGGAAAGCAAGGCTCAGAGCATGAAGCTCCCTGAGGCTGCAGTAAGAGCCATGATAAGCAGAAATTTATGGTGAGGTTTACGTCTTGGGAGCTACATAGTGGATGAATTTGACCAAGAATATAGGCAGAAAGGTCAGTTAGAATGATGAGGACAAATTTAAGAAATACTTAAAGGAGTAAAATCCATAGGCTTCAAAACTGACTAACTGGCCCAGGGAGGGGGTAGGAGCGGTATGGAGCAGGGCAATGCAGGGGAAAAGGGGGAGAACGGCGGCATCTGTAATACTTTCAACAATAATTTTTTTTTTAACTGACTACTGGATGAGTTGTGGGGAGGAGTGTCAGGAAGAAACAAACTCAGACGAGTCTCAGGTTTCTAGCCGAAGTGACTCAGTAGATGATGGTGACACCAAGGGATGGAAAATACTGGCTGAAACACAGACCGGGTTACAGAAGAATAAGAGAACAGGCTGGAAGGGAGCATAAAGACGCCTAGAGGCTGGTGACAAGCTTTTAATGAGAAGCTCAACTTGGTAAGCTTTGGAGAACCAAAAAAGGTTTCCAAGACTAAAAAGGTAGTCCCAAGGTAATCTCTGAAAAGGCAGTTAGTCCTTATAATAGCCCAGACAGAAAGTGGGATCCACATTCAGGCTGAGGCAGTAGAAAAACAGGGGGTATATATGAAATATTTCCATGTAGAAACAATGGGGCCCAGCAACTGGCTTGGCAGGCAGAAAATAAAGTCTGAATAACATTATAAAAAAATTTTTTCAAAAAAGCCAGGAAGAGATGAGAAGTATATTCATTTATACATTTATTACAAAAGTACAAATGCCTCCTGCAGGTCAGACACACCACTGAGTAATACAGAGACCACGAGGGCTTGGAGGAGACTGTATTTGAGGTTCTGAGAGGATGAGTGAGGCCCACAGCTCAGATCAGGGGCTGGGATGAGGAGATCTGGACGAAGTCGGTGTTTAGGAAATGGCAGCTGACAAAGAGCAGTGAGATCACAAGGAAGACAAACCCAAGATGAAACCCTGGGGAACACTTACACTCATGGAAACAGCATAAAACCTGACACATCAATTCACTCAAAACGCTCAGCTATAATTGATCTAGCATGAAATAAGTTCAAGGCTCTGAGAAAGACACACACTGGTCTCAAGAAGTCTGTGCAGTACAACAGGGAAGTTTACACACGTAACGACGGAGCTAGACTAAACTTCTGGGTGCCATAGTGAAGCTGCACAAAATGCAATGGGAGACTATTCTGGTCGAGTAAGCTTTCAGGAGGAACACACCTGAGCAGACCCTTCAGGGAGAGAAAGGAACGGAGGCACAGGTAAGAAGACAGAGAATAAAGGGAAATGATAGCCAATAACTACAGTGGACTTTTACATACAGTTGGTCAATCTTTGCAACTACTTTCATTTTATTTTAAAAAATGGGAAAGAGCCCAGCCGGGCATGGCTCAGCGGTTGAGAGTGGACCTGGGATCCAGGAGATCGGGGTTCGATTCCTGGTCAGGGCACATGCCTGTGTTGCAGGCTCGATCGATGACTCTCTCATCATTGATGTTTCTATCTCTCTCTCTCCCTCTCCTTTCCTCTCTCTGAAATCAATAAAGGTATATTTAAAATAAAATAAAATATAAAATAATTAAAAATGGGAAAGAATCATCAAAAAGTTGGGTGTAGGTAGTGTGCACGCTGTGGCAAGGACGAGGGGCCCTCTGCCTCAGTCTGGCACGGATCCTTCTCCATGTTTTCTACAACAAAGAATAAAGAAACCAAAGTGGGTCTTCACTTAATGTTTAGATTTTTAGTTGAAGATAATGGATCCATTTATATGAAGTATAACAACACTCTCCTGTAAAACACTCTGAGTACCCACCACAGGGGCAGCTACGCTTCTAGGTGAGCCATAACTCTGACACGATGGAGCCATTCTCACAGGAATAAACAGTGATAAAATGTAATGGGAGCAGTAAAGGAAAAACTCAGGTAAGAGTAAGTGAGTGCCTGCTTTCAAAGATACCTGATGTGAGACTACGGCCCTCGGCTGCAGCAACCCCACTTCTGGAAATCTATCACACAGACACACCAGCACAGGTGTGCACCTACCCATGTAAGATCTTTTGGTATGGACTATCCGGAATAGTAAAAGACTGGAAATAACCCAAGTAACCCGGGGACAGGTTGAACAAACTTGGATATAGCCATACAATGAGGTACTGTGCAAAGAGAGAGGGGAGGGAGGGAAGAAAAGGGGGAATCCCTGTACTAATATGGGAAGATTTCCAGATTATATTGTTAGGTTGAAAAAAATCAAGTGACAGAAAAAAAATCAAAGTACAACTCTGTGTATAATATGCTACCTTTTATACATGACTAGGGGAAATAAGAATGTACGTGTATATTCACTTGTATTTGCAAAAAGAGCATGTAAGAAACTAATAACAGAATGGGAGAACATACACAAATTATCTACCTGAAAGAGGTTTAGTGTCCAGAATATATGAAGAATTCTTTAAGCTCAACAACGAAAAGACAATGCAATTTAAAAATGGACAAAGATATTCCTCCAAAGATGATATACAAATGCCCAATGATGATATGAAAAGACCTCAACATCATTAATTATCAGGGACATGCAAATCAAAACCACAAAGGGATACCACTTCACATCTTCTAGGATGGCGGTAATTTTTTAAGAAAAGAAAAATAGTAAGTGTTGGCAAATATAGAAAAACTGGAATTCTCATACATTGCTGGTGGGAATGGAAAATGGTTCAGCCACTGTGGAAAACAGTCAATTACTCAGAAAGTTAAACACAGAACTATCATATGATCCCACAATTCCACTCCTAGGCATATGCCCAAAAGAAATGAAAATGAGCATCAAATACATGCACATGCATTTTCATAGCTGCATCATTCACAGCAGCCAAAAGGTGGAAACAGTGCAAATGTCCATCCACAGAGGAGTGGATGACAACTTATGGCAGGTACATAATTATTCAGCCACAGAAAGAAGTGAGGTACTGATACATGTGACTGCAGAGGAACCTCGAAAACATGTTAAGTGAAATAAACCAAAGACGAAAGGTCTCGTATTGTATGATTCCATTTATATCTCCAGACTAGGTAAAGTCATACAAACAATGCAGACTGGTGGTTGGGGGGGGCGGATGCCCAACAGGTCCAGGGTTTCCTTGGGGGTAGGTAGCAAAGTAACGAATATTGTTTGGAACTAGACAGGGGGAATTGCACAACACTATGAACGTGAATTGTTCATGTCAAGGTGGTTAACTTCTTATGTCACATGAATTTTACCTCAATTTGAAAAAACATTTTTAAAAGAAAGCAGCTAATACAAATGATGACCCGTGACAGGGGAGTGGGCAAAGGTGTGAGCACAACATCTCTACAGTTCCTGTACAGTCTGACTTTTGAGTCCTGTAAATATAATTACAAAGCAGTCAACAGTAACAACTGCACATTTATTTTATTAAATCTTATGTTTAAAAAGTAACTTTTCTTGCCCTGCCAGGTTCGAGTGTCAACCTATGAACTAGGAGGTCACAGTTCGGTTCCTAGTTGGGGCACATGCCCAGGTTGCGGGACTGATCCCCAGTAGGGGGCGTGCAGGAGGCAGCCAATTGATGATTTTCTCTCATTGATGTTTCTCTCTCTCTCCTTCTCCTTTCCTTTCTCTGAAATCAATAAAAACATATTTAAAATAAATAAATAGCTTTTTTTTTTTTTTGGTTACAACACGAAGAACGTTTCTCTAGAAAATAACTTCTTTGGATACCATAAGATCTTTACCAAAAAAAAAAAGAAGAAAAAAAAGGACAGCTTGTCATTCACGTAAATTCATCATTATACTGATTCAGAATCAACCAAGTGCCTTGAGTTATTACAATAGTATGACAGGTTCTGACCCACTCACCTGACTCACATCCCTGAGCTAAGCACGAGAGTCAGGCAGGCACCAGGCCAAATGCCGCTGCTCTCAGGCTGACCACCCAAGACCCTGGCATTAGTACTGTGCTCTCAGAATCCTTATGTGCTCCAAAGAAATCAACCCAAATGAAATGACTCGGAAAAACCAAAGATGGTTTTCTAAAGCATTCTACTTTTATATTGAGGCTTCTAGGCAACCTGTAAAACAATTCCATGGTATCATCTTGCTTCTGGATTTTTTAAAAAAGTTTCTTGAGTGTCAAAAAAGAGATTTTCTTTTCACATACACTAAGTACGCCTAATAGAATAATTCTCATTTCAAGAGCCTTCAGTTGATACTCCCTCAACTATCTTAAAACTTGAGGGCAGCAGATAGTCAGAAATCCTACATTATATTAGCAAAAGTTAAATTTCAGAAAAAAATACAGAAACTTCAAGAACTGTGTGATGCTCTCTGTCAGAGTCTACAGGCCACATTCAATTTTTATCAAGTAAACAGTTTAAAGTAAGACTGCTCAGCCCTAGCTGATATTTTTAAGTTACACTTTTCCTGACAGTACCAATTTCTCTAATTCCTGAAATCTATCAAAATCACTATTTTAAATATTTTTGGTCAAGTTTAACATTATATATAAAGTTTTTTCTTTTTCTTCAAGCAATAAAAATAAAAAAAAGATCTTATTTCCTTTCTTAACAAAGATGAGTCGTTAAACAAATTCCATTATCTCAGAAGCAGGACTTATTCTGGGATGGCTAATTATTAAACAGAGCAACTGCCTAATACATAAGATATTTCACTAATATCTGAGAGGACCAGGAACTGGCACCACAGATTTGGTTTGATTTCTGATGACTTATTTGTAAAGAACAAAAAATAGTCAAAATTCTCCCTCTATCTTTAGGGTTTTCATACACCAACCAGAGAAAAATCAATCAATGTTCAAAAAGGCCAGTTTTTTAAAGAAGGAACTCTGACACCGAAATACATACTTTCTCAATACTGAGCAGCAATTTACAGGAACATAAATTCCTATTCTGTATAATATAAAAATACACTTTTTTTTTACTTTACCTTTCTCCACAGAGTCCAAGGTATGTTTAAAATAAGAACAAGGAATGGGGGGGGGGGGGATAGAAGAAAGCTATAACTGCAGAGGAGGCCAAGATGTTTGGAAATTAGAGTAAAGCCTCTAGAAGGTCTTGCAGTGTATATGCAAGTATGGCGGAGGAGGGGGTGGGGATGTGTGTATGAGGCAGAATGTCTGAAGCTTATTAAACCCACACGTCAGGACAGAAGGGGAAATGAATCTGGGAGCACTGTTTCCGAAGGTCGGAGGAGTTAGGACTCTGCGACACCACATCCCCTCCTACCACTTCCAGGCAACTCGATGAAGCACAGGGAAATTCATTTTCTCTTTCTCAGAAAGCCTTGGTACATAGTCAAGCCATCATCTTTCAATGTTGAAATCTTCAGAAATGTAAATGGGGAGAAAAGGATTGCTAAAAATGGGTTAGATTTAGGCAAATGGAAGAGGTGACAACAAAAGTGAAATCCTTAAAATGGATTTCAAGTGCCACGTGTCTGTGTATTTCCTTCCGGGATTACAGTTCTAAGGCCGAAAGGCTATTTGAGTTGGCAACAAAGAGACCAGGCGATCACTAAATACCCCGGGAGTGGATAATATACTTACCTTCCTCATCACCACGGCATACAATGAGGGAAACTCAGAAGGGACAAAACACTGAGATTATCAGACACTTCATATATGTATCATCTAAGCAGTGAAAACCTACCAGGCCCAGAAGCCAGGAAAACACTCCAGTAGAGGGGATAAAAGAACCTTCTAGAATGTAAGCCAGCTTGTAGGCTGCACCAGCCAGTGGGTATGGATGGTATCCCACTGATGTTAATAGCCTTACACTCGCCAGCGAGGCCCCCAGATGCTCCTACAGGCACTCAGCTCCCTTAAAAGGCACTACACAAATATTTCTCAGTGCACCAACCCTTACTCCTCCAAGCGTGACAGCCTGGCAAACCCCACCAAGTGAGACCCATGCCTTTCGATGAGAAAGGGTGGGGGCTTCCCACAGCTAGACAGCTTGTACCCTGAAGCAGAACATTAGAATAGCTCAGTGAGGCAGTTCATCCAGTTTATATACACTTTTTTTTTTTTAACACACCACACCCTGCATACTATTCCCCACAGCACCCAGTGCCTCTGACTTACTAAGACAGTTTTCAGTGATCAGTGAGTTATTGACACCCTCTCCCCTACCCCGCCCCCAAGAATGTACCTATGCTTCCTCGAACCACTGACCCCTGTGGACAGGCCCACACTGCTCAAGTGCTTCTGTGGCACCTGGGCCCCCCACTGATTACTCAGCCAGTTGCCATACATACCCAAACCTCGGTTCTATCCCAGATGAAATCCCAATTGCAGAAAGAACCATCTGTCTAGTGACTTGAATAAATTTGATTGCCAATATTAAATTCACTCTGGAGCATCATCACCAGAAATACTCCTCCTCTGTTGAGGATTTATAGTGAATCACAATTGATGGTACCTGATGCAACGGCAGGGATGATATGATAGGTCAGGAAAGTCATCCGCAAGCCAGGAAACCTCAAGAAGGTAAAGAAATACATAGCATCACTTGTTGGGCACAGAAGAGGGAGAGAATATAAACAATGATTTAGGGGAAAAGAACAACCAAGGCAAAAGGTCAAGAAACAGGTAATGCCTTCTGTGTTTTTCAGTTGAGAAAGGAGAAACCCATTAGGTATTCATTTGATCTGATAGATTAATGAGCACAATTATAGCTATGATTTATTAAGACACTGTGCTAAATGTTTTATATATATTATCTCTTCTAATCCTTTTGAAAACCTTGTGAAGACACATTAACTTTTCATTTTATAAATGAACACCTGAAGCACAGGTTTATAGAACTAGCCCAAGGTCACACAGCTCATCAAGGGCAGAGCCAGGATTTGAACCCAGCTCTATGAGTCACAACACTATCATGTTACAATGCCAATGCACTATAGCCAATGGCTTAAAAGCATTTTCTATGTATGTATTTAAAAATGTTATACACACACACACACACACATACACACACACACACACACACACACAGGTGTGAATATGAAATGATCTCTAAGATACACTGTTCAATGAGAAAGGACAAGTGCACTGAGTGAGGCCAGTTCCCGAGGTACTATATGTTACCATTTGTATAAAACCAAAGGGCAGGGTGGGGATATATATGGCTGTACTACACACAAAATATCACTGAAAGATCACCTGAGAAACTGGGAACAGGGTGGCCTCAAATAGAGGGACCAGGGGACTGAGGATCAGAAAAGTAGAGCCTCTCTACTACATATACTTCGGTATGGTACAATTTTTTAACCCAACTCCTGTGATTTTTCATAAGGAATGAACACTGCTTAATAAGTAAAATACAATGTAAGTATAAAAACTAAAATCTTGTCATAAAGAGATACCTAAGCCTCCTTACTTACCAAAGCTAAATAAAGAGGCTTAAGAACAACAAAGGCACACCTGTTTTAATCAAGCATCCTCCTGTCCAGGTGTTCTCACCTGTGAAGGGTACCTATTAACACTGCTCACATCTGAACATGGGCAAACATGCCGCCACACACGGAAAGAAAACCCAATCCCTGTGAAAACGGGAGGAGGGTCTGCAGGGAGGAAACCTTAGTGAGGTCGGGAAGAAACACAGCCCCTCGAAAAAAGTAAAGCAAGAGAGGAAGGGGAGAGGCAAACCCACCGCTGGCAGGCCCAGGAGAGCCCAGCTACAGAACAAAGGTGGCTGGAGAAACAGGGAAGGAAGAGGAAGGTACAGAGGCACCTAACGCAAGGCCAGGGGAGGACTTCGCACCCCCCCCCCCCCCCCCCCCGTGAGTCTGGAAAATGGAAAAAAGGAAACAGTCAAAACACACGCAGACTAACTTCATTTGCTCGTTCAGAATCAGTATCGTTCCTTTACTTGCCTTGAAGTATTTACTTTTAGACCTTCCACAATTTTATATTTATAATGTGATTCAAAATTACTGACAATGCTTATTAAGCCCCTCCCCCCACCCAATTTTAAAACGGTTGAATCCTTTTTGCTCAGAGATAAGCAGCTCCAGTGAACTCAGGAAAAATGGGGATATACTGAAAATCAGACAGACTTGAGAAAAAGCTGAACATCCAAACCTCAGGATGGGCCAGGAGCACAGCAGCTCTGAGGCTGCAGGGATGCTCAAGTCCCGCTAAGACAAGTGCTGACACGACAGAGAAATGGCCAGCAGGGGCCCTGCCATGTCCCATTCTCAGAAAATGGCCCATTTTTTATAAGCCGATATCACTCCAATTCATACATAACACTCTCTAATTTACATTTATATTATATTTAACATAAATTTGTGATAAACTTGTAATTTATATAAAGCATTTAAATTCAAAGGGCACACCTAATTTTCAGTTACAACTAACTACATGCTTCAAATTTTTTTTGTATGTAACACCATGAGAAATTGAATTGTTTCAATATTGTGAGAATTTGACACCAGAATCATAAAACAAAGATTAAACAGCAGCAACCAGAAATCGATGGTACAAATGTGTTTATCAATCCATCTTTCAAAAGAGTTTTTGTTCTTAGAATGAGCCTATAATTTCGGATACAGCATGCCTTTTTCAAATAGATGAACAAAATAAGGCTCAAAACAATCACTTAAGTTCCTTCAAATAGAAGAGAAAAAAACCCAACACAAACTCCCAGGTCTCCATTAACATAATCTCAGCCTAAGCCAACTACTCGAATACCACATTCCTCCTAAAATCCACTTGTTCCACCACATTATGGTAAATAAGTGCTTTCATAATTTTTTTAGAAGTTATAAATGCTTGTTGTCTGAAACTTAGAACACTCAGGCAAAAAGAGAAATTTTTTATAACAGAGAGAAGAATTTTAAGCCTCTGGTCTATTCCTTCAACCAGACTCTGCACATCTTATACAACTGAGTAATTTCTTATCCATTTCTGACTTAATATTACATCCCCATTACTTTTTAAATCTATTATACTTTTCTAGATTTTATATTTCTCATTTCAGAAGCAATCTAAGCCCATTATATAAAATCACAAACTAGAAAAAAAGTGAAAGAAAATACCCATATTTCTCAGAAACAGCTGCTGTCACTATCTGGGTATGTCGTGTTCCAGACCCCTCTCTGCTTACGTGTGTATGAACAGCCCTACGGCAGAGAAACTTCCCACATGCGCTCTCGTCACATACAGAGGGACGCACAGCGCCAGGGCTCAGAGCAGGGCCCTGCACTCGGCCAGTGCTGCATGCAAAGCCCAGTTCCACCACTTATTCAGTGGGTGATCCTGACCTCTGTTTCCTCAGGTATAAAATAGGGCTGTAGGGGGATACAGGTCCCGCACAGAAAGGCTTTAGCACACAGTCTATGCATAAGCAGTACTTGACAAAAACAAGCTATCACACAGTACACAGCACACTACCACCTCATCTTTCACCTAATATATTCTGAACATCCTTCCAAGTCAATTAGACCTGCTTTTATAACATCCTTTTTAATGCTGACATAGTACAGCAGTTTCCCCATGTGCTAGATCAGCCACTGGAAAAGATGTCAGAAAAATTCAGGTTCTCATTACTTTGGTCAGGGTCACCTGCTATTGACCAATACACATAGGGAAAGAGGAATCCAAGGTACCCAATCTGTTCCCTAAAATAGGGGAATGAGAGTCTGAGCAGGTTAGGACCCCCAATGTTTCCTCGCTAGCTGATTTGGAAGAAGTCACAGGGCAAATAAGGTCTGGCTGTTTGTTTTTAATGTTTTTGTTGCCAATAGTATCAATGATGAAACTGTTTGTTTACCCAAGAAAGAGCAACTACTGAAGGAAAGAAATTGTGGTTTTCTTAAAAAAAACAAAACAAAACAAAACCTCTTAAGCTCTATTTGCAGCAAATAAAATGCTAAATTATAAATTTTAAATTGCTACAAAGTATCCACCTACATAGAAACATACAACTTACCTCTTATACTTTTGATAGAGAACAGCAGAGTTAGAATGCAGAGGACCCTTGTCTTGCCAACAGTAATACTTCGTGATACTAGATTTAAGCAATTTTAAAAGTCCAGAAGTTGTTGGTTAAAAACCACCAGCCAACCATGTCAAGCTGCCACAAACTGCAAATGCCTACATTCTCATCTGCCATTCATTTCCATCCACTGCACTTCGTATCTTACCCACATTCCTCCATAGGTACAGTCTCCTCTGAATGCTGTTAAGTCTATCCTTGTGCATTTAACGCAGCTCAAGTCCTGTGTTTCCACAGCTAAAAACGGAGATGTAAAGGACATCATTTTTGGAATGCTGGCTGAACACAAAGGTATTAGTGTTCAGTCCTTCAATCGGTTTGGAAAAAGTCCTGTTATCCAGACATTTAATTCCTCACTCCTGTTGTTCAGTTTCTTTCTGCCCAAGTCCCTCATCTTTTGTGTTCCCAAGTGCTAACCTGAATCCCCAGACTCTAGCATGGCCTGCCTACTTGTGTCCCTGCTAAAATCCTGTTGAAGCTGATCTCCCAGATTCTGAACCCTGTGTATGGCTTAAAGGGCCCTTCAGGGTCCGTTACACTACAACATAACTGCCGGTGTGTCTTTGCACAATTAACAATAAACTCCATGAAGGAAGGAACTGTGTATCACTTATCATTGTATCTTCACTACTTTGTACAGTGCCTTGCTCACTGAAAGTCCTCAGTAAGCATGGAATGAACTCACTCACTCTTAATCTATCCACTCTACACTACCAGGGGAAACTGCTAATGATCACTGTTCTCAAACCACAAGGCATATATATATATACACACACACAGAGTAAATTTTAGGGACAGGCGGCTTCCTATCACTTAGCACATTGCTATTTGCATTTCACTCCTTCCTTCTGGTTTCATTTTTTTCCTTCAAGTACACCTTTCAGTGGCTCCTTCAGCAGGAGTCTACGAGTGATCACCGCTGTCTTTATCTATGGTCTTTGTTTCACTCTTACTCGTGAATATTACTTTGTTTGGAAACAGAATTCCAGGTTGGTGGATGGTTCTCCCCCCAGCACTTTGAAGATATTATTCAATCACCTTCAGCTACAAACAAAATGCCTGCCAGTCTAGACATCAGTTTCCTCATGTGGCTTCTGTCTTTTTTTCTAGCGTTTCACCTACAGTGTGTCTAGGTATGAATTTACTTTTATTTATCCTGCTTGGGGTTCTCTGTGCTTCTTGAACCTAAGAACTCAGGCCTTGCATTTATCATGGAAAATCCGCAGCCATTATACCTCAGATTGTGCCTTTCCTGCCCTACTTCCTTTTTTCCTGGAAGCTCACAGGTGATAAAGGACACTCTCTGACTAAAGCTCATGAGTCTTAGCCACTCATGTTTGCCACCTCTTTATGCCCCAGTACTGTATTCCAGGCCATTTCTGAAAATCTCCTTCAAGAGTGATAGTTTTCTTTTCAATTACATCTGCAACTGTGAAGCCTGTCCATTGAGGTTGCTTTTATTTATTGACCAGTTTTCATTTCTAGAAGTTATATTCAGGTCTTTTCCAAATCTGTGTGTTGTTTTTCTAACCTGTGATGTTCTTTCATTATGGTCTCACCCCTTTTATCTCTAATCATTTGTTTTCATTGATTTGAGAGAGAAACATTGATCAGCTGCCTCCCACACACACCTCGACCAGGATGTGCCCTGACCGAGAATCAAACCCACCATCTTTTGGTGTACGGGACAATGCTCCAACTACCTGAGCCATACCGGCCAGAGCTCTACTAATTTAAACAAGTGATCTCTGTCCTGAGTCCCAGGAGCATCTCCCGGAGCTCCAGTTCTCCTACTTATATCTGCTGACTCTCCTTCACTGTGATTCATTTCCGTGTGGCTGGCAACTTCTCATTGCAAGTTTATCTTTAGGATGAGTTGTTTTACTACAAGAATCCTGGGTTTTTCATTTGCTCCACAGAGCAATTTCACACTTAAACTTCTGAGGGCTCCATTGGTTTCCATAGTTCTGGACCAGATTTTGTGCTAATATCTCAGCCTGAGGGTTAGTTGCATTGCAAGAAATATTACATTTTAACCCGGCCCCAATGTGAGGTACAGCCTTGGGGTTTAGATGTTTCTCTTTTTTCTAAATTATGCACAACCCCAGAAACACAGCAAGTCTCTTTACACTTCCTGAGACTAGTGGGCAAGGTTTTCCTACTGCCCTGCTCATGGTTGGGCCAGCCTTTCAAGGTTTGATGCAGGTGGACCTCACCTTCACCTTCCTCATTATGCAGACTTCAGGCTGTGACTCCTGTTCCTTCATGTGACCCTTAGGACCAAGCCCTTGGGGCTTAGATCCAGATCTGAAACCACCACAGGCCTTGACTTCCCACCTCATCTTGGCTTGGAGTTCTCGCTTCACTGGGGCACTTGTGACTTCCTGACCTCTCAGGCTCAGGAATGCTTGTGTCAGTCCTTGTTCTAGTCTGCCCACAGTTTCTGTGTGTCTGCAGCACAGTGCTGGTGGAAATCCTCTCTATCAGGTCTGGCGGCAATGCTGCTAGAAGCCTCTAGTCATCACAAAATATGAAACTGAAAAGATCCCTTCAGAGAATTGTGATGATTACTTACCACTTTGCCAGATGACAACAGCCCACATTTTTTTCAGCCTCGAGAACAGTTTTCAAATTGGAAAAAATAAATATTCCTGAGGCATTCTGAGATCATTTTGTCACTACACACTTCAAATTCTCATTCCCTTTTCCTGCTTGAGGATTTCGGCAGTACGAGAACACACCTGTTGGCTCCATTTTCTCACTACCCACTCATTCTGTAATCAACTTCAGTCCACTCTATACTCCCACAACTCTAGTGAAATCACACTCAACACGATCGACGTTCCTGCCTAATCAACAGGTCCACTGGCCCTTTCCTGGTCCTAATCTCACTCACTTCTCTGCAGCAATACTGACCATGGCCATTTCCCACCGCAACCACCCCAAGTCAAATACTTATTATTCCTGTATCATCGCAACCATTCTCCAAATCACTCCCATCACTCCAATTTCCTCCCCCATTTTTCCAGTAAGTCACAGTCAGACTAACATTACTAGACTCTAGTCACATCAATGCTTCACCCTCCTGGCTCTGGTCCTGCAGCAGCCCAGTAATACCTGATACTATGGGAAAAGATGAATGAGGCAAGGCCTGTCCACAAACATGTGAATAACAACACTTACAGGATTCATGCTATGTACTTGGCCAGGTGTTAAGACACCTCACCTGTGGTCACAGCAAATGAGCCTCACAATGGCTGTTTGAGATGCAGTTATTAGTATTTTTAAATATATCTTTATTGACATCAGAGAGAGGAAGGGAGAGGGAGGGAGAGATAGAAACATCAATGATAAGAGAGAGTCATTTATCGGCTGCCTCCTGCACCCCCCACACTGGGGATCAAGCCCGCAACCTGGACATGTGCCCTGACCGGGAATCAAACCGCGATCTCCTGGATCCTAGGTCGATGCTCAACCACTGAGCCATACTGGGCAGGCTGAGGTGCAGTTATTATATCTACTTCAGGGATAAGAAATTACACTTTAAGAAGGTTAAGCAGCCAACCCAGGGAAGCACAGCCAGCAAGTGGCTGAGGCCAGTTTTACTTTATGCCAAGCCCACCCTCTCAAACGATATGTGCTATGCTGTCTCCACAAATACTTATACCCCCAAAGGCCTAGATCTCTCCTATAATGCAAAACTCACATCCAAACACCTTAACAGCTCCATGTGGCAGCTTTAATGATATCTCACATGAACACATTCAAAACCAAAAGCACGATCCTAGGTACCCAAACTGAGGTGGTCCAGCTGCACTGAATGACTGCCAATCAACTAACCACGCAAACTGAAAACCTGGACATTGCCTTGACATAGTCTCCCTCTCCCTCCGTGTCCAATCACCAAACCCTGCCCACCGGTATCCTCCTAAATCCCTCTCCTCTATCTGGCTCTCTCCATCTCCAACACACCATCCTTGTCCATGCTGCTACTTCCTCCCACCAGGAAGTGCAGCCTCACTGGTCCAGTCTTTCATTCTGGCTTCTCCCGACCCATTTTCAATTTTGCAATCAATATATTTCATTCTCCCTTCAAGGTCATGCTTTTAAAATACAAATCTGATCCGTTTCGCAGATTATGGAATCAGGGCCAAAGCTCTCAATCTTTCCTTCAGGGTCTAAAGCAGCAGGAATGCAGACTGGCGATGGCCGGGTTTCAGTCAGAGAGAAAGCCAATTTTCAGAGAGAGTCAAGAATGGCACCAAACCAGTAACAGAGAGACGACGACAAAGAGGACAGTACCTGACCAACTTCAAACACTTGGCTCTAGTTATTCCTGAGGCGGAGCCGAATCCTAAACTTGCCAAGTTTCAAGGTATTCTTGTTACACTGTGATACCCCAGGATGTCTCCAATGAAATCCTTTTTTTCTTAAGGAGTTGCAACCAAGAGTCTTAGCTAAAAAAAAAAAAAAAAAGAAAACCTTAGAAGAGCTTAGAAGACATACTTAGAAAAAGGGGGCATGCCTACAAGGCAAACATAAAACAAATCCCACATAATGTAAAAATACCTTTGGCCAGAAAATATATAAATATGAGCGATGTTTGTAAACTTGCATATCTCCTCCTTTAAAAGGTGTTATACAAAATGCTGCAGGGAAAGAGCCATGTTTTCTTTTATGTCCTGCAAATCACCACAGCTTACTGTAGAGCTAAATACTGAATAAAAATCCAAAGTAAAATCACGGCCATACAGCAACATAAACTATAAGCTGCATCCTTGGAAACCCACTCTCTCCGAGAACAATCCATACATGTGTGCATGTAAATGGCATTTTCTAGTCATACTTTACCATGTTCTATTTCCTGGTTTTGATTTGCATTGCCAGGTATTAGAAACTCACCTTGCTCACAGTCAACAATCTCATATATTGCATAAGTACACTGAAAAGTAGTATACCGTGGAAGGGAAAAAAAAAGCAGCTGTGGAAACTACAGGTTATATTCTATAGAAACACTTTTTCTATTGCCATCTGGTGGTTCATGTATTAAATCAAGCTGATGCCCATTGTATAGCTTGGTCCACAAAATCCATCTGGTTTTTTGGTATCACATCTAACACCTTAGGCAAGATAGAAGTGACCTTCACTTTGAACATAGGTCCTCTTTAATGAGAAAACCACAAATACACACACAATACATTAAGGCTCACACTGGAGAGAAGAGCCCAGACACTATAGTCGCTGGAGCTCATCCTTACCTAAATATGATAAGTTATATGTATGTAATGTAAATTTTGAAATCCCTCCTTATCCCAAATCTAAATTTTTCCCACCCAGCTAGCCTACTTGGGTTGCTAAAACTCCCACCATCAATTATTCTTAATAAAGAAAACCATTGGCACTCCCAGAATAGCCAGACTCCTCTTTGAGTCGCAGCAGCATTCTTTGGTTACCTCCCTATACTTTTTTTTTTCTTGGAAAGATCATTCATCTTTGTAAATTCAAGTTTACATACTTGAGAGCTTCCTAACCTCTCAGGATAAGGAATCATGTCTAGAATACGTACAAAGGAGAGTTCTGAAAGGGAGAAAAGGCAACAAAACATTGCACCAGAGAAAAGGCAACAAAACATTGCACCAAAGGCTAATGTTGTCTGTGTAATAATGTGGGCCTGGGAGTCGAGCCCGTTCTCCAAAGCCCACATCTCCAAAGGCTGGCCTTGTCAGTTTCACACACACACACACACACACACACACACACACACACACACACAGTGAAAAACCAAAAACACTGAAGAAACTATTATTGTCTTAGCCTATGTTCAACAAGCTCATCTCCAAGGATCGGTAAATTAATAGATTTAGTTCACAGACATCTCTGTTGTCAAATCGGGTTATTTGATAGTTATCTTCACTAGACATTGTCTGTATATCCAGAGTGCCTGTTAAAGGGGAAAAAATCATCCTTGTGTTCATTCTGAGGGGTTTTAGACTTACTAAGAGCCGCTAATGAAGGCAACCAAACTAATGTTGGTTTGAACACAAACGTCAACAGAAGCCATCTACTACCCTCGTTCATTACTGATGGTCACTGTCCAGTAAATACAAACGTTCTCACATCCATCACTATCTCTCCTGTCTTCTTAAATTTCTCACTGCATTAATTACCTCGAGGAGATTTCAATTAGTCTTGTCCTTTCTTCTTCCAGCCATTTATATAAATAAGCATCTCATGTTTTAAGGAAACTTATTTCTCCAAACTTCAGACTGACAAATTATGGCACTAATTCATTTCAGAGAGCCTAAAATGTTGAGCATGAACCACTTTCCGGCAAGAGTCGATGCATCACCTGTTAGACAGCAGTGCCTAGAAAGAAATACTGGATTGCATCTTAGTTGTCTTCGACATTGTAACTACCCTGGCAAACGTAAAAGAAGGGAATTAGGTTCCAGGAGCTAAGTCATGGAGTTACAGAATCCCTAGAAAACAGCCACCATTACAGAGTCTGGGGAAAGGAAGAGAGATCTGACAACATACAGAAGGGCAGAGAATCAGAGAACAATTTTGAAGATCTAGTCCTAACCCCTAACTTCTACAGCTGAGAAAACACACTCCGAGAGGCTGACAGACTTGCTCCTACTGCAGGTTAGTTACAGAATGAAATCAAAACCAGGTCTACTGCCCTAGCCAGTTTTGCTCAGTGGTTAGAGCATCAGCCTGTGAACTGAAGGGCCCCAGGTTCGATTCCAGCCAAGGGCATGTACCTCAGTTTCAGGCTTGATCCTGGCCCTAGTCGGGGCGCATGCAGGAGGCAACCAATCGATGTGTCTCTCTCACTCTCTCCCCCTTCCACTCTCTCTGAATAGCAATGGAAAAAATATCCTCAGGTGAGGATTGAAAACATAAGTAAAAATAAGTAAGTAAATAAATAAATAAATACCAAGTCTACTGACACTTAACCCAATGTCTTTTCCACTCACCACATCTGCATTTCTAGGAAAGCTTTTTAAAAATATTCTTACTCCCATAATACCCACAGGAGACCCCAGGAGTGGGGTGGGGGACCGGGAGAGCAGGCTAAGGCAATGAGTTTCTAGCTTTAGAGCTGCCTGTCAGGTCAGACCACCTAAATACTAGAATAGCAAATGTGCAAATGACTAGGGTTCCCTAAAGCGGTGCCCTCATAACAACATTTTTAACTTTTGTATTTAGATACAGTAAAAATAGTGTCAATATAATGAAACTACAAGACTACTACTAATAGAGCTCTCCAGAACAGGTCTCAGGTATAGGATTAATAACTGGTAGGCAAGTCTCTGTCAAACTATGGGAGACTTTTGCATTTCAATGATTCACTGGAAAACTTAAGAATAATTTCTTTGTGTGACTACAAAAGGATGCTAGAAGGTGCCCTATTCACAGCCCCAGCTGACAAAATAGATTCTCCCTGGGGATCAAAGGTAAAAATGTGTATCATCTTTTTTTATTAAAAGATATTGACAAATTCAGGGAGGAATTTAAGAAAAATGCCTTATAGAAATGTTCAGGTCAAATAAATTAGAATGAAAGAAACTATACAAATTAGAATAGCTACATTAGGTAGGAATGTACCATCTCTTAGGAGCAGTATTAACGAGACAATTAGTTACCTCTTACCAACACCTCTACTTTTTTTTTTTTTTAAAAGATAAACCCACTCTTTACACTGTGCCTTTCAACCTGGTTTTCATTCCCCATCCTCAGCTTTACTCAACTTTCATGGGTTTGGCCTTTAAGGGGCCTACTCTTACAACTACTTTCTCTCTTAAATTTAAGCTGTGACCTAGCCAAAATCCAGGTTTCTGTGTTTTCACTCTGCGTCTGTTTCATTCTTTAGATTTTTAGTCAGTGACTATTACCAGTCTCTGATCTCTGGGACACCTGAAGGAAGGCCCAAAATCCATCTCTCACAACAAAAACAACACAAAGACTCTTGGGATGGAAATAAAGGCAACTTGCAGGTAGAATTTAACTATAAGGTCGTCTTGGATTCACTTAATTACCTGCTTGTCAGGGTGACTTTGTCTTACTCCAAAGTTTGAGGGCACAGGAAACTTCCTGGCTAATGATGACCCCAGTGTGCAGCTAACCCTAACTATGGTTAGATAAAATGCATGCTAAAGCAAGTAACAAAGTCTGTGCCTGGCAAACCCCAACTCCTTATTTTCATTTACAAGATTTAAATGCACATACTTGAATGCAGATAAAAGAATTTCCCAAGTGCTCCTCAAAGAAATGGTTGGTACACTCCTAGGGGTCAATTCTGCCGCCAAACTGCCACAACCCATCCTCAGTTGGAATGTGGCAGTTACGTTATAAAAAAAAAAAAAAAAATTGCTTTGGAAAGAAAAAACACCAAAATGGGAACAGTCATATTATTATGGGAGAGGGGTGGGTATATATGGAGGGGGTTATGCATATTCCTCCTCTATTTTCCAAATTATCTAATATAATTTTTTAAAAAACAAGAGTAAATAAGGCACCCTGAAACTTGAGGTCAAGTAACTGGATACAATATTTAGAAAACACCAACCACCATCTTCCCTTCACACTATGTGGGAGATGCCCCAGCCAGTGGTTAGGAACAGACTGTATATCGGGCAGGCTGCTTCCCATGGTGGCTTCATCACTGCTAGTCCTGGGACCTTAGGCAAATTAGGTAACACCTTCAGTGCCTCGATTTCTCACAGGTAAAATGAGTGCAAAGTGCTCCCTACCCTCCCAGGCTTCCTCAAAGAGTAAAAGGCCTACCTGTGAAGCACCTGTGGTTGGCACGTGCTAAGGGCTCAATGAAGGTCAACTGCAGGTGGCTGCACCTAAGATAGCCTGGAGGGGGATAACTCCTTATTATTCGGTTTATAAGACAGTTGCCAATCAAGTGGCCAGGTGCCATCTGTTAAACAGACAGAGGTCTAGTAAAAGGTAATCAGGAAGTATCTGAGCACTTCCTACGTGGAGCAATGCCTACGCAGACTCTAGCGAAGCAGGTGGTCTGGAACCCAAGCTGCAAATGAAACTCAAATTACAAAGTTGGGGTTTAGGGGCAAGAGGAAGGGGGTTTAGAGGCAAGAGGAAGGAGGAAAACAGAGCACTTCTGGGGTAATGGGAAGCCATTCAGGCCCACAAGGAAGCTGGATTTATAGTGAACCTAATGAACACTGTTTTGTACTTTCTCCAGCAAACAGGTGACGGAGAAGCCTCATTCATAGACCTTACCCAAGGCTGGGAATTGGCCTAAGAAAAATGGTCCAAGCAGGGGTCCAGGCCACAGGAAGTCAGGCTAAGGATGACAGCAAATGGGGTAAGATTATGGGACTGGCCAAAACAAGGATAAAACTGTAACAAAGATGGAAGAATCACCTGTGGAGAATTTTTAAATGCACAAATTCACACTCCAGAGACCCTCCAGGTTGCAGGTGGAGCCAAGATGACTGTGTTTTTAAATTTCACGGTGATTCTGACACCCCCCCAGACTAACAGGAACTCAACAGTGTCAGCTGGAAGAAATAGAATGAGTGACTAAAAAGCTGGTTAAGTCTGAGAGAAATTTCAAAGTTTGAGATCATGAATGTGAAACATGTCTAAGTAAAATAGTTTCAAAGTCCACAAACATCAGTAAAATTTGGGGGGGTTGAGGGGTGTTACTACAAAATCTCAAGGCCAGTGACAAGGTTAAAACTGAAATCGAGTCGTGTGACCTCATTTAAAAGGGTTGGAGCAATGGTACTCAAACTTCGCTGAACACTGGAACCACCTGGGGAGGTTTCCAATCTCCTGACGCCAAGGTCAAGCTTCAAGTCAATTAAAACAGGCTCTGGGAGTGAGATTCAGATCTGGGTATTGTTTAAAGCTCCCTGGTGATTCCAATGAGCAACCAAGCTCAAGAGACATGGGGTGGGAGAGTTTCCAGGAAACCAGCAAGGGACCAGAACGAGGAAAACCACAAGGCAATCTAAGTGTGTGGTTCTCAAACTCTGGTGTGTACAGAATCGCCTGGACAAATGTGGCTCAGTGACACACAAAAGGAGCTGGTCCTCCACAGGCCTACCAGATTCCCCGGCAACTCTGATGAACACTGAAGTCCAAGAACCATCAGTCTAAGTGACTGGAAACAACTCCAAAGGGGACCCGGAGAACTGTGAACAACCCCAAAGCAGTGACTTGAGAAGCGCATTCCTGCCTCTCTCAGCCTGAACACAAACCTAACTAGAAGCTGTATTAAGCATTTCCAGAATCAATAAGCCTGTCAAAGGTCCAGCAGTAAAGCTAAGACATATGACATCTGTGGCCCTGCCATCCTTCTGCAACACTCAGGTCCGGCTGCTGGGTGGAAAGCATACAGAAAGCATGCACTGCCACCCGCCTTTCAGGATTAAAGTCTTGGATCTTTAGGAATCTAGAGAAGTTACACGCACACGCACACAGCAATAGGCAGCGTATATAACTCAGAAACTCTCATTACTTGTAGGAAACAAAACCTCAGGACTATTACTATTACTATTATTCTTTTAATCCTCACCTGAGGATATTTTTTCCGTTGCTTTTCAGAGACTGTGGAAGGGAGAGGGAGAATCATTGATGTGAGACACTCCGACTGGTTGCCTCCTGCAGGTGCCCCGACCTGGCTGGGGTGAGCCTGCAGCCGAGGTACGTGCCCTTGGCCGGAATGGAGCCCGGGGCCCTTCAGTCCGCGGGCTGTGCCCACTGCGCTACCCCGCCGGGGCCAAGCCTCGGGGCCGCCGACGTCACACCGAGACCTGAGCCCGGGTCCCACTGAAGGGCGACGGCTCGCGCTGCTCCTAACTGGGGCTCTAACTGCGCGTCACTCTTCCCGGTCGGCGCGGCGCCTTCTGCCACGACGCCCTGACCGCCCCGACCGCCGAAGCGCCTGGGGGAACCGGGCGGCTTCACGAGCTCCGCGCGGGCCAGGTGCGGTTCACCCGGTAGAGCTCCGAGCGCGTTCCCGCCACCTGAGCAGCTCGCCACTGCGCAGGAGCCTCTCCAGCCGCCCCGCTTTTCATTTTCAAGATACATGAGCTTTTGTCAGCTGGCGACACCTCTCCTGTAACGTGAATTTCCAACACGATATAAGAAGATGGACAGACCACACATTTCACAGAGCCCAGGGCCCGTCAGTGGATTAAGACCTGGGACACGGCGCTTGAAACCCGCGCGAAAAGGCCCGTAGGCTTCACAGGGCGCGGACGCCGAGGGGCGCCGGGGTCTCCCCCGCAGCCGGGCGCCAACCCTGTGCCTTCCTGGCCAGCGCTGCTCCTCAACTTACGGTCGTGAACACGCGCCGCGCTCCAGGGCCTCCGGCGCGCAGCGGGAAGGCGGCGCCCGTGAGCGTCTCGGAGCGGCCGGTCCTCCCGCCTCGGAGCAGCCAGGTGCTCCCGTCCCACAGCAGCGGGTCCTCCCGCCTGGGAGTATCCAGGTGCTCCCGTCCCACAGCAGCGGGTCCTCCCGCCTGGGAGTATCCAGGTGCTCCCGTCCCACAGCAGCGGGTCCTCCCGCCTCGGGGCAGCCAGGTGCTCCCGTCCCACAGCAGCGGGTCCTCCCGCCTCGGGGCAGCCAGGTGCTCCCGTCCCACAGCAGCGGGTCCTCCCGCCTGGGAGTATCCAGGTGCTCCCGTCCCACAGCAGCGGGTCCTCCCGCCTCGGAGCAGCCAGGTGCTCCCGTCCCACAGCAGCGGGTCCTCCCGCCTCGGGGCAGCCAGGTGCTCCCGTCCCACAGCAGCGGGTCCTCCCGCCTCGGGGCAGCCAGGTGCTCCCGTCCCACAGCAGCGGGTCCTCCCGCCTCGGAGCAGCCAGATGCTCCCGTCCCACAGCAGCGGGTCCTCCCGCCTGGGAGTATCCAGGTGCTCCCGTCCCACAGCAGCGGGTCCTCCCGCCTCGGGGCAGCCAGGTGCTCCCGTCCCACAGCAGCGGGTCCTCCCGCCTCGGAGCAGCCAGGTGCTCCCGTCCCACAGCAGCGGGTCCTCCCGCCTCGGGGCAGCGGGTCCTCCCGTCCCACAGCGGCCCGTCCTCCCTGCCGCCCCTAGACGCCCCTAAACGCCGCGCGTCTCCCCTGCACCCCGCTCAGCGCGTCTCGCTGGTGCCGGAAGGCGCTCGCTCCCCCGGGACTCGGGCCGCTGGGGAGCCGGCTGGCCGCCTGCGGCGGGCGTCACAGCCCGGCCGGGGCGCTTCCCCGCGGGCCGGCCGCTCGGCCAACAGGCAGCGGGAACACCCTCCGCGCGCGGGGAGGTACGAGCCGGACACCGGCGTCTGCGCCCCGCCGCGCTCAGCCCGGGTCACCGCCGCCGAGGCGGGGCGGGACCGGGCGGCAGCCCCGAGCTCAGACTCGCGGGTCCTCACACGCGGTCCCAGCCGGAGCCACACGCAGGTCGCCCCCGCTGCGGGCAGGACACCGCGACCCGAGCCCAGGGCGCCGCTCCCGCAGCCTCCGTTCCCCCGACCGCGGGAACTCCCGGCCCCGCGCAGCCCCGCCCGAAGCCACCTGCCCCGCACAGGTGCACCCCGGGCCCGCGGGAGGCCCTCCTGCCTCCGCCCTCCCAGCCCGCACCCCTGGGGGCAGACACCCCGGCGCGGGCGTGACCCCGGCGTCCACAGGGCCGCAGGCCTGGGGCAGCTCGGGCCCCGGGTCCCACCTCCCTTTGAAAGGGTCGCGGTCCCCCAGGCGGGCTGCGCCCCCTCGAGACCCCGCGCTCCTGAGTGAAGCCGGCACACGGGCGGGGCCGCGGGCGCCAAAGTTTCCCGTCGCGGGTGCGGCCCCCGCCCCGGGGAGCGCGGGGGAGCCCGAGAGACCGGGACCGGGTCGCGGGCGGGACGGACGGACGGACGGCGCGGGGGGACGGCCCCGGGGCTGGGAGGGCGGCGTCGCTGCCCCTCGCGGCCGCCAGGCAGCCGACCCCCCTCCACCCGCCACGCTCGGGGCCGCTGCTCCCGGCACGGGCGCCGCCTCGGCGAGGGGCCGGCGGGGCAGCCGCGCAGCGCCCGGACCCCGGCCCCGCGCCCAGCCCCGTCCGCCGCCCGACCCCTTCCTCAGCCCCGTCCGCCGCCCGGCCCCTTCCTCAGCCCCGTCCCCTGCCCGGCCCCTTCCTCAGCCCCGTCCGCCCCCCGGCTCCGCGCCCAGCCCCGTCCGCCGTCCGGCCCCGCGCCCTCCGCCATCGCCCGCCGCCTACCTTGCGCCAGCGCCCGGAGCAAGTGCAGCTGCAGCGCCAGGAGCGCCCACCATCCGCGCCGCCGGCCCGCGCTCAACTTTGTGGCCGGCCGCCCGCCGCGCTCCCCCGCGTCCTCGCCGGCTCCCCGGGGCCGCCGCTCGGGGCCGGGCAGGGACCCCCGCGGCCGCCCCGGGCCCGCCCGGCCGCCGCCCGCCGCCCGCCGCGCGCCCCGAGCCATGCTGAGCGGCCCCGGCCCCGGCCTCGGCCCCGCGAGCGGGACGGGAGGGCGGCGGCTCCTCGGCGGCCGGGCGGCCAGGTGCGGGCGCGGGCGCCGAGGGGCGCGGCGGGGAGAAGTTGTCAGCGGAGAGTCGGTCGCGCGCCCCTGCGCCCCGCGGCCGGAGCGCCCGGGCCGAGCCGCGTCTCGAGGAGGGTCCGTGGGCGCAGAGGAGACGCCGCCGCCGCCGCCCCCGCCCGGCGCTGAGGAGAAAGTGCGCCCGCCCGCGCGCCGCTCGCCAGCCGCCGCCGCGCCTCAGTCCCGGCCCCGCCGCCGCCCCGCCCACCGCGCCCGCCGCCGCCGCAGATTGGCCGAGGGGCGGTGGCTCGCGCGCCCGAGCCCCGCCCCCTCGCCCTCGCCAGTTTTCAAACTCGCCGCGCCCGCCCGCCTGGAATTTCGCGCCGGCCCCGGGCTCTGCTCCGCGGCTTCCCGCGCCGGCTGCGCCCCCTAGGGACGCGTGGCGGGCACTGCAGGCCGGCGCCGTCTCCGCGCGTGTCCTCGGGCGACCGGGCGCGCGGCGCGGGGCGCGGGGAGGGGCGGTGTCGGCCTCGCCCTGCCCCGGCGGTGCGGGCGCACAAGTGGGCTGGTGCGGGTGCGGCGGGCGGGCCACGGGCTGGGCAGGTGGGCGCCCCTCGGGAGCTCGCAGCCGCCTGCCCGGGCCCCGGGGGCCGCCGCGCTCCCACCCGGGCCCTGTGCTCGGGAGGTTGGTGACACGCCAAGTTACCGGGATTGCCAACGAGACGGGCGCCCGGGGCTTCAATTCCCAGCGACCAAAGGCTCCCCCGGGGGCGGCCCCGCCGCATGTGGAGGAGGGGGCGCCGGGTCTGCGGGGCGTCCAAGGGCACGTGCGGCCTGCGGGCGGCCTCGGGGAGGGGTCCGCTAGAGGACGGGCCCGGGAGGAGGGGCCTCCTAGAGGCGGGGAGGGGGGGGCCGAGAGGAGGGGCCTCCCAGGGGCCGGGGTCCCCGAGAGGAGGGGCCTCCCAGGGGCGAGGGGCCTCCTAGGGGCGGGGGTCCCGGGGAGGAAGGGCCTCCTAGGGGCGGGGGTCCCGGGGAGGAAGGGCCTCCTAGGGGCGGGGGTCCCGGGGAGGAAGGGCCTCCTAGGGGCGGGGGTCCCCGGGAGGAAGGGCCTCCTAGAGGCGGGGGTCCCCGGGAGGAAGGCCCGGGGGAGAGGGAGCGGAGCCTGGGCGGGGGCGCCGCGTCGAGCACTGGCGGAGGCTGCGGGGTGAGCTCCGCCCTGGAGGCTGCAGGCCAGCACCCGTGCGGAGGCGGCCTGGAGGTGACCCTCGTCGGGGCTGGGGCCGCTGGGCGGGGCCTGGGCCCCTGCGACGAGGGTGAGGCGCCCCGCCCCGCGGGCTCCCGGGAAGCGCGGGGCACACGCTCGCCCCAGCCCGCTCAGGACCAGCGCCAAGGGGAGCGCCTGAGGCTCCGGGGGGAACTAACTCCCGAAGCCAGAGCACCTCCTGTGCGCTACGCGACCTTACCTAAGTCTCGGCAATGACCTAGCAAAGGGCAGACGGGGAACCGCGGCGCGAGGACAGCAGCCAAGTGGGGGCGGGTTCTGAACTGGGCCCTGGCCTCGCCCTCTCCCCCCGCACTATGCAAGGGGCCAGAAAAGTGAGAAGCGCCCCGAAGGAGGCACCGTGAACATGGCGCAGGCTCCAGCACTAGTGTGCCCGACCCTGACCGCAAGAGCACAGCCCAGCCCTCTGGGCCACGGGTCCTGCGGACACCGGCCAGACTGGAGGGCGGGCTACTTTCCCGTGGCTACAGCAGCTCGGGGCCTCTTCTGACTGCAGGGCTGGGTTTCACGGGAGCCTAGGGCGGGAGCTGAGCATCTCCTGAGGGCCAGCTTGTGCAGCAGCACCACGGCACTGGTCCCGCCGCCCCGTGAGAGGTGCCCTCGCTGGTACAGACGGGGAAACTGAGGCTAAGAGGTGAGGAGCACCTCTGCTTTGCTCAGGGTGGGGCGGGGGTATGAGCGGTGCAGAGGAGGGCGGTGAGGCCTTCGCTGCACTGGTTCCCATTGTGAAACCGAGCAGATCCCCGACGGTAAGGTCCCCTGCAAGGCTGGGAATGCTTCCATGGCCCAGGGCTGTCTTGGGGAGTGAGCTAATTCACACCCTGTGACCGCTTGTTTCCCTCGTGCTGTCCCAAGCCGCCCTTGCTGTGCACACCAGTTGAGCCCTGGCCACTTCTAACCTTTTCCTTACAAATAAAAGCATGTGCACGTTACTGCCCAGGCAAACAGCAAACCAGGCCCGTGTGCCCTCCCAGCACAGGGATGGGTACCGCTCAGGCAACTTCCTGACTTCAGAGCAGGAGAAGTTCCAAACCAGAAGCAATGTCCAGAACCTCCTTTGCTATTTATTTCTGTTCAGAGGGAGCTTTGTGGAAACACTTGGAAATTGGTACACGGAGCCTAAGTAGACAGTAGGCTGTGAGGGGAGTGTTGCCGCTACTCGGGAAGGTCTGGAGACCCCTCTGGGAACTTTCTATTCCAGTATCATCCTGGGTAAGCGAGGCTCTAACATGGTCTCATTTTACAGTTGAAGGAACTAAGCCAGGGAAGTTTAATACATGCAAATAGCCCTGTTAAAGCCAGGGCGGGAATCCAGCTCTCCTGAGTCCGATTCTAAGACTTTGTTCCCACCAGATTATGTTGCTTTTTACATGACCCATTAAATTACTGTCTTAGGAGGTACGTTTAGACTGCAGCTATTCTTTCTCAAAAAATAACACAGCTAGAGAAGCTCCTTTATAACGCCGGGGAAGGGAGATAGCACAGCGTTGGAATGTTTCTGCCCAAAAGGGCCAATTAATCCCTCCGTTTAACTTGCTCCAGCCCACTGAGGATCTCTGGAGGAGAGAACACTTTAAGTGCACACTCACCTGTCAAGTTTTTAGGCTAATATTCTAAAAGGCGCTATGGTAGAGGGATGCTATTCCATGAAAGCACTTGTCAAAAAATGAATGGTGGCTCCCTCCACCTTTCCAGACAAGAAGTTAGGGTTTTCCCTACTAACTAGAGAGAGAAAAGAGTTTTCAAAACAAAATGATTGAGTGGAGTGAGTACTGTCACTGAGACCACCAATGTTTCCCCCTTGTCATAATGTGAAGTCTCTACTCCAGTGTGGTCCATGGACGGTCAGCCGGGAGATGGCTGGAAATAGAGTTTCAGGCCCTTCCCAGACCTGTCAAAGCAGAATCTACATTTCTTTTTAATATATTTTTATTGGTTTTCAGAGGGAGAGAGAAACACTGAAACACTGATTGGTTGCCTCCTGTAAGTACACACCCCAACCAGGGGTTGAACCCAAAACCCAGGCAGGTGACCTGACCAGAACTGAACCGGTGACCGGACAGGCCAGAGCCCACATTTCCCCACATGCCAAGTGATTCACATATGAGCTAAAGCATGAGAACCACTCCGACCTCAGGAATTCAGTAAACCTGGGCGCAGAGCTCCTTCCTGCTCCCCAGCTTCCTCCCTCCCTCTGCTCCTTCCCTCTCTCTCGTCTCCTCCTCTCCTTTTGCCCTGAATGGGCCATGAGGTAAAAGAAAAACTTATAAGATAATTATAATTTTATTTTTTATTTCAAAAGGAAGATATTCCACTTATTTCCTAGAACATGAATAAACTCAACTGTATACAAACTGAAAGCCAAAGACATCCTATGGTGCTGTGGGAAGAACAAATGTTAAGAGAAACAAGCAACAAACTTGAGAGTATTAATCTCTCTACATGAACAGCTTTTACAAGTCATTAAGAACAGATAAGCAATCCCTATAAAAAGATGGGCGAAAAACATGAACAGGCAAGTCTTGGCAAAATGAAGGGAAAGTAAGTGTTTAAAGGGTGCCCCATTGAGGATCCAAGAAATGAAAAAGTAGAGCAAGAGGGCTTATAAAATACCATGCGACTGACCACAGCAAGTGTTGGCGAGGGTGTGTGTAAGTGGGCACTGGTATTAGTGGTGGAAACACAAACAGCCTTTCTGGAGAGGAACCTGGGACACAGAGCAAACTGTAAACACAAATCGTCTTTGATCCCACCCTGCCTACCCACCTCACAAAAGCACAAAGACATGTGTCTAAGGCTGTCCTTTGCGGCACTGCTGATAACAGTACAAAAAAGGAAAGCCCGGCCGGTGTGGCCCAGCGGTTGAGCATCGACCTACGATCCAGGAGATCTGGGTTCAATTCCCGGTCAGGGCACATGCCCGGGGTTGCAGCTCGATCCCCAGTAGGGGACGTGCAGGAGGCAGCCGATCAATGACTCATCACTGAACTTTCTCTCTCTCTCTTCCCCCTCCCTTCCTCTCTCTGAAATCAATAGAGATATATATTTTTAAATGGAAAACAACCTACATGCCCATCCAGGAAGGTTAAGTTCACCGTGGTGCCCCCACACAATAAAATGCCAAGGGACTGTGAAGAGAATGGCATGGAGGTGGAAGTGCTGGTGCAGAAATGGCCACTGTATTCAGCGACATGTCGTCTGGTAAAGGTCCGGAGTGTGTATGGATAACCCCTTTTGTGTTGACTTGACTTCTTTCGTAGGATGGATGCCAACTTTAATAAGGTCTCCCTCAGGGGACGTGGGATTACACATGCTTTTCTATACTTTTTAGATTTTCAAATGTGAATATGTATTTTATAACCTAAAATAAACTAGCAGAACTTATTTTTAACCAGCAGGTGGTGGAGCCTAACCCTTCTCCCTTGTGAGTTCTCTGTGGCTCTTCGGAGAAAAATATTCCCCAATCCTATTAGAGGCCAGGTTACAACCTGAACTTGGCCGCACGGCGAAGCTGTGCCCTTCTGCATGCTAATCAAGGAATGATCGCGGGGGTTCCTTACGTCCAGTTTCTGTCTTCCGATGAGCAGTCTACCCTCTGAACCCCTCAAGAGCTCCCTCTAAAACCCCTGCCAACTAACTGCTAATCCCAGCCTCAGCCTCACTTTTGTCCGGTTGCCTGGCAACCCATTAATGAGCAAGCAGGTGCTGCCTTTGATCCCCAATGGGGTGCGTGCTTCCGTTACCTCAGAGGCCACCTGAGATCTTTTTCAGAAGCTAAACTCTCATGAAATGCTCTTAAGGAAGCGAGGTGGAAGAGGAGTACCATAAGTTTACCAAGCCTCCAAACACTCCGAGCAGCCTTCTTTAAAAGGCTCTCTCCCTTGCCTCAGACTGCTCTAAATGGTACGAAGTGGAAGTCCTTACCCTGTGGTCCAGACCAGCATTATGTGCATTATCTGATTAGAAATGCAGATTCTGGGGCATCACCCCAAACTGCGGACACAGGGCACAGCTCAGTTTGAGTGGCCAGGGAAAGTTGAGGAAGATGCAGCGGGTCTCCCCCCCTTCTCTTTCTTCAAAGGGAACCTAGGTATTATAGGAAGGGGGGGGGTAGCAGCCATTGAGAGTAGAGTGCAGAAGATTTTAGACATTGACTTTGGAGAAAGGGAGAGACGTTGGCAACAGATTGAGTAGACATCTCTCCACCTGGTTTTCACATAAGACTTTAATCCTCACACCAATCCCTCTGTGACAGAAAGTACGTTTCTGCACTTTACTGAGGCTCAGTAAAGTTAAATCATTTGCCCAGGGCTACCCACCCAGTGTGTGGTGGAGCTGGGACTGGAGCCTGTGTCTCCAGGTGCTGCCTCCCGCTTTGGGGGTAGACAGGACTAATACTGTACAGCCAGCACCATGAAAACGCATCAGAAGGGTCCCAAAGAGCACCTTGTTTCAAAGAATTGCTTAAGTCAAATTAAAAAAAGCTCTTAGATCCCTCTGGGAGCAAGACCTGGAAGTGATGAGATTCAGAGTAGGGAGGAGGGTGGGGCTGATGCTCGAGGTCTGCCCTCGGACTCAGCTCCTCTGCCTCCCGCCTGGAGATGCTGCCTTTGGAGAATGCCCTCATCACCGCGAAGCCTCACTCACACCGAATGGCATCAGCCTTCCTGCAGTGTCCTCATTCTGCAGGGTCACCGCTCTTCCAGTAGCCTGATTGTGTGGCACACCGTGTACAGCAAGCGTTTGTTGAAAGACTAAGTGGTGGAAGGAACTCAGGACCAAAAACTGGAAAGGGCTGGCCTGTCACCTGGTTCCATCATTCCCCAGCCCAGGAAGTTTGAATAAGTCACAGTGTCTCTTTCAGCTCCAGTTATCACCCCAAAATGAGGCCTAAAGCAGCCCCTTTCCTAGGCTCACAGGCTCTGGGGTCGGGAACTTAATCAGGGTGGGCAGGGAACCAGCTGACAGAATCACCTGGATCTTCCCCACCGGACATCCGGTGCCTGAGCCGGGATTCCTGCGGGCTGGCCTCTGTGGGGCTGTGAACAAGACTCGGGTATCCGTGGGACAGGCTTCCTGGCCCATGGCGGCTGGGTTCCAAGCGGGAGTCTTGGGAGCGAGTGTCCAGAGGGGACGCAGCCTCCTCAGACCAACCCTGGGAGGATGGGGCATCATTCCCACTGCTGTTTGTGGGTAGAGGCGAGTCACTGAGGCCGCCCCAGACTCAAGAGGAAGGGGAACTGGCCTGTACCTTGTGATGGGGTGGGGGGCAAGGTCACACCCTGGACAGGGGGCAAGACACAGATACTGTGGCTGTTTGGGGAAGTAGTCTGCAGACACACTCCCTGAGGACTCGGGGAGATACTGGGAGGACAGGAGCTTTGCAGGGGTAAGGAATCCTGCCTAGAGCCCCGTGAAATCAAGACGACAGATGCAAAGTCCTCACACAACCACTCCTTCTACTCGGTATCATGGAACAAACTGTGCCCCCCAAAGATTCACATATCGAAGCCCTAACCCCTAGTACCTCAGAATGCCACCATATTTAGAGAAAAGGCCTTTAAAGTGGTAATGAACGTAATACAGGATTATCAGTGGGCCTCACCCAACTGACTGGTGTCCTTATAAGAAGTG
The DNA here is from genome assembly GCF_964146895.1 of Miniopterus schreibersii. Taxonomy (NCBI): domain Eukaryota; kingdom Metazoa; phylum Chordata; class Mammalia; order Chiroptera; family Miniopteridae; genus Miniopterus; species Miniopterus schreibersii. Next base: position 100,522,872 of record NC_138105.1, read on the forward strand.
GAAGTTCCCTCTGTGGTGTGCGCGCAGAGGGACCCCTGTTCAAAGAGCGAGCAGGAGGGCAGCCATCTGGGAGCCCAAGAGATGCTTTGGATGGAACTTGCTGCCACCGTGATCCTGGACATCCAGCCTCCTGAATGGTGTGAAACAAAGTCTGGTATTTAAGCCACCTGGTCGTGGGCTTTTGTTGTGGCGGCCCGAGCAAGCCAACACAGGGAGTAACCTTTAGCGGTACAGGCACAGACCCCAGGAATCACAGGCGCGCAGAGCGCAGACCCTGCCCTTCCTCTGAGCACACACCTGAGCTCCTTGGCTTTTCTGCGTTGGCCGAGATTTTGGCCGCAACATCTATCGTGTTTCCCATTATGGAAGTCTACCTCATTTCCTTTCTCACTGCCCATACTTTCTTCCTCACTTACACGGCCATGGGTCCCTTGGGGGACTTGGGGTTCTGTGTCTTCATTTACCTCTCACTCTTCTGTGCTATGTTCAATTAGGAAGTGAAACAGCGCTGATCCACTCCATCTGAAACGTCAGACGACAGGTGCCTGGCTGCAGGGTCACACAGGGATCATGGAAAGTCATGTGGTGACACAGGAATAAGAAGCCTTAAGAAAGGCCATATTCCTTCAAAATTACATCCTAATAAGTATGTCTTTAAAATAGCTAAAAATCTGAAGATTCCTGTACAACAGGGGTGGGGAATGTCTGGCCCTACCAAGGCTTCACCAAAGAGAAGCAGTTCCAGCCATCACATCAGGGGTGAGTTCATTAAATGTTTGACCAAATATAGAGGCTAATTTTTAAGTTGACAATTTTGTATGGCCCTCAAGTGATGTTATAAATATCCAAATGGCCCTTGGCAGAAAAAAGGTTCCCCACCCCTGGTGTACAAGAATGCTTATCTGGGCACTTTAAATAGGAAAGAATCTGAAGTGACTCAACTTTATAAGAACAGGGTTGATATACATAGTGGTCATCTACTTCATGGGATACTGTGAAATACTGTGTCTATATCTTCAAAGAATAGCTAATGACAAGGAAAGGGTCAAGGTCATGTTAAGTGGGGGAAATTATGCTGTTTTTCTTTAAAAATTTTTGGAATACGCCCGGCCGGGCATGCCTCAGCGGTTGAGCATCGACCTGGGATCCAGGCGATCGGGGTTTGATTCCCAGTCAGGGCACATGCCTGGGTTGTGGGCTAGCCGATCAATGACTCTCTCATCACTGATGTTTCTACCTCTCTCTGTTCCTCTCCTTTCCTCTCTCTGAGATCAATAAAGATATATTTTTTTAAAAAAAATTTGGAATACATGGAATATATACTGGAGGGAGGGAGGGACAAAGGATGGATAGTTGGTTGGTTGGTGGATGATGGATGGATAGATGGAAGGATGGATGAATGGAGAGATGGATGGGTGAGTGGGTGGATGATGGGTGGATGGATGGGTGGATGGATAGATGGGTAGGATGGAAGGGTGGATGGATGGGTGAATGGAAGGATAAGAGGGTGGATGGATGGATACGTCGGTGGGTGGGTCGAGGGATGGAGGGATGGAGGGATGGAGGGATGGAGGGATGGAGGGATGGATGGATGATGGATGGGTGGGTGGCGGGTGGGTGGGTGGCAGATGGGTGGGTGGGTGGCAGATGGGTGGGTGGGTGGATGGATGGATGGGTGGGTGGGTGGATGGATGGATGGATGAGTGGGTGGGTGGGTGGATGGGTGGATGGGTGGGTGGGTGGGTGGGAGGATGGATGGATGGATGGATGGATGGATGGATGGATGGATGGATGGATGGGTGGATGGGTGGATGGGTGGATGGGTGGATGGGTGGATAATGGATGGGTGGATGATGGATCAGTGGGTGGGTGGGTGTATGGCAGATAGATGGATGGGTGGGTGGGTGGATGTATGGATGGATGTATGTATAGATGGACGGATGGGTGGATGGGTGGATGGATGGGTGGATGGATGGGTGGGTGGGTGGGTGGATGGATGGGTGGGTGGATGGATGGATGGGTGGGTGGGTGGGTGGGTGGATGGGTGGCAGATGTCTAGATACATGCACGCATGGATGGATGGATGATGGATGTATAGATGGAAGGATGGCTGTAAAATAGATAAACATTAAAAAAGAATTAGAAGAAAATACACCAAAATATTGATGGTGGCCGTTCCTGTATGGGATTACAGGTGATGTTTTCATTGAGATTTTCCCTTGGCATCTAAGAATTCTAAGCTGAATACATGTCGCTTTACAATAAATAATAAGTAAACTACAGTAAGCTTTGCGGAGGTGGTACCAGCAGCTCTCTCCTCCCACGTGAGCAGTGAGCCTTGTCCAGCTCACGCTGGTGGTGCTGGGGGCTGAGCAATGCCGCTTCTCCCCACCTCCCCTCCCTTTCCTCTACCTTCTCCTCTCAAAACTTGCTACACCGGAGTCAGCCTCTTGGCCTCAGTGGCTTCATTCTGGGGCCGACAGTGATACCAAGGAACAGTTGGTGGGAAGACAAAGAATCACGAAACTGGGAGAGGTAGAAGGGGCCCCAGAAACCACCTAGTCTAACAGTTATTCATCCTGATGTCAGGAAAAGCAAGAACATACAACAGAACACCCCGTCTGCCTCAATAGGCCATTGCAGGTCTCTCAACCATGAAGCTGTCTGGGTCGTTGTTGAAGCTATTCATATTTTCAAGCCTGAGCCATTTCCATAAATCTGCTGCCCATTGTGGGGAGCACAGGGTGGGGACATGGTTTAATAACACACATGAGAACAGGCTTGAAGCTGATCTCTCACCTCCTGGGAGCTCTGTCTGCATCTGCAGTGGGTGGTGGCCCTGGGTTAGAGTCCGGTCACCATGGTGTGTGAGGGCAGGATGAGCTGGCCACTACTGGGCACTGTGTTCAATTTTCAGGGTGCAGCTCCAGAGGGATGGCCACAAGCTAGAGAGAGTCCCAAGTTAAACGACTGGAAGGAAACAGGATGGGCAGACTAAGATGGGCAAGACCTGAAGTGAATTGGGGCCATTTCAAAATATCCAACAAGTTACTAGACTTCATTTCAGCATCGGTGGGTGGGTCCTATCCAGTGGTCAGTCAAAATTCAATTAAGGGAGAACTTTATAGCAATAGCAGCTTTCCCCACGTTGAACAGGTAGGCTACCTACCTTGAGTGGTAGTGAGTTCCCCCATTCCATGTTGGGGCAAGTGAAGGCCCAACAGCCAGGCTTCAGGGATGTGACAGACAAGGGAAAGCAGCAGGCAGAGGGTTGGATTTATCAAGTGCTAAGATTCCTATCAATGTTCCCTCCTTATCAACTCTGAGATTCTCTTTTATTTTACTTAATAACACCTGGTCTTAGCCACAAAAAGATTTGTACACAAGTGTACACAGCAGTTTTAATCAAAACAGACCCAAACTGGAAGTACCTCAAATATCCTCAGCAGGTAAATGGAAAAACAAACTGTACCATGGTCCCACAATGAAATACTATATAGCAATGAAAAAGACACAACTACTGATACACACCTGACAACAAGGATGAATCTCAAAAACACGATGCTGAGGGCAAGAAGCCAGAGGCCTAAATGTACATGAGGCTTCAGACCAGGCAAACTACACTATAGCAACAGAAAGAGGATTGGTTACACGGTGTGCACATTTGTCAAAACTCAGTGAACTATACAATCACAATAAGTGTACTTAATTGTATGTAAACTTACCCAAAAAAAGTTGATTGAAAACTATATGGTGCTTCGTACCCAGAATGATTTAAGTCAGCTTTCTTTGATGTGAAAAAAGTAAGTTTTTCTTAACATCAAGGGTTCCCTCCTCTTTCCAGCATCCTGACTGGTGAGCAGGGTCCTGTCCGTCCCCTAGAGCAGCGATTTTCAACCTTCTCCATCTCATGACACATAAACCAATTACTAAAATTCTGAAGCTCACCAAAAAATATATTTTTTGCCAATCTGACAAAAAATAGGTATTATTTTGATTTCTTCACACAGGATAGCTATTGTGTTGGCTGTTGTCATTTTTTTATTTGGCAATCTAAGGGAAAGAGGTCAGTGCCCCTTACAAAATAGGTACAGCATGTTTTAAACATTCTTGAGGCACCGGTTGTAAATCGCTGCTCTAGACCATTCAAGGATTTCCACACATAACTGTGTCCACTCCAGCCAGTGTCGTCCCAGACTGAACAGGCCTGCCATCCCACTGCGCTGCCCCTCCCCAGGGCCATGTGGCTGACTTGGGACCGCTCCCATCTCCACTCTGTCCAGGTCTGCTCTCCACAGTGCATCCCGCAGTTATTGAGCGCCTACTGTAAAAGACACTTCTCACTTTTGAGGAGCTCCCCAGGCAAGAGGCCAGCATGAAGCAGGTCGTTTTCAACCCGCTTCCCACAGGTCCGAGCTGAGAGCTGCACGAACCCAGAGGAGGCGAGATCAGCTCTGAGCAGTGATGCTGGTCCTGCGGTTGGCGAGGAGGGGCAGGAGGGGGCTCACAGAGAAGCAGGCACTGAGCTGGGATGGGAGGGGCTAGGAACTCTCTCCAGGTGACGTGCTCTCAGTGGAGAGTGTGAAGTCACGGAAGAGGAGCAGGGAGAGTTCCGAGGAGCCCCGAGTACAGGGTGGAGGGGGTGAGGGAGAAGGGGGAAGATGAGGCACTTCACAGAGCAGTTGGCTAAGGAACCATGTCCTGCAGCAACTGAAACCCCTCCTGTGAGACCCAGTATTCCTTGCCGGTCTGGCTAACATGCTGCAGAGAGCGTGCCCTGTGCCCCCCAGGCCCTCCCCAGAGCCCTGGCCTCCAGCTCCACACACACCACACCCCCCATGCATTACCAGGGCTCGCCCCAGCAACGCTCATCTGCCGCGTCCCTGCCACGCACTCAGCCCCAAGGCCTCCTGCCATCGGTCTCTATAGGCCTGACATCCTGCCAGGCGGAAGGTCCAAGGTCACACGGGCTGAGCTGCTGACTCTATCGGGCACGTTTGCCTCCAGATCATTTGCAAAAACATCACAAGGGACCATTTCCAGGATCCTCACTGGGTCCCCGCAGTTGACACCACTCCTGCCAGAGCAGCCCCTTCATTGCTGTTTTCTTCCTGTCACTAAGTCATTTTCTTGCCCATTAAATAAAACAAAAAACCATGTTGCCCACCCCACACCATGCCAGCTAAAGGATGAAAAATACAGTTGGGTGTGGAACCTTGTCCAGGGCTCTTTGAAAATCTAAAATATTGTTTAGAGCACGTGCCTCCTCCTGTGCTCGCTTACCCCGAGCAGAGATGTCAGGGGACTGGATTTCCTGGACCGACTGGCAGTGCTTCTCTCCTGGGGTCTTTCACCCACCCCGTGCTTGGTGCCCACACTGTCTGCTCATGAGTCAGCATCTTGCGCAGGGCGGACATGACATTCACCTAGTTGTTCTCTGGGTCCTGCTAGGAGAACCCTCAGCCCCCCAACATTTTTACAAACATCTCTTACCCTCACCATGGACACCCTGCAGGCCCAGGGTGTTCTCGATATGAAGATGGTTAAAGGGGTTTAGGCAAGTTACTTTCAAATTTTTTTTTTAAACTGAGGAACGTTTGTTCAACAAAAGCTTAAGCAGAAACTCATTCATGCAACAAATTTTCACTCTAATGCCTGCTCTGTGCCCTGTACTTTTCTGGGTCCATGGGATACATCAGGGAACTGAAGAAAGGCCCTGGTCCATGGGGCTGATCACAGGGGGGGAGGGGAGGAGAGACAAAGCAGTGAGCATCATAAACGGTACCGTCTATCCCGGGTAATGGTGCCAGCGGGCATGGAAGAGCAGAGAAGGCAGGGGATCCACTGAGAGGGGGCGATTGAGCAGAAACTTAAGGGAGAGGGAGGGGCTGAGCATGGGATTGTCTGGAGAAAGGGCTCTGAGGAGGGAGCCATCCTCAGGGGTTCCAGGAGCAGACAAGAGCCCCATGGGGGTGGGGGTGGGGGCACAGTCAGCAGGTCCATGGAAGGAGGGCCTCCGAGGCCACAAGAACTTTGGCTTTGGGGAGTCATGGCGGTGTTTTGAGCAAGAGAGAACCATGATCCAGGTGGTGTTAAAATCCCACTGTGTAGCAGAGAACAGGGAAGCCACTCTATCAGAGGAAGGCAAGGTCTCAGTGGGGTGACCCCAAACTCCTGGGGACTTGCAAATCCTTTATTGGTCCCATTCCTTATACCAGTGTGTTTTAAAATGCAGATTTTATTATTAGTTAGGGACTGCTAGGCCAACAGCTCAGGAGGTGACAGCCATTGAAGGGAGAGCATGTTATACTCAGATCCCAAGAAAAGGTAGACAGCCTGCTATGTGAGGCCACAGAGGGAAGCACCAGGGTTGGCCGGGAGGCAGAGAGAGAAGGGAAAACACAGGCCAGAGCCTCTCTCATGGTTTCTCAGAAAGGAAGGGGTGAGGCAGGGTGAGCAGGCTTAGGACGGGCTGATATGGATCATTCCAGTGGGCCCTCGGGCACAGGGCTGTCCCTCGTCTGGTACTCCAGGGGGACAGTGGCCCAGGTGTGCAAGCCCACAGACTAGAGGTGGTGGTGGGCTCTGGGCTAGTGGGTTTGCGTCTGAAAGGCACGCTTGCAGGTGAGCTGTTCATTTCCTCCAGGACTTGGCTTACCTTGGGAGGGTGGTCCCACCAGAATCAGCAAAATCCCGAGACATCAAAGCATCAAAAACACAGAATAAAAAGATTTAATCGAGCCCTAGCCAGTTTTGCTCAGTTAGAGCGTCAGCCCATGGACTGAAGGGCCCCAGTTTTGATTCCCAGTCAAGGGCATGCACCTGGGTTGCAGGCTCAATCTGTGGTCGGGGCACATGCAGGAGGCAACCAATTGATGGGTCTCTCTCACAGCGATGGTTCTCTCTTTCTTTCTCCCTTCCGCTCTCTGAAAAGCAATGGAAAAAATATCCTCAGGTGAGGGTTAAAAAAAATTTTAAAAGATGTAATCAATACGCAACAGTCCTCGTTAGGATCACTCAAGGAGCTTTGGAAAGAGTCAGAATTGGGGGATGCTGGAGCCCACGTGCACTCAGCACCTCCCACCAACTCCTCAGAGGCGCACGTTTGGGGAACCCCAGGCAAAGATCCTGGCATGGCCACTGCCTGGCGGTGGCCCCGCTGGTCACTTTCCCTCCAGGAGCCTTCAGGCCTTGTCTAGGAAATGAACGTGTCCTGTGCTTCTGGGTGACGGGGATCTACATCTCGTCAAAGGGCTCTGTGATTGCAAGCAGCTCTACAAGTCTTGTCATTTTACCGATTTCTTGTCTCGAGAGCTTTCGAGACGGTCTCAGATGCAGGGCTCCAAGTCGTGTTTTCCCTTTTCTTCTCATGGGCTTATTGTTCTGTGCCTGGTCTGATTACCACCGTGCGCTCAGGTCATCCTCCCTAAGATGCTGGGAGCTCCTTGAGAGCAATCAGGGGCCCTTCATCTCAGCCTTGGTGCTCAGCGCAGGGCCCGGACCTACCACAGGCTGTCAACAGTGTTCCTTAAATGAGAGCAAGGTCAATAAACACAGCTTCCTTGGGATCCTCTCTGGAGCCTGGAGCCCAGGGAAGCTGCCTTCAAACACTTCTTCTGCATGATGATGGCAGGAAGGACTGAAGACGCAGGGGGTCTTTATGAATCCTTCACCTTCTGACGTCAAAGAGGCAATGAGGTTTGTTCCTTCTGAATGACTGTCCGATCAACAAGGAACGATGATCACAGCAACAGGGGGTTCCTCATTCAGCAGGTATTTGCTGAATCCCTGCTACATACTAGACACAATCTAGGGGCCAGAGAATAAGACTCTGTCCCTGTCCCCAGGAACTGGAGGCTTAGAGCAGGATACACACTGAGAAATGGTTCACTACATTACGAACATTCCCCTGCTATCACGGGCTCAACTAACACGGGTTCTATCACTGGAGTTGAAATGGGGCCACCATTTATTTACTTCACTAGATTTCCCAAACTTAAAATAAAATGGAAGGAAGCCAGTATGTGATGCAGATTGATGAGTTTCTGTTACAAGAGGCCGGAGGAATAACCTTGTAGCCTTCTTAAAAAAATAAACCAAGAGACAGAAGTGACCCATAGAAGGACTCATTAGGTGGGCAGAGAGCAGACACATAAACGAAGCCGGAGTACATATCTGAGCGCCAGGGGCCTCAGCAGCCAATGGGGATCCCAACGTCGCTGGCATTTTGGAGCCCCGGGGCGCGGGGGGGGCGGGCAACAGTGGATGAGATGGGCTTCTAGGCCAAAAACTGTGCAGGAAAGAGAGGGTCAGGGGGTGGAAGGAGAAGACTGTCAGAGAGGATTGATGTAGATAGCAGTGGGCCCTGGGCTTACCCGACAAAGGATACACGAGGGAACCCAGGGAGTGGAATTCCAGCTCATGTAATGACTAATGACCACCAGGCATCCCCTGAGGAGAGGCCCTTCTATGACATTAGAGAAAAAGGACTTCTAAAGATGCTGTCGGAAACTCAGGTGGGGGCTTGATTCGTCCAGGCATGTTGGCTGTAACCCAACACACATCAGCTCATGTCACTGGAAAGGCAGGCAATGTCGCAGGCTCCGGACATCCCAGAAACTGAGCTCGGGGGAACTGCTCTCCTCCTCACTGCCTGCCTTCCACTTCCTTCCTGTCCATGGATTCTCACTCTTTCCTGCTCACACAGATCTCCACAGAGAGGCAGGCAGAGGGACTTGGCAGGGCTGACTTCAGCATGAGTGGGAAGGGCTCCCCCAAAGGCCTGGATCCTTGTGACCAAGGGGCTTGTGCAATGGGGAGCATGGGGACAGCAGTCCCCCAAAGCGAGAGGAAGTGGTACTGGCCAGGCAAGCTCCCCAGTGGGAGGGGGTGGAACCAGGCTTCAGCCCAGGACAGTCTGACTCCTCTCAGTCACTAAGCAACACAGCCCCGATCACAGACGAGGTCAGCATCCTGCTAGGAGCACCAGCCCACTGCTCACTCCACTGTGAACAGGGTGCTATGACTCACAGATGTTCTCTGCAGGGAAAAGCGTGAAAGGAATCAGCTAACGGACTGAGTGGGCTCCTGGCCTTGGCTACAGAGGCCACCAGAATGGCTTCATAGCAGACAGGTGCCTTAATCAGACCGGGGTCAATGCCCTGGTGTTCTGAGCCAGGCTAGAAAGAAGTGAGTGTGGGTCAGTCACAGCAGGCAGGTGGCACCCCCCTGAGAGCCTCAGGAGCTCACGGGCGAAACTGGGATGGTTGGTTGGCAGGAGAGTGGGACCTGTCAGCACAAAGGGCCACTGTGCTGGCAAGGACATCAGCTCCCAGATGTGACCTTGGCCATAAGAGCACCTGAGTAGGGCCTGGGAAACGAGAGCACAGACAAGTCAGCTCTCAGCCTCCATCTGGACCACGCTGCTGGCAACTGGGATAAAGAAGAGAAACCTGTGGACTTAAAGCAATCTATAGGGCAAGAGATGAGTGGGGTCTGGGGGCCACACAGCTGCTGCCCAGAAAAATCGCACCTGAGGGCTGTGCTGAACCTCAGAGGCCCAAAGGGAGTCAGCAATGGGCACCGGGAACTGGTGGTTCCCATTCCCAGGGGCAACGTACAACAAGCAGTAGGTACATCCAGGAAAGAGAACAGGTTTCCTGAGTCACTCAGTCCTGGCTCCTACCCAGCTCTGCCACCAATTTAGACCACGTGAAATTCGGCTGGTGACAGAACTTCCCTGACCCTCAGTTTCCTCACCTGTAAAGTGAGGATAATGACACTTCATTCCCAAGGCAGTGTTTAGAATTAAAGCTGGTAAGGAGAGTACCTGGCATGTGGCAGATGGGTAATAAATGGTGGCCAGTATTCCCTGCCACACCTGAAATCAAAGGATTTTCCAGCTAAGTTCTATCTGCCCAGGTCTCAGGGGGCAGAGCCTCCAGGGCCAGTTTGGAGGGTCTTTGACAAGGTCAGGAAACAAGACTCCAGGCCCTCTTACCCATTTTTTCCCCAAAGGCCTGCCTGTATTTGTTTTCTAGATAAGATTCCTTTTGAGAAAAGGTGTGGGATGGTGATGATCCCCTCACCTCCCACTCTATCCTCACTGCTTTGGGGTCATTTAGCATAGTGAGAGCTCTACCTAACAGTAATACACGTACATTTGCTTCTAGGTTTACCACCCAAAGGCTCTGGAGCATCTGCACAGATGGCTGAGAGCATGAGCTATGCAGCCAGACTGCCTGGATCAAAATCCCAGCTCTGCCTGTACAAGCTGTGTTACCTTAAGCAATTAATGGCTCTGTGCCTCAGGTTCCTCACCTATAAAATGGGTTGATTATAATAAAAATAGTTGACTAATAAGGGGGTAAATCAATTAATACATGTATTTGAAGGAGTTAATACATGCAATGTGTTAAATGAGTTAATACACGCAAACTGCAAAGAACAATGCCTGCAATGTTAACTGCTGCTGTCATCAACATCACCACCACCACCATCACCACCACCATCACCACTGCCACCATCAACATCATCACCACCACCACCACCATCAACATCATCACCATCACCACCATCACCATCACCACCACCACCACCACCACCATCACCATCATCACACATCACCATCACCATCATCACCACCACCACCATCTTCATCATGATCTTCATTATCAATATCACCACCAGAATCACCATAATTATCAATCTTTTTCATCATCACCATCATAATCACCACCACCACCATCACCATCTTCATCATCATCACTACACCCACAGAACACTGTGATTTCCTTTGCCCTACTGGACAGAACCGAAAACAACAGTTTCTCTGGCTTCGATGGTGCAGGGAGCCAGAAGGTGGAGACTAGAAACATAGATCAAGGATGGGTTGAAAAGGGAAGCCAGAGGGTGACCTGTGAAAAATGGGCTCCTCTCCAGCCTATATCTGAGGCCAATTCTGGAAAGACTGAAAGGTGACCCAGGCAGGAAAGGGCCCTTGTTGCTATTCATACTCAGCTACCAACTGACTGAGTACCTTTTCAGGTCTTGATTGATACATTCCTCCTTCTAGGTGTCCGGTGGTGGCACAACAGTGGGGTAACTAAGAGTTTCGCTGCTACAAAAGGTTTGAAAAACACCTACTTAGACTTTTAAGACTTTAGATAATTTTATTCACCACAGGCTTTTTGAAATAATTGAGTGGCTGACCAACTGAGATGGGGGCTGTTTTGACCCAGTCAGGGAAGGACAGAGTGAGGAACAAATGGCAGTGATAAGTGGAGAGAACCTTTCCTCCAGAGGGAGGTATAGAGAACCAGGTCCCTGAAAGATCCCTGCCAGCCCCTGCTTTCTCTAATATGCTTTCGCTAGAGCTGGAGGAGGTGGGGACGGCGCTGTGGAGAAAGCTCAGGGTTAGCAGGGGAAAGGACAAGGGATGGGAAATTGATGACATGGAAACAGGAGGATCTTAAGACTGTGCAGGTGGACAGGAAGGAGGGAGGTAAGACCAAATGTGAGCAAGTTCAAGATGAAATTGAGAGGTCTTAGAGATTGCCCCCACATGCTACTTTGGCAAGGCCATCAAGCTCCAGACATCACGCGAAGAGGAACATTTACTCCACACACAGGTTCACTTCATTTGCACCCTGTCCTAATTCCCCTATTTAAGAGATGTTCTGAGCTCCAGCTCAGCAAAGCCCAGGAATGGCAGGCCTGGGGGGAGCTGCAGCCAGAGGCCAGTCAAGGGGGAGCCTGCAATCTGCTGAGTGGACCATCTGGCCTGCTCAAGTGCTAATGGCCTTGTTACTTTCCGGAGGCTGATGGACAGGATAAAAGCCGTAACGCTGATACCACTTCCCGAGATGCCCTATCAACTCAAGTGGGAGATGACTATGTTTTCCTCTCCAGGTTTGCTTGTGTGTGATCAGTGACCTCTTGGGCACAGTGGCAATATTTGTGAACCCCAAATGCTTAGGACGCACTGGCTGCAAAGCTACTTCCCATTTCTTGTGCCCCGCAGTTCGGTGCCGTGTTTAGATTTCCAGCGTGAGCTCACTGCCTGGATGGCCCGAGAGGGCTCTCCGACCAGCTGGCTCTCCCAAATGAGCCCCTTCTGCCTGTTTCACTCTCTGTTTTCTTCCATAAGGCTGAGTGTAAGAGCAAAGCAAGCCCGGCTTTTAAACAGTATTATGTGTCATCTAAATAAATACATTTCACTGGGGAAAACATGCTAAATATGATATTCCCGTGAGTCACAAAACAGCTGTGCTGCCTTCACAGAGAAGTCTGCTTGGCCATCAGCACCAGCGACTGCAGGAGAATGGAGACCACATTTCAGAATGGGTCAGGAGAAGAAAGTGGCCACCTCCGGGCGCTCTGAGGGGACCTGCAGGGCTGCCACGAACAGCACATTAGCCATAAAGAATGGCACCCACATAACACGTGATGAGGGTATATAGAGCTCAATGCACACCCGGAGTTCATGGCAAGGGAGAGAGATGGCACACAGAGACAGAATGGTCACATCGCCCCTTACTTCCGTTCCTATTGTGGTTTTAAAAAATAAATCTAACCCAACACACCACCCACCCACCACCAAGTGCTAGGGATCTTGGGTTCACAAACAAAAGAGCAAATATTTGCAAGCCCACTTTTGTAAAATTTAGAGTGCTCTTGGCAGAGCCAGGTGGTTGTCATTATTGTCACGTAAGTGACCGCTTAGAGTCGTTGCTCTCTCTGTGGACCTGGCACGACAGGGTGGGGCTGGGCAGAGGGGCTGCAGAATAAAGTCAAACCCCAGATGCCTTAGTTTCAAATGTCAGAGGGTCTTAGGGATGGCTTTTGCTGTAGCCAAGTTCAATGCATTCAAAACCCAGGAAGCAGGGAAAAAAGGTGCATTTTATTTTGCCCGCCCCCAAAGGCAACTGAGCTCTGCATCTCCCTAACCTAGTTAGTGGGAGGCCACCCATGTCACTGAAGGAAGGCTCACTGTGGGGGACATCAGCAGAGTTTCCTGCTGAGTTTACAGAGGTGAGAGTTTGGGAAGTACTCTTTTATATTTATATATGTTTTTGTTGGTTTCTGAGCGAGGAGGGAGAGGAAGGGAGAGAAACATCAATGAGAGAGAGACATCATCTATCAGCTGCCTCCTGCAGGCCGCTCGCTGGGGGTCCAGCGCACAACCTGGGCAAGTGGGTATGACTGGGAATCAAGCCGGCAACCTCCTGGTGCACAGGGATGACGCCCAACCAACTGAGCCACATGGGCCAGGGCATGAGCCCCGATCTTGCACTGGGAATACATGTGGAATGCTCCGTCTTCTAATAAAGCATCTCAAAGTTAATCCTTGTGTCCAACAGCATCTTTTTTTTAACCCTCACCCAAGGGTATTTTTTCCAGTGCTTTTCAGAAAAAGTGGACCAGACGGAGAGAGAGAGACATCGACGTGACAGATACATCGATCGGTTGCCTCCCGCACACGCCCCAACCAGGGCCAGGGATCAAGCCTGCAACCGAGGTACGTGCCCTTGGCCGGAACTGAACGCGGGACCTTTCAGTCCTTGGGCTGACACTCTAACCACTGAGCCAAACTGGCCAGGGCTCAATAGCTTCTTGCAAAAGCAAACTTGCCCACTCAGTTATCCTAACAGTTCACTCTGCCTCTGCAGAACACCACACAATAGTTAACACACTTCATATTATATTTTCAGAGGCATGTACTGTACCACAGAATGTGTGTCAGTATAATTAATTTAATTGAGTCAGGCCTACCAAGAGAATTTTAAATTATATTGCTATTTGAATAGGTGATAGGATTATAACAAACTAACATTTTAAAAAAAACAAACTCGTATTTATCGTCAAGTGATGGGAAGACATGGAGAGGGGTAGAAATCATTACGGTGACGGCTCGAGCAGCCACAATTTACAGGGAAGAGATAAAACCAAGCACCTCAGCCGTATTATCACCATAATTGTCTGCCATTTACACACCTTGTAAAGTAAACGGCTCATGAAATGTGAGAGCACGCTCAAAACACACATAGAAGGTGTTGGAGTGATTACGCGTAGGCTGCCTGACTTAATTATAAATGTTTTCCTTTCAGCGGGAAGTGAGAAGGTATTAATTAGTGATCTGACAAGATTGGAAGTCCGTGGACTTGGGCTGTGTGGGAACTCTGCGAAGGTGCCTGCGTCCTTCGGAGCGTGTTCCGTCTTTTAAGCCTTTAATGGCATTTTGTTGTTTGCTAATCCCCGGTGTGGGCACAAACGGGAAGATCGAAGATTTGATAGATGTGTGAGTTCTAACAAGGAGAGTTTCTCTCCCAACTCCAGGTGGCAGAGACGAAAGCTGGACTGCACCATGAGGCCCTGGGGAGCTGCAGACGGAGGACTCGGTGGCCGACTCCAAGCCAGCTGTCTCCTGTGACGTTAGAGGTGCTGGCACCAGATCAAAATTTGACTTGACACTCCCTCTCCTTCCCAGGCACTCGGTGCTGTGCATTTTCCACCAACAGGTTTTTGTTCTCAGCAGCCAAAATTTATTGGCTTCCACCGTCCTCCTTGGCCGAATCCTCAAGTACACCAGCTCCCTCCTTCTCTGGACAGACTCTATAATTCAGTGGGCGTCTCATCGGCACCTGCTGGCCGCACATCCTGCTCCAGAGTTGAAGGGAAGTCACAGGCACACAGACACCATCCAGTGCGGGCGGAATGGATGGGCACCAGCTCTCCCGCAAGTTTGCTTCTCTGTGGAAATAAACTCAGTATCTCCCTTGGATGGTAGAGAGCTGGCTTCACTAAGGCATCCCCACTCCGCACATCCCCCCTCAGAGGTGACTGGGAACTGTGTTCTCGCCAGGACGCCCTGTTACCTGGGTAATGCATGCTGTCCTCATCTGGTGCAGAGAAGAACCACTGTGGCACAGGCCTTGCAGGTGAGCTGGGAAGGGGACCCGAACGTGTAGGCGTCAGGCCTGGTGGTCCAATTCGGACTGTCATCTCTGGCCATCCCTCCTCCCAGGAAACCCACCAAGAGCACACATGGGTCTGATTAAACTCCCACTGCAGACAAAGCAGAATGATACTGTGGACATGAGAAATGACTCGTTTAAATAGAAGTGGAGCTTGGTGGGGATCTGCCCTGTGTGTGTGCATGTGCACATGTGCACAAGTGTGTTTCACACAACCTCCGTGACTTTTGTGGTTAGGACCAGAGACTCCCATCAGTCCGTTAATGTCAAGGACAGATTCCAGGGAGCAGAGTGGTGAGCGGAAGCATCCGGCGCACACGCCAGGGAGCAGGTAGAGCGCAGCCCACCAGTATTCAGCACCCAGGAAACTGACCACACGCCAGGAAACTGCAGTCCCGCTGCGAGACAGACAGCAGCCTGGGCCCACAGCCCCGCCGTCTACAACAACACACCTCAGGGTGGGTTTTGTAAGTTAATGTGTTTGATGAAAGCAACCTGAAGGAGTGAACGGGAAGATGCTGGCAGTGAGGAAGGGACCAGAACAGGGCACCAAGGACAGGTCAACCTGGGACATATGTCTAAAATACCTACACCTCCCTTTGCAGCTTTAATTATTTTGACACCCCTGGTGAGCTGTCTGTGGGCTGAGCCAGGAAGGCTCACCAGCCTCCCCACAGTCCCTGACACCTGGCTGCTGCTTTATTTAAAGCAGACATCAGGCGAGGGAGCGGGAAACTGAGGGCCATCAGGGGACTTGGGAGCGTTGTCAAATCACTACAGCTGTCGTAGGACACCACCTCCCTAAGCAGCCACGGGTACAGGATTCTGAAAACTGCCCCAAACTCAGCTCTCCCGCCCATCCGGCTGCTTCACAGGCTCAGGGAGTGGACGTTGAGGTTCCTCGTGGTGGGGACGGAGCCCCTGGCTTCTGACCAAGTCAGGAACCAGGACTGGTAGAAAACAGCCCCTCGGGACGCCCTCACAGACGCGAGGCTGAGAAACGAGGTCAGCTGCAAGAGAACATGCTGCAGGATGCACACAGCTCCTTACGAACGTCCGAAACAGACACAATCACCCGTGAGCCAGAGTCATGGTGGTGCTGATTCTTGGTGGGGCTCTAGCATGAGGGGGCTTGAGAGAGCTTTCTCAGTGCTAGGTTCTATGCCAGGCTCTGGATGTGTTTATTTATAAAGACTCATCAAGCTGTACACTCAAGGTGTGTGAATTCACTATGATGCCTCATTAGTTATGCCTTTATACGACCTCTTCCCCCTCTAACTCACATGCTATGAAACATGTCAAACCCACAGGAACACATAGGGAATGCCAGCTTAAATGCCACATACTCACAATTTAATTTTAACAAGTCTCAATATTTTGCTGTTTCCTCCAAATCTCTTTTTCTTTTTGAGGAAATAAGCATTACAGGGGGAATGAAATCCATGGCGTATCTGTTCCTGGTCCCCCAGCCGGCCCTCCCACCGTCCTGCATTCAGGGTTTTCACTCTCACTCATGTTTTCACACCTCCCCAACATAAGCATCTTGTAGCCATAACAAACACGTTGTGCTGTTCTGCAGGCTTTTACACTTGATATAAGTGGGAATCACTCACAACTTGCTTTTTCAGGCAACAGATTTTGTTTTGAGAATTATTTATATAGACCCACGTAGCTCTATTTCTTTCATTTTAACCACTATATAGTACTCCATTGAAAACATATTGCAGTTTATTTACCCATTCCTGTAAAGACAAACATTCAAATTGAGTGCCAAAGACTGCGGGTTGGTCCCAAATCCCCTTCTCCCTTCCTAACAGGAGCAGAAGTGTGCCCAGTCAAAAAATATATATACGTTTCCCTACATTTCTTGCTCCCAGAGGTGACCACATCTATATTCTGGCCGCTACGACACAAGCAGGGGTTCCTGGGTGGGACTTAAGAGAAAACCCCTTTAAAGACGGGCAGACTGGGGCAACTCCTTTTGCTCTTCTTCCCTCTCCCTCTTCTTCTTGCTTGGAATGGGGATTTGACAGCTGGTGCTCCAGCAGCCACCTTGAACCATGTGGCGATGCTGAGGACAGAAGCCACCTGCTGAGCCTGAGTCTGACAGAGCAGGAAGACAGAAGAGAACTGGGTCCCTGGTGACTTTGTGGAGCCTTCATCCCAGCCCTGAACTTTTACTATGAGAAAATAAACCCTTAAGTAGCTGAGTCTCTATTACTAGCTGCGGAGCACCACACGGTCATTGCCGACTGGTAGAATTTGGGGGTTATGACAAGCAGTACTGCAGCAAATGTTCCTGGGCCTAGCTTACTGTGCACAAGGGTGAGTTTCTATAGGGCACTGTATTTCATGGGGTTTTGTGCTGTTTCTTTTTCCATGCCTTTCTACTTCACTCATTTTCCTCTGATAGTATCTGCTAGTAATGATCTGTTATTTGTTGTACATGTGAAAATGTCTCCACTTTGCCTTGACTGCTGAATGATAGTTTAGCTGGGTATAGAATCCCAGGGAAGGTGTTTTTAAGAAACTTTTCTTGACTGTGCTTATTACATTTTATAGTTATACACATTGTGTGATTATCTGGAAAATGTCTGTCTCCCACAAGAACGACCTGTTTGTTTTGTCCACCACTGTGTACCTGTCCCTAGAACAATGCCAAGGCATGTAACAGGCACTCAATAAATAGTATGGAATGAATGAATGAATGAATGAATGAATGAATGAATGAATGAATGAATCCCTCACTGGGCTCTCTGTTCTCTGAAGGCAAGGTCGGCATCTTCCTGTTCAGGGCTGAGTCCTAGCACCTTGCCCAGTGCATCATATAGTATGAACTAAATAAACATTTGTTGAAAAAATAAATGAATTCACCCACATTCTTAAATGAAAGAATAAAACCTTCTGAAAAGACAATCTTTGGAGTCCTCTAGGTTCACAGTTTCTTTTTAAACTTTTTCTCCCGAGGTTGGCTGCATGGGGGTTTGGGGCAGACGGGGGCTTTCATGAAAGCAAGGCCTCTCTGGGGTGTTCCTTTTTACCAAATCTACACAAACTTTCACAGGTCTGTTCACAGAAAGGAGGATGGTCTCCAGCATAACTGGGAGCCTGGCTGAGCCCTCGTTTTGAAACAGACCACGAAGCACCATTGCTGGTGGCTCCTCTGAGGGAAAGGGTGTCACAGGAAAGATGACGCCCAGATGCAGTCTGCATGGACAGGCAATGCCGCTAATGAAATATTCAGCAGTTGTCACTGGCCTCCAGGAGGGCCAAGCCGCAGCGAGGACACCCGGTGTGAGCAACTGCACGAGGAGTTTGCATTAAGGCCCATTTAGCAAGGAGGCAGGGGCCTCCGAGGCCCATTGTACAGGAGGACTTTAAAGAGTTGGCCCCCTGAGAGCACTAATGCCCTTCGATTTGGCCATTTATGAAATGGAAGGAACTATTAGGACTCGGAAGAGAAGTCTGGCCTGAGCACTTAGAGGACACAGGGGTCACCTGTGTGTCAACAACGGAAGAGGGCCATCTATAAAGCCCTCAGCTCACTCGTCAGCCCTGAACCCCCCTCACCGTGCCATGGCTGCCGTGCTTCCCAACTCCGGTCAATCCTAACAGTTCTCACATCCACAGTCCCACCTCCAGGCAGTTTCTATGGACACAGATGGCACTCTGTCCAACTCAAACCCCTTGTTTCAGACACCCTCTGCTCATTGGTGACGACCCTCAGTGCACATCTCTGCCCCTGGTCATTCAAGACCACACAGGTCACCAACAGCCACAGTGGAGAGGGACAGAAAAGAGGTAAAGAATGAGTTTTAAAGATGCTAAAACAAATATGTGAGCAAAATTTTAAAAGCATGTTTTCCTTGGCTCGGGGAGAACAGGCCTCTTCTGGAACTGCGCCTCCCTCAGCCATGCTGTCTCCTCTGAAACATGGAGCATAAACAGAGCAGTACGCCCCGTCCAAAAACCGGTGCAGATGCAGGCAGGCACAGCTGCCAAAGGGAAAGAGCGGAATCAGAAAAGCAGGTCACTGTGTGAGGCCTCAGAGAGGCTTCCGGGACAAAGGAAAGCGCTGTGTCCTTGCTGGGGGAAGAGTCAGTATGGAACGTACCTCACAGCCACCCTTTAACGCTGATGGACCACAAAATGTTTCTGCTCTGCTCTGGGCCCACCACTTGCCACCACCCTTCAGAGTAGTGCTGGGTTCAGAATCTTCAAGACAAGGGCTCACTGGGTGGTTTTCCATGTCTTTCAAGTAAAGATGAGCAGCAACAAAAATGATAAAGTAATAAGATGGCCTTGAATCTTGGCAAGTCCTAAAACCGCATGTTCTGAGAGTTGCTTCCTTCCCTGGTAATTAAGTTTTCTTTCCCCACCAAATGAGACTTTCTGGACCCAACAAATAGCTCTAGGCCTGTGGGCATCTACATGGGGCCTCTTCTTCCGAGGATCGGATCCTGGCTGGTTTTGCTTGAAGCTCGGAGCCCGAGGCTTGGTAATGAAGCAGCAGCACTCACTTGGAGTTACTCCCCAGCTCCGAAGACTCCATCCCAGGAGGGAAACATGAAAATGACTCACTGACTCTAACAACAGTAAAAACTAGGATGGCCTCCGAGCCACTCTGCCATCACAAAATCACACACATGTCCTTGTGTCCCAGCCACCCAAAGGACTCGGGAGTGGAGGTGCCAGCATACTCTCATCTCTTCTGAACAATGCCCAGCCCAGACGGTCACCCACCCCTTCTGAAGCAAAAGTCATGGAGCATTTGGGGAGACACACAGCTGGTGTGTCCTGGGTTAGTGCAGCCTTGCAGAGCACACAGCTGTTTTCTCTGAATCCTGTTTGGTCTCTACAGCAGCCGCACTTGGCGTCACTTGGCTGCAGGAGAGCCCTCCAGGAGTGATCCTGCGAGAATAGTATGTGTGGGGCCATCTGACCACACAGCTCCCCCCTCTCTGCACAGCTGAGCGCAGCTCATGTATCTGAACATAATGGGTTATGAGAGTAAGGATGAACATATAAATACCGTTTTTTGTTGTTTTCAATGTCAACTCTACAGAATCTAAGCATCTGGCCCTTCAAGGTAAGTTTACGGCTCTGTTTAATGTACTTCTGGGTGTTCACTCCTCCTCCAGGGTTTGCAAAGAGCCTTCCGGGCTTTCCTGAGACAGGTTGTGTGTCTTATAACTCAAGAGCTCAGAATGACAGCCAACAGCCTGGGTTCCAGCCTTGGCCCTGATGCTACCTAGCTGTGTGACCCTGGGCAGATCACTGCACCTCTCTGGGCTGCTTCTCTGTCAGGAAAGAGGAGACAACACGTGTCTACGTCAGGGCTGTTGAAGATCCAGGAAGAGGCTGCACAGAGGCATGTGAGCGAACATGAAGTACTGCCCTGGTGTTTAATCTGCGTCCCTGGGCCTTCTGTTTCTCACTTCAGGCCCTCATCTTGATCTGCATAAACAGCCAGCTTGAGAACAGAGCCTTGTAACGAAACAGATCATGTGTGGTTCTCCTTTCCCTGGGAAGTGTCTACCTCGCTCCTTCCTTGGACCAGGGCGAGAAGGCTGCTGGGAAACATGACAATTTCATTACTCAGATCACTGGAATGCGGTGGGCACAATTTGGATCAGCTCTAGAGAGCTTGGCTGTATGAACAGGACATGGGGCAGGTCAGTAAAGGAGTCCTTCTCCTGGGAGGGGAAGGACCCCTGGAGGCCCACCAGGGACCATCTCTGCCTGCCTCCAGCCTTGCACTCTGGGAGCCTCTGCCTCCGCCTCCAATGAGAGCACTGGGGAAGCAGGAGCTCTCACCTGGAGCCATGCAGCCCAGGAGCACCTCGACTGGAGCCTGACCAAGAACACCCTCAGTGCGGTGGCGTTTCACGTCTTTCTCATTAGTATTCGGACAGGACGCATAGCCAGTTGGCGCTTTATTCTTTCCAGAGCCTGACAAATCTGCCAGACGCTGTGGTCATTAGTCAAGAACTAAAAGCCTGTACCACTCTCAGGAAGAAGCAAATTGGGGGGCCACCACCATGGATCTAAGCGGTGCTCCCCCTCCCAATGTCCACACCCACTGCTGGCTGGGTGACTGTTCACCTTAGACATGGCCTCCAGGACCTCAGCTCAGCCACTCAGAGGCCTGGCTCTCTGCAGAGGTCAGGCACCCCATGTGCGCCCTGGGGTTCGAGTATGGATGAATGGTCAGGGGCACGCAGGGGTGGGCCTCAATGGGCTCAGCATCCAGGTTTGCACGGAGGCTCCATGTCAGCCCCTCTTCATTTTTCACTCTGGAGACATGTGGGTATCTCCAGAGCAAGACTACAACCTGCCACGCTATCCTCGGCCCCCAGGCAAGACTGTCCTCCTGGGGAGGATGCGGCAAGGAAGTGCCCGGCCACCAGCTTACAACAAGGAGGGGGAAGAGCTAAGCAATGGCACACAGACACCAGCGATCAAGCTGAGCTCACACCGACTCGCTTTCCTCCAGAGCAGAGGTTTTACTTCAGCACCAGCCATGATGGCACCTCTGGCTTTTACAAAGACCTGAGTTTGAGTGCAGGCTCTGCCACTTACTAGCTGGGTATCCTTCGGTAACTTACTTAACCTCTCTGATCCTCAAGTTTCCACCCACGAAACAAGGGTAACATGGACGTCACGAGGAGAGGGTAGTCCTGTCACACATAGGGCATGGCACAAGGGGGAGTTCAGTAAACTGTGGCAGTTAATACTGTTTGTGACCCCCCAGCTCCCCGCTTCACTGGCCCTGTGTGTCCACAGAACTCCCAGGACCCCTCCTCTCAATACTCCCTGACTTCAGTCCTTCCAATCCAAGGTTTTATGGACACAGATCTTGCCGGGACATTTTTCTTAGGGGGCCCTCTTGGCTGGGATGGGATGAGGGCTATAAAGTGTGGTTAGGAGCTTCAAGGTCAAACCTAGTACTTCCTATGAAAACAGAAGACAGCAGCACATTCCGCTGTCAAGTTCCCACAGCGTGATGGAGCGTCTCCAGACTGCACATCCTAAAGACTGTAAACGTCTCATAGATTTAGGGAAACTGCACCTCGGGGAGAGCATTAGACAGTGCTCATCAATGGATCAAGACTGTCGTGAGGCTCCCTCCCCAGGAACGGCCGTGCCCCTCAATAATTGCTTCCCCTGCCAGCTGGAAATAAACTGCACTTCATTCACTCACTTTACACAGACAGGGCACTTATTCTGAGTAAGAGGAGTGCACCTTATTTCCCCCCAAATGAAAGAGTATGTTCTTTGAAAGCCAAGTTCCTCTTTCTTTTGTTATTATAAAATGACAATGCCAGATGAATTTCCCCTGTTCCATCACTGCCGATGTCAGATGTATTCGGACACACTTAGCTCCATGCCTCCGATGGTGGAGTGTCTTTAATTATTCCAAGGGAGGTCTCGATGCGTGTAAGTTTTAATCGGACATAAAATTAGCAGAGTGTAAAGTCTGCACATATGCTCCTAGGAAGGCATCATTTCAACAAGCTTTTACCCTGGGAAGAAAGGCCATTTTACAATGAAAATGTTAATGAAAACAGCATAACTGGACCGTGCAGACTTTTTAAGAGTTGCCATGAGAAGTCATCAATTTATTTTCCTCATTTGTGTGCCCCTAGAATTGCATATGCTCTAACCATCCCACAGTCACCGAGGAGCCATCACTCCAAAGCGCGGAGGTGACGAGAGCAGCACTGCTGACAGATCCTTGCCCCTTGCTTCTCGCACATCTTTCCGTTAGCTGGGATCTAATCTCTTCCGTGGGGAGGACTGTTCCAGTCGAGTCATTTAAATACCCTCAGTGACTAGACAATGCATCATGGCAGCCTTCGGGGACCAGCCTGTCAGATGGAACATCCATTACCAGAGTCCTGACTCCCTGGGTTCAGGGGCGAGATGCCGTGCGGGGACTTACACACGTCTCTTCTCCCACAGGCTGTTTGTCAGAACAGGCCTAGGCCAGACCAGCTCCGGGGAAGAGAAATGGAGCCCACCTCCTGATGAAAGGGTTGTCAAGAGTGCGCAGCCATCTTTAATCCATCACAGCGATCGAGAGCAGCCAGAGGTGGGGCTGCGGTGGAGACTGAATATTATCGTTTGAGGCTCAGTGCTCAAGTTGCCTATAAAAAGGTTAACGGAGAGCAACTTGTATAATTACTAGACTCTACAAAATAAACCTGGTTTACCCTTGTTTCTTATCCTCCATTTCTAAGTGGTTTCCAATCACTAAATCTTGTTCATTTTACCTTCTAAATATTGCCCAGATTTCCACTTGTCTCCATATCCACCAACAGGACCATCACCACCATCACCACCACCACCACCACCATCACCACCACCACCGTCACCACTGCCGTCACCATTGCCACCACCATCACCATCACCACCATCACCACCACCACCATCACCACCATCACCACCATCATCACCATCATCACCTCCATCACCACCACCACCACCACCACTACCATCACCATCATCACTACCACCACCACCACCACCACCACCATCTACCCCCTACATTATTTTCCTGTTCTCTCTGGAGATAGCCAACATCATAAATTTGTTGTAAATTCATTGATTTTACACTTTCTACATATACGTGCAATTATAAATAATGTATGGTATGCTTTGTGGACCTTTAAAATTTCGTACGAATGGCGTATTTTTCATATTACTTTGAAATATTTTTTCTATGAGATCTATTCCTTCTGATACACATGGATCTACTTTTTAACTATCATATTCTTTCTTGCATATTCTACAATTCATTTACCTATTCTTGCACTGATAATCATTTGGTTACTTCAAAATGTTCATTCGGCAAACTCTGTAGGATAAACATGGACATATGTACCAGAGTTTCCCTACAGCATATATCTAGATAGAGAAATCCTGGTTCTATCAAAAGGTGTGTTTGGACTATTTACATTTAATGTAATTATTTGTATGTTTGGAATTAGGACTACTTTTTAATTTTAGTTGTAGGTGCATGTGAACCATCAGTGTGATATCGTCATAATATTGCTGACTGGAAATACTATTCAACAATCAACTGGAATGAATTATTGATATACCCCATGCTAACATATGATAAATGAATATCAAATAAATTATGCTGAATAAAATATGCCTTGAGAGTTCATACTGTATGATTCCATTTATATAAAAATACGAAGCAGGCAGGAAAAAAATACAGTCATTGCCTCTGAAGGGATAGGGTGAAGATTAGCTGGGAATGAGCATAAGAGAATTTTGGGGGGTTATATAGTAGTTTTCTATAGTTTGACAGGTGTTTTGGTAACACAGACAATCCATTTCTCAAAATTCAGGCAATGCACATTTTATGATTTAAGCATTCCATTGCATGTAAATTTTTACCTCAAAACAAATAAACTATACTGAACTCTAGGTAATGCTATGCTTATTGCAGAAGTGGAAAGTGTACTTACTGATGGCTGCAATTTATTTTGAAATGCAGCAGAAATAAGGCAGATAATGAATAGACAGAGGCTTGGATAGATGGATAGATACATGATAAACAAGAGTAGTAAAATGTTAATGGTAGAATCTAGGTGGTAATTATATTCATGTTCATTGTAAACATCTTTCAACTTTAGTGTATGTTTGAAATTTTTCAGAATAAAATGTTCGAACAAATATATACTGTGGGACCCACACTGGTCCCAGTAATGTGGCAGTCATGGGACAGCCACCTGGAGGCTGCAGGGTGGAAGCCACATCATGTGTAAAATGACTGCCGGAAGAAAGGGTGACATTCTTTCATTCCCAAGGGGGGAGTTTTTTCCAGGTTGCCCCAAAGGGCAAAATTAGGTCACATGAGTGTAAGTTATAAGTAGACAATTTGCACTCAGTAAGGACTCTTCAGTGACTAGAAATATCCAAACCCAAGATGGGCAGCTTCATGAGGGATGCGTCCCCATCCCCAAGCAGAGTCTGGCCACCCGCTCACAGAGATGGCCTAGAGACAACCCCTGGTTCCTTCGGATTCAGATTCTGTGTGTTCTACATATTGGGGTGTAACGTTTTGGGAACAGAGGTTGGAAAACTACAGGCAGAAGGCAAAATCCAGCCTGATGCCTGTTTTTGTTAACAAAGTTTTATTTGGACACAGCCATGCTCGCTCATTTATGTATTATGTATGGTGGCTTCCATGCTGCAACAACCAAGTTGAGAGGACACGAAATCTATGATGTTTCCTATCTTGGTCCTTTTTAAGAAGTTCTAGGAGACTCGCCCAGCGTGAGTCACAGGCTGCTCTCGGCTCCGTCAGCACACACTAGTCTCAGGGCTGAGTGCAGTGCCTAGGACACAGCTGGTACTCAACAAACACTTAGTGAATGAGCCACAGGGTGACGGATGACAAGCGAGGCAGCATCTTACGCAAGAACTTTGCAAAAGTCAGCAGGTTCCGTGAGGCAGGGACCTCTCTGTGGCATCCCGCCTAACACTCTGCCCACCACATGCCAGATCCTCATCAAGGATTTGCTGAATGGAACTGAACAAAAGGCATTCGTGACTATTTATTTATTAAACACTGGCCACCGCTTCCTCGGCTGCATCTCATCAGTAAACCACCAGTCTTGGTTGACTTTGAGAACCTCGAAGAAGAGGCAGCTCCTTTCTGCCTTCAGACAGATGTCCCTATCTTCACAGTTTGTCCATCTCTGACTGGTATGACTCGACATGACACTGTCGAGGGCAGGGGTGAGTTGGACTAACTGTTCCAACTGCAGGACCATCATCTCTTAGTCAGGAGGGGCCGTGCTGAGAGGACTGGCACATCACCTCGTCAGCACACACTGCTCTTGGGATTAAAGCACACGCAATACTCAAGTCCCACCTAAAGGTGGCCCAGGGTTTCAAAGGGCCAAAATTTACTGCATTCCATAACCTGCAACTACACAGCAATTTAAAGCACGGTTCCCACGAGGACTGGGCGTGATAGGCTGCTTTCTGATCCCACATCTGCATTTGCTTCCTCACCCTTCAGGAAGCATGTCCAGTGTCATCTTCTCCAGGAAGCTTTCCCTGAACTCATTTGTGAAACTACCTCCCTCTCAAATTCATGATGATCCTACAGAGGACTGCTGAACAGCAGTTCACGAAATTCTGAGCCATCCCCCATGCCTAATGGCAATCTAACACTAAATCACATGGAGCAGAAGGATGAGAACTGGACTTGGGAAAATGAAATTTCTCACCTCACCTCTTTTACTCACTTAACACTCAGGGGAAGGGGAAGAATTTCTGCCTCACCTCAACAGGTAGGCAATTCAGTCTCTCACCCCCCAAAACCTTCCTCAAAGCTTTCTGAGCTCTCTCTTCCCATAACCCCATTTCCCTCATTATAAAACCCCAGCAGCAACGAAATGAATGTTTATGCCACCCGAACTCATGTTGAAATCCTAACCCCCAATGTGGCAGTATTAGGAGGGGAAGCCTTTGGGAGTTGCTTAGGTCATGAAGGTGGAGCCCTCTGAATAGGATTAGTGCCCTAGAAAGAGACCCCGCCTGCCACATGAGGACACAGGGAGAAGACGGCCATCTATGAACCAGGCTGCGGGCTTTACCCACACTATCTTTATCCTTGTAACAACTGGGTGAGCTGGTACCATCACCTCCACCGAACAGACGAGCAAACTGATCAAGGAGATGAAGTGGCTTGTCCGGGGCCATGCAGTTGGTCAGATCCAGAGTCAGGGCCACACCCAGGCAGATCTGACTGTGAGTCTCATGTCCTTCTCAGCTGAGCTCACCAGGGTGCAAGAGAAAAGAAACATACACACACACACATGCACACAAATGTGCATATGCACGTGCATGCACACACTTACTCAAGATGAGCTTTCAAATTAAAATTCCAGAGTACATTTTATAAAACTACAAACTCATCCCTCCGAAGAAAATACAAACACAAGAGCCATCTGAAAGGACTAGTCAAGGATGGACCCAGAACAGTGTTTCCCAGCCCCTCTGTTTAGTGTGCCCTGAATCACCGGGCATCTGGTTAAAATGCAGACTCTGACTCAGGGCGTTGGGTGGGTGACAGGGGTCTTCAGGTCTCACAGGCTCCAGGGGAAACCTATGCTCTTGTCAGTGACCCACACTCTACACAGTCAAACATCAGAGCATATTTCAATGCACATATGATTGATCGAATCATAAGTAAAACACAGGAAATCACCTAGACAATTATTCAACAGTAGTTTCTACAAATGCAAAAGATTGGCAATGTCCCCAGACAGGTTAAAAACTAAATTTTTATTCAAAGTGACGCATTTGAAACCCACCTCTAAGGGGCCCAACCTTACTGCAGGTCTGAGCCCACCTTGCTGCCAGAAGTCAGGTTCCCTGTGCTCAGCCGTCCCAGGGCCACCGGGGCTGGTTG
Organism: Miniopterus schreibersii; assembly: GCF_964146895.1. Taxonomy (NCBI): domain Eukaryota; kingdom Metazoa; phylum Chordata; class Mammalia; order Chiroptera; family Miniopteridae; genus Miniopterus; species Miniopterus schreibersii. The sequence continues at coordinate 100,550,289 of NC_138105.1, forward strand.
CCGCAATCTTTTTCTATTGGAGGGACACCCTTGGTCTGCTTCCAGCTCCCTCTGATGGCTTTCCCACCTGCAGCTCCAGCTGCGACACTGCGGCTCCAGCCAGACCCGAGTGTCTGTGCTAGGAGATGAGTGGGACACCACCTATGATTCTGCTGTCTTCTTCTCCATCCCTCCAGCCCCCTGAGACTTGACTGAATCAGTCTGCATGTGGGCAGCACACGGGCAAGGGTCTCAGGCTGTCAAGTTGCGAAGTCCAGTCCCAAGTTCAGAAAGAACATGGGATTCGGCTCCAGATTTATGCACAGGGCTGTCATACTCATTTCTGAGAGACCAAAATAGCTTTTGGTGGGGACACAAGGACTGAGCCCATCACACCTGGCAGGCTGTGATAAAGGAAGCGTTCCAGAATCTGCTCCCTGTGACCACAAAGAGGGCTCAGCACAAAGGAACATATATACATATATGAACTAGAAGGGACCTGTCAGGCATTCTGATCCTTGGTGCTGTCTTGTGCTATCACATAATTGGAAGCACAGCCCAACAGTGCTATTCTTTGATTTTTGCCACAATTTGGTAAAATACATGCAGAGAAGGAGTTTTTGTTGTATTTCTCTGTGCACATGCATTTTAGGTGTCCCAGGCCTGCCACGAGGGAATGACGGCTGGAGGGCTGAGTGCAAGGTGTGGGGTGCAAGGTACACAGAGTACGGGGTGTAGGGTGCAGGGTACAGGGTGTGGGGTACAGGGTGTGGGGTACAGGGTGCGGGGTACTGGGTATGGGGTGCGGGCCTTGTTCAGGAACGCAGAGGCTGCAATCACTGTTAAGAGCCAGAGCTGCCAAGAACGCTCACCCCATAGCTGTTGCTTTTGTGAGATAGTGACATGCGGGGTCTGCACGGCGTTGCCAGCGGCCCTGTGGACAACCCTGTTATAAGCCCTCCACAAAGATCCAGTTACTTGGCTGTTGTTATGGGAACAGTACAATTATGGCCAAATTGGAGTGGTGATGGGGGACAAAAAAGAAAGTGGATTGGGGGTGGGTGAAATTGCTATTTTTATCCAAACGCATTTTGGCTGATCACCGGGGCTGAATGAGGAAAACAATCAGGAACCAGGTAGCAGCAACCCTGCGTGGCTCCTGGAATTACAGGCCTGGGTTTGTGCTGGAAAAAGTGAAATTGCTGTTAAGAGAGAAAATATCACATCCTCTTATTTTCTTTGTAATTTTACAAAAATACTGTAATTGTGCATCAGAGCAGGAAGTTCAACGATGTTCAAAAATTCTGTGGGGCCTCTTTGCTTTTGTTACCAAGTTAATACATGCCCGAAATATGCAATTTTACAATTTAAGGTTTTTGACTCAAAAATCTAATGTATTAGTTAATTCTCTTCCACAGGACTGTTCCCATTATCCAGACGTACAGAGTTGTCAAGCAAATGCCTGCAGACAAGCTAATTAAGATGCAACCACAACTCCAAAGTGATCTCTGCTCCACAAGGCTGAACTTCTTCCTCAAAGCTACAGGAGGAGGTCAAGTCCCATCAAAATGGCAACGTGAATTCACACACTGCTCCCTCCCTTCCAGCTCCAAATCCACAGGAATAGTGAACATGGATGAATAATGAAGCTATGAAAATACGTTTTAAGACTTAGCTTGAAAAACACATACGTTCTTTAGTAGTTCAATCCTGCAAGGGAGAGAGTGCAGAGAACTGTCTCCATGCACCCAGAACAGGGGTCCCTGGGGAGGACTTTTCCACCACAAGTGGAGGCCAAACCATTACAGCTGCTGGGCTATTGCTGAGGTGATAGCAATGAGCAGAGGCACCTCTGGAACTGACCTGGTGGAAAATCACAGCCTGTCAATGTCCCTGTAGGACAAGAACCCCAAGCTACCAATACCAGGCCTTTTATTCAGGAACCCAGCAGGCTGGGTGGAGGCCTGCAACTCTGCTGGTCACAAAGGGGTGATCCCAGGAAGGGGGGGGGGGAGAGAGAGAGAGAGAGAGAGAGAGAGAGAGAGAGACACACACACACACACACACACACACACACACCCCTGCTATTCAAGATGAACTTTAAAACTAAAGTTCCAAAACACATCTTCGTATAGGAGAAGACGAGCAAATTTATCATTCCCCTGAAATGAAAATATTAAGAGCAATCTGAAAAGGACTTTAAGTAAGTATAATTATAATCCTGGAAAACAAATGAGGGAATCTGGAAATAAGACCTTTGTGGATCTAAACCCAATGACTATATCCGTAGAAGCAAAGGAGAGGACACAGAGAAACAGACAGAGAAGACGGCCATGGGAAGACAGAGGCAGAGGTTGGAGTGATGCATCTACACATCAAGGAATGCCAAGGAATGTGGGAGCCAGCGGAAGTCAGGAAAGGAGCATGGGACAGATTCTCCCTCAGAGTGTCCAGAAGGAACCAACCCTCCTGACATCTCAGTCTCAGACTTCTGGCCTCCAGAGCTGCAAGAGAATAAATTTCTGTTGTTTCAAGTCACCCAGTTTACGGTAATTTGTTACAGCAGCCCTAGCAAACTAAGTCAGATGTGAACACTTAGACGATACAGATGTTAGACTTATCTGACAAAAGATTTTAAAGGACTCATCATAAAATGCTTTAATGAGCAATTATGAACACACTTGAAATGAATAAAAATAGAGGAAGTCTCAGCACACAAATAGAAGATACTTTTAAAATCAAATAAAAAAATTTTAAACTGAAAAATTCCGCCAAAATAAAAATTTCAATAGAAGGGATTTAACATCAAAATGGAGAGGACAGAGGAAAGAATTAGTGAGCTTGAAGCAAGAACAATAGAAATTACCCAATCTGAACAACAGGGAGAAAATACACGGGGGAAAAATGAACTCCACCTCCAAGTCTGCAGCCCTGTAACAAGAGCTAACAGTCATGCTCCCTGAGTCTCAGAAGGAGAGGAGAACGTGGGTGGGACTGAAGGAGCCTTCAGAGAAATAATGGCTGAAAAGTTCCCAAATTTGGCAAAAGACATAAATTTACAGACTCAAGAAGCTGAATAAATATCAATCACAATAAACAGAAAGATATATCATAGTCAAATTTATGAAAACTCTTTGGTTGAAAAATAAGAAAAAAAAAAATCTTCAAAGCATGAGAGAGAAATGCAACCTCATCTATAGGGGAAATCAATTTCTATGACAATGAATTTCTCCCAGAGACCACTGAGCCAGAAGGAAGTGGCACAGCATGTCTCAAGTACTGAAATAAAACAACTGTCAATCCAGATTTCTATACCCAGTGAGAACATCCTTCAGGAATGAAGGAGAACTCAAGACAGTTTTGAATGAATGGAAGCTAAGAGAATCTGTCACCAGTAGACCTAAGCTAAAAAAAAAAAAAAGCTAAGGAAATTTCTAAATACAAAGGAAATGATAAAAGAAGGAATCTTAGAACACAAGGAAAGAAAAAAAATATAGCAGACTTTTCTCATCTTGAAATATCTAAATTGTATTTGACGGCTGAAGCAAAAACCCTAACACTGCTGATGTGACTCTCAGTGGGATTCTAAACCGGGGAGAATAAAGGGACATGAAAAAAGTAAGACTTCTACATTTTACTCAATCTGCTTAAATATGGATTCCAGGGGGATGCTAAGTATTCTGCAATACAATGTAATACCTAGAGCAACAACAAGCAAATCTATGAGAGAGAGGCATTCATTCAAGAGCACTGCAAATAAACCAAAAGGGGAGTAGAAAAAAATGGTGACATAACCCACAAGAAAGCAGGGGAAAAACACAAGAATTAAAAACAGACTTCCAGCTTCAGCTCCAAAATGCAAAGAGCTTGGAAGTTATCACTCCAGTCTTCACAACAAGAAAAAAGTTAGCCCAGCCGGGCATGGCTCAGTGGTTGAGCATCGACCTAGGATCCAGGAGATCAGGGTTCGATTCCCAGTCAGGGCATATGCCCAGGTTGTGGGCTGCAGCCAATCAATGACTCTCTCATCATTGATGTTTCTATCTGTCTCTTCCTCTCCCTTCCTCTCTCTAAAATCAATAAAGATTTTTTTTTTATTTTTTTAAAAAGAAAAAAGCTAAACAAAGTGAAAATCAACAACTCTTTTTAGATCCATCATAGAATTGAGGTCACAGGGAAAACTGCTGCCTTGGAATTTGAAGAGACAGGTGAATACAAAGAACCACAACTTATGAGGAGCGGAAGCTGCTGGAAAGTTAAACCTCCTGGGGGCCCCGTCTTGCATAAACAGGAAAAGATTCATAGCTGCCATGGAGAAGGTGCTGATTACCCACAAAGCAAAGACAATTAGGCAGACATCTCATCAGTAGCATTAGATGCCAAGAAACAAATCTGCAGAAGAAAAACAATTGTCAATCTAGAACGATATACCCAGACAAGCTATCACTCAGGAGTGAGGGCAAAATAAAGATACTTTCACACATAAAAGATGAAGAGTTTATTTCCACAAATGGGCCCCACTTTCCCATAGGAAAGCCACTAAAGGATGCACTTAGGCAGCAAGAGTAAACAAATTCATCATTAAATAATTTGGGAAGTCTTATTAAGTACTGATGGTAAGAAAAGAAGCTATTTTGTGTTGACCAAAGACAGGTGTAAACTTCTACAGAGCAGTAACGTGGGAAGTGGGAGGGAAAAATTGAATTGTTAAGACCCTTCTTTTGCTTGAAGGAACAGAGACACTGCATAACTTCAGGCTTTTCAGAAAAACACAGTGTTTGTGTTAAAAATATTTACAGGTAATGAAGGAAAAGCAGAAAGATAAACTATCATTTCCAACATGGTAAAGAAAAAAAAGAGAAGAAAGAAACATTACCAGTCCATAGCAGAAAGAAAAGGGGGAGAAACATGGCAAATAAAAAAACACAAAATAAGATGACAGAATTAAGTCCCAATATATCAGCAATTGCAATAAATGTGATTGGATTAAACTCACCTATTAAGTATCAAATTGGATTTAAAATACAGTTATATGCCCCTTATGAATAATAGAAATGCTTAAAACCAAATGATTCAAAAAGGTTAAGATTCCAAGGTTGCGTTTAATTCTTTGTACCCTGTCCTTTGTTATTGTTGTTTTGTTTTGTTTTCCCCAATGTAAGAATTTAATTATCTTGGGCTCATCTTTCTAGCCTATTGGGGTGGGTTGCTCTGATCCTGTCATATGTTACCCACTATAGTCACTCATATGTCACCCACTATAGTCCTCATGCTTCGTGACACATCTCCCCCCTTGATCGGCCTTGCATTGATTATTTCAAAAGGCTAAGGAAAGAGCCCTAAGCGACTCCACTAAAGATTCCCAACTCCCAAATAGTCCTTATTTGGGCAATTTCATTCAACAGGTTGCAAATTCACTGGCCATCTTCCCATTCATCCTGCTATTTTCCCGTCTTGTCCAGATATTTTAACATACCAGGGCTCTGACCTCCAAGACCCAGAGAACTCTTGCTAATAACAGACTTAGGACATCACCAGCTGTTTTGCTGTAAAACATGAAAAAACTTAAACCCATTTCTTAAGCTGGAGAAGGGAGACATCAGCTGACCAGAACAAGATGCTGCTTCTTAATCCGCACATCATGCTTCCCCTGTGCTTCAAATGCCTTTGATGTCTACCCTTTGTTTTCTATTTGCAGCAGTTGAGAAATAAAGGTTCCAAGTCAAGACACAGCGTCACAACAGAAGCCACAGTTGTGCACCAGCACAGGCGCCGAGTTTCAAGTGTGGCTTAAGAAGTTCATTGGGAAGTCCTGGGGGAGGCTCACCAACGGTGCACCTGTCTCTTTCAGCTGACACAGGAATAATTAATTACGTGAAAATGACTTCCACTGAAGGCTAACTTACGTTGGCTGACAGTCACACACATGCAGACAGACATGTCTTGTGCTGTGGTGGAGCAGAGCTTTATTTAGAACATTTTATTTATATGCCCTGGGTGATTTCACTCCTAAGAAACGGAGGGAAAGCGGAGATAGTGCAGAAATGCTAGAAGGAAACATTCTCAACTTCTTTAGAAACAAAAGGGGAAGAAGGCCAATGTCAGGGTCAAGAACCTGGCTTTCTCCCCAGGAGAGAGTGGAATTCAGACCCTCTGACAAGGGGTCAGGTGTGTGTTGGGGGCTGGCTAAGAGTGGAGGACAAGGGTGGGGGAGTTGGCTGGTTTCCTGCAGGCCTGCAGGGTCTTCATTTCCTTCCTTCTTTCTGACAGGTTGGGTGCCTGGCTGAAGTTGCCACCACGCTGAGCCTAAAGACAAGATGGCATGAACGCAGTGCCTCAGATCAGCCCACCCATCCCGACAGCGTCACTCAGCCTCCCTGGGCATCCAAAGGGACTCATCTCTCCAAACAATGGCTGAACTTTACATGGGGGGCTTTGTTACATGCCAGGCATTTTACAAGCTCCGTCTCATTCCATCCTCACCCCAACTCCGAGGTAGGGACTATTACTGTCCCCATTTTATGGTGGGGGTAACTGAGGCTCAGAGAGGTTAAGGAACTTGCCCAGAGTTGCCAATGAAGTTGGCACAGGTAGCCAATGAAGGAGCTGGGTTTTGAACCCAGGGGCAGTCTGTGCTCCTAACCTCAGCACCACACTGCCTCTGTGGCCTCTGTTACTACTACTGCCATGGAGACAGTGGTCCCACACACCCCTGAAAGAGCTTCTGAATGTACCCCTGAGCATGTGTGCTGGATTTTTATGTCACCTGGGGTGATAATGTCACCTCTGGCCTGAGTGGGACCCATAGGGCTCAGATGAACTTTAGGCTACCCTCTGCTTCATTGGCACACAGAGAGCAAAGCCAAGGGTGAGAGGAAACTGTTTCCTGATAATCATCTTGCCGGTGCATCCTAATTAGCAGGCTTACTGCATTCGGCCACAAGCCGGACTCCCACGGGGTCCCCAGACAGTATGAGTCACAATGGGGTATCGGCTCAGGCTCCCCAACCCCAAGCCAGCAGTCTGCAGTAATCATAATACTCACCACCAACACAAACACTGCCACCCACCTACCCGCTGCTTACTGTACTCGGGAACCTGACCCAGACCTGCTGCTTCGCCCCAACCACCTGGGGCCCTGTGATTTGGGGCAGGTTGTTCCACCTCTCTGAACCTGTTTCCTCCTGTGCACAATGAAGCTAATTATACCTATTTTGAAACAACACGTGTTTAGTCGTGACTTTACATGCATGATTTACTTACCTACATGACTGCATGTGTTCTCAACAGAGCCCTAGGAGTTGGACACTACTAGGGTGCCCACTTTCAGACAAGTAAACCGAAACTTACAGGGGGGATGCAAGCTTCTGAAGGTCATGCAGCTTATTAAACAGCCGACTGGAGGTTTAAACCAACCTCGGACTCTATTGCCCCAGCTCTCAGTCATAATATACCTCCAGGGCTGTCATGAGAAAGAGAGATGACGTCTGCTAGGGGCTGACCTAGTGCCCAGCACAAGGAGTCGTCAATTACCACAAGGCAGACAAGCTGTTCTCGGCTGGCCCTGCTCTCCTCCAACTCCCATGAACTCCGCATTGGGCAGTCACGCCCCTCCAGCCAGGGGGACCAGAGAGCTGGGTAACCGGCTGATGCTAATCTCATTCTTAAATAGGTACTTCTTAAAAACAAAAAAACAAAACAAGACAAAACCCAATCCTGCTGGGGCAGACCGCCCAGTTTTCTCCACAGTAGCTCTTAAATCTCCCCTTCATTCAACCCCATCTGAGGACCCCTTAAAGGAAAGCACATGCTCCCAGTGCTAGACGAGAAACCGGGCCCCAGGCAACCAGCCCTTCTGTCCGCAGCCCACTGGAGGAACAGACAGAGCCACTGGCCTCCACAGCAAAGTTGCTGCCTACTTCGCAGCAGGGGTCCTGTGCCACTCCAACTGCCAGGACATAGAAAGTCATCATTTATGGTACACAGTGCTGCCGCGGGGCCAGAGAGTGGTGAAGTGCAGGGGAAGGTCCCACTGCAAGATCAGGCTGCCTGAGCTGAAATAATCTCTGGCCAGCAGCAACTTCTCTGTGCCTCAGTTTCCTCATCTATGAAATGGGATAAGAGCACCCATCTCCACAGGGCTGTTGCATGGACCCGATGAATGTGGCTCACTGCCTGGCACATAATCATGCCCATGGAACTTTTAGTAGTTATAACAGTAATGATAATAAATTAATTGTAACAATAAATATTAATTTTATTGTCATATGGGGACAGGTCTGAACTCGTATCTGTGGCAACCCAACTCCTGGCAATATTGTTACATACAGATTTCTGCAATCAAGAAGCCCTCAGGTCAGAGTATGCTGTTGGGGAAAAAATAGGGAATTACAGGTGAGAGAAGTTGGGAAAGGGGTGGAGGCTGTGGGTCCGGGGTATCATGGAGTGTCCTCACACCAAGGCCCGAGGTGGGGTCAGAAATGGATGGACTTCAGGAGGGGTCTCCTTCAAACTCCAGGGAGCGTGAGACAAACCTCTCTGCTCAGCCCTTGCTTCCTACACCAAACCCTTCCAGATTCTGAGGGACCAGCTCCAGTTTATGGTTTTGGTTTTGGTTTTTGGGGGGGGGATTGGGGTGTGTGTAAAGGAACTTGATGGTTCTAGAAGGTTCTAGAAGGGACAGGCCCAGAGGACTCATCAGATGACTCCAGGAAAAGGTGATAGTATTCTAGAATATCTGCAAGCCTGTGAAGTAGTTTAGTTGACCCCTGGGGAGTATGAATGTTGGATTTTACCCGGAAAACAGCATGATTAACACCCCACCCCTTTTGTGTTCTGGAAAAAGCTTACAACACCCTTCTCCATGTGACTCAGATAAGACTCAAGGATGCTGCTGCCTTATTTACCTACAACAAAGACAGATACAGACCCCGCCACCCCCCCCCAAAAGAATCCCATCCTCTGCTTCATAAATGATTAGCTGGACTGCTGGTCAACTGGAACCAATGCTTGTTACCCAAACTTGGGTTCAGCATCTCTCCTTCCCGCAGGTCTGAGCAAAGCCCGCCCTGCGGTGAACAGGCAGACAGCCCCTCCTGAGAACACACTCTGATCCACTGTCCCATCACCTCACCCCACTCATATTTAAACTCCTTCTCCACATCCCCTTTCTAGCCTTGCTTACTCCTCCCTGTTGAAAAAAACTCTTCGGCCTGACCTCTGACACTTCTGATCTGTGTTCAGAGTGTTTCTTGCCCCCCACAAGAGTTCTCCCCACCCTCTCCTTCCAGTTGCAAATATCCTTTGGAACAGTCTCTCCTTCCTGGATCTGGATTCCAGTTTCCTTTGGTGGGGGAAACTTCCGCGGCTCTCCTAAGGGCTGTGGCCCCCTAGGCCTGGGTCTGCTCTGCTCCCGGTGGCCCCCCACCCCATCCCCGGAGGAGCCAAGTTAGAACAGAACCTCATCTGTGGTTACGTGCACACAGAGAGGAACTGAAGGTGACCCTGTGTGGTACAGTCCCCACAGAATTCCTGCTTCACCATGAGCCCAAAAAAGGACATCTGTCCCCTGCCTCACTTGATCTGGAGTAATCATTCGTCGTGTGTAAAAAAAACACAAAAACACACTCTGCATTTTTGGCTGGTGCTGCAGCAGACAGAGCCCCTTGCTTTCTTCTGGGTTCGGCAGCTCAGGCAGCCACGCTCCACGCATGTCGAGGAGACAGTGTGCACTGTGAGGAGACGGTGGTCTGCTGAATAATACAGCGGCGGCTGCCACAGTCAAATAACGAGAACGAGCCCATACGAACGAGGTGGCCCTGGAGGGACCCAATTAGGGGCTCGCAAACAATGTGAAATGACATGCTCAGGACTGACCGCTGATAAGAATGTTCCAGCTAATTAAAATGTCAGGGTTTCCTGGCTCGCCGGGATTTATAATCGGCCTGGGAGGTAACACTTGTCTGCTGGTCAGCTCCCGCTGATAAGGAGTTCTGCTTGGCAGTTACTGAGGCCTTTGATAAATAAAAAATATGGGAAAACAGATGAATTATTTCTTAATCAATGCAGCGTTGTTTGGAAGGTTGTCAGAGTGCAGAGGTTGAGAGCTGGCACCTGTGGGCCAGAGCCGAGGCCTGGACATCTTTTCATTGGTCCGCACGGGATTTTTGGTTTTGTTTCACTAGTTTGAGCCAACATTAAAGAAAAGAGATGTGTGTGTGTCTGGGGGCAGCAATGGTCTGTAGCTGTGTCTTGCCTACTGCTGATGGGATGGGACACATGGGAACAGTGCTGGTGGCCATGCATCGTCACTATGTCCTCCGCAGACTCTGAACTGGGGACCATACTGGGTTTCTTCTGCTTCTGGCCTGTTTTCCTCACTGACTTTACCAAATGGCCTCTTAGGGTGAGGAGCCAGTAAACCACACCAATGGGCCCAATCTGGCCCAACATTGTCTTCCTAAATAAAGCTTTATTAGAACACGGCTGTGCTCAGTGGTTCACAGGTTGCCCATGGTTGCTTTGTGCTTCAGGGCAGAGCTGGGTAGCTGCACAGAGGCTGTATGGCTGCAAAGCCTCGAATACCTATGATCTGGCCCCTAAGACAGTTTGCTGACCTCTGCTCTCAGGGATTGAGTTTGTGACCCTTGAGGTAGAGACTCATCCACTTGCTGTTTAACCCTGGCCAACAACAAACTTCTGAAGAGGGCCTCTGTTCCATAGAGTTGTTGGGGGTTAAATGAGAGGGAACATATGGCTGGCACACAGTGGGTGAATTCGATTCAACATACAGTAGTTCCTGATATTAGTCAAAACGCTGGTTCTATAAAGAGAAAAACATCAGAAGGCACGCCATGTACAGATTCACATTAGGAGTTGTCCCAGGGAGCATCAGGATGCTCCAGAGACTTCACCTTCCCCTGTCTAAGGGGTTCCAAGCACCTCCTGGCAGAGTCAGTGCTTGGGCAACACAGTCCACAGCGCCATTTGGCTCCAGAAACATGCTGGGGGCACCAGGCCAGCCAGAAGGTGCCTCCAGGTACTACAAGCCTGGTGTTTGTGCAAAACTCTAGAGCAACCACTAAGAAAGCTGGCACCTCACCAGCCCTTACCCAGAGCTGGACTGGGCCCCTCTATGCCTCTGTCCCCACACACCAGCATGGCCTGCCCGGGAGGAGGCAGACGGGAACAGCTGCTGGGGCTAGGGCTTATCATGGGTCATGGCTGTGCAGGAACCAGAATGACTGAGCCAAGGGCTCTCCTGCTCATTAGGAAGATAACTCCCCGTCTGTTCCAATATCTCCTTCCCCACATCACAGCCAGCACTCTGACTCTCACCGCCCTTCATATCGGTAACATCATCACCGTCCAACAAATATTTACTGAGCACCTGCTATTATAAAATCACCACAGTGGGCAGGGGAGCTTCCTGGGTGCTTTCGTTCTAGTGAGGGGAGCTGACAACAAATAAATAAAGATACCAGCTAATGTTACGCAGGGTACCGAGATGGGTGATACACTGGCATGAGTAATCAAGGAAAGACTTCGTTTCAAGGGGGGACATTTGAGCAGAGACATCTGAAAGGTGCATGGAAGCCAGCCATGGGAAGATCAGGGACCAGCACTGCAGGTAAAGGGCATGGCAAGGTCAAAGGTCTCACGATGGCCCTGACCCTCGTGTGTCAGGTCTGTGCGGCTAGAACTTTGCTTCTCAGAGTGTGGTCCCTGACCAGTGTGATAATACCTGGGAGCGTGTTAGAAATGCAGACCTTGGTGAACACCCAAAACTAACATAAAATAATACTGAATGTCAACTGTAGTTGAAAAATAAAAAAGAAAAAAGAAATGCAAAGCTTGGTCCCCACCACAGATCTGCTGGGTCAGAATCTGCACATCAACAAGACCACCAGGTGATTCACGCACATTACAGCCTGGGGACCCCTGGTCCAGGGCACAAATGAATAAGAGCAAGAGGGGCATGGAGCAAGTATGGGGAGAGACGGCACCCAAAACACACAGGGCAAGCACTGCCAGGGCAACATGGGCTCTCGAGATGGCCCCACGTGTCCTTTGTGGCTGGTTCTCATTGATTTCAGTTGCCCACAAAGTATTTACTGAGTATGCCCTTCCAATGGGTGAAGTTCTTCCAGACCCCAGGCAGTGGTGTGCTGGCTAATGTTTAACCACTGGCTCTATCAGAGGAATTCCATCATGGCTGGAGGTTAGTATTTTCCCCCAAGGTACAGACAAGAGTAAAACAACAAAGGCAGACACAGGGACTTCACTTTATCAATGACTGAATGACTTCTTTGCTAAGTTCAGTCACAGTTACCAATTACTGGAAGAACATGTCTTTAATTCTTTGTGCTATTTACAACTTAACAGTTTATATTAACCTTTTCCCCATCACTCTCTTAAATCTAGACAACCAACTGAACAATAAATCAAGCTCTGATTTGTGGTGTCTGCCGATTCCTGTGGTGTAAACACTCCCCTCATGGCTGTCAAGCTGCCAACATGACGGCACAGTAGCACATGGCTACACAGTTACGTCCACCGTACAGATACAATAGGTGTAAATAACCTCAAAAACAGAGATGATAGTACAATAATTCAGAAGTGATGGATTTTGAGTATTCGTTATTTCCCATATAATTTTAACTTTTTATAATTTAATTTTTAAATAATGTCTGTGTTTAACAACCAGCTTACAAAATTCCAGAAAATTTAACAGCTGGCTTTCTGGAGCTGGTAGGAGCTGCCTTCAGGGCAGCACTGGGTTGGGGCCTCAACCATGTGCAGGACAGATGTAGCCCCTGTGCTCTGAGCTTACAGCTTAGTGAGGCGCCATGAGCTTCATTAAACCCAGCTCCCCCTAAACGAAGGGCAGTGTGGGAGATGGAACTTGGTTTGCTTTCACTCCCAATCTGTCTAGGAACGTCCCTTCCTCAGGGGCAGCCCCAAGGACCCAGCCCTCAGGGCCCCGCACTGTGAGCTCAGTGGAGACCCAGCAGGATGGGAAGGAAGAACTAGGAGGCTGGAATGAAGGATATGTTGGAGAGGAGAAGAGGGCATGGTCACCTCGGCTTGCCTTTCCCCACTCTAGGCCACCATATGGAGCAAACAATGGCAGAGCACATAAGCTCTTGGAGATGCCTTCAGCAGCCAGAGCCCAGCCCAGACTGAGGTCAAAATCCCTGGGTAGGCACATCGATCGCCTACTATGGGCAGGTTACATAACTCATACTCTCTCTCACCTTTGACCCTCAGACAACCAGAGTAGGTGTCACCTTTACTTCATCTTACGGAAGGAGAGACTGAGGCTCAGAGGAGTTGAGGAACTTACTCAAAACCACAAAGCTAAGATTCAAACACAGGACATCCAGATCTCTCTACCTGCCTGGAACGTGGGCCAATGATACACGTCATGACAGTCACCCAAATGGTAAAACTGGGGCGGCTCCAATGAGTAGTCCTGCCCCATGCTCCTAAGTGAGGCTGGACAGTACTGACCATTCTCAGCAGCCATTCCTACCAACTCTGGTCCCCTCACAACCTGCTCCTCCCCACCCAGGTTCAGCACTGTCTCCCTTTCGTGCTGTTTCTCTGGAGATGGTGCTGCAGCCCCCCTGTCCCAGCCACGAGCCCTACAACATCCAATTATTCTGGCTTATCAGGCTCTTTAAAGCTACTTTACTGCTCTCTCCTTGCCATGACCTTAATCCTGGTTTTTCCTCTAGCTTTCTCCAGAGTTACTGCTCGTCAAGACAAGAGGTCGTCACAGACTCAAAAGAAACCGAGAACATTCTGACTTCTGGCTGTCAAGTTTGTTTCAATCAATATTAAATTGATAGATGAAGGTGGAGGAGCCCTACCACTTACCCTGTCTCTTCTCAAGCTACATCTTACCAGACCCTAGTTTCAGAAAAAACAATCACTATATTAAAGATCCCCACAGGCATAAGATTCCCCAGTATACTTTCATATACACAAACATCTCAGTTAACTCTCAATACAGTTCTGCAGTACAAGTGGAGTAGATACCATTATACTCACTTTAAAGATACGGAAACAAAGCAAGAATGGAAAGGTCATGACATACCTGTACTTCCAGCTCTGAGCAATATAAAAGTATCCTCCTTCCTCCCGGTCCTCCTTCTCACAACTAAAAATCCCTGGACATGACACAACAAAGGAGCATAAGAAAAGTTCCCCTCTGCCCTCCCCTGGTGTCAGCAGGGCTTCGGCCCCCCCACTCTGCAACAGCAAAGCAGTGAGAGTCAGCTCGCCCCTGCTCCCATCCCGGTGTCAGTGGAGCCCTCCATGAAAGCTCAGAGACAATAAGATGGTGCAAGCTGGTTCACCACTTTTTGAGAAGGTGTCAGCAGAGCCAAGGGGAAGCTGACTGCCATCCGCTTAACTGCAATGAGGTAGTGGAGTCCACACTCCACTTCTGCCAGGATGCTGTCACGGGCTCAGTGGGAAGCTCAACATACAACCCATCCAGCTCTCATGTTATCTCTCAACAGGGAGAGTGCCTGCTTAAAAAGAAAAACTAAATAAGACCAAGCACCTCACAATATAATATCCCAAATGTCCAGGACAGAATAGAAAATCAATCCTCATCAAGAACAGGAAAATCACAACTAGTATTTAAAAAGATAGTCAATAAGCACCAACACAAAGAATAATCAGAGGTTGGAATTATCAAGTATTTAAAAGCAGCCATCACAAAAATGCTACAACAAGTAATTATGAATTCTCTGAAATGAATGAAAAATTAAAACTCTCAGTAAAGACATAGAAATTATTTTAAAAAGAACCTAATGAGAATTTAAAAACTAAAAAACACAATAATGAGAAAAATACCCTCATTGGATAGGCTCCATAGTAGAGTGAAGATGACAGAGACCAGAATCAACAAACTTGAGATCAGATCAACAGAATTTTTCAATCTCAATAACAAAGAGAAAATAGGCTGAAAAAATCCCTCCAGATTTTCAGGGATCTTGAGACAATAAAAAAAGAATTAACATTTATATCTTCTGAGTCCCAAAAGAAGAAAAGAGTGGGGCTGAGAAAGTAGTCAAAGAAATAATTGCTGGAAACTCCCTGAATTTGGAGAAAGACATAAACTACAGATTCAAAAACTTGGGTAAATCTCAAACAGGATATATGTAAAGAAATCCACATAATAATTACACTTCTGCAAAAAAACAAAAACAAAAAAAACTGAAAGCATTCAGAAATGACACATTCCTAATATGGGAACATCAACTTGAATGACAGCAGATTTCTCATCTGAAACTATGAAAGCCAGAGGAAGTGGCTCCTTGACTTATGATGGGGTTACATCCCGATAAACCCATTGTAAGTAGAAAATATCGTTAAGTCAAAAATGCACTTATAACGCCTAACTTACCTAACATCATAGCTTACTTAGCCTAGCCTTCCTTAAAAATGCTCAGAAATTTCTAACACAAAGTCTATTTTACAATAAAGTGTTGAACATTTCATGTAATTTATTTGTGTATTGTTCACACCATTGTGAAGTCAAAAAACTGTAAGTTGAACCATCATAAATCAGGAATCATCTGCACTGTAAAGAATATATATGTCAACTGCAAATTCTATATTTGGTAAAAAAAAAATCCTTCAAAAATTAAGAAGAAATAGTCTCAGATGAAGGCAAACTAAGAGAATTTACTGTTGGCACACATATCCTTAAGGATTTAGTAGACAAAGTTATCTAAATAGAAGCAGTTTTTTTATAACTTCTATTTTTTTACTGAAAATTTCTATTTTTTCATTTGTTTCAAAAAGCTTTGAACTTCAGAAAGGAAAAAAAGAACTTTCGAATGTGTAGAAATAGGGATAAATATAATAGACTATATTTCTCATGAGTATTTTAAATCACACTTGTTAACTGAGGCAAAAATTACAGTATCTGATGTGGTGCTCAGTCCACGTAGAGAATACACTTAAGGTAATTATATATATTATACATATAATTGTAGAATACGTTCACATTACATATACACATGTAAATAGATACACACACACAAATACAATTTTTTAAAAGAGAAGGTTAAAGGGAACTAGGTGGAAGTAGGTTTTTGCACTACTCCACTGGTAAAGTACCAACACCAGTAGACTGTAATAAACTGTGTACATACATTGGAATCCCTACAGAAGCCAATAATTTTACAGTCTCTCAGAAAACAGGATGTAACACTTCCAGATTATTTTATGAGGCTAATACTATCCTGACATCAAAATCAGAAAAGACAGCACAAAGAAAGAAAAACGCACACCAATATCTCTCATACATTTAGATGCAAAACCTTCAACAAAAATGTTAACAAACTGGATCCAGTAATTTATATTAAAAAATTATACACCATGACCAAATGATATCTATTCCAGGGATGCAAAGCTGGTTCAATATTCAAAATTCAACCTGGTCAGCCATATTAATGGAATAAAGAAGAAAAATCATATGATCTTGCATTTGACAAAATTCAATATCCATTCATTATAAAAACCCTTAGAAAACTAGGCCTTGAGGGGAACTTCCTCAGCTTGATAAAAAGCATCTGCAAAGACCTTCGGCTAACCACATGCTCAATGGTGAGATACTGAATGCTTCCCCTAAGGCTGGGAACAAAGGAGGGTGTCTTCTCTCACCACTTTATTCAACAAGGTACTGGAAGTTCCAGCCAGTACGATAGGCAAGAAAAGAAATAAACATACAGATTGGAAGAGAAGAAATAACTGTCACTGTTTACAGGTGGCACGACCAGGATAGAGAATACACTGAAGACCATTCTAAGGAGTCTACAAAAAACCTCCCAGAACTAGTAACTGACTTTAGCAACGTCACGATACAAGATCAACTCCCAAAAATCAATCCCATTTCAGCGTACTAACAATAAACATATGAAACATGGAATGAAAAACTTGTATAGTTGCTTCAAAGAAAGTTAAATACTTAGGTATAAATCTAACAAAACGTACAGAATTTGTAACCTTGAGTGTTACAAAATACTAATAAAATAAATTGAAAAAAACCTAAATATATGGAGAACTATACCATGTTTAAGGATTTGAAGATTAAACACTGTAAAAGATGTCAATTCTTCCCAAATTGATCTACAGGTTTAATGCAATTACTATAAAAAATCCCAGCAAAATTTTTCATAGACACACTTATTCTAAAGATTTTAAGGAAAAGCGCAGGAACTAAAAGTGATCTTGAAAAAGATTAAATTGGGAGACGTTTCTCTATCCAATATTGAGGCTTACTATATAGTTACAGTAATAAAAACAGTGTAGTTTTGGCAGGAGGAACAGACAATAGATCAGTGGAACAGAATAGAAAACCCAGAAATAGACTCACAGAAATGCTCAATTGGTTTTTCAAAAGAGGAAAAGTAACAATGCAGGAAGGAGAGCCCATTCACCATAGGGCAACTAGACACCCTAAACAACAACAAAATAAACCTCTACTTGAACCTCACAATTTATACAAAAAGTAACTCAAAACTGATCATGGACCTAAATGTAAAAATACAATTATACACTTCTTAGGAAAAAAACATAGGAGAAAAATCTTTAGGATACAGGGCTAGACAAAGAGTTTATGGAAAGCACATTAAAGATGGAAAAACTGATTAATTAGACCTCATCAAAATTAAAAGCTTTGCTCCGTGGAAGACCCTGTTAAGATGATGAAAAGACAAGCTATGGACTGGGAGACAATATTTGCAAACCACATATCTGACAGAGAACTCATATCTAGACTATATAAAGATCTCTCGAAACACACAGTAAATAGACAAACAATCCAATTAGAAAATTGGCAAAAGGCATGAATAAACATCTCACCAAAGAGGATACACAGAAGGCAAATAAAAACAGGCAAAGATGCTCAGCATTGTCAGCCAGTAGGGAAATACAAACCAGAGACACAATGACCTATCACAGCTCTCCTATGAGACGGCTCAAATAAAAAACAGTGATAACAGCGAATTTGGGGAGAGGATGTGGAGAAACTGAATCACTCATTCAATGCCATTGGGAACATAACAGTACAATCAACCATTCCACCCAGCAATCACACTCCTGGGCATTTATCCCAGAGAAATTAAATCTTATGTTCACACTGAAATCTATACAGGAATGTTCATAGCAGCTTTATTTGTAATAGCCCCAAACTGGAAGTGACCCAAATGTTTTCCAAAAATTAAACGACTGAGCGAATGGCAGCATGTCCAAACTGTGGAATACTACTTAGCAATAAAAAAGAACCACCTATGGACACATACAATAACTTGGACAGATCTCAAGGGAATTATGCTGAGTGATAAAAGCCAAGTCTCAGGAGATTATATGGCCCTCTTGAAATAACAAAATTAGAAACAGAGAAGAGTCGCAATTGCCCAGGGCTTCCAGGGTCCGTATGGGGGTAGGGGGATAGCTGTCTATAAAAGGTGGCGCAAGGGATCCTTCCAATGGAACTGTTGTGTGTTGACTGGGTTTGACGCTCATCACACAATCCACACGTTATACAATAGTGTAGAACTAAATACACACATATACACACATACACACACATGCAAGTGAGCGCATGTGAAACCAGTGGGATCTGAATAATGTGGGGGTCATAGCAAGGTCAGGTTCCTGCTGTGACACGTAATGTGCAAGTTGATCCCACTGAGGGAAAAAGGGGGAAGAGGGTGCAGGATTCCTCTGCACTGTTTCTTACAACTACATGTGCATTTACTTTTATCTCAAAATAAGGTGGTTTTTTTAAAAAAGGTCACACCTGTGTAATATGTAGACCAGACTCAGAGTTATGTCATTCCTGATGTCCTTGCTAAATGGAGGGCATGTTTCTGGGCAAGCCAGACGACAGAGAATTGGAGACTGCACGGAACTTGTGGTCTAGTGTCCCCTGTGGGGAGTAGCAGGACTGATTGGTTTCACAGGAATGGAGGAGCCACCAAGATCAGAGCCGATGTCAGGCCATGCCAAACACATGGTGAGATGTTCCTGAGGGAAGTGATAAATGCCAAGCAGGGGCACGGGCACCAAAGGCAGTAGGGTCAGATACAGGGAGAACCCCAAAACAGGAGGGTCCAAGGAAGCAGTTCTCCACCAGCAGTGAATGTGTGCTTGACCTAGGGACTCACTTCTAATGAACAGAATACAGCAAATGGGATGGGATGTCACTTCTGAGTGACATCTATTTCCCTCTCTCATTTTGACAAAAGCCAGCTGCTCTGCTGTGAAATGCCCTATGGAGAAGTTATGTGGCAGAAATGGGGGCCTGCCTCTGGCCAACCGCCAGAGAGGAGCTAAATCCTACCAATAACTGTTACTTGAGCCTGGAAGTGGATTCTGCTCCAGGTAAACTCTGTTACAACTTTGGCCTCAGCTGATTCCCTGGAGTGCAGCCCCATGAAGAACTCTAAGTTAGAGGACCCAGCTAAGCCAAGCCTCGCTTCCCGATCTCCAGAATCAGCGAGATCATAAGTATGTGTTTACGCTGCTTAACTGTGGGTGATTTGTTACACAGCAAGCGATGACTAATACAGGGGGTGATGTCCCATTATCCAGCAAGCTGGCCCAGGTTTGTTCATGTGGTGGCCAAGTTGAGAGAGCCCACGGAGCATGTGGAACCTCAAGGGCCCCAGGCCCAGAATCAGCCCTGTCTCTTCTGGGGCCTTCTACTGGCAAAGGGAGTCCCCGATTCAGAGGGTGGGGAAACATTCCACCTGCTCATGAGAAGAGAGCCCAGGTCCAATTTTGCAAAAATCAATGTGGGCCCTGCTTCCAGTCTCACCTGAGGCACGTGCTCTGCACCATTTCCCAGAACTTCCCTGCAGGTTCCCTCCGCGGCCCACGTGCAGCTGGCAGACCTTTGCGAGGCCTTCCATCCCCGCATCACTTCCCAGCCCACCAGGATCTGCGGGCGGGCTCTGCTTTTAGGGGAACCCGGGCAAGACAGCGCTGCCTCGCTCTCCTTACCTTGAGGCCTGGACACCTGCTGTCCCGCGCTGACGGTTCTCCAAAAATCAACAGGGGCGTCTCCCGAGTCTCTCTCCCTGGTCGTCCTGCTCACGCCGCAGCTCCTCACCCGTCCCACGTGCACCAGGTAGATGACCACGTGCGCCTGCGGGAGGGGCTTGCTGTCCTTCCAACACCAGAGCCTCTGTCGCCTTTCCCGTGACACTGGAGGGCAGAGCCCCTCCGCGAAGAGGCTGCCCGTCCCCGTCGTCGGATGAGAAGCGGCCCCAGGAGCCGGCAGCTCTCCCCGTCTCAGCGCCCAGGAGGGACGCACTCAGCCACCTCGGCCCAAGATGCGCAGCCCCGTCGTCTGTCCAACTGCGGGGTCAGCTGCGGCTGGGCGGTGTTAGCGGGTATCTCCGCGGTCCACCCGCCTGCCCCGGGGCAGTGGGAACACGGGGGCCTCCGACCGCCTCTCGGCGGGTGGAGAGAAGGGCGAGCCGACGCCACGGGTGCCGGGGTAGTCTGTGGGGGCGCCAGCAGCCCCGGATAAAGTTACCCCGCGGCCGGGGCCGGTCCTGGCAACCCAGAGAGGGGCCGTCACGGGCCATAGGCCGGCCCTCGCGGCTGCTCTACGCAAAGGCGGGCCCGCCATGGCCACGCCCGGCCTCCACGCTCCAGCCGGCTCAGCACGTCCACGCTCGGCCTCCACGCCCCAGCTGACTCAGCATGGCCGCGCTCGGCCTCCACGCTCGGCCTCCACGCCCGGCCTCCACGCTCCAGCCGGCTCAGCACGGCCACGCTTGGCCTCCACGCTCGGCCTCCACGCCCCAGCCGGCTCAGCACGTCCACGCTCGGCCTCCACGCCCGGCCTCCACGCTCCAGCCGGCTCAGCACGTCCACGCTCGGCCTCCACGCCCCAGCCGGCTCAGCACGTCCACGCTCGGCCTCCACGCCCCAGCCGGCTCAGCACGTCCACGCTCGGCCTCCACGCCCCAGCCGGCTCAGCACGTCCACGCTCGGCCTCCACGCCCCAGCCGGCTCAGCACGTCCACGCTCGGCCTCCACGCCCCAGCCGGCTCAGCACGGCCACGCTCGGCCTCCACGCCCCAGCCGGCTCAGCACGTCCACGCTCGGCCTCCACGCCCCAGCCGGCTCAGCACGTCCACGCTCGGCCTCCACGCTCCAGCCGGCTCAGCACGGCCACCCCCGGCTCCACGCCCCGAGACCCGCTCTCCTTGCTGCTCTGCCGAGGGCGCCGGCGTCGCGTCCTTGGGGGCCGCGCTTTCCTCGCCCGCTTCTCCCCCTCCGCCGACTGTCCCTCTGGGCCTTCTCCCCGTCGCTTCCTTCCTGGGCCACGGGAATCCGAGCCCATCCGCCTCCCTTCGCTCTCACCGGGCTCTTTCCTTGGCCAGTCCGGCCCCTCAGGGCTCCCCCTGTCACCTCCTAGAACAGGGGCGTGATTCCTGTCCCCACGGACAGAAAGGACAGCAGAGTCTCGACCCCGACCTCATCTAACCGAGGTCGTGGCGCCAAAGCAGCGCCCTCGCTCTGTCTCGCGAGAGTCTCCCCGGAAGAGCCCCCGGGTACAAGGAAGCGCCCCCCCACAACTTCCTCTTCCCGCGCTGAGTTCCGCCTCTGTCTGCGTCCCCTCGGCGAGTGCACGCGGCGGCCACGTCTGAGGGCGGAGCGGGATGTGCGGGCCGGGGCTGCGTTCCCGGGGTCAGCGCGCTCCCGGCGGCCCCACGCAGGTCACAGCAGGTCCACGCAGCTCAGCGCTGAGTCGTCAAGCCCCCACCCACCTCCAGGTGCCCTCCCAGGTGCCCCCGCCCACCTCCAGGTGCCCTCCCAGGTGCCCCCGCCCACGTCCAGCTGCCCTCCCAGGTGCCCGCACCCACCTCCAGGTGCCCTCCCAGGTGCCCGCACCCACCCACCCCCTTCCAGGTGCCCGCACCCACCTCCAGCTGCGCTCCCAGGTGCCCTCACCCACCTCCAGCTGCCCTCCCAGGTGCCCGCACCCACCTCCAGCTGCACTCCCAGGTGCCCTCACCCACCTCCAGCTGCCCTCCCAGGTGCCCGCACCCACCACCAGCAGCCCTAACAGGTGCCCGCCCCCACCTCCAGCAGCCCTTCCAAGTGCCCGCACCCACCCCCTTCCAGGTGCCCGCACCCACCCACCCCCTTCCCGGCCTGCAGCCGCACGTGCCTCCGGCCCCCGGGCGGGCGCCCACCTCGCTCTCCACGGGCCCAGCAGCTTCCTCGCCCGTTCTCAAGAACCACTGAGAGCTCGCGCGTGCTGCGCCCACGGCGGGAGGCCGAGCAGGGAAAAGGGCGGCGCCCCCGTCCCCTCGGGAGGGCCGGGTGACCGCCTGGGGAGCCCCCGGGTGACCGAGGGGCCCCGCGAGACTCGGCTCCTGGGGCTTTTGGAAACCGTGGCCGCGGCTCAGGGCCGCCCCCCTGGCCTCTGGGCAGTGGCTTGTTTGGGCGCTGCCAGGGGTGCGTTTCGTTTCCGCTCGGCCACCCTGAGAGCGGTGGATAAAACTGCAATTTCGATGCGATCAATAAGCATTTTCAGAGCGTTTCTTCTTTGCCTGCAGGATCGTGGGCTTTGTGGGGACACAAAGGGAGACAGCGTGGGAGGCGCCTCCCATGGAAACGTTTCCTCTCCCCGCCGTGGTGTTGATCTCGACTTGGAAAATAAACAACAGGAACATTTTTGGGGACAACGCAGGCAGGAGAGTAAGAAAATAAAAGAGTGTCCTGGGTTTCCCACACCGGAGGAACTTCTGAGCGGGCGAGGCAAGTCTGGTTGGAAGGGGTCACATGGACGTCCCTTCTCTTCTCCAAACTTATGCTGACCAAAATTCCACCATTAGGTGTTCATTCCTTGGATTAAAATACAATGCAGTATTATTAACTATAGTTAATAGCCATGCTGTGCCTTAGATCCCCAGAATTTATTCACCTTATCACTGAAAGCCTGTACCCTTTGATCAACTCTTCCCATTGCCCCAGCCCACCGTCACCACCATTCTACTCTGGTTCTGAGCTCAGCTTTTTGAGATTCCACATATGGGTGAGATCATACAGTACTTGTGTTTCTGTGTCTGGCTTAGTCATTTAGTATAATGTCCTCCAGCTTTATTCACAGTATTACAAATAGCAGGATTCCATTCTCTCTTAAGGCTCAATAAGAATCGTGTGTGTGTGTGTGTGTGTGTGTGTGTGTGTGTGTGTGTGTGTGACAGTTTCTTCATCCATCGATGGGCGCAGGTGGTTTCCATGTCTTGGCTATTGTGCATGATGCTGCACTGAACATGGGGTGCAGACATCTCTCCAAGATACTGCTTTCCTTCCCTTTCAGAGATGTATCCAGAAGTGAACTGCTGGATCATACTATTTTTAGTTTTTTTTTTTTTTGAGGAATCGCCGTACTATTTTCATAATGACTGCACCAATTTACATTCTCATTAACGGAGCACAGGCTTCCCTTTCCTTCAAGTCCCTGCCAACACCTGTTATCTCTTGTCTCTTTGATAATCTCCATCCTCACGGGTGTGAGGTGATATCTCACTGCAGTTTTGACTTGCACTGCCCTGGTGATTAGTGGTATCAAGCACCTTTTTATGTACCTGTTGGCCATTTGCATGTCTTTGGGAAAATGTCTATTCAGGTCTTTTCCACATTTTTTAATTGGCTTGTTTGGGGCTTTTTGTCCTACTGAACTCTTTGCAAAGCTTGGCTATGCCTTTATCTGTGCTCTTCCTGGACCACCTAGAACATCCATGCCCATTGTCTCTGCAGGAGAACTTTTACATAACTCCATCAAGACCCAACCCAAATGTCACTTCCTCTGAGAAGTCCTCCCTGATTCCTCAGCCATAGTCATCACTTCCTCCTCTCTTTTTCCCACTGCAGACCCAGCCTCTTCATGGCAGTCTTCACCCTCTATCACCCTTATCTTTTGACATGTCTCACTTTCTCACAAAACCGAGTTTCATGAGGGCAGGTCTAGTGTTTGACCCCTGCTAGTCCACACCCAACACTGGGCCAGATACATAGCTGGGCTCTCACACTCTGGGCCACTGTCCCCCTGCCCTCATCACCCAGGGTTGGGTACCAGACAACTAGGGACAGCCCCTGTACCCCAGAGCCCCCTGGAATTATCCAAGCAGCCAGTCCTGAACCTGCTCACCCTGCCTCACCCATTCCTTCCTGCAGAAATCCTCTGCCTTCTGATAACCCTGGTGCTTCCCTGTGTGGCCCTGCATCCCATGGCATGGCGTGCCCCCTCCTCTTGGGAACCATGAGTAAAAACTATTTTTTCAATGGCCGTCATCTCCTGATCTGCTGGCCTTACCTCAAATTTTTTATTAAAACACTGTATTTTACAACAGTTTTCCATTCAGCGAGTCAGTCATCTGACCGCATTCCTACGTGGCTCCACTGCCTTAGTGACACATGGCCCACAGCTCTGTGGCAGGGAAGAGAGAGCAGGAGCATCTCACACCAGCTCTCAACTCCTCCTACCCCGAGTGGCCCATACACCTCTGCTCACTCCCCGATGGCTGGAACCGCTGAGGTGTGGGGACTGTGGCTGGGAACTGTGGTGAGGGGGTTGCTCTCTGCACCCCTGGTCTGAATTAAGAATGAATCACCATTCTAAGGTGAGTACGTGTTTAGTTTCATAACTATGACACACTGTGATCTCAGAGTGCCCTTTGCCATAGATATGACCTAGTTTGTCACCAGGAAATATGGGAGCTGTATGTTAACAGAGCCGACTCCAAGGAGACAAGGCACAGAACTGATGGGCCATAAAAGTGCCCTGACATTGGTGCCGAGAGATTGATGGGCCGAGCCCCGCAAGTGCGCCTGCCTCACCCTGGGGCCAGAAGCAGAGGGGGCCACTCGGGGATGACAGCTTTAAGCTGGGACATGGGGAGAGGAAATCCGTCTGTGCAGCCTCTCCGTGGGTGTGGGGCCTGTGAGATACTTTCCCCAGATGTTTGCATTTAGTGGTTGCGTGACGCAACTAGGCCATCGTCGGGGTCTCAGTTATTCATGACCAGGGAGGGCTTGGCGGGGGAGAGAAGCCTTCAGAATATGGGAAACAGACCCCAGTGAGCTGATGGTAATTCTAGCTTCTCTCTCCCCAAATATTAGCTGCAGCTGTGGCGCTGCGCATATTGTAAAATTAAATAGGTTTCACCCCTTCCTTTCTCCCACCTGCTGGGAGTGTCCGTAGCACTAATGTTAACCGGAGGGTGGGTGGGAAGAGAAAACCAAGCAGGGGGACTCAAAGCTGTTAAAGAAGAGGGGGCAGTTCCCGGAGGCAGGGGAGGAAGCAACACATGGTGGGGACCTTGGCAGGGGCTTTCAGCATGTGTTTCATTTGCTCCTCACACCCACCCTGGAAGGAGGGTCTCACTTTTGCCAGTGAGGATGCAGTGATCAGAGAGGCCAAAGCCAGCCTGGGGGGTCACACAGGACGTCGGTGGGGTCAGACCCAACGCCCAGGCTCCTGCCGCAGCCCCGCAGGCCTGGCCTGCAGCCCTGTAACCTCGAGATTAAGGCTTCTCCCCTTTATTCTCTGGGCACCTCTCAGGTACCTCCTAGGGGCGTGCAGAGGCCAGGAGCCCCAGGAGGGGGACAGTCAGGCACAGCGCTCACTGCAAAGGCCTCTGGGTGCCCATCTCTCCAGCCCCCGGCCGGTAGGGCTCCAGGAAGCACAGTGGTTTGAAATGTGTGTGCTCCTTTGTGACCTGCGCCGTGGGGGTCAATTTTGCCCTACAGGGAACCGTCTCAGTGGACCCCACGTGGAAACAATCTCAGCTGCACCTGGGTGTCCAATGGGCAGTTTCTTCTCTCGTGGGGCCCTCTCATGTGGCTGCAGTGACTCAGTCACTCACCATTCTCCCTGCTCAGGGTTCCAGCAGGTGACACAGGAGGACCACGTCACGCTGCCTCCCAAGTGGCTCTGCCCAGCAGCTGCCTCTGGTTGGGTACGTCCCTTGCAGGCTTGGGAGCCTGTAAGTCAGTAAGGGTGACCTCGCTCGCCCCGGCTACCTCCCGTTCTGCCTGTCAGAGAAAAGCACCTGTGTTACTAATGAAGTCAAGATTTGGGAGAAAACCCATACTTTCTACTGAGTCCCGGCCTAACTCAAATACAGTCCACTCAAAGACACAGACAAAGAAAAACATGGCTAACATCAGCCACAGAAAAAGGGTTGCTGTCGCAAGAGCGCCTACAAACCAAAAAGATAGCTGTCCTGATGGAAAACAGACGGGGACATTGTCTCGTGGAGTGTTGGTGGCCATTCCTACTTCCCCCTCCCAGGGGGTCCCAGGTCTACTCAGGCCTCCACCCCCATGCAGACGTGGGGACAGGCCCAGCACCGTGCCCGGGAGTCACTGTGGCTACTTGCCGTGGACCATTCTCCTTCCCCGTGGCCCGTGGCCCACAGGTAGGATGGGTGATGGGCAGGTGACGCCATCTGCCCCGTCTGCTGGGTGGGGTGAGGAGTGGAGGAAAGGGGCTCCCAGCAGAGGTTTCCTCGGCCTTAAAAAGAGACACCGGAGGGGAAGGCCCCTTCCTGCTCCCGGGCATTGTGGTGAGGATGTGAGGCCTGATGCCACGGTGGGCGTCTTGGACCTGGCGTGGAGCTGGCCAAAGACCAGGATTCGTCCCGGGGATGGCTGAGCAAACAGTGGGGAGAACCCGGGACTCCGGACATCACCACTGCTGAGCTCGCCAACCTTGGAGCTACTTTTAGTCTGCACTGCTGATGCTTTTTAACTTTAAAACATTGTTTTAATTGTCATAAAATGCATGTAACAAAATTTACACCGTAACCATTTTCAAGCGCACAGTTCAGTGGCATTAAGCACATTCACACTGTGGTGCAGCTCTCACCACCATCACCTCCAGACTCTCATCTTCCCCAAAAACTCTGTCCCCATTAAACACTCCCCTCCCCCTTCCTTGGGCCCTGCCCCCTGGCCCCTACCTATGGATTTCACTCACCCATGTCCTCATACAAGTGGCATCACACAGCATTTTTCCTCTGTGACTGGCTTGTTTCACGTACCATAATGTCTTCTAGGTCCATCCATGCTGTGGTGCCTGCCAGGATCCTTCCCCTTCCGAGCCGAGTAATATTCCACTGAGTGGTGGGTGGAGCGCTTTTGTTTATTCATCTGCCAGCAGACACGCGGGCGGCTCCCACCCGTTGGCTCTTGTGAGTATTGCTGCTGTGAACGCAGATGTACAAACGTGCCCTTGAGACCCCGATTGCCGTTCTTTTGGGTGGACACCCAGGCGCGGAGCTGCTGGGTCAGAGGGTCCTTCTCTGTCAATGTTCTGAGGAGCAGACGCCGTTTGGTGCAGCGGCTGCACCGTTTTTCATCCCTCGTCGGCCGTTCTTTATAGAAAAAGATAAATCCTGGTTGGTGAAGCCCAGTGGGTCACGGTTTTCTGCTCCTTGCTCCCCAAAGCATCCTACGTCCTACCTTTATAAATAAGCACTTTTATAGGTGAGATATGATTGGCCATAAACTTGAAAATATGCTCAGCCTAACAGTAGTTAAATAGGGAAATGCAAATTGCACTAACAATGATACAATTTGTGCTATTAGGTCGGTGAGGAGTGGAAAGGTGGATACTATGTAACACTGGTGAGGCTGCGCCGCAGGAGCCCATACCCAGTTAACTAGAGCGCATGTTAATTAGAATAGCTTCTGGGGAGGGCGAGGTGACTATGTCTCTAAACATTTAAACACACATACCCTTTAAACTAATGATGCCCATTCTACCTGCTTTGTAGAAACATTTGCACAAATATACAAAGAACTAAGTAAAAAGTTGTTGACTTCAGCCATGCTTACAGCAAAAAAATGGGAACCAGTCCAAATTGCCTCCAAGAAGGACTTGGTTAAATAAATCTCAATGCAGCCTCGCTGTGGAAAACTACGCAGCTGTAAAAAGAACAGGCTTTGCAGCTAAGCACACAAACATGGAAAAGCTCCAAGATAAGAAAGAAAAGTTCGGTGAACAAGTCTCTGAGTCATGCAAATGATGTCACCACACCCACCTAAAACCCTGCATCTGACGGGCACTCCTATGCATCCGGGCACAAATTCATAGGAAAATACCACAGAGGAACAGACTAAACTCTTGACAACGGTTCCTCTGTAGAGAGAGCGGGGAGACTGGAATAAGGGGGACTTTAACTTCTTATTCTGTGTTCTGTTGGAAAGCAAATTTTTTTACAGTGTATTACTGTATTGTGTGATTTCTTTCAAAATGCAAGCCACTCGTGATGTTCAAAGTCAGCATGTAAAGGATGCATTATAGCAAGAAGGGTTTCATTGTGTGAGGGTGGTTCTGCCGCCCCCACTCCTCTGAGGCCCGACCCCTTTCGCCCGGCACCACATCCTGGTCAGCAAGGCGACTGAAGCCAGGCCAGTGCCTGCAAATGTCTCAGCCCGGGACCCAGAGGAGCCTGAAAATGGAGAGAACTGTCTCTCGGGGACCCCCAGGCCTCCGCTTGTGCAAACATCAGTCACACACACACACACACATTTCTATCTGGTGTCACCCATGGAGCTCCGACCCCTACTGGGAGCCAGCTGCCCTGAGAGGCCCGAAGGTCTTAGCTGCCTCAGCCACATGTCTGAGCCATGTTTATTGCCATGTGGCTGGAAAGTCCCCCCCCCCCCCCAACTGTTCTTGCTGCTTTGTTTGTTTTCAGAGGCCCCTGAAAGCTCTGGGGATTTACCTTGTGGGAGGGCTGCTGAGTTCAGCAGGTGCCGTGGGCTGTGTTTGCCTGTCAAGGGTCCAAGACCCAGAGTCCCACAGCGTCAAGTCCAGGGACCTGGCACGGGGTGATCTCGTGTACTTTATTTCAGGCATTTCCACATTTTCCCAGCCCCTCGTCTGTGAGACCCTGCATTCAGCAGCTGTGGAACTGGGCACTGTCCCTTACTTCCTAAGAGTCAATGTAGTCACCTGTGAAATGAGGTAGTAGCTGGCTCACAGAGTCGAGTGAGCCAATGCACAGTGTAGAGCTGTGGTCCCGGGACAAGGGTGGGTTCAGAACATGGCGGGGCACATCTCCCAACACCCGTGAAATACCCTCACGGGCCAGCTGCGGTTCTGGTGCGCACGTTGTTGGAAAGGTGAGCCTGAGAATTAGAGGCTGGAACAGGGGTGGGGAGGGAGGAGAGGGGAGGGGAGGAGGGAGAGGGGAGGGGAGGGGAGAACGTGGTTCCAGACTCTGGCTGAGACCCAGGGCCCTGCTCCTCGGTCGTCACCTTCCCCTCCCAAACACACACACCCAGAAGGTGGTTTTCCATCTCACGTTGGCTTCCTCCAACCAGGATTCTGACCCCAAAGCTGGTGCACCTCAAGTTCACAGAGGAGGCCCTGATGTTACCTATGGGACCACTATAAATATGCAGCAAACCCTCAGCTCGGCAGAGAAGCAGGGGGTGGGACTCAGGTCAAGAAGCCAGACTCCAGGTTTCAGGCGGACACAGCTTCTCCCGGGGAGGGGAGGGCGTCCCTCCCTAGAAGATGTGTAGGAGCGACCTTTAGAGAGAACTTGAGTTAGACACAGCTAATCCCCCTTCCCCTCCCATTCAGTCACTTCCCCCCTTTATGGAGATGAGGCTGTTGTGAAGAGCGCTCAGCGCTGTGAAATAAAGCCAGAATCCAGAGCTGGGCCTCTGAACCATCCGCTCCGGGAACACGGAACACAAAAGCTATTCATACAGCGAGGGGGCATTTCAGCAAGAAACTTACAGCCGGTGTTTAGAATTAATTTAGCGCCTTGTCTGCTCCGGGGACATATGCTGAGTGTCTGGAACTGTGACACCTCCAGCACCATATGTGCTGTTTGAAGTGGCAGGACAGATCCGGGCCTCCTGGCGCAGACGCGGGCACACGGCGCGTGTCGGCGGCGATCCCAGCTCCCGCGTGTGCGAACGCCACCCCCGCCTGGAACCCTGGTCTTCGGAAACAAGTGGGCATATGGCACGCGTCTCGCACTTGGCACCAGACACGGAAAGTAAACGCCGGTGCGCAGGCCCCCGCCGGGCGGAGTTCCCACGACGTGGCAGGTCCCAGCTCACGGGCAGGCGGGCATCTCTGGGGCCTGTGGGGGGGCGCTGGAATGAGGCACGGACACAGGCACCCCCTGCTCCCAAACGGGCAGCTCTCAGCAGCTGTCGCCTTTGAAGCAGGAGAAGGCACCTGATCACGTCTGGTGGCTCGGAACTAGAACGTCTGACCCAGCCAGAGGCTTCGCCGCTGCCCACGGGTGGGGGCCTGGGGACAGGACCCCGGGGACGGAGGCGGCTCTCCGGCCGGAGCTGAGGGCTGGCGGCTCAGGGAGAAACCAGGGACAGCAGCAACCGCCACCAGCCAAGTGTGCAGTCATTGTCCCCGTGGTGCCCGAGGTACTGAGACGCCCCAAGACCCTTCCCCACGTTCCCTGTGAGGGCCAGGTCCAAGTTCACTCACGCGCTCGACACGTATCTACCGGGCGTATCTCTTGTAGGAGGTTGATACACAAAAGGGGAGGCGAGAGCCCACTCCTGAGTTCACCCAGCGACGTTCCCATCGGGGGGAGGGGGAGCGGCTGTTGGTCGGCTCGAGCCGCCGGGACGACAGACCACAGACACTGGTCTTCTCTCACCTCTGGAGGCTGGAAGCCCAAGGTCAAGGTGCAGCCAGGGCTGGCTCCGGAGAGGCTTCTTTCCAGCTTGCAGGTGGCCACCTTCTTGCCGTGTCCTCACGTGGCCTTTCCTCTGTGCACCTGCAGAGAGGGAGAGATCCCTGGGGTCTCTTCCTAGAAGGCCGCCCGTCATGTTGGATTAGGTCCCCACCTTTATAATCTCATTTTACCTTAATTACCTCCTTGAAAGTCCTGTCTCCAAATACAGTCGCATCAGGGGTTAGGGCTCCAACATGTGAATTTTAGGGAGGGACACAGCTTAGTCCGTAACAGGGAAGAGAGACACACAAAATGAGTCCATTGCACCAAATATTAGAAGGAAACTGCCTCAGAGAGCAACGGGCAGGGACGGGGCATGCGGCGTGCAGGGCAGGTTTGCAAATGTAAATGAAGAGGCAGGAAGGGCCCTGCTGAAAGGTGACATCAAAGAGAACAAGCCACTCAGCCCACAGGGTCCGGGGAGGGTGCTCCAGGGGCCGGGGACCACGGTGCAGAGACTGAGGCTGTTGGGGAGCACAGGGAGGTCAGCTGGCTGGAGAGGCGGACGTGATGGGACCAGCAACGGGGGACAGGTCACACGAACCCTGTCGAGCACGGTAAGGAACTGGCTCTCACTTTGGTAATGAGGACCCTTTGGGGGAAATCAGAACAGAGCAGAGACATGATCTGACCTCCAGCCTGGCTGCCGGGTTGAGAATATTCTGTATCGGAGTTCAGGTTAAAGTAACACTGTTTTCCAAGTTCAGTGAGTTCTTGCTTTAGTCTAATTTTCCAGTTCCATTCAGCACCCTGTAGAGAAAGCACAAAGTCATAGTCAGGAGGCCCGGACAGAAGCCTCATTCTGTGACCATGGACAAGCCCCTTCAACGGCCTTGCCTCAGTTTCCCCATCTGTCAAGTGGGGGCAGCCATGGCGGGCCTCCCCCCCTACTGGTAGTGATCATGGGTGAGATTCCAGAGACGAAAAGCTTGGACAGAAAAACGCTCTTCAGCCCTGGGGGTCCCTGGGGTGAAGCCAGCACTTCTCACCCGTATGTCCCCTCACCCGAGCTGGGGCGGGGTGTAGTGTCATAGCATCCAAAGTAACTCCATGCAGGACCGTCTGAAACACGTCTTGTTTCAAGGGGAGCTGTCAGGCTAAACGGGGACAGTCTCATGAGATGGTGACTTACATGGTGTTCTCAACACGGAATGTCCCTCGAAAGCACTCTAAACCCCCACTTTCTACAGCTAGCATCTTGGGGGTTTCATTTAACGATCACAAAATTTATCTTCAAATTGTGCAAATTGGAAATCAGCTCATGAACCGAGAATAATATTACCAACGAGAGAGTGGAAGAACTAAGAAAAAAAAAGTTAGGTTTTAAAACTTAGGGACAACTGGCAGAGAGGAGAGATTCCATCAGTAGGAAGGGGTGTCCAGGGAGGCAGGTCACCCCCCTGTCCTGATGCACAGGCTGTTCCCAGTGTGTGTGCATCCTCCAGGAGGGACAGCATGCCCGTGGCTGTGCCTTTATATGCCTCACACATGCACCCCCCACACACACACAGCCACACAGTCACACACACACTACACACACTCATACACACACACACACACACCCCACACACAGTCACACACACACACATAGCCACACACACATAGTCACACACAGTCACACACACAGTCACACACACAGCCACACACACACACACACACACAGAGCCACACACACACTCACACACACACACAGCCACACACACACAGTCACACACATAGTCACATACACTCACACACACACACATCCCAGTCAGACACCCACACACAGCCACACACTCACTCACACAATTCCTTTCACTTCGAAGTGGTTGGTGAACTGCACTCTTTGGCGCCCTGACTTTTCTCACTTAGCCCGGGCCTTGGACACGGCTCCGCAGCGGCTGGGGAGGGCTCCCTCATCCCTTTCCATTTACTTCTGCACATCCCTTCTCATCGAGCGAAGGTACCATAACTTATTCAGGCTGACGCCTGTTGATTTGGGTTGTTTTCCACTTGGGGCTAATTTCTCCAATGCTGGAAAGAACGCGCTGTACAAACGGCCCTGGGCACCTGCAGGAACACGTCCGTGGGATCATTCCCACTCGAGTAGCTGGTCAGGGGGAGGGCGGTAGGCGTGTGGACGAGCCTCCCCCGCCCCCCCCAGAGCTCCTGTCTGCACCACGACCCCCGGTGCACGGGAGTCGGGGTTCCCCAAACAGAAAGTGTACTGGTTTCCTGGGGCTGCCGTAAAACGACCACAAACTGAGGGTCCAGAACCCAGGCGTGGGCCAGGTTGGTGCCTTGTGGATCTGAGGGAGAAGGTTCTGGTCTCTTTTCCAGCTTCGGGTGGTGGCTGGCAGCCCCTGCTGATCCCCAGCTTGCAGACTCACCCCTCCGGTCTCTGCCCGCGTCTCACATGGGCCAGCCTGTGTGTTACGCGTCCAGATTTCCTCTGTCGTATAAAGATCCCGGTCATTAGCTTATGGCCCAGTCTAATCCAGCAGGACTTCACGGTGGCCCAATCACACCTGCAAGCCCCTATTTCCAACAAGGTCACGTCCAGGAGCACCAGGGGTTAGGACTTCAACCGGCCTTTTGTCGGGGCGCAATTGTACCCAAGACAGAGGTATAGCCAGCGTCTCACCATTGACTCTGCGGGACCCCAGGCAGCCTTTATAGCGAGTCAGTGGAAGTCAATGGCAGATTTGGGGATGTAAGACCAGGAAGGACGGACCCCTGGGGCCATCGGGGAAGCGTCCTGAACTGGGTGGGAAATGCCCTGTCCTGGCCCTCCTGCCCCCTTGTCCTCCGACCTTGTGATAGGAGCCTTCGGGTGGCAATTAAAGACCCGCCTTGTGAGAGGAGGGGCGGCCCCCGGAGCACGCGCTGTGAGCGTTGGGCACCAGCCCTGGTTTAGTGACCGACTTCTCCATTTCCCTGGAGCGCAGCCTGGCCGAGGCCGGGGGGAAATCTTCCAGATGCTGCTTGGGGAAATGGGCGGTCCCCCTAAATATGATGCCAGACGCCAGGAAATATCACAGAGCAGAACCGACCACTGCTGGTCACGGCGAGTCCCAAGCTCCAGGCTCCCCATCGGCGCCTCGTAAATGCCCAGGGTGAGGAATTAGATTTGAAAAGACATTTCCCATTAACAGACTTGTTCATTGATTTTTTTTTATTTAGGTTTTTTTAAAAAAAGGAAGCTGTTAATTGATTACAATTTTATTGCCTTTAATATTTTAAGAGAAAAAATGATCCAATATTGGACTTATTTTAAACGCGCTATTTGATGGTTTGTCTCTGTCGGTGAGACCCTACGCAGAACAGGACCCTGTGGGAACGGGGACTCCTCAGGGTCCCAGCACAAACGTGTGGTGCCCAGCATGGGCCTTGGCAGAGACGGTCACCTCCTGGCTCTTGCACCGTGAGCTCCGTCCAATCTGAGCCATTCTGGTTGTTGGAACACAGCCTCGGAGTTAGACAGACACTACAGGCACTACACTAAAACACAAACAAAAACACTGAGCAGGAGGTTTCAGTTGGAGAGTCTCAGAGCAATAGGTGAGCTCGCTAAATGAGGGAAGCTTTACAAACCTCTTCTGGAAAAGTCTGGAGGTTTCCATTTGAAATTAATTAGATTCATTTCCCCCACGTCCTAATTTCCATATGTATATACACACATATATATATTTCAGTATCGGGAAAGGACTCTAATTTCTAATATATATGATTAGAGTACTTTTCAGACACTGAGAGAAGTTCACGATCAGATTAGTTCAACGTGGCTGCTCATATCTGAGAATAATTTAACACGTGTTTGTCTTCAAACCCCTTCCTGTTACAAACTATGAAATCCTAAATAATTGTATGAATAAAGCCATGTGGTCCTCTCGTTCCACAGGGCCCAGCACCGGAAGACCCACAGGGAGTGTCTGTGGACCGGTGGGAGCCAGTGCAGGACCCCACATGGGAGGGGGAGATTGCTGTGTCCTGCTCACAAAGAATTTATATCCAGTAACTAGAAACAGAAAGAGCTGGTGAGGAGAGGGGGGCGCCGAGAGGCAGAGCTGCCCGGGCAAATCCATGGCCTGGGAAGGAGCCCCAGCTCCTACCGTATGCCTGCCTCTCTCCCATGGGCCCACCCGGCCTGGTTCCTTCCCCTGCACTGTGTCCGTGCACCCAGCCAAGTGACTCTGCAGCTCTTTCCGTTGAAGGGGAGGAGACTGTTTCCCGGCACCCTGACTGTGGTTTCCCTGGGAGACCTGCTCTGCCCAATATAGTGAGGAGGGTGTGATACTGGGTCCAGAGTGTGTGTGCCCTGGGGTTTGTTCTTCCATCCTTCTGCCATCGTCATGAGCAGGACGTGCCTGGTTAGCCCCCGTCTCAGGAGGAAGGTGAGGAACGTGTAGGTCAGAGCGACTGCAGCCCAGCCCAGCCTAGGCGTCCACCCCACAGCTGGCCCCCGACCCATGGGCAGCCACTGAGCTTGGGGCGGTTTTGTTATGCAGCAAGTTTACACCAGTAGCTAACCGATACACTCCCTTCCCGGGACCGGCTCAGTCTCCCCAGTGCCACACGACCTGGCTCCCCGGCACCTGCTGCCACTCCCACCCCGGGTGCCCCTCTTGCTGCTGGCTGCTCCTATGGGTCCCTGAGACCCTCTGCACCACCTTCGATTTCCCAGGCCACCTGTTTCCCTGTACTGACGAGTCCATCTTCTTTGAATCTCTCTCGGGCCGTCCTGCCCTCATCCCCCTCCCCTGCAGCTGGCCTTCACACCTGCCCTGCCCTCCTCCTGTCCGCTCTCTCCTCACCTCACAGCTCTGGGCAGGTGCTTACCTCCCCTGCTGGAGCCTCCGCTGCCTTCTTTGCCGGAAGGAACTTAGAGACGCTCCGTGAAGGCGTCGTTCATACATGAGACAGTGTTGCTGTTGACGGGACGGGCAGGTCCCTCAGCGGCCTCGGTGACCTCCCATGCCAAGATCTCCTGGCAGAGGATGCCAGGCTCTCGTGGAGTAGACACAGCCCTGCCTGGCAGCACACAGTCTCTGCCAACAGCAGGTCCTGTTGACTGCGACCGTTATGTGACAGATTTGTTAACTTACTACAGACAGGAAAAGGCTTTGGGGGGGAAGAAGTAGCTCATCACTTGGTCCTTCTGTCTGGAAGAAAGGCATGGAACTGTGTGAGGACGTAAAGCGGACACAAAGGCACCAGGAACCCCTGAAGGGGACCCCCGATTTCAACAATGCTGCTTTAGAGTGTGGGCTCTCAAAGGCGGACGCCCCCATTGTCTGTCTTTTGAACCCCAAAGACAGACAATGAGTCACACGCTTGGTTGCAAGGAACAGGGGCCCACCCAGGCTGACCCAAGTGAAAGGGATGACTCCATCGGACCCCTATGGTCACATTAAGATGGCTCAAGAAGAGCTTAGGAAGGACTATTTACAACGGGTGAGGAGTCCGCTGGGAAACCACAGGGGAAATCAAATTACGCTGGGTCCGCGTCTACACCCAAGCAGCAGAGCAGAGTTGATTACAGGAACGAGGGAGGAGAGAGAGAGACTGACCCATGCAGGTCACGGACACAACTGACCGAAGGTGGCCCTACAAGGAGGGGAAATCAACACACTGGCCTTGCCCACCTCTGTCCCGCTGATCTCCTGCTGGGGCTCCCCAGTGGTGACCCCAACAGGAAGCCAACCACAGGGGACTCCATCGACGCCGTCCATGCGGGTCACCTCCTGGCTGAGGAGAGGGTAGGGGGTGAATTGGGATATTTGTAGCTCTCAGGCAAACCCAAGACAGTGATTCGGGCCTGGTCTGTGACAGCGGCGAACTGTCACCCACCCCACCTTTCTTTCCACCCCGTTTCCATAAACGCTGACCCTGACTCATACGAGGGAGGAGAGGAGCGCGTCCTGTGCCAGGAGCGGGTGCCGGGGGCTCCGCTTCCCCCGCCAATCTGGGAGTCGCTGCGCCCTCAGCCCGCGCCGGCCAGGGGGACACCGTCTGCTGGCTTTTCAGGACACGGTGTTCTCCGCTGAGTGAACACTACAGGGCCGTTGGGGGAGTCTGTGGAGTGTGCATGGCGGTGGGAAAGGGAGCAGAAAGGCCCCTGCAGTGGGAGGGGGTGCACAGGGTGAGCTGCGCCCCCACCCTGGGGAAGAATCTCCTCTAACGGAAGCTTCTGGAGCTGGCTCTTTGCATTAAAAAAACCTTCCGCTTTCAAAGATGGAGCCTCCAAAAACCTTCAAACGAAGCAATTAATTTTCCCATTTAAGCTCCACCCTCCCCAGTGCAGTAAGTTTCTCTTTACTTTATATATATCTTTATTGATTTCAGAGAGAGGAAGGGAGAGGGAGAGAGATAGAAACATCAATGATGAGAGTCACTGATCGGCTGCCTCCTGCACGCCCCCCACTGGGGATGGAGCCCACAACCCGGGTGTGTGCCCTGACCGGGAATCGAACCTCGATCTCCTGGATCCTAGGCTGATGCTCAACCCCTGAGCCATGCCGGGCCAGCCAGTAAGTTTCTCTTTAGCAAACTCTGAACACTAGCACGGCTTGAAGTAAATCCGTTACCCACATTGAAAACAAGAGCCACACACCAGAGGATGGAAGGGAGCTATGAGGACAAGGGAAAGACGCAGCGGTTTCTAGAACATCCACTGGAAAATGACATCAGGCACTGCCCTTCGCTTGCCATCTGAGTTCATGGGCCTAACGAGGCTGGTTGGCTCTCCTTTCCCAGGTGCCCTCTCCCCCCACCCTGGGAGGGGACCCCTTGGGCACCAATGGGAGCCAGCCCACCTCAGGACAGCCTCCCCCTACCCCCCCTACCCCCGGGATAAGAGCCGGGGTAGCCTGGCGAGGAAGGTTTTGGGCGGCAGCCTCCTGCGGATCTGAGGCAGCCTTTCAGGAACCGTTCAAAGCCCAGGACAATTGTATGCGCCTCCCTTCATCATGATTTTCTTTTTCGTTGAGCTTGCTAATTAAATCATTAAAATTTTATCTTCACTTAACCGTGGATAAGAACCGTTTGAAACATTTAATTAGTATGCCGCGAGAGGTGTACGCAGGAGCCAGGAACCTCTGCGGGTTGGGTCTGTTAGGAAAGGGGGCGGATGAAGGAGGGCAGGGAGACACAGGAAAAGAGATTAAAAAGAGGGCCCGAGGCTCATTTACAAATGGATTTGCAGCTGCTCCCCTGCCTTTGATAAGACGGAGGAGAGGAGTCACCCACCTGCCTGGTCCTGCCCTCTGCCTTTGCTCGGGAGCTCTGCCCGCAGCCGCAGCCAGGTCCTTACCCAGAGTAGCCAGCGCTGCGTGGTGCCCACCTCAGTGGGAAGGGGGGAGAGAGAGACAGAGAGAGAGAGAGAGAGAGAGATTTTGAGCACTCCACGCTCTTGCCTCAACCGTCTAAACTGCATTTTTAAACTTACATCCATAGACATCGGGGTCTCTGAGTTTCTTGCCCTCCTCTCCCTCTCCCAGGCAGCAAAATAAAAGCAAGAAATAAAGTGGAGGTACGGTGGTCCCCCCCTTATCTGCCGTTTTGCTTTCCACAGCTTTAATTACCCCTGGTCAACCGTGGTCCAAAACATTAAATTGAAAATTCCGGAAATGAACAATCCATAAGTTTGATTTTGAGCTGTTCTGAGGAGCAGCAGGATGAACTCTCGCCCCTTCGCACTCTGTCCCCCCGGACGTGAATCAGCCCGTGTCCAGCATCTCCCCGCTGTACACGCTCGCCGCCCGCCAGTCACTGAGCAGCCGTCTTGGTTATCAGACTGATTGTTGAGACATCGCAGTGCTTGGGTTCAGGTAACCCTGATTTTACTTAATAATGGCCCCAAAGTGTGAGAGTGATACGGACAGTAGGATAGGCCAGAGAGCAGCCGTAAAGTTATTGCTGTTAATGTCCTCCTGTGCCTAACATATAAATTAAAACGTTATCCTAGGTCTGCGTGTGCAGGAGAAATATAGTATCTGTAGGGTTCTGTCCTAGCCTTGGTTTCAGGCATCCACTGGGGTCTTGGAGTGTCTCCCCCGAGGATGAGGGGGATTACTCTAGTGCAACCCCAAGGTCAGGCTAATATCTAGCGAGTTGGAAAAGCGTCCCTGGGCCCGTGGGGAATAGAAGCTGCCTGTCCGAGCCTGTCCCAGTGCCCAGCCCCTTGCTAAGCGTTTTGTTTGTTTTTTATGGTCTTGCATAATCCCATAAACCTTGGAATCGGCATTATCACCTCCCTAGTGAGACAAATCTATGGTGCTCATTCCCTTGGCATCCGTAACAAAGCACGAGAAATTCGGCAGCTTAGAAGAACAGACACTTACTATCTCACAGTCTGGAGACCGAGATCTGAAACCAAGGTGTTGGGGGGCCACCGTCCCTCTGGAGCCTGTAAGGGAGGACCTTTCCTGCCTCTCCAGCAGCACAGCCCAGTCATCACACAGCGTCTCCCCCCAGGTGTATCCCCTCTTATAGGGACACCCTGAATGACCTCATCTTAACCTGATCACCTGCAAGGACCCCCATCTCCAAATAAGGCCACGTCCACAGAGACTGGGGTTTGGACCCCAGCATATCCTGTCGGGGACACAGTTATCGCAGTAACATGGCTAAGAGAGATTTCCAAATCTCTGCAAGGTCACCCAGCTGGTTACAACCCGGATCTGACTCCAGCGCCAGGCTCCTCACAGCTGCGCTGCTCCAGGAACGTTCTGAGCCTCACACTCGGGTTTCTGCCTCTCACACCCTCCCCCAAACACACCTGAACAGTGTCCAGGCAGGACCTCAGGTGAGCCGGGGGCACCTGGCCAGACGCCTCAAGCCCCCAGAGCAGGATCGGGCTTCTCCAGCTCAGATGCTGCCGGCTTCGTCCATCCCTGAGGTTTTGGGGGATTTCAGGGCTCCCTCTGTGTGAATAAATCTCCATGAGCAAGGTTTTCGGAGGGATTCTTTCTGGGGAGGCCACCCCCTCCCCCAGGTTCCCCAGCTTGGTGGCTACTGGGACCCTGACAGGACAAAATGTGGGGCCAAAGCGCCGCTCCCCCTGGCTGTGGCCTGAGGGGGTTGGGGCTTCAGACCCTCCTTTGTGTCCTGGGCCTGGGAGCACCAGCCCAGGTGCCCTGACATTATTCAGGAACTGTCCAGAAGGGAGGGGCCTGGCATACCTTCTTGGTGCCCCCATGGTCAGCCCCTACCCCCAGGGGCTTTCTCTGTCACCCCCACCTCCATCCTGCTCGGGGTGGCGCTCCAGCTGCCAGCCAGAGAGAAGAGGCGGGAGGAGGGCAAGGAGAGGGGTAGTCTCTGGGAGCCAGGCACCCACTCCACTCGGGTCAGGCCTCCCTGTGGCTCCGTGTTCATCCCCTCCACAGACAGGAGCCAGCTGCTGCCTCCCTGAGATGCGGACGGCCCCAGGCGTGCTGGGAGTGGGCCGTGCTTTCTGCAGGAGGGGATTAAAAGAGGGGAAGGATTTCCCGCTAAACACAGTAATTATTCAAACCCTTTGAGGCAACACACAGGAGAGGATGCGGGACGTTTAAGGAAACTTCGGTACCGAACCACTATTATGCTCTCAAGTTACAGCTCCTGTGGACGGAAAAGCACACGGTGCCAGGACACAGGACGGACCGCCGGGAGCCTGGCCTGCCCTTTAGGAGGTGATGAGACTGCGCTTCTTTGGTGTCCGCTCACTACTTGGGAGTTTAACCCCGTGTTCAGGAGCAGGCTCTGGGCTGGGGGAGTATCCGATTGTGCCCTGCTGCTCTCCCGGCAGCTCCCCTGGGGGTTAATGAGCAGGATTCCCCCGGGGGTAGGGGGAGCCAGTGGCCTGATACCCCGTGACAGCCTCTGGTTTCAGTGAATTCCTGAGGTTTCTCAAGAGCTGGGGACGCGAGTGAGCTGAGAGGGGCAGGAAGTAACAGCAGAGAGCAGGGCGCAAACCCTCCGCCCACGTGCCCACCGGCCCCGTCGAATCCTGGCCAGGCCAGGGGGGGACAGCAGGCTGAGCCAGACAGCTCTGTGGCACCCCACGAGACCTTGGCTTGAACACGCGGGCTCCCCTATCTCTCCCCGCTCCCCACCGCAAATAACTCAGCACGCTCCCCTTAGGAGCAAGGTGAGTGCGTGCCCAAGAAAGTCAGGGGTGGGTTCTTGCCTGGGCAGAGGGAGGACAAGCCATATTTTTCTTGCTAGTTAGGAGGGAACATTCCACAGAAGAGAAAGCAGGAAGGTCTTTGTGAGGTGCATCTGGAACTTTCTGCTCCCCCGGGCACTCCCCGGGGCTTTATTGACGCCCCAGGCAATTCGGGTTGCGTGGGATCAGAGCAGAGCTCCTAATTGGTCCTGCCTGCTCCTGAACTGCTTAGCAGCAAAACACCATCCTGCCCGGTTACAGCTGCCCTCTCGCCACCAAATGAGCCCACGGAGCTCCCCTGGCCCGTGAGGTCTGTCTGCTGACCAGTGGCTGTGACAGAGCTGGAAATGTCCTACATCGGGCCCTGTGGGTGGTGGCTGGGGCGACAGCCCACATTTGTCTCTTTCCCACCACGCAAGATTCCCCAGGGTCACGGCCAGTGGTAGTGAAGGCGTCCTGGGCTTGCTGTCTGAGGTGGGTATGATCCAAAGGCCAGCAGTGTTGGCATCAACTGGAAATTGCTAGAAACCCATACCTGCTGAGTCGTCCATGCTACCTGGATCTTCAGGTGAGCTCTCAGGTGATCTGTCAGGGGACCTGTCACATGATCACGTGCACATCACAGTGTGAGAAGCGCGTCTCTGAGATGCTCCAATCTGGACAACAACCCTGGAGGAGGGCAGAAGGGAGGAAATCTCTGGATCCACCTAGTCTGAAGGAACCGTTCAGGAAGGTATGACCCCATCATGAAGATAAGATGGCCTCTGTTATGGATGGAATGTGTGTCCCCCCCCAAATTATATGTTGAGACCCTGATCCCCATTGTGGTGGCATTTGGAAGTGGTGTCTTTGGTGGTGATTCCGTCATGGGGTGGAGCCCTCATGAATGGGATTAGTGCCCTTATAAAGGGGCCCCTGAGAGCTCCGTGGCCCCATCTGCCATGTGAGAACATAGCAAGA
Source organism: Miniopterus schreibersii (assembly GCF_964146895.1). Classification (NCBI taxonomy): domain Eukaryota; kingdom Metazoa; phylum Chordata; class Mammalia; order Chiroptera; family Miniopteridae; genus Miniopterus; species Miniopterus schreibersii. The sequence goes on from NC_138105.1 coordinate 100,592,142, forward strand.
AGACACCATCTATGAACCAAGAAACGCATCACGCCAGACACCAAACCTGCTGGCCTTGGACCTCCAGCCTCCAGGCTGTGAGACGTGAATGTCTATTGTCTGCAAGGCCCCCGACCTGCGGTGGTTCATCCTAGCAGCCGCGTGGGCTCAGACAGACAGCCTCCCTTGCACACGGAGAAGAAATTGCTGCTCTTTGATCTGGGCTTCTTGCAGGTTAAAGGAAGAGTGTGCCCCCCTCTTGTAGGAGGAGATGGTGACCCCAGAAGGGTAACCAAGAGCGCTGAGGACACAGGACAAAAGGACATGAGCCTTTGTCTTGCACCATTCCCCCCCAGCTGTTCCAGGCCAGAACTACCGCCCTCTGCTGGTCACCATGAGAAATTCAACGGGGGGCTGCATTTGGGTGCCTGGAGTCAAATCAGACCCCGCGGTAATTTCTTCTTTTTTTAAAAATATGTCTTTATTGATTTCAGACAGAGAAAGGGAGAGGAAGAGAGTCACTGATCGGCTGCCTCCTACTGGGGATCAAGCCCGCAACCCGGGCCTGTGCCCTGCCCAGTGAAGCGGCAATCTCCTGCGTCCTAGGTCGGTGCTCAGCCACTGGGCCACGCCGGCGGGGCGACCCCGTGGTAATTTCAGTAGCAGTGATAAGTGCAGCCAACATTTACTGAGGACCGCTTTGTCCCGGGCATTATTCTAGGGTCTTTATACACTAACCCGTTTAATTCCCACAGTCCCCACGAGACTCTTCTCTTATTAGAGACGGCAATACCTGCATTTGTACCTCACTGTGCCTGCCTCCTTGCAGTAAAATTTAATACACGTGGCATAAACTTTACCAGCTTAATCATTTTAAGTGTGCAGTTCAGTGGCATTAAGTAACCACCATCCATCTCCAGGGCTGTTTCATCTTCCCGAACTGAGACTCTGCCCCCATTAAACACTCGCTCCCCTCCCCCTCCCCCAGCCCCTGGGAACCTATTTCCTACTCTCTGTCTCCATGAACTTGACCACAGCCATACCCCGCGCTTTTTACAGATTGAAGGCAAGACCTCCCGCCAGCAAAAGACCATGACTCACTTTGCTGGGTGGTCTGGAACCGATCCCGCAGTATCTCCGAGGCCTGCCTGTACCCTAGCAACTTCATGTATCAGGTTAAGTGCTTTTTTAAATTAGCTGATTTATACCAAACTTCTTCCGTGCTTGGCTGCAAGGAATCAGGCATGGTGAAGTATAAATGCAGGTAATGCCATCTAACACTGTTTTTAAATTTACTTTGTGAAACGAGAAATGTAGCCCACAGTCTTATTTTTCTGGAAGTGGACCTCAAACAAAAAAAGGGGGGGGGGATGGATCAGCCATAGCAGCAGCCCCAGCTGCTTCAGCACCTTCTAGAAAGTGGGAGGTGGGGCCCCTCCTCCTGGTGTCCAACCTGGGGAGCCCTGTGTCCACCCGCTGCTTCTCGTGGGTGGTGGGCGGCCTGCCCATGGGCGTTTCTAAGCCACGGCTCTCAGGTCTGAGCTGTTTTCCTAACGTGTGTGCACCACGGCTGCTCAGGGGGGATAGGCTCAGGCTCCTGTTCCCTCCTGCTGAGACACAGGTGCCTCCAGTCTCAGGGTTGGCCACCTTAGCTGGTCTGATAAAGGAATGGATTCTGCTTTTTAAGGCCCAGCTACCTCCGTGTCTGTCGGTTTGCTTCGTCCCTCCTCCTGTCTCAGAGCTCAGGCTGCTCTTGAGCAGCGAGACGCTGCACTAACCAGGGACTGTCTGGTTGAGGCGGGATTTCTAATGCCATTTCCGGAGCCTGCGGACACCCACTGGCCTCTGTTTATTTCATTTGCTCAGTTCCCGCTCAGGACAGAATATTGCAGGTGCGTTATTTATACCCCCAAGAAGCCAAAAGACAGAGGGAGGAAAACAGAGCGAGCAAGGGAGCAGGAAAACAGTCGTTTCTGCATGGCCGTATTGCGGGTTTCTGCCTTTCTCACTAAGAAATATTTTATTCTTCATTTTGAAAATGTCACTTGTGTCCTGCCACTGGAGGATGGTGTTACTGATTTATTTAAAATATTTATACTGAATTGCAACATTGAGATCGACACACACATTAGCAGGAGCCGAGGAAACAAAATGCCCACGACGTTTGGTTTTGAACAGGACATTGAGAAGCCGTGTCTACAAACACCACCTGACTCGCTCCCTGCTAATTGCCGACACCTGCAGCCCCATCACTCCACTAAAGCTCAGCATTTCAGCTCATTTCTGCTCTAATTAGTGAGGTAACAAACGCACCTCCTGCTTGTATAGAAATGCAGAGGCTGAACAGTGACTTCGGAAGCTTTCGATTTTCTTCCTAAAATTCTTAGCAAAGAAATCAAGAAAAGGCCGTGGTTTGGGCTTCACAGGGTCACCCAGGTGCTCAGGGGTCTCTCTACCCAAGGAGACAGTCACTTGGAGACTAGTCGGTTCAACCCCTTTCAATGGGGCAGTGGAGAGTTCGGGGCCATCTGCATGCTGTGCGACCTTGAGCTAAATCACTTAACCCCTCTGAGCCTCAGGGTGGGAATAAGCAATTGGTCCCATGTCACTGGGATGTTATGGGGGCAAAACATTTGGACAGTGACCGGTGCTCCACACACATTGTTCCCATGGCTGCTGCTCAAGATCCGCCCCGTTTTCTTGACACCCCCCCCCCCCCCCCCCAAGCTCCCAGCAATGTCTCTTCCCTCACAGTTCTCCTGGCTTAGGTCAGTTTTCACCGGCGGTTTGAGGTCCCACCGCTGCGGGATCCTGCCTCCAACCAGCCCATGACATGGTCATGCCGCATCCTAACCTGGCCCGTTTCCTTCTCAGCCCAAATCACCGATGAACCCTGGCCCCTGGGTTGGGCACCCGCTGGGTAACGGGGACTTGCGAAGCTCTCCGTGTGCATCGGCTCAGTAAATCTTCACGACTTCCGAGGGTCGATCCCGTTGCCCCCATTTTATGGATGAGGCACTAGAGACTTGAGAAAAAGTAGTCCGGAGACATATGAACAGACAATTGACAGCAGAGGAAATCAAAGTTGCCCCGACTCACAGTCAAGGAAATGCAAATGAAATTGACCAGGAGAAACCATTTTTCATTGATTAGATTAACCAATGATTAAAAGGGCAACCATTTCCAATACGGGCAAGAACACGGGGGAAACGGGTACTCACGTGCTTGGGAAAGAGTGTGGACTGGTGCAACCTTCACAGGAATTAACCTCGCAGTATCAGTAAAAATTTTAAATCAAGCCCCTTTTTTCAGTTTTATTGAAAACTGGTCGGCATCCATCACTGTGTAAGTTTAAGGCGCACAGCACCACGGCTTCGTTTTCATCCCGTGGGCGATGGTTACCGCAGCGGGTTCAGCCGACATCCATCTTCTCACAGAGGCACGAGAAAAATAAGACAGGAGAAAACGTGTTGATTTCCTCGTGATGCAAGCTCGGGGTTTACTCTCAGCATGTTCCCCGGCTTCATGCAGGGGTGAGCTGTGCCCATCTCGAGACACCCCGGTGCTCACTCTTCCCGTAACCGGAGGCGGGTCTAGGCCACTGCGCCCCGCTGCGGGAACGTGCGTGTCCAGCTGCCCTGGGTGCCGCAGGCCGAGGACCTACAGCTGGGTGCCCTCGGGGGGCTCGTTCCGCAGCAGGGTCACCTGTTCCTCCTGGTCTCCGGCCCGGTCAGATGGCTGCGCCTCCAGGGTGAGTGCAGCGAGCCTGGTGAGCAGGTGGAGGACCGTCAGCTAGGACCGGTCCAGTGGGCCCTGGGACACAGGGCTGTCCCTAGCCATCTGTCTGGTACCCAGGCCTGAGTGACAAGGACAGGGGCACAGGGTGTTGGGCACCCACAGAGGAGGGTGGGGGGTGGGCTCTGGGCTGGGGGTTTTCATCTGAAAGGTGTGCTCCTGGGCGAGTAGTTTCCTGTCTCTAGACTCAGCCGACCCTGGGAGGTCAGTCCCTGTGGGTCACCAGGGCCCCAGATGTCAAGGGATCAAATACAGAAAATTAAAGGCGGGGTGGACACACCTGGCATACCTCAGGTGCGAGGACAGAGAGTCCGGGTCTCCGGAGCCGCACAGTTGCCAGCCGGGAAGGCAGCCGCCACCCTCGAGCTCCCATCCCCTCACCCCAGCCTCGGAGATGCCGCACAGTCTGGGGACAGAGGAGACTCTGCTCTCCCCCTCCACCCGCACCCACCAGTGCCACCGTGACCTCAGCCGCCGGCCAGGTGGCTTCCCTGAGGCGGCCTGGGTCCCAGCACCCGGGCGATGCGGTGAGTAGTGCCCTTGGGGCTGACAGCGCCGAGGGGGGGGGGGCAGGAGAGCTGGGGCTGGCCCGAGGGAGCTCTGCAGCTGGGGTGGCCGCGTCCGGAGCCCTGGGAGCCCAGAGGAGGCCCATCCCCCCACACCCCCTCAGCTGCCAGTCAGAGAGAGGTGGGGGGCCCTCAGGGCAGGGTGCCTGTCAGAGGGAGGTGGGGGCCCCCGCGGGGCAGGTTCCTGGCTGAGAACCGGGAGGGAGAGCAGGGACATGACTCGGGGGTGTGGGGCGCGGGGCAGAGACGCGCGTGTTCAGTCTGGGGAGTTAGAAGAGAAAGGGCTGTTAGCAGGAGCCGGCCCGTCCTGGAGACCCTGACCACTCAGGGGGAGACCTCCCGGCAATGGGGGCTGGAAGGGTGCTGAGCAGGCGGGTGCTCATCCCAGCGGACCTGCTCTGTCGCTGAGGGGGTCGCGGGAATCGACGCCTGGCTCGGGTATGTCAGCTGAGTCAATGGGAGATGTTCGGGATGCTACATGAGCTCGGCGACAATGGAAATTCTTGCTTGTGGGGTGGGTGGTGGGCAGGGGGAGGCCAGCAAGGAGGCCCTGGCTAACTTGCAGGCTTGGGGAGGGTGTTGGGTGTGTAGCTGGGGCAGAGCCCCCAGGACACGTTAGGTCCGGGGAGTAAGGACCCTCATGTAAGAACAGGCATCCGGGCCCGGCCGGGCGTGGCTCAGCGGTTGAGCGTCGACCTAGGATCCAGGCGATCGGGGTTCGATTCCCAGTCAGGGCGCATGCCCGGGTTGCGGGCTCGATCAGTGACTCTCTCATCATTGATGTTTCTATCTCTGTCTCCCCCCCCTCTTGTTCTCTCTCTGAAATCAATAAAGATATATTTAAAAAAGAAAAGGCATCCGGGACGGGGCATGTAGAAGTTCTATAAAGAGCTGCACCTGGTGCCAGCCTCCCCCCGCCCCGGCCTCCCCCCCCAGACCCCCACCCCCCGGCTTCTTTCTCTCACCCCTCCTCCTGGGACTACATCTTGAGCACCAGGGCCACTGGGCAGCCTCCACGGGGCACTGAGGAAAACCTGGCAGAAATTCTATTCGACATAACAGTCATTGGAGACACCTGGTCTCCTCTTAATCATCAGAAGGCAGTATCCACTCAATCCCAAATGATTGGGAGGCAGGGAGTGGTGGTCACGCAGAAGACGCCCCCCGAAAGGAGCTGAACAGCCTCGGGAAGCGGTTCGCCCTCTCTGGCTCTGTTTCCCTCTCTGGCTCTGTTTCCTGGGCTCGGAAATACGGGCCCAGCCCTGAGAAGGCAGCGAGGACCCGAGGAGACGCCTGTGCGAGCGCTCTCTCCCTTCCCCTCTGCAGCCAGCTCTTACCCTGGTCTGGAAGTGGGGGTCTCCCCCCCTCCCCTCTGGTTCCCTGCCTGCCCCATGGGATGTGACCTGGGACTCCCAGGCCAGCCTGACTTCACACAGATTCCCCCTCCCGGTTCCCGCCTCCCGGTTTGCGGTGGTTTCTTGGTGATTGCCAAGCACATGGGGTCCCTCCGCGAGCCATAGCGCTCGGAATAAATCCTGCACAGTCCTCCCCGTTTCTGTCCCGCATGGCGCGTGCTCCATCATCTTAAAGATCTCCGTTCGACAGATGAGTGCATTAGCGTGGACGCATGTGACATTTATTCCCCACTGTCATTATTATTTCCCCTTATAATTGCCGAGCCGTGTGATCACTTCCAGCGCTGTCCCTCCAGCCCTCCGACGTAAAGATTTCCGCTCGGGCCTGATAGCCACGCTGCGCGCAAAGCGGACATTTGCGTAGCTGCCAGACATGTGAAGATCTTGTAGGAGCAAAGCAAATAGTGCTGATTAGCTGAGCGGGGCGTTCGTAAGAAAAATACCAGCGTCTTCATTTCCCAGCTGTTCCAAAGCGAGGCAGGGCAATCGTCAAGGGCCAGGGCAGCTCATATTCTCTAATTGCAATATCATTCTTTATGGCCGTGACCTTCTCATTACACTCAAAATGCTGTTTACAGAAAGGTCTGAGGGCACCGAGGGAGCCTTCGGGCCTCTTGCCTCCCCGTGGCTGATGCAGCTCGCAGAGGGAAGACAGGCGTGACCATGAAGGAGCCCGGCCGCATTGCGCCCGGGGGGCTCTTCGCCTCGCCACGTGCCCTCCCCGTGTGCTTGGCTCTGAGGCCATGAGGTGCAGTTTGTAACCTGTCAGCTTTAGGGAGGTGAGCCAGGGAGCCGGGAGGTCACTCGTGGGCCTGAGACCAGAGGCCCGGGTGAAACCCTGCCCATCCAAGACCACCTGCCTGGCATCGCCCCACACCTGCGGCATCAGACACCACCGTGTCCCAAGGCCCGCTGGTGACTGGCAGGTGGCCTAGGGCATGCTGCTGTGGGAGGAGCAGTGGTTTAGAAAGGGCTTCTGGGAAGAAGACCCGGGAGGTGTGGGAGCCACCGTGTACAAGGCCACCCTGGGCCGCCTGTCACCGGTGTCTAGGGCTTCGGAGCCCCGTGCCCGGGAGGAGTTGGAGGCCCTCTCTTCACATTTGGGAAATTTCAATGAGGATTTTGTTCCTCAGTGAATTTGAACCAGCAGGAGTTCAGCAGTGACCTTTTCAGGGAACAGGGGTGAACTCGAAAGGAGCGCTCAGGGGGGTTTTCTCTGCGTCAAATCCACCGGCTTATATTCCAGGGTCAAGGACTCCTTGATGTTAGCGAGAGGAGGAGAGACAGAGAAGGGAGGGAGGGAGGGAGGGAGGGAGGGAGGGAGGGAGGGAGGGAGGGAGGGAGGGAGGAGAGAAACTGCCTTTTATTTTTAGGAAGCATCCCAACCCTGGTCTGAGCTTGGAAAGAATCATGTACTTACAAGAATTTTTATTTTTTAAAGTACCAATCGAACCCAGCCGGCGTGGCTCAGTCGTTGAGCACCAACCTAGGAACCAGGAGGTCACAGTTCGATTCCCGGTCAGGGCACATGCCCGGGTTGGGGGTTCGATCCCCAGTAGGGGGCTGCAGGGGGCAGCAGATCAGTGACTCTCTCATCATTGGTGCTTCTATCTCTCCCTCTCCCTTCCTCTCTCTGAAATCAGTAAAATAATAATAATAGTAAAGAAAAGATAAATAAAACAGCAATTGGGTGCCAAGTAGCCCCCAATGCTGGACTTTGTAGACATGCTTTTCCAGCTGGGGGGACTATGCTGGCTTGCTCCACACCATTGTCACTGACCTGTGCCCACACCAGAGCCAAAGACCAGAGTGTCCCCTGGGAGGAGACGGTCAGGCCCCGGGTGTCAGTCTCCCGAGGCTGTGTGACTAAGTTCTATACGCCGGGGGGCTGTAAACCACAGTCCTGTTTTCTCCCTCAGCTCTGGTGCCAGAATTCCACAATCCGGGTCTCGACAGGGCCGCGCTCCCTCTCGAAGCTCAAAGGCAGCCCCTTCCCGCCTCTCCCCGCTTCCGGTGGCTGCCGCAGGCCTCGGTGTCCCTTGGCTGTGGACACGTCACTCCAATGCCTGCCTCCGTCTTCACGTGTCCTTCCTCTTGGTCCACATGGCCTTCTCATGGGGGACACCAGTCGTTAGACTTAGGGCCCACCCTAATCCCCTGCGGCCTCAATCTTAATTGAAAGAATTACTTCTGCAAACACCCTGTTTCCAAGAAGGTGGCATTCTGAGGGTCTGGGCGGTGGTGGATATTGGGGGACCCTGTTCAGTGCGTACAGAGGGGAAGGCATGTGGTCGAGTGGCAAGAACCCCGGACAGGGCGTTAGGACACGTGCGTTCTGCTGCAGCCTGGGCCTCCGCTTCCCCGTCTCAAGGTGCAACAATGGCTGTGTTAAATTTCGTCAAACTCTAAGGCGGAGGAGAGCCCATGGGGGTGAGGAAGGGGCGCCCGGGAGAAGAAGAGACTGCAGTTCCTCTCTCCTTGAGAGCTCAGACTCGGGGGCAGAGCCCGGCTTTGGGTGCAATGTCCAAATCGCTCCCTTGGTCGCCTCGGGGCCGCCCTTTGCCTCCCTGCTTTGGTCTCCCTGCGTTTAAAACTGAGCTAATCACACAGAACTCCCTGGCAGGGATATCGTCAAGATCTGGTATTTAGGAGAAAATGATTCCCAAGCTTGTTGCAAACGGGAGGTGTTGCAGGAGAGCTGAGGAGGAGGGGACCCAGCAAGGTCTCTCCGGTTCTAAATCTGGCAAGGGGGGGAGGGGTGCGGAGTGGGGTGCGGGAGAGGTCGAACTATTTTTAATTCCTCGCCAAGAACTGATTTCTTTAAATCCACACTAAAATCATGAGCTCATCCTGTTCCAACGATGAATTCTGATTCCATGATGGTCCCATCCACTGTTAGCTGGTAGGAAGGGCAAGAATCGAGGTCTCCTCTCATCAGGATCTGCCCGGGGAGGAGGGATGCCCTGGGAGCCCCCAGAGACGCCCGAGGGAGGGGGACGGTGGCCCCTCCTGGGGCAAAGCCATATGACTCATAATTAATATTTAACACTGGTTCTCGGAGTAAGTGGCGAGCCCTCAATCAGCGCGCATTATCTAAGGTCAGGAGCAGACAGATGCATTTATTTATTGATTAGCTTTTACACTCTGGTTCCCATTTGTGTCTCTGCGAATCAATATCTCCTACAATGTCCAGATTTTTTTAAAGACCTGGATGCAGCCGTAGAGACGGCGCTCTGCTCCCGGTCCTCCCCGCTACCTGGAAAGCAGGTCAGCGAGAAACCCGCTTCCTTAGCAGCCGCCCGGCAGGTACGGAGCCCCCCCCCCCCCCCCCGCCCGCCGCCTGCATCAGAGGGGTCTGAGCTCAGGCTGCAGTCTCACTTCCATTTTTACCTTTTCAAAATGTTTAAACCGCAGAAAAGTGCAGCGATAACAGAACACATTCCCAGGGGCCCGCCACCCCAAATTAACAAATGCCAATATTTTCTGTGTTTCTGTTGGTTTGTTTTTATATAAAATGCATAATCCGTTGCAGATCAAGCTCAGTCCCTTCCCACCCCATGGGCAGGGCGCCCCTCCCTCCTGTCCCTCGAAGGGGCTGGGTCTTCGGGTTTTCGTCCCTCCCCCCCCCCCCCCCCCCCCCGTGTGTATACCCATGAAAAACCCACAGCACTGTAGCCGGGCTCCTCTTGGGTTCCCGAGCCGGTTTCTGTCACTCGACGTTACATTTTGACAATTACCCGTGTCGGTCTGTGCACCTAGTCCACTGTGTCCTTGCTTATAGAAGTTACCTATGGGTACACCATGCCTTCTTCACCCTCCCCTCTTGATGGGCATTCGGGCTGTTTCCCTTTCACAAACAACAGGCCTCCCGGGGCCTCCCGGGGCCCACGCACTCGTGGAATCCCTGGCTCGTGGAATCCCTGGCTCGTGGTTCTCCACATTCTCAGCCTAAGAGACGCCTCCAGGGTGCTCCCCAGAAAGGCCGGATCAGTCTGCACCCAATCAACAGGGCATAGGAGTTGCTTTCCCCCCACATTCCCTCCAACGGTTAATATTGCCCAACTTTTCATCAGATTTTAAATAATCTGATGGGTGGGGGAGAGGATGGGGCCTCACAATTATTTTCATATGGTCATTCTTGGCTCTCCCTGTCGGAGGTACTAAAACGGAGCAAAGGGAACAAGGACCGGAGCAGGAACCAGATGTAGGGTATCTGAAACGGGAGGGGCTCCCCGTAACTTCGACGCTGGACTGACGCCCCCACCCCACCCGCCGTCTCAGCAGAGCCGAGGAACACAGTGCATGTGTTTTGAGAATGGGCTGTGGGGCTGGGAAGCCCCGGGTCTTTGTGTTGGCTCTAAGACTTCCTCTCTGAACCTCAGTTTCCTCGGCCGTGATGGGTGGACAATGATTCTTGTCCTGTGGGTCCTGCAAGGACTGACGGAGGCAATATTGGTGGAGGGCTCCGCGCCTCTCTGGGCACAGCGCTCAGGAAAGGCTCTTGTCGCTCACCTTTAGTACATTGGAAAGGTGGGGTGTGGGCCCTGGAGGCGCACCACCTGGGTTTCTTCCCTGGCTTAGACACTTGCTTGCTGTGTGCCTTGGTCTCCTCACCTGTGAAATGGGTGTGATGTTAACACCACTTGTTGTGAAGGTCCAGTGAAATCGTTCGTGGAAAGGACTCAGTGACCTGCATGTAGAAAGTGCTCAGTAAACAACTGCTCGTGTTCCTAACAGAGCAAGTTACTGGGAGCAGAGCTGCCCAGTGATTTGGGCAGAGGCTGTTCAGGAAAATGGGACTGGACGGTCACCAAAATGTGCACATTTCACAGAGTGATGCTGCTCATCAAAGTCTCCCAAATAACAAAGTTCGTCTCCTGCACGCTGACTTCAGGCACCAGATGACGGCCGCGTGCTCAGCGGGGAGTGCCCAGGGGACCCAGAGTCCTTCCGCCCCCTGCCCGGCTCTGAGGCATAATCCAGGTCTGGCTACTGCAGGCCTGGGCGGGCTTTGGGCAGAGGGAAGAGAGAAAGCACTAGAAGAGAGGGGAGGGCCTCACAGGAGAGCTCCTGGTGCTCGGGCCCAGGAGAAAAGCCCCTTGGACCGGCTGCGTTGTAGAAATGCCGGCAGGAAGCCACATCCCTTCTCTGCTCTTCTGAGATGTCCCTGCCGGCATTCTGATTGACAATAAATCATCATTTCTGACATGGTTCCTTTCCCAAGGCATTTTTATAAGACGCATCCAGCCATCTCATTTCAAACATAATTTAAATGGGGGGATGAGGGAGATCCTGCAATGTTTATTATTATTTTTTAAATGTTTTTTATTGATTTTTTTAGAGAGAGAGAAAGGGAGAGGGAGAGACAGATAGAAACATCGATGATGATGACAGAAACATCGACTGGCTGCCTCCTGCACACTCCCCACCAGGGGCTCGAGCCCTCAACCCAGGCATGTGCCCTGGCCAGGAATTGAACCAGTGACCTCTGTGTGCATGGGTCGACACTCCATCCTCTGAGCCACGCTGGCCAGGCTGCAGTCTTTATTATTAATTAAACAGGGTTGCAGGACCATTGGTAGCAATGGGCGGAGGGAAGGAACATCACCCCTAACACCCTGCACCCGGCCCCCAGGCCTTCCTGGGAAGGGCCTCTGGGTGAAATGTCCTTTGTCGTAAATCCAAGTATCTATTCCCGCCCATCTGCATTTTGATGCTGGAATTAGACGCTCTGTGTGTGTGGAAGTTGGGATATTTATTGATAGTTAAAATGTCACACCCCCTGGATTGATGTTCGTGAGCGAGAACAAGTCACTAGCGTGTTCCAGGTAGTTTGAATAGGAGCGAAGATTATTTAACACCAACTTCTGCTTCCTGTCTTTAGATTCTCTCAGAAACCAGAAATTAAATCTCCAGGGACTACTCAGGGGGAAACGGAGATAAACAATAAACAGATAAATAAGACAGTTCCATTTCCTATTGGTCGGGAGCAGGCTTTCTCTTTTATGATCTTGTTGCAGTTTGAAATTTATGAATTCTAAACAAATTTAGAGACTATTTGAAATATTTAAACGTGTTTTAAAGACTCTGCCTAGGAAATGGAGCTATAACCTGACAACATCCAAAGTGCCTGCTCCAGGGGGGCCTCGCCGGGTGGTGGCTGAGCCCGGTCAGTGCAACACTGGGCTGCGTAAAGGGAGCAGCTGGAGACGGTGGGCCAGGGCTCAGGCTGGGCTGGCCCTGGGGGACCCAGGCCAGCCCCGAGGGCCACCATACAGAGCACCGTCCCTAGGGCATGGACAGTAAAGGTCCTCAAAGACTGTCGGCAAGAACGCCGCAGAAAAGCTGGACGCTTCAGTCGGCCCTGTTTGGTCAAACTCTGTGTCCAGAGCAGCGTCACGCTTGGAGCTCATAACTGGAGGGACCGTTCCTTGCCCTTCCCATGAGCAGTGTACAGATTGGGAGCAGGCATCCCAGGAGCCTGCAGTCAGGCATCTGTAGAGCATCCGCTCGCACACCAAAGGGTCAAGCGTTCGATTCCCAGTCAAGAGCATCTACCTGGGTTGCAGGTTCAATCCCTGACCCTGGTCAGGGCTCCTGTGGGAGGCAACCAGTCGATGTGTCTCTCTCACGTCAACATTTCTCTCTTTCTCTCCCCCTTCCCTCCTTCCCCCTCTCTAAAAAGAAATGGAAAAAATATCCTTGGGTGAGGGTTAACAACAAAAAATGCTGTTGTACAATTGGCTATTTGTATACAAAAAAAAAAAAAAAAAGAGCTTAGGCCCTCATCTCTACCATACATAAAAATTCACTCAAAATGGATCACAGACCTAAATATAAGAACTACAATTATAAAACTTCTAGGACAAAAATCTTCAAGACTTTGGGTTAGGCAAAGAGATTTTAGACATGACACTAAAAGCATTAGCCAATTGATAAATTGGACATCATTAAAATTAAAAACATCTGCACTTCAAAAGACACCATTAAGGAAATGAAGACAAGCCACAGTCTGGGAGAAAATATTTGCCAATTACATCTCTGATGAAGAACTTGTATCCAGAATCTACAAAGAACTCCTGCAGGTCGGTAATAAGACCATTTAAATTTAAAATGAGCAAGAGCTGGATGGACGTTTCACTGAAGGTGACAGACATACAAATGACTAATAAACAGGTGAAAAGGCATTCCACACCCTGAGTCATTAGGGAAATGCACATTAAAACCACGATGAGATACCACTATACATCTAATAAATGGCTATAATTTTTAAAAAATCAAACGATGCAAAGTATAGGTGAGGACGGGGAGAACTTGGAGCTCATTTGTTGCTGGTGAAAATGTAAAATGATACAGTAGCTTTGAAAGGCAGTTTGACAGTTTCTTAAAAAGTCCAACATAAACTTATCACATGACCCAGCAATTCCGCTCCTCGGAATCTACCCAGGGGAACCGAACATGCGTGTCCACACAGAGACTGACGCACACGTGTCCATGGCAGTGTTTTTCAGAATCACCGAAACCTGCAAACAACCCAAACGTCCATCAACTGGCGAATAGATAGACGAAGGGTGGTGTGTCTATACAACGAAATACTATGCGGGATAAAAAGGAACAGAATACGTATTTAAGAACATGGGTGAACCTCAAAAACAGGACATGAAGTGGAAGAAGCCAGACATAGGAAACTGCCTAGTGTGTGGTTCCATTTCTATCAAATGTCCACAACAGTCCAATTGTGGACACTGCCCGGAGCTCCGGCAAACAGGCTGGAGGGCATGCGGGGGCTGTGAACATGTTAGGAGACGGGGTTGTGGCAATGGTGGGGTCACGCTGTAAAGTCACTCAGAGTCGTTGAGTTGTACACTTGGAGGGGATGACCTTGTGGTATGCAAATTATACCTTAATAAAAAGAAGAGAGAGAAAAGCTAGGGAGAAGGGAGGCCTGGTAATGTAGTCCATGGAAATGAGTCTCAGGGCGCAGCGGGGGAGAAGGGGGCAGAGGGATCTGCGGGGGCAAACAGAATGTGGGGTTCAGCTCATGCCCACGGTGGCCGCAGCAGCAGCGGCACTCCAGGTTTCCTTGGGCCGTGAGGTTTCTCACTATTGCTTGCAGGGGGAGGCGGACGCCATGGCCTGCCACCCAGCGTCCATCTGAGGGCTTCAGTCGAGTTCTTGGGAAGTCACTGCTGTAAGACTGACTGCTGGCCACGACCTTGGCCGCCAGCAGGGAGAGGCTGCCTGGGATAGAAGTCATCACAGAGGCGAGCAGAGCCCAGACCTGGAGGGAAAGGGAGGAAGGCGCTGTGTCTTCAGGCCCAGCTCCTCCAGGACGTTTCAGATGAGCCAGCAAAGTCCCCCCTGTGATCACATCACCGTGTCAGGTGCCTGTCGCCGCGACCGAGGCCCAACTCCCACGCTCTCTCTCCTTCACAGGGCCTCCCAGCTCTGCACCCTGCTACTCATTCTCTCCCCGCCCCCCCCCCCATGTCCCTTCCCTCTCCATTGTCACCTCCTCCTGTCCGGAGGGGAACCTTCCACCTACCACATGCTGACCAGCTGCGGGAACCTGTTCAGCAGGTGACTTTCTTCTCTGAGCCTCTGTTACCTCGTCTGTGAATCGGGGACAGTAATATCGACGTCCGCATTTGCCAGGAGGATTAATGAGGCTCTGTGTGCGTCTGAGTTCCTGCCACGTTGATTACCAGCAAATGTGGCATCATTACTACACATCGTTACTGCGTCGGCATTAGCTGGCCTGGGGAAGCCTGGGGCTGGCTGGCATGTAGGTGGGGAAGACAGAGTGGCTCCCGGACGCCAGGCCATGGTCCCGTCGCGTGCAGGTGGGAAGAGTTAGAGAGCAATTCACCGGAGCGGGGGCGGGCGGCGAGGCTTGGGATAGCCGGCGGTAGCCGGTTCCTCCGGACGGCCGTCGAAGCCGATGTTTCCCAGACTCTCAAGCGCAGGCAATCAACCGGGAGTCCCTTTAGCGCGGGGTTCTGCCGCAGGCGATCCTGGTGACGGGGCCCCGGATTCTGTTTGTTCGTTCGTTTGTTTGAATCCTCACAGGGGGGATATGCTTTTTATTGATTTGAGAGAGAAAGAGAGAGAGAAACATCAATCAGAATCAGTTGCCTCCTGACCGCACCCCAACCAGGGATGGAACCCACAACTTAGGTGTGTACCCTTAGCTACGTGCCCTGACCGGCAACCGAACCCACAACCTTTGGGTGTACAGGACGACGCCCCAGCCGAGCCACCGAGCCAAGGCCCAAGCTCCTGCTGCTGGCCCCCAGCCGCACACTGAGCAGCGACTGCGAGGCTGCTGGACTCACCCCGCGACCTCACACAGTACCCGGCCTGGGCTGCACCCGGAGGCTCGGTCTCCTTGGCCCGCGTTTGTCACAGCTGCCCAGGGCACCCTGAGGGGCAGCGGGGCTGGGGGCCCTGCCCTAAGTGAACCTTGGTCCCTTTCCCGCCACATCCTCAGGCTGGAGAGAGTTGCTTTAAACCCCAGAGAATCAGGTTTGACTTTTTAAAGCCTCTGTAAGCACCCCTCCCCCCGAAGGCAGTGAGCGACTCAGAGCGTGAACCCTCCTCGCACACGGAAATATCAGCGGATGACGGATGGAAGTGGGAAGGGATGCAGCGTGGACCCTTCACCCGCGGGATGCCTCAGCGGCCCTGGGAGGGGACAGGGCTGCGAGATGCCTTCTGAAGGAAGAGCAGTGACATTTTCCCGCAGGAGAGGGGAGCAACTCCCCAAATCAGGACCTCGGTGACACCGTGAATATTCCGGGAGAGTCTTGAATGTTAATGTATGCGCCCTGGAAATGCCTTATTCCCGGAGAAATGGTATCCCGGGCCTCCCAGTGGGACACGGCCACATGTCTCCACTTCTGAGGCTCTGCCGGAGGCCCTGCAGCTTCCGAGGCCACAGAACGTCCAGTCTCCCTCGAGAGCAGGGCCTGTCCCGGGTCCTCGCTGCAGGCAGAGTGGTGTCGGCCCCGGCAGCAGGTTCGGCTGCACTCAGCACCCCGCCCGGTGCCAGCGGGCACCCAGAGGAGGGAGGGTGAGAGGGCAGGATGGAGGTGAGAGCTCCCACTGCTTAGGAGGCAGGTATGACAGGGAGCTTTATTTTCTGTTTTGTTGTTTTTGTGTGTTTAACCCTCACCTGAGGATATTTTTTTCCATTGATTTTCAGAGAGAGTAGGGGGGAGAGAGAGAGAGAAACATCGATGTGAGAGGCACACATCCACTGGTCGCCTCCTGCACGCGCCCCAACAGGGGCCGGGGATCGAGCCTGCAACCGAGGGGCGTGCCCTTGACCAGAACTGAACCTGGGACCAGTGCTCTAACCACGGAGCCAAACTGGCCAGGGCTGTTTTTGTTTCTATTTTACTTTTATTTTTTTAAAATATATCTTTATTGATTTCAGAGAGAGGAAAGGAGAGGGAGAGAGAGAGATAGAAACATCAATGATGAGAGAGTCACTGATCGAGCCCACAACCCGGGCCTGTGCCCTGGCCGGGAATCGAACCCCGATCGCCTGGATCCCAGGTCGACGCTCAACCGCTGAGCCACGCCAGGCCGGGCTGTTTTTGTTTTTATAGTAAAATTTTCTCGCACGAACCTTTTTCTATTGTGGTAAAATGTACATAACAAAATTTACCATCGCGACCATTTGTAAGCGCACAGCTCAGTGGCATTAAGTACATTCAAGGTTGTTGTGTGGCCCTCACCACCATCCACAGGACTTTCTCATCGCCCCAAACTGAGATGTGTCCCCATTAAACAGCCCCTCTCCCCCTCCCCCACCCCCGGCCCCCCCCCTCCTGCTTCCTGCCCACGAGCCTGACTCCTCCAGGGACTGCATGTGAGTGGAGTCGCACAGCGCGTGTCCTTTGGCGACGGGCTCGTTTCACTGAGCACAGTGTCCTCAAGGTCCACTTGTGCTGTAGCTCATGACAAAACCTCCTTCCTTTTTAAGGTGGGAGCATCGGTTTTGGAGACTGCGTGGATTTCAGACCTGAGGTCGATGTTTCTCGTCCCCAGACCTCGGTTTTCTCTTCTGCAGAGTGGGTTATAAAGCCTAGCAACGGCCTGCAAGGGCTGGTGTTCACTTGATTGTAGCAGAAACCCGCCGTCCGTGGCTTCAGCAAGGAGGGCGTTCCTCTCTCTGCCGCAACCAGTGACCGACACCCGGAGGCGGGGGCGCGGGGCTGGTGGGCTGTTCCGCGAGCTCCCAATGGCCTAGCCTCCTTTCCGCTCCGCTCTCCTGGGGCTCTCGCCTTCCCGCGTGCTCAGGTCAGGGAGGAGGGACGTCGCGAGGAGCAGGTGGAGCCAGTGTCAGGACGGGACCCTCCCCGTCTCAGGAGACCTCCTCTCACAGCTCGGTGGCCAGACGTATCCCACGGCCACTCTTACCTGCAGAGGACACTGGCAATGGGAGGGTTTTTTCTCTGCCTACTTCACAGGACATAATATTTCTATTTCCAACTCTCTCACAATTTGAGATTATCCACCTAAAAAAGTAGGAGTGGGTTTGGATTTTTAAAAATTAATTTAGGTTTTAAATTTTTAGTGCCTTGCCGTGCCAAACAAAACCAGGGTTCTGCAGAGTAAGGACAGGGGAGAGTGCGCTTGAGGCAGGTCCCCAGTGACGAACCACTTCGCCGGTTGTTCCGGGGATTAGATACCGGGAGGCAAGGCACCTGAAACAGGGCGGCACATGGCAGGGCTCAGCCGGTGACGCTGTTGACGACGACAGTGATGATGGGACATGGACTTAACATTTTCAGCAGAACACATTTTTTCCTAAGATGACCGGTTAACCATGTTTCACTGGGAAACGATAATGGCCGATAAATAGCTAACATTTATTGAGCATTCGCTGTGTACCTGGCGCTTTGCAGAGGTTCCCTCTCTGGGTCCTCATGTCTCTCCCACGAGCCTCCCGACCTTCGTTCAGGCATGTTCTCTGGGGCAACTCCACCTCCGCTCTGCAGAGGGGTAGGTCCCTCAGGCCAAGCTGACCAGCGTCCTCTCATCCCCTGGCGCCCAACTGGTTCAGACGTGGTCACATCATTCAAGTCAGTCCCTGAGCCCAGGGGGGTTTTCATTCGGGCTCCATGAAAGACGTTTTCTCACTGCACAGCGAGCTCTTCCAGAAGGGACACTTGCTCTCTCCGCACGAGGGTGTTTCTAGCTCCAGCACCGGGTGAGCCACGTGGTAACTTTATGTTATGATGAAGCTGACCCCCCCCCCAGAAATCGGAACAAACAAGGTGCCGTCTCGTGTGAGCTGGACTTCACCTTCTTCGAATCCAGGCGCATCCTAAGTGGTGCAAGTTGTTACGGTCATCAGCCCCACCTTACAGACAGGAAAACTGAGGCTCAGCGAGGTCAGGGTGACACAACTAATCTGTGGCAGGGCAGAGATTTGAACCCAGGTAGTTGGACATCAAACCTTAGAACCCAGCGACTCTGTGGTCCCTTGAGGGTGTCCCTGCGGGTGGTGGCTGCCAGTCCCCCGCCCGTAACCCTGGCGTTTCCTTCTGTCTTCGGTCTCCAGCCTCTCCCCTAGGGCCGCTGACATCCCCCGCCCCAGGCTCAGCCCCGCCCGGGTTCTCACGGGCAGCGAGGGGGCATTTGGTCCCGTTTCTGTGTTTCCGAAGCGCGTCCGCAGAGCGGGACCGGCTGAGCCGATGAACAGACGGGGCGTCTCTGCCTTCGGCTGGGGTCCCGCCCGCTCCGCAGAAACGCTGGCTCAGGGAAGTGCCGCCTGCCTGTTGTACGTTTTCATTTAAAATAATAACTAGAAAACTGAATTCATTCTTTCCTAATAAATGCCACTTAGGAAACAAAATCTTTCTAAGCACATGATGTATGAGGAACACAACCAAGGGTCCTTTGCTTTCCCCATTCCTAAGAGTGGACGTCACCCCCCAGAATCCCGCGTCCCCCTCAGCTCCCGGCTCCGAGATCTGGACAGTCCCCTCCAGGCCAGGTCACCGAGACCAGAGCCCCTGCTAAGTCCAAGAGAAATGTCTGCGAGCCTCTCCCTCAGAACGGAAGCAGGAGAGGTTGCTGTGCAAGGAAACCAGTGTCTAAAAGCTTCTTTCAATGTCCTTTTAAAAATGTTCTGCGGGAAGCGATCCAGCTCCTCTAGAACCGAGCGTTCTGCGGGGTTTCTGTCTGGGCTGCGGAGAAAGTTGCTGGCGAGGCCCCAGTTGCTAGGGAGACGGCGAGGTTCATTATATGTAAATCCCGGGCAGAAAGGAGAGGCGAGAGCGAGTTCTCTCCAAAAGGGGACCTTTCGGGAGAGGTGGGAACTTCACAATTTACGATTCCCGCAGGGCTTTGTGCTCAGAGGAGAGAGATGCGTTAGGGAGCCATCCTCGCCTCTCCTCTCTCTCTCTCAAAGTACTTCTATTAAAAAACATTTGTGGTTTACCTGAGATCCAAATTTGATGTGGCAGCTATGAGCCCAAGGGACCCTGGCCTGCCCTCTTCACAACAGGCCACCGTCCCCCCCAGGTCCCAGTGTTAGCTCCCAAGTTTCCGTGGGGTCAATGTGCTCGTGCATGTGTGTGTGTGTGTGCACACGCACACATGCACACACACGCTCGGCATGTGGTAGAACGTGAAACCGAACAGTACACGAAAACAGCCTTGCAAATTATAAGCATGATTCTATTTATTCTGATTCTATTTATTCTGTGCTTCATATAAATCACATTTTAAAAGTCAAGACAGGCACTAAATCGTAAAGACGAGCCTCAAACACCATCACCCGAAGAGCTGTACCATTGCCAGACCTCACTGCAGGGAATATAGACGACCACGCTCCTTCATCCCTCCTTCCCCCTCCTTCCCACCCCCACCCATATGCACACAGGTTTTGGGGGGGGGGGGTTGTTAATCCTGCCTGAGGATATTTTTTCCATTGATTTTTAGATAGAGTGGAAGGGAGGGGGAGAGAGAGAAACACTGATGTGAGAGAGACACATCGATTGGTTGCCATCCGCACGCACCCCGACCGGGGCTGGGGATCGAGCCTGCAACCCAGGTGCGTGCTCTTGACTGGGAATCGAACCTGTGACCCTTCGGTCTGCTGGCCGACGCTCTAACCACTAAGCCACGCCAGCCAGGGCTCATGCAGGCCTTTTTCTTTTTCTTTTTTTAAATATATCTTTATTGATTTCAGAGAGAAGAAGGGAGAGGGAGAGAGATAGAAACATCAATGATGAGAGAACCATTGATCGGCTGCAGCCCGCAACCCGGGCATGTGCCCTGACCGGGAATCGAACCCTGATCACCCGGATCCTAGGTCGACGCTCAACCGCTGAGCCACGCCCGGCCGGGCACGAAGGCCTTTTTCTACCTTAAGCCCCTGGGCTGGAAGCAGCAGCCCTTCCTCAGGTGATCCCTGCCGCTCAGCGGATGTCCAGCGAAACACCCAGCAGGACTTGATAAAATGAAGAGGGTCCCCAGCCCCGCAGGCCAGTGTCCCGGCCGAGGCTGCAGACAAGGGGCAACTGGGTTGACGCCAAAGCTCCGCCTCCACCCGCCCTCTCCACTCAGCGTCTCTCCACGTGTCTGCAGCAGTCCGTGCAAACACGCCTACCTGTTGCTTAGTAGGCCTGGGCAATGGCTCTGCCCTTCCCCTCCTGCTGAGCGTTTGGACTGTGTCCAGTCCGAGGAGGGCTTCTTGAAGTCTTAAAGGGAAAAAAATCGATTCCTAATGGCTACGAATTTATGTGCCGAGTGCCTACGTTTTATGTATTATCTCGACTTGGCACGTGTGGTGATGGGCTGCAGAGTTTTCATCCAAAGATACATTCATTAATAGGCTATTAATGGAAAGTCCATAGTTCTGGTCTGGAACTTTCAAAAAAATGTGGAGGGCGGGGAAGTGGGGGAGCAGATCACAGGGCATCTGAGTAGGAACCGCTGCCAACACACGTGGGGGTGGGGTGGGGGTAGGGGTGGGGGTGGGGCTACATTTGCAAAATGAAGTTATCAAAGGGCATTCGTAGTGAGCTAATGTCCGAGAAAAAGCAATGCCTGCCCAGGCCACAGGTGGCAGAGGTCTGCTCTGACTCCACCTGGGTTTCTCCATCCAAGTCCCACTCACGGTGCAAGGAAAGTGGGGACTCCCGCCAGGTGGTGGCGCTGCGGAGAGGGGGAGGGCGCTGTGGCTGAGGGAACCAGGAGGGAAGTGGCTCTGAGTCTGTGACACTGAGTCATCTGAAAGTGTCAAGTCCAAAGGGCAAGGGGAGGCTGGAAACAGAAAATAGATGATCAGTGAGCTCAGACGCAGGGAGAATTCAAAGCAGACAGCAGGCAGGACAAGGAGCTGGGGGTGGGCTCTGAATGAGCCACCAGTGAGCAGGGAGAGAATTCCAGGCTTGGACCTGCCTGTGCTCGGAGGGGTGTGGTCAGGACACGGGGGTGGCTGTGATGGCTGAAAGGACTGTTGCTCTTAGACTCTGCACGTCTCATCCATCAATCTCTTGTCCATTTCCAACGTCATGCCAGCAGCTGCCAGCTGCTGCCCTGCCCACCTTCCTTGCACCGGTGCCCATAGTATCGCTCAATGTCCTTTAGTACAGAACTAGTGGACCGTTTCTTCACAGTTAGAAACACCCTCTAGGGAAACTCTCCCCTCCACCTCCATCCACCCTGATTAATAATAATAATATTTGAAGGTAAAAATTAAAGCCATTGCCCAGCCGGTGTTGCTCAGTGGTTGAGCGTCAACCCAGGAACCAAGAGGGCACCTGTTTGAGTCCCGGTCAGAGCACATGCCTGGGTTTCGGGCTCAATCCCCAGCAGGGGGCCTGCAGGGGGCAGCCGATCAGTGACTCTCATCGTTGATGTTTCTCTCTCTCTCCCTCTTCCTTCCTCTCTCTCTCTAAAAAGCAATAAAAACATATTTTTAAAAATTAAAGCCATCAAAATAAAGCCACTTGGTGACAAGCTGTGACTTGTGAAAACCAAACGCTCGTCAACAGAAAGACCCGGGAGAAATACATTTGAGGAAATCGTTTCTGAAGTTTGCTGTCTACTTATGGCCTGAAAGTTTTTGTTTTCCCAAATTATGGGCGAAAGATCAATTGTGCTGAGATGGAATTTTCTTTTGGAAATGTCATGAGAAATGTCTTCGCTCCGACACGAACATCAGAGTTCTGTCTCGTTTTCTTGGCGAGCACGTTGAAGGAGGCCGGGCGGAAATGAAGAGGGAGGGCGATGCCATCGAGGCGGCTGGTACGTGGTCTTAAAGGTGCTAATCAGCTCGCCCGGGAGGGCTCCAGGCAAGAGGGTCCGAGGGTGGAGTGAACACACGAGCTGTAAATAGGCCGCGTGGTGGAGAAAGCTCTCTTATGTGGAGGCAGCCTTACTGCCCCGATCCCCCACGTGGGCGGCAGAGGAGCTCACGCTAACCTAACTCTGCTTTGGAATGATAATGCCCCTCGCCCGCCCTGTCTGCGCGTGACAGACAGCTGGATTCATCAGAGAACGAGCCCCGGAGCCGGGCGGGTCGTTAGCACATGGAGATCAATGAGGAGCGGCGCGCGGAGGGAGCCAAGAGTCTATGTACAGGGGGCGTGTTACCTCTGAACTCCGCGGGCCGTCCGCTTCCGAGCACCGGGGCCCTGCAGATACATGCAAATACTGTGGAAATTAATGCTGCGAGGAAGGCGACCGGGGCAGGATGCCGAGCCAGTGGTGCCCCTGGGGTGGAGCGCAGCACAGCCCTGGCTCTGTATTCGGCACCTAGGCAGGTTGCAGAGCGAATCCACGCCTCGAAGCTACTTAGCGTGCCCGGCAGGCCGTCCTGCACACCCGTGGAAACCAGTGGGCAGGGGAGTGACCACGTGGACCCAGAGGTGTCAGAGGAAGCAGGTGCACTGGCATGTCCAAGGGGCTGAAGGCCGGAGGGTTGAGCAGCAGGCCCTCCAGGTACCGGGGGTAGTGACGAAACGCCAGCTGGGGCGCTCTCCCCACTTTCCAGGCCTCGTTCGCTCATCAGTGCCCTTGCTCGCTCCCTCCTCGGCACGCTCCACGAGGACTGGGGAGGTGCCGTTTTAAAGGCACAGGTCCCTGGCTCTGCTCCAGGTTGTCGACCCAGCAGCTCCAGCGCCTCCTGCTGGCTCATCCACGCCAGCAGTGATCACACCAGACAACAGCTAACACTGCGAGTGCCCGCTGTGGGCCAACAGCCTGTGAACTAGGAGCCACCGTTGCCCCATTTTACAGGCTCAAAGGGATCCGCACACCCAGGGTCACAGCCGGCCTCTCTGAAGCCACAGCCAGGATCTTAACCAAGATGCTTTGGTGAGACCTGGTCCTTACCCTGGGCACCTTCCTCATGTCCCTCACCCGCAAGCCGCCAGGCTTGCCCTGGTGGCAGGTGTTCCCTCGATCCCTTTGCTGTGGCCTGACAGGGCCCCCGTCGCATGTCCGATCCCGACAGCCAGCATCTCTGTGACCACCTTCCGGCTGCTGGAGCCACTTCCCTGCCCTGTGGAGAGACGGTAGCACCCGGGGATCTTTGTCTCCATCTGACCCCAGCAGCTCGTAACCAGTGACGGGTGGGCTGGGGACGCCTCTGCTCCCACTGATGGGGACACTCTGAGGTGTGACTTGTGCCACCTGCGGAGCTCCCCTGTGCGGTCGAGGCAGCATGGCTTTATCTCTGCTGCTCTGTAAACAAATGAACCCCAAATCTTGTGGTTTAAAATAGCAAAAAAGATGTATGGCCTCCCAGTTTCTGTGAGTCAGGAATCTGGACGTGGCTTAGCCGGGGCTCCTGGCTCAGAGTCTCTCAAGAGGCTGCCGTCCAGACATCGGCCAGGGCTGCTTCATCTGAAGGCTCGACTGGGTCTGGGGGCTCTGCTCCTAAGAGGACTCCCTTGCATGGCTGCCAAGGTGGTGCTGGCTGTTGGCTGGAAGCACAGGACTGTCCACAGACTGGGTGAGGGTCCTCACAGCATGGTGGCGGCCTCCCCCCGAGCCAGTGACCCGAGAGAGCAAGGGACTGTCTCAACCGCCCAGCCTCAGAGTCACCCATTGTCGAAGAGGCCTGCCCTAGTCAAAGTGGAAGGAGACACACAAGGGCATAGATACAAGGAGGAGAGGGCCAGTGGGCACCGTCTTGGCCACCGCAGTGTCCTCGGTGGGACCGTGTTTGTCTCTGCCCCCTCGCGTGGCCGCCTTCCCCTCCCGGTCCCACGGCCCTGCTTCCCTACCCCTCTTTCCCTGGGCACGCTTTCAGTCGGCGGACTTCACTTTCACATGGCTGCTTCCCCCCGACGTGCACCCACGCCCGCTCCGCCCCCCTTCCTGGGGAGCCCCTGGCTGGCGGCTGGCGGCGGAGCCCAGCGGTGAGCCTCGCCCTGCTTGGCCGTGGCTTTGACCCACTCGTCGGGTGCATGGTCTTCTCCTTTGTCTCAACAGGCACTGGCTGGGGCCCTGCTGAACACACCGCCCCCCGAACCAACAATATCTTTTACCACAGATTTGGCAAGCCATGCCCTCTTTACCTGAACCCCTAAATAACCCTGTAAGCTGTTATCACCTCCCTTTCCAGGAGAGGAAGCTGAGACTTAGAGAAAGTAAGTGATGTGCACATGTTGGCGTTGTGGCATCAGGACCAGCGCTCGAGCCACGTCGCCAGGTCCGGAGCTCACGGGCACCTGCGTCACGTGGGGGGCTGTTCCTCTGTCATTCTCGTACCTGCTGCCACATTGTGTCTGAAGACAGGGATGGAGCTGAGGTTGACCACATCCCCCCATGCTGCTGGCCACCCCCTCGCCCGTGGTGGGGCCCATGCTCACTTCCCATCCCGCAGAGCCCAGAGTGGAAAGCCCCTGAGCGGGTCCCAGCCTCGTGCCTGAGCCAGCCCAGAGCTGTGGTCACTCTGGTCAGGACACAAATATGTGAGTGATTGAGCCCCCCTCTGCCACATGGCCACCTCAGCCCCACCGCCTTTGGCTCAGGAAGCCTGCATCCGTCGCGTCGCAGGTGCCCAGCCAGGCCGCAGCAGGCGGGAAGGCCTCTTAGCCGTTGATTTTTAGAGAGAGTGGTAGGGAGAGAGAGAGAGAAACAACATCGATGGGTTGCCTTGGGGGACTGAACCTGCAACCCAGGTATGTGCCCTTGACTGGGAATTGAACACGAGGCCCTTTCGGTGTGCGGGCCGATGCTCTAACCACTGAACACCACTGGCCAGGGAGAAGAGGCCTCTTCTTGGTCGAAGGTGTGGCTGTCCCTGGAGCTGCGTGGCAGCCGGAGCTTGTTGGGGCTGGGCCTCCTTTAAGGACGGGCCTGACGGAGGGGGCAGAGCAGAGCAGAGCAGAGCAGCGACCGCTTTCAGGCTGAGCGAACAACAGGGCCATGGCCTCAGCGCTTTCAAATAGGGCTCGTCCTCTCTGCCTGGAGGCATGGGGTGCAGGGCCCAGGCCTGGGGGTGCAGGGCCCAGGCCTGGGGCTGCCGAGCCTTCCTGCTTCTAAAGCACAAGGGCTCCCGGGGCAGTGCCCACCTAATTAGCTGGCTGTTCTGCATACATTTGCTTTTTAAATTCAAAAGATCAAACCCCTTGGATGCACCACAGAGCCAAGTTCAGTTTTAAAGTAAGAGTCCAGAAAGTATCCAACGGGGTTTTTTAACTTTATATTAGTTGTACATATAATATACCTATCCTCTCTTCTATATATTTCATCAATTTATCTTCAATATACATATTGAAGGCCCCTGTTCTAGAAGCTTCTGTGGTTCCGGGTTTTGTGTCTGGGTCTGCGATCCATCTTGAATGAAGTTTTATGTTTGGAATGGGGTTGATAGATTAAGTCTTGTTCAAACAGATTTCCTTAAATCGGGGTGGGGAACCTTTTCCTTCCAAGGGCTGTTTGGGTATTTATAACATTCTCGGGCCATACAAAGTTATCCGCTTAAAAATTAGCTATGAAAAAAGCTCCTAGACTTACTGAATTTCGAGTTCCGCCTGCGGTTGCCTTGGCAGGGCCAGGCCCAATGATTTCTCGGGCCATACGTTCCCACCCCTGCTTTAAGTGATCGTTTGCAATACGTGGCTCACCGGTAGACAGGAGGAGGGTGCGGCCGTGTTTCTGGCGTGTGTCAAAGAGCCCGTCCCTCTCTCGCCAGAGAGAGACACACCGCTCCCCGGGCCTGTGTCGAGCTGAGGGTCTCGGCTCAGCCTCTTCAGGGCCGAAGGAGCTGACTTTACGATGTCTCTCTTTTCCACTCTCGTGGGTTTTCCCGGGTTTTACAGACCACGCGGAGTCTGGGGTTTTTATATTAAAATCGTGGCCGTCTATTCACAGTCGCCTGCTGTTCCTTCCCGGGCCAGCGCTCCTCTCCAGATAGGAATCGAGGTGGCACCCCGATCGTGATGGCTCTCTCCTCGGAGCCCGCGGGCCCGACCCCGGCACGGGCTGGGGGCTTCATCGGTCAGGTGATGCCGGCCCGTCCCCACGGGCGTGGGCCGTATCGCACGGAGCCATCTCCCGCTCTCCAGCCCCACGAGAATGAAAAGCCTCGCAAAAGCAAATAATCAGTTCAAATCTGTGCATAGCCCGTCACAGTAGTTTGGGCTAAAAGCAGAATTCACAAGGTCTTTCTTCCTAAGAACCAAACAGAACTGCGTGTCTGCCATCGTCTGAAAGGCCTGCAGCTCTGGGCTCGCGGCACAGCGTCCGGAGGTGGAGCTCAGCGTCCGTCGGGGGCAGGGCTTGCGACGGACTGATGAACCGAGCCTGTTCCGGGGCCTCTCTGGGCTCCGCGCTCTGCCTCCCTGTCATCTTCTCTGCGACGCCGGGGCTGCTGGTTATTTTGCTTTGTGAATCAGGTTTTCTTTTTTTTTTTTTTTTTTTTTTAAATATATCTTTATTGATTTCAGAGAAAGGAAAGGAGAGGGAGAGAGAGAGAGAGACATCGATGATGAGAATCATTGGTCGGCTGCCTCCTGCTCGCCCCCTACTGGGGATCGAGCCCGCAACCCGGGCATGTGCCCTGACCGGGAATCAAACCCTGATCGCCTGGATCCTAGGTCGACGCTTTAACCACTGAGCCACACCCGGCCGGGCGTGAATCAGGTTTTCAACAGAAACCTCACACACACACGAACTTCTCGGGTGTGCGTCTAGGCCGCGGGTACCCGCCACCTGCGCCTCCCCACGCCGCAGAGATTGTGATCACGTAACTAGAGTAACACTGCATCCCTGTCACTGTTCATCTACTGTCCAAAGGGCTTCGCCAACGACAATGCCACTTCCTTCCTTTTACAAGTGGGGAAACTGAGGCCCGAGGACGCACGTGACGTTTCGTGTCGGTGAGCACTTCCTGCTTCTCTGGGCTTGTTCCGCCCAGCCCTCAGCTCAGGTGGATCACGCCAGCACCCACCACTTACTGTTATTTGTTATTATTATTATTGATTTTAGAGAGAGGGAGGAAGGGGGAGAGAGAGAGAGAGAGAAACATCAATTTGTCGCTCCACTTATCTATGCATTCACTGGTTGCTTCTTGTATGTGCCCTGACCGGGGATCGAGCCTGCAACCTTGGCATATCAGGACTACGCTCCAACTCACTGAGCCAGCCGGCCAGGGCCACCACTTGCTGCCTCACGTAGTGTGAACTGGCCTCTGCTCTCGGTGCCCTTCACAGACAAAGCCGACCCTCGGCACAGTGTATATTCATGTTCAGGCGGGAAAAATGAGATGCAGAAAGACTGAGAACATTGCCCGGGGTCCCCCAGCTATCGAGGAGCAGAGCAGGAATCCAAACCCGGGGGGGGAGCACCGAAGACGGCTGGGATCTGTGTCTCTCACAACAGATGATGTCGCCTGGTCGGGATTTGTCCCCTAGGAACTGGGCCCAGGTAGCGTACACGGAGCACCTCCTGGCCCTGGGCTGGAGAGAGCCTGCCAGTCAGGGACGTGTGGTTCCCGTCAGCGTGACCCAGTTTTCTAAGGATTTCTCCACCAGTCAAAGGAGAGCTAAAGAGCAGATTTTTCCTGGATGATTTGAAACCAAAACTACATTAAAGGACACTTCGCCTAAAAGTAAGTGTGCGGCCCAAGTGTCCCCGTGGCCATTTGTGACAAAAGAGCATCAGAAAGAAACACAGGGTGAGACAGGTGTAAAAACCAGGGACGTGTTTAGTTCACTTTAGCATGTGTTTCACAGGCACAACCAGATCTACATGCAAAGCAGAATGAACCCCACAAGCAAAAAAACAAACAAACCACAAAACTGGACTTTCTTAGGACACATCCTCCAAGGATGCTCTGTAAGGCTGGCTTTTTCAGTGCGGTCACAAAACTACAGCAGAGTAAAGGGCATCTGAAAGGCCGATGATCGTTGCGGCAAATTAACACTTGTTAATAGCAGAGGACAGGGACGCAGCAGGCCGAGGAAGCCGCCCTCGCTCCCTGTGGGCGGGTGGTGAAGGCCGTCTTCCATCTCAGCCCAGAGAGAAGCCAGGCTTCCCGCAACCTGGGGACCAGGAGGTGCCGGGATAGGAGCCACAGGCGCTGAAATTGTCTGGCTGGAACCATCTCTGAGACTCTGCTTCGAATCGTCCTTCGACATCCCTCATTTTTAGTCACCATCATTCAACAAATATTTGAGCGCCTCCAACATTCCAGACTCTTTGCGATCTGATGGTGAATGAATCAGGCGTGGTCCCCGCCCTCACGGAGCCTGGTGAGGAGAGGAGCTAGGAGGCCCGAAGTGTCTTGACACAGCTGAGGCGCACGGAGCCAGGCAGGGACGCATCCACTGCGAGAGGCAAAATCCTGGCTAGAGAGACTCAAACCAGCACAGGGTTCCTTTCTCACCTAACAAGTAGGTCTGGGTAGGTGGCTGGAGGTAGTGGTTCATCAGCTCAACAATATCAAAACCCACAATTTGGCAAATCTCTTGGCTTTTCCTCAGAATCACAAGATGACTGCTGCAGCTCCAGCCACCACGTGCTCACTCGAGGCAGAACAGGTAGGAAATAGGAAGGCAAACTGCACTGCTCCCTCTCAGCAGAACAGAAAGAGCTTTCTCGGGTCCTCCCTGTCACGTGGCTACCCTAGCTGTAAGGCTTTAGCTGTTTAGCTGGACACACCACTGCTTTGTACAAAAGTCAAGTAGCTACTCACCTACATTCCAAAAAGTCAAGAATTTGCAAGTTCCACAGATGCCACAAGCCAGTAGTAGGTTTCTGGCCCACAAGGTCCCGTGGGGTCTGGCTTCTCATCACTTCTCCATCTAGACATGGAGCCTGAGAGTATCGAGAGGTCACTGGGTTTTTCCACAGGGAGCACAGTGGCAGATTTGCATGTGAGGAAGCCCACAGGCTGCAGTGTGGGAAACGGACAGGGCATCTGAGAGTCCAGGGTGCATAGACTTCCCATTTCTATTAACAGCTCAAAAGGAATCTAGAAAGGCAGAAGTCAAAAAATGGGATTGGGAAGTGAGAGCCCATAGTCAGTGAGAACCAAACCCAAGCTGTTTAGCTTCAACATCTCTTAAAAAACAACAAGAAAACCATAAGAGAGGAAAATGTTGCAATGACTGTCTCCAGCTGACCCTCCCAACAACTAGATGAAGTCATGTGGGAACGTGGTCTTTGGAGTCACACTCGCTGGCCTTGATTTTCCTCTTTACACCTCAGTTTCATCATCA
This sequence comes from Miniopterus schreibersii, assembly GCF_964146895.1. Classification (NCBI taxonomy): domain Eukaryota; kingdom Metazoa; phylum Chordata; class Mammalia; order Chiroptera; family Miniopteridae; genus Miniopterus; species Miniopterus schreibersii. Next base: position 100,621,599 of record NC_138105.1, read on the forward strand.
GTAAAATGGAAGCAGTGTTGCTTTAGGATTCAGTGGGGTATATGCTCAGTGCCTGGCATTTTGGGGCACCCAACAAGCGTAACGCCCCTTCTGTGATGCATTTAGTAAAAAATTTGAACATGTATGCATGCAACATTGGAGCACCTAAATATATAAATCAAATATTAACAGACCTGAAGAGAGAAATAGACAGCAATGCAATAATAGTAGGGGGCTTCAATACCCATGTTTCATAATGGATTGATCATCCAGACAGAAGGTTAATAGGAAACACTGGACTAACCATGTTAGATCAAATGGACTTAACAGACATTTCCAGAACATTCCATCCAAAAGCAGCAGGATATCCATTCTACCTATTCTAGTGCACATGGAACATTCTCCAGGATAGGTCATACCTTAGGCCACAATGCAAGGCTTAATAAATTTAAGATTGAAATCATATCGAGCATCTTTTCCAACCTAATGGCAAGAGACCAGAAATCAATCACAACAAGAAAACTGAGAAATTCACAAACATGTGGAGATTAAACAACATGCTCCTGAACCACCAATGGCTCAAAGAAGAAATCAAAAGAAAATTCAAAAAGTATCTTGAGACAAATGAAAATAGAAATGCAACATATCAAAACTTATGGGATGCAGCAAAAGCAGTCCTAAGAGGGAAATTCATAGTGATAAAATGCCTACTTAAAAAAAAAAAAAACACTTGAACACAGAGTTAGCCACCCTCCATGGGTTGTTCTTATAGTCCCAGTAGGTTTAAAACAGCTGCAATGACAACAGCTTCCAGTACCCTGCACAGGACACTAGCATATTCATAAGTATAGCCAGTAAGCAAGCCCCTCACCCCACTCCCACCCACCCACCTCAGCACCACCTGGAATGCATTCCTAATAGCAAGTGCTAGGTGCTTACCAGATGCTCAATAAACTCTCGCTGCCTTTTACATTTCCCTTTTCTTGGGAGGAAAAATGCAAGCCCGAGAGGCGAGACATTGAGGAAGATGGGTCTTCATTTAGTGTGTTTTCACATTGGGCTGGTAATGCCATTTCCTCTCGTTAAAGAGCGTTTGTTCCTAGTGGTGCGCCATTCAAGCTGCATTAAATTTTAAGATCTAGTTAAACTCGTCTTTCTCCAGGCTACGTGGAAACTTGGTGGATTCTTTTTCCCCAATTAAAATAATAATAAAACTGATTGGGGGGGGGGGAGATAAAATAAAACAAGCTTGAAGAGGTCTAAATATATCTGTTTGTCAGTTTTACCGTTACAAACAGAATTAGTCCAAACATTTAAGTAGCTTCCTCCAGCTTCCCTCCTGTAGACTCCCTCCCTCTTGAGTATATTCTCTGTGCAGAATGTTATTAGGTATAATTTATTCTCCTCTAATTTATTAGATTGTGTCTATATATTGCCACAACTTATTTTAACCAAGAGGTTTTTAAACAAATAGAAGTAAATGTGGTTTAATTTATTTTGCCAGGCAAAGAGTTCTCAAGAAAATCAATTTTCATTTGCACAGATATCTGGGAGCCGGACACCCCATTATTGCATTCCAGGTCCTTCTGTGCTGGCGTTTACATGACAGGTAGCTTCATTGCTCTGCCGTGATTCTATTACTTACAGAAAAATATATTTAAGGAGCATTAAAGGTCTAAGTTAAACTGACAAGAGTCACGAAAGCTTATGTTAGGCTTTAAGTTACCTGAGCAAATGGGAGCCTCTGGGAATAGAGCACGTTGCTATGGTGATGTGGGGCATCCGTTTTCATTTGCTGCCCCTGTGCTATTAATTTATGGAAGACCTTTAATGCTGTCTAAATGAAAGAAGGGGTCTCGGCCCCCATGAGAAGGCCTGAGGATGGATTCTCTCTCTTCTCTCTGAAACTGTGCTTCTCAGAACCAGGTGTGCATGGGAGCCCACTGCCCAGGTCAATCTGCCTCGCTCCCGGGTATCTGCTTCAAGACCCCTTCTCCCCCTCACCTGAAAGACCCCTTCTCCCCCTCACTGTATCCCATGTCTACTACCCTTTGCCCTGAACCTGCATCTCTGGGCTGATAACCTCCTAGGCAGGGCTCTCTGGGCTGATAGGAGCATCTTTGCTGACCTGGGGGCCTTGGACCATATCACTTAGTCTAACAATTTGGGGGGGGGGGGTCTTTGGGTCACACAGTATCCAAATGGGCTGGAGACTGAGGTCACCCACAGGGGGAGTCAACCATGTCTACTTGGACACCCAGCAAAGACTCTGGACACTGAAGATCAGGGGACTTCCCTGGTTGGCCATGCTGCGTGCTCGCTGGCCCACATCACTGCTGGGAGGAGTCAGCATGCCCCCGCCCCCACTGGGAGGGGACACCTGGAGCTCTGTGGGGGACCCTCCTGGCCTCTGCCCCTGTGTCTATGCCCCTGCCCCTGGCTGATTGAGATCTGAATCCCTTGTTGTGATAAATCACAACTGTGAGTACAGCTGCTCTCAGTGACTCTGTGAGCCCTTCTAGTAAGTGACCCAACCTGAGGGTGGTCTTAGGGACCCCCTTCCCATTGGTGTCAGAAGTGAGGGTAGTCATGTTGACAGCCCCCTAACTTCATACAGCCCCAAGTTTCCAGGGCTGAGAACCCCACACGCCCCTTCGCAAATCTTAGGGTCCCCAAGCCCTGGCGTGCTGGCTGGGATGCTGACCCTCCTGTGAGCCTCCCTGGTGTCAACAGCCTGCAACCCGAGTCAGGTCCCCTCCTTGTCCTATGTCAGTCTCCCTGATCCAGTCCTTCCCTGTTTCCCTACTTTTTGGATCCCAGGTCCTGCACCTGGACTGTCTCCCCAGCACCTGCTGCTGGGTTCCTCCCCAGTCCCCATGTACCTGGCCCACCCTCCAGGTCCCGGCCCTGTGATGCCATCCCATCCCCTCACTGCCACCTATGGGGTCACTACACAGGGCTCGAGAACGCCACTTCGCCTTCCCTGATGCAGGCCCCACCCTGGGCCCCATCAGCCCGAAACACTTGTCCATTTGGGAAAAGCCTGACCAAAGATTGATTCTCTCTGGGTTTCCGGTTCTGCCCACCCGTTTCCCGCGGGCACGTTCATCGGGAGTCTTTCATTGCCCTTTTCCTAGAGCGTGTTTCTCCTGTGATTTAGCCTCTGTGGGCTCCAAGGATGAGCGGAGCCCCTTTACCCCGTCGTGCCCATGAATCCCTCTCCGGGCACCGAGGAGACGCGGCCTCTCAGTCTCCTCCGACGGCAGGAAAGGGCCCACGGTGGCGGCCGGTGCCTCTCGGCGACGAGGCTCCTTTCAGAGCCCCGTGCCTGGCAGCCTCGCTTCCTGATGTTAAATGGGAACGAAAGTGAGGTTTCCCTAATTGGGGCTCCTAGAAATTAATTCCGCTCGATAGTTCTCCAGACCTTCGCTGAGGAGCCGGCGTGTCGCTCTTGACACCGACGTGCCCCATATTAGCCTCCTAACAAGGCTGCAGGGTCGGCTCTCGGTTTGCAAATTAGAGGAACGGGCCATGGTGCCGGCAGCTCGCACGCGTGGCCACGGTGCTCTCGCTGCGAGGCTTCTGGATCTTTCTCCGTGAGCGGAAATTGGTTCCAATGTAACTCTGTGTTTGATTAATTCCCCACTTTTCCTCAGCCACATTTTAAAAACGGTGCCACTTTTTTTTAAAAAAAAAAGAACTTCACCTAGCGATTCATCTCGTGGAAATTGGAATAGGGTGTTGAGCTGCTGTAGAGTGAATGAAGCCTAAAAGGCAAGTGCTCCAGCCGGGCCGGCGTGGCTCAGCGGTTGAGCATCGACCCACGAGCCAGGAGGTCACGGGTGGATTCCCGGTCAGGGCACCTGCCCAGGTTTCAGGCTCGATCCCCAGTCGGGGGCGTGCAGGAGGCAGCCGATCAAGACTCTCTCATCATTGATGTTTCTCTCTCCCTCTCCCTTCCTTTCTCTCTGAAAATCAATTTAAAAATCTTAAAAAAAAAAAAAAGGGGGGGGCCGCAGTGGGGCCACGCTGTGCCCGCCCAGACACGCACCGGCACATCCGCATCCCGCTCCCCTCCCGGCTGCCACGCCTCAGGCATTTCCCCCCCTGGTTTGGCGTCTGAGGCCTCTGCTTTTCTGAAGGGCTCACGGGATGTCCATGAAATCACGGCTACGATGACGAACATCCACCTGCGGCTCTGCTGCTGCCCTGCCCCGGACGCCCCATCCACCTGTGGGACCTCTCGGCGCGTCAGAGGGGGCGCTGCGGGTGGGCCCAGGCTGCCCGGCCTGCGGCACCTGCAGGAAGCACTCACCCAGGCGGGATGCTGAACTCTCCAGCAAAGGCCGGGCCGCGAGAGGGGAGTCGCGGGCGTACGGTGCCAAACGCACTGATTGTCATGAAATCAGCTTTATACCGTAGAAGAAAGTTTCCCAGCATAAAGCCTTTTCATGCTAATATTTATAACGTCGCAAGGGTTAAACCATTCCTTTCCGTTGACTTCCATCTTTTTTAACTTTATTCTGTTCCAAAGAGTTGGTTGTGGGGGCCTTGGTGTTGTTATTTGGGGGGGTTTTGGTCTTTATTTTCAGAATGTTCTTGTGCCGTTCTGAGCTCTTCCAACAAGGAGGCGGTGCCCCTTAATGATTACCGACGCACACAGACTTTGTCCTGGAGCTGGGGGGACTGGGCTGTCAGACACCCGCTTGGAAGAGCGCTCACTTTTTCATGTTTCATTCGAGCAGCCTCTGTGCCCATGACGTTAAGCATTGCTGAAATAGGAGGCAGAGACCTGTGCTGGCCCTTCGGGGGGTCCTGGTGCTGGGCATCTGCCTGCCGGGATGTGGGTCCCAGCAGGAGTCAGAGCTGCCGGGTGCAGCAGACCTGGGACCCTGCAGTCGGAGGCTCCCAGGCTGGCTGCCTGCAGGAGGCCCGAGGCCTGGGCAGACAGGCTCCTGAGCTGTGTGCACAGAAACGACCGAAACCCCACAGGCTGTGCAGGAAGTGGGACCCGCAGAGCTCCCAGCCGCACCCCTTCAGGCTGGGGAGGTGGGGAACCCGCCCTCTTCCTTTCCCAGCAGCCGAGTGGTTTAAGCATTGCTTTTTTTTCACACTCACCAGTATTTTAAGTTTGGGCTTTTTTTTTTTGAACATTCAAGTTTGTCATTGGAGCTGAGTAATGGTGAGATGCAAGCAGCCTCCCCCATCTGTCACCAGCGGTCCCCCGGTTGCTCAGTGTGACAAAGCACCTCACAGCCGGCGCCTGAAACAATAGGCGTCTGCTGTCTCATTCTGGAGCCAGAGGTCTGAGGTCAGGTGTGGGCAGGTGGACTCCTCCTGGCCTGTGAGGCAGGGTTGGCTCAGGCCTCGCTCACCTTCTGGGGTTCCTGGCAGTCTTGGGGCCCGTGGCCCATAGAGGCATCACGCCAGCCTCTGCCTTCCTCGCACATGGTGTTCTCTCTGTGTGTGAGTCTCCGTGTCTACATTTCCCCTGTAGAGGGACACCAGGCATGTGGGATGAGGGCCATGCTAATAACCTCATCTTAACTCGATCATCTGCAAAGGCCCTATTTCCAAATAAGGTCACATCCACCGGTACTGGGGTTAGGGCTTTGGTAACTTCTGGGAGGAACCCAGTTCAACTCAAAACAGGTCCCCTCTTCTCTCCCAACCCCAGTGCAGACCACCAGCTCCCCTGGCCTGACTTAGGGAGCCATCCTCCACCATGTACCATCTCTGGTCCCTGCTCCTACTGTCGGTTGCAGGTTGGGTGCCCCAGGAAGCAGACTCAGAGAGAGATGAGTGTGCAGGAGCTCTGTTAGGGGGCGGCCCTAGGAATGTCACCTGCGGAAGGGGAAGCAGGCATGCAGGATTTGGCAGGGGGAGCTATCGAGCTCGATCCAGCCTCAAGGAAGGCCTCAGACAACCCCACTGGGGACTCTGGAGATGGGTGACCCCTCGGAGCTGTCCTGGGTTGACCAGGTGCCAGATGCTGGCTCTCCTGGGAAGGGTTGTGACATGGGCCAGCACCCTCTCCAGCAGATGCCATCCCCGAAGGGTTAGATGCTGGGGGCTTCCCGGTGTCTGGGGAAACAGGCCTTTACTTCTGCAGGGCTGTCTGGATTGCAGAGCCCACCACAGGCAGCCGGAGTGATCCTGCTAAAACACAAATTTGGCCACATCACCCCCTTACATTCCTTGGTGGTTCCCACTGCCACTTGTGCAGCCCCACCATGCACGATGTCCCTACCCCTCTCCACGCTGCCCTCCTGCCACAGGGCCTTTGCACATGCTGTCCCCTCAGCCAGGTTTGCTCTTCCCCTTTTTCACCCGCCTATGTGACTCCACCTCATCTTCACGTGTCACTTCCTCGAATGGCTCCTTGACCCAGTCAGATCCTCTCACTATCGGCTGTTAGAACACGGCACAGCCTCCCTAGAACACCATTTGCAGCCCTACATTTGCTTATGTGATTATCTGGCTATTGTCTAGATCCCTGCAGGACTGTAAGTGCCTTGAGGAGAGGCACCAAGTCTGGTTTTTCTTCACCATTGTTTCCCCAGAGCCCAGCGCAGCCTGGCACATAGTAGGTACTCAATAAATACTTACTGAATGAATTCATTTAAATTTTAATAATACATGTTATTCATATATAACGATGCCAACAGTATGATAATATTAATGAATGAATGACCATGCACATCCACCCATCGATTACTCCCCAAGGTGGAGGATTTCACAGAAAACCTGTGACAGTCACATTAACTGCTTTTAAAAAAAAAAAAAGCAAGGACCACTGTGTTTCTATCCCCGAAAGCTATGAAGGATTGGCCCTCCGACAGGTTCTAACAGCGGTGGTGGCCCTGATGGACACGAGGGAGCCATTTTTTCAGGTGAGGGCACGATTCACGGGTGGCGGGGATTTAGTAAATGGCCCTGGCAGACTGAGAAAGATTGTGCTTTCCCAGGAGGGCCTGACCCAGCCGCCTCCGGGGTGGGTGGGGCTCCTGATGCAGGCGGGGAGGGCCTGCCCCTGCATTCCGGCCACCCGGCCATCCGCCTGGCTGCGTTCTGGAATTCTCTGCTAACGGGTTTACAGCCCTAGCCATGTATATCCTGGGCTAATGGGGAGAGAGGGTAGGAATTGGGACGCTGGCCTCGGAATATCTTCATGGCAATGCCCACATGGAGCCTCGTTCACGGATCATAGCACCAGGGATTGGCCATGACCCGGCCAAGTTGCCAAGGAGGGGCCCTCTGGTTTTGCCCGGTTCCCACTCCATCAGATCCCGTCATTGCTGCTGCTTCTGTGTCCCCAAAGCTTTCACTCCCCAGCAGCTCCTGCCGGGGGCTCCTGGGCAGTAAGTTGTTTCAATGTTCCCAGCAGCCCAGGGAGGCCGGCGGCCGGCGGCCGCTCCCGCTGTACAGAGGGGAAGCTGAGGCTCCTCTGCGTGCTCCCCGGCCTGCCTCTTACAAGCCTTCCCGGGAACGGGCCGGCCACAGGGAAACCGCCCAGGGCGGTGAAACGAGAGGGTCCTGAGAGGGGGTCCCCAGAGGCACAGCAGGCGGCCACCCCTGCTGAGCGTCCGCCCTCAGCACCCACTGCGCCGTCGCAGGCCCCTGACCGCCTGCAGAGCCCGGAGGGTGATGGGGGCCTAGGAGTCGAGACGCTGAGTCCTCAGTGAATCAGGCTCCTGGCCCCTTGCCTCTGCCAGAACCCACTGCCAGGTTGGTCCACTGGCAGCACCGCTAACTCCCATTTCTCTTCATTTTTATTCGTTGTCACATCAAGACAAAAACTCCAGCCCTTCGAAGGAAGCCAACCCTGTTCCGGGGTCTGGGGTCTGAAGAACAGTGAGGCCAGGCCTGGACTGGCCACCTGCCACTGTCCCTGGCCCCAGGCACAGCTGCAGAGACAGGGAAATGCCCCCAAAGGCCCCAAGTGTTTTCTTCGCATGTGTGCCCTAAATGGCAGGTCAAGCTGGGAGGCACCTGATGGGGAAGAAATGCCCCTGCCCCCCCCCCCCCCCCGTGGCCCTCTGTTCCCGAGATGCAAAGTCAATGTTATGCAGTAAATTCTTTCCTAACGCATCAGCCGAGCGTGACCAGAGCGTTTTCCCCCAGCCGACAGCATCATCCATCAACGCCAGCAGGTGGGACGCAGGTTTCCTGAGCTCCTGGCTCGGAGCTGCTGCTGAAAGCACACACCTGCTTCAGGGTGGCGCTGCCAGGGCCAGGGGGTGACAGAGTCGGCCCAGAGAATCCTCGAGGAGAGAAGGCTGGTCCCTGCAGCTCTTCCTCCGGGCTTTGGGACCCTGGGGTGACCTGCGCTGGTGAGAGCTGGACAGGCTCCTGGTTCCTGGAGGCTTCAAGGACTCTAGTGTCATCTCATTAAGGTTAAGAGTTAAGTTCTCTGTTTCCAGGTGAGGAAAAGCCACCTGCTCAGGTGTGCTCAGGTCAGCAGGTAGGGCCTGAGCCTCCTGCAGCCCTGCCCGGCCCCCCGGGTGTGGAATTCAGGCCTCCTCCCAGGTAGGAAGAACCCGCCTGGCCGTGGAAGACCAGAGGCCTCCTGGCTAACGAGGCCCAGCAGCTGGGGCCCCCAAACACCAAATGAAAGCTGACACCCAGCTCAGCAGAATACGAAAGGAGGACCCGCCTGGATCTCTCTGTAGCCTCCGGGCAAAGCTGTCAGCTCGGACTAAACTCAGCCCGAGGAAGGGGGCTGAGGGCTGAGGGCTGCGGGCTGCTCCTTCGCTCCCGTCTCCCGCGGCGTGGCCTGGTTAACACACCCGAGCAGTTCTCCCCAAGCCAACGGCCGCGTGTCTCCTGTCGGGCCGTCTGCACGCGTGACGAGGTCCTGGGAGAAGGCTCCACTGTCCAGCTTAAGTAAATAAATAAGGTGAGACCGTCCACTTCCCCCGGCCCGACACCCCGTCTCAAAATATGAAGTCCCCGCTTTTCAAATATACGGTCGGCCTCGCTGCGCTCCGTGAGGACAAAATAGTAAATATTGCCGCGCTTGTCCCCGGGTGTCCGCAGAGCACAGGAAGGGGGGGCGGCGGAATCCTCCTTACGGGGACATTGTCTGAGCCTGACCTTGACTCTCCAGGGCTTTCAGTCATTTCAAAAGGGCCCTTGAAGTGTCCAGGCAGAAGCGAGTCCTCCGTCTGCCGGCCTGCGGGTCGGCAGCCTGAACCCCCAGGGCCGCATCTGGGATTCTCTGAGCCTCTTTACGTTTTTTAAAATGAAAATGGGCTGAACTCATAGTAGTCGGAATGACACGAGCCTGCTGATGGAGTCTAAAAAAAAAATAACACCCCACAGTAGGCACGAAAGGGAAATGCCAGTCAGCTCGTTGGTTTCTGTTCTGATTTTTCTTCCTGTTTGACAGTGTTAGGTCCGTAGGATGCCTGCGACCCATCGGCCTCATTTCCTCCCTCGGGTCCAGAACTCCCTGGACACTCGGGGGCTTTACACGCCAGTTTCCATTTCTGCTGCAGCGAGTCCACTCAGGTACACGCACAGGCCTGCGCCAGAAGTTCCCTTCATCTTGAGAGCCCTGGACCTAGAACCAGGGGCCGGATGGTCTCTCCAACAGGTCCCCCTATTCTGAGCCCCAATCGGTCTGCCTCCCAATGACTCAAAATCCTTCATAAACAGTGAAGCTCCATTTACTATCCTCACCTAGCGCGTGGTGACTTCAGGATCCGGCCAAGGTCACCCTTGACGTGTCCTTTGAATACTGTCGGTGAAAATGCCCCCGCCTCGGCTTTCTGCCTCCTCTGGTCTCGCGAACATGAAGAGGGGGTTGGGTTTGACTTTCTTGCCTCCCACAAAGCCAGCCCCCTAATCCCAACTATCAGACACGTCCAGGGGACCTCTGTGCTGCATCCCTGGGCCCCCCTTGGTCATTTCTCCCTGTAATGGCCCCACTTCTGGCCCGCATCCCAGGACACCCACGCCCATCCACCTGTCTGTCTTTAGCCAGGCACACCTGTGTGTTCCATCTTTGTCACCACACATCTTTAGGCTTCTTGTCCATGTCAAAATTTCAACCAAGGCATCCCCCTCTCCACCAGGAGCTGCCCAGGGTCCCACACCTGCCCAAGCGGGGGGGTCTGTCTTCTGATCAATCCCTTACGTCCGTTACAGGCCGGATTCCTGGTCCTCTCCAGGCATCGGGGCCTGTGTGAGCTCAGCCTCCCGGTGGTACCCAGGTCCCTCTGTCCCCGACACCCCCTCCCAGCCCTCGGCCTTCCAGCTCCCAGTTAGCAAGCCGGCAGCCTCGCCCTGGCTGGAGCGGAGCTCGGTGGGCCCCCATCCCTGCGGTTGCCCTATAGCATTTTCTGATTCCATCCCTTTGATAAATTGTGCACAGCACACTCTGCTTATATTTGCATAGAAAGTTGATAATTAGCTGTGGGGCATTTCGTTCAACTTCTCCGTGAAAAGCTACAGGAAAATAAATTGCGTTGTATTGTGCCCGGCCCCGGAGCACGGCCGCACACCCTGGCCCGGCCCCGCCGCGCCCGCCGCGTTACTGTCCTGAAAATTGCTGTTCTTGTCCTGATTACTGGCTCCTTTCAGCCTCAGAATTAGTTTTCAGGGTACAGAGCAGTTTCTACCAACCCCTTTTTCAGAAGGGTCTTATTTACCAAAGTTAATTCTGCTCGTATCGGAACGCCCTCGAAAATAAGTATGAATCTTGTTTATTTTCATTTGCAGTGTTCCACCGGCGAGTAGCAATTGCAACTAAATTACAAGTGTTCAAGGAATGTGCTCACATATTTCAGAGCTGTTGAGAAACATCTTGCTGGACAAAGCCGGGTTCAAAGCAAGCTATAAACCAAACCCTTGTTAGCTTTAGGACCCCCCAGAGAGCGAGGCCTCGGTGCCACCGCGGGCCTGCTGGCGGGGGCGGGAGGGAGCCGTTTGTTTTAGATGCAAAAGCCAGTCACAGTCCCACCATCTGTCTCCCTCCCATCCCTGGCAGGCAGGCAGGCTGGGGATGGCATCAACGGAATGGTTCCTAGCCCATTAGAAATGCAAACCTTTTTATTTCCTTGGAAATAAATCTCCGCTTATTTCCAAGGCTGCCCGAAAGGAATGGGGCTGCCAAGGGAGGACTTGGTGCTTTCTCAACAAGGTTACTCTCCCGCCTTCCCAGAGAGCCCAGAGCGCTGTGCCTGGGGAGGGGCCTGGACGTCAATCAGCGAATCTGGAAGGTGGGCCGGCCACGTGCCGGGAGAGCCACCCAGGCGAGGTTCCCGCCCCCCCGAGGGTTGCAATCTAGCTTGAGGCCCGCAGAGCTGCACCACGGCAGTGCCTTGGGGGGAGTCAGGAGTCGCTGAGAACCCAGAGCGGGGACACCCTGTCAGGCCGGGGACCCAGGCAAGGGCTTTCCAAGGAATTGACATTTCAAAGGGGCCAGGAATCTTGACTCTAGCAGCCAAGTTTGGGGTTTTCTATTGGACGCAAACCCAGATTCCCAGCGGTGTCTTACTGTTTATCACGTGCAGATCTCCTGGGGTACGACACAGACGTGGAACACCGTGTCACTGGAGATTTGGGGGCTCGATTGCTATTATTCATCAGACTTCATGTCGGGGAGCCTTGTCTTCATCTCCGATTGACAGATACTTGGCAGGGACCCCGATCTCTTTATTGCTAAGAGTTTCTGTCCCTCTTAACCACTTCCAGATTACTCAGACTTGAAGCTTAGATTTTTAAAGTCAAAATAAAACATTTAGGAGGCCTCTGGGTTGATTGCAAAAATGACCCCATTTCCCAGCCCCTCCCAAATCCACATGTTCGCCTCTGGGCTACTCCCATCAAGAGGTGGGAGTAGCCCAGATTCCTTCCCCGAATCTCGGCAGGGCACCTGATTTGCTTTGGCTAATAGAATGCACACACGTGATGACAGGGAGCCCAGGCTTCCGGCTAAAGCTCGCCCTCCCCCTCCCTTCCTCTCTCCCAGCTGTCACCCTGAAAACCACCCAGGCTCCCCGCTGGAGCAGGGAGCAGGAGAGACCATAAGGAGCACAGCTAGGTTGCTGCCCAGCCCAGCTGAGGCCCCTGAGGACCCCCCAACAGCCAAGCCCTGACACAGCTGAGCTCAGCTGGGATCAGCAGGGCCGCCAAGCCCACCTGCAGACCCCTGAGCAATTACCAACGGTCAGCTATGTATCAGCTGGCGGGGCCGCCTTAGCAAAGGACCAGAGGCTGGGGGGCTACGAGCAGAAACTGATTTTCTCCCAGTCTGAGATCCAGGTGCCAAGCAGGGCTGGTTACTCCTGAGGCCTCTCTCCTTGGCATGTAGATGGCAGTCCCCTCCCTGTGTCTTCACACAGAGGTCATCTCTCTGTGTGTCTGTGCTCCACTCTCCTCTCCTTATAAAAACACCAGTCCTGTTGAATTAGGGCTCCCCATAGGATGTCATTTTACCTTCATTCCCTCTTTAAAGGCCCTGTCTCCAAATACAGTCACACTCTGAGGTCCTGGGCATTAGGACCTCAACATGTGGCAATTAGTAATGACACCATTAGCAGGTGCCAGGCACAGCATCAGCACAGGACTCGTGCCCTGCCCAGGAGCTGGAGGCCTGTGGGGTTTTCTTCATATTAACCCCATACCCAGGGCCACCCACACACGGGCACACACATTCCAGCCTGGAACCGTCCATGCTGGGCTGGCTGACTCCTGCTCTGTCTTAACTAAACGGACTCCAAGAAACACAGGGGAGAGACAGAATATACTCCCAGCGTATTTTAATATTCACTCACATAATAAGCAGTTACATTTGCCGCCCCAGGCAATAGCTTGTTCTGTTTTAATTAACTTGCCTTTTATTGAATTTCCACATCCGTCACCAAATACCAGAGCACCTTTAGGGGCGGCTATAAAGTCGGTGATGGCACCTCACGGACACGCGGGACCTGTGATCGTGGGGGGAGCTCGAGGCTCACACCCGGGAATCTCTGAGCGGTTTGATCCAACCTTGGCTCTGTTGGGGCTGGGGCCACGGGAGGAAGGTGTGCGGGGAGGGAGGGGGAGCCGCGGGCGTGGCACCACTCAGGTGGGGCCCGCGGGAAGGTGTGCGGGGAGAGGAGAGCAGTGGGCAAGTGAGGGGGCCCAGGGCAGCAGGAGGACCACCGTTTTGCAGGTGTCTCGGTGACGCTCTGTGAGGGACAAGGCCCTTGTCACACTGGCAACTTTGTGTGACGTGTACTTTATTGCTGCTCATCGGGGGCGACACCAGTGGCGACCAGGAATCACAGTGCACACACATCATTGCAACTGAGGGGCACCTTCTCCGGGGTCCTTCGTGGGGCTAAGGCTGGACTGACAAAACATAACAAAGTAGGGGCGCGGGGCATGTACCTTCTACCCCAGCCCAGAAAACCTGCTAGTCCCGGCCACTGGCAGGCGGCTGGGGGCCTGCTCACGCCACTGCTCTGGCCACAGAGCCCAGGGACCTCCCCGGGTGCAGAGCAGCGCCCAGCGACATTCACGTGCCTGAACGAGCGCGCTCGCGTCATCGCTCCTCTCTGCGGTGGGCCTTAGTTGGGGTTCCCTGAAGCAGATCCTAAAATGAGGGTTGGAGAGCTCGCAGAAAAGCTGGCAAGGGAGGGGGGGTCTGTGTTGAGCAGGCAGGGGAGGAGGGGAAGCGGCAAGGCTGAGCGGGGTGGCCTCTGCCCGGCCCCATGGGGAGTGCTGGGCGGTGAGGGGCTTGTTCCCATCCTGTCCTCTCCCCCTGGGGGCTGAGGGCAGCTTGAGCAGCCCCGGGGCAGGGCCCTGAGGAAAAGGTGAGCTGCGGTGCCATGGAGGCAGCAGCCTGCTGGAGCACATGTTTTCGAGGTCCATACACCTCGTAGTGGGTATCAGAGCTTCCTTTATCGGGCTGAGTAGTACTCCACTGAATTGACATACCACAGCTTGTTTATTCCCCCCCACCCAGTGACGGACATTTGAGTTGCATTGTGAGTGGCACTGCTGCAAACACTCGGGTACAAGTGTTTGAGCCCAGGGATTTATTGTTGAGGACCTGCAGGCGGTTAGAAGCAGATCTTAAACAGAAACATGGCTTCTCTGGCTCCCACTCAAACACATATTCCTAGACTGTGTTAGAGTCAGATGTAGCCAAGAGGTACCAGGATGGAGGTGGGCAGGGTGCCCACTCCTGGCTGTATCTGGGGTGATTTTAACAATTAATCAGAACCAGGAAATTGCTACCAAGTTGGATCTTTCCCAGGTGTTCAGACAAGTCCAATATCACACACACAAAAAAAACCCACCTGGTTGCCTGGCCAGCATGGCTCAGTGGTTGAGCATCCCTGTCAGGGCACATGCTTGGGTTGAGGGTTCGATCCCCAGCAGGGTGCGTGCAGGAGCAGCCGATCAATGACTCTCTCTCATCATGGATGTTTCTATCTCCCTCCCTCTTGGATCCTCTCTCTGAGATCAATAAAGACCTATTTAAAAAAACAAAACAAAACACCTGGCAATGAGGAGTCAAAGAACCAAGGAGGGGTTTGTCTCATTGTTTCCTTTAAAAGGCAAATATAGCCATGGCCTGTGTGCCTCAGTGGTTAGAGCATTGGCCCGAACATGGAAGGGTCACAGATTCGATTCCCAGCCAAGGGCACGTGCCTGGGTTACACTCCCACCCCTGACGGGGGCACGTGTGGAAGGCAGCCAGTAGCAATCAGTCAATGCGTCTCTCTCACATCGATGTTTCTCCCTCTCTCTCTTTCCCCCTCCCTTCCTCCCTTCCACTCTCTCTGAAAAGCAATAGAAAAAATATCCTCAGGTGAGGGTTAAAAAAAATTAAAATAGAAGGCAAGTGCACACACACACACACACAGAGACACACAACACACTCCATCCTGCCCTAAGCTGAGCTCAGAAACAGCACCAAACATTTTCAATACTTGTTTTGGGAGCAGTTCTTAAATGCCTCCCCCCAGCGAAGCCCCTCCAGGTGGCGCCTGTGGGCCTGAGGGTTGCTTTCACCGTCCCCAACCCAGGAGCAATCCTTCGGTAAAGGACAGCTACTGAGAACATCTGAGCATCATGGCCAGAACAGGAAAAATACCCCATTTCCAGCTTGCAAACCTCTGCCTTGTGCGGGCCCGGAAACGTCTCTGCTTCTGTGTTTTGAAAGAAGCATTGTCACCCCAGAGGCCCAGGCAGGTTGCAGACTTGAGTTATGGCTATAGATCGTGCTACATGTTGGTTGTTATGCAAAATTAATTATCTTGGTCATTTGAATGTTTTCCCCCAAACATAATATAATCTCATTACAGACTACTCCAAACCAGAGTGAATCCCAAGCCAAATTCCATTTAGGAAATTGAAGGTAATTTAGAGTTATATGATGTGCCAAAAAAAAAAAGAAGAAGAAGCGAGAAGGAGAAGCCCCTTTCCCTGCTAAATGCTAACTTGGTCTGTCTCTGTAACATGGAAGTGACACTCGTTTGGTGGGGTAGGGGTGTGGAGGTGGGGCAGAGGGGCAGTGGCATCTCTGAGTAAGTTGCTGGGTGGTGTGTGGAGGTGGGGCAGAGGGGCAGTGGCATCTCTGAGTAAGTGACCCAGAAATAGACTGTGCATCAGAATCCCGGGACCCAGGCTGCAGAGGACAGAGGATGACATTAGTCGGCTGGGGGGAGGCGAGCCGTGGGAAGGACGGTCCTTATGCCCACGAGGCCGGGGTGGACACAGCAGAGGCAGGCGCTGTCGAAGGCAGCAGGGGGAGAGTGCTGGGTCCCCTGGGCTGGCCCAGTGTGGGCTCACGCCCTCTTATTAATTAGTGGGGGGGTGGGGAGGGAGGCATAGCCAAGGACCACAGGCCCAGCAGCTTAAACAACAGACATTTATCGTCTCACAACCCTGGAGGCTGGAAGCCCCGGTTCAAGGTGTCAGGAGGGCTGGTTCCTCCTGAGGCCTCTCTCCTTGGCCGGTAGATGTCATCTTCACCCCTGTCCTCACAGGGCCGTCCCACTGTGCCCGTCTGTGTTCTAATCTTCTCATAAGGACAGCAGTCCCGTGGCGTTAGGGCCCACGCTAATGGCTTCACTTTACCTTAACCCCCGCTTTAAACGCCTGTTCAAGCCGGTACCTCCTCCACCTTGGAATTAGGGTTGTGAGTTACTAACCCTCAAAGAACTAGGCAACCTTGTTCAGACTTATGTAAGTGTAATTGTCAGGGAAATGTGAGTTTCTCTATGAAACGATGCAGCCAGAGGTGAGGTCCCCCGGAAGCAGACCCCGAGGCAAGGAGGGGAGTGCGACTAGTCAGCTGGGAAACCGACTGCAGGAAGCACCGAGGGAGACAAGTGTGGTGGGATCAACCCAGGCCCCTGAGGAGGTTTCCAGGCCCAATCCCGGGCCCTGGGAGTGTTACCTGTTACGGCAAAAAGGGACTTTGCGCATGTGGTCAAGGATCTTGAGGGAGGGGGTCTCCTGGACTATTTGGCTGGGTCCTAACGCAGCCGCATGTATCCTTGTAGGCGGGAGGCAGAGGGAGATGTGACTGTGGACGGTCACGTGAGGACAGGGCGGGGACTGCAGTGTTGGGCCACAGCCCAGGAACGCCGGCTTTCTGCAGCCACCGGGCGCTGGAAGAGGCAGCGACAGGTTCTCCCCGTAGCCCCGGGAGGGAGCCTGGCCCCCTGACGCTCGATTTCAGCCCCGTGACACTGACTTTGGTCCCCGGCCTCCAGAACTGTGAGTGGATGGTGTCTGTTATTTTAAGCCCCTGAGCTTGTGGTCATGGGTTACGGCTGCCACAGGGAACCGCCACAGGAGGAAAGCAGTTTGTTCACGTTGCCACGGGGCTGCCCCCGCGGGCCCCGGGCTCAGTCCTGCGGGGGAACCGCGGGTGGCCGTGCGGACCGCCTCAGCCGTCCCGGCTGGGGATCTAGGCACTGACCCTCTTCAGTCAACGGCTGAAGGCTGCTCCTGGGGCTCCTCTCTGGCCCACGTGTGACCCGGGCTGGCAGAGGGCGTGCCCAGAAAGAGCTGCAGCTGCTGCAGTTATAGGTCACGGGTGGGCCCGTGTGCGCAGAGACGAGGCATTCCACGGGCAGGACACCGACGATGCCTGCCACATCTACGAAAATAAATGGAAAACTTGGAAGGGATCCCCAACTAGGGCGCGAAGGGTGCACCCCCAGCACAGCCTTTCCGGCGATGAACCCGAATGCTGGCAGGTGGAGCTGGGGACTAGCCCTCAGTCCAGCGTCCCTGTGGAGCGCGGGTCGCCCTAGCGCTGGGTGAGCATTCGCACGGCAAAGGCCTGCACACAGCTTTGCATTTACTGTCCCGCAATTAGAGGCCTGCTAGCTTCCCGGGGCTGCCGTAACCAACCACCCCAAACTGGGTGGCGTAAAACGACAGAAATCGGTTCTCTCACGGCTCTGAGGTCAGAAGTCCAAGACCAGAGGTGCTGTGAGGGTCGGTTCCTTCTGGAGGCCCCCCCGGGAGAGCCCGTTCCTGCCTCTCCCCAGCCCCTGGCTGTCGCCTGCAGCGCCTGGCATCCCTTGGCTTGTAGACGCGTCGCCCCAACCTCCGCTCTCGGCTTCAAGTGGCCTTTCCCAGGGTTGTCTCTATGTATCCTCTCCTCCTCTTAAAAGGACACTGTCGCTGGATGTAGGGTCCATCTCATCTCGTTATCTGCAAAGACCCCATTTCCAAATAAGGTCATGAATTTTGGATGGACGTGAATTTGGGGGGTGACACTGTGTAGCTCACTACCCGTAGTTACTATTACCTACATTTTTATGAATGAGGGAACTGAGGTTGCCGGAGGTCACGGGGCCGGTGGGCGGAGGGCGGGGGATTTCAGCGCAGGAATGTGGGGCGTCAAAGTGCTTGGGCTGCCCCCAGACCTGCTGTGTGGGGCTGAGAGAAGGCTCCTGGCGAAAGTGGCTCCAGGTAGACCAGGCACAATTCAGGCTGAGTATTTGTTGCATAACTGAAATGAATATTTCCCAAAGGACCCCAGATGTCAGGCTTTAGTCACAAATAGTGCATTTCCTCTCTCATATCTTACCTGATGGGGGCTTTTGCCCTGGAAAACTGGGAGGGGAGGCATCATCCAGCCGAGATCAATGGCCCATCGTTTGTGCTTCTGTGGACTGCTGTTGTCCTTGGCATTAGAAAAATCCTCGGCCACAATCAATTTTATATTTTATTACCTTTTGAACCTAGTTGGCGAACGTTTTTAAGTACGCTGGAGCATCTTTTATCCTTAATGGTCTGCCCTCCCGAAATTTATGTTTGGAAACAGTAAGTAAACAAAAGAAACCAAACCCAGCTTGATCCCAATAACCCTGAACCGAGCAGACCGAGTTTCCTTTCTAGCTGCTTTGCTGTTTCTGAGGCTTTCAAGGGTCTTATGAGTCATTAATTTGCTTGCTCTCGTGGAGGCATTTACGCAGGGCCATTAAGTGGCACAAACTGCGGCAGGGGATTGGGATTCTTCCCGAATGCCGCCCCCGACCCCAACTGCCCATCTCCTCGTGAGGGGGAAACGCAGACAGGACGCCGGCGCTGCGCTGCCGGTTCACGGTGGCCTGGTTTTCAGCCCCCAGACAATCATTCTCCACCCTCATTCTCATTAGGCTAAAACAAAGCACAGCCGAAGGTCGGGCTCCATAACCTAAGAGGAGAATCTGGGTCCCGAGTAATGAACTAGTCACACCCCACAAAGTGGTTTCTCCAAACAGAAATGACACCGTCCGGCCTACATTGTGTCATCTCAGCCGCAGTCTGGGGAGGACACGCGGCGCAGTGCGACTCTGATGCCGGCCGCCCAGAGTTAGGTCCATTTCGCAGGTTAGGACGGTCCCCACTTCACGCACCAGCCGCACGCTCAGGAGTCCCCGGCCGCCTGCACTCGGCGGGAGCACCCACCGCGCCCTCCAGTTGGACAGCCGCTCGAACAGCTCGAACAACTCCGAGAACTCGAGAGCTAACCGTCACTGTCCCATTTCAGAGGATACAAGTGAGGCCCAGACGAGGGAAGAGACCCCGCGGGCGGGACTGACAGGTCCCCAGAGGCAGGCTCCCGTGTCCTCCGATGCCCCCCACCCCCCCACTTAGATGTTGGATTTCCAGCCAGGCCTCCTCGGAGCTCGGAGTACAGAGTTTTTATTGCGTTTTCATTCCCTGGGCTTGATTGACTCTTTGGTCACGTCACCAAACTCAATGTCCAGGAAGGCGCTGGATGGGGGGAGTTTGGTGCACGGGGCCTTAGGAGGAGCTGGGGAGTGAAGACAGGAGGGAGGGAGGGCTCTAAGTTGAACTCCCTGTAAGATGTTTGGAGACACACGATGTAGGAATGAAATTCATTTGTGCTCCTTCTGACTGTGGACTTGTTTTTATTTTATTTTATTTTATTTTATATTTTATTTTATTTTATTTTATTTTAAAATTTATCTTTATTGTTGAAAGTATTCCAGGTGACCCGTTTTCCCCCCATTGATGTCCTCCATGCCGCGTTCTGCCTCCCCCCAGGCCTTCTCCACTCTGTTGTCTGAGTCCATGGGTCAGGCATTTATGCATAAAAGTTCTTTGATTAATCTCTTCCCGCCCCCACTCTCCCACCCCCACCTTCCCTCTGAGATTTGTCAGTCTGCTCCATGCTTCTATGTCTCTCGATCTAGTCTGTTCATCAGTTTATTTTGTGAGAAAAAGAAGGACCTGAGCTTTTTTTAAAAATGTTTTTATTGATTTCAATTTTAAAATTGAAATCAATTTTATTGACTTCAATATATGTTTATTGAACAACTTCCTCTGTTGTTCCTTCAGAGAGAGGAAGGGAGAGGGAGAGAGAGAAACATCAATGATGAGAGAGTCATTGATCGGCTGCCTCCTGCACGCCCCCTACTAGGGGTCAAGCCCGCAACCTGGGCAGGTGCCCTGACCCGGAATCGAACTGCAATCTCCTGGATCCTAGGTCGATGCTCAGCCACTGAGCCACGCCGACCGGGCAGGACCTGTGCTTTCACATACCTTCTCCCTGCAGAGACTGAGCCACGAGGCTCGACCCCTGGATGTATCATGATTCCATCCATATATCGATCTTTTTCTGATAGTGAACGTTTCCTCCTTATGTGCCATCTGCATGTCACAGATTGTCAGGCACTTTGACATTGGCGTCCAGGCAGGGAACTTTGTGCCAGCCCAAGGGTGAAAGTGCAAAGGCCCTGGGGTCAGGGCTGGCGGTTTAGCCATGGACAGTATCCTGTTCCTTCCTTTCTAACTGTTCTTCCAGGCACTGAGCATGGGCCACAGAGTGGGAGGAGAGACCACATCCACGGGGCAGTGGGACCCTCCAGTTCCACGAGGAGTCGTGGCCATTGACTCAACCTCCAGACAGTGCCGGTTTCCTGACCTGCAAAGCGGGAACTGACTTATCCAGAGGAGCAGCAGACATGGCCTGTAACCTCCCCTGGGACCTGACTGTTTTAGGGAGCACCTACTGGCTCCCCTTAGCATGAAGCATCTGCTTTTCTGTGCCTAAGGGATGTTTTCCAGACACTCAGAGCTGTTATATAAATAACTCCTGCTCCCCAGGTGAAAACAGGCAGCTGCTATTCTAAGTTGTCCCCAGGGTTCCCCAGTGAGGCAGAGGTCACCAAGCACCCCCTGCTGCCTGCCTTCCTTTCCCAGCGTCATCTCCCCTCGCCCCTGCCAGTACCTCCAGGGATCGCCTCCCAAATAAACCGTTTACACAGAAGTCCTCCTCTCGGTACCCACTTCCCAGGAAGCCCAAGTGGAGACGCAAAGTGACTGCGAGGTCAGCGGAGAGGCAGTTAAGGGGCTCGCAGGGCGCTGGCCTGCAGGAAGGCTCAGGAGCAATCAGAACCTCCGCGTGGGCTGGGCGGGTGGCCTTGGGGGACCAGGGGGGTCCGGGGGGGAGGGGGCTGGTGATGCATCAGGGAAGGATGTGCCAGGGCCGGGGGAAGGAGCGCCACCTGGGGGCGGGAGGAAGAGGCGCCGGTAAGTCAGGGAAGGGAGGGCCGGGGTCACCCAAGAAGGTACCTTGAAGCCCCTAAGCTCCTCATTCCAACGGGAATGGACTTAATTTCTCAAAATCCATGGTCCCCTAGTTCTGTGTAGCTCTGCCCTCCTGGTGGAACGGTGGGTCTGTGACTGTCCGCAGGCCCCAGGTCACGTAGGAGCGGTGGACTCCTCCACCTAGGTTGCCCTTTTCATTCCTCTGTTGTTCCCGTTACTCGGATCGCCTCCAGCCGCCTTTCCTCTGCCTCTCGCTAGCCAAAGGCTCGGGAAAGGAGCCACGCGAAGCTCTGCTTGGCCCCACCCTCCTGTCAAAGGCAGGGGGTGGGGAGAAAATGGTCACGCCCACCACCCTCGGGGACTCCTCCCCCAAACCAGCGAGGCAGGAAGGACGGTCCCCACCCACAGATGCAGAAAAGAGCTCCCCGAAGCAAAAGCCCTGGCTTCTCAGTTGAAGGTCATGCGACCCAGGCCTCATTTCCAAAGGGCGCCCCACTGGGACTCGCAGCGTTAACTCCCCATGAAGCACCCTGAGCCGGTGGGAGGAAGACAGGCCTTCATGGCACTGCCCACCCGGGGCCATAACCAGGCCCGTCTTTTATTGTTGTTAATTCTTACCCAAGGGTATTTTTTCATTGGTTTTTAGAGAGTGGAACAGAAGGAGGGAGAGAGAGCGAGAGAGAAACATCGATGTGTGAGAGACACATCAGTTGGTGGCCTCCCGCACATGGGATGGAGCCTGCAAGCCAGGTACATGCCCTTCCTGGGAATCGAACCCTCAACCCTTAGGTTCACCGGCCAACACTAACCACTGAGCAACACCAGCCAGGGCTCAACGTCTTTTAAAACAAATCCTCTAACCGACCTGTGAAAAGCACAATGGTACCGTGTGTTAGAAGAGTTCATGTCTCTCAGGAAATTATTTTAAACGTGTGCAATGCGGCAACTATTTTTGCGCATTGTCACGTATTCAGAATTGTGGGGACGTTAGAAGTGGAGGCGTAGACATTCCGCATTGTCTGTGTGAAAGTCGCTAAGGGAGCAGGTCTTACAGGTTCTCGTCATGAGGGAGAAACTTGTAACTGTGCGGCGATGCATGTTCCCTGAACCTACTGTGGCCATTGCGCAGCACACACATATCAAATCGGGACATCACGCAGCCTAAACTGACACCCCGTCACGTGTCGGTCACGCCCCCTAAAACTGGGGGCGGGGGAGAACCTAAGTGAGAGTCTCTGAGAGGGAGCATCTCTGTGCTGTGAGATCATCGCCAAACAGAACAGAACAAAAGAGTACAAACAATTCCCAGCTCACGGGCTGTGCAAACCAGGCTGCGGGTTGGACCTGGCCGTGAGCTGCGGTCCGCTGGCTCCCACTCTCAGAGCTGGTCGATGATGAAGAAAAAAGATGGACGTGGCCCTGGCCCCTCTGGATGCCCGAGAGACCCTCCCTAGACCACTCCTTTTTACCTGTCATTCTGTCTTGGGGTGGGGACCCCAGAAGCAGACCCTGATGGTCTCAGGCCTCCCAGGAGGGGGGTGAGGGAGTGAGGCGGGACAGGGAAGACAGGGGGAAGGGTTCGCTATCGGATGGCCGTGTGGTGCGCAGGCCGGGGAAGGCCGCAGGTGGGACGGCGGTGGGGCCTTGGTACCCAGAGGGGCGACTGCCAGGGGACCCGAGTGGCACCGGCAGCCTCTTCAGCAGGCTCTCCTTTTGTGCCTGGAAAGAGTCGGCTGCGATTAGTAGGCGCAGGTAAGGAAAGCGCACCCTCTCCGCGGTCCCCTGATCCGTGCGAAAAAGCGAAACACATTTTAAAGTACAGTTTTGACAAGCCCAAGGATGTGAAGCCCTAGAGGGTAGGAATGATATAAGCAGGGGTTCTCTTCCTCTTTTTGTTCACGACACTCCTTCCAAAAGCTCCGTAACAAAACCACGGGGGCAGAACTTTCCACTCGGAGGTGGGCAGCGGGAGGGGGAGGCGCCGAGGGGGCGGCCGGTCCGACGGAACTGTCGTCCCCTTTTCAGAACAGAAACCAAAAGAGCTGCACGGGCTCGGGGCCACGTGACGAGGATCGGGGAGCCGCGTCATTGTCGCAGGCCTCGGCTCACCCCAGGGTGTGGGACCCAACCCTGCAGCCCCACAGCACCCACCTCTGTCCTGACACCTCTGACCACAGGCCCGGAGCAGTGGCAGACGGAGCGGAGCCTGCCAGTCAGGGTGTCCCCGGCAGCACGTAGGGGACAAGGGGGGGGTCTGTGCACAGGTGGGTAGGGGGCAGAAATGCTGAGACACAGCCCACGTCCCTGGGTGACCGAGTGTGGGCATCGAGAAAGGCCTGTGTCAAAGCGGGGTTCAGAGAGTCCCAGGTAAGTGGGGTGGGCACTGGGCACCAAGGGCGGGGCAGCGGGAGCCCTCCGCCCTGGCCTCAGGCAGCAGCGGGCACGAAGCCTGTAGAGAATTTGAGACCGACTACAAGTGCCTGTTTCTGGTCTCACGGGGGACCCGCAAGTCTGCAGGACGCTGGTGATAACCTCCTCCCCCCAGAACGTCGGTGGTTGGTCCAAGTTCTGAACGATCGCTGAAGTTACTCTTGGGTTTTCATAACAGATGCGTGAGCCTCAGACTGGCCCATTTTTATTTCTCGAACGTTGTAAGTACTGCATCCTACCCGGGAGTCGATTGAGCTCCGCCGTCTGCCCCACGCGAACCAGCTCAGCCGCACAGCGTGCTCCCTGACGGAGCAAGACCCACGGCAGCAAGACCAGGACGCTTGTCCAGCGTTTCTACCTTAGGGTCTGGCAAGGCAGTTAGGCGAGAAAAAGAAATAGAAGGCATCCAAACTGTAAAAAAAAAGAAAGAGAGAGAGAGAGAGAGAGAAAGAGAGAGAGAGAGAGAAAGAAGAAAAAGAAAGAGAAAGAAAGAAAGAAAGAAAGAGAGAGAGAGAGAGAGAGAGAGAGAGAGAGAGAGAGAGAGAAAGAAAGAAAGAAAGAAAGAAAGAAAGAAAGAAAGAAAGAAAGAAAGAAAGAAAGAAAGAAAAGAAAAAAATAAAACTCCCTCTATTTGCAGGTGACAATCCAGTACATAGCAAACCCCAAGGAATCCACTAAAAACTATTAAAAAACAATAAACAAGTGCAGCAAGATTGAGAGACACAGGATCAATATATAACAAAATCAAGAAGACAATCCATTTACAATAGCATCCAAAGGAATAAAGTACTTAGGAACATTTAATGAAAGAAGTGAAGGCTTAGACACTGAAAACTACTATTGGGCATCGCTGAAAGAAATCTGAAAAGATCTAAATAAATGGGACGACATCCCACGTTCATACTCCTTAAATTGATCTTAGATTCAACACAATTCCTTTCAAATCTCCTCTGGCTTTTTTTTTGCAGAAATTGACAAGCTGACCCTAAATTTCTTTTTTTTTTTTAATTAAATTTATTGGGGTGACAATGGTTAATATAAACATATGGGTTTCAGGTGGGAGTTTCTATGTTTCGAGATCTGTGTATTGCTCTGTGTGCCCACCACCCACAGTCGTATCTTCTCCCGTCACCATATATTAGGACTGACCCTAAAATTTCATACAGAAACTCAAGGGGCCCAGAACAGCCAAGACCATCTTGAAAATGAAGAACCAGGTGGAATGACTCACACCTCCTGGTTTAAAAACATACTCCAAAGCTGCTGTAATCAAAATAGTGTGATACTAGCATAAGGCTGGACATATAGATTATGGACTAAAGTGGGGAGCCCAAAAATAAACCCTTATTTATGATCAATTGATTTCTGACAAAGGGGCCAAGACCATTCAATGAGGAAAGAACAGTCTTTTCAATCATGGCCTGGGGCAAATGGACATCCACATGCCCAAAACTGAATTTGGACCCGGACTTCACACCATAAATATTGCGTCAAAGTGGTTCATAGACCTCAATGTAAGGGCAAAATTATAACACTCTCAGAAGAAGAAAACATGGAAGTAAATATAGGGTGTCCCCCCAAAATGTATACACACACTTTAAATCCTTATAAAGGCAGTGTTTATTAAGATACATTTTATTTTCAAATTGAGCTATCAGCTGTTAAAATATATATTTAACACTTTAATAAAGCGTGTATTTTTGGGGGGACACTCTGTATTTGCGACCTTGGGTTGTCATCGATTTCCTAGATAATTCAGCAATTGTACAAGTGGCAAAAGAGAAAGGAAAATTGGACTGTGACAAAATTAACATTTTTGTGCTGCAAACAATACCATCAGGAAAGTGAGAAGACCACCCACAGAACGGGGGAACACATTTACAAATCACAAATCTGATGAGGAACTCAGATCCAGAATATGTAAAGAACCCTTACAATTCAATAAAAAAGACAGCCCCATTTTTTTAAATAGGGGAAGGACTTGAAGAAATGTTTCTCTAAAGATATGCCAATGACCAATAGACACATAAAAAGATGCTCGACGTCCTTAGCAAATCAAAACCACAACGAGATACCACTTTACACCCGTTAGAACGGCGGTAATTTAAAAAAGAGACAGTAACAGGCGTTGGCAAAGAAATGGAGAAATTGAAACCCTTGTGTATGGATGGAGGGAACTTAACACGGCGCAGCTGTGCGTGGAAACGGCCCAAAGGTCCGTCAGCTGATACAAAGACAAACAAAACATAGTATATTTATAGAAAGGGATAATATTTGGCCATAAAAAGAATACTGATCTGTGCTAAGACACAGCGAACCTCGCAAACATTTTGCTAAGTGAAAGAAGCCAGATACGGAGTCACTCTGTATGGTTCCATTTACAGGAAATGTTTAAAGCAGACAAATCCGTGGAGACAGAGAGTAGACGGGTGGTTGGCTAGGGGCGGGGGACGTGCGGGTGGGGGGGAGAAAGACTACCAAAGGGCACGGGGGTGTTTGGGGGGCTGGAAATGTTAAATTCAGCAGCGGTGTGTTCCCACAGCTCTGTAGATACAGTAAAACCCGCTGGATTGTACACTTCAAATAGCTGAACTTTATGGGACATAACTGAGAGCTCAGTAAAGCTATTTAAAATAAAAAGGTTCCTCCAAGTTCAGAATTGTTTGAGCTCATTTCAGGCTGGTTCTGTCTCCAAACCCTCACACTTCGTACTCCGGTCTTTAAACAGCGGAGTCCAAATAAATGAGAACAGCACGGCAATTACCAAGAGCCAAACAGAACTCGAATTACCTCGTTGCTGCCGTTTCTGTGACCATTTGGGAGTTTTATTTATGTTTAAACTTTAAAACAGTGAAACCAAAGGGGAATCGTGGGCTATACTATTTTCGCTCGATAAGTACGGATTTTAGTTCGTCCGGGGAAGTCTTTTCCTGACGCGGAATGCCTTTAAAATGGAAATTCATTCTTTTCGTAACGGATCATTGTTTTAAAACCAGAAGACAAATAACATTTTGTTTCCAATTCTTATATAATTATTATTGAAAATAATGTTCAACTCCAGAGGAGATCGTTAAAGGGACCCGCTCTGGCTGTCAGTAGGGGGCGCTCTTGCCGGAGGTGGGCCGCCTGGGGAGGGGCTGGAATGCCCCGCTTTTCACGGCACTGACTGGACCCGAGTCATACATGCAGGTCCAGTGGATCTTAATAGTTATCAATAAAATACTGACTTATTTTCTTTTTAATTGAATTTATGGGGGCGACGCTGGTGAGCAAAACTGTACAGGTTTCAGGTGCACGATTCCACAGCATCTGCCCACTGTATGTGTGTTCACCACCCCCAGTCAAGTCTCTGTCCGTCACCTCTTAGCCCCCCTTTACTCTCCTCCACCTCCGCCTACCCCCGCCCCCGCCCCGGGCGATCGCCACGCTGTTGTGCGTGTCATGAGCCCTTTCTGGGCTTTTGTTTCTTTTTTGCTCAGTGCTCCCACTCTCCCCAGGCAACCCGCCCCCTTCACCAGCCGTCAGCGCGCCCTCGGAGTGCGTCTCTATTCAGCTGGTTCGTTCATTTGTTCCTTAGACCCTACACCTGCGTGAACGCATATGCTCTTTGCCTTCCTCCGACGGGCTTATTTCACCCAGCAGCGTGCGCTCCAGGCCCCTCCACGCCGCCTTCGCCAAGGGGAAGGTTTCCTAGATGCGCGGATAGAAGAGCCGCGGCACCTTTACTCAGGGGAATACGACGCGGCCGTGAAAAATGCAGGTGTACTTTGTGTTTCTGCGCAAGTATTTTAACACTGCATGGGCCAGTCCACGTCGTAATTTAATCTCAGCAGGCCCAGAGCTGGGGAAACCTGTGTCTATGTGGGTTGTGTGTGTGAGTGTTGGGATGTTTGGTTGCTGGTTTGGTCGGGCTCGCCGTGTGGTGTCCACTGTTGCAGTCCCTCGCGTGGGTGCCCCAGGCAGTGTGCCTCGTGAAACCCTCCCGCCTGGACGGTATTTCGTGTAATCACTCGGTGGGCTTGTATCGGCCTCGGCACTTCGGGCTGACTTTTGTTGAACCTGACGGATCGTTCCCAGCACTGGCTTCGGCCTGATCAGACGCAGTGCGATCGGTTCTCACTCTTGCTCCGGCCATTCTTCCTCCCTTCAGCACCCCGCCCGGCCTCCCCTTCCCTCCCGCTCGCGCTCGCAGCTCACCCCCATCACTCTACGGCGCTGCTCCGTGTTCCCACACGCGGGACCGAGCGCTTCTCATGCAGACACTCCCCGCGGACACAGCTCTTTGATTCAGAAACTCAGGGTCAGAAACACAAACCTGCCCCAAATCCTATGCAGGACTAAGTTCAAAGTAGAGAACAGTGCACTTCATTTTACCGAAGGTAGGAGGTCGGACGGCGTGAGCCCAAAGGATCAAACAGGTGCGGATGGGGAACGCACGGACTCCTCACTAGTCGTCACCCAGCTGTCGCCCGTGGTATCCACACCGACAGTGACAGGTGCGTCCACAGCAGCCGTGGGGCTTATTCGCCGTTGGCCGGGGTGGTCTCAGGAGAGCCATGCCCCCTGGGCCTCGGGAAACAAACGGGGTGCTCGATGCATCTACACGCTGAGAGACGCCTCGTGAGAACCCAGGCTCCTCCACAGCAGCCTGGGCAGCACTGGTGTGTGGACGACAGTGTTTAAGCGGCTAATTCTATAAACCACGACAGTCGTGTTTTTAATGCACCCCGACTTTCCTGTTCAGACGCTGTGTGCTGAACACAGACATAACCCAGAGCCATTTGTATGGCCTGGGTGTTCCGGCTGTTTTCTCTGAAAGCAAAGGGGGGGAAGCAATTGGCAGGCGCGGGGATTGATGAGCGGGGCTGACTTTTTCCCATGTTTAAGCAGGCGGGCCGGGAGCAAACGCTGGGCCACCCGCAGCTCCGTGCGAGGAGGTGCCCCGAGGTGATGGAGCGCCTGCCGGGCCCCGGGTAACCCCGAGCGCGTGAAAGCCTCATCAGTCCCCGCAGCTAGCAGGGCTCCGGAGACGGACGGGGCATCCGTTATGGGCCCGTGCGGGGCGGCCGCCGGTCGTCACCGCAATTGCTAATTATTTATGAAGCGCCCCCAGCACCCGCCTCTGTAAACGCGCTGTGCCAGTTGCCCTAATGCTGATGAACCGCGAGGAAATGGTGGGCCAGCTTTGGGGGCGTCATCTGTCCCCTTGGAAAGGAAAAATGGACAGAGCACAGCGGTCTGCGGAGAATGGGCTGATCCCACATTTTCCCACATCTGCCTGCTGCACACACGGGTGCCCGGGGGGCCCATCATGGGCCCCCTCCCAGGCTCAGCCCCAAAGCCCTGGGTTCCTCGCCGGGCGTGCCCAGCGCCAGCCTGGCGTTGTTTTGCACGATCTGTGCGGGAATGACCACCTCCGTCGGTACTGTGGTGGAGTGGATGTCAAGGCGTCTCCCCCTGAGACATATAAACGGCCGTCGTCACAGTTCATAGCTCGAGCAATTGCAAACTGTTGAATGCGTATTAACAGCCCACAGATGGGAGCGTTTTCCTCCTGGAGTTAAGCCGTGCTTCCTGCAAGAATTTAAAACCCAGACAAGTCAGGGGTCATTTCAGGCCTTCAGCGGACAGGAAGTAAGCCGACCTTTTATGGGTGTGGGGAGATGTAGGGTCATTGGGCCGCCCTGGAGTCATTTCAGGCCTGGAAACAACCTGAAATGAAGAGACATGAGCCCAAAGGGGCCGGCACAGCAGCGACAGCGACCGAGCAGAGAGTACGTGAAACGTAATTAAGGGCCCGGGAGGCTCTGTCGCCCCGACGCTGTTTTGGGGGTGTTAATATATACAATGGCAGCGAGGTGTGGCATCTGGGGAAAGAGCAATATATTAATTCTCAGATCAATAGTTTGTGAAATGCCTTTTGCCGTCCCAAGCGTGCAACTGTTCCGCTGATAAGGAATGATTTTCTCGGAGTTGAAGGCAGCCGACAGGAGGAGATTGCTCTCTGGAGGGGCGGGGGGGTGGGGGGAGCAGAGAGGGTCATTTAAGAGACAGAGCCACGCGGTCCCCTGGGTTCCCTCTCTCATTCCATTTCGCTCTCAATGCGGCACAGAAATGTCTCAAAACACAGCCTCGTGACCGGAACTAGGTAAAACCAGCGGCTCGTTTGTCCCCTTTCTGATCCTTTGCCGGGGCTCAGGCAACTCTTATAGCTACAATTTTTCAGGGGGAGGAAAATTGAAGTTGGGGAGCATTGGTGGACATAGAGAGGCCTTGCGGCAAACAGCTGACAATTTCAGGGATGGACTGACTTCATGAGCCCCATCACTTCTGCGGCGATGACCTGGATCCCTGCTGTTGACGCCTTTTTTTGTCTCTAAGATGCCGGTTCATGATGGACCCATCCGGAGAGAAGCCTTGTTCTGCACACCTCCCCCAGGCAGCCCTCCATCTGCGGTTGACAAGTACAGAGCCTATGGCTCAAGGGTAGCTCCCTGTGGGGGGCGATTGTCGCCCCCGACTCTGGCTGGGTCCCCCCTCTCTGCTCCTGGGCTTGTCTCGCTTTTCCCTGCACAGGCTTCGGGCTCCGTCGGCTCTCCTTGCCTCTGCTCAGACGGGAGGAAAGCGCACAAGCCTGATGGCACTTGGGGTGACCCCACCCTAGGGGTTCAGGTGGCCCTCCTGCTGGGTGAGACTATGGCAGATGCTCACCCACACCAAGGCAGAGCTGGGTGTCACCCATGACCTCCAGGCCAAAAAGACATTGTCCTGGACCCCGGAGGAGCCAGAGGTCGGAGTGCTGGGCTCCATGTGGCCCCCGTCGCTCTCTGGGCCCCGCGGTTTTCTATCTTCAGAGGGGCCTGGGTTAGGCAGTGTATACAGTCGTCAAAACTCACCTCACAGTGCAGCTTAAATCTGTGTGTGAACTCGACCTAATGAAACCTCTCTAGTTAACGATGCACAGGGGGAAGTGCTGAAGGTGAAAAAGGCTGATGTCTCGACTTACTTTGAAATGCATTAAAAAATAATAATAATAATGCTTGCCCGGGCTGCGTGGCTCAGTGGCTGAGGGTCGACCTATGAACCAGGAGGTCAGGGTTCGATTCCGGGTCAGGGCACATGCTCGGGTTGTGGGCTCGATCCCCAGTGGGGGGCGTGCAGGAGGCAGCCGATCAATGACCCTCATCACTGATGTTTCTCTCTCTCTCTCCCTCTCCCTCCCTCTCTCTGAAATCAATAAAAATATATATTTTTTAAAAGGCTTGATGACTAGAGGGACAGATGGGCACATCGTGATAAAGCAAACATGGCAACATGCTCACTGTAGCATCACGGGCGGGATATATGGGTGTTCACTGCACAGTCCTAACTCTTCCGTATTTAAAAGTTGCGCTCAGGTGTTGGGGAGGGAGAGACGCGTCTCCAGTGAGCTACACCCACAGGTAACCCCATCGCTAAATCTCAAAGCCAGACCACTGAGTGAAAGAAGCCAGACCCCAAGGAGAACCTATGCATGGCTCCATTTATATAAAGTTTATAAATTTCAGAGGCCATAGATCAGGCCAAACAGCTCTGTGCTGTGAGAGGTCAAAGTGCGGTGACCCTGGGTGGGTGGTGAAGAGAAGGGGGCATAGGAGGGAGCTCTGGGCGCAAAGCTTTATTGATTTCAGAGAGAGGAAGGGAGAGGGAGAGAGAGAGAAACATCAATGATGAGAGTCATTGATCGGCTGCCTCCTGCACGGCCCCTGCTGGGGATCGAGCCCGCAACTGGGCACATGCCTGACCGGGAATCGAACCGAGACCTCTTGGTTCCTGGGTCAATACTCAACCATTGAGCCACATGGGCCAGGCAAAGCTCTATTTTTGACACAGGTGTGGTTTTCCATGAGTGTGTTCGCTTCATGAAAATTCCTCAGGCTTTTAGCAGAGTGCGTGCGCTTAGCTGTACGTGTGTCTCAGTCCTGGGTTTCGCGGTTGTCTGAGGCATGCCCGCCCCTCACCCCTGCACGGAGGAGTCAGTTCTCTAAGGCCACACGCCCAGTGGAAAGCGCGCTGAGCAGGGCCCACCCCTCCCCGGCCCGGGAAGGTCACCGGGACTGAGGCCCTGGTGCTGCGGGCCCTGGGGTTTATTCCAGGTCCTGTCTCTTTGCGGACGTGGGTTACATTTTTGAACACGCTTTGCAGAGAGCAAACACGTGTCTTCCTCGCTCACCGGCCCTCACGCATCAGCACAGCCGCGCTCCTCAAAATGCCAAGATTTCCACTTCTCCCGAGCTCGGCCCACACACCGTTATTTATTATTTATCTTCTTGCTCGGCTGTTTAATTTATAGAATGGCTCTCCCTCCAGGAGCTCAAGGGACTTTTCTCAGAGAAATTAGAACAGGAAACAGGAGGGTATGTCCTCTAGCTGATGGAGGGGCGGAGGGGGAGAAGAGAATGGTAAACTGAGGCAGGGTGGAATGAGAGGTAAATAGGCAGTGGGAGGACCAGGACCCGAGAGTCTCTGGTGCCCAGCTCGTCCAGGTTTTTCAGTTGATTCGGATAAACCCTCTGACCTTGCCACCCACACAGTATCTAGGAAAGGGCAGCCCACCCAGGGCCCCCCGGCATAGCTGGGGGTGAAGCATTTGAAAGGTTAGCATGGTGGTGCTAAACAGCCATCTCAGATGGGTGAATAAAGAAAAATTAAATTTATTAAAAGGGGGTGGGGGCATCCAAAGGGAAGGGCTACAGAGCACTGAGCCAAAGGGTACTGGGCCCGTGGTGGCAGCGAAGTAGACTTGGGACAGCGAGACAAGACAGAGCCTAGGAGAGGCTGCAGGAGGGCCCGGGCCGGGCTGCTCTGGCCGCTGAGGAGTCGGGGAGAGAAGGGGCCTTGGGGACAGGCTCAGGGTAAGCCGGGGCCGAGCTGCAGCTGCCGATGGCTCCCCTGGGCGCAGGTCTCCTGCAGTCCCCTCGGAGGGATGGAGATGGCAATGGCTCGCTCCCCTGGTTGGGAGCACCCACGGGGTCCTTTGTCCTGAGGTATTTAAATCGGAGAGGAGGTCTCAGGGGACGGTCTTAATAGAATATTCACCAGCTGCCAGGTGAGCTCGCTCAGGGTCCTGGTCTCCACTGATGGGTCAGCGCCAGCGCAGGGTCATTAGTCGATGCAGCTGGTCCTGAGGCAGCCGCGGAGCCCCTTGTCTGTTTTTGCTGCTTTTTCTGGGCCTGGAGCTGAAACACAACTGAGGCCTAGACGTTACCTTTAGGGAGGAAACGTCAGGGGTCCCAACCACAGGACCAGCGCTATGCTGGGGGAGGACAGGTTGCCCTGGGGCAATCTTGTTTTCCCAGTTTCGCCCCTTGCTAGGCATCCGGGCTTCCTGCCCCGATGAGTCTCTGGACCGGGCCCATCGAACAGGATTAAAATGAGACCAGCAGAAATCCGTTTTCCTTACGCGTCCAGTTGGGGGAGCTGGGGCCAGAGACAGTGGGTGGGGAAGGCACCGGGGCCTCTGTCACCAAGACATCTCCAGGAGGGGTGCAGAGGCCCCGGGAGGCGGCCGACCCCAGGCCAGCCCCTGGAAGCTTCCGGAACAAAGGCTGAGGCAGGTAGAAGGCTGGGGCTCCAAGGCTGCGGGGCTCCCTGCGCCCTCTCTTCTGTGGGCCTCCTGGGAAGGGGCAGCCCTCCCGAGGCCACACCTGGGCTCCGCAGGCTTTTAGGGCTGGGTGGGGGCTGGCGGCCCCGGGCTGAGCCCAGCCTGCCCCCCTCTCCTGGGGCAGGAGGCCCGGCCCCCCGGGGCCACCAGCGCCTCCCCAAGGCCGCTCCCGCGGCGCCCGGCCCGGGCCACCCCCGCCGCACCCACCTCTGGCTGCCCGGCTCCGAGGCCGGGGACCCACACTGCGCCCCTCCCCCCTCCTTATCTCTTTTTCTAACTTTTTGCATTTTTTTAGTCTCATTTCCTGTCGGGTTTTGCATTTCCCTCCCCCGCCCCTCCCAGCCTGTGACACACTTTCTCTCCTTTTTTCTCTCCTTGGCCTCCTCTGGGCCCCGGACTCCTGTCCCAGGGGCGCGCTGCCCCTCCCGGCCCGCGGCCCCGGCGCCGGACTGTGCGGGCCGGACCCAGCGCCCAGCCTCCCGAGGAAGCCCGCGGCCTGCGCGGAGGAGGCGGCCGGCTGGCGGAGCATGAGCGCCCCAGGTAGGCGCGGCGGGCGGGGGGAGCGCGGGGGCACCCTGGGGGAGAGCGCGGTCGTGGAGGGGAAGTGACTGGGGGCGGGACGCGGGGGGTACAGGGGTCCCCGGCGCGGGGGCGCCCGGGGGCGACGTGCTGTGAGCGGCGTGGAGGGCGTGGGGGTGGCTGGCTCTGCTAGCCCGGTGCTGGGCCCCATCCCTCGGGCCATCTCTCCCCCTCCCCCGTCCCTGCCTCCCCCCTCCCAAACCTCTCTCTCTCTCCCACCTTCCACTTCCCTGTCTGTCCCCGTGTTCCCTCTGACCGTCCCGAGCGTCTGCACCTGGCCCAGCCCCCAGCCCCTGGGAGAGGAAAGGGGTGACTGCAGCCAGTGGCCGCAGCAGAGGCCGTGCACCTGCCCCACGGGGAGGAAAAGAGCCTTTTCTAACACCTGAGAGGACAGGAAGTTTCCAGACCACAGCCCGGCCTGACTCAGAGGCTCCGGGGAGCTGGGGCCCCTGGGGAGGGAGGGAAGGACCGCCCCTCCCGTAGGGAGTGGATGGGAGGCCCTGGCAGGGCCGGGTCCCCAACAGAGCCAGCCCGAGGGTGAGGTCCTAGTGGCCTTGGGCCGAGGTCACCTCCCCTGGGACACTGCCCAGGCTGGAGGGGCCAAGGGAACTCCCTGAATTGTCAGTGGGCAGGGCCGGAGGGGGGCCGGTTCCTGGGGCTCAGAGCTGTGCCGCAGGGCAGGGCGGTGGCAGGGGATGGGTGATGCTGGAGGGGGCGGCCCGCCCGAGGGAGCAGGTGTGTCCAGCGGGGAGCCTCCCTCGTGGGCTCAGTGTGGGCCCCTCGAGGCCACTGCACAAACGGGGCCTTGGACCAAGCTGGCCTGTGTGCCTGGCCTTCTCTCCAGGCCTCTGATTTGTAGTTGGGAGATTTCCCCTGACGTTGATGACTCCTGGAGGTCTGAGGTTACCAGCCTACTGGAGAACGTCGGTCCATCACTGGACGCTCGCTGAGCCTGCTCTGTGCGTACCGTGCGCCGGGAACGCCGCGCCTGGTTAGCGCAGGACCGGCGCCCGGCGCCCCTCTGCTCTCGGTCGTCTCCCTGAATCCCCACGTCTCTCCACCCGCCGCGGCTGTAACACGGTGGTTCCGCCTGGGCCCGGGGCAGTCGGAGGGAGGGGGAGCCTGGCGCCCGCCCGCCATCCCAGCAAACTGGTTTGGACCAACGTGGGTTTTATTAGCACCGGTATCGGCCCCGGAAGCTGGGAGCCCCCCAGTCCACACCGTCCTGACTGCACAGGATCATCCTCTATGTGATTTTTAAAAAGCTGTGGCAAAATACACGTAACATCTAAGTTACCATCTTAACCCCTTGTAAGTGTCCAGTTCAGTGGCAGGAAGCACATTCACATTGCTGTGCCCCCAAACCCACCATCCGCAACTTTATCTTTCCAAACTGAGACTCGTCTCCATTAAACTCCCCCTCCCTCCCCAGCCCAGCACCCACCCCCTACTTTCTGCCTAGGAGTCCGACTCCTCCAGGACCTCATAGAGGCGGAATCAGACGGTGTTTGTCCTGTTGTGTCTGGCTTATCTCACTGACCACAATGTCCTCAAGGTCCATGCATGTGGTAGCAGGTGTCAGAGTGTCCTTCCTTTTCAAGGCTGAGTAATATTCCATTGCCTGGAGGGCCACATTGTGCTTGCCCATTCATCCTTCATGGATTTTTTAAAATGACCTAGAGACCTAACTCTCCTAAAGATGCTGCCCGAGTTTGAATCAGTCGGCGGGCGCCCTCCAGGGCGATGCTGTACTGGATACTGTGGGGGACGCAGAAGGAATGTGAGACCCAGAGGTCCCTAAGCAGGTTGTGCGGTACAGACTGTGCGCCTCGGCCAGAGTGTGGCTCAGACTCACACTGGACCGAAAAGAGTTATGGCTGAGAGGACGGCGGGAGGGCAACTGAGAGGCGACGAGACTCAGGGCCCAGAGGATGCGTGAAGGTTCCAGGCTGAGATTGTGCCGCAGGGCGACCTCCCGACACCCTTCTCCGCTTTCCCCTGCGGTGGTCGCCCTCCCCTCTGAGACAAGGCTTGCGTCCCTGAACTGAAGGGCTATGCGCCGGGTTTGGGGGTGGGGTGGACGGTGCAGGATGCACCACCGCTGTGCGAAAGGCCAGGTGGAGTCCTGATGTTCTGATATTATGATGAAAAGGAGCATCGGACTCGGAAAACCGGAGCCTCCTCAAGTCCGTTTAAAGGCGGCCTCTCTTCCGCTCTGCCTGGCCCCTATGCTCAGCCTCGAGGCCAGTGCCCCCTGGGATCAAGGCCAGGCCCACGTGGGCCAGCGCGCCCAGGTGACCACCTGGCACAGCCCGCCTGCTGTCGCTTTGCACAACCAGACCATTTAAAACAAAGTCAAGTCAAGGGAAGGCGGCAATAGGAGGTCTGTGCTCCACCTTTGGGGTCTGACCACGCGGGAAGGTTGAAGGCATTCACCCCACAGCTGCAGACGTGGGCGCAGGTGGCCGCTGCTCCCCTGTGCTCGTCCTGTGGCCTTGGACAGGCCATTCATCATTCTGGGTCTCCGAGAGCTGTTTCTCCCAGACGCAGTCGGGAGGCTGATATTTAATATTGATCATCTTGGGGCCTGCCAGTTACACCAGCATAAAATGAGAAGACAGGCAGTTTCCCCTTTGCGGTCACCCCCAGATCTGGGTAGGATGAGCGCTGGAGGGGAGGTCAGCCCGGGGCTGGGACGGGCCTTCCCAGGCCACCTGGACGGGCTCAGGTGCCCGGCTTCCCGGCCGTCCCAGCCTCCCGGGCGAGGGCGAGGGCAGAGGAAGCCTGCCCTGTGGGCGCCCATGCGAAGTGATTTAAATACGGAAAAGGAGGAACCGACTTCCAAGGAAGCCCCTTAAAACCACTTTTCTGCTAAAGGAAGCGTAAACAGGCGGACTCCGGGATGCCAGCCCCTCGCCTGCCGCCCCGGGAAGAACACGCGCGTGGGCGCCCCCCTCCCCCCCAACCTCTCCCTGAGCTCCTGCTGGGCCAGTGGTTTTAATGGGGTCCTTTCAGGGGAGTAGTCTTTATTTTTTTTAATCATCACCCAAGGACATGTTTTTATTGGTTTTTAAAGAGTGAGGCGGGTCCGGCCGGGCGTGGCTCAGCGGTTGAGCTTCAACCTAGGATCCTAGGTGATCGGGGTTCGATTCCCGGTCAGGGCACGTGCCCGGGTTATGGGCTCGATCAATGACTCTCTCATCATTGATGTTTCTCTCTCTCTCTCTCTCTCTCTCTCTCTCTCCCTCCTTTCCTCTCTCTGAAATCAATAAAGATATATTTAAAAAAATTTAAAAATTTAAAAAATTTAAAAAATAAAGAGCGAGGCGGGAGGGGGGAGAGAGGAACATCGATTAGTTAGTTGCCTCCCTTACGAGTCCTAACTGGGGATCAAACCCAAAAGCTGGGTATGTGCCCTGACCAGGAATCGAACCCGAAGCCCTTTGGTGTACGAGACAATGCGCACCAGCCGAGCCACCGGCCAGGGCAGGGGAGTAATCTTTTCGCTTGTGCTTTGCTCAGGGCTTTGAGGCCATAACGGTCACGGTGCACTTGGTGGAATGGGTGTCGGCGGCCCAGTGGCAGTGGGTGACGGAAGTTCTGTTTGTCCTCAGGCTCAGCTCCCTGTCCCTGCTCCGGTCCCGCGGTCCGGCTGCCCGGCCACACCCGCTATGTCACCTTCTCTGCTCCTGCTGGCTGGTCGTGTGGAAGCCGCTGCAGACAGACGGGGTGGCAGAGCCCGGCAGGAGGCGGTCAACAGGGAGAGCCGGACCGGGGCCTTGACCGTGGGTTGCTGGCACCAGAGTTGGGGACCCCACCCAAAGACAGTGCTTACGGGGCGTGAGCAGAGAGGGTGCGAACACACCAGTCAACGCGCTTCATTTGTAGTGAAATACGTGGGAAGTCGTAGCACAGGGGCCTGCCATTCTTGCTTCGCCTGTCGGACTGGCAAGGATCAGAGGGCGGGCAAAACCTCACGCGGGCAGCGGGCAGGGGAGGCAGGCGCTCTCACCCGCCGACTTGACAATATGTGTTTACCAACATGATAAATGAGCGAACCC
Organism: Miniopterus schreibersii; assembly: GCF_964146895.1. Classification (NCBI taxonomy): domain Eukaryota; kingdom Metazoa; phylum Chordata; class Mammalia; order Chiroptera; family Miniopteridae; genus Miniopterus; species Miniopterus schreibersii. The sequence goes on from NC_138105.1 coordinate 100,659,315, forward strand.
GGGGCTCGGGAACTCTGCTCTGAGAAACGACGGCGCAGCCAGACTTGTCCGGCTCGTCTTGCGCAGCGTTAATCGGCATGTCGTTTATGACGGGAAAGCTGGGAGCCACGCAAACGGCCCTGAAGGGCGCGGTGGACCCCCGCGGTGGAATTCCTGAGGCCGTCAGCGAGACAGAGGTGGCCTCTCTGGAATCGACCTGGGAGTTTCTGGAAGGAAACCCCAGCACAGAGAAGAAACTGCTTCTAGTCGGAGCCCGGGGAGCAGGGGCTCGGTGGTCTGGTCCGAGGGGAAGGGTTGGGTATTTATTTTGTGTCCTCTGGTGTGTTTTTACCGTGCGCGCTCTCCATCTATAAGAGTAAGAAACAAGCAGGGAGAGCGAGGGCGAGAAGCGGGCACTGGCGGTGCCCCCGCCTGCTGCCCGCCAGCTCTGCTCCCCTGGCTCCGGCTGGCAGGACACGCGTTCCTGTGGCATAACTCCCGGTGCCAGCCACGTCCCCGTAAGAGCAGTCACGGCCTCGGCGCTCCTGCTGAGAAGCCAACCCGACTGGTTACGAGAGGGACTTTCGAGCCCAGCACCGCGGCTCAGCGGCTGAGCGCCCACCGGGAGGTGGCTGGTCGATTCCCGGGCAGGGCACAGGCCGGGTTTCGGGCTCGATCCCCAGGAGGGGGCGTGCAGGAGGCAGCCGACCGATGCTGATGTTTCTCTCATCGATGATTCTCTCTCGCTCTCCCGTCCCCTCTCTCTGAAATCAACAAAAACACATTTGAAAGCGCACACGCGCGCGCACACACACAGGATTTTATGTCGAGCTGTGGCAGGCAGGACACTTCCCATCCGATGTGTTTGGTGGACGAGGGTCCTTACGCCCTCCCCCCCGCCTGTCCTTGGACCTCTCCGAGATCCTCGCCTGCGTGTCCTCTCTCGCCCGCAGCCTGGGCTCCCCCCAGGCCGCGTGTAGCGGCCGCCTGGGGTGTCCGTTGCTGCGCCGGGCCACGCGGCCCGAATTCAGCACAGCTGCTCCTCCACCCTGCCCTCGACAGACCGCGCTGCTCGCAGCTGGCCTGTGCCGTGACAGAGCTGCTGCGAACCCAGAGCCTTGGTGGCCACGGCCCATTTTTTAAATCTGAGGGCAAATAGAAGCCGCGTGCCGGTGCTGCTCGCAGTCGGCGGAATGGTTGTTTCAGTGGATGGATGTGGGGATAGAGTAAAGCCGCCCTTTATCAACATTAGCGCTCCGTTCCCCGCCTCTGGGTAGGGATTGTGTGATTCATGGGAGTTTGCTAAGAAGAAATGGCCTTTTTTTTTTTTAAAGGGATTCAAGTACGGTTGGTTCAGGGGGAAACGTTCAGTTGAATCATAATGACACCTTGCCCTGCTCGCCAAGCCTCCCGTCTTCAATGCTCGGACGCTGTTCGGAAACCAGCTTGTTCCCGGCCATGGGCCTGGGGGGCTGAGCCCAAGGTCACCCCTGCTCGCGGGGGCACGAAGGAAGCCGCGGAGACCCCCTTCCCCGCGGGGGTTCTCCGTCTTTGGAAAGCGTGTCTTCCCGCCCTCTTAGGGGAGGTCCCCCCACAGTGCCCTGGAGACGCTCGGGTTCTGCGTGCGGGGAGGCGTGAGGACGCCAAGGTCGCCTGGGCAGGACAGGTGGTCTCCTCCGGCTGTTCCAGGGAACAGAGCAATTGCTCTTCCTTCTAATTCTGTGTAGTAACGAGGTGAAAGCTTTATCTCCAACCACAGTCTCATTCTGGGGTCCGGGGATTAGGGCTGGCTTGGGGAGACGCAGTTCACCCCGTGACGCTGTTCTGGCAGGTCTCCTGGAAGGCGCCTGTCTGCACTCTCTGTCCCCACTGGACGGCTCCGCGGCCAAGGCCCTGCAGGCCCTGACCTTGCAGGATCCTTCCACACAGTCGGCCCCTCCCTCCTGCTGGAACCCGGTGTTTGTGTGGCTGTGGGACCCTCTTGTTTTTTCTCATGTCTTGTGACTCCTTCCCAGTCCCTCTTTTCTGATTCCTACGTGCCCGTGACCTCTAACGGCAGAGTCCCCTGGGCCTCTCCTCTCTCTGTTCTCCTTCTCAGGTGACATCACCCAGTCTCCCTGCTTTAAAAGTCACCCCTGTGCTCACGACCCCCGAGCGCACCTCCCCCGCCCAGATTCCCCCCTTGAACTCCCGGCTTTCATAGCCAGCGTCTCCATGTGTCTACCTGGACATGTCGGAGATCCGATATCCAACGTCCGAGAGTTTCCTCTTCCGTCCTGCCAGGCGCTTGGGCTTAGACACCTTGGACGGCTCCTTGATTCCTGCCCCAGGCGTGGGAGCCTGTCCCGAGCTTGGCACAGACCACACGTTTGCTCTGAGAGTGTCCGTCTCAGGCCCGCGGGTGCTCCCTCGGCGGGGACTCGCTTATCCTGTGGGTGGGGCAGGTGGCTCTGCGTGGGCAGCCCTGGCCGAGCCCCTGCTCCCCTCGGACCTCAGCTTCCCCACGTGTGCGGGGTCACGAGGAGCCAGGGCCAGGCCCAGGCCAGCAAGGTGGCCGCCTGAGAAGGGCCCGGGCCGTGGACAGAGTCCCTGATCGATCGCCCATGTCTGCGGCGGGGGTGAAACTGAAGATTGAAGCCCGGTACCCCCGATTAGTCATCTCTGCCCTGGCTCGTCGGGACCAGGAACCTTCCCGCTTTAAAAACCCGTGATTGCGCCGTGACCTTGAGCGCGTCGCAGTCCCGGGGCTTTGTTTCTTCCCGAGCCCGATGGAGATAAATAATCCCGCCTCCCTGCACACGGACTCGCCGGAGGCGCGGAGATAGCGGGTGAAAAACTGCTCTGGAAATGAAGCGCGTGTGAATGTGAGGTTTTATTGTTATTAATTGACCTCTCTCGTCGGAGTTCCTGTGAGTCACGCCTTCCTCTGAGCCGTCCCACGGGGCTGGCGAGAGGTTTGCTTTCACTCCGCCCGCCCCTTCCCAAGATGATGGCTTTCGGGGTTCCCTGGTGATGATGGGGGGGGTCACCATGGACGCCGCTGGGTGAGGGGTGCATTGTTTTAACACTATTTTTTTTAGTATCTTCTGTTGTTATTAATCTTCACCTGAGGATATTTTATCCATTGATTTTTATTTTTTATTTTTATTTTTTAGAGAGAGTGGAAGGGAGGGTAGGAGGGAGAAAGAGAGAGAAACGTCGATGTGAGAGACGCATCCACTGGCTTCCTCCTGAACTCGCGCCGACTGGGGTGGGGGTCAAACCTGCAGCCCAGGTACATGCTCTTGACCGGGAGTTGAACCCGCAGCTCAACCAGCTGAGCCACACCTGCAGGGCTTGGGGTGCGATTTTTAGCAACGCCCAGCGGGCAGGGGGAGGCCAGGTGCTGCCTCCAGGGCCCCCTCGCCTGTCAGCCCCGTCCCCACCGCTTCTGCGCAAACGGTGGGGAAAACCTCCCCAAAGTTAGTTTCTGTCTCCGTTTCGGGGTGTTCCTGCTATTCCCCAGATCTCCAGAGCTCAGCGAGCCGTCCGGGCGGGGTGGGGTCGGCAGGTCCCCCCAGGAGCGTGGCCGAGTGCATTTCTAGCTAATTTCTGGAGCAGGCGCGGGCCCTGCGGCTGCGGGAATCCGGCGGCGATTTCCAGATACGTCTGTTTTTGTTACCTGATGGGGAAAAAAATCCCTGCACCTAAATGGACACGTCTCCCGGCTTCCACTGTGAGTGCTGCGAACGCCCCGTGTTTCCTGTCAAAACCCAGAATCTCTCTGCAGCCGCCTCTCTGCGTGAACTTTTCCCAAGGACCCCGGGGAGCCATCTGTCCTCGTGTTATTTGGTGTAAGCAAAGCTTTGGGGCATTTCTTCTCGCTGGTGGTATGTTCCGGGCGGGAGCCATTGCTCAGCCCTTATTTATTAGCGGGTGTGTTTTATTGTAATGCGTTTCATTTCCTTCTGTCTTTTACCCTGGGCTTCCTTGGCGGCCTTTGTCATGAGCGATGTTTGCCTCGCCGTGAAATGAGAAGCATTCGAGTCTCTGAAAGGGTTTTTTTTCTGGTTAGACTTTGTTTTGTGTGTGTTGTGTGTTTTTTTTTTAGTGGCAGAAAAGTAAAGGACTTGAGTTTCCTGTAGGACTGGAAACAGTGAATCAGATTTTTGTTTTGCTTAAAACCTGAAAATCTCCGGCAGGAGTCGAGAGTCTCTGGACAGAGCCGGTCGCTGTATCTTCGGGGTTTGGGGTGATGCTCCCTCCAGACAGGCCATTCCACGGGTGGGGGGGGCGGCCACCCACAGAGACTGATCTGACAGGGACCCGAAAAGGTTGCCTGAGTCAAAACGCCGCGTGAGGCCGAGTGGGCTCCAACGCCTCCCCTCGCCTTCCTGTTCCGTGGGCACCTGAGTGATTCACCGCCCGGCGTGTCATTCAGAGAGGAACGCGTGTGCCGAGATGGGCTCTGCCTCCCGCCCGCCACGCAGCCTTGGAGGGGCCGTGAAGCGCCTCTGCCCCTCCCTCCTCGCCTGCCAAGCGGGGATGGCAGCACCCTCCTCACGGGACTAAACCAGCTGCCAACCAGTGCCCAGCCCCTGCCCTGAGCACGTCGCTCGGGGGCAACAGATGACAAGTGTACACGCGTGACCCAGGCGTGGGCTGCTCGTTAGCAGGGTGACCCAGAGCAGGTCCCAAAGGGTCCCCTCCAAATCTGAAGTCTGGCGGGAGCCATCTGCCAAGCGTTTGCTTATATTCCTTTGTCTATTCCCTGTACATTAATACCCATCACTACCGTTACCCACCTACGCACTGTGCCAGTGTCTCTGCCAGTCACGGACACTCTGCGAGGTGCCAGGGGTAGAAGGCGAAAAGCCAGGGTCCCCACCCCAACGAGCCCGTAGTCCGGGGGGAGACGGTCCGTGGCAAGATAAAGCGTTTGGGATAAGAGGCACGCGCGGGAGGCCGGGCCTGAGGAGCGGGACCGCCGGGGCTTCTCGGGGGAGCGGGAGGACCCCCTCGAGGCTGGCAGCTGGAAGGAGGCTGGGAATCAACCAGGCCTCTGCCAGGCAGAGGAGCAGAGGCCTCCTGAGCAGAGAGACGGCGTGGTGCCAAGTCGCGGAGATACGGTGCGTGCCCGCGTCGGAAAAAAGTCCTGAAGATGTGGGGCGGGGAGGAGAGGCCACCAAGCCCCCCCGGGTGCTGCACCGCGGAGGCAGAGGCTGTCCTGCTGGGGGTTCTGAGCAGAGGCCGCCCCCAGCGTGGACGGGTGGGGTCTAAGGATCTTGGGTGGGCAGCAGGGAGAGCAGGCGGGAGGCCCAAGGCAAGAGGGGGGCCCTCCGCTCACAGGACACGGGCCCGGGTTGCTTTATGATTGAAATAAACTTCGTATTGAGGCGTCACGTATACGGGGGCCGCTCAGACCCCAAGCGGGGAGTTCAGAGAGTTTTCACAGTGTCACCGGCACCCGGGTCAAGAAACATAGCAGGATCGCTTGAAAAATTACCACGATTGCCCTGGCTGGTTTCCCTCGGCGGCCAGAGTGTCGGGGGCAGGCTGAGGGCAGAGGGTTCGATTCCGGCCAAGGGCACACGCCTCAGATGCAGGCTCGGCCCCGGCCCCGGGCGGGCGCGCAGGAAGCAACCGGTCGGCGTCTCTCTCACGTCGATGTCTCTCCCCCTCTCTCCCTTCCTCTCGCTCCGAAAGGCAATGGAAATAACACCCTCGGGTGCGGATGAACAAAACAAAAAATTTTTTAAAAATGATCACGATGAACCATCATAATGACTTTTAACATAATGTTAATTTGGGGAATAAAGATGTCCCGAGTATTACGTGGGACGGCCATGGTTTTAAAAATCGGCGGTGGTTTATTCAAAAACGCCAACCTGAGTCGGTGCCCTGTGCGGTCCTGGCGCCCCGGCCTCAGCCCTGGCGCCGCCCGGAGCAGCCGCCCTTGCCCCTGCTTTCATCGCCGGGAAGCCTGCTTTCTGAACAGGTCCCACGTTATCTCCAGCGGCCACCGCTGGACGGCGAGGCTGTTGACGGCCTTTGACGGTTACGCGTGAGGCTGCCGCGAGCACTCACGCTCACCTCTCGGTGACGCTAATTTGTATTCCCACCCGAGGGTGGGTTTGCGGGGCTCCCGGCACGTTGCGTTCAGCTCTGCCAAGCGCTGCGACACGCCGTCCCCCGGGAGCCGCGTCCCGGTCGCACCCGTCCGCGGCGGGCGACGGTTCCCGCGCTCCACGCCTTGGCTCACACCCCGCGCTGTTTCTTCATTTGAGCCTCTCGGTGGGTGTGCGGTCAAAACAAATCACTCTGAGGTTTAAAGTTGCATGTTACTTATGACTGAGTCGTGCCTTTCCGCGTGCTTACCGGCCACGTCGGATCTCCGTCGGGAAGGGCCTGCCCGAGCGTTCTGCCTGTTTCCTCGCTGAGTGGTCATCGTTCTTTCCAGGTGACGGGCGGGAGCGTTGGGTCAGGTGAGCGAGGCACGGCTGCTTCCCTCGGTCTGCGGCTCGCCTCTGCGCTTTCTTAGCAGAGTCTGCCGGCGGACAGACGTTTTCATTTTAATGGAGCCTGATTCGCGTGGGGCTTTTTCCTTGCGGTTGACGCTTTGGCGAGTCCTGTTTGAGAAACGCGTGCCTGCCCCGAGGTCGGCGTTTCCCTCCATAAGCGTTATTGTTTCATCGTTCACGTTTGGATCTATAATTCATCTGGAATGGATTTTTCCCTCTACTCTATGAAGGTGTAATTTACATACAATAACATTTACCCATTTTCATTACGCAGTCCCGTGAGTCTGGATAAATGTACTTAGCCCCGTAGCCAGGACCCCCGTCGAGATGCCCGACGTCTGCGTCAGGGTGTGGCCCGTGGACCCCCGGGATCCCGCATCCGGGAGCTGGCAGGACGCTCGGGTTTAGAGGCCTCACCCCAGACCCACTGAATTAGAATCTGCATTTTGACGGGCTTCCCTGGTACTTTGCACATTAAATAAAGGTGGAGCAACTCTCTGAGTCCCTTTGGAGCAAGGTGACAAGCCAAAGATGCTGTTTCTATTGTTCTAAACAGTGCAGCTGAAGCGAGGCAAGGTCAGTGATGGGTTGTCGAGTTTGGGAAAAGCTGGAAGACAGGGCTAGGTGGGGAGCGAGCCTGCAGCCGTCACAGGAACCCCCTCTGTCCCCCTGCCTGCCGCTCAGCGAGGCCGCTCGAGCCCTCCGCCCGAGGGTGCTGCACCCGTCTCCCGCGGGAGCCCGGCCGGTCCCACACGGCTTTCCCACTGGGGCTGCCGCGGAGCCCTCACCGGCTGAACTTGGGCTCCGGTGACAGTGGTCCAGGGCCTCGGCGGGACCCAGGGCCGACGTGGGAGGAAACACAAGGCCAGGGCTCCGTTCCCTCCTGCTCTCCCCCCCTCCTGTCGGGCACTCCTGATGTCCTGTGTCACCTGGAAGGCTGAGGGACCCGCCCTGCATCCTCACTTTACCTTTTCCCAAGACCCGCACCCTGAAGCTGACAACGGGAGGTGGGTGCTTGCGGCGTTTGTCTCCCCAGGACCGTCACGTTCCCGCCTGGACGCGTCGATGCCGTGAGTTCAGTGGCAGCCGCTGGGTGTGGCCTGTGTGTGGCGAGCCCGCGCCCCTGCTGCCCCCTAACAGTCTCGGGCACGAACTGCTTCCCCGGGCGGGTTCTGGAATCGGGGCCTGGCGGCGGTGCCCCGTGACCTGCCTCAGCCGGGTGAGGAGGGGCTGGCGTGGGAGCCACTCACGGGCTGAATTATTTCCAAAGAAATCCCTGTGTGGAGGTCCTGCCTCCCAGAGTCTAAGAATGTGGCAGAATTTGCAGACAAGGTATTTAAAAGAGGTATTGAAGCTAAAATGACGTCAGGGTGGGGCCTAATCCCAGGGGACCGGGGTCTTTAGAAGAAGAGATCAGGACGCAGACGGGCACAGAGGGAGGACCCTGTGAGGACACAGGCGGTCGTCTGCCAGGGAGAGAGGCCTCAGGAGAAGCCAAGCCGCCCACCCCGTGATCTCCGACTCCAGCCTCCGGGGCCGACAATAAACAAGTTTCTGTTGTTGAAGCTGCCGGCCTGGGCTGCTTTGATGGCAGCCAGAGCCGACGGATGTGGGGTCCTGCGGGCCCTCCCCTCCGTGATGTGAGTCCCTGCCCCGCACCCCTGCAGCCCGAGGACAGGAGCCAGGCAGTGCCCCTGGGCACCAGAAAGCCGTGTGGCATTGAATACTGCAGCTGGCTGCAGGCAGGCGCCCGGGCTCAGCAGGGGCCTTAGACCCGCGGCCGGAGGTCCCGAGCGGGAGGCTGGCCGCAGGGGCGCCGAGCTGTCCCGCTCCCCCTCCGCCTTCCCGCTGCCACTCAGCCTGGGTGGGCCCAGTGCCAAGCTCCCTGCGCACTGGCTCTGCCCGACCCGCCGTGGGAGCTTCCCGCGTTCGTTCTCGAGTCCGAGAGCGAGCAGGGGCTGGCTGAGTCGCCCTTCGGCTGCCCGCAGAGGTTGGCTGGGTACCTCCCCCGCCTGGCACGTGTCTTCTGTGACAGCTGGAAGCAGGTGGATGACGGTGCTGGGTGTCCCATCTCTGCTGTGGGCGTCAGGGCACAAGAACAACCCCATTACGAGGCCAGCTGCCCTCCCCCCGCCCTGCCTGCCTCTAGTTATCCAATTAGAGGCGGGGGGGGGGGGGTCGGGCACACGCACAGGTGCCAGGAATCGGGGCCCCTGCCTGAGGCCACGCTCTCCGGAAGGGTCCTCGCATTGCTGATCGAATAAACTCCCCACAACTTAATATGTGCCTCAGAGCCCTGGCCCACGTGGCTCAGGGGTTAGATCGGCGTCCCGAACACCAAAAGGGTCCAGGGTTCAGTCCCGGGTCAAGGGCACACACCTGGGTTGCAGGTTCGAGCCCAGCCCCGGTCCAGGTGCATGTAGTAGGCAGCCAATCAGTGTTTCTCACTTCGATGTTCCCTCCCCCCCTCCCTCCCTCTAAAAATCAGTGGGGAAAAACACCCTCAGGTGAGGATTATCAACTATAATGAATCTGTGGCCTCGGAGCCCTGTGGCAGGAGCAGACCCAGGCGACCCGCCCCCACGGCCGCCCCGAGGTGCCTGGCCGCCCTCCTGCCTTCGGCGCAGCGCCCACCAGCCCTGCGGAGACCCCAGGCAAGACCCACGCCCGGACTTTGGGGGGGGGGCTTGGGTCTGAGTCTGGCTGTGGCAGTAGGAGCTCCGTGCATGTGGCTGATCCCAGCCTCCCCAAGCTCCGACGCCCCCTCCGTGGCCCGCGGTCCCTCCTCCTTCATTCCTTTTCCCTGCGCTCCTTGTCTTCCCGGCCCACGCGTGTTAGGCTTGACCACGTAGCCCGCGATGTCTGCCCGGGCCCTGCTCGCACTTCTCACTTGGCCGTTCCGTGTCCCTCAGCGCCGTGTCCCGCAGCGCCGTGTCCCACAGCGCCGTGTCCCGCAGGGCCGTGTCCCGCAGCGCCGTGTCCCTCAGCGCCGTGTCCCCTAGCGCCGTGTCCCTCAGCGCCGTGTCCCACAGCGCCGTGTCCCGCAGGGCCGTGTCCCGCAGCGCCGTGTCCCTCAGCGCCGTGTCCCGCAGCGCCGTGTCCCGCAGGGCCGTGTCCCTCAGCGCCGTGTCCCGCAGCGCCGTGTCCCGCAGGGCCGTGTCCCTCAGCGCCGTGTCCCGCAGCGCCGTGTCCCTCAGCGCCGTGTCCCGCAGCGCCGTGTCCCGCAGGGCCGTGTCCCTCAGCGCCGTGTCCCTCAGCGCCGTGTCCCTCAGCGCCGTGTCCCGCAGCGCCGTGTCCCTCAGCGCCGTGTCCCTCAGCGCCGTGTCCCGCAGCGCCGTGTCCCTCAGCGCCGTGTAATTGTGTTACTCAAATGCAGCGATAGATGTGTCCCAGTGGCGTAAGCTAACCGAGCCTCACTTGGAAGGCCTTTCCTAGCCCGGGATGTTTTGCATATTTTAAAAGTTGTTTCCTCTCCTGCCTTTTGAATTCATCATTTATTGTTTCAGTCATTAATCTATCTTCAAATTATTTTTGCCAAGGGGCCAGGTAGGAATATTCGTTTCTCCAAATTGGTGGCCACTTACCCCGACACTTGCTGAATAGTCTTCTTATACTGGACACTGACTGGACGTGTCACCCTAAGCGTGCACTAAATTTCTACGCGTCGTCGGGCCGGTTCCCAGACTCACGTTCATTGCCCTAATTATCTGTCTCTGTACCTCCGCGGCCTGTTGTTTTACAAGTTTTCCTGCGTGGAGAGAAGAGATTGATCTTGGATTTAGCCCCCTTGCTGGACTCTCATTTACTCTAACAGTTTGTGGTCTCACTGTTTTCCCTTTCTTTGAATATATTTTTATTAATTTCAGAGAAAGGAAGGGAGAGAGATAGAAACATCAATGATGAGAGTCATTGATCGGCCGCCTCCTGCACGCCCCCCGCTGGGGATCGAGCCCACAACCCGGGCCTGTGCCCCGACCGGGAACCGAACTGTGAGCTCCTGGTTGATAGGTCGATGCTTAGCCGCTGAGCCACGCCAGCTGGGCTGTTGCCCCTTTTTAAATAATTTTTAATTTTACATTTTTTACGTGATTCAGGTGTATGGGTTGGAGATGGTATCCGTTTCGCAGATTTTTTATTTTCACATTTTTGTCAGCAAGCGAGCCGTAGGTTGTTTCTGCTTTGCATCCTTGCTGGACCCGTCCTTCGCGGCTAAGAAATATGTGGCAAATCCCTGTAAAATGTCCGCGTGCATTTGAAAACCGGGTGTCGTCCTGGTGGCTGGGTACAGAGTTCTGAGTCGAGTCATTAGAGCAAACGTGTTAATTATGTTCAATCTTCTGGCCGCACTGCTTTGTCGCGTTCCTGGGGGCTCTGTGACGTCTCTCACGTGAGACTGTGACAGCAACTTCACCGGTTTCTTCTCGGATGTCTCCCAGTGTTGCTTTACCAGGCGCCTGCGCAGGCCTGGCCGGCGAGGCCCAGCGGCTGAGCGTCGACCCCTGAACCAGGAGGTCACGGTTCAATTCCCCGTCAGGGCACAGGCCCGGGTTATAGGCTCGATCCCCAGTGGGGAGCATGCAGGAGGCAGCCGATCAATGACTCTCGTCATTGACGTTTCTCTCTCTCTCCCTCTCTCTGAAAAAAAAAAAAAATGTATTTAAAAAACCCCCACAAGGCACCTAAAACACAAGCGGTGGTGCTAGCTCCTCCTCACAGCCTAAGAGCCTCCTGTGTTCCTTCTGATGTTTGTCCCCTTAAGTCCCCTTTTCTCGTTAATGCTTTTGTATTTGTCCTAACCTGCGGCGCATTGGACGGTACAGTGCGTTGGACGCGTCCTTCGTGTTTATCTGTGGTTGGTACTTCTGGTCGTTGTTTGTCATTGTTTAAGCTCCCTGCCTCTCGCGGAGCCGATGGGTCGTCTCTGTTTTTCCCTGTGATGGTTTGCTCTTCACTGTTTTTTATTGATCTCCTGCCTGTTGTATTTGTTATTGAAAGTGGGCAATTGAAGCCTCTGACTACCATTGTAGAGCGATTTCTCCTTTTAATTCTGTCGATTCGCGAGTCCTGCGTCTTGGGGACGCTGCGGTTAAGCGCATCTGTGTTTGTAATTGTTCCGTTTAATCAATCGATTGACCCTTTTATCAATACATAATGTCCTTCTTTGTGTCATACCCCAGCCCCCTTTGGCTCCTCTTTGCAGGGACTCTGCCCCCATCCGCCACTGAGACCCTTTCTGATGACCTCGCTTTAACTCAGTCTCCTCTTTAAAGACCTTACCTTCAAATACACTCGCACTCGGGGTCCCGGGGCTGGGGTGTCGCCGTGACCTTGGGGGACACCATTCGGAGCGCCGGGGGCAGGCACCGTCGTTTCTTATGCCCAGTTTCCTCCCCTCGGGGGTCTGTCCCTCTCTGCTGCTGGACCCCGTGTGGCGATTGCTTCATCCGAGGTCTGTGGATGGTAAACATTTTGAGTCCTTGCGTGAGTAAAAAATATACGGTTTTATTCCCCTTTATGCCCCGGAGTCACTGTGCAGCTGAACGTAGCATTTTAGTTGTAAAATTATTTCCCTTTGGGACTGTGAAGATGCTGCGTCCCTGCCGTCTGCAGCGGCCTCACGGGCTGGCCACCGGCCCTGCCTCCGGCAGCACGTCCCCCTCGGCCTCCAGGACTCTCCCCGGGAGCCCGGTGTCCTGAGCTCCGTCCCAGCGCGAATCGGGGGCTCTTCCCCTTCACCCCCCCCCCCCCCCGTGACCTTGTACGCGGAAGGCTCTCGTTTCCTTCAGTCCTGGACATTTTTTCCTAGAATTTCCTTGGGTTTGTCTTCCTCTCCATGCTCCGTGTTTTCTCCTTGTGGGTCGACTGCCCACCAGAGAAATGTTGGGGCGTCGGGGCCCAGCTTCCGTTTCTCTTGACTTTTCTTTCATTCTGTCCAGCACCCCCCCCCTTTTTTTCTGGATTCTAGGAGGATTCCTTGGTTCCGCCTTCCAGCTGGTAACTCAGTCGTGAGCTCTGCCCCTCACCCCTTCCCGAGCTTGTCTGTTGGACGCCGACACTGCTTCACTCAGAGCTCTCGGCCCCTCCTTCAGGCCTCTTGTCCCAGGCCGAGTCCCGTGCTTATTTATCTCACGCCGATGTCCCCCCGACTGTAAGCTCCGTGAAGGCGGCTTGCACCTACTTCACCCGCCCTCTAAACCCAGTGCCGGCACACAGCAGGTACTCAGAACATGGGGGGACAGTATGCACGTCCAGACGTTACCTTGGTCTCCTGGGGGCGGAACCTGTGGGGTGAACGGAGCCGTGGGCTTAGCTTCTGTGCGGCGGCCTGCGGCTGAGCTCCACCCGCACGTGGCTCCGGATCCTGGCGCCTCTGCCCGCGGGGCAGCTCTGTCCGCAGGACGCAGCTTTCCTCCTGCATCTCCGCGCTCACCTTTCTCTCCGCCGGGACCCTGGGCCCTGTCCTTCGCTTAGGGGGCTTCTATCATCATTTGGGCCTTGAATGAAGACCGACTCGGGCCTCCCCGGGCCGCTCTCTAAGCCCCCTGTCCCCCGAGCGACCCGCTTGGTCTCTGTCCGCACCTGTGTCGGCCTTTCCTGGCATCAGCCCTGCCAGGTGATTGGAGTGATTTACTGACCGTGTTCTCCAGCCACACTTACTATGTGACAAGCACTGTGCCAAGTCTTTCTAATTTTTTTAAAAATATATATCTTTATTGATTTCAGAGAGAGGAAAGGCGAGGGAGAGAGAGAGAAACATCAGTGATGAGAGAGTCATTGATCGGCTGCCTCCTGTAGGCCCCTGACTGGGGATCAAGCCCACAACCTGGGCATGTGCCCTGACCGGGAATCGAACCCCGATCGCCTGGATCCTAGGTCAACTGCTGAGCTACGCCCGGCCGGGCCCAAGTCTTTCACATGTTTTCACTTTCTATAGCCTCGCCTAGGAGGTAAACGTCGCCTCCATTTTACAGATGGGAAAACTGAGGGATCCCGACACCAGGGTCCAGACTCTGAGCCTGCTGTTCTGAAGAGGGAGGGCAGGGACCCTGCTTGCCCTGAGGTCCCATCTGGCACAGGTTGGCACCAAATAAATATTTGTCGACAATCCAAATGTCCATTGGCAGAGGAGTACATGGCCTGATGTGGGCTGTCTGTGTGGTGGGATACTACGCAGCCCTGAAAAAGGAAGGAAGCACTGGTGCACGTTGCAGTGGGGATGAGCCTTGGGAAATTACGCTCAGTGTAAAGAGCCAGACGCAAAAGGCCACATATTTTCTGAGTCATTTACATGAACTGTCCGAAGAGGGAATCCACAGAGACAGAAGCCGACTGGGGGTTGCAGGGGCTGGGGGGAGGGGGAGTGAGGCGTGACCACTGATGGGCAGGGGGTTTCTCTGGGGGGCGGTGATGAAATGTTCTGGAATTAGCGGGTAGTGATGGTGGCACAACCGCGTGAGGTTACCGAAACCCACGGAGTCGTACCCTTGGAGGGGTGAGCTTTTTGGTACGTGAACCAAATCTTGACTGAAATAAGGAAACATAAGAATATGGAGCTGGTGGAACGAGTCTGCACGGAGGCAACATGGACGCCAGCGTTCTCCGCCTGTGTCAGGAGCCACCAGAAAGGTCCCCTCGGCACCCAGATGCCGGGGACGCCACGCCCGGTGGTTCATTCATCGCCTGTTCTGGCGCATCTGCAGGTGCGACGGGCAACTCGCCAGGTGTCAGGTCGCCGCCACGAGTCCCGCAGACGGGGTCCCTGACCTCTGGGCGTCCTCCAGGGAAGACAAGGCTGTGCAAGGGAGGGGCAGGGGTGCCACCCGGGGGCAGCGTGTCTTCCCCGTGACTTCGGAGGGAAGCAATTATGTCTTTATTCTCACCGACTCGAATGAAAATTTGGCATTTCTTCCCGTTATGAACTCAGGTGACGGGCTCCGGAGTACCTGCGGCCCTGTCAACTCTGTCGCCAACAGAAATCACGAGTACTTTCACTGCTGAGGCGTCTCGGCACATGGTGTGCGCGGCCCTCTTTCAGAACCTGGGGACTTGGAGACCCACGCGCAGACTGTCAGCAGCTGTTCGGATTCGGGGTAACCCCGTTTCAGCCCGACGGGCCCCCTTGTGATCCTGCGTGCTGCCTCATGGCTTTAAAAACATTCTCAAAGGATTGCAGAGACCAAGTGGATCCAAGCAAGTTAAGAGGCACCACGGGAAGGGCTCCTTGTACCGAAAACTTCCCGGGCGGCCCCTCAGGGGAGGGCGAGGGCTGGCAGGTGGCGGGACCACGAGGGACGGTGGGTCCCCACCAGGGACCGTGGGCGTGACTGACACACACCCAGAATGGCCCCCGGGCAGGTGGAGCTTGCGTCCAGCCCTCAGAGGGCCCGGTGGGCAGAGTCCTGGGGTCCTAGGAGCCACTTCTTCAGGCGGAAAAGACCCCTCTGACCGGCTCTGGCCGGAGGGCTGGCCCCTGAGCAGGCTCAGATGGAGAAAGCTCCCAGTCGCTTTCCGAAATACACAGCGAGGGCGGTGAGCCCCCCTCGGCCCCGCCAGTGTTGGGGGGCGCCCGGTGTCCGGGGAGGCGACGGGCGGCCCCACAATCCTGCCAAGGGAACAGGCCGAGGAAGGCCCGTTACGAACGGCGTGTCAGCCGTTAACTGCGGGCCTCTCGGTTTTATTGGTCTGTGTTGTAACCTTAACGTTACTTAAATGTAGTTGGTGGTGTTTTTTATTACGGCTTCCCCTTCTCTCCCCCATGGCAGCTAATATTTCGTGGCTGGGCGCCCCCCTCTCTGCTGTGACCCACTATCCATTACTGTCTCCTCCCTCCCTGCCAGGCTGTCCTTGGAGGGGACTCTTAATGGAGCTGTCCTGGTTAAAGAAATTCAATGTGATTGAACTGCAGCAAAGAATCAAAATCCAGATACCTGAAGGGATGAATAATAACTGGGAATTAAAGCATATTGGTTATTTATTACCGGAAGCAGGCAGGAAAACATTAGCATGTAAAAAGCTGGGAATTAATCACAGCTGGTGATAGGAAACCTGAAAAAGTCACCTCTATCCGTGTCAGCTCTGTTTTGCTGTTCCCGACGTGTTCCCCAGGCCTGCCTCTCCGTCCCCGATGGGCTTTCATCCCCGCAGGCCAGCGGCGGGCGCGGAGGGGAGAGAGCGAGTCGGAACAACCGAGACGCTCGCGGCACCTGGTGCTGAAAAGCGGGCGGTGGGGCACGAGCATGAACTGGCCTAGATTCGAATCCCGGCCACACGGCTCACGTGCTGTGGCCTCCGACCGGGCACCGGACGCCTCCAGCCCAGGCTCACCCGCCTGTCACAGTCGGGGTTAAATGAGATACTACTGCTTACATGTGTTTAAGTCCCGGGGCCAGTGCCCGCTGCTGGTGACCGACACGGGGCACAAGGCCTCGTCACTCGAATGCTGTCGGTGAGTCTGCATCACATGAAAATGCAGAGTCCCAGGCCCCCTCACTCCCCCTGCATTAGGATCTGCCATCGGCAAGTTCCCCGGGTGAGGGGCAGACAGTAATGTTTGAGAAGCATGTTCTTGTGCATACAGGACGTTTTTCGTGGGTCGGAGAGAGGGCCTTCTGCGTTGTGCTAAAACCGGGAAAGAGCTTCACCCGTTCACGTTGAGAGAAGCCGTTGGGTATTTGCGCCGACAGGTGCCCCGGGAGCCTCCGACTCCTCTTCACAGAGGAGGAAACCGAGGGCCAGGCCGGGGTAAAAGCCGCCCCAACGCCACGTGACCTGGAACAACAGAGATCATTTGCTTAGCTCGTGAATCTGAAATTTGTGCAGAGAGCTCAGCCGCAAGGCAGATCTTGTTCTGTCGCCATCAGCTAGGGCAGCCCCCCGGGGCCCAGGCTCCTGCCCCGGATGGCACAGTGACACGGACTCGGTGACCCAGAGACGGGCAGTGGGCTCCACCTGTTTCCATAGACCCAGTAGTTACAGATTCCAAGGGAGGAAACTTAGGCCCCACCTCGGTGAGAGGAGCAGCAGAGAGCTCGGGGATCGTGTTTTAAAACTCCACAGGTAGCCTTTAAGAGAACTGGGATTTAAACATAGATTTTCTAGCACAGAGCTCTCTCCACGATTCCAAATTCGAACTTCCCTCTTGATAGGTCCTTGGGGGGAAATTAGACCCTGTCAGCTTGATCCTGCATAGAAATAAAAATAACTCCATATTTTTGCTTGATGGTGTGAGCTGGGCGCCCGGGGCCTAGCCCATCATCGCGGTCCCAGGGCTGCCCCGGGAGCTGTCAGGCGGGGAGTTTGTTTTGCACAGCAGGAGGAGGTGACAGCCCTGCCGGCTGCACCTTGTCATCTCAGGACCGTCTCTCAGTGAACACAGTCCTGCCACGAGGCCGGACCAAACTCTGCCCAGCTCTGCTCCCCTGCGCCAGCCCAGGGCCTCGCCCCGCCTCCCGCGGGCACTGGGCCGCAGGGCTCCTGCCCTGCCCGCCTGGCTCTCTTCTCCCCAGAAACAGTCCATCCGCCTGAGGTGCTGGTTTACGATGGGGGCGGTGTGGGCAGGCTTTGTGTGTGTTTGTTGTTTACTTTGAATCCAACTACAGTGGCCCCCTCATCTGCGGTTTCGCCTCCCGCAGTTTCCTTGCCCACAGTCAACTGAATTGTGAAAACATCTAGTGGGACCTCCGTTCTCGAACTTCATCTGCTCCGAAAGGCTGTGGGAGAAGCAAATTGTTCGAAAAACGAATCGTGTTTTCACCACTAGAAATAATGTAAATTGAATTAATCCATTCCAGACCCCCAAAAGCAAAAAAACAACAACATGAAAATATTCACAGCACAGTTTCCCGAGATGTTAACAACACAAGGTTTGGCAGTAAACGGACTCACTCTCGCATTCTCTCCTTTGTCGCCGGAGAGACACGTGACTGGTCGTTCTGTTATCGGCATGAAAGGGCTGTTGGGTCAAGAACAGAAGTTTCATTCTACATCCGAGACGTTTTTCCCATGAACCTCTTGGTCGAGAACCTGATTGCTCGAGATGGGAGACGTTCGAGAACTGAGGTTTGGCTGTAAAGGGGAAATTCCAGACATAAACAGCTCAAAAGTTTTAAGCTGCGCACGGTTCTGTACTCAGATCGTGACGATATCTCGCACCCTCCAGCTCCGTCCTCCCTTTGTCCGGCGTCCCCTCGCTGTGGACACTCCCTGCCCATTAGTCACTGAGCGGCCTTCCCAGTTATCAGATCGACTGTCGCAGTGTCACAGTGCTTGGGTTCCAGCGGCCCTTATTTTACTTACTAATGTCCCAAAGCCATTCAAGTCGCTTTTATTGCAGTCTGTTTTTATCACTGTGCTATTTTATTGTTAGTCGTTACTAATCTCTTACTGTGCCTGATTTATAAATCATAGGTCTCTATGTAGAAGGGAGACAGCGTCCATAGGGCTCGGTACGAGCCGAGTTGCAGGCTCCCGCTGGGGGTCCTGCTGTGTACCCCTGTGAGTAAGGGGACTGCTAGAGCTCCAGCGAGCCTTCTGTCAGAGCTGGGATGAGAGCTCAGTTCACCCGCCCAAAGCTCTGTCCACCGCTCCAGACTGTGGCCCCCGTCAGTTCCTCCCAAAGCCGTCTGTCAGACAAGGGCTTGAACGTAGGTTGTCTGTCTGGGGGTCACAGAGCAGGGGAGTGGGTCGGGGAACAAGAGGCGGCCGAAAGAGAAGGGTGTGTTCTTAGGCCTGACGCCACTGTGGGCAACGGGAACTTAATTTTGTAGAGAAACTCTGGGAAACGGGCCAGACCCGTGGCCCAGAATTTCCCCACCGGAGAATCAAGGGCACTGGGATATTATCTATTCACCGGCCTCCGAGCAGCATTAGCTGAGGGTCCCGGTGGCGCACCCAACCTCTCAGGTGCTGTTGGACAGAGCTCTGGAAGAGAGGCTCGGACACAGAGGGCAGAGTGGCTGTAGGTCCGGTGGGGCCCATTCGACCTTCGTTGATGACAACATGGGCCGGTGGCTGCTTTGGGTTTGGGCAGGGAAGGGGGAGCTAGCCAGAGCGGCTCTGAGACAAGATCAGACACCCCGGGGGCACCTGTCGTCAACCAGGCGGTGGCTCCACCAGTGAAAAGGCAAGTCTCCCGCCTCAGACAGGAGGAGACACGAGCAGAGCTCCACCCGATGTGACACGCGCTCTCCTCCAAGTCAGGGCTTGGGAGACGCGGAGGAAGGAGCCCCGTTGCCGCTGGGAGTCCGGGGAGCGCTGGGCTGGGCCCTGAGGGGCGTGCGGGAGTCTCCAGGTGGACATGGTGAGGAAGGGCATTCCCGGCCCGGGGAACAGCCTGGGCGAACACAGGGGCAGGGGACCTTGGGGACCTTGGCATGCAGCTGCGTGGGCTCCATACCTTTTAAATGATAATATCGCTGCGCACAAAAGGACTGGAATCCTCGCTCTTTGCAATTGTCCTTCACGCATTGGGGCTGGAGCTTATCTGCGGCCCCGAGGACGCTCCGTGAGATGAGGCCGAGCCCTCGGGGCGTTGTTGGAAAGACCGTCTTAGGGGGCTGTTTGGCATCAGCACAGTGTTGTCCACATAAAAGGAGATGAGAGGTATCCCCCCCCCCCCCCGTGGTTTACGGGAGAGTTGGTGGAAGATCAGTGTTATTTCTTCCTTAAACGTTTGATAAAACTCACCAGTGAAGCCATATGAGTCTAGAGCTTTCTTTGTGGGAGGGTTTCTGACAATGACTTCAAGATGTTTTGTAGACAGGTCGGGCTAGCTCAGGTTGTCCATTTCTTCTGAGGTCAGTGTTGGGAATTCGTGTCTTTCGAATCACTTTTGTCCTTACCGTCTGTGTTGTAGAATTTGTGGGCTTAACGTTTTTTATGACATTTCCATAAAAATACCATCTCAATGCCCAGAGGGTCTCTAGTTACATCTCATCTCCCGTTCCTGATATTGCTAATTTTGTTTTGTGTCTTTTTTTCTTAATCGGTCTATCTAGAGGTTTATGAATTGTGTTGATCTTTTCAAAGAACCAGCCTTTAATTTCACTGATTTTCCCACATTGCTCTTTATTTTCTTCTTTCCTCTACTTTGACTTTTCCGGAGTCTTCACGTAGAAACTCAGAGCATTAACTTTAAATCATTCTTCTTTTCTAATAGAAGCATTTAAAAGTATAAATTTCTACCCGGCTGGTGTGGCTCATTGGTGGAGCATTGACCTATGAACCAAGAGGTCACCAGCTTGATTCGCAGCCGGGGCACATGCCCAGGTTGCGGGCTCCGTCCCCAGTGGGGGGCATGCGGGAGGCACCCGGCTGATGTTTCTATCTCTGTCCCTCTCCCTTCCTCTCTCTCTAAAATCAATTTAAAAAAATTTAAAACACCATCAACCAACTTGATCTAATTGACCTTTAAAAATAAAAAATAAAAGTATAAATTTCCCCCTAAGCATTAATTTAGCTGCATGCCACAAATTTTGGTATTTTGTTTTTATTTCTATTCAAGTCAAAATATTTTCAAATTTTCCTTTTGGTGTCTTCCTTGATCGTTGGGTCATTTAGGACTGCCATTTAATTTCCCAGTATCTGGGGATTTCCTAGGTGCTTTCAAATTATCAGTCTCTAATTTAATTCCCTTGTGTCAGAGAACATATTTTATTTAATTTTAATATTTTCAAAGTTAAGGCGGACTTGTTTTATGGCCCAGCATAAGGTCCTGGTGAATGTCTGATGCGCCCTTGAAAAGCATGTGTGTTCTGCAGGTGTCTGCAGGTGTTGGCTGGACTGTTTTGTAAAGAGACGTCCATTAGGTAAAGGTGGTTGAGAGTGCTGTTTAAATCTCCCATCTCCTTGGTTTCTATCTATTTGCTCTAACAATTCCTGAGTGAGGAGTGTTAAAATCTACAGCTATAGCCCCGGCCAGTGTGGCTCAGTTGGTTGCCCGTCGCCCCGCGTGCACCGAAAGGTTGCCAGTTCCATTCCCGGTCAGGCCTCGCGCCCTGTTTCCGCTCGACCCCCAGCAGGGGGCTTGCGGGAGGCAGCCGATCAATGTTACACTCACATCGATGTTTCTCTCTTCCCCCTTTCTCTCGCTCCAAAAATCAATAAACTATTCTTTAAAAAAAGAAATAATTTAAAAATTTAAAAAATAGTAAAGAACTCTACCACTCTTCATTGTGGGTTTGGCCAGTCCTTCCAGTTTTATCGGTTTTTGCCTCACAGGTTGTGAGCTCTATAATTAAGTTCGGACACATCAGGATTGTTATATCTTGTTGCCGAATTGACTCCATTATGACTATTCTAACATCTCCCCTTTGGCCTCGGCTGACGCGCCTTTTCCTGAAGTCGGCTTTCCTAAGATTAATGGCAGATCCCAGCTCCGACGAATAGTGTTCCCGCGGTTTTACATGTCCCTTATCTGTGTCTTTATATCTGAAGCGTGTCGCTGACAAACAGCATATTGTATGACTTTTCAGTCCACTCTGATACTTTCTATCTTTTAATTGAAGAGTTTAGTGCATTTACATTTACCCCCTAAGTCTCGTTTCCTTTTCGACGGGCTGTTCTTTGCCTCGGTTTTTCCCCCTTTCCTGCTGCCTGGGGGTTGATCACGTTGTTTTTCGTTTTCCATCTCCTGTCCGCTGACTTGTTAGCTCACCGCCCTGTTTGGTCTGTGTGTGCGCACGGTTGCTCTGCGGCCTGTAGGATGCGTCTCTGACTTGCTCAGCGTCTACCTTGTATTTATATTGTGTCTACTTTGTAACTATGTTGCATCCACCTTGTTATACGTGTCACTTCACATGCAGTGTAAAGACTTCAACGATACACGTTCATCTAACCTCTCCCATCCCTTGCCTTATTATTACCATATATTTTATTCCTATGTATTTTCTAAACTGCACAATAGATTGTCATTATTTTTGCTCTCGGGTATCAATTATCTTTTAAAGAAACTACAAATAAAAACTGTTTCCTATTTACTCACGTATCTACCATCTTTGGCTCTTCAGCTCATGCAGATCTGAGTTTCCATCTGGTGTCATTTTTTTCAGTCTGAAGAGTATTCTTTAATATTCCTCACGCTGTAGGTCAGTTGGTGATGAATTTTTTCAGCCGTTGGTTTATCAAAGAAAGAGCCTTCGTTTCATCTTATTTTTGAAAGAGATATTTCCCTGGATAAAGAATTCCACGTTAGACGCTTTATTACAGCACTTTTAAAATGTAGTTCAGCAATCTCAAAAGTAAATAGAGAAAAAAGATACAGTCAATGCAAAGGACTGGTGATAAGAAACAGTTTATTTATTTCTCCTGAAAAACAATGTGAGGCAGAAGACAATGGAATAGTCTACTTTTAAGATTGCTCTTTATATTTAATTTTCAGCAATTTGGTTAAGATATACCTTATGCATATTGGGGTTTGGGGTTTCCCCCCCCCATAATCCATTGAATTTGTTGGATCTGTGGGTTGATATTTTTCATCAGATTTGGGAAATTTTTTAAAGCATTCTGTTCCACAATTTCACTTTCTGCTCTCCTTCTGGGACTCTAGTTACATGAATGTTAGACCACGTGATGTTGTCCCGCAGTTTACTGATTCGTTGTTTCATCCTGTTCAACCTCCCCCCCACACCCCCCCGCCGTGTCTCAGTTGTATAGTTTCTATTGCCCCATTTTCAAATTCACTGATTTTTTTTCCTGCAAAGTCCAAATGAGTAAGCCCACCTACCTATTGTATTTGTAATTCATATATTCTAATCTTTAGGTCTAGAATTTCCACTTGGTTATTTCTTCCTATCTTTTGCCTTATTGTGTTCATGTTTTCTTTAAATCTTTGACACATTTATAACAGCTGTTTTAAAGTCTTTGTGGGCAGAGTCCAACATTTTTGTAATTTCTGGGTCTGTTTCTATTGACTGGGTCTTCTCCTGGTTATGAGTCCAGTTTGTTGACTTACGCACACATCTAGTAAAATACTATTGAATTCTGGTTGATTTGGATGTCTGAATTTCGTTATCTGTAAGTTGTGATAGCATTTGGTCTGGCAGATGGTTAATTTATGTATGAAGAGGCTTCATTCTTTTTCAGTTTATTTTTAAGCTTCGTTAGGTGCCTCTAAGTGGCCCTTTTCCAGCAGAGAAGGTCTAAAGCTTGATGCTGCGGGCTCCGTGAGGAGGGAGCGTGGCTCACCCTGGGGCTAGCAGGTGCTTCCATTCAGGACACACACAGGGTGTGTGCAGAGCCGTGAGCTCTGCACGTGTAAGGGACACATCCTCGCACCGTCCACCTATGCTTGGACTTGGACACTATGATGTGGAACACACCACGTCCACGTGATGTTAGTGCCACTGCACCACCAGCCACATGGACTGGGCTGGTCCCGTCAGGTGTAGGAAATTACCAGTCGTGTTTTACCTTTAGCTCCTTGGGTAATGCTTGGAATAGCCCATTTCTTCTCAATAGGACTTCAGTGCTTAGTGAGTTCTGGACTTTGGATTTGGTTAATGAACTCCTGTAAGGATGGTAAAGCTACCAAAATTGAGCCCCTGCTATATACCAGGTGTGTGCTTTACAAAGGCTTTTAATCATCACGAAAATTCCACCCACAGTGGGGATCCTTAGTCCTATTTTACAGGTAAACCATTTACAGATTATTTATAGATTCCATGCTCGGAGAGCCCGAGTCTGGGGGTCATGGGAGGAATATAGGTGGGGGTTGAGTGTCCTGTGTTTCATGAAGCGTGGTTCACCCACTGGTGTCCAGCATCCGGCAGAATAACCGGCTCTTTGTAGCGGCTTTTCCTTCACCTTCTTTGCTAATACTCTGGCTTCTCCCTGGTCCCTCCCTTCTGCCGCGGAGAATGGCAGGTGTCAATGGAAGACCAAGCCGGCCTCTTACAGGTCAGAGCCACTGACCCAGAGAGGGGACATCCAACCCACATGCGATTCTCTGCCTGAGTGGGGGGCGTTGCTGGTCCTTCCCCACCAGCGGCTGCCTCCCGCTGCCCAGGCTCTGCGTGGACGCGGAGGGCAGGGGAGGGGAGAGCGGGCCCGCAGCTCCGTTTTACGCGGTGGGCCTTCTCCGCCCCTCTGCGTCTCCGGGCTGCCTTCCACGGCGACTTCATTAGCAGCGAGCTGCTAATTAAATTTCATATTTATGATCAGAAAATAAAATCACTGGACCTGTTTGAAATAGGATTTTATGAGTTTTGGCTGCGGCAGCTGAGTCAGCATTCGAGGCCCTCGCTGTTTGGAACTGGGGTTTTAAGGCGAAGATAAATAAAGCAATGCCGGAGGAGGCTGACGCCTGGGTTCTCTGGTGGGCCTGGTCCTGAGCGGGGGTCCGGCCTCGGCAGGGCAGACCTGGTCCCTCTAGGAGAACGGCCCCCTCGGACTTGGAGGGGCTGGGGTTTGGGGTGTTTCATCTCCAGGGTCTTGGGGCTCCTGTGGGACTGTTCTCATTGCAGAGCTGGCTGGGTTGGGTTCTTCTTGCCATACTAAGAAAATCCCCCTCACCCACAGCTCAGCCCCCAGCCCCACTGGGTGCGCCTGTAGGAAGCTCTCGGATGCCACTTCCTTTCACGTGTGACACCCCTGCCGCCTTCTCCGAGGGGACACCCTTTCCTCCCTGGACTAAAGTGACGCCCTCTTATTGGCGGTCGCCGGTGAGAATCAGCTCCTTCTGCGCATGTGGTCTGTCCAGTGGGGAGCGTTTGAGAATCCCAGGGTTAGAAGGGACTTGGAACTTTCCTGGGTCTGGCATCCCGGCCCCCCGTCACCTTTCCCCTGAAACCCCCAGGACGGGGCAGCTCCCCTCGGCTTGCTTTCCGCGGGTTCCAGCTTCCCAGCGTCATCGCCATTGCCTCTCCTGCCCGAGCTGGAAGGGTCAGCTTCTTGGAGTCTGTCACCGGATGTAGGGCCCGCCCTGACCCCTGAAGACCTCATCTTCACTTAGGTCCATCTACAAAGACCTTGTTTCCAAATACAGTCACATTCTGAAGTCCAGGTGGACATGGGTTTGGGGGATACCATTGAACCCGGTACGCAGGGCCAGTTGTAAAGAGTGAGAGGCCCAGGTGGAGAGAAAGGCTGCAGCCAGGTGTGAGGCAAGGTGTGGGGTGTGCCAGGGAAAGGGGCAGTGTCACTGCTCAGCAAGTAGAAGGCCTGAAATGATGAAACTTACTGGCCCCGTGTCGCCGAGGGCGCAGGGGACCGGCTCTCGCCCGCTCCTGGCAGAGGGGGGAACGGTGGCCACTTTGGAAAACCGCGGGGCAGTTTCTCACGGGGTTCAGCGGACTCCGACCACGTGGCCCAGCCGTCCCGTTCCTGGGTGTTCACTCAGGGGGAACGGCCTGTGCTCGGGCAGAGACTGGAACAAGAATTCCCAGTAAGTGAATTGGGAAGCAGCCCAAACGTCCGTCAGCAGGTGAGCAGGTCGACAAGCTGGAGCGGACGCCGGTGGAACAGGCTCAGGAAGAGGGAACAGACCGCGGACAGCGCCCAGCTGCGCCGGGCGGGGAGACGGCGGTGCCTCGGGCGGGGGCGGGATGGGACCGGCCACAGGGGACCTGTGTAGGGTGACGGCCGGGCCGCATTTCTGGATTGGAGGGATCTCATTTCGGGGGTGTCTTTTCAAACTCCAGCCAAAGGCACCTGCCTTGGTTGCAGGCCGGGTCAGGGAGCGCGTGGGAGGCAACCCGTCGGCGGGTCTCTCTCACATCGATGTTTCTCTCTCTCTCTCTCTCTCTCTCCCTTCCACTCTCTGAAAAGCAGTGGAAAAAAACATCCTCAGGTGCAGACTAAAAAGAAAAGAAAAAAAAAGCACCAGCTTACCCATCTTACCGAAATTTTTTTAGAAAAGGGAACAGTCGGCTCCCTCGTGACAGGGACCAGAGCGGGATTTGGCTGAGTGGTCGATTCGTGCTGCGTGTAGCGGCCCTCGGAGCGTGGGCCAGACACTAGCGTCCAGCTGAGCAGGACCCGGGGTGGGGGAGGCGGGGGCGAGGGGGGCTTCAAGGAAAGCAGGGGGACTAGTCTCGACCACCCAGGTGTGCAGGCCGCTGGGTCCGCCCACAGTGGCCCCCCCGTGTCCCTCTCAGTGCTGTGCCGGCCTGTCCACCTTTGAGCTTCGGCACCGCAGGCCCGCCTGGGGCAGGGGCGATCGGCTCTGCTGCAGACCGGGGCCGGGGGGCCTGAGTTGTGCAGAGGAGGGGGCATTATGCTGGGGTTGGCTCTGAGCACCTCCTTGTGAGACTTTCAAAAATCTCTCCCAGGGGCGTTCTCGGCCCCCCACCGGCCGCCTGCTTGGAGCAGCTCAGCCAGGGGACCGTGGTCTCCTGGGCGAGGTCCGGCAGGGCGTCAGGGCCGGCAGATCTGGGGCGAATGGCGGCTCCTTCCCGTTGCTCCCTCCTTCCCCTGGGGTGCCGCTGGCCCCTGTCTGGTCCTCCCTCCCCCGCTGCCCCAGGGACAGACCCGCCCCCGGTTCTCTGCGGCACCCGTGGGCTCCTCGTCTTCTCCCAGCCTCCCCCCTCCATGAAAAGTCACCCACAGATTCTGCTCAGAACAAAAATAAAAAGAGAAGTACACAGCCCACCCCAGCCCCCACCTCTGCCCCTGCTAAAAATAGAGGCGGCCTCTGAGCGGGGCGTGTGTGCTCTGGGCCGCCCGCTCCTGCCGCATCAGCGTTTTCGGGGGCCTGGCAGGCCGTGCGCTAGAGGAGAGGGAATTCAGGAGGAGCGAGGAGAGACCCCGACCCGTCCCAGGGCTGAGCTAGTTTGCAAACACGTGAGTATGTTTCCCAGCCGGCCGGGCCTCTCGCCCTGAGGCACGCGTGTGCCGGGCGGGGGAGCCAAGTCCCTGTTCGGAGGGAATCGGCCGCGGCGGGTCGGCGGCTGTGTAGTCCGCCCCTCCACCCGCTTCCCTGGCGTTGTCCACACTGTGCGCTCTGACGGCTTCGTGCCTGTTCCTTTCCGTTCCCTAATTTCTTCAGCCACACGGTGGACCCTCACACCGGTGCCGGGCAGCTGGCGGGGGCTGAGCCAGAGGGCTCTCCACCCGTCCCCGGTCGTCAGTGGGGACAGGGGGCTCCTGTTCTGGCTGCTGGCTTTCCTGACTCTCTTCTGATGAGGATGGTGCCGAGGGCAGCCAGGGTGCCCTCGGGGAAGGAGTGGGATGCCCTCGGTCCCAGCTGGGCTGGGAGGAAGTGGGCACAGCATCTGTTTCCAGGAGCCGGGGCCCTGGCCGTTAACGTGACGCTCGAAGCTTGCGGCCCCGCAGTGCAGCGCGCCCCCTGGGATTCCCCCCCCCCCGCCCCCGGGAGCACCCCTCCGTCAGGCCCTGTGTGCAGAGAAATAAGCCTGTTGTGAAATGCTGACCGTCCAGCCAAGGCCAGCCCTGCCCACAAGCAAAGTGGGATGAGAAAGACGCACTGAGCAGCCGAGCCAGGAGGGAGACCCAGATCCACAGGCCCAGGAGGCAGAGGACCGGGGCCCCGGGGAAACTCCCCCAACCCAGGGTCTCCGGGAGGCCACTGAGAAGGTGCCATGAAGTCCTTTGGCAAGTCCCACGGGCTGGAAGAAACTTCTCTGGCCCCGGGGCAGGGGTGAAGATGGGGGGAGTCTTGCTCACTAGGGACTTAGTCTTCTCTTGGGGGTCACACGGACATCGCTGGTTTGAAGACGTGAACTCGGGCGTGGAAGCCTCCTTTAAAATCAAAGCCGGGGTAAATTCGTGGTGTCTCGAAGTCACCCAGAGGATAACATCCCCCGAGGCGGAAGTTTCACCGACGGTCGGATGCAGCCCCAGCCTGGCCTGTGACTTACCATGTGACGTGGGGCGGCCGGGTCCCAAGCCTGGCTTCCTCGAATGCAGGCAGGGAGACGGTCCACAGAGGCAGCCGGGCTGCCCCTCACAGGTCCCCCCGCGCCGCTCCCCACCGTCCGGCGCAGTGTGGACGGTGCCGCGTTTAACTACCGGCAGGTTTATCATCGGCTCCACCCTCCCGCCCCCGAGGCCTTCTCGGGCACCTGATGCCTAAGCTTTCGCTTACCTGGAGAAGCTGGAGGGGATCAGCGAGCGTGAAGATTCCCCAAGTCCTCTCACCGTTACCTCTCAGAGGCTTGGTCAAGTTTCCATCGCGCGTGTGTGGGAAGCGTGAAACATCAGAAAAACACGGCGTCGGATTACCGGCGCCCGGTCATAGGGAAAGTGAAAAGCAGACACCCACCAGCCGCCAACCCCGACAACTACATTAAAGGCCCCTTCACACAAATAGCAGGTTGCAGGACGCGCCGAGGAGGGGAATCGGGGTATTTCGAGAGGTTCTGAGACACTCTCCAGCTACGTGGAAAATGTGAGTCCCCGTGTTTTCGCGTCGCAGGCTGACGGCTTTCACGCAGGTGAGCCGCCTTCGGGAAGTCGGTCGGGCCGGGCGCCAGTTGCCGCGGCCTCGGGAGCTGCCGGGAGGAGGGGTGGCCGGCAGGTGCCGAGAGGGCGCCGCTCCCCGCCGCGCCCTGCTGACTCTTCCCGCCCCTGCGCCCTGCGCCCTGCGCCCTGCGCCCAGCGCCTGCCCCCACCTCCCCGCCTTGACGCTGACTTGCTTCATCTCTTCCCTTTTCTGGGGGTGCACCTGGGCAAGCTAAATAAAACCCAGAGTTCCTGTTCCCTTTTCTCTGCCCCTCGCCTACCCTCCGCCCCACCTGCGTTGGCTGCCGAGCGGTTTCCTGGACTCAGCGGCCCGCAGCAGTCTCCCCCGATTCCCACGGCTTCCAGAGCCTCGGGTTTGAAAGCCACGGGAGAGCCACGGTGCCACGCGGGCGCCTGCCTCTCGGGGGCTCCAGTGTGGCCTTGCCCCGTGTCGTCCTCTCCCTCCCGGGCCTGGATCTTTTCATCTCTTCACTCGAGTCGGTGACGCCCTGGCCGCAGGGCTGCCTGGTGGTTGGGGTTAGTGCTGGTTCGGGACCTGACACCACGCATGGGCTCAAGAAATTGCAGCTGCTTTCATTTATTTTATTAATCGAGGTGACATTCCCACAACGTAAAATTCACCATTTTTAAGCGAGCGCTGGGTGGTTTTTAGTATGGTCACAACGTGCAAACGCCACCTCTGTCTGGTTCCAAAGCATTTTCGTCACCCCCAGATAAACCCCGTACACATGAGCGCTCATCCCACTCTCCCCGAGCCCCTGGCCGTCGCCCGTCTGCCTTCTGTCTCTGTGGACTTGCCTGTTCTGGACACTCCGTGTACATGGAATCCCACACTGTGTGGCCTTTGGTGTTTGGCTTCTCACTCAGTAGGATGTTTTCACGGTTCCTCCTCATTGGACGTGGTGTGTGTCAGGGCTTTGTTCCTTTTCGTGGCTGCATAGTACTCCACTGTGGATAAGATGCCTTTTTTTAAATTTATCTTTAGTGTTGAAAGTATTACAGATGTTCCCTTTTTTTCCCCATTGCCCCCCTGCACCCCCCCCCAGAGATGTTTTTATGTTAAAGGTCACTGGCGTGGCGGGTTCAGGGCCACCAGGACTGGGAAGGGAAACTGAGGGGGGGGGGCGGTGGAGCGGGAACCTTGGTGAGTGCCAGGATGCAGCAGAGACCCCCGAAGTGACCCATGGGGGTCTCTGCCCATTGCCCTCACCCACCCCACAGGGCAACTGTGCCTTGTGGTGGAGGCTGGGCTCCGAGTGCCCCTTGGAGGGGCATGCGGGGGACACAGCAGCCCTGGCCAGCCTTCCCGAGCTGTCACCTGGCTCTGCTCCTGAGGACATTATTACGGTTAATTACAGCCAGCCCTTGATTATCTGAAGTAACGAGCAGAACAGCCCGGAGCTGATTGGAATGTGGGGCTGCGGGGTGGTTGGGAGGGAGGGGCCCATTCCACGAGAGAGCTGTTTACTTTGCTGTTTACTTTGCCGTTAATTGTGAGTAAAGGGGCCCTTTCCGCGTCTCCCATCTCCCCCTCCTGTCTCCCCCTCAGGAGCCTAACCTTCCGTTGGACACACAAACCTATTTCCCCAGCATCGTGGGTGCTCAGTTGGTGCATTTGAGCCAGCTCCGCGCCTTGCCATCCCTTTGGCAGAGCCCCCAGCATGGAAAAGCCGACCGGCTTCCCTTTCTCTGTGCCCGCCTGACCTCGCAGGGACGCTCGCTTTGCAATAATCGAGGCAGTAAGCGCACCCTGCCTTTTCCTTTTAAAAGTGTCTCCCGTGGGCAGTGACGTTGCCACAAGACTCGCAGAAGAAGGGGAATGGGGCAGATCGGGGGTCTAGACCCTCCACAAACTGGGTCAGTGATCCTGGAAGGACTGGGAGGTGGCTGTCCCTATTTGTCACTTTCCTGAAAAATAGTGAGACGCCTGTCTTATTTTCCTGCCCCGCCGAAAACTCAAAACCATGTTGGATCCTGCGGTCTCCCGTCGCCGGCGTCTCGGTCTTTCGTTTTCTCCCGGGAAGCAGGGCCCGGTCTAGCGTAGTCCTGGGTCAGGTGACAGGGCCTCCGTGTGACCTCACAGCACTTGTGGCGGAGGGTTTTCTACCCCTTCTGACCCACGGCAGTCTCTTCTGCGCTCAGCCTGCCTCCGCCCTCACTGTGTGTCGCGGGTTTTGTTCCTGAGTCACTTTGTCCCCCTCTGATATGGAGGGAGTGCCCGCTGCGCGTCAGACGGACACCCACAGACAACACTGTCCCTGCTTGTCCAGGAGGCTGTCCTCTGAAGGTGAGCTGGTGACGAAGTTTCTGTCCACTTCCTGAGACCTCCCCCGACAAGGGGGCAACTCGCTCCGAGAGACCCTGGCTGGTGCTGGGTTATCAGTTTTCAGAGCGTCAGGGTCCACGGACCAAACGGAGCCCCAGTGCCTGGAACCTGCTCTCCTTGTCAACGCCATGGCTTCAGGTTCTGGCAGCACCCCCGGGAAGGAGCCCCAACACGGATCGATGTTGGGGAGCACGCCCAACGGAGAGTCCTCCCGACAGAAGTGGGGAGAGCCGGCCGCTCTGCAGCCCACCCAGTTAGCATGACTGTGTCCCCGCAGGTCAGAAGTGGCAGGGACGCGTGTGCTGGCCTTCTAATCCATGACTGAGGGAGAGAGCAAGACAGATTGGTGCTCAGATCCGAAATGCAGGCGCAGCAGAACCAGCCGGGGACGAATGAAGGGCGTGCGATCCGGCTGCAGGCTGTCAGGGAGAAACCTCCACGCCCGCGGAGAGAAGGGCCTCCTCCGCCCAAGGAGGGAACCGCCAACGCGGAGAAGGGAGCCCCTGCTTACCCATCGGAAATCAATCCCTTTATAAATATTAAATGCCTCTCTGTGCAGGCATCTTGCGAGGCCACAGGGCATGCAGGAGATAGGAGCTGGGTCCCTGCCCCGAGGATCGTAAGCAACGTGGTGGACAGACAGACAGATGCCCACACCCCAGGTGGGTGAGTTTCTAAGCAGAAGCCCAGACAACAGGGTTGAGGCCAGAATGTTGAAGATTTTCTCTAGATTCTGTTTGGTGTGGAGGTCATTACACGGACACCTAGGCAGACACTTCCTGCTCCCATTGCGAGCTTGCCACTGGCTTCTGCAGTGGACCGAGTGACACTGACCAAGCGCCCACTGTGTGCACTGGACCGAGTGGCACTGACTAAGCTCCCACTGCGTTCACTGGACCGAGGGCACTGACTATGCTCCCACTGCATGCACTGGACCGAGGAGTGACACTGACTAAGCGCCCACTGTGTGCACTGGACCGAGTCGCACTGACTAAGCGCCCACTGCGTGCACTGGACTGAGTGACACTGACTATGCTCCCACTGCGTGCACTGGACCGAGTGACACTAAGCTCCCACTGTGTGCACCGGACCGAGGAGTGACACTGACTAAGCTCCCACTGCGTGCACTGGACCGAGGAGTGACACTGACTAAGCTCCCACTGTGTGCACTGGACCGAGGAGTGACACTGACTAAGCTCCCACTGCGTGCACTGGACCGAGTGACACTGACTAAGCTCCCACTGTGTGCACTGCCACAATTCTAAGACGTACGTGCCGCTTGTCCAGTCTTACAGACTGATACGTGGAGGCACAGAGAGGTTAAGCAGCGTGCCCGAGGCCACACAGCAGCAGGGGGCAGAGCTGGAGTTCCCACCCAGGATCCTCCCATTGGGACTATGTCCTTCCCTCTGGAGCACAGAGAAGCCTCAGCTTGGTCTCTTTATGGGAAGGTTTTGGGGTTTGACTCTTTTTGATGCGAGTAGAATCCCTGCGATCCTTCTGCAGCAGCCCCTCTTGGGGGACCAGTGTCACTTCACACCAACAAGCACAACCTGTTTTAACCTCTCGAGGCAGGAGCTCCATGTTCCTTGTGTGGGGGTGCCCCGCACACAGGATCCCAGCCCCCGACTCTCTACATCAACAGTGGAAGGAGTCTTCAGAGACGACCCATCTTTTTTTTAAAGTTTTTTTTTTAATTGATTTTAGAGAGGAAGGGAAGAGGGGGGGAGACAGACAAACATCGACGGGCTGCCTCCTGCACGCCCCCTACTGGGTATCCAGCCTGCAGCCCGGGCATGTGCCCCGACCCGACTCCATCCAGTGGCCTCTTGGTTCCTGGGTTGACGCTCAACCACTGGACCACACTGGCCGGGCAAGAGAGGTCCCATCTTAACAAAGTCACCGTCACCCAACCCTCAGACCACCCTCCCTCCTGCCTCCTCCCCCCGGAAATCACGCTAGTGACCTGATGCCTGGGAAAACACAGCTCTCCTCCGGAGTCCTGAGCCCCGCGGAGCAAAACAGGAGGCCGGGGCCTGTGTGGGGCCGGGCCTGCTGCGCCTGCGCCAGCTTGTCCGCCAGCCCTGAGGCCTTTGGGGAACGAGGCACCAGGCGCCCTGTGCAGATGGACGGTGGGCCTCTGGCCGCCGGGCTGCTCCTCCGGTTCCTGCCGCAGCTTAAGCGCCTCCCCAGCGTCACTCTTACCTCGGACCATGACGGGAGCAGCGGAGAGAATCGGAAAGCTGGAGGCAGAAGCTCCTGCGCCCACACCGCCCCCCTCCCCGGTCCCGGATGGGAAAACCTGGACCCGCGTTTCCTACACACTGGCCTTCAGGGGGATTGGAGCGGTTAGCGGCGCTCCTTCCTTCCGGATGCCTGGAAGTGTGTCTAGAAGCATCACTATGTTTCCCTGTTTCCATGACATTTCATAAAATGGGCGCCCCTGCAACTGGAAATGCGTTTTAAATTGATCGCCACGTCGATTCCAAGCACATTTTCTGTGCGTCTTATAAATGCTGAAGGGAGAGACCAGGGCGTGCTCTGTGAGCAGCGCCCCTGCCCGACCAGGGCTGGGCCCTGGAGATGCCTCCATCAGGGTCTCAGGGGTGGCCCGGGCGCCCCCGCTGCATTCCCCTGGCACATCGCAGAGCTGCTGCGCTCGGACTCGCGTTCTCCGAGCCGAGGCCGGCCTTTGCAGTGTGGGCCGGCCGGCGTCACCCAGGCTGGCTTCTCCTGTCCTCTCCCTGTCACCCGTCTACGACTGCCTCTCTCACACGCTTCTTTCTCATCCCGATGAGCCTGCTGGGCTTCCTGCCACTGTCCTCTCAGGGTCCCCTTCGTGCCTCCATTACTCTGCTCCGGACAGCCTGCATTTGTCACTGTGTCTTGTCCTCACCTGTTCTTGTCTTTTTTTCTCCTGAACCTTCTCATGGTCCATTTCTTTTTCTTACTTTTTTGTCTTCTGTGGCCAGCACTGTTGTTGAATCTGGTGAGTGAGTGAGTGAGTGGGTGGGTGGATGGATGGGTGGGTGGGTGGATGGGTGGGTGGGTGCATGGATGGATGGATGGATGGATGGGTGGGTGGGTGGATGGATGGGTGGGTGGGTGGATGGATGGGTGGATGATGGATGGGTGGATGGATGGATGGGTGGATGGATGGGTGATGGATGGATACATGAGTGGGTGGATGGATGGATGGATGGATGGATGAGTGGATGGATGGGTGGATGGATAGATGGATGGGTGGGTGGATGGATGGATGGATGGATGGATGGATGGATGGGTGGATGGGTGGGTGGATGGGTGGATGGATGGGTGGGTGGGTGGATGGATGGATGGATGGATGGATGGATGGATGGATGAGTGGATGGATGGGTGGATGATGGATGGATGGATGGATGGATGGATGGATGAGTGGATGGATGGATGGATGGATGGATGGGTGATGGATGGATAGATGAGTGGATGGATGGATGGACAAGTGGATGGATGGATGATGGATGATGGATGATGGATGGGTGATGAATAGATGATGATGGATGGGTGGATGGATGAATGGATGGATGAGTGGATGAGTGGATGGGTGGGTGGATGGATGATGGATGATAGATGGATGATGGATAGATGATGGGTGGATAAATGGATGGATGAATAGATGGGTGTGTGGATGGATGAATGGATGTGTGGATGGGTGGATGGACGAGTGGATGGATGGATGAGTGGATGGATGGATGAATGAGTAGTGTTCCCAGCCCCCTGTCTTAAGTCTGCTCTGAAGTGTCCTCATCACCAGACTTTGCAGCTGTTCCCTGGCTGGATGTTGGAGGCCTTGGACCTACCTGCTCTGCCATTTTGACCTTGTCTCCTGCTCCCCCGGGGCCAGTGCCAGCCAAGCAAGAAGATAAAGGGGAGATTTAAGTCAGAATATGGCTCCCATGGAAACTTCCAGGTCTCATTCTTGGCTGCTCTCCTAGTGGGGCTCTTACTTGATGATGCTCGTGACCTTTCCTATGAA
Source organism: Miniopterus schreibersii (assembly GCF_964146895.1). NCBI lineage: Eukaryota > Metazoa > Chordata > Mammalia > Chiroptera > Miniopteridae > Miniopterus > Miniopterus schreibersii. The sequence goes on from NC_138105.1 coordinate 100,693,552, forward strand.
ATTCGAGGGCCCAACCTTTTCCCTCAGATCCTTGGGGCCATGGGGCTCCCCTGGGAACGGGTTCTCTCTGTCATTGTTCCAGTTCCGGGCACAGCTGCCCACGTCATTTCCAAACGGCCTTCCCTAGTCCAAAACCACAGAGTCACGCGTAGTTTCCTGCTGCTTCTCCTGGAATTTAATGTCTCTGCCATGTACGCACCTGGGTGCATGCTGTGTCCACCGTGGGGTTGCCTCTGGACTTGCGAGGAGACTCAGCAGAGATGGGGAGAGGTCACTGTGGGCCTGGCCGTGCACAAGAGAGTCACAGATGAGCGCAACACAGCCCCCCTCTCGAGGACTCTGCCTCGGGCATGGAAGGGAGGAATAGCAAAGGATGGTGGTCGGACGGCATCTCAGAGCACCAGCCGGTGCATCCGTATTTCCTGCTCTAAGTCCTTGCAGGTGGACTGATCACCAAATACAGTTCTGTGGCCACGGGATGTTTTATTATAAAACCTGAGGCCATCAGAGCATTTCATTCAGCAACCACGCAGTGTGGTTCATTCCGTCTTGAGACTGGCATGACGAATTCACAGAGGGACCGTGGACTCTCCAAGTTTCTCCCAGCCCAGATAATAAACCGGTGGCCAAGACTTTGAAGAATCTGCTAATGGAAGAGACTTTCATCAGGCCCACGGATGAAGCAAAGGGCTGTCTTTGGAAGCACAGCGGGCTCCTGAGTTGGAACCAGCTGGTGCTCAGTGACTTAAGGGTCCCCGTGGTGAAGGGACATTTGTGGCTTCCAAGGTGACCACAGGAGAGAGTGGCATTTCATTGTGGTCGAGGCCAGGCGCCTCCTGTGGCTGCGCTTCCCAGGAGGGAGAGGGTGGCCTCACGCTGGGACCAGGTTTGGTGTGGCCATGCCTCCTGGAGACCCTCAGGCCTGTCAGTTTGCTGCGTGCATGGTTCTGGAACCCAAACGGAGGCAAAGCTCACGAAGAGCTGGCATGATAAATGGGTGCCCATTTCAGAACAACTTAAATCTGTCCTTCCTAACTGTGCTGCTTTTCCGCAGCTCCTCTGCGGTAGGAAAACGAGAGATGCAGGGGAAAGCCGCCCCCACCGATGAGGTGAGAGGTGCGAGTCCTTCCAAAAAGTCTTCGCCTTGGCACAAGTCCGAAGCCACTGGGGAAGGAGCGTGGACATGCGGCAGGGCCTGGGGGGTGGGGAAGGATTGATGTGGCCATGGCCTTGGTCTCTGGGCTCGGTAAGTGGGTCGTGCTCCACCCCTGCCCCTGAGTCCTGACTTCCTACTGATGCTCCCTCTTTTCCTGAAAGATCAGGTCGAGACACTTGTATTCCACAGAAACTACTGGTCACTGAAACTAGTGGATGGAGCACCATGAGGGCTAGCCTGGTGCCTGGGAGAGGATGGGTGGTGCCCTGGGCTGACAGGCATGGCGTGCCCGATGTTGGCCAAGAAGCTTGGCTGTAACCGGAGATGGGGGCGTCGGGAGCGCTGGGAAGAGGGAGGACTCAGAGAGAAGAGGCAGGTGCCAGTGGATGTGGAAGAAGCTGAGACTGAAAATTGAGGGTCCAGCTCAGGATTAGAGGTGGGACCACGGCAGGCGGGTGAGATAAATGGTCCCACCTGGGCACTGCCGGCCGGAACGGCTGAGCAAACAGACGATGGTGTCGTCCGCTCGTTACCGCTTCCCAGGCTCTGCCTGATTACCTCGTGGCTTTGCAACCCCTTGGAGCCACGCCATTTGTTCCTGTCCCCAGCGGTGCTCCATCCACCGGCGGTGCTCTGTCTTTATTGATCACCTGCTTACTCCGGTTTTGTATCTAGGAAACGGAACAAGAATGAATGGACAGATAAGGCAACAGCTGCTCAGACTGCAGCGCTCAGAAGCCCGTAGCTGGTCTTTTAGGATGGTTTTCCTGACTGCAAATTATAGAAACAAAATCAGAATTTCATACATACGAGGGATTTTATTTTCCTATGGACCAAGGACTCAAAGGTTAGCTTGGACCCAAAGTCCTTGCAGCACCCCAGGCAGACACACTTAAGAGCGTAGCCTTCGTCTTCATGCTCACAAGAGAGCTGCTGTGCTTCGGGGCATTGCATCCACATTCCAGGCAGGAAGGCCGGGACGAATGAGAGGCTCTTCTCACCAGATTCTGCCTCTAACCCAAAGAGCCTTCCCAGATGTCTCACCAGAAACCCCCACTTACATCGCAGTGGCCAGGATTGTGTCACACAGCCACCCCTAGCTGCAAGGGAGGCTGGAAACACCGGGGTGTTTTGTTTTGTTTTTTTTAGATGGGCGCAGTGATGCTCCCAACCAAACTGGGGCTCTGCTACTAAGCGAGAGAGCATGGGTATTGGGTCGGCAGCTGGCGGTGGCTGCCACTCCGCTGTGAATCTTAAACGATAATTGCTGCTTTCAAAATATGTAGCGGTGAAGCTCTACTGATTGCTGTACACATCGTAATTGACGGGAAATGTTATCATCTCAATATTTCGGTTGAATGAGTCGAGATAGACAGAGGTGAAGAAGTTAATGGGGGTGCCGAGGGAGGATCCTGCCAGGGGATTTTCCAGCTGCTGCTCTAAGTGTCCTTTTCGTAGCAATGAAGGGACAAGCGGGAGGGGACGCACAGGAAGGCGTGGCTCTGGTTGTTTTCCATAAGCTTTAATTCCAGGGCTGTAAGCACCCCTGGCCCGAGTGCTGGTGTGTCCCCGTGTCTTTCTCACAGGCAGTAGATCATTCTTTTAAATGATCACCCCCTCCCCCCCTTTTTTTTTTGCCAGAACTCCTTTCAATTAAGTGGAGTTTTCATTGGAATAATTAAACCCTCCATCTCAAGCCGCTGACTCCAATCATCCAGGCACATCAATTAAGCAGAGATGCATTTATCTAACTGGCCACTGAACCCATTCTGGTCCCAGAGCGTTTGTACGAGGGACAACTCTAGAGAGAAGAGGGGCCTGTCCTATAAGGACAGCTCATTTGCAAAGGGCTTGGCACTCTGTGGATTTGAAGTAAGAGCACCCTGATTGTTTGTTTCACTCAGGATTTGGCTTTTATTTATTCACCCAACAAATGTATATTGAATACCTACTGTGGGTAAGGCCCTGTGCTAAGTTCTGTGGGGCAGACAGACATGATATGGACAGGTGGCTGGTAGCTGAGCCTCTCTGAATCTGTTTCATCTTCTATAAAATGGAAATAGTCGTGGCTGCCTCATAGGGCAATTGTGTTAAATGAGATGATCCACGTGGCGTCTGCCTGCAGCCACTATGACACACCTTTTCATAGACAGCTGTCAGAGGGTGTGCTCCAGCAAAACAAGGGGGTAAAACAGTAAAGAGGAAGACATGGAGCCCAGGAGGCAAGGGCTCTCCGTGGTTGGATGAGATGCTGTGCTTAATGTTATCCATGGTGATGGCTAGTTAACTTGGGATCAGATGACGTGGAATCAGTGAGGGCTGAGTTGGAATCTCTGCTCTGCCACTTAGCAGCTATGGGATCTCACCCCATTATTTACTCTCCGGTCCTACCTGCTCATCATAAAATGGGAACAAATAAAACCTGCCTCACCACACTCCTGTGAAGGTTGAGGGAGGAACCGTCTGTGAAGTGCCCCGAACATAGTGAGTACTTCTGGCTCCCGAAGGGGTGACCTGTGTGACAGGCATTATGAAAGGTAGAACGTGGCAAGTGTGCAGAGAAGGGAGGTAACTGTCTTATCCTTTAGGCTTTAATACATTGTCCATATTTCCAACTATTGACATGTTATTTTTTTATTAATTTTTTTTACCAAGATAATGCCTATGTCATGCAGAGTTAAAAAGTTAGGTAGGCTCGCCCTGGCCGGTGTGACTCAGTGGTTAGAGTGTCAGCCCGAAACCAGAGGGTCATGGGTTCGATTCCCAGCCAAGGGCACATACCTGGGTTGCAGTTTCCATCCCTGGCCCCAGTCTGGGCTCATGTAGGAGGCAACCAATTGATGTGTCTCTCTCACATCAATGTTTCTCTCTCTCTCTCTCCCTTCCACTCTCTCTAAAAAGCAGTGGAAGAATATCTTTATTATTGTTGAAACAACAACAACAATAATAATGTTAAGTGGGTTTATAATGAAAACGTCAGTCCACCCACACCCACCCCCCGGCCATCAGCATCCCCAGCCCTGACCCCCAGCGGCAACCTCTTCTAACTGATCTTTGTAATTGTTTTCCTGTCACTGTATTTACCTCTTTACTTCTAAATAATATTCATGCATTGCGTATAGTGATGCATCCATTCTAAGTCATTACCTGTTGGCACACTGCTTGGTAGATGAGCACTCGGCTGTCTTCCTGTACCCCACTGCATGCACTCCCCTTCTCCCAGCACATTTAGGTCAGTTTTTGTGTTACATTTTCATGACTAAGTAAATACCATTTATGTTGAAGCAAGTCATGTGCTCTAATAGTGTTTCCTTTCTTTTTATTTTTCCCTGGAGTTAATATTACCTCTTTTTCTTTTCATTTGCTGAGGTTTTTTTATGTACCTGTCCTTAATTTTTTCCCATCTGACTCTCAGACCCGTCCTTTGCTTAACAATATTATTTCCTACATTATCAAATATACGAGGTGATCATTCAGTGTTTTCGCCCTGGCAGCCTCCCTCTTGTGGGCCCTCGATGGTCCTGCCATAATCTCGGCAGCTGCTTTTTGCCACATCCCTCTCATCCTGGGACTTTCCTGGATGCTTCGTCCCATTAGAGTCTCTGTTTCCTGGGCTCCATACCTTCCTCTTTATTGTTTGATTCCCTCATTTTGCTGGAGCACATCCTCAAGTAGCTTTCTAAGAAATGGGTACTGGGAAATAAATGTTTAGAGTCCTTGCCTTTCTGAAAATAATATTCTATCCTTACATGTAAATAGTTTGGCGGGTTTACAATTCTAGGTTTAAAAGTCCTTTCCATCAAAAATGTGAAGGTATTGCCTTATTGTCTCCCAGCTTCTGGTGTTGCTGTTGAAAGCCTGAGACCAAAGTTACTTCTAGTCCTTTGCAGGTGACCTGATGTTGTTTTTTTCTCTGGAAGCTTTTGGGGTTTCTTATTTGCTGGTGGCCCGAAATTTCATAGTGATGTTCTGAGAAGGTTCTTTTCCACCGATTGTAGTGCGTGCTCAAAAACTCTTTGAATCCAAAGATTCATAGTCTTACCTTTGGAGAACCTTCTAATATTATTTCTCTGATAATGTCATCCCTTAATTTGTATTATATCCTCAATAGATATACAAGAAAGGAAATAGAACCTCTGTAATCTCTTTCTAGGATCTCTCTTTATTGGATATTAGACCTTCTAAGTTGACCTCCTCCCTCCTCCTTTGTCTTCCTTTTCTTAACTTTTTTATTAACGTTTTGGGTAGATTTCTTCAACTTTATCTTCCAAATCTTCTATTAATTATAAAGTTCTGCTACCTTATTTTAATTGCCAAGAATTCATTCTTCGTTCCCTTTTTATAGCATTATTTTATGGATGCAATATCTTATCTAATCTCTTAATGGATTTTAATGATCAAACTGTGTTTTCTAAGGTCTTATCTTACTCTATGCACTCCTGCTCCCCGCAGGTTTCCTCCGGACTCTCCCTTTCTCACGGAGCCGTTCCTCGAACACCACGTGGGGGTGTTTATTCTTAAGCGGGGGCAGCCGAGACAGGGTGACAGGTTCTGCTTGTCGGCTAATGGGCTTCGCGCGGGATGAATGGGCTTCCCAGATCGCCCCTGAGTCCCACTCTAATAACTCACTGAGCCATCGATCCCTTTTTTGAGAGGCAATAGCTCTTTTTAACCCTGAGCCAGTATCTGCCGTCTTAGAACTTGGTTTTACTTCTGTTTTCAGCTTGTGTGTTGAAGTGATATTTCAGGGAGCGTTTGTACGTACACTTTCTGGTTAGAGGCATTTAAAAGCAGACTTAAAAAAAAAAAAAAGGCAATCCTCGGGTCTGTGTAGTAGTGATGAAGAGAAACATGGGTCCATGCTGAGTCGGACGTGCGCGTCGCCCGGCTTGGCTTCCTTGGCTGCGAGGACGGTCACTGCAGTCCTCAGAACACCCCCATCTCAGCGAGCCCTTGGGGTTCGTCCGTTATGCTTAGGAAAGTGCTGGAACACGGTCAATGGTCTGTGAGCGTCAGCCCGCTGGCTGTTAAATACAGGTCAGCCCCTCGGGAGCCGTATCCTGCACATTCCTCCCGACCTCGGGTTCTCCTGAGGGGGGGGATCCAATTCTAAGGGCAGGCGTAGGAAGTGCTGCCTCATTCCCGGCTGTCCTGTGCCTCGGTTTCCCCAGCCTGTGCCGACATGTCGGGCGGCTGTACCGACCTGTGCAAGCCTGTGTTCCCTCTCTTGCAATGAAAACCTCTCTCACAATTCCATTTTCAGAGGAGCCTCTTCTGATAGTGAAAGAAGCACGCGTTTCTTTCTCTTTAAAAAGCAGCGAAGTATCCTTTGCCTTTGCCTTTGCCGGTGGCCTGTGGACGGCCTTGCTGGCATTGGCTGGGGACTTGGCCCTGGAGACCAGCCCGCAGCCCTCCCCTCGGTGCCCGCAGCCCTCCCCCTGATGCCCTCAGCGGGCAGCTGCCCCCGTCCCGGCCTCCGCGCAGGGAGGCTGTGGGGACACCAAGGAGACAGTGTCCTCCGGAGAAGCCACTTCCCCGGGCGCGGGCCCGTGACAGCTCACTCCGATCCGAGCTGACACGCGACGAGAACAGCTTCTGTCAGCTCTGGGAGAGCTGGTGTCACCTGCGATTAATCCTCAAAGCCAAAATCAAGCAAGTCCCTGATTAAACAGTGGCGCCCCAGGGTCCCCGTCACTCCCGAGCGGAGCCGTCCTGAGCGCCTGCCTGAGGCCCCCAGCGGTCAGGGCAGGTGGCAGGACCCCTCCTCACCTCCTCAGGTTCGAGTCTCCCCTTCCCCCTCCCGGCCCCCCTTTCTCCAGAGGAGATCTGGTCCTTCCCTGTCAAACCCACAGCCACGCTGAGCTCCTGGGGCGCCGAGCTGGGCATCCCACGGCCTGTCAATCACCATAAAGAGGGCCACCTTGGGGGAAATTACCAAGTGTGCCATGTTCCTGCCCAGATCCACGGCGAGCCACGGGCTGGAGACATAACTCAGAGTGAAGGGAGCCCTTCTGGGCTCAGGAGCGTGCTTGCTGCCCTTCACCTCACGAGTCAGGAGCTAATTGGAAGGTCTCCACTCGGCACACGCTCCTCTCGGTGCTGTGGAGAGACCTTCCCCCGCCATGAGTAACCCCCATGCCCTTCTCTAAATCCCAGGGTCTCAGAACCCGGGGCCAGTGGCTTCCCAGGCTGCCACCTGCTGGAGCCAAGGCCCGTTCTCCCAGCAGCTCCTGGGCACGGTCCCCCCACGCAGCACTGTCCCCTGGAGAGGTGTCTCCTCGGCATCACTGTGAGCCTTGAATGGCTCCCTGGCTCTCCGACCTCCATTTCTGTGCCAGTCAGATTATCTTTCCTTTTACAGATCCCGGCCACCGCAGCCCCAGGTCCAGGAGGAGACTGGCTCGGGGAGGGACGAGCCCGGGCCAGGAGAAGTGAAGCTCAGACCTCAGTAACAGGAGGGAGCTGCCGCCCTGAGCACCTGCTACATGCCGGGTACGTCACACTTGCCATCTCCTTCCCGTTCGACATGAATAGAGTGAGGGTCACCGGAGACATGAGGGGGGCAGCGAGGGGAGGTCCCATTAGAGGGGCGCAGGGAGCAGGCTCTGAAGCCGGCAGGAGTTTGCTGGATGGTCGGACAAGGCCAGCGTGCTGGGGACACAGTCGGGAGGAGACCATGGGAAAGGGCAGGGGGCAGGGCCTTGGGGTCAAGGTAACAGCAGTAGGGAGACCCTTAGCTACCACGGAGTTTGTGGATGGACTAAGTCCTCACTTTTAATCATTTTTAATCAGTTGTTGCTCAAAACAGCAAATACTCCAGCCCTCAGGTCCCATGTAGCAAAGGCCCACGCAGAACAGCTCACATTAATCCTGAGATTATTGAAGGTCCACAGCAAGGACTGGACACCATGTGCTAAGACCAGAACCCATGTGTGGCCAGGGCTTACAGGGACCGGGACTGGGGTTACAGACCCAGAGAGACCACCCTGCCACTGCCCACGGACCCTCAGGGCCTGTCACAGCAGCGTCACCCAGCGTCACCTCCCTGCCTCCCTCCATCCACTCTGCCTCTGCTGTAGCGAGGCCCAGTTCTAACCTCCACAGCCATCCAGATGCCACCCTCTGGCTCAGCTCCCCACAGCCCACTCCCCTGACCACTGTCTCTGACCCACGTGGAAGCCCCAACCCGGCACGTGGACCGGTCCTCCCTGAGCAGGTCAGTGGGCCGAGGTCAGAGGGTCTAATTGGCATCATCGAGATCTCAGGGCCGTGGCTGCTGCGAGGGTGTGAGCAGGGAGGCAAACGCTGGACGTCGCGTATCCGCTGCCCTAGACTCGGCTGTCATCTCCATTTGCACAACCTGCCCCCACTTTAGATGCCAAGGCCCAGGGGCCACCCATGCTCTCCCTGGAGGGCTGCAAACCAGGGATCCTCACAGCCCCGCAGCAGGTTCAGTTGTTTGCTGGAATAATTTGCAGAACTCAGCAAAACACTATACTTCACCTTATTTTAAAGGACAAACCACGTGGAGATTCCATCGGACAGGGTCTGGATGGGTCCCGAGTGTGGGGCCTCTGTCCCATGGAGCTGAGGTGCCCCTCTGAGCATGTCCGTGTATTCACAAACCTGGTAGCTCCCGGAACCCCGATGTTTAGGGATTTTTTACTGGGGTGTCGCTGCCTGGGCGTGGACTGAACTCAGTCTCCAGCCTCTCTCCCCTCCCCAGAGGTCGGGCGTGGGGCTGAGGGTGACTTCCGGTCACTCGCTTGTTTTTCTGGCCACCAGCCCAGCCCCATCCTGAAGCTCTCTAGGGGTCCCTTCTCAGAGCCGTCTTATTACACACAGGAGACACTCTTACCACATGCAGATTCCAAGAGTTTTAGGACCTCGGTGCCAGAAACCGGGACAAAGACTTAAAATGTCTTTTATTAAACTACATGTACGTATTCTGAAATTTCCTTTTTTTTAAAAACAACGTGTCTTGGGGTGTTTTCATGCCACCACATCCATCCCTTTAAAACATTCCTCCGTGGTACAAGGGGTCGTGGACTCTTTCCTGGTGGATGGTCAGGATGTTTCCATTTTTCCCCATTAGCCATAGTGCTAAATGTTCAAGTCAAAAATCAGAGGAAAACGGATAAATGATTTTGGTACATGCTTGCAGCGGAACGTGATAATTTTGGTACATGGTTGCAGCGGAACGTGATAATTTTGGTACATGGTTGCAGCGGAACGCATGCAACAGCTGGGAAGGAGTAAAGCTCTGGGGATGCAGAGGCTGTCACACTGACAGCTGAGTGAAACAATGTTACTCAAGGACCTGCTGTAGTGAAGTGTCCAGAGAAGGCCGATCTGTCCGGGGTGGATTAGTGGTTGCCTGCGGCTGGAGGGGCGAGGATCGGGGGGAGTGGGGAGTGGCTGCAGAGCGCGTGCGGAGTTTCTTTTGGGGGCAGTGAAAATGTTCTGAAATTAATTGGGCAACTCTGTTCATAGTCAAGACCTCGGAGCTGTATGTTTTTAAAAGGTGAGTTATATGGTACATAAATTATATCTCATTAAAGCTGTTTAAAAAGGAACAAATTAGACATATATCAACCTAAATAAACCTCAAAAAAATGTAGAGGGAAAAAGCGAGTTGAAAAGGGCAACAAGGAGGCACAGAGCATGACACCATCAACGTGAGACTGTGAAACAGAATATACTAGCACACGTTGTATTTGGAAAGGACAGTTCTTAGGAAGGTGTAAAAACTTGGATCGGAAGAATATAGTCCAACTGCAAATATTTCCCTTCCTGTAATTTTTTTTAAATTTTATGGCTTATCCACCCATTGTTTATGGTGCGTGTGTGAGGAACACACAGCGGTGAGCAGAGGTAGCTCTACAGCTGTGAGCTCCTGTGATGATCGTAGCCTGTCTGTCTTTCTCCATTTGAACAACTTTAAACCTACGCTCGCCCACCCCTGTGTATCTACATGTGTATCTCTTTCTTTTAATTTTGCGTTTATTGATTTTAGAGAGAGAGAGAGAAACATCAATGATGAGAGTCATTGATCGGCCTCCTCCTGCACGCCCCCGACTGGGGATCGAGCCCGCAACCCGGGCATGTGCCCCGACCGGGAATTGAACCATGGAGCTAAGGTGCCCCTCTGAGCATGTCCGTGTATTCACAAACCTGGTAGCTCCTGGAACCCTGGTGCTTAGGGATTTTTTACTGGGGTGTTGCTGCACGGGCGTGGACTGAACTCATTCTCCAGCCTCTGGATCCCCGATCACCTGGATCCCAGGTTGACGCTCAACCACTGAGCCACGCCAGCTGGGCTTTTATTCATTTATTTTTAAAGAATAGTTTATTGATTTTGAGAGAGAGAGAAAGGGAGAGAGAGAAACACCAATCGGCTGCCTCCCGAGCGCCCCCTACTGGGGATCCAGCCCGCATGCCAGGCGTGTGCCCCGACCAGGAATCGAACCAGCCACCTTTCGGCGCCCGGGACGACGCCCAGCCGACTGCGCCCCCGGCCGGGGCTCCGCTTGGCCGTTTTCACCCGACGGATCACCCCGAAGGGCCTCGTGGGGCTGTACACCCGTTGCGCGGCTCTGGGTGAACCGTGCCGGTGTCCCTGTGCAGGAGGGGGCCCCGAGGTGGACAGCTGCATGGAGGCGCTGAAGGACGAGGACGCCCTGTGGGAGAGCGTGGAGTGTCACCGCCACGTGCTGAGCCGCTACATCAACCCCGCCAAGCTCACGCCCTACCTGCGCCAGTGCAAGGTCATCGACGAGCAGGATGAAGACGAGGTGCTCCACGCGCCCATGCTGCCGTCCAAGATCAACCGGGCAGGTAACCTCGCGGCCCCGGGGGGCCCCCCGACCTTCCCTGTCCCCCCCCAGCTGTGCACAGAGCTGGGAGGTCCACGGGCTTGGATGGGGGAAGGACGTTTATTCTCCTAACTGACCTGAGATGCAGCGTCCCCTCCAGTGGTGAGCGTAGGTGGGCGACAAAGCCAGTGATCAGCGATACCTGCAGCTCTGTCAGCCAGAAAAATGACAGCTGTCCTCAGAGCGCACGAGGCCCTCACAGGTCTCTCCCCGGGTCACTCATGCTCACGCCCTCGAAGCCGGAGCAGCCAGCACCGTCCCCGAAAGGCGGCATCGTCCAAGGCCGGAGCCAGCACGTGTGCTCCTGGGCCATGCATTTAACGCAGGTTCCTCCGAAAAATGTGCGCACATGCTCTGAATGATTATAAAGGCAGTGTTTATTAGAGCACGCTTCATTTTCAAACGGGAGCTATTAGCTGTTAGTGTGCATACGTTTTGGGGGATGCCCCGTATTTGATAGCTGTATTTTATTAACACCCTTGGTAATCCAGTGCATTTTGTCTGTTAAAAAATATTATTCAGAGAAGGGGTCGGTAGGAAGGCCCTAGGCGTCCACAACACTCAATTACATTCACGAAAGGTGAAAAGTACGGTTTGTGAAACTCGGTTTTATATATAGGGTTTCCCCCCCAAAAATGTGTACACGTAGCTCAATTTAAATGCATTTTAATAAATAAATGTAATTTTAATAATTACAATGCCTTTGTAATTGTTCAAAGTGCGTGTATACATTTTTGGGGACACCTGTATGTATGTGTGTATACACATATACTTCTCTATTTGTCTTTGTGTGGGCCCAAGGTCACGGTATAAAATGTATATCTCTCTGTGGCTCGCAGTTTAAAAGGTTTGGAAATGACCTTCCCACAGTGCGACTGCCGGTGGGCAGCCTGTGGCCGTGACTCTCCTCTGTGTACACGACAGACGTCACTAACCACAGCGCATCTCCCACCGAGCCGGGCAGTGACCCACTCTCCTGCCCGACGCCGGGCTCCAGGCAGCCCCGCCACACGCCCCGCTGACCCGGGATGAAATTTGCTATCACGCCCATCCTGGGGAAAAGGTAGAGTTTTAGGACCTCCAGGGAAGAAATGCCTGGAAATAAAATATTTAAGGAAGGGTCACGAAATGTAAACAGTAAGTGGAACCAGTAGGGTAGAAAAGAAAACTGCTGGGCAAATTCCATTTAGGTTAAAGATGTTCCCAGGCGAAGTGATAATCCCAGGGAAGAGCAGGCCGCTGCCTGCGACTTCCCCCAGCTCCCCACGCAAATATTTGTCTTTCTGCTGAGTCCCAGAGAACCACATTTCATCCTGTAATTGCTATTGCACCTCCAACCTCCTTCAAGCTCAGAGGAGCCCGTGCCAGCCCGGTGCGTGTCAACCCCGGTCGGCTGGGAGGCTCTTTGAGACCGTGGGCTTCCTGAGGCTGTAATTCCGTTTATCCCGGCTCTGCCGATTTCTCAGAGAGAGGAAACGAACACCCGCCGAGTCCCCGCCGAGGGCCTGGCGCTTCGATTTACATCATCTGGGCTCCGAGAGACGACTCGGGAGTGACAGACCGTGGTGACGCTGTCTTCTTGGAGTTCACTGAGGGACACGAGTGCGGGATGGGACTAGACATGGGGATTTGCGTCCAGCCGGGGGGCCTACTCTTCTCACTGGGCGATTCGGTCTTTCCCCCAGGCCGGCTGTTGGACATTCTGCACACCAAGGGCCAGAGGGGCTACGTGGTCTTCCTGGAGAGCCTGGAGTTTTATTACCCAGAACTGTACAAGCTGGTGACTGGGAAGGAGCCCACCCGGAGGTTCTCCACCATCGTGGGTGAGTGGCTTTGCCATCGAGAGCGTTTGGACTGTGGTAGGAGGTGTGTGTGCCCACTGGTGGGACAGCTCTGAAGCTGTGAGTCTGTGACGTGAGGACAGTGCCCCTGAGCCACACGTGGGCTGCCCACCGCTTACTTCTGCCCGATTGTGAAAGGGGCAAAGTGAAGCGAGAGCCAAGAGAAGGGGGTGTTCGTGGAACATCCCCCACGAATGTCGGTGGGCGGGACAGGTGCTCACAGTGCCCCCGGTCCTGTTCTTGCCGCCTCTCTTGCCGGCATCCCTGAGCCAGAGCCCCCTGGTCGTCGGGTCTTAACTTTCCTAAATATTCTTGCATCAGTCTTGTCTCCATCTCCACGCCCAGCCCAGCCCAGCCCTGACCCCTACAGCCCATCGGCTCTGCCCCCCTCCTGCTCGGCTTCAGCACTTTCTCCACTCCTCCTGCACCCCCCGACCCCTCTCAGTGGTTGTCCGCCTTCCCTCTGAGGCCCCGGGTCTTCGATGCAGGAGCCCGCGGCCGGCCCTGCTCAGGCTCCCAGCCTCACCCTCCTGCCTGCGCCTCTCCCTGGGCTCCAGACGCTTCCCTCGGTTCCCCAAATGCGCCAAGCCCCCCCTCCCCCGTGTTCCACCTCCCTGGAGGGTTTTCCCTCCACACGCAGCCTTTCAGCTCGGCCGCCAGGAGCCCCTCTAGGCCTGTGCCCACCCGGCGGGACCGTCCGCTTGCACACTCGCTCAGGGCCCTGCCCTGCCCGGTCACCCTCTCAGTCCGCGGCTGTCCTTGTGCCCTCGCCGCTCCCCTTGCGTCTGTCTCCCTGACGGGCCCAGCTCCCCGGGACGGCGGCTGCTCTGCCGCCCGGAGCCCCGTGCCCGCGGGTCGGGTCGAGAGTGGGCGGCGGGCGGGCGGGCGGGCGGGGCCGCAGCCTGACCCGCGCCCCCCGCAGTGGAGGAGGGCCACGAGGGCCTCACGCACTTCCTCATGAACGAGGTCATCAAGCTGCAGCAGCAGATGAAAGCCAAGGACCTGCAGAGATGCGAGCTGCTGGCCAAGTCGCGGCAGCTGGAGGACGAGAAGAAGCAGCTGACGCTGACGCGCGTGGAGCTGCTCACCTTCCAGGAGCGCTGCCACAAGATGCGGGAGGAGCGGGACAGCTACAACGAGGAGCTGGTCAAGGTCAAGGACGACAACTACAACCTGGCCATGCGCTACGCCCAGCTCAGCGAGGAGAAGAACATGGCCGTGATGAGGAGCCGCGACCTCCAGCTCGAGGTGAGGCCAAGGGCGCGCGGGGGTCGCCCCGCATTCCGCCTGCCTGCCGGCGCTGAGCCCCCCAGGCCACCCCCACCCCCAGCGCTCAGCTCAGGGTCAAGCCCCCGCTGCACCGGGCACATCCACGTGCCACGCCAGGTCCACCAGGCGCGTGTGCAGAGGGGCGCAGAGGGACCCCCGGCAGAGCCCATCCCGCCCAGGAGCCCCAGGCGTGTGTGCAGAGGGGCGCAGAGGGACCCCCGGCAGAGCCCATCCCGCCCAGGAGCCCCAGGCGCGCCGCCCGCAAGTGCAGACATGCACACGCGGACCCAGGGGGGCCTCCCTCCTGCTCAGGGGCCCAGATGCACTAAGCGCGTGTGCAGACGGGCGCACACAGAGGGTGCACACAGAGGGTGCACCGGGCCAGGGGGGTGGGAAGATGGGAGGAGCCGGGGGGAAGGTCCGTGAGGAGGTTCACCTGGCACCTGTCCCGTGCAGGCAGGAGGGCCTTGAGGCAGGACTCTGCCCTTCAAACCGCGTGCCCAAGGCTCAGCGTGCGTGCCCAGTTGGAGGGCTAATGCACTTATCGGAACGGTCCACCGGGCGAATAACTGATGTCATTCATGAGTTTAACGCCGACGTGGAGACGGGGCAGGGTATTTGTATGAGGAGGGGAGGTGGGGGTGCTATTTCAAGTAGGATGGTCAGGAAGGTCAATGAGGAGGGGACACCTGTGCTCGGAGACCCGAGGGCCCGGAGGGGCCGGCCAGGCAAGTCTCAGGGGTTAGAGCTAAAAGCAGCCGCAAAGGCCGCTGGTAGGGGGCGTGCTTGGTGTTTTTCTGGAGCCAAGCGAGCAAGTGGCATGAAAAGAGGTGGGAGAGTTGGCCGGGGTCCAGATCATGGTGACTGGTAAGAACTTCGCAATTTATTCCAGTTGTGATGGGAAGCCACTGAAGGATTGAGAGCCGGGGAGTGACAACTGATTTATTTCTAGAAGGATCACTCTGGCTACGGGGTGGAAAATAGACTCTCAGAATATTTATTAAGCACCTGCCACGTGTAAGGAACTGTGCTAAGCACTGTGAGGGACACGGGGATAAATAACCTGATTTCTGGTCAGGTCACTTACAATTGAGTTGAAGCAGACAGATCTGTAAACAATGCGCTGGGATTCAGGTGAACTGAGTCTGTGGCACAGCAGGCAGTAGAGTTTCTGTTAAGGACATGAGCTTTTAAATCCTATAGATCGGAGATCAAATCTGGCTTCTGGCTTCTTTACCAGACAGTTGACTCTTGGCCTCAGTTTCCTCCTTTGTCACTGGCAATAATGAAAGTAATACCTGTGGCCTCAGGTCGCTGAGACTGTGCACCGTGAGGCTCTGGGAAAGGGGCTGATCCAGTCCCAACCCACCCGGCTGGCTCTCCATGCCCACTGGGTGCACCTGGGCACCTGGACCCGGCACAGGGCACTTGGGTTGACCTTCCAAGATGCTCACGAGGGTTTTTTCCACGGTCACTAAATGGTTTCTGTGCCATTTTACCCAGGATGTGGGGAAGTTAACCTGTGGTGGGGACTTACAAGTCTCTGCCCTAGAACTTTCCCTTGTGTTACGTTTCCCTGAAGATATATTAATAGCGAGAAAGCACGTCTGGAACCGAAAGGACCACCTGGCCATCGGAGTCCGTGGTCCTTTCTCAGCCCCAGGCTGCCTCCCTGCTGCCTCTTTCGTTTCCCCCCCAGGCCATGGGGGGACAGCAGCCGTCCTTTCCTTGCTAAAGCCACCGCCCTCGGCCTGCCAGATAGCCTGACACCCACCTTTCCATAAGCTTGGGATTGAAAACAGACGCCCCCCCTTTGGTGCCTGCCTGCCTTGCAGCCCTTGAAAACAAGGCCTTTGTTTTGAGTGTCTTACTGAGTGAGGCTGACCATTTGGGGGAAGCAGGCGAAGGTTCGAGAAGTCTTCCGGCCCCGGGTCCCGGCATATCTCCGAGGGTCTGCCCAGCTCACCTCCGGGCGTCCTGTTCTCAGCTGTCATCCCTGCCTCCGGCAGGTCCCTTAGACCAGAGGGCCCGTGAACTTAGGGTCCAGAAGGTCTCGAGCTGTCCTTTGAGCAGGAGCGCCATCTGTTCAAATAAAACCTGGTGTGAAACCCAAGAGGGCAAAACACGAAAGCAGGGCTGCCCCGGGGGGTCAGAGTGGGCCCAGAGCCCTGAGCGAGTCCTGGGCCGTGTCTTCTCTCCCGTCCTGGACGCTGGGGCCCCTCGGGGAGTCCTTGAGGACCAGAGTTTGAAACCCGCCGTAAGTGGGCATCGCAATGGACAGCACGCCCCTGGGATCCCGGCTGGGTGTCTTTCACCCTCATCTGTAACAGTGTCACCCGGGAATCGTCTAGGGGACAGAGACCTTCGGGATGGTTCCAAAGAGGCGGACCAGGGGCTGTCCCACACAGGAGGCGGAGGCGGTTTTGCTGGGAAGTGTTTTGGGGGGCTTTCTCCGCCGCCCCCGAAGGAGAGAAGGGGCGTCGCTCAGGCCGCGCCCTCGGTCCAGGGGCCTGGGGCAGCGCCGCCTCCCGCGGGCCCCGCCGACCGCCCCTCGGCCTCTGCAGATCGACCAGCTGAAGCACCGTCTGAACAAGATGGAGGAGGAGTGCAAGCTGGAGCGGAACCAGTCCCTGAAGCTGAAGAACGACATCGAGAACCGGCCCAAGAAGGAGCAGGTGCTGGAGCTGGAGCGGGAGAACGAGATGCTGAAGACCAAGATCCAGGAGCTGCAGTCGATCATACAGGTGAGGGGGGCAGCGGGTGACCCCGGGAGGCGGTGGGTGACCCCGGGAGGCGGCGGGGCGGCGGGTGACCCCGGGAGGCCGCGGGGCGGCGGGTGACCCAGGGAGGCGGCGGGTGACCCCGGGAGGCGGCGGGTGACCCCGGGAGGCGGCGGGTGACCCCGGGAGGCGGCGGGTGACCCCGGGAGGTGGCGGGTGACCCCGGGAGGCCGCGGGGCACCGGGTGACTGCAGGGCCACCAGCAGCCCACCCCCCAGAGGCGCCTTAGTTCCTCCTCTGTAGCCTGCGGGCGACTCCACCCTCTCAGACACGTGACGTTACGTGGGGCAGCGCTTGTGACAAGCTTCCTTAACGGGCGCACTCCACGAAAACCAGTGCCCTGGGCACCGCGAGGAGGGTGCAGCCAGGAGGCCCGCTTGTCCTTAAAGGTCCCAAGAAACTCGCCGTAGCCGCGTGTGGTGCTGCTCAGTGGTTCGAGCGTCAGCCACGCACCGAAGGGCCGCGGGTTCGACTCCTGGTCAAGGGCATGTACCTGGGTTGCAGGTTCAGTCCCCGGCCCCGGTCAGGGCTTGTGCGGGAGGCGACCCATCAGTGTGTCTCTCATCAGTGTTTCCCTCTCTCCCTCCCTCTCTCCACTTTCTGTAAAAAAAAAAGAAAAGTGGAAAAAATATCCTCGGGTAAGAATTAACAAAGAAAAACTCCCAAGAAACTCGACAATAGCTCCTTGTGGTTTATTAGAACTTCGAGCGCCTCCCGGCCTTTGTGAGCACAGAGCCGTGGTGGGGACAAAGGCAGTCCCTGTGGAGCGACCGCCCCGAACACGTCGGAGGAGAGGAAAGCAGCCCCCCCCCCCCCGAATCATCGCCCAGAATGGGCTCCCTGGGTCCGGGCTCTGATTCCGAGCGGAGGCTGTGCCTGGTCTCCCTGGAGCAGATTAGTGGAGATTTTGGGGGCGGCATCCGCGGGCAGACCAGCCCGTCGGTCGTCGCCTGTGAAGTGTTCGGAGGAGCAGCTCCCCCCTCGGCCCCGATGAGAGCTGGGGCAGAACAATGGGCCTTGGGATGTTCCCGAGCAGAAGTGGGTTTTATGCCTCTTCCCAGGTGATAAAATTCTTAACTAATAAGCTGCTTAGGGACCCCAAGGGACAGTGATTCATGTCTCTGCTTCCCCGGCACAATACCTTCTGGTCTGTCGGTTCTGTCGCTGGCCTTTTTCGGTCCCCTGCCTTCTGGGCCCACCGTGTCCCCTCCCCCCCAGGCCGGGAAGCGCAGCCTGCCGGACTCGGACAAGGCCATCTTGGACATCCTGGAGCATGACCGCAAGGAGGCCCTGGAGGACCGGCAGGAGCTGGTCAACAAGATCTACAACCTGCAGGAGGAGGTCCGCCAGGCGGAGGAGCTGAGGGACAAGGTGGGCACCCACGGGAGCCCTGGAACCGCCCCAACCCCACGCTCTCCCCAACCCCTGGGATAAACTCCCCCCGCGTCCAGCAGAGCACCCGGCTCACCTTCCCACACAGTGTCTGCGCGGCCCCCCCACCATATTCTGCGGCACATAGTAGGTCGGAGCGAGTCCCAGCTCACTGACTGGCCTGCTGCCGGGGTCCCCGCTGGTCAGATAGCCGATGCTCGGGGTGGCCGGCCTGACCTGCCGGTGGCTTGGTGAGCGTGGTGACCCCTCCCCGCCTCCCGCCACCCTCAGTACCTGGAGGAGAAGGAGGACCTGGAGCTGAAGTGCTCGACCCTGGGGAAGGACTGCGAGATGTACAAGCACCGCATGAACACGGTCATGCTGCAGCTGGAGGAGGTGGAGCGGGAGCGGGACCAGGTACGTGCGCCCGCTGGGACGTGGGGACCGAGGGCCGGGGCCACCGAGGGCCGTGCCCCACCACCGGGCCCAGCAGGAGTTACCCCTGACTCCCGCTCCCCTACTTCCATTTCAAAGATGAATTCCAAGCAGAGGCTTTCAGAGACCACAGGCATTTGAATATTGTGGGGCCTGAGCTGGACTCGAACTGCTCGTATAACAAGCGTGGTCTTTAGATGCCTGATCTCTGGAGTAGGTGGCCACGCTCAGGCCCTGTCCCTCGGATGTGTGACTGTCCCTCGGGTGTGTGACTGTCCCTCAGGTGTGTGACTGTCCCTCGGGTGTGTGACTGTGGGCTCGCAGGCACCCTGGCAGCCTCAGTGCCCTCATCTGTAAGGTGGGAAGAATAGCACCGCCTCGGGGACAGGGCGTGGGCTCCAGGTGAGCTCCGAGCACAGGGCCTGGCTCGCAGCCGAGGTGTGTACCGGTAAGGAAGGCAGTGTCTGCACGGCCCCCACTACATTACCCGGCACATAGTCGGTCTGAACCCATCTCAGCTGGGGCCCGGGACCGAGCAGGAGGCGGCGAGGCCGGCGCCTAGGCTGGGAAGCGGGCGTCCGGGTGGAGCCGGGGGAGAACCAGGCGCCCTGTCCCGCCCGGCAGGCCTTCCACTCCCGGGACGAAGCGCAGACCCAGTACTCGCAGTGCTTGATCGAGAAGGACAAGTACCGGAAGCAGATCCGCGAGCTGGAGGAGAAAAACGACGAGATGAGGATCGAGATGGTGCGGCGGGAGGCCTGCATCGTCAACCTGGAGAGCAAGCTCCGGCGCCTGTCCCGGGACAGCGGCACCCTGGACCAGGTGGGCGGGCGGGCCCTGCCACCTCGGGGGGGCTCAGAGACGCCCCCTTTCCTACCACCCCGAACAGTCCAGGCCCTTGAACCTGTGTCTGCGCAGCGATGGGCAGAAACCGCTAACACCCGAGTTAGAAACTGCGGGTGAAACCCAGCTTGGCCGATGCCAGCTGGGCGATCGCAGACAAGCCCTTCACCAGGTCGCTCCAGCTCCCTCTCGGGACTACGGTGGGGTTCCCGCCGCCATCTGATGGGCGCCGGGTTAGGCTGCCTGCTCCCGTGAAAGTCACTGGTGCCCGTGAGGAACGGGCATTATGGGCAGGCGGACGCTAAGGGCGCGCGTCCCAGCGCGGCCCGGGCACACGGATGAATGAGTGCTGCCGTCAGAACAGGCGGCATTATTGTAGCTGTGGGTCTCAGCAGGTGTGTGGGTGCAGGTCCCGGCGCCGCCGGCAGAGCGGGTGGTGGAAGGTGCAGCTGGGTCTCAGCGAGGGTGGTGGAAGGTGCAGCGTGGGTCCCAGCGCGGGTGGTGGAAGGTGCAGCGTGGGTCCCAGTGAGGGTGGTGGAAGGTGCAGCTGGGTCCCAGCGCGGGTGGTGGAAGGTGCAGCGTGGGTCCCAGTGAGGGTGGTGGAAGGTGCAGCTGGGTCTCAGTGAGGGTGGTGGAAGGTGCAGCGTGGGTCCCAGTGAGGGTGGTGGAAGGTGCAGCTGGGTCTCAGTGAGGGTGGTGGAAGGTGCAGCTGGGTCCCAGCGCGGGTGGTGGAAGGTGCAGCTGGGTCCCAGCGCGGGTGGTGGAAGGTGCAGCTGGGTCCCAGCGCGGGTGGTGGAAGGTGCAGCTGGGTCTCAGTGAGGGTGGTGGAAGGTGCAGCTGGGTCCCAGCGCGGGTGGTGGAAGGTGCAGCTGGGTCTCAGTGAGGGTGGTGGAAGGTGCAGCTGGGTCCCAGCGCGGGTGGTGGAAGGTGCAGCTGGGTCTCAGTGAGGGTGGTGGAAGGTGCAGCTGGGTCCCAGCGCGGGTGGTGGAAGGTGCAGCGTGGGTCTCAGTGAGGGTGGTGGAAGGTGCAGCGTGGGTCTCAGTGAGGGTGGTGGAAGGTGCAGCGTGGGTCCCAGCGCGGGTGGTGGAAGGTGCAGCTGGGTCTCAGTGAGGGTGGTGGAAGGTGCAGCTGGGTCCCAGCGCGGGTGGTGGAAGGTGCAGCTGGGTCTCAGTGAGGGTGGTGGAAGGTGCAGCTGGGTCCCAGCGCGGGTGGTGGAAGGTGCAGCGTGGGTCTCAGCGCGGGTGGTGGAAGGTGCAGCTGGGTCCCAGCGCGGGTGGTGGAAGGTGCAGCTGGGTCTCAGTGAGGGTGGTGGAAGGTGCAGCTGGGTCTCAGTGAGGGTGGTGGAAGGTGCAGCGTGGGTCCCAGTGAGGGTGGTGGAAGGTGCAGCGTGGGTCCCAGCGCGGGTGGTGGAAGGTGCAGCTGGGTCTCAGTGAGGGTGGTGGAAGGTGCAGCGTGGGTCCCAGTGAGGGTGGTGGAAGGTGCAGCTGGGTCTCAGTGAGGGTGGTGGAAGGTGCAGCGTGGGTCCCAGTGAGGGTGGTGGAAGGTGCAGCTGGGTCTCAGTGAGGGTGGTGGAAGGTGCAGCGTGGGTCCCAGCGCGGGTGGTGGAAGGTGCAGCTGGGTCTCAGTGAGGGTGGTGGAAGGTGCAGCGTGGGTCCCAGCGCGGGTGGTGGAAGGTGCAGCTGGGTCTCAGTGAGGGTGGTGGAAGGTGCAGCTGGGTCCCAGCGCGGGTGGTGGAAGGTGCAGCGTGGGTCCCAGTGTGGGTGGTGGAAGGTGCAGCTGGGTCCCAGCGCGGGTGGTGGAAGGTGCAGCTGGGTCCCAGCGCGGGTGGTGGAAGGTGCAGCGTGGGTCCCAGCGCGGGTGGTGGAAGGTGCAGCTGGGTCTCAGTGAGGGTGGTGGAAGGTGCAGCGTGGGTCCCAGCGCGGGTGGTGGAAGGTGCAGCTGGGTCTCAGTGAGGGTGGTGGAAGGTGCAGCGTGGGTCCCAGTGAGGGTGGTGGAAGGTGCAGCGTGGGTCCCAGCGCGGGTGGTGGAAGGTGCAGCTGGGTCTCAGTGAGGGTGGTGGAAGGTGCAGCTGGGTCCCAGCGCGGGTGGTGGAAGGTGCAGCTGGGTCTCAGTGAGGGTGGTGGAAGGTGCAGCTGGGTCCCAGCGCGGGTGGTGGAAGGTGCAGCTGGGTCCCAGCGCGGGTGGTGGAAGGTGCAGCGTGGGTCCCAGTGAGGGTGGTGGAAGGTGCAGCTGGGTCTCAGTGAGGGTGGTGGAAGGTGCAGCTGGGTCTCAGTGAGGGTGGTGGAAGGTGCAGCGTGGGTCCCAGCGCGGGTGGTGGAAGGTGCAGCTGGGTCTCAGTGAGGGTGGTGGAAGGTGCAGCGTGGGTCTCAGTGAGGGTGGTGGAAGGTGCAGCGTGGGTCTCAGTGAGGGTGGTGGAAGGTGCAGCGTGGGTCCCAGCGCGGGTGGTGGAAGGTGCAGCTGGGTCTCAGTGAGGGTGGTGGAAGGTGCAGCGTGGGTCCCAGTGAGGGTGGTGGAAGGTGCAGCTGGGTCTCAGTGAGGGTGGTGGAAGGTGCAGCTGGGTCCCAGCGCGGGTGGTGGAAGGTGCAGCTGGGTCCCAGCGCGGGTGGTGGAAGGTGCAGCTGGGTCCCAGCGCGGGTGGTGGAAGGTGCAGCTGGGTCCCAGCGCGGGTGGTGGAAGGTGCAGCTGGGTCTCAGTGAGGGTGGTGGAAGGTGCAGCTGGGTCTCAGTGAGGGTGGTGGAAGGTGCAGCTGGGTCCCAGTGAGGGTGGTGGAAGGTGCAGCGTGGGTCTCAGTGAGGGTGGTGGAAGGTGCAGCTGGGTCCCAGCGCGGGTGGTGGAAGGTGCAGCTGGGTCTCAGTGAGGGTGGTGGAAGGTGCAGCTGGGTCCCAGCGCGGGTGGTGGAAGGTGCAGCTGGGTCCCAGCGCGGGTGGTGGAAGGTGCAGCGTGGGTCTCAGCGCGGGTGGTGGAAGGTGCAGCTGGGTCCCAGCGCGGGTGGTGGAAGGTGCAGCTGGGTCCCAGCGCGGGTGGTGGAAGGTGCAGCGTGGGTCCCAGCGCGGGTGGTGGAAGGTGCAGCTGGGTCTCAGTGAGGGTGGTGGAAGGTGCAGCGTGGGTCTCAGTGAGGGTGGTGGAAGGTGCAGCGTGGGTCTCAGTGAGGGTGGTGGAAGGTGCAGCGTGGGTCCCAGTGTGGGTGGTGGAAGGTGCAGCTGGGTCTCAGTGAGGGTGGTGGAAGGTGCAGCGTGGGTCTCAGTGAGGGTGGTGGAAGGTGCAGCGTGGGTCCCAGCGCGGGTGGTGGAAGGTGCAGCTGGGTCTCAGTGAGGGTGGTGGAAGGTGCAGCGTGGGTCCCAGCGCAGGTGGTGGAAGGTGCAGCTGGGTCTCAGCGCGGGTGGTGGAAGGTGCAGCTGGGTCCCAGCGCGGGTGGTGGAAGGTGCAGCTGGGTCTCAGCGCGGGTGGTGGAAGGTGCAGCTGGGTCCCAGCGCGGGTGGTGGAAGGTGCAGCTGGGTCCCAGCGCGGGTGGTGGAAGGTGCAGCGTGGGTCTCAGCGCGGGTGGTGGAAGGTGCAGCTGGGTCCCAGCGCGGGTGGTGGAAGGTGCAGCTGGGTCCCAGCGCGGGTGGTGGAAGGTGCAGCGTGGGTCTCAGCGCGGGTGGTGGAAGGTGCAGCTGGGTCTCAGCGCGGGTGGTGGAAGGTGCAGCTGGGTCCCAGCACGGGTGGTGGAAGGTGCAGCGTGGGTCTCAGTGAGGGTGGTGGAAGGTGCAGCGTGGGTCCCAGTGTGGGTGGTGGAAGGTGCAGCGTGGGTCCCAGCGCGGGTGGTGGAAGGTGCAGCGTGGGTCCCAGTGTGGGTGGTGGAAGGTGCAGCGTGGGTCCCAGCGCAGGTGCGCGGGTGCAGGGACGCTCGCTGCCCAGTGCCCACCAGGAAGGCCTGCTCACTGGCCTCATTCACTGACCCGGACAGGCAGCTGAGGAGCTTGCCTGAGGGCCCCACTAGTCAGTGACCTGGGGAGACGGGAATAAGACCCACCCCTCAGGGACTCACATGGCCCTGGAGGCAAACCCAGGACCCTGGCATGTCAGCAGGGTTGTAAGTTACGCACTGAGGGGGCGCCATGTAGCCTTAGGAGGGGGCTAGAAATTGGGGAGAGGATGGTGGCAAGTCAGATGGAAGGGGCCAAGACCCGCTGGGTGCAGTCCCGTTACTGCTCCGGGCCCTGGCCAGTGGGAGGCGGGGCGAAGGCTCGTGAGGAGAGAGGGAGCCCAGCTGGCAGGTGGCCTCGGCATCCGGGTAGACTCGGGTCAGGAGGACGCTCGGGTGTCCGAGGGAGTAGCGGTTCCACCAGCAGAGCCGCTTCGTGGACTGGCTGCTGCTGCTCGCGCTGCATCCCCCCCGCCGGCTCCCCTTCGTCTGCAGAGTCTGCCCCGGAACCTGCCAGTGACCATCATCTCCCAGAACTTTGGGGACGCCAGCCCCAGGACCAATGGTCAGGAAGCCGACGATTCTTCCACCTCCGAGGAGTCGCCCGAAGACAGCAGATACTTCCTGCCCTGCCACCCCCCCAAGCGCAGGATGAACCTGAAGGGCATCCAGGTACCTGCAGAAGGCGGGGCGGGGCGGGGCCGGTGGGGCTGGAGCCCTGGAGCCCTGCACGCGCCCGGCACGGGCTTCCGGGGAGGGCAGCACCGGACCCCAGGCACACCGGCCTGTCGCAACCCTACGGACAGACAGCCTCCGTGCACACGTTTACCTGTGTGTTTTGACAATTCCCTCGTTTCTTCTAAATGCAGTGGGGGGGGGGGAGAAAGGTGTGAGCATTATTTCCAAATTCACTTGTTTATTCAGCAGAGAGGGGCGCGTGCCAGCCACACGTCGCCTGAGTGATGGCGTGATGGGCGCGTTAGGGAGCGGGGGCTTCGCAGTCACCTGTGGGCCCTGCTCAGTGTCCGTGTGTCCGTGGCACAGTGTCTCCCGACGAGGAAGCACGCACGAGGGAGTGAGACTGTCTCCTGTGAGACTGACATGGCCCTGCTGTCCCGCCCCATCCCCCCAGCACATCTGAGGTCAGCGGGGGACCCAGCACCTGGCCCCCAGTGCGGCCCAGGCAGCGGCCCAAAGCCTTGTCCTCCTAACAATGCCGCTGTGCCGCGGGGTCCTGCGCCACCCAGCGCTCCGCTCCCACGCCTTCCTCTCGGCCGCTCTGGGCCCCAGCCCCTCTGAGCCCGTCACAGGCCTCCCCAGGGAGAGCCTGTCTGTACCACCAGCTGTCTCGCTGCCCGGGAGCCGAGCCACCAAGATGGGCGTCCTGCGCCTGCTGCGATTCCGGCAGCCGTGTGACGGGGGACAGCGCAGGCTCGCCTCCATTTATTTACCTCCATCTCTCCGGTGACATGTGTCTTGGGCCGTGTTTGATTTGTCCTCTGTCGTCCCCCCCTTTCAGCTGCAGAGAGCCAAGTCCCCCATCAGCCTGAAGCGCGCATCAGATTTTCAAGGTTAGCGAGACGCTGGGTCCCTCTCCTGTCTGTCGCTCCGATGAGCTCCGTCCATCTGTTGCTCCCACTGTAGCGATCATTCAAGCGGGGTAAACCCGGGACAGGCCTCAGGGTCCCAGGTGCTGGGGTGTCCACATAGTAATTAATGTTCACTGTCACTGGGCGGGCCGGAGCGGCCCTGCAGCCACATCACACCCACCCTGCGGGTTCGTCTGGAGCCCCAGGGCCTCAGCTGGACTTGGAGTTTCTGCTCCTGGCGCCTCAGCCATGGCTGCTCCGAATTCTGGCTGGGCCCTCCTGGCACACGGGGCTGAGGTTCGTTCACCAGCCCCTGGTTCTCCGAGACAGACTGTCTCCAGAATTTCTCTCACTGGTCCTTGCCGTGGCCCCGGCGACTGGCTAGGGAGGGTTTGCCAGGTGAATCGAGCACCTGCTGTGTGCCAGGTACCAGCAGGGCCAGGTAGACGCAACCGGAGCCCATGTGCTCAGGGCCGGCAGTGAGGGGTGGGCAGTGCTTTGGACAACGGGAGAGCTTGGAGGGAGGTCAGGGCAGGATCTGTGAAGAAGAGGCCGTTTCGGCTGGGCCTGGAAACGGGGGAATTTCAACCGGTGGACACGGTCTCCAGGGAGCCCCCCAGGACGGGGTGGAGCAGAGGCCGGGCATGGAGCCCAGCACCCGCCCTGCTGGAGCTGGAGCGGACAGTGCGGGCATGACTGCAGAGGCAACAGGGCAGCGACGGGCCTGGGCACAGGGACCTCGGAGGGGCCGGGAGGAGGGCGGAGTAACGGGGTCCAGGTCCAGGTTGCAGATCATTTTCCTGGGCCTGGTGGAAGCAGAGAGCGCATCTGCTCACTTTCCTTGGGGCCAGATCAGGTGTCTTGGGACCTTCTTTCTCCCGAAGGGAGGTGTACAGGGCCCTGGGCCCTCCCCACACCTTCGTGGCCCCTCCCCACACCTTTGAGGCCCCTCCCCACACCTTTGAGGCCCCGCCCCACACCTTTGAGGCCCCGCCCCACACCTTTGAGGCCCCGCCCCACACCTTTGAGGCCCCGCCCCACACCTTTGAGGCCCCGCCCCACACCTTTGAGGCCCCTCCCCACACCTTTGAGGCCCCGCCCCACACCTTTGAGGCCCCGCCCCACACCTTTGTGGCCCCTCCCCACACCTTCGTGGCCCCTCCCCACACCTTTGAGGCCCCTCCCCACACCTTTGAGGCCCCTCCCCACACCTTCGAGGCCCCTCCCCACACCTTCGAGGCCCCTCCCCACGCCTTCGTGGCCCCTCCCCACGCCTTCGTGGCCCCTCCCCACACCTTCGTGGCCCCTCCCCACGCCTTCGAGGCCCCTCCCCACGCCTTCGTGGCCCCTCCCCACGCCTT
This sequence comes from Miniopterus schreibersii, assembly GCF_964146895.1. NCBI lineage: Eukaryota > Metazoa > Chordata > Mammalia > Chiroptera > Miniopteridae > Miniopterus > Miniopterus schreibersii. The sequence goes on from NC_138105.1 coordinate 100,719,976, forward strand.
CGTGGCCCCTCCCCACGCCTTCGTGGCCCCTCCCCACACCTTCGTGGCCCCTCCCCACACCTTCGTGGCCCCTCCCCACACCTTCGAGGCCCCTCCCCACACCTTCGAGGCCCCTCCCCACGCCTTCGAGGCCCCTCCCCACGCCTTCGAGGCCCCTCCCCACGCCTTCGTGGCCCCTCCCCACGCCTTCGTGGCCCCTCCCCACGCCTTCGTGGCCCCTCCCCACGCCTTCGTGGCCCCTCCCCACGCCTTCGTGGCCCCTCCCCACGCCTTGGTGGCCCCTCCCCACGCCTTCGTGGCCCCTCCCCACGCCTTCGTGGCCCCTCCCCACGCCTTCGTGGCCCCTCCCCACACCTTCTTGACTCCTCAGGGCGCCTTAGCACCTGCCCAGTGAGAAGTTCTGGGGCCCAGGGAGGTGCAGTGTGTGGTTCATCCCCTTGGGAAGCCCACAGGCAGGGTGCATGCCTGTCCGTCTGTCTGCCCACACCCAGCTAGGGGTGGGGACGCAGATGAGAGAGCTGACCAACCCCTGCCGCTGGACAGGGCTGTGAGAAGTGTGCGGGAGGCCCAGACAGCCCCTGAAGAGGCAGGAGGGGTGCCCCCACTGGCCCAGGGTGGGGTAGTGGGAGGGACATTCCTGCTCCCCCTGGAGAGTGCTGGCTGGGGACCCTGACCGAGGCCGCCCCGGGCCTGGCTTGGGGCAGGGACGTGCTGGTGAACAAGACCAGGCCTCCCTCCAGGAACCTGCGGTGGGGCAGGGTCATGAGAGAAGAGAGCAAAGCCCCTGGGAGAGAGGAGCCGGGCCCCTCGGACAGGACAGCCCCCCGGTGCTGAAGGGGCTCTCAGTTCCCTGTCCCCTCCCCTCCCCTCTCTGGACAGGGCGGGGACAGGAAGAAGAAAGCATGGACGCCAGCCCCAGCTCCTCCCGGTCCCTGCCCATCACCAGCTCCTTCCCCAAGATGGTAAGTGTGGGCCCTACCTCCCCTCCTGCCCCGGCCCAGCCCCCCAGGCGGCCCCCTGCTTTCCTGCGCCAGCCCGTGGCAGCTCCGCTCACCTCCTGGGGCTGCAGCCCTGGCCTCCTTATGTTTATTTAAAGATGCTTCCAGGCCTCATGATGTATTTCCACCTCCCGGCCGCCTCCTCTCCCAATTTAACACTTGGAGGGAGGAAGAGACGGGCCTCCCAGGGGCTGTAGCGAATCACACAGGCTGCAGAAAATCCCGCCTTAACTTCTCAGCTGCTGGCAACCCCGGCAGCCCGAGGGGGTGGGGGCCCAGCCGCCGCTGACAAAGGCCTGGTGCCCCTCCCCCAGCCCAGGCCCCCCACACACAGCCGCCTGGGCAGGGCCAGCCAGGGTCTCAGCCACGTGGAGTGCCACGTCCCCCAGCCAGGCAACAGAAGGCTTGGGATTAGCAATTCTAACCCCAGGGGAAGCCCTGAGAAGCTTGTCAGCTCCGTTTCCAAAACCAGGCCCTGGGGAGCGGGGGGAGTGGATTTGATAACAGATGACTCCTGTCTGGTTGCAGCTCCGGGGGCTGCAATCTGGCTCTTGTTAAAGGCAGCCCTTGCCAGGAGCCAGCAGGCCTGGTTTCAGAGGTCACTCCATTGCCCCCATGCATACCAGCCCCCGGGGCTTCATCCGATCCAGGGCAGGTGCCCACGCCCCATGCAGCCCGGGGTCATGGCGCTCAGCCTGCGCAGGGTACAGGGCCCCGCCTTGGTTCCCGGGCCTCGGTCATTCCCGCCCGCGTCCCCCCACCGTCCCGGGGCAGGCAGCTGTGGACAAGCTCGTGCCCCAGGCTGAGAGCTAGGCTGGTTCTCTGGCCAAGGCCCCACTGAGCACCAGCTGCGGGCGCCCACTCCCACATCCAAGTTAAATTTCGTCCCTGTGGGTACGATGGCTGTGCCCGCGGAGGCACGGACGTCTGAGTGTCCAGCCCCGCGACACGCCTCCGTGTGCATCTGCAGCAGCCCCACCGGAGCCGGTCTAGCATCATGTCCATCACCGCGGAGCCCCCAGGAAACGACTCCATCGTCAGGCGCTACAAGGAAGACGCGCCGCACCGGAGGTGGGTGGCAGGTGCCCGGTGCCTGCCTGTGCCCCTCTGACCACCTCACAGTCCTCGGGCCACCCGGAAAGGGAGGCGGCGAGGTGCCCATTTTACAGATGAGGCTGAGGCTCAGGGAAGGGACGTGGCTTTCCCAGGGTCGCCCAGCCAGCTCTCAAATGGCAAAACCTATGCCACGTTGCCCCACGCCACCCAGAAGTCAGGTTCCTCCGTCCCGTGGCTCTGGGGCTTGGCTTTTTCTGCCAAAGAGTGAGAGGCCCCAGGGATGGCCCCCAACTCCTGCTACGTGTCCCCTTCCTCACCCTTGGACACCATCCGCGTCCCCAGCAAGGAGAACCACAGCAGAGGGGCACCTGCACCTCACACATCTCCAATCGGCCGGGTGTGGGCATATCACGCAGTCGGAGGTGGCTGGGGATCCGGGAGGGCCCAGAGCACAGGGTAGCGGGCGGGGCTGGATCCACGTCTCAGTCCTGCCCAGAGCCTGGCCCGGGCCTCCTGACTCTGTGGCGAGAGCCTCTCGTGAGCAACGTAGAACCCGGGACAGGCTGGCACCTCCCTCCCCGCCCCCGGCCGGGCTGAGGATACGAAGCTCTTTCGGGCCCATCACGCGCGCGGCCCCTTCCAGGACTGATGGGCCCTAGGGCCCCTGTGTCCAAGAAGGGTTCGTGGGGAAGAGCAAGTAGCGTCGGGGACACTGCTCACCCGCTCCGCGTGCCCCTCCTCGCACCGCGGGCGCTCGGGACGCCGGCCCTCCCCGCGGAGCGCCCGGCCCCGCTTGCCCCGGGCCCTCCCTCCTCCCTCCTCCCTCCTCCCTCCTCCCTCCTCCCTCCTCCCGCTGAGTGCTCCCCGGCCGCCCTGCGCTCTCAGAACCGAGGCCTCGGAGCTGGAACGCCCCGGAGGCGCCCGCCCCTGAGCAGCTGCCCACGCAGCGCGGGGCTCACGGGCGCCCGTCCCCGTGTCTTGCAGTGCTGTGGAAGAAGACAACGACAGCGGCGGCTTCGACGCCCTGGACCTGGACGGTAGGTACCCCGGGACCGAGACGCGGCGGGCGCCGAGGCCCCCTGACCTTCAGCCGAGAAGGGCCACGTCCCTCACACCCCAGGCTCCGGCGGGGAGCGCCAGAGACGCAGCCCCGCGTACAGTCAGGGACGTGGGGGCCTGAGGGCAGGGCCCGGGCGCTGTCCGCGCGTACAGGCGTCTGTCTGTCCGCGTGAGCCGCCCGGGCCGGAGGAGCCGGAGGAGCCTGTCCTGTTTCGTGGGCAGCAGGGACCCCCAGCCACTGCGCGCCCGTCAGAGTCCGGGTGGGAGTTCTGTCTGGGCTTTTGAGAGAGACGCCCTCGGGGTCGTCGCCGGCACCGTGGACGTGCCTGATCCAGTGCGATGGACTCCCCGTGACTTTGCAGAAATGCTGCTGTTCTCATTTTGCAGAAGAAACAGTGTTAGATGAGGGAAAGCGGGCGGAAGGCCGCCTGGAGGCAGGGAGGCCTCTTCAGAATCCATATATTAAGCTGTTAACCAACCTGAGCGGGACAAGTAGGATTGGGGAGGGGGAGATGGGCAGTGAGGTGGGGCAGCAATTAAGGTGCTTTCTCATTCCCTGAGAGGAGGCGTGGGCAGGCGAGCTCTAGGCAGACCTGGGCACGTGGTAGGTCTAGACCGGCCGTCGGGGCAGAGCTGGGGGACCAGGGCATATTCCCTTGGCCAGAAGTGCCCTGCAGGGAGCGGGGAAGGGGGCTCGGTCTCCAGGGAGAGGCCCGGTCCAGCCCCACAGATGCTGAGCCCCATGCCTTGCTGGGGCCTGGTGCAAGCGTCAGGACACACACTCATGTCCCCGGGTCCTGGCCGAGGCAGAGGCACTGGCAGAGCTGGGGACGCAGGCGGCGGGGGGAGCAGTGCAGATTTTCACCCCTGGAGCACCTGGCCGGCGGGTGGAAGGGTCCAGGCCTCTCCAGATGGCTCTGTGCCCTGGATGGTGGCAGCGTCTCCTGACCCCCCGGCTGCCAGCGCAGAGATGGCTCCCCCACCGTGCCTCTGCTCCTGGCCAACGCAGGCTGCCCGCAGATAAAATGAAAGATTAGTGGCTCCCCTTAATTGGGGACCATCAGAAGCTATCAAGTGTTAAAGAGAGGTTAGCACCTAATGGACGCTGGTAATGAGAACTGGAGGAGTTTGGAAAGGGGACCCGGAGAGAATTCCGGGCAGCCGTCCAAGTGCTTCTGCAGCATCGGGACAATTTGCCTCTGCAGAGGAGCCTGCTGTCCGCCCAGAGCAGGGCCTGCAGGGCCTGCAGGGCCTCGGCCCGAGCTGTGCCGAGCGGGCCTCTCCCCTGGTCCTCGGTCCCGCTGAGTGGGGAGCAGGGGCTTCTGCTTGGGTCCAGACCTCCCCCTCCCTGCCCTGCCCCAGTCCCCTAGGCCCAGAAGCTGGTACATGGTAGGGAGACATCAGGTAGCCCCAAAATGAAAACACGGAGCCCAATTCAGAAACAGAACTGGCACCTAACAGAGGCCGCCTTTTCCAGACTCAAAAGTGGGTCCTTAGAAACCAGATAGCTGGCAAGCTTCCTACACAGAGGGGCTCCTGGGGGCTGGGGGGGCTGGGCCCTCTGCCTCTGGGGTCCTCGGGGACGCTGACTGATGTGGCTCCTTCTCCAAGCTTCTCACCCAGGGGAGAATTTCCCAGGAGGGGCCCAGGGCTCAGGGCCCAGGCCGACCTTTCTCGGCCATCCCAGCAAGTCCGGGGCCACCCTCTCTGCTCTGCCAGCTGCTCCTAGGTCCTGAGGGGTCCCTGTCCCTTTGCAGATGACAGTCACGAGCACTGCTCCTTCGGACCCCCCTCCATCCACTCCTCCTCCTCCTCCCACCAGTCCGAGGGCCTGGATGCCTACGACCTGGAGCAGGTCAACCTCATGTTTAGGAAGTTCTCTCTAGAAAGGTACTGTGGTCACACTGGGATGGGGGCAGAGACGGGGTGAAGCCATTCACCCCCTAAACCCTCCCAGAGGGGACCATCCATGTCACCCCTGAATTCTGGAATCCAAGTCCCGGAATCCTAGCACCCCCAAATCAGAAACCACGTCCCCTGACCCCAGATCAGGCCCAGAGGGGAAGGGGTTTGCCTGGGGCCACACAGCTCGGGGGAGGCAAGGAAGTAGGACTGTGGTGTCTGGCTGGCCCTGGGCCCTGCCCAGGACACACCAGACGCCTGGGCCATGACCTCAGTCTCACACCAACGGCGTCTCCGTCGGTCACTGCCTGTGTCCCGGAGCGACGCTCAGCGCGTGGGTGTTGGCACAGCTCTCTCTCTCACGGCGGCTGCACCCTCCGGCATGTCCCCTTACCGATGTCCCCGTCCCAGCTGCTGACTCCTTTTGTTTCCTGACCAGACCCTTCCGGCCGTCGGTCACGTCTGTGGGGCACGTGCGGGGCCCCGGGCCCTCGATGCAGCACACCACGCTGAGCGGCGACAGCCTCACCTCCCAGCTCACCCTGCTTGGGGGCAACGCGCGGGGCAGCTTCGTGCACTCGGTCAAGCCGGGCTCCCTGGCGGAGAAGGCGGGCCTGCACGAGGGCCTCCAGCTGCTGCTGGTGAGGGCTGGGCCGGGGGCTTCCCCGCGTCCTCTGCACTGCTGCTGGGAAGGACGAGCCCCACCGCCCCTAGCCTCGCGTCCATCGTGGCCTCCTGGCCAAGAGGGAGCGGGAAGGTTGCGGGGCTGTCGCTTCCTCCCCAGCAGCCCCTCTCCAGGCCCTTCTCGAAACTCCTCGCTCGTGTTTCTAGAGCCTGTACCCACGCGTGTGCAACAAGCCAGCACACGCGTGCTCTGGGGGGTGGACGGGAGGCAGGTGGGCCCGACGGCGTGGGGAGCTCTCCGCCCTCAGCGCCCCCAGCTGCCGGGTGTTGGGAGCAATGCTTTCACCCCCCGGCGGAGCAGCCCCACCCCTGCCGCCCTGCAGCCCTGGCCGGAGCCCGGGTGTGACGGGTCTTTGCTATCCAGCTTGAAGGCTGCATCAAAGGCGAGAGGCAGAGCGTCCCCCTGGACACGTGCACGAAGGAGGAGGTGCACTGGACCATCCAGAGGTGCAGCGGCCCCGTCACACTGCACTACAAGGTCAACCAGGAAGGTGAGGCCCCCAGGCTCCCGCACTCGGCCTCGCGGGCAGGTCGCCGGGCAGGGTGGGCCCCGGACACGCGTCCTCTGCGACTCACCTGTTCAGTGGGGGGAGCAAGCCGGCCCCAGCCCGGTGGGGGGCTGATGGGGCAGGTGTGGGCCCGTCGGCAGGGAAGCGCGGACGGATGTGAGCACACGCGCATGCACACCTGCCTCAGCCCACCTCCGGCCGCCCGCCCGGCGCACCGTGGGGACTGCAAGTCCAGCACAAGCGGACGGAGGCCCGGGTTCCCACCCGACGGCCCTGTCCCTGCCCGGCCCTGCTCACCCTTCCGGCCAGGCTGAAGCTTGCTTCCTGTGAGGCTTCCCAGCCCTGGGGTGGGCATCGCTCTGGGCTGGCCGCTCTGGCTCGAGCAGGGCCAGTGAGCCACACTGCGGGCCAGGCCTCTGTGCCGTGTTACCCGGGTCCAGGACAGCCGGGCCTCACCCCCCTCTCCGGCCTGGCCCCTGGCAGCTTCCTCCCCGGCTCCCTCCTCAGCCAGGACTCCTGGCAGCGAGCGCCGAGCTCTGTCTTCCATTCGCCACGGCCGAGTGCTTGTTCTCACCTCTGGGTTTTTCCTGCATGATTATCTCTGCAGCTGGATCTTATTTTTAACCACCAGGCTCATGAATGTTTCAACAGAGCACAAATAGCCACTTTCCCCCAGCCGTTCCCGCTGCCGCCTGCCCTCCCACAGTCCTTCCCGGCAGTGCCTGGTTGGTGCCGAGGACGGTGATGACGCCCTGTCCCCGAACAAGGCCCCCCTCCTCTCACCTGGGCCTGGCTTTTCAGCCCAGCAGGAGGGTCCTGTGCAGTGCCCCCCAGAGCTGTGCAGCAGAGTAGCCCGAGGTCTGGAATTCAGCAAAGGAAAAGTTCCCTCCGGCAGGGCCCTGTTTGCAGGTCTCTCCTCCCAGGCGGCAGAGAGCTCAGCTAACAGTTGGCATTAACACGGCCCAGTGGGTGAGAGGGACCCAACCAGGACTCCCCCATTTCTCTGTGAACACTATCAGACAACCCTGTTGGCTCCAACATTTCTGTGTGTGTGCTGTGGACTTTGATGAATGATATCTGGGCCTGGCTGTTAGGACCGTCTGAGCTGCCACTACGTTCCTGCAGCTATCAGGGATGATCTGGGGACTGAAATGATGGGTTTATGTCACAGGCATCCACTTTGCGGCATTTCCTGTATTCGTGTTTCATGCCCTGCTTCCTTCCAAGGGGATTTGTAAAAATTTACACTAAAGAACGGCGGTGTTAAATAAGGTTAAAACAACACGTGCCGTGGTCCTACCACTTTAGAAAACCACTTGGCAGTATCTGCTAAAGCTCAATATATGCACAATCAGTGACCTGATAATTCATTTCTGTGAATATATTCAAGAGAAGTGAGTACATACGCCCACCAAAGATACGTATAAGAATGTTTATAGCAGAATTATCCATAGGATCCCAAAACTGGGAAAGCACCAATGTGCGCACCAGAGAAATGAGAAATCAACACCTTGTGGAATACTATACAGCCATGAAAAAGAACACACGCTGCTACTTTGCAGCAGCATAGAAGCCAGGCGGGGAAGAGCACCTCCCGTTGGCTTCCATGTATGTGAAGTGGGGCACAACTGGCCTGTGGCGATAGCAGTCAGGATAGCTGTCCCCCGTGAAGGGTATTGACAGAGGGGCATGAGCGAGGGCTCTGAGCGGTCCTTGCCCAGGTGTATCCATTTGTGGAAATTCAAGCTGAATCCTTAGGGATGATGCCTTTTACTGGGTGTAGGTTATGCATTGACTAAAGGGGGGGAAATCAGTAAAACACAGGCACCGTGCAATGGCGGGAAAGGCGTGGAGGTTGGAGCAGAGATCCTAGATTTGTTGCACCTTGGCCCAAAATTGAGCTCCGTGCTCCCTGGAAGCCAGGACAAAGAGGGAAACCCATCAATGACACAGCTACTAGTTCTCTGGGAGGACAGACGTTTCCGTGGTCACCGGCTCTGAGCTGAATCAGGGTGTGTTACCTGGGGGTGGCGGCAAGTGAATGTGCGTCTGGGCAGCGGGAGGCCCGAGCCTGTGCTGCTTTGACGTGTCTCCTCCCGCACCAGGGTACCGGAAGCTGCTAAAGGACCTGGAGGAGGGCCTCATCACCTCGGGAGACTCCTTCTACATCCGGCTGAACCTGAACATCTCCAGCCAGCTGGACGCCTGCTCCATGTCCCTGAAGTGCGACGACGTGGTGCACGTCCGGGACACCATGTACCAGGACAGGCACGAGTGGCTGTGTGCGCGGGTCGACCCCTTCACGGACCACGACCTGGACATGGGCACCATACCCAGCTACAGCCGGTGAGGCCAGGGCCTGGGCGCGCTGGGGCTGGGCAGCCCAGCAGAGGGGCTCACGGGCTGTTTTTGCCTGTTGAACAGCGAGGCCCCGTTTCCTCCTCCTGGAAGCCCTCCCTGCCTCCCCAGGGAGGCTGCTGTCTCACTAAACCCCAGAGCGGCCTCTCTCAGACATTCTCAGACAGCTTGGCTCTGGATTTTCGCCCTCGAGTTCACCAGTCCTTTCCTCCCCAACCTGGGACCGTAGTTACACAAGCAGTAGCCAGTCACCGCCGGGGGCCGAGCACCAGCCTCCCCCTGGTTAGACACACAGGCATCCATAAAGCGTCTTTAAACACTAACACCATTGCTCAGGCCAGCCCTCCACAGGCGGCCTCAGTAGACCCAGTCTACAGATGAGGAAACTGAGGCTCACAGAAGTTAAGTGGCTTTGCCTCAGCACCACTATGGTGGCTCTGGAGGCAGGATTCGGGCCCAGATTCGAGGCTCTTGTCCTCCCAGGGGTATCCCTAGGCCTCAGAGCTCACACCCTGCACAGGGCGCCTGCACAAGGCTGGCCCTGGATCTGCGCTGACCCTGAGGCTCCGCCCTCCCCTCTCACCTCCCCAGAGCCCAGCAACTCCTCCTGGTCAAACTGCAGCGGCTGATGCACCGGGGCAGCCGGGAGGAGGCCGACACCGCCCACCACACCCTGCGGGCCCTCCGGGTAGGTCGCCCTCGCCTTGCCCGCTCCAGAGCGCCTCCTGATCTGTGGGGGATCACAGACGGGGCAGAGAATTGCAGGGGATGGAGGGTCCCAGGGGACTTGGTTCTCAGGAGCAGGACACCCCCACCAGAAGGAGCCCACCCTGCGACCGAAGGGCGCGGTGATGGCTGAGCCAGGGCTCTTGTCTCCATGGGAACAAGCCTTGGGCTTCTCTTGGCCTCCGAGCTGCTCGCTGCTGGGACGCTGATCCCACGACTGGCACTTCTTCTCCCTGTTAGCGCGGAGTGGGGTTGGCGACAGGTCTCTGTGGCTTGGCAGCACTTCTCTGCGGTGTGGCGACAGGTGTCTGGGGCGGTTCTCAGGGCTGCTCCCGTGTCCCGCCAAGCCCAGCGGGTCTGACTGACGGGTACACTGCTTTCAGAACACCCTGCAGCCCGAAGAGCCGCTTTCCACCAATGACCCCCGAGTCAGCCCCCGCCTCTCGAGAGCAAGTTTCCTCTTTGGCCAGCTCCTTCAGGTGAGCCCTCCAGAGCGCCTGCGGGCCCCTCAGTCCCGTCGGCCGCGGCCCTGCCCTCTCCCTCCGAGAAGAGTCTGCACCGTGAGCCGGCAGCGTTTCACCTCTCCCGTCTCATGTTATCCCCACAGCGACAGTCAGTAGACAGAGTCTGCGCCTGTTGAAAGCAAACCCCACTTTCGTAAAAGACTTGAGGAAACTTATGGCTAAAAGAAGCTTAACCTGGCTGTTAAAATATTAATGGAAAAACTAGAAACCGTGTATCAGGAAAGGAAAATGAACATTTCAGATATCTGGGTCAGTGTAGTCCTTCAGATTGAGCATTAAATTTATCTCTGAGCATCCTGGCGGCCAAGGAAAAAAGGGAAACCCAGCAGATTCTTCAAATCTTACCTAACCACTGAAATATTTTAGCTCTTTGGGACCAAAATAATGGTCCCTTATACTTCCAAAAGGACTTTTTTTTTCATAGATCATTATCTAGGGTACATTGAATAGCAGAGTAGGTGATATCTTCAGAAGAGAAGCGCATAAATTCTGTGAAAGCCTTCGATGTGGCCATTTCCTCAGCCACTAGTTGACAGAGCCGAGGGAGTAATACTAAGATGTGGCCCTGTGAGGATGTTTTTGTGTAGGTACTTTGCTAACATGTCCCTCCACTGCTCCGTCCTGGTGTTGGGACATAGGAAACCCAGAGATTTGGTGAACAGTGTGACCCAAAAATCCAGGTGGATGCAGACAGGTAGCAGATGGTCACTTGCAGAGGTAGAAGGGAGCCCTGGTAAAGCCTGAGGCATCCTGAGGGCAGGACAACTAGAGAACACACATGGCTCACATATCACACAAGCTGGAGCCCAAGGGCTGCTTAACAGCAGAGCAGACAGAGACCCCAGTTCCCTGGGCTTTCCTCCCAGTTCCCTGGACTTTCCTCCCAGTTCCCTGGACTTTCCTCCCAGTTCCCTGGATTTTCCTCCCTGCAGAAACAGGATGTGGAGAGACTCAGTGGTCCAGGGAATGTGGGATCCTAGGTTCTGTGCCCACCACTGGGGCAGCCCCCCCCCAGGATTCATCTCTGAATTTGGGAGAGAGCAGGTCTCCCCCGGAAGAGCCAAGGATAGCAACACAGGGAAGGGGCGTGCAGAGAGCAATGTCCTGCCCATGGCCACCAGGCGGGCGCTCTGGGCTGTCCTCCCCGCCGGGGCCTTCAGCGCTGGGCGCTCCAGGTCCCCACGCGCCTCAGAGGCCAGACCCACGGTTCGCGGGATGCAGGTGGGGCCACGGGAGGAACCGTGGGGTGCTGTGCAGGACCAGTGCCCCGGGCTCCCGGCCGAGGTGAGGAAGAGAGTGAGCGTTTGTCCATTTAGTCACCTACGACACCCAGACATAGGGACCCGCAGGCCTGCCAGGTACCTCCTGTGTCCACAGGGGAAGGGGCGGCCCAGGCCCCCGGGCAGAGCTGGGGCCTGAGCAGAGGCCTGGGCTGAGGCCACTCGGTCTGGTTAGATGCAAAAGCTGGTCAGCAGCCGTCCCCTGCCCTTGATCCCCCAGTTCGTCAGCCGGTCAGAGAACAAGTACAAGCGGATGAACAGCAACGAGCGGGTGCGCATCGTGCCCGGGAGCCCGCGGGGGGGCCTGGCCCGGCCCTCGCTGGACGCCTCCAAGCTCTTGACCGACAGACAGGAAGGTATGGCGCTGACCATCTGGCCCCTCCCCCCGCAGGCCCAACAGTCTCAGGGGTCCCCGAGATGGGGGCTGGGATGTCTGCTCCCTCCAGATGGGGGTGCTTCCCAGGGCGGATCCGCCTGGCCTGAGCCGGAGTGGACACAGCCCCCCAGGCGGCATCCCTCCCAGCCCATCCCAAGGAATGCCTGCTACAGTTGGTTTGAGCCCAGGCGCGGTGTTAATTGGAGCTGTTTGCTGTGGAGTGTTTGCTTATTGATTTCTGTCCCCTGTGCGTGCTCTTGCCATTTATCAAGCCAGTGAAGGGCCACCAGGGCACTGTCCCCTGGGCAGGGCCCGGCCGTGGGCCAGAGGAGGGCCTGGGGCTGTTGGTTCAGACACGAGGCCAGGGGACAAGCCTCTGGTTTCTGGGAGGTGGCTCCTCCAGCTGCCCGGGGCTCCTCCACACCAGCCGTGGGGAATCGAAAAGGTGGAAATGAGGCCGAGTCGCTCCCTGCCTCCGTCCCTGTTGGCTTCCCAGGGCTCCTGAAGTAAGCCCCAAGCCCTCTGGCCGGCCCTGGTGGGCCCCTCCCCTCGTGGGCTCCCGCCGTCCTTTGCTCCTGGCATCCACCCTTCCTCTGCCCAGATGGGTCTCACTGCAGCCTCCTCACTGTCCACACCCCTCCTCGGAGCAGCTGTCCCTGACCGTCCACTCCAGGCCCTTCCTCAGAGCTCAGCACCATCCAGAGTGACCAGAGTTGTGTTTGTTCCTCCCTCCTTGCCTGCCTCCTGCCACCACAGGCCCTCCTGGCACAGAGTGCTGAGGGGCAGGGTCGTGTGCCCAGCTCACTGTCACCACCCGGCTTGCAGCACGGGGCCTGGCCCATGGGTCACTTTGTAAGCTTTCCTGGACAGCCTGGGGCATCCCGGGCCCCACAGGCTTGCCAGCAGGTGTTTTCCAGACCCAGCCTCCCACGTCCCATTCTCCTCCAAAGGGCACCCAGGGCCTCTGTGCCCCCCACCCAGACCAGGCAGGCAGGGGTCTCACAGCCAGCCCTTTTCTGTCCCCTCCCAGAGCTGGACCCCGAGAGTGAACTCAGCAAGAACCTCAGCCTGATCCCCTACAGCCTGGTGCGCGCCTTCCACTGTGAGCGCCGCCGGCCGGTGCTCTTCACGCCCACCATGCTGGCCAAGGCTCTGGTCCAGAAGCTGCTCAACTCGGGGGGTGCAATGGAGTTCACCATGTGCAAGCCAGGTGAGCGTGCCCCCCACGCAGCCCGGGGAGCCATCCATTTCCTCACTTCCTCCAGGTCCCATCACTTAACCAGGGCTGGAGAAGCTGGAGGGGCGATAGAGAGGCAGCACTTCCTCTGGCCTGGTGTGGACAGGAGGTCTGGGTACCCATGCCAGCCTTTCCAGGCTCACGGTGCCCAGAGCCGGAGAGCAGGTCTTCCCTTCCCCATTTTACACTGAGGGTGATAGGGTGAGGGTCACAGGATCAGCCAGGAAACTCAACATGGGGTCCCCACTCTGGGCCCTGACGTAGGAGGCAAGTCACCCCGTCTCTGGGGACTTCTGCATCCTCATGTGGCAGGGAGGCAGTGATGGGTGGGTGGATGGGTGGATGGATGGATGGGTAGATAGATGAATGGATGAGTCAATGGATAGATGGATAGATAAATACGTGGGTAGATAAGTTTATGAATAGATAGATGAGTGGATGGATGGATGGATGGATGGATAATGGATGAATGGATGGATAGATGGGTGGATGGGTGGATAGATGAGTGGATGAGTGGATAGATAGACCAATGGGTGATGGATGGATGGATGGATGGATGGATGGAAGGATGGATGACAGATGGGTAGATGGATTGATGGATAGATAGATGAGTGGATGGGTAGATGGGTAGGTGGATGGATTGATGGGTGGTGGGTAGATGGAACAATGGATGGGTGGATGACAGATGGGTAGATGGGTGGGTGGATTGATGGATAGATAAATGAGTGGATGGGTAGATGGGTGGGTAGGTTGATAGATAGATGAGTGGATGGGTAGATGGGTGGGTGGATGGGTGAGTAGAGCAGCCAACCCTTCATGATAGGCAGCTGGTGATCAATATTACAACACAGTTCCTGAGCTACTTTGTCCAATGAAACTTCCTGCTAAGAAGCCAAACCAGGAGTATTTACTATCCAGCTATTCTGTGAGCTGCCGTGAGGAGTGTCCTCCATCACAGTCTGTTGTAGGAGATGGGGTTTATTTAAATGTGGCCAGAAGGGGATCGGGCCATGGAGCTCTGTCCAGCCCAGAAGGGGGAGGCAGTTTGGACAGGACACTGGACCCAACAGCACCGCGTGCCTCCCTCAGGACTGCCCCTCTCTCCGCAGATGTTGTCACGAGGGACGAGTTCCTCAGAAAGCAGAAGTCGGAGACCATCATCTACTCCCGAGAAAAGAACCCCAACACCTTTGAGTGCATCGTTCCCGCCAACATCGAGGCTGTGGCGGCCAAGGTGAGGCAGGGCTGGGGGGCTGGATGGGTGACACCTGCCCAGTTATCCCTGAGGCCACCTGGGCCCTGGCCAAGCTCGGGATCCGGGCCGGCTCTCAACTCCTCTCTCCCCCCCTCCACGCCTGGCCCCGGCCCTCACACGCATTTGTACTTTGAAACCTCCTTCTGTCCCTGCGGCTCCCTGGTGCTGGGGTTCTAGTTCGCATTGTCTCGGGGGATGTGTTTGGCTGTGATAACAAAGTCCAGAGGTAGAGAGTGTGTCCAGGCGAGAGCTGGGAGGGCAAGTGGGTGGCAGATGTCGTGTTCGCCAAGTGAGGGAAAACTGGGCGCTGGAGGGGTTGAGGCAGAGACACGGAACAGGTGTCAGCATGCGACTGAAGTCTCCTGGAGCCCGGGGCATGACCTCAGAGGCCCTCAGCACTGAGTTCCCCTGGTCCAGGGCCTGGTAAGCGCAGCTCCCGACCTTGGGCAGTGACCTTGGGGTAGCAGGCGCGGGTACCCGGCCGGGAGCTCCGCCTTTGCCGCCCAGCTGATGGTCACTGCTGTGCCATCGGCCTCGAGCCGTCCGATCCTGGGGTCAGAGCCGTGGCCGTTCGGGGGGCATGGGCGACGGGTGTGCAGGCTGGGGCCGCGGTCCCGTTAGCTGAGAAAGTGATGGCGCCGGACAATCCGTCCGTTAGAGGCCCAGGCATCGGCTGCGCTGTAGGGATGGGGAGCAGCGATGGGAACGTGGGGGGGCGCCAGGACTTGGGCGGGTGCAAGGGCTGTTGTTTCTGCCTCCGCACTGCAGTGCGGGCCCAACAGCACCTCAGCTGTGGAATTAGCGCAGGGCAGCCTGGCCCAGGGGCACGTGCGGTTTCCTGCACTCGCGTCTGTTTCTATGCAGAGGTGGTTTTTGAAGTGACACCTTCAGCCGCACAGGGACTGTCCCTTTTCAGAAATGATGAGCTCGCGGGTTCCGGGGACCCTTGCAGACACCCCTGGAATGCTCAGCCGCCTCACCTCTCGGGTGTTCTCCACCCCGTGCCTAGTACCCGGGACGCCTCTGCAGGCCGCGCGGAGCAGCTGGTGTCCTTGACGCTAATTTGACTTTTGTTAAGACTCGTTCAGGCGTCGTAGTCGCCGGGCCACAGCAGACGGGGACAGATGTCCGCATGGGGGGGGCTCATCTCGAGGAGAGTGGGTTTTGCAGGGACCATTCCCTAGTTGAGCCCCTTGCTCTCTGGGCTCTCACCCGGTCTCCGCCCCAGGCCCCACGCAGGCTGGAGGAGCAGGCGGGCCCCCGGCTGACCCTGGCCTCTGTGTTTGCAGAACAAGCACTGTCTGCTGGAGGCCGGGATCAGCTGCACCCGGGACCTGATCAAGTCCAGGATCTACCCCATCGTGCTCTTCATCCGGGTGTCCGAGAAGAACATCAAGAGGTTCAGGTAGGGCTCTGACCCCCAGGCACCCCGAAGCACCCCCTCCCCTCCTGCCCCCACCACGGACAGCTGGCCCGGCGGCCTGGCCGGTGGTGAGGGACGGTCGGGCCCGGCCCCGTGCAAGGCTGTGCGACCCCCCCCCCCCCCCCGTGCCCGCAGGAAGATGCTGCCCCGGCCCGAGACGGAGGAGGAGTTCCTGCGCCTGTGCCGGCTGAAGGAGAAGGAGCTGGAGGCACTGCCCTGCCTCTACGCCACCCTGGAGCCCGACATGTGGGGCAGCGTGGAGGAGCTGCTGCGCGTCATCAAGGACAAGATCTGCGAGGAGCAGCGCAAGACCGTCTGGGTGGACGAAGACCAGCTGTGAGCGGCGCCGGAGTCCGAGCGCGACGCGGGAGGCGGTCTGGGCCCCCCAGGCGGTGCTGCGGGGCGAGGGCGTCGGTGCCCACAGAGCCGCCCCAACCTGGGGGCTCCGTGCCACCCGGGCAGAGCCCCTCCAGGGCGCCCCAGGGGCACGGACACCTTGGGATGCCACAGGGGGCAGTTTATTGCGCCGGGGCTGACCCAGCCAAGTGGTGCGGCCCTGCTGGTCCGAGCGGGAGGCAGGGCCCACGGGGGACACAGCGCTGGTGGCCCCTCGGGAACCGGAGCAGCCATTGAATGTAACGTGTGGAACAGGCGTGCCACCTATGATGCAGGGACCCCATCGGCGAGGCGCCCACCTGTCCGTGGGACGCACGACACGCACATTCCCAGGCAGGACCAACCTGTCGGGCGGGAGGAGTGCGTCATGCTGTTATTTTTCTTGCATTAAAATTTCTCCATTCCCTTGTTTCCAACCATCCTTTTAATTTAATAGTTTGCAGAGGTGTTCGGCTCTTGCCGCCTTCCAAACTGCATCCCACCGCCAGCGAGCATAGCTCAGGCTCCGCGTCACGGCGGGTGGAGGCAGGATGGCCTTCCTTCCACGGGCCCGATGGACACCTGGGCGTGGGGCTAACTGCCAACAGCACCACTTCGACTAAGATGAGCCCTGACTTGGACGATAAAGTATAGTTGCCCTGGGAAAGGCCCGTCCCGGGAGGTCTGGGTGTCTGTGCCCCTGTCCCCCCCAAATCCAGCCCCAAGGCCAGGCCCCCCCTTACTCAGCTCTCCCCCACGTGTCCGTCTGTGTGCGTGGTGTTCCCACCCACAGGCTTGCTTCATCTTCAGTCCAGGAGGGAGCCTTCAGGGCGAGGCCCGCTAGAGTGTGTGCTCCCACCGCCCAGGTGCTGGGGGGTAGAGGGAAAGTGCTTCCCTCCAGAGCAGATAGCAAAGGCCCAATGGGTTCTAGAACCATGGTTCTCCTTGACCCCCTTCATGCAGACTTTGAGTATGGGCCCAACAGGGCACAGGGCAAACCAGGCCAGCTCCAGCCTGGCATCAGGCTGCGTGTTCAGCAGTTGGTACGTGGTGGGCTGGGGTCCAGACCCAGGTCTGCGTGTTTGTGGGATCTGAGGGAGCAACTGCTAGTTGACAACCCAATGTCCACACTCCCTTCCTTACTAACAGAATCCTGATTTTTCTCCTGGGAAACTAATCTAAAGGGCATAGTTGCCAGCCTCCCTTGCAGCTAGGGTAATTGAGCAAATGTAAGGTCAACTTGGGGGGAGAGACAATGCAGACCAGCAGCCCTTCCTCCAGTTTCCAGCCTGGAATACAGACCTGATGGCTGGAGCCCCAGCAGTCATCTTGGGTCTTTAGGTGACCTTGAGGACGGAAACCCTGCAGGCAGGTTGGTGGGACAGAAAGACAGAAGGAACTGGAGCCACTGAGGGTACTTTTGAGCCCAGGACTGCTGCTTGGGTTTCTTTTACACAGGCCTGAAATTTTATCTTGTGTTAAATGGCTGTTATTTCCGTTCTTAGTTATTCATAGCCCCAAGGAATTCCTAAGCGATACAGGAGCCATCCTCTCTTTTGTAGTTTCAGATTCCCGGGGCATGAGTTGATCTCGGCTAGATTTTGCCACAGATATGAATTATAAATAAAAGAACTCTTAATATATGTCTCCTTAAAAAACACACACACAATACTGTGCAGCATTTCAGTCCTTAGAAGACCAGTTAGCACCAAGCCCCTGGACGTGGTGTGAGTGGTCCTGAGAGGGGGCTGGTCCTCTCCTCCCTCCCTGACCCATCTCTGCACCACCTGTCGATTTGCCAGGGAGGGCGATGCCTTTGAAAGCAAGAGGCCTTCCTCCGAGAGCCAGTTAGCGATACTTCTGTCTCCGGAACAGCACAGGAGCTGGGGCAGTGCTGGGGCTGAGGGGCCACGATTCCTGGACCCAGCGGCTGTAAATCAGGGGCACATCAGCCGCCACACAAGAGGCATGAGCTGGAAGGTCTTCTTCCATCTTTTCAGAGCTTTAGTTAAACAGTAAATTTTCCCCGCACCCAGGCGATCGCGTTTCCACTCGGAAACCGCACTTCCCTGTAAAGTCCTCAGAGCTGAGGGGACAGGCGTGACTTGGAAAGCGTCCGGAGTCGGAGGCCTGCTGATTTATTCATATTTGTTTATTTAACTTCAGAATTCTCGGGTTTGCCTGCAGAATAACCAAACTTGAGGCTCGCTTATAATTTGGGGGCTGGGGGATGGACAAGGAGGGGTGAAGATAGGCCATGCCTGGGGGAGATCTGAAAAGGATTTGTGGTGGGGTTTTAGCCAGGCTCCAGATGCCGGGCCGGGGGTTGTATGTATGTTAATAAGAGGAGGTCAGGAGTGAGGGGCTGTGTTTTCTGTCTCTCGGTCTCTCGCTGGGTGAGCTGATGAAGTCTGCGGGAGGCTAGGGTTTGGCACTCGGGGAATTGGTCCAAGTGAGGATTTCAAAGGGGACCCCTGACATCATCCATGCTCTGATGTGTCAGCAAAGGCAGCCCTAAGCTGCTGGGAAGGGAGAGTGGGGTGGTCTGCGGGGGGACGGACCACACAGAGCTCCCTGCGGCAGCAGCTCGAGGGATCGCCCAGAGCCCGCGCTGTGTCCTCTGGAAGCAGCGCAGGGCTCAGGGAGGCTGTCCTGAGGCGCGGCATGGGCCTCGCTGCCTGCACAGCGAGCCTGGGCCCCAGGCCCTGGCCAGGAGCCTGGGCCAGGCCGATAACAGCAGTGATGAATGCTTGGTCTACCTCCGAGGAACCCAGCCGTGCATCTCAGGGCCCCGAAGTCGCGTCATCCGTGTAGATCCACACTCTCCTGGGGAGAAAGTCCTGGCTTTCTCAGATTCCCAAGGGGTCCTGTGAGCCCCAAAAGATGTAGGACCATTGCTTGTGGGTTGGCCAAACACTTTTTTTTCTTTTTTTTTTACACGTATTGGTCCCAAAACTTCTCCATTTTATACAGGAGAAAACTGAGGCTAAGAGGTTAAGTAACTTAAGGTCACACAGCTGGTGAGCTGGAACTGCACCCGGGCCTGGCCGACTGGCCAGCCGCAGGCTGTATTTGGGGCCCTGGTGGCCTCTGTCCAGCCCCTCTGCTCTTCCAGTGACGAGAACTGGTTGGTGTTCGGGGCGCTGGCTGGCTTGGGGCCGGGCCACGGGGCGATGTGATGGAGAGGATGTGGGTTTCCTCTCCTGGACCAAGGCAGCCGGCTCAGGCCCAGCAGTGCCACCTGAGGAGGCCCCAGTTGGGGTGGGGGAGGAGTGCAGGAGGGGACCGTCTCCGAGCCTTGGCTTCAGGCCAGCCCGCTGCCCTCAAAAGCTGCTGCATCTGCTGGCTTTGTTTTTCTGTGCATCTATCTGGGTTGCCATCCAGCCCAGCTTTGCTGCCTCTCCCAGATGTGTCCTTGGCAGTGCCACCAAGGGCAGCTAGGATGCTAGGGCTGCTTGATGGGGAGACAGGCTCCTAGCACCTGCCCCAGCCCCTCTTATTACCTAGAATGTTCTGCAGGGACCCTGAGCCCTGAGGGCCTGGGGCCAGAGAAATCTCCAGAAGGGGAGGGGGCCGTGCCAGCTGGGGCTGAACCCTGGCTTTGTAGTTTCCATTTCAAACCCCAAGAACCCAAACTGACAGCAACAGGAAGTGCCCCCCGGCACCGCTCCCCCCCTGTCCTGTCCTGTCCTCCCGCCCGGCCCCACTCACCAGGCCAGCCCCCAGTCCCGACCTGTCACTCTCAGGCCAGCTGCAGGGAGCTGGGGACCTCAGAGCAGGAGGCTTCCCGGAAGGCAGGGTGGTTCACCTTGGTTTTTAACCTGGATTTCTGTATCTGTTTTTAATAGATAAACTACTCGCAGAGTTCAGAAGCCACACATTATAAAAGGCCATCCATTTAAAATTCTCACCTCTGCACGGTCCCGATCCCCCAACACACAGGAAACCGCATCTGTGACTGTCACAGGTGCCCTCCTAGAGCCTCTGCACAGACCTGTGCTGGAGAGTCGGTCCCCCTTCATCACCGGACGGCAAACCTCAGCCACGCTCTTCCGTACTTTGTGTTGTTTTAACCTGAAGCATGAGTCTTAGGCCCACAGGCCGTCCAGCTGTGGGAAGGCCTGGGCTCCTCTCCACTGCTGGTGCACGTCCCTGTCTCCTCCCCTGGCCTCCCACGACCCAGCCCCTGAAGGGTTAATGCAGGCGCAAGGGGAAACCAGGGCCTGCGCCTTGGGGTCCCTGTCCCTCCCGACACAGTGAAGGACTCTGTCTGGGCCTCTCGCAAACTTTCCGATGTCACCCCAGAACCAGTCTGATGACTGCCCAAGCGTCTCTGGGGGTAACCTGGACTTGGGCAGCCACTATGTCCGGGAGCTGGAGCAGGGAGGTGGCAGGTTGGGGGTGGTCCCCGCACGTCCCTGTCCTGGTTATGTTATTGTATAACCAGCTACTTCGGTGCTTGGCGGCTTCAAATGGCACCCACTTTCTGGACACCCCTCTGGTGCTCAGCAGAGCAGACAGGGCTCAGCTGGGCAACAGTCCTCGGCCGGGACCGGGACTGGCTCAGCTGCAGGCTGCTTCCATCACACCCGGGCTCTGGCCTCGGCTCAGCTAGGCCACGGCCCGAGCCTGGCACGTGGCCTCCAGGGAGGGGGTTCTTTCAGGTGACTTGGGGCTCCCAGAGGCAGTGTCCCCAGGAGATCCTTACA
The DNA here is from genome assembly GCF_964146895.1 of Miniopterus schreibersii. Taxonomy (NCBI): domain Eukaryota; kingdom Metazoa; phylum Chordata; class Mammalia; order Chiroptera; family Miniopteridae; genus Miniopterus; species Miniopterus schreibersii. Next base: position 100,740,447 of record NC_138105.1, read on the forward strand.
GCCCCGCTGAGGAGTCCCGGACCACACTGTGAATCACGAAGGCCAGCCCCGTCCAAGGGGAGGGGACCAAATCCTGCCTGTGGTCGGCCGTCGCAAAGGATTTTGCAGCCTCATTCAGCCCCCCCAGGCCCACAGCCCACCTCTGGGAACGCCTGGGGAAAGGGCAGCAGACACCCTGAGGGGGCAGAGCCAGCGGTGTTCTTTGCAGACCCCCGCCTGCCCCCTGAGCCGCTGCCCGGGAGCCCCGAAGCCCCTCCCGCTCTGTGAGTCCGGCTTGGCTCCTGGCTGAACCTTCAGGAAAGGAAAGAATCCCAGAAAGACACCAGAGGGACAGATGTCCTCGCTGGCAGGTGGAAATGCAGCTCGGGCCGAAGGGAGGGCAGGGCTCGCCACTCCTCCCTCTGTGGCCTACCCTTGGCTCACACCTAACGTTTCTCCTGATGCAATCGTTTCGTTGAATTTTATGCACTTTTTAAAAATCGTACACGAAGGTGGACGACACTTTTACTCATGGCTGACGCGTGGGGGTCTCCACCTAAGGGCTCCAAGCCCTCCTTCCTTGCAGGTTGGAGCCCAGGCAGCCCCTGCCCTCCACCCCCACAGTGCACAGCGGCGGGCCTCGGTCTCCACCACGGTCCAGTAACGTGCTCACGTAGGCATCTGGGCACCGCCTCAGCCGATCTGGGCAGGGATGACCCAGTTTCTCTGCTTTGGGGGCCCTAGACCTCAGACCTCGAAAACACCCTACAAAGTAGCCATATGTCATTTCAAAACCTGGCACCGATCTGAGCCCCTGGGGAATACCACCCCCATTTAACAGGTGGGGCACCGAGGCTCAGAGGGGCCTTGCTGCCAGGAAGGGGCAGAGCTGAGATTTGAAGGGGGAGCCTCGGGACGCTTCTCAGAGCTGCCTGGGGCTTCTCTGGTGTAGGTCACCCAGAGGTCACAGGGGCAGGGTCAAGGTCAGACCGAATTCAGGAAGGCTGGAGGGCCAGCCTTTAAGAGAGTAGGCACCGAGTTGAGGGGCTGTGGGAGAGGCCCAGGTACTGGAGTAGGTGGGGCTCTGCTTGGTTCCCCTGTCCCTCCACCAGCCACTCACCTGCTAATCCTGCACCCCTCACTCCCTCTACTGCCCCTGGTGCCAGCCAGACCCTCTGCACAGGAGCACCAGTCCTGGGTCCCTGGGCCCCCCCGGGACTTGCCCTCCCCTGGCAGAGCCATCCAGATGGCACCAGGGCCAGTGGCAGGAAGTCTGGGGCCCTGGGGCAGCGAGTGGGTGGGGGGCGTCGGGGAGAAGGCTTTTGGCTTTCTGGTTTGTTTGGATACTAAAATTAGCCATTTGTGAGTGAGGGGGCCGAGGGCTCACACGCTTCTCAGCACATGCTGCCCGAAACCCCAGGTGCTTGTCTGAAATTGTACTGAAAGTTTCCGGGCCGCCGCCAGGCTGACTGGAAATGAATCTAACACAGGAATTTCTTTCTTTCCTGTCACATGTCATGTTCAGCTCCGAGGCTTTGAGCGAGGCTCATGTCTCCCCAGCACGTAGGCAGCCAACTGGACGTGAGTGTGTATGTGAGGCTGTGAAATTGCATGTGCATGTATGCGTGTGTGTGTGTGTGTGTGTGTGTGAGGGGCAGGGAGACAGAGACTCACCGTCGCCCTTTGCACCAGACAAGAGCCAAAAAAGTTACGCTGCAAATAGGAGTCAAGTAAGAACAGCTGGAGCCAGTCCCGGCGCCCGGGAGCTGGGCGAGGGGCCAGGACGGGCAGGGCGGAACGGGCGGAGAGGGCGCGTCAGCGGGCCCGGCAGGCAGGCGGGGTGTTGGCCTGGGCTCGTGGCTGCATCTGTGGGACCAGCGTCCTGCAGCATTTCGGGTCATGATCGGGCAGCCGGATGCCCCCTAATACCCGGGGTCACTGCCGTGGGAAATGATCCCTTACCCCCCTGCAGCTCTTAGGGGTGCGGAGAGAAGTCGGGAGGGGGTGAAGGAAGGAGGCGCACCCGACGACCAAGACTTGGAGGAGGGAGCAACTCCGGTGTGCGTGTGGGAAACGCTCGGCGCAGCCGGTGGGTGTGGGAGCGCCAAACGCCGCTCAATGGCACCTGGCCTTCGCACCTCATCACTGTCATCCTCCGGGACTCACGGAGGCCACCCGTTCGTGCTGCTGCATCTGTCGAAGGTTTTTCTTTACTTTGCTTTTGTTTTTTTCTTTTCGCTCCCTCTGTGTGCATGACCGTGTGCGGCTCGGGCTTCGGTAATGAGCTTGGAGGCCGGGAAGGCTTCTAGTGCCCACTAGTGGCGAGAAGGACTCCACTGCGTTGTGCGTGGGTGTGAGCGGGTGTGTGCGGGTGTGTTCTGTGTGTGTGCCATGTGTTTGGGTGTGTGCATGTGCATGTGCACAAAGCTGTGTTTTGCTGGAATGTACATGCATGTGTCTGGTATATATGTGTGCGTGTGTGTTCGGGTGTGAGTGCGTGCATTTGTCTGCATATACACTGTGCACTTGGGTATGCATGCACACATGTGTTTGAGGTAGATGTACACTCGCTTTTTGTGTATGCTCATGTGCACACACACGTGTGTGTTTGGGCAGATGTGCACATGGGTGTGGGTGTGTGCACACACATTTCTGCTGGGGTGTGCGGTGTCAGGCTTATGATGGGGCACAAGTGGGCATGGGTGCTGGGCTCTCAGTCACACGTCACACATATGTACATGAAGACCCTACCCCTGACTTTCCTCCATCACCCCCTGGCCGAGTTGGTGGCCTTGTTCCCTCCAGGCTGTGACTGCCACCTGCCCCCCAGTGTACCCCACCCAGTTTAAATTCCCCCAAACAGACCCCTGGCAGCTTGGCAAGCCCAGCCCCCCTCAGACCCTCCCCTCAGACCCACTGACCTGCCTTTTGGTCAGAGTCACAGGGAGGGGTGACTGGACCCCATTCCCCTGACCCCAAGTCCTGTGACCCTTGGTGACATAAATTTCCCAGGATTGAGCTTTCCCTGGCTCTGCACAGACATGGCCTCACCCTATCACTGCCAGGGCGCAGATGTCCGGCACCAGCTTGCTGGACCATAGAGCTATTGATTTCCCTTCCGCGAAATACCACGGAGCCAAAGGGCAGGCTCTTCTTGGCCTCTTCCATCCCCCGAGTGACCCTCTTCGAGGCCTGGCTCACCCAGGAGGTCCCCAGACCTTAAACATCATGTCGATAAATCCTGCATCCTTTCCGCTGGCCCAGGGCGGCTGGTGTGGAGGAGAAACCTCTCCAGGGCCCCGGTGATAACCGGCCCCCCAGTCACAGGGTTGGAGCCTGGCTGCACCACTCAGGACTCTGAACCTGAACAGGTGCCTCAGTGTTTCCAACTGTGAAATGGGCATGGACTGTGTAAGATAATCTCACCTCCACAGTGGGCCAGACACTTAGAACCCAACCTGCTGACCCCTCCAAACACCGTGGGTCAGGCGACGTCAACATCCCAACGTAGGAAGAGGAAACAGGCTCAGGGAGGCAGGGCCTTTCCCAGGAAACTGCAGGAAACCTGCCTCTGGGATTTGCAACCAGGCCAGTCTCGCCCGGAAGCGCGGGCTCTGCAGCGCCCCCTGGAGCACGTGATGAGGCGTGCACGCCGCAGAGAGGGAAGCGCCGCGGATGCCCCGGGGAGGCAGCCGCGCTGAGCAGGCCCTCGAGAGGCTACCTTAATGCGGCGATACGCAGCAGCAGGTTGTAACCTGTGGACACCTGGGAGAGGGGAGTGGGGGCTCCCAGAGCCCCAGGTTCACTAACCCTCCCTCCCCCACCATCTCCACGCCTGGTCCTAGCACCTTCCAGTTCCCACCAGGGGGACCCTGGGCTCCTGGAGCCTGCTACAGGTTTACACCTGAGCCAGGCAGGTAAGACCAGAAGAGGGGTAATGTATCTTGCCCAAAACTCCCGGACTGGCAGAACCTTGAAACTTTGGGGAGCCGATGCCACCCCAGGGTGCCCATCCTCCTGTCCTGTAGGATTTGGCTGCAGCCCTCCAAACCCACAGAAGGGACCCCATCCTGGGGCTGAGCCCACCTCTGCCCGGGCACCCCCACCCCCACCACAGGCGAGGACATAAATTAAAATTCAATTTCATTAAGCCAGCACGCAATCAATCCCTGGCCGGCTAACAATGCCAGGCGGGGCGCTTCCTCCACGGCTGTAACTCACTTGGCCTCCCCCGCTCTTGTTCGCAAACTGCTAGAGCTGCACTTTCCGCCCGAATTTATGGCGCTGGCAGCGTCTGGGGCCTGAGTTACAGCTGCAGGTTTGGAGGGGGACTGCATCATTCTGCACCTAATCCTCCGGCCCTGACAGCCGGGGAGGGCCTGTTGTTCTACAGGAGCCGGGCTTTGTTCTCTGGCCACCAGGCCCCCAGCCACCAGGCCCCCGGCCACCCACCCCAGCCAGAGGCCCACAATCCAAAGTCCAACAGCTCAGCCTGTGTTGGTGCCAACACCCAGCTGCGCGCTCCCCGGTGTCATCCCGCAAAGGACTGAGTGCTGGGACCCCATTCCACAGACCTGCAAATCAAGGCCCAGGTCTGCTAACAGCGCAGCTCACAGCTTAGCCTCTGCACCGGCAAAACACTCGCCCAGGTGCAGGCCGACTGTGGCTGTGGGTGCCCACAGCAACATCACCTGCAACGGCCCCAGATCAGAACAAAAGAACAAGCTCAGCTGGCCACAGAGCAAAGACATATGGGACCAATTCTGGGCTTGTGAGCAAGAGCAAGACAGCTCTGTGTGTCCTGCCAAAGTATACGGGCACATGGGAGCAGCCGCCAGGAACAGGTATGTGCAGTGCGTGGTGAAGCGCGTGTACGTAGAACGCAGGCCCTGTGCACAGAGGGGGGGGGGGTAGAGACACATTGGGCGGGGCCTAGCGGGGACTTGTGCAAAGTGTAGCCCTGGGCAGCACCTCCCCACCTCCTTCAGAAACGCCGGCCAGGCCTCTGCCTCTGCCCACAGCCTCCGGGAAATGGGCTGGTGATTCCTGCCCTGTGAGGGAGTTCCCAGAATCCTGGAGCAAAGTATGCCCCCCGGGGGGTCAGTAAAAGGCGGTTCCCTCCGTGTTTCACAGTCTCGTTTTCTGAGAACCAGTGTTGATCAAAGGGGGTTTGTATCCCTGAGGGCTGCAGTGCCCGGACAGGATTCCTGCCCTCCAGGGACTCACAGGCTCAGGAGAGGGCAGAACCCAGTGCTTGGAGTGAGACAGGGGCCCAGGGCAAGCCTGGGCCAGCCTGGGCCAGCCTGGGCCGTGCTCCAGCCAGGAAGCCGAGGAGCCTGCGCTCAGGGGAGAGCCCGGGAGGCCCGGTGGGGGAGGGGAGGGGGCGGCATCTCAGTCCCTCCCTCGCCCTCGGCACCTCCACCCGAGTCCAGGTCATCACACCTCACACCAGACACAGCCAGGGTCTCTGAGAGACGGTCCACTCCGGGCTCCTTCGCCCTACTCTCCTCTCTGCGGCCAGATGGAACTTTCTAGTACATGCAGATGTGGCCTGGTCCCTGTGCAGCACAGACACCCCCTGGGCACCCACTGCCCTCTGGACAGAATCTGCCCTCAGTCTGGTCTCTGCTTCCTGCCCCAACTTGATCCACTCACCCCCTACACATAGGTGCATGCACACACACACACACACACACACACACAGGTGCGCACAGTCACACTTGCACACGCATGTGCACACTCACACTCCAGCCCTGGGGGCACTTTGCTTGTCCCCGCCCTCCCTGTGCTCCTCCCCTGCCTGACTAGTCCCCACACCTTTAAAACTCAGCGGGGCCGAGGCTGCCTCTGCATGCGCTGGCCCCTCCCGCGGTCCACAGCTGGCTTACACACCCCCTGAGGCCGGGCTGCACCCAGGACCAGTGGGCTGGTCCCCTGTGAACTGCCGGAGGGAGACTGGCACATGCTGGGGCGGGGGACATGGAAGCTGTCTGGTCAGCGCCCAAGGACAGCTGCCTGAGAGACTCATGGGCCCACAGCCAGCTGTGTGGGTCCTGAACTGAAGCTTCGTCTCTGTGATGAGATTTGAGTGTAGTTGTTACTGCGGCTCAGATCCTCCCCCAGAAGTCCCCTGGTCACCGTCCCCTCCTCCCACAGCCCCTGACCTTCCTCCAGTTCACCCTCAGCAGCAGTATAACCCCCACCACATGGCTCCAAGCCATAGCTCATGGGGGGGGCATAGGAGCCTAGACCCCACTGCAAGGGGCCAAGCGCAGGGTGGGGGCAGGCGTTGGATGGAGGGACGTGAGATGGGCATTCCAGGAGGGGGCACTGCACAGGAGATGGGACGGAGGCAGAACTGACCTGTGAGGAGGTGTCAGGGGACACAGAGGGGCTGGCTGACTGGCGAGAGCAGCAAGGGGAGGCAGGAGGTCCAGGGAAAACGTCACCCAGTAGTCAGCCAGCCAGCGTGGCCCACGGCACCTGCCCTGTCACCAGAAAAATCCTGAGACCCGGTCCCCAGCCTGGATATTCAGGGCCCTAGGAGCCATGCGAGCAGGGCAGGCTCAGCAACTCGGGCCAACGGACAGTGCCACCCTCCCGCTTCCAAGGTGACATCCCTGGTCCTCATGTCCTTCGGTGGGAAAGGTAGGCCACCCCAGTGGGGCCAGGATGTTCTCTGCCCCCTTACTCGGCTCCTTTGTGAGCTGAAAGGTATTTTCTCTCGTTCCTCATTAACTCCCTGCCACCCTGCTTGCAGTCAAGGCTGATTTATTGGCGCCTCTCCCCGAAGGCAGGGAAGGGCCAGTCCGTCTGGGCCGCGTGGACTCCAGCACAACATCTCAATGAAACACAGGTCCCTCATCCTGTCAGCATCCTGCCAGCTCCCTCCGTCTCCTGCGCCGCATCCGGGCCACCGCTGTAAATCACCGCTCTCTCCTATAACGACACCCTCTGCCCCTTGGCCGCACCCGCCAGCCTGGCTCGCGCTCTGCCCAGCGACAGCCGCTGCTCACTCCGTAAACAAACAGGCCTCGGGGACGCCTGGAGAGGGGGATCAGACAGAACAGTGTCCCTTCAGGGGCCACCAGCGTTGGGGGCAACCCAAGACCAGATGCCTCCCCGGAGTCGTAAGTCTATTCATCCCCAGGGACGTAACTGCCACTCCAGGTCAAAGGAAGGGCAAGGGGGGGTCCACACTGAGGTTAAATGGCCAAGTTTACCTGGAATTGGCCGAGATGGCATCTTCTGGCACTGGGTTGACTCACAGGAAAACACAGCCATCGCGGCGGAAGAGATGCATCCCCGCTGCCCAATCATGGGACCACTTCCTTCCCGCAGAAGCCAGGAAGCTTCCAGAGCTCAGCTGCACGGCCGAAGGAGGAGGGGCCAGATCCCTAGGGATTGAGGCGGGCACCTGAAGCGAAGACCCTGGCAAAGGGGACAGGACCATCCCTGGGAGCTGTCAGGAGGCTGACACTGCTCCCCTGGGCCTGCTGGCACCCAGGTGGGGGCGGGCAGCCAGGAGGGGGCGCGCTGTGCGGCTGAGGCTGGTGGCCTAGCCTTCCTGATCGGCCACGGCCAAGGTGGTGGGCAGGGCTGCTGGATGGGTGGAAGCGACGGCCACAGGCCTGCCGGGTCTGGGCCCCCGCATGCCCTCTGCCCATGCTGCCCATGAAGCTGGTCACACCTATCTGGTTCCAGAGGAGGAAACCCAGGCGCTGATGAGAGCAAGTGGCAGCCTGAGAACTCATCTGTGGCCCCCTCCCACCCCAAATTCAGCAGCGCCCCTCGCTGGGTTTTCTTGTGTGGCATGAGTGACACCTGGTGGTTGCAGGAGGGAATTTCAAGTTGTGCTATCTGGGGTGCCAAGGACACCCCCAGCAGGACCCCTCCCCTCTCTGGGCAAAGACGGGACCACCCCCTGAGCTTAGCAGCAGCTCAGGACAGTGGCGGTGAGGTATAGCTACGGGGACCACACCTCCCAGTCGGGTGTTGGTTCATTCGCCTGTTCATTCCCCCAAACGTACTAAGCTCCCACTGCATGCAGATAAAATGATCACTTTCCAGGTTTTGTGGAGCTTATACCATAATAGGGAGGCGATAACAAGCGTGTAAGTGATGAGATATTTTCATAGTGTGTTAAGTGCTGTGAGGATTCAGGAACGGAGCCCGAAATCTCTTTCACGGGCCTTCAGTGAACCTCATGTCAGCCTCATCTCCTAACACTCACCTTGGCTCAGGCCCAGAGCCCCAACCATGGAGCACCCCGCAAGTCCAGGCCTCAGGGCCTTTGCACGTGCTGTTCCCGCTAGCTGTAGTGCTTCATCCCCATGACAAACCCCACTTGCCCTTTATAGCGAAACTCAAGGGTCATCTCTTCCATGAAGCCTTCCCTGATACGCCACAGGCAGCATCAGCCCCCTTCCCCTTTATTTATGCACCGTGTGTGGACTTTTACAGGAGCTCGGACAGCGGCGTGACTGTGAACCCCGACTTGGAGCTGGGAGGACTCATGTCCAACCCCAACTCTGTTACATCCTGACTTTGTGACCTTGGGCACAGTGTTTAACCTTTCTCAGCCTCGGTCTCCTTGCTGGTGGAAAATAGGACAAACCACCTGAACCTCCTGGTTCCAAGGCTTAAAGCTTTGATGTCGGTAACGTGCCCACAAACGGAAAACATTGGGTAAGTATTGTGCCCAGAGGCCAGCCAGGTACTGTTTGTCCTCTGGCTCCCCCACGAGGCTCTGGGTGTCTTATTGTATCTTGTCCTATGGAGGGGCCTTTTCCTGGAGCCCCAGAATGGTGATCTGGACTCCCAGCTGGAGGCAGAGGGGAATCGGGTGTCCCCAGCCATCAGCAAAAAAGGTAGTGTCTTCTCAGGGCTGAAGAGGTGGCCAGAATGCTTCCCCACCACCTCCCCATCCCTCCACCCCCGGCTGTGCAAGCAGGAGGCCACGGGGAGGCGAGGAGAGGTCAGGGGTGGGCAGTGGAGAATGAAGTAAGAGACTTAGTTTGGAGTTTTCCCTCCCCCACTCCTGCACCCCCAGGCCCAGCAGAGGGGGGGAAAGAGGAAGGAGGCAGCTGGCTCCCCTCCCTCCCTCCTGGGCTCTCAGGGCCAGGCTGGGCTGCTCTGCAGGAGGGGACAAGATGAGTGTGAAATTGGATTTGAGATGGATGTTTTAGATTCAAGCAAACCGGCCTTTTTATTGCCCCAAAGTGCCCAGGGACATGACAGAATCGGCCTGAGCCCGAGGGAAGGGACAGGAAGCCAGACTGGAAAGAGCGAGGCCCAAGGCAGTGAGTCACCAGGGAAAACCCGTCCGTCCATTTCCTGTGCGTCCCGGAGAGGCCAGAGGTTCGTAAACAGCCACGCTTGTCTCCCAGGGCCTGGAGGAAGCCCCGGCCATTCCCTCCGCGGGGAGTACCCTGCCCAGACAAGCTCCCTGGCAGGGTCTTGGCCCCTGACAGCCCCCGGTGCCCATGCTCTCGGCAGGCTCGGGGCCTGTGCTCAGTCCTGCCCCTCACCTTGTCCCACGCCCTGTTGCCATCTGAAATTCTTGACACCTTTTGAACAAGGGACCTGCATTTTCATTTTGTGCTGGGCCTGAAAATTATGTAGCTGGTCCTGGGTTGGCTCCTTGTTTCCCACGGGCACCCTCTGGGGTCTCTGACCCGGGGCAGGTGCCCCCACTCTAGTCCTTCCCCAGGAGACAGGCTCTGAGCCCACCACCCACGATGCCCAATGCTCATATGCCCTGACGGCCCCGGCCTGCCCTGGCCGCTGGGACAGGGGCCCCAGAGAGCAGGGGAGGGCCATTGTCAGCCGTAGGTCTGCACATTTCGGGGGACAGGGGGAGGAGGAGGGCAGAGCTGCCTCACAAACCTGCAGGAAGTTAGGTGGACCTTCCAGACAGCTGCAGTGGGACGGGCAGGCCAGGGGCAAGGGGGAGACAGACCCACACTAGGAATGAAGTCAGGGCAAGCACTAAGCGCGTCCCGGGTCCCAGACCCTGCACTTAACCTTAATCTTCACAAACGTTCCAGGCTCCTTTATTTCATCTGCGTTTTACAGAGTAGGCAACCGAGGCACCGAGGGTAAGCACCTGTCCCAGAGTCAGCATGGCCAGTGAGTGGCGAAGCCCGGGCCTGGCCAGGACTCTGCAGCCTGAGTGTGTCCGTGGCTTGTCTCTAACCTTTGCAAGAACTCACGGGAGTCACTAACCAAACGTTCGGGTGACCTCACGGTGTGATTATACTCCTGGGCCCCTTTGTTGGTGGGGGCAGTGTGATCTGTATCAGTTTGGGGGTTCTCCAGAGAAACGGAAACAACAGAAGATTATATATCCATAATGTTATATATAGTACATATTATATATATGACTATTGTATAATAATTATATACATCAGGAGACTTACACCATATTTATGTGTGTCAGGAGATTTGTCGTAAGACATTGGCTCACGTGATTGTGGGGCTGGCCAGTGCCTCACAGCATGTTGGGGAAGGCTCCAGGTGTTGCTGCCAAGGATGAAATGATGACACACACCAACCTGTGGTGCTTGAGCCTTGATCAGAGCCTGAGACAGAGAGTCACCCAGCTGCCCAGCCTGCAGACTTGGTTCTCAGAACTGCTGACTGTTAGTTGCCGTAAATGTTCTCCTTCTGGGGCTTGTGGGGCAAATAAGTAGAACCTGGGTTCAAACAGAGAAGTGCCTCAGCACATGGTCCCACGACCAACTCTTCCTTAAAAGCATGCTGACTTTGGGTGAGGTAGTTAGCCAGCAAGACAACTAACCATCTCTTCCAAACCATGCCTGGCAGCACCCTACAGAATCCCCTTGTCCACTTCCAAGAGAAGAGACAAAGCTCATCCTAAAGAGAGGGCCCTCTGCCATGCTCTCAAGGTCCCTGGGGACTATGCCTGCCATCCACTCATCCATCCACCCATCCATCATTCCTTCCATCCATCATCACCCACCCATCCGTCCATCCATCCATCCATCCATCCACCCATCCATCATTCCTTCCATCCATCATCACCCACCCATCCATCCATCCTTCCATCCATCCATCCATCCATCCATCCATCCATCCATCCATCTGTCATCATCCATCCACCCATCCGTCCATCCACCCATCCATCATTCCTTCCATCCATCATCACCCACCCATCCGTCCATCCTTCCATCCATCCATCCATCCATCCATCCATCCATCCATCCATCATCATCCACCCATCATCATCCATCCGTCCATCCACCCATCCATCCATCCATCCATCTGTCATCATCCATCCACCCATCCATCCATCCTTCCATCCATCCATCCATCCATCCATCCATCCATCCATCCATCCATCATCATCCACCCATCATCATCCATCCGTCCATCCACCCATCCATCCATCCATCCATCTGTCATCATCCATCCACCCATCCGTCCATCCACCTATCCATCCACCCATCATCATCCTTTTATATTTCCTCCCTCTCTCCCTCCCTCCCTCCTTCCCCTCCTTCCTCCCATCTACCCAGCAAACAGTGGTTGAGTTCCTACTGTGGCACAGGCGCTCCAGCCCTCCGTAGACAGACACAGACCCTGCCTCATGGATGTAGCTGGGAAGGCAGACAGTCAGCATATAATTACACAAATAATTAAAAATGCGGTCCGTGCTGGGAAAGAAAAGGATGGGGCACTGGGAGAGAAGATCGCGAGAGCCGGGCCTGGTCGGAGGGGTGTGGCAGGGAAGTTTGGGGTAAGGAGAGGAAGCATACTTCCCAAGAAAGTATCCTTTGAACTTAGCTCTAAGGTGAGAGCCTGGGAGAGAACTGAGGGCGGGCGGTTTCCTGGGCTGCGGGAGCAGCTGGAGCCCAGGCCCCGGGCAAGGAGGAGACGGGAATGGAGACCCTGTTCTCCCCCACGCAGAGGGGCTGTGCTGGGTCTGGGGAGCAGAAGGCCCAGTGAAGCTGAAAGACCGAGATTCAAATTCAAGTTTTGCCAATTCTTCAGCATGGTTTTGGGCAAGAGACTTTACATGGCTAAGTGTCCGCTTTATTGTATGTGATACAAAGATAGGAATCGTAATAATGATAGTAATAATTAGCATTCATTGAGCTCTTAGAACTCATGAGTCTCCCTTCCTAGAACTTTACATACGTTATCCCCTTTAATTTCTAGTGATTTCTACCTTACTGTACCATTGTAATGCTGTTATGATCCCCACAATTTCCAGATGAGGGAGCGCGAGGCGCCGTGAGATTAAGCGGTTTTCTCAGGGTCCCACAGCCGGTGGAAGACTGAGCTAGGACTCGCGCGCAGGCAGGTGGGCCCCAGAGCCCCCCTCAACTGTCAGAACGCGTTGCCTCACGGAGGTTGTAGCGTGAGGGTAAATCAGGTTATGGGCCGGTAGCAAGCCACCCCAGGACCTTTTCACTGTGATGCAGTAACCAACGAGTTTAACAAGCTGGGCTGTTTACTTAGAAGCTATGTTTGTCATCTCTGTAACTTTGGAATTCTCAGAAGAGATACAGAGTGTCGTTCCCCCTCCCCCCAAAAAAGAAATGTATACACATTTTGCATAATTATTAATTCCAATGGGTCAAATCTAAAAAGAAAGAAACATCCACTGGGCTGTCAGCTAAACACTGTGTGTACATTTTGGGGGGGGGCACCCTATATTTACGTCCATGATATCAGGCTGTAATGGCAGCATGGTCAGAGAAGAACAGGGTCCGTATGATATCAATCCCTTAAGATGTGTCAAAACTTGCTTTATGGCCTACTATGTGGTCAATTTTTTTTTTTTTAAATGTCCCTTGGGTTTGAGCAGAACGCGTGTTCTCTAACCATCGGGTCCACTGTTCAATGTGTCGTTCAGTAGGTCAACCTTGTTCACGGTCGCACGAAACGAAGCGTGTGCCCCCCGCGCCCTCAGCCCCGCCGTGATGGTGGCGTCTTCAGTGCCTCCTCCGGGCCTGTCATTTCTCTGCCTTGAGTATCTGAGGCTCTGTAATTAGCTGCGTGCGCGTTTCGACTTGTATCTCACGGGAGAGCGAAACCTTTCATTGCAGCAAAGGACTCGAAATCTATTTTGCCTCCTGTTCGCAGACTTCCTTCGGCTGCTGTTTGCCTGGTAAATCGTTCTCCATTCTTTCTTTTACTTTGATCTTTTCTGGGTTGGTAGGTGTGTCCTTTCTAAGCATGCAGCTGAAACCTGTTTTTATTTTGTCCAGTCTGACGGCCTTTATCTTTTAACCATTTTAGCCTACTTATATTTAATTTGGTGAATCCTCTCTTTGGCTTTATTTCCATCTTCTTGTTTTGCTGGGGTTTCCCTGTTTTTACTCTCATGTTTCTGTTTTCTTTTTCTCTCCTTTTTCGCATTTGTGTCGATTGATTTTTGTTCCCTCATCTGCTTGTGTGGAATTATCACACCCTACTCCTCTTCTTTCCGTGTTCACCCTCAAAATGTTAACGTGACTATGAAACTCATAAGTTTAACATTAACCAAAATGTCGATTCTCCTTTCAGACAATTCAAAGATCGTAGAACACTTTTTAAAAGTATGGTTTTATTGATTTTAGAGAGAAAGGAAGGGAGAGGGAGAGAAAGACAGAAACATTGACAATCGGCTGCCTCCTGCACGCCCCCTCCTGGGGATCAAGCCCGAAACCCGAGCACGTGCCCTGATGGGGATTCGAACCAGTGACCTCCTGGTTCATAGGGCGACACTCAACCACTGAGCCATACTGGCCAGGCTTAGGACACTTTAATTATGGTTGCCCCCTCCTGACATATATGCCTTTTGTGTCCAGTATTTTAATTCTATTTTTTCTTACCTCCACGAGTTAAAACTATTGTTGTTTAATACAGTCAATATTAAGAGTTACCTATAAGTACACAAAGTATCCACGAGTCCTTTTCATATGGCAGACTTTCCTTTCAAGATTCTATTTCTTTGTCCTGAAGCACATCGTGTGAGATCACCAGGGCTGACATAACAAAGTCCCACAGACTGGGTGATTTAACAACAGAAATTTATCTTCTCACAGATCTGGAGGCTGGAAGTCCAAGATCAAGGTGTCAGCAGGGTCGGTTTCTCCCGAGGGCCCCCTCTTATGCTTGTAGATGGCTGTCCTCTCCCTGTGTCCTCACAGTCTACCTTCTGTCCATGCCCATGTTTAAATTTCCTATTCTTATAAGGACACCAATCATATTGGATCAAGGCCCACCCTAGTGGCCTCATTGTAACTTAATCACTTCTTTAAAGGCCTATCTCCAAATACAGTGACATTCTTAGGTACTGGGGGTTAGGGCTTCAACCTATGAATTTTGGGGAAGGAGGTACAATTCAGCCCTTAACACGCAATATATAAAATAATCTGTTTTTATCTGTTTGAAATGTCTTCATTTGCTCCATTTTCTTGAAAGATATTTTTACAGGGTTTACAATTCTTGGTTAACAGTTATTTTCTCTCAATACTCTTAGGATATAATTTCCCATCTGGCTTTCACTTTTGTCACTGAGACATCAGCTATGAGGGTATGTGGTTCCTCTGAGGGTTACACGAGTTAGCGTGTGCAACATGCCTGGCATAGGGCCCCATACCCAGTAACTATTATATAAATAGTAGCTATTATGATTTTTCTCTCTGGCCACTTTTAAGATCTTCTGTTTGTCTTTGGTGCCCTTCAATTTCACTGTGGTATATCTTGGTCTGGATTTCCTTTTATCTATCCAGATAAGGATTTTATGTCATTTGTCAACTTAAGAGCTTTTTTAAAATTATTTTAATATATTTTTATTGGGGTTTTTTGTTTGTTCGTTTTTAGAGAGAGAAGGGACGAGAGAGTGAAACATTGTTGCAAGAGAAACATCAACATTGATCGGCTGTCTCCTGCACGCCCCTGGGGATTGCGCCTGCAACCTGGGCATGTGCCCCGACCAGGAATCAAACCAGCGACTTCTTGGTGCATGGGGGTGGCTCTGCCACTGAGCCACACTGGCCAGGATCATTTGTCAATTTAAAGCTCTCAGCCTTTATCACGTGAAATATTGCCTTTTCCTCATTCTCTGAATCCCCTTCTGGAACTCCGGTTAAATATTCGTTAGAGATTCTTCCCCTGACTTTCCTGTCTCTTATCCTCCTATCTTTGTGCTGGATTCCGGGCCACGTTTTTCAGATCTGTATTTCAGTTTATTCTCTTCATCTGTGTCCAAATCTACACGTTAATCTATGAGGTTTCTATTTCAATCACTGCAGCTTTCATTTTTAGATGTGTTCTTTGGTTCTTTCCCACGTCTGCTCAAAGTGTTTGCTGAATCCCTTCTACTCGCTGCGCGAGGGACTAACTCAGGTCTGTTGCTGAATTCCACAATCCGCCCCCCCCCTTATTTGTTCAAAATTCCTATTATCTTTCTTTCCTTTTTAAATTTTTTTTTGGTTTCAACCTTCACCCGAGGATATTTTTTCCATTGCTTTTCGGAGAGAGTGGAAGAGAAATAGAGACATCAGTTGGTTGCCTCCCACATGCGCCCCAACCGGGGCTGGGGATCGAGCCTGCAACAGAGGTACGTGCCCTTGACCGGAAAGAACCTGAGACCCTTCAGTCCTTAGGCTGACGCTCTAACCACTGAGCACACCGGCTAGGACACTATTTTCTTTCTAAGAAACATTGCTTTCTGAGGCCTCTGCATTCTCTATCATACATCTAGTGTTGGACTTCCTTTTGGAAGACCACTTTCACAGAGAAACTAAATTTTTTTCATCATTTCGAAGGATGACAAAGGGCTAGGTAATGTGTTGACTCATAAGTGACACAAATTCATGCCTTGGCGATGGACAAATGCCACATCACGGGCACTCCAGGTCCCCAGGGAGTTTAGATCGCTGAGTTAAAACACTGAATACCGAGTTTCAGTCCTCGGGCAGAAACCAGGGATTCCTTCGTCTGCACGCACCTGGTGACTTGAGTGATCTGGTGCCCTAACTGAAGTGTAAGTTTCTTGACCCACAGGTTACATTTTATCTGTCTTCAGATTTCTCTCCAGAAGTCCTCAGTGCCTGACTATACAAAAAATAGAAAATTTTTAAAAATCTGTAGAACGGACCGAGACCATCACATTCACTAGCATTTTCTAGCGCACCCAACCCTCTGCAGGTAGAGGCAACGTGAAGGACAGCAGGGTTCTAGCCGGCCCCGGTGCGGGACCGCCAGTAAGTCCTTTGCAGCTGGTCTTTATTTCATCCACCTGCTCCCTGTGAAGAGGGGGGTTTGGACAGATAACCTTTAAGACCTGATCAATTAATTCAACAAGGTGACCACTAGACTGAGGTGGCCTTGGTAAGAACACCAGACTCTAAGACTGTAAATGCCTCAAGGTTACAAAATCAAAATGCTAAGAACAACCAGTCACAAGCAGTTTTCAAGCTATTGGGTGCCAGTCAAGTAATTCCCTTTCTTTGCTTCCGGGCTTTCTCTGTGAAGTCTTTGCCCCGCCCTGGGGTAGGGCTCCCATTGGGTTTGGTACTGCCTGATGGGAATCTTTTTTTTTTTTTTTTTTTCTCTCAAACTCTTAAAATTCTTAATATGCCTTGGGTTATCTTTTAAGAGACCATGGTTCCCAAATCTGGTCAATCACCTGGCGATAAAGAGATACCTGAGTTTCTCAGAAGCTTGTGAGTCACACTAAGACTGTAATAAGAGCAGCTACCTCTTAGCTGGGACATACTAGGGCCCAGGCCCCGTGCTAAGGGTGTTACAAGTTCATGGTCTCAGCTCATAGCTTCACAGCCATGTGAGGTAGGTTGCTATGCGGCTGTGATTTTACAGATGAGGAAAACGAAGCTAAGAACAGGTGGCGGGGGAGGGGGAGCTGCTTAAGAGGTTATTCCACTGGTCAACTAGCAAGGGGTCGATTGCAGATTCCAGCTCTCAGGCCCAGCAGCTCCAGACCCCACTCGCAATCACCGTGCTACAGAAGGCTTTTTTTGGGGGAGGGGGGGGACTTCTGGTGATTCTGATGATTAGCCAGCTTTGACGAAGGCAGCCCAGAGGCCCACGCCGCTCCCAAACGGTGCATTTGTCTGAAGTGTATGGCCCATCCCCCTCCGGTGTTTCTGGGAGGAAAATGGTTTAGAAACAGCTGTCTCTCTCCACGCACGAGCAGCAGCTGCGCCGCTCAGCCGCATTCCCCGGCTTTCGGGCAGCGCGGGGCGCAATCGGCCAGGGTCCGGGGCTCACAGGTTGGTCCAATCTGGGAACCCAGGGAGGCTTTCTGTACACCTGGCACTTCTGGTCCCGCCCCACTTCGCGAAGCCCCCAATCCCAGGCCCGTTCTCCGTGATTGACGTGACCCCAGAGCAATTATAATTGGCCATGGAGGACAGCTGCTCCGCCTCCCTGACGACCCCGCCTCCCTTTCATTCTGAAAGAAAGAGCCTCGGCCCGGGCGCCCAATGAGAAGCGCCGCCACCCCAAAGGTCCCGCCTTCATGCAGCTCCGGCCCCGCCCCGAAGGCCGCAGGGATGCCCGCCTTTCTGCGTGGCGCGGACCAATAGGAGGGCGCGTCCGTCCGTAGGGGCTGCCGCCGGCCCAATCGCCGGGCCCCGGGCCGCGTCGCCCCGCCCCTCCGCCGGGGCCAAGCGGCGGGCGAGAGCGGGCCTCCGGGCGGCGGCGGCGGACGCGGCCTGAGGGAGCGGCCGGCTGCCGCGCGGGGCTCGCCTCGCCCGCGGCGGGGTCCATGGCCTGAGCGGCCATGTCCGGCGTGGTGCGGACCCTCAGCCGCTGCCTGCTGCCGGCCGAGGCCCGCGAGCGCAGGGCGGGCGGCGGCGGGGCCCGCGACGCGGAGCGCGAGGCGCGGCGGCGCAGCCGGGACATCGACGCGGGGCTGGCCCGCGAGCGGCGCGCGGTGCGGCGCCTGGTCAAGATCCTGCTGCTGGGCGCGGGCGAGAGCGGCAAGTCCACCTTCCTCAAGCAGATGCGCATCATCCACGGCCGCGAGTTCGACCAGAAGGCGCTGCTCGAGTTCCGCGACACCATCTTCGACAACATCCTCAAGGTGCGTGCGTCCCCGCGCCGGCCCGCACACCTGCGCCCAGGTGCGCCCAGGTGCGCCCAGGTGCGCCCAGGTGCGCCCAGGTGCGCGCAGGGCGGCCCCGCGGGCCGCGCGCCGGGCCCGGACCACGGCCCGCCCCCTGCCTGCGCCCCGTCTGCCCCTGGTCTGGACGCCGCCCCCCAGCGGCCACGCGCGCCCCGCTTTGGGGGTGCTGACCAAGGATGCGCGCCCCGCTTTGGGGGAGCTGGCCAAGGATGCGCGCCCCGCCAGCCCGCCGGCTGGCGGCCTTCGCTCCTGCCCTCCTGGGGGACTTGGGACGGTGGAGGTGGAAAAGCGGGCCAGCTCCTGCGGATTGGGGGGGGGGTCTTGGCGGTGGGGGGCCCCTGGAGCAGGTCGTGGACGCGCCCTGCGCGAGGGCACCCGCGCGTTCCCGGCCCGCCCCGCCCGCCCCGCCCCCCGGTGGGAAGGAGCGCGCCGGGAGCTGGGGGAGCCGGCCGCAGCCTCGCCTCTGCAACTGTATCAGGAAAGTGTCAGACTCGCGCAGGCGGGAGCAGTGGGGGACCTGCGCCCCGCCCCCGGCCTCTGCGGGGACGCCGGGGTCCTGCGCCACCCGCGCCCCCGCCCCGGGCTTCGAAGCCCACCCCAGGCACCGTGTAGTTACATTAGAAAGGGTTTCAGTAAATACCGCTAAAGGTAAGGCCTCTTATAAAACACGACCGCAGTTCCCTTGTCCCACCTAAAAATGCATGACTGCCTCCTGTCCGCAGATAGCCAGCCGGTGTTGCCATTCCCTCCATTGCCCGTAATGGCTTTGTTTTTTGTATCAGGATACAAATTAAATCCTTGTGTTGCCATTTTTAATATATGTCTCAAGTGCTGTGTAATCTCCAGGTTCTCCTGTCTCTTGCTCTGCTTTTATTCTTGACAGTTTACTTGAGAAAAAAAAACAAAACCCTGTAGAGTTGACAAAGTCTGGGTTCTAGTTTCTCTCTGATCCTGTCCTAAGGGCCCCAAAGAAACAGAATGTGGAAAAACAACCAATGAGGACAGGAAAGTTGTCTCCTGCACCTAGATATGATCGCTTCCTTTTTTTTTCTTTTTTCTTTTTTTTTTTTCTTTTTTTTCCCGTTTCTTATCTACCCTTTCCTTGCCCCCTTCCCGGGCCTGTTTTGTGGGAACCACACTACAGGTATGAGGAAAGCCGTCTCCCAGCGGAGGTAGAGGGAAGCTTTCATTCCTGGGAGCTGCCTGGAGGCTAGGTCTTGTAGCGCCCGAGGGACTTTAAATTTAGCCAAGGACGGGGTAGGTCCCTTCTGGCCCCTTCCACGGGAAGCTTCTGGCCTTGGAGGTAAGTGGCTCCTCGCCTGGGACCCGGCTGCTGGGGCCCCGGCTCCCCACTTTCAGGCCTGCATCTGGAATCTCGAGCCAGCATTCCCACGCTGTGTGACTGTTACTAAAATACTTCATTGTCATAGAAATAGCCCTTTTAGGATCAGGATGGGAAGAGAGTAACTTGAATGATACAATCCCCCCCCCCCTTTCCTTTTTACCTCTTTCAAAAGCCAGTGAGTCAGAGCTCTGGCCAGCGCTTCAGCTCCCAAGGCTGGGCGCCCAGGGCGATGCAGGGGATGGGCCAGTGTTTAAAATTCCCCTCATCGTGTGGGGTAAAGTGCACTTGATTGTCTTTCTGTGTCACCGAGCCAGGTTTTATTTTTGCCTCTCTTCTGGCCTCCAGATCGGGCAGGTGTAAGAGCATAAAGATTTGGCTGACGGTCTCCTGGTTTCTTGAAACTCAAGAGGCAGGGGAGATATCTTGAAACACAGAATCTTAAACCTGCATCAGTGTTTTAAAGTGTGTTTTAGAAAACTCAGTCTTCAGCTTCTCCCAGTGCATATAAACACTAACTTTAACCGACTTCCCTTATCCACAGAAACGAGATTTTTTTAAACCAATACCCTTTTTCCCTTCCCAGCTTTTTCACTAATTGTAGTTCAATATTAAACTCACTTTATTTGTTGTGACCGTTTCAGTAACTCATTAGAAATTCGGCTTTCATTCTAAAATTGAAAATTACTCTCCCCCCCCCCCGTTTTTGTTTGGACAGATGACGTTTGGAAGAGACCTTTTAACTAAGTTGCTTTGTAGTGACTTTAATCGTGGACATTTGAATGATGCTGTTCAAGTTTAGTATTTGTGTGTAAAACAAGATTTAGTGCTGACAGGCTGCTTTCAAGGCACTAGCTACGCACCCTGCTCATTGCCCAGCCCGCTCGCACATGCCATTTGATTTTCGTAGCAGTTCAGGGGGTTTTATCTCACTTAGCCAAGAGAAACTGAAGACAGTTTAAAATCCGCTCAGGGTCAGTTACCTAATTAGTAGGTGGCAGAGCTGGGACCCAAACCTGGTCTTGTTTTTGTTTTTTAACTTTTAATTCTGAGATAATCATGGAGTCCTGTGCAGCTGCAGGAAATAATACAGGTCCCACGTCCCCTCTGCCTGGTGCGTACCTTGCAAACCCGTGGTGCACCAGGATACTGGCATCAGGAAGGCTACGGAACGTCCTGTCACCGCAAGGATGCCGGTGCTGCCTTTTATAGCCACTCCCTGCCCTGGCGATGGCCGACCGGTCCGCCAATTCTATGATTTTGTCGCTTCAGGAATGTTATGTAAGTGAAATCATGCAAAGTGTGATCTTTGGGAATTGGCTTTTATCCCTCAGCTGAACTCCCGGGGATTCACCCAAGTTGTTCCACCTGTCGGTAACCAACCGGTTGTGCTTTTTGGTTGCTGAGTGGCATTGGTGGTATGGATTCGCCACCCAGCACCGTTTCACCGTTCGCCCGTTGGGGGGCATCTGAGTGGTTTCCCGTTTCTGCCTCGTATGAGCAAATCTATGAACATTTATGTACATTTTTGTTGTTGTTTGTTTTGTGTGTTTTTAAAAAATTTTTTTTTAGTTTATTATTGAAAGTATTACAGATGTCCCCCTTTTCCCCCCATTGACCCCCTCCGCCCCGCTCCTGCCCCCTCCCCAGGCCTCCACCTCCCCATTGCCCGTGTCCATGGGCTCTGCATATACGCATAGAAGTTCTTTGGTTAATCCCTCCCCACCGCCTGCCCCCCCATGTCCATCAACCTGTGGATGCTTCAGTGTCTCTGGGTCTATTTTGTTCCGTTCATTACATGTTTTTGTACGTGTAGAGATTTTCATGTATCCAGGATAAAGTCAGTCAGTTGTATGATAGCTGCGTGTCCAGGTTTATGAGAAACTGCCGCACTGTTTCCGAAGCGGTCGCACCGTTTTATGTTCCAGCGCGCGCTGCAGGACCGACCCCGCGTCTCCACACTCTCGTCAGCACTTGGCGGTGTCGCTTTTTTAGTTTAGCCGCTCTGATGGGTGTGTGAGGGCTACCTCGCTGCCGTTCTAATCACATTTCCCTCGTGGCGGATGGTGCTGAACACCGTCCCACGTGCTCGTGTGCCACCTGTATGTCCTCTCCAGTGGAGTTTCTGACCTGTTTTCCAGCTACGTTGCTTGTTTTTTATTGAGTTTTGAGATTTTTTTATTATTTTGTTAATTCTCACCAAGGATACTTTCTCCATTGATGATTTTTTTTTAAAATATGTTTTTATTTATTTCAGAGAGAGGAAGGGAGAGGGAGAGAGAAACATCTATGATGAGAGTCATGGTCAGCTGCCTCCTGCACGCCCCCTACTGGGGACTGAGCCCGAAACCCGGGCACGGGCCCTGACCGGGAATCAAACTGCGATCTCCTGGTTCATGGGTCGATGCTCACCCACTGAGCCACGCTGGCCGGGCTCTCTGTTGACTTTTAGAGAGAGTGGAAGGGAGGTGGGGGGAACACAGGAAAACTTCGATGTGAGAGAGACACATTGATTGGTTGCCTCCCACACGCACCCTTAGGAGATTGAACTTGCAGCTCAGTGACGTGCCCTTGACTGGGAGTCGAACGGGTGACACTGGTCTGTGAGTCGACGCTCTAACCACTGAGCCACACCGGCCATGGTGAGAATTCTTTAGAGATTATAGATACTAGTCTTTTTCAAATATGTGGTTTGCAAATATTTTCTCCCAGACTGTAGCTTTTCTTTTCATCTGCTTGACTTTCCCAGAGCCAAGTTTTTAAGTTTGATGAGGTTGATTTCATCAGTGTTTCCCTCTATGGATCATGCTTTTGATGTCGAGTCTAAATACACTTTGTCTAGCCTTAGGTCCCAAAGACTTTCTCCTATTTTTTTCTAAAGATTTTATAGTTTTATATTTTACATTTAAGTCCCTGATCCATTTTGAGTTGATTTTTGTATAAGGTGGAGGTTTCTTTATTTTTTATTTTGTTTTGACTTGTGGATATTAAATTGTTCCAGCTACATCTGTGGAAAAGACTGTCTTTCTTCCATTGACTTGCTTTTGCACCTTTGTAAAAAATCAGTGTGGTGGGCCCTGGCCAGGTAACTCAGTTGGCCAGAGAATTGTCCCCATACGTTTCGGGTTCAGTCCCCGATCAGGCCACCTACAAGAAGCAGCCAGTGACTGCATGAATTAAGTGGAACAACAAGTTGATGTTTCTCCCTCTCCCTTTTCCTCTCTCTTTCTAAAAAAAGCAATCAATAAATTTAAAAATTTATAAGAAGCCCGGCCGGGTGTGGCTCAGTGGTTGAGCGTCGACCTAGGATCCAGGAGATTGGGGTTCGATTCCCGGTCAGGGCACATGCCCAGGTTGC
Source organism: Miniopterus schreibersii (assembly GCF_964146895.1). Taxonomy (NCBI): domain Eukaryota; kingdom Metazoa; phylum Chordata; class Mammalia; order Chiroptera; family Miniopteridae; genus Miniopterus; species Miniopterus schreibersii. The sequence continues at coordinate 100,763,235 of NC_138105.1, forward strand.
GGGCTCGATCCCCAGCCGGGGGCATGCAGGAGGCAGCCGATCAATCACTCTCTCATCATTGATGTTTCTATCTCTCTCTCCCTCTCCTTTCCTCTCTCTGAAATCAATAAAGATATATAAAAAAATAATAATAATAAAAATTTATAAGTAGATCAGTGTGGGTCAATTTCTGGGTCTTCTGTTCCACCCCCCTGATCCGTATGTCTCTCCTCTGCTAGTATCACACTGTGTTGATTACTGTAGCCACATAGTCAGCCTTACTATCAGATAAAAACAGTCTTAAGATGTTTTAGGTATTCCCGGGACTGTGCCTTTCCATATAAATTTTAGAATAAGTTTGTCTACGTTTATAAAAAAAAACACAGAACAACTTTGCTTGAGTTTTGATAGCAGTTGCATTAAACCTATGGATCAGTTTGGGAGAATGGACGTCTCTGCTGTGGTGAGCTATACAGTCCATGAACATGGTATGTCTTCATTTAGGAGGTTGTCTTTGATCAGCATTTTGTGATAATCAGCATATCGATCCCACATGTATTTTGTTACATTTATACTAAAGTATTTCATTTCCTTTGGGGCAGTTTTAAATGACACTGTGCTTTTATTTTTCGTTTCCAAATGCTCATCCTTCATATACAGCAATGTGATTGATTTTTGTGTCTCAGTCTTGTATCCTGTGACCTTGCTGAATATACTTACTGGTTGTAGGGCTTTCCTGTACATTCCTTGGGATTTTCTACATAGATTTCCATATTACCTGCAAATAAGGACAGTTTCATTTATTCTTTGCCAATAGGTATGCTTTTTATTTCTTTTTCTTGCCTTTTTGCAGCAGCTAGGGCTTGTAGTGCTATGTTGAATTGGAGTGGTGAGCATAATTATAGTTTCTCATCCTTTCCTGATGTCTGTGGTTTGTCTTCTTTTTTTATTTTTATCCATCTTCCTAGAGGTTTATCAGGTTTCTTGATATTTTCTCCCCTGAGGAACCAGCTTTTTATTTCACTGATTCTTCTTGTTTTTTTCTGTTTTCGTTGCATTTATTTCTGCTCTTTATTTTTTCCTTCCTTCTACTTCCTTTGGGTTTATTTTGCAGTTTTTTTCCTAGTTTCTTGAGGTAGAGACCTTTCCTCTTTTCTAATGTAAGCATTTTAAGTATTATGACTTTTCCTCCTCAGCACTACTTTAGCCATGTTGACGTTTTGATATGCTGTATTTCCATTTTTATTTCTTTTGAGATATCTTCTTCAACTCATGGATTATTTAGAAGTGCATTGTTATTTCTAAGAGTTTAGAGATTTTCCTGTCACTTTTGTTACTGATTTCTATGATTCCAATATGGGCAGAGAACATTGTATGATTTCAATTCTTTTAAATTTGTTGAGGTTTGTTTTATGGCCCAGAATATGGTCTATCTTGGTCTATATTCTGTGGGCCTGTGTCAGTGAATGTTCCATGGAAGCTTGAGAAAAAGTTTACTTGGGGAAGGGCTCTCTCTCTCTCTCTCTTTCTATATATATATATATATGTCAGTTGGATCCTGTTGGTTGAAAGTGGTGTGTTTTTCTGTATCCTTGCTGATTTAGTGTGTCAGTTGCTAGAGTGAGGCATTGACATCTCCAACTACAGTTGACCCTTGAATAACACACACAGTAGGCCTTACTGATAACATAAACTAAACAGCCAACAAATATTTTGTATGTCATTTGTGTTATATACTGTATTCTTACAATAAAGTATACCTAGAGAAAAGTAAATGTTAAGAAAATCATAAGAGAAAATATGTTTAAACTATCTGTTGAAAAAAATCGGCACATAAGTAGATCCACACAGGTCAAACCCATGTTGTTCGAGGATCAGCTGTATAATTGTAGATGTGTCGATTTTCCCCTTTAGCTCAGTCAGTTTTTGCTTTAAGTAGTTGAGGTTCTGTTGTGTGGTGTGTAAACACTTTGGATTATGTCTTCCTGGGGGCTTGGTCCTTTTGTCATCAGGTGATGTTCCCCATTGTCTCTGGTAGTTTTCTTTGCTCCGACGTCTGTCTATCTGAACACAGCCACTTCTCTCTCTTGTTATGAATGCAATCATGGCATATGTTTTCCATCCTTGTACCTTTAACCGGCCTACTCTGTTGCGTGTATTGAGCTTCTTATAGACAGTGTGCTGTTACATCATATTTTTATCTACTCTGCTTATCTCTGTCAATTAGTTTGTATATTTAGACCATTTACATTTAGGGTAAAGTGATTATTAATATGTTGGGGCATAAGTCTCATTTATTAATTTGTTTTGTTTTTTGTTTCTTACCTTCCTGCGGGTTATTAAACATGTTTTAGGATTCTGTCTTTGATTGATTGACGATTCATTTTTGAGCATGTCAATCAACGCTGTGCATCATTTTCTCGATAGTTGCTCTAGTTTTACAGCATATGCGTATAACTGACCCTAGTGTCCTGGAACCTGTGTTTTACAGCTTTCAGTGAAGTTTGGAAACGTTACTTCCATTTAGCTCCCTTTACCCTCCACACATTTTAAACTTAAATGTCTTAAGTGTTTGTTATTATACTTGGAACCTCACAGTGGTGATTTTACTTCAGTCATCACGTGTGATATAAAACCTCACAAAAAGTAGGATCATTTGTTGCCTGTACCCCTGTTTTGACCTGTTTGATAGTGTTCTTTCCTTCCTGAAGCCTAGAGCTCTCCTTTCTGTTTGGGAGACTTCCAGGAATGTAGTCGTCCTTTACATGTGGGCTTGCCTACAATTCCCCCCACTTTCCTTCATCCACGAGCATCT